>NC_064616.1:866556518-867806518 GCF_023898315.1 Schistocerca nitens
GGGAGGAGGGGATGGGGATTTGGAGGCGATATGGAGAAGGAGGGGTTGGGGATTCGGAGGTGATGGGTATGAGGAGGCAATATGGAGAAGGAGGCGAAGGGTATTAGGGGCGCGAGTTGGGGGAAGGGGGCAGGGCCTAGTTTGGGGGGGTGGCGGGCAGTGCCGAGTTGGGGGGGGCGGGCAGGGCCTAATTGGGGGGGGGGCGGGCAGGGCCTAGTTGGGGGGGCGGGCACGGCCAGATTGCGGGGGGGCGGGCACGGCCGAGTTTGGGGGTGGGCAGAGCCGAGTTTGGGACGGGGGGGCAGGGCCGAGTTAGGGGGGCAGAGCCGAATAGGGGGGCAGAGCCGAGTAGGGTGGCAGAGCCGAGTAGGGGGGCAGAGCCGAGTAGGGGGGCAGAGCCGAGTAGGGGGGCAGAGCCGAGTAGGGGGGCAGAGCCGAGTAGGTGGGCAGAGCCGAGTAGGTGGGCAGATTGGGTTGGGTTGGGTTGTTTGGGGAAGGAGACCAGACAGCGAGGTCATCGGTGTCATCGGATTAGGGAAGGTTGGTTGGTTGTTGTGGGGAAGGAGACCAGACAGCGAGGTCATCGGTTCATCGGATTAGGGAAGGATGGGGAAGGAAGTCAGCCGGACGCGGGATTGAACCGTCGTCCTCCCGAATGCGAGGCCAGTGTCTAACCACTGCGCCACCTCGCTCGGTAGGGGGGGTGGGAGGGGGCAGAGGCGAGTAGGTGGGCAGAGGCGAGTAGGTGGGCAGAGGCGAGTAGGGGGGAAGAGCCGAGTAGGGGGGCAGAGCCGAGTAGGGGGGCAGAGCCGAGTAGGGGGGCAGAGCCGAGTAGGGGGGCAGAGCAGAGTAGGGGGGCAGAGCAGAGTTGGGGGGCAGAGCAGAGTTGGGGGGCAGAGCAGAGTTGGGGGGCAGAGCCGAGTTGGGGGGCAGAGCAGAGTTGGGGGGCAGAGCCGAGTTGGGGGGCAGAGCCGAGTTGGGGGGCAGAGCAGAGTTGGGGGGCAGAGCAGAGTTGGGGGGCAGAGCAGAGTTGGGGGGCAGAGCCGAGTTGGGGGGCAGAGCCGAGTTGGGGGGCAGAGCAGAGTTGGGGGGCAGAGCAGAGTTGGGGGGCAGAGCAGAGTTGGGGGGCAGAGCAGAGTTGGGGGGCAGAGCAGAGTTGGGGGGCAGAGCAGAGTTGGGGGGCAGAGCAGAGTTGGGGGGCAGAGCAGAGTTGGGGGGCAGAGCAGAGTTGGGGGGCAGAGCAGAGTTGGGGGGCAGAGCAGAGTTGGGGGGCAGAGCAGAGTTGGGGGGCAGAGCAGAGTTGGGGGGCAGAGCAGAGTTGGGGGGCAGAGCAGAGTTGGGGGGCAGAGCAGAGTTGGGGGGCAGAGCAGAGTTGGGGGGCAGAGCAGAGTTGGGGGGCAGAGCAGAGTTGGGGGGCAGAGCAGAGTTGGGGGGCAGAGCAGAGTTGGGGGGCAGAGCAGAGTTGGGGGGCAGAGCAGAGTTGGGGGGCAGAGCAGAGTTGGGGGGCAGAGCAGAGTTGGGGGGCAGAGCAGAGTTGGGGGGCAGAGCACAGTTGGGGGGCAGAGCACAGTTGGGGGGCAGAGCACAGTTGGGGGGCAGAGCAGAGTTGGGGGGCAGAGCACAGTTGGGGGGCAGAGCAGAGTTGGGGGGCAGAGCAGAGTTGGGGGGCAGAGCAGAGTTGGGGGGCAGAGCAGAGTTGGGGGGCAGAGCAGAGTTGGGGGGCAGAGCAGAGTTGGGGGGCAGAGCAGAGTTGGGGGGCAGAGCAGAGTTGGGGGGCAGAGCAGAGTTGGGGGGCAGAGCAGAGTTGGGGGGCAGAGCAGAGTTGGGGGGCAGAGCAGAGTTGGGGGGCAGAGCAGAGTTGGGGGGCAGAGCAGAGTTGGGGGGCAGAGCAGAGTTGGGGGGCAGAGCAGAGTTGGGGGGCAGAGCAGAGTTGGGGGGCAGAGCAGAGTTGGGGGGCAGAGCAGAGTTGGGGGGCAGAGCAGAGTTGGGGGGCAGAGCAGAGTTGGGGGGCAGAGCAGAGTTGGGGGGCAGAGCAGAGTTGGGGGGCAGAGCACAGTTGGGGGGCAGAGCACAGTTGGGGGGCAGAGCACAGTTGGGGGGCAGAGCACAGTTGGGGGGCAGAGCAGAGTTGGGGGGCAGAGCAGAGTTGGGGGGCAGAGCAGAGTTGGGGGGCAGAGCAGAGTTGGGGGGCAGAGCAGAGTTGGGGGGCAGAGCAGAGTTGGGGGGCAGAGCAGAGTTGGGGGGCAGAGCAGAGTTGGGGGGCAGAGCAGAGTTGGGGGGCAGAGCAGAGTTGGGGGGCAGAGCACAGTTGGGGGGCAGAGCACAGTTGGGGGGCAGAGCACAGTTGGGGGGCAGAGCACAGTTGGGGGGCAGAGCAGAGTTGGGGGGCAGAGCAGAGTTGGGGGGCAGAGCACAGTTGGGGGGCAGAGCACAGTTGGGGGGCAGAGCACAGTTGGGGGGCAGAGCAGAGTTGGGGGGCAGAGCAGAGTTGGGGGGCAGAGCAGAGTTGGGGGGCAGAGCAGAGTTGGGGGGGAGAGCAGAGTTGGGGGGGAGAGCAGAGTTGGGGGGAGAGCAGAGTTGGGGGGAGAGCAGAGTTGGGTGGAGAGCAGAGTTGGGTGGAGAGCAGAGTTGGGGGGGAGAGCAGAGTTGGGGGGAGAGCAGAGTTGGGGGGAGAGCAGAGTTGGGGGGAGAGCAGAGTTGGGGGGAGAGCAGAGTTGGGGGGAGAGCAGAGTTGGGGGGAGAGCAGAGTTGGGGGGAGAGCAGAGTTGGGGGGAGAGCAGAGTTGGGGACAGGAATGAGGTGGGGACAGAAATGAGGTGGGGACAGAAATGAGGTGGGGACAGAAATGAGGTGGTGACAGAAATGAGGTGGTGACAGAAATGAGGTGGGGACAGAAATGAGGTGGGGACAGAAATGAGGTGGGGACAGAAATGAGGTGGGGACAGAAATGAGGTGGGGACAGAAATGAGGTGGGGACAGAAATGAGGTGGGGACAGAAATGAGGTGGGGACAGAAATGAGGTGGGGATAGAGCGAAGGTGGGGATAAGGTGAACAAGGGGATAGTGCAGAGGAGGAGATACATCAGTGGAGGGGACACTGAAAAGGAGAAATGACAGTGGAGGAGGGGATAAAGCAGGGGGATATGGTGGATTGAACTGCGGTGGAGGAGATGCTTCTGATGACGGCGTGCTGCGGGGGCGGCGGTGGGCGCTGCGGGGGCAGGGGGGCTGCGGGGGCAGGGGGCGCTGCGGGGGCAGGGGGCAATGCGGGGCAGGGGGCACTGCGGGGCAGCGGCTCTGCCGGGCAGGGGTACTGCGGGGGGACGAGAGGGGAGGGGGATGTGAGTTGAGGAGATGTGAGAGGCAGGTGAGATGAGAGGAGGTGAGATGAGCAGAGGTGAGGTCGAGGTGAGTTGAGCAGAGGCGAGGTCGAGGTGAGCAGAGGTGAGGGGGAGGGGAGTTGAGAGAGAAGTGGAGGAGGAGGCACTGGGGAAGAGGTCTGGGGAGGGTGATGAGAGGCAGGGGGGGCGGGAGGAGCAGAGGCCGGGGGGGGAGCGGGAAGAGCAGAGGGGCCGGGGGCCAGAGGGGCCGGGGGCCAGAGGGGCCGGGGTGCAGAGGCGCCGGGGTGCAGAGGCGCCGGGGGGCAGAGGCGCCGGGGGGCAGAGGCGCCGGGGGGCAGAGGCGCCGGGGGGCAGAGGCGCCGGGGGGCAGAGGCGCCGGGGGGCAGAGGCGCCGGGGGGCAGAGGCGCCGGGGGGCAGAGGCGCCCGGGGGCAGAGGCGCCCGGGGGCAGAGGCGCCCGGGGGCAGAGGCGCCGGGGGGCAGAGGCGCCGGGGGGCAGAGGCGCCGGGGGGGCAGAGGCGCCGGGGGGCAGAGGCGCCGGGGGGCAGAGGCGCCGGGGGGCAGAGGCGCCGGGGGGCAGAGGCGCCGGGGGGCAGAGGCGCCGGGGGGCAGAGGCGCCGGGGGGCAGAGGCGCCGGGGGGCAGAGGCGCCGGGGGGCAGAGGCGCCGGGGGGCAGAGGCGCCGGGGGCAGAGGCGCCGGGGGGCAGAGGCGCCGGGGGGCAGAGGCGCCGGGGGGCAGAGGCGCCGGGGGGCAGAGGCGCCGGGGGGCAGAGGCGCCGGGGGGCAGAGGCGCCGGGGGGCAGAGGCGCCGGGGGGCAGAGGCGCCGGGGGGCAGAGGCGCCGGGGGGGCAGAGGCGCCGGGGGGGCAGAGGCGCCGGGGGGGCAGAGGCGCCGGGGGGGCAGAGGCGCCGGGGGGGCAGAGGCGCCGGGGGGGCAGAGGCGCCGGGGGGGCAGACGCGCCGGGGGGGCAGACGCGCCGGGGGGGCAGACGCGCCGGGGGGGCAGACTCGCCGGGGGGGCAGACTCGCCGGGGGGGCAGACGCGCCGGGTGGCAGACGCGCCGGGGGGGCAGACTCGCCGGGGGGGCAGACGCGCCGGGGGGCAGACGCGCCGGGGGGCAGACGCGCCGGGGGGGGGGCAGACGCGCCGGGGGGGCAGACGCGCCGGGGGGGCAGACGCGCCGGGGGTGTAGACGCGCCGGGGGGGCAGACGCGGCGGGGGGGGCAGACGCGGCGGGGGGGGCAGACGCGGCGGGGGCGCAGACGTGCCGGGGGGGGGGGCAGACGCGCCGGGAGGGGCAGTCGCGCCGGGGGGGCAGACGCGGCGGGGGGGGCACGCGCCGGTGGGGCAGACGCGCCGGGGGTGCAGACGCGCCGGGGGGGCAGACGCGGCGGGGGGGGGCAGACGCGGCGGTGGGGCAGACGTGCCGGGGGGGCACGGAGGCCGGGGGGGGCAGGGTGGCCGGGGGTTGGTTAGAGAGGCCGGGGGGGTGGTTAGAGAGGCCGGGGGGTGGTTAGAGAGGCCGGGGGGTGGTTAGAGAGGCCGGAGGGTGGTTAGAGAGGCCGGGGGGTGGTTAGAGAGGACGGGGGTGGTTAGAGAGGCCGAGGGGGGGCAGAGAGGTCGGGGGGGCAGAGAGGCCGAGGGGGGGCAGAGAGGTCGGGGGGGCAGAGTGGCCGGGGGGTGGTTAGAGAGGCCGGGGGGTGGTTAGAGAGGCCGGGGGGTGGTTAGAGAGGCCGGGGGGTGGTTAGAGAGGCCGGGGGGTGGTTAGAGAGGACGGGGGGGGGCAGAGAGGCCGGGGGGTGGTTAGAGAGGCCGGGGGGGGCAGAGAGGCCGGGCGGTGGTTAGAGAGGCCGGGGGGTGGTTAGAGAGGCCGGGGGTGGTTAGAGAGGCCGGGGGTGGTTAGAGAGGCCGGGGGGTGGTTAGAGAGGCCGGGGGGGGCAGAGAGGCCGGGGGGGCAGAGAGGCCGGGGGGCAGAGAGGGCGGGGGGGTAGAGAGGCCAGGGGGGGTAGAGAGGCCAGGGGGGGTAGAGGGGCCAGGGGGGGTAGAGAGGCTAGGGGGGGGGTAGAGAGGCCAGGGGGGGTAGAGAGGCTAGGGGGGTAGAGAGGCTAGGGGGGGTAGAGAGGCTAGGGGGGTAGAGAGGCTAGGGGGGGTAGAGAGGCTAGGGGGGGGTAGAGAGGCTAGGGGGGGTAGAGAGGCTAGGGGTGGTAGAGAGGCTAGGGGGGGTAGAGAGGCTAGGGGGGTAGAGAGGCTAGGGGGGGTAGAGAGGCTAGGGGGGGTAGAGAGGCTAGGGGGGGTAGAGAGGCTAGGGGGGGGTAGAGAGGCTAGGGGGGGTAGAGAGGCTAGGGGGTGTAGAGAGGCTAGGGGGGTAGAGAGGCTAGGGGGGTAGAGAGGCTAGGGGGGGTAGAGAGGCCAGGGGGGTTAGAGAGGCTAGGGGGGGTAGAGAGGCCAGGGGGGGTAGAGAGGCCAGGGGGGGGTAGAGAGGCCAAGGGGGTAGAGGCAGACCAGAGGAGAAAGAGACACCTGGGTGGGGATGGAGGGACCTGTGGATTATAGGGAGGGACCTGGGGGAAGAGTGGGAGGGACCTGGGTGGTGAGTGGAAGGGATTTGATGGGGAGAGGTAGGTGCTCCATGGAGAGGGAGGGACCCCGGAGGAGAGGTAGTTATGTGGGGAACCATGGAGAAAGAAGAACATGGGGGGGGGGGGGGGGAGGGTCAGACATTGGGTAAGGAGGGACATGTGGGGAGAGGGTCAGACATTGGGTAAGGAGGGACATGTGGGGTGAGGGTTAGACATTGGGTAAGGATGGACATGTGGGGAGAGGGTCAGACATTGGGAATGGAGGGACCTAGGGGAAGAGGTGCAGGCATAGGGAGAGTGATGGACATGTGTGCAAGAGGGTGGAACTTTTGGCAAGAAATGGACAGTGGTGGAGAGATGGACAGTTTCAGTGGGATGGATGGGGTGGGGCAAGGTGGGGGTGTGTGTGTAGAAGTAGAAGACAGGGGAAAGAATATCTTCTTCAAGATTCGAAGAATGCTTTCTATTGATTAATTATAACTGCTAACTGATACTACTCACTATTGAACCGATAACAACCGATGACACTGTATCACTTACAAACATACTCAAAATATGCCATTATCAGGTTTTTACAGTGTAATGAGTAATCCGTTAAATTTGATGCCTGCAGCAGTGCAAACTTCAACTGTTGCCCAGATATTTGGGTCGCGTATCTTCGGGCTGGAAGATACATGTCCGAGGTATCAGGAGAAGAATAGGTTGGGTTGGGTTGTTTGGGGGAGGAGACCAGACAGTGAGGTCATCGGTCTCATCACATTAGGTAAGGATGGGGAAGGATGTCGGCCATGCCCTTGCAAAGGAACCATCCCGGTAGTGACATTATACTGAGTGCACTATCCGAAAATTACCTCGAGCAATTAAACAGAGAACCGACTCGTGGAGATAACATCTTGGACCTACTGATAAAAAACAGACCCGAACTTTTCAACTCTGTAAGTGCAGAAAAGGCAATCAGTGATCATAAGGCCGCTGCAGCATCCCTGAATATGGAAGTTAATAGGAATATAAAAAAAGGGAGGAAGGTTTATCTGTTTAGCAAGAGTAATAGAAGGCAGATTTCAGACTACCTAACAGATCAAAACGAAAATTTCTGTTCCGACACTGACAATTTTGAGTGTTTATGGAAAAAGTTCAAGGCAATTGTAAAATGCATTTTAGACAGGTACGTGCCGAGTAAAAATGTGAGGGACAGGAAAAACCCATCGTGGTTCAACAACAAAGTTAGGAAACTACTGCGAAAGCAAAGAGAGCTGCACTGCAAGTTTAAACGCAGCCAAAACCTCTCAGACTAACAGAAGCTAAACGATGTCAAAGTTAGCGTAAGGAGGGCTATGCGTGAAGTGTTCAGTGAATTCTAAAGTAAAATTCTATGTACCGACTTGACAGATAATCCTAGGAAGTTCTGGTCTTACGTTAAATCAGTAAGTGGCTCGAAACAGCATATCCAGACACTCCGGGATGATGATGGCATTGAAACAGAGGATGACACGCGTAAAGCTGAAATACTAAACACCTTTTTCCAAAGCTGTTTCACAGAGGAAGACCGCATGGCAGTTCCTTCTCTAAATCCTCGCACAAACGAAAAAATGGCTGACATCGAAATAAGTGTCCAAGGAATAGAAAAGCAACTAGAATCACTCAACAGAGGAAAGTCCACTGGACCTGACGGGATACCAATTCGATTCTACACAGAGTACACAAAAGAACTTGCCCCCCTTCTAACAGCCATGTACCGCAAGTCTCTAGAGGAACGGAAGGTTCCAAATGATTGGAAAAGAGCACAGGTAGTCCCCAGTCTTCAGCAAGGGTCGTCGAGCAGATGCGCAAAACTATAGACCTATATCTCTGACGTCGATCTGTTATAGAATTTTAAATATGTTTTTTGCTCGCGTATCATGTCGTTTTTGGAAACCCAGAATCTACTATGTAGGAATCAACATGGATTCCGGAAACAGCGATCGTGTGAGACCCAACTCGCTTTATTTGCTCATGAGACCCAGAAAATATTAGATACAGGCTCCCAGGTAGATGCTATTTTCCTTGATTACCGGAAGGCATTCAATACAGTTCCGCACTGTCACCTGATAAACGAAGTAAGAGCTTACGGAATATCAGACCAGCTGTGTGGCTGGATTGAAGAGTTTTTAGCAAACAGAACACAGCATGTTGTTATCAATGGAGAGACGTCTACAGACGTTAAGGTAACCTCTGGCGTGCCACAAGGGAGTGTTATGGGACCATTGCTTTTCACAATATATATAAATGACCTAGTAGATAGTGTCGGAAGTTCCATGCGGCTTTTCACGGATGATGCTGTAGTATACAGAGAAGTTGCAGCATTAGAAAATTGTAGCGAAATGCAGGAAGATCTGCAGCGGATAGGCACTTGGTGCAGGGAGTGGAAGTGGCAACTGACCCTTAACATAGATAAATGTAATGTATTGCAAATACATAGAAAGAAGGATCCTTTATTGTATGATTATATGATAGCGGAACAAACACTGGTAGCAGTTACTTCTGTAAAATATCTGGGAGTTTGCGTGCGGAACGATTTGAAGTGGAATGATCATATAAAATTAATTGTTGGTAAGGCGGGTACCAGGTTGAGATTCATTGGGAGAGTCCTTAGAAAATGTAGTTCATCAACAAAGGAGGTGGCTTACAAAACACTCGTTCGACCTATACTTGAGTATTGCTCATCAGTGTGGGATCCGTATCAGATCGGGTTGACGGAGGAGATAGAGAAAATCCAAAGAAGAGCGGCGCGTTTCATCACAGGGTTATTCAGTAACCGTGATAGCGTTAAGGAGATGTTTAGCAAACTCAAGTGGCCGACTCTGCAAGAGAGGCGTTCTGCATCGTGGTGTAGCTTGCTCGCCAGGTTTCGAGAGGGTGCGTTTCTGGATGAGGTATCAAATATATTGCTTCCCCCTACTTATACCTCCCGAGGAGATCACGAATGTAAAATTAGAGAGATTAGAGCGCGCACGGAGGCTTTCAGACAGTCGTTCTTCCCACGAACCATACGCGACTGGAACAGGAAAGGGAGGTAATGACAGTGGCACGTAAAGTGCCCTCCGCCACATACTGTTGGGTGGCTTGCGGAGTATAAATGTAGATGTAGATTTGCCTGGAGCGATTTAGGGAAATCACGGAAAACCTAAATCAGGATGGCCGGACACGGGATTGAACCGTCATCCTCCCGAATACGAGTCCAGTGTGCAGAAGAATAGGAATTTGTATGGCTGCATGCCCAAACTTTAATGGATTGCATTGGCACCAGCCCAAAATGAGATTCTACTATTACTGGAAGAGGATCTTTGGTTGAAATTTTTGAGCACACCTGAAGTACAAATGAATGAAAAGCAAAATGAGAGTAAACACAGCACAGTAATTGGTGGCTTAAATAATGAACACATCCTAAATACAAAATTTTGAGGGCAAGTAATTGGATGTTGTTTATTTCCACCCACAATTTAGGAGAGCTGTTGCATCACATTCAGGCATTCCTATTTAAGTTCAATCTTAATTTTTACTTGGTGTTAAATTCTGGGCAGCTACAAGTGTGTAAATACATCTTGAGAAATGAAGAGTTGCAACAGCTGTTAAATGATCCTTTATTGTTAACGACCAGTTTTGCAGCTGATAGCTGCATCCTCAAGTATACATCGGAGTACAAAAAAAATGGTTAAATATATAATAGACAATTGTCTTACCCCATTTGAAAAAAGGATGTAGTAAATAACGGATACAAGTTAACACCATAGGTATCTATTGCATCCAATGTGGTAACAGTCCAATGAAGAACACTGGCCAAACAGAAACAGGTTTCGACATCTGATTTGAGAACACCTGAATCGAACCAATTAAAAATTGGCTTTGAGTACACACCTCCATGAACAAGGGCATTCCATTAATAATCTGTCAAATTGTCTAAACATTTTACACCGTGAAAATAAAGGCCATGACCTAAATATTTTGAAAGAAATTGAGATAATACATTGTAAGAATCATTTCCCACAACACATACAATGTGGTCAAACTGAATTGAGTCATCACAATCTTTTTGCAAATTTTGACTGTAAAGAGGGTTACTTAATTTTATTCATGTTGTTACTATTACAATATTACTTTTTATGTTATATATGCTTGTCCCATCTCCTATGCCTTTTGTCCCCCCTCCCCCCCAAACTCCAAACTTGCAATTTGGTTCACCCCTTTTTCCCTTCTCCCTAATATTCAATTACCATTTTACTTTCCTTAACTCTCTCTGTTCTTGTGATCCCATTTACATCTCTCACAACTTAAATTTTAATCATTATTTTAAGCTAATGATTATTGGCTGTACATAGTGTCTTTTTTTAATATAGCAAGAGTATTTCATGAGCCAGATTTGATTGAATTTGGCCATCTTTGTATTAATCAGCTACTTAAGGACACTGCCCAACTTCCTCTGCCCCATTATATTTTAGCTAATACTGCTTCTGACATGCTCATGTTGTGTCTTCTTACCTAGTCTGCGCGCACTGGCCTATTGTCAGCTCTTGCTGTGGTCAGTGTTCTGCCAGCTCCCATCTTGTGTTTCTTCCAGCTACGTGACTATCTGGGTTTTACATTCTCCTTCTTTAGTGCTGCCCTCCTCCAAATTTTTTGGTGTCTCTTGGTTAGTCTTCTCTATATCTACTCTCCCCAACCTCTCTTTATTGGCTATTAATTCTCAACTTTTGGAATTTAGTTTCTCTATTTTATTGTGATTGTTATCTGATCTGGTTTTCTACCTGCATCTCACTGTATGCTACTGCCACACAAGTCTGTTCCACATTATGATGCTCTCCCAGAGGTCAGTTTATCTAATTATATTCCTGCCTTACTAATTACCTTCATTGTAATTCCACATTTTCAAACTCTGAATTTTATTTTGATTTCACTGAGAATGATGGGTCTTCTATGTCATCCCAGTCTGGGTTTTATATGAACTGAGTACTTTTATCCATTATTTACTACATACATTGTTATCTTTGAACATAGGCAATATTGTTTATTACATTTTCCTGATTTGTATACCTGACGATGCAGCTATAAGCTGTGAAACAAATCATTACAATAAAGGATCATTTAACAGCTCCTTGCTGTTCTTCGTTTATCAAGAGGATGTGATTAATTCAGTGGCGAAAAAGTATTAGTCATAGCAGCTGCTTCTATCAGTGGCTCCTGTAGCAGGCACATAAACAATTATGTCTATATGAGCAGTGAAGAAACTAATCCCACAATACAGTACTTCCTCAAGAAGTCTCACTACTACTAGTACTATTACTACCACTACTATTATTACTGCTAATAATAATAATAATAATAATAATAATATGTGAATATTCTTCACTCCTCCCGAGTGAAAAATAAATAAAATATTACTATGAAAAACAGCCACAATTTCCTTCAGAACAATATTTGACCACAACCCCTTAATACAACAGTCACAGGTAACAACCAGAAGCAAGAGCATGCAAATCTCCAATCTTAGCAAGTACTGGGTACAATATTGCTAGTAGACATAAGTGAGGACTTGCAGGTTTAAAATACACTAACATTCACTAGACATGGCCTGCACCTCAATAGGTATGGGAAGGGGAGGCTGGCAAAGCTTATAGGTGACAGTGTAGTGGGTGGTGGTGGGATCACTCATGGAAAAATTCCTGTAGTAGTTGGTGTTACAGCTGCACCTTTTTTAGTTTGAAGTCAGCTGATAGGTATACCTGCTTAAAGGAAGTCCCCCTAACTAAGGGCTCACCTTCAGAGGATGTCATTTTCATCCCTCTAACTAAGCGCTTACCTTCAGAAGATGTCATGTTTCAAAGTAGAGAAGGAATTAGCATATTTCATCAAAATTTAAGAGGTATTAGAGATAAAGTTAGTGAACTGCTTACAGATGTTGACTTTGCAATTATTGGTATGTCGGAACACCACTTAGTAATTTGACAATTCAGAGGTTTCCTTTACCAGGATACAGATTAGCTGGCTGTTTTTCAAGGAGTTCCTTGCGTGGTGGGCGAGTGGCTATGTACATAAAAAACAGTATTCCATTTGAGTCCATAGACCTATCATGGCACTGCACTGAACAGATATTTGAATGTTGGGCAGGGGCAGTTGAATTTAGTAGACTAAACTTCTAATTGTTGTTGTTTATAGGTCCCCTAACTCTGACTTCAGTGCATTTCTGCTCAAGCTAGACAGATCTCTTGCTTCACTTTATAGGAAGTACCAGAAATTAGCTATATGTGGTGACTTCATTAAAAATTTTGTGTATGATGGTGCAAGAAAAAGGATGTTGGTAGATCTGCTGAATTCATATAATCTGATGCAGACAGTGTTTTTTTCCAACTTTGGTACAGGGGAACAGTAGCACAGCCATAGACAATATTTTTATTCAGTCTTGATTACTAGATGGGCATTCTGTTAGTAAAAGGGTGAATGGCCACTCAGACCATGATGCACAGATTTTAACACAAAAAGCTTTTGTACTCAAACAAATGTCACATGTAATTAGAAACTATGTAGAAAAGTTAATCAAAGAGCAAAAGAGAGTTTTTTAAACCATGTCAAGGAACAAGAGTGGCAGGATGTTTATAGCGCCGATAACATAGATGATAAAAATAATGCTTTCCTTAACACATTTCTCATTCCCTTTGAGAGCTGCTTTCCATTAGAACATTCTAAAAGGGGTACTAGCAGTAATAGGCAACCCCGGGTGGCTGACTAGTGGGATAAGGATATCATGTAGAACAAAGCGGGAATTATATCAAAATGCTAGAAGTAGTCACAATCAAGCTGCAGTAGCCCATTATAAACAGTATTGTAAGGTGCTTGAAAATGTTATTAGGAAGGCTAAGAGTATGTGGTATACAAATAGAAACTAATTCACAGGATAAAATTAGACCATATGGCTAGTTGTGAAGGAAGTGTCTGGTCAGTAGCACGAGATCGATGATATAAAGTCAATTTGTAGTAAAAATATTTCTGTTACAGATAAATCATATACGTGTACAGTATTTAACAATCACTTTCTGAGCATTGCTGGTGAAGTAAATAAAAATTTAGTTTCTACAGGGAATCATATAACTTTCATGGCATATGCCTTTCTGAGATTCATGTCTGAAATACTCCTCTGTGATACAGACAAGGGGTAGACTGAGTCAATAATTAAATCACTGAAGACTCAGGACTCTCGTGGTTGTGATGCAGTGCCTAGCAGAATATTAAAGTACTGTGCTGCACATGTTAGCCCTGTATTTAGCCATATTTGTAATTTTTCCTTTAGGAATGGTCAGTTTCCTGAACGATTAAAGTACTCCGTAGTAAAGCCGCTTTATAAAAAGGGAGTAAGGGATAATGTAGATAATTTTAGACTTATTTCAATGCCATAAGTGTTTGCGAAAGTTATTGAAAAGGCTGTGTACGCAAGTTTGACTGTGTGAATCACAGCATTCTTTTAAGTAAATTAAAATATTATGGTGTCACTGGTAGTGCTGCAAATTGGTTTCAGTAATATCTTACTAATAGAAAACAAAGGGTGTCATTACGTAACACTTCAGCAGTAGGCAATCAGACATCATCTGACGGAAGAAATTACATGTGGTGTTCCCCAAGGTTCCATACTAGGTCCACTACTGTTTCTCGTGTATATTAATGACCTGTCGTCTGTTACATTACCAGATGCCAGGTTTGTCTTATTTGCAGATTATACAAACATTGCAATAAATAGTAAACCAAATATAAATTTAGAAAGAGCAGCTAATCAAATTTTTACTGACATTAAGAAGTGGTTCGTAGCCAATTCACTGTCATTAAACTTTGAAAAGACCCACTATATGCAGTTCAGAACTTCCACGAGATTTCCTTCTGGTGTGTGTATAAAATGTGATGACATGGAAATTGGAGAAGTTGAGAGTGTAAAATACTTGGGATTACTACTTGATAATAAATTCAGTTGGGAGCAACATACTAACGAACTGCTAAAGTGCCTAAACAAATCTGTGTTTGCAATGCGAATGATGTCAGACATAGGAGATATAAATATATTATTTAAAAAAGGCATATTTTGCTTATTTTTCACTTCATTATGTCATTTGGTATCATATTTTGGGGTAACTCCACAAACAGAGAGAAAATTTTTAGAGTACAGAAGCGTATAATAAGAGTAATGAGTAGTGTAAATCCAAGAACGTCATGTAGAAACCTATTCAAGGAATTGGGCATATTAACCACAGCTTCTCAGTATATTTTTTCGTTAATGAAGTTTGTTGTAAATATTACATCTCTTTTTCCAACTAACTGCTTAGTACACAGTATCAATACTAGGAATAAGAACAATATACATAAAGATTTAAAATCACTTACTCTTGCCCAGAAAGGAGTCCAGTATTCAGCAACACATATTTTCAATATGTTACCAGCAACCATTAAGAGTTTAGTTTCAGACAAAGCACAATTTAAACATAATTTAAAAGAATTTTTGGTGGCCAACTCCTTCTATTCCATCCATGAGTTTCTCAACAAGTGCAGTAGACCATTTTAATGAAAATTTATTATACTTCAATTTTTGACTATACTTGGTTGTAACAGCCAAGTAACTACCTACTGTGTGAATGATGGATGTATGGAAAGCAGATGTAAGTCTTAAGTCTGTAAATAGTGGAAGTTTAATTTTAAATCTTGTACATAATCTGACTGTTCTTAACTGAGGCTCACTGAAATGAATAACTTACTTTAATTTTTGACAATACTTGGTTGTAATAGCCAAAAAACTAGCAAATGTCTGAATGATGGCTTTAATGAAAGCAGATGTAAGTATTAAACCTGCAAATATTAGAAGTTTAAATTTAATTAATGTACATAACTTTACTGTTTATTGACTGAGGATCATTAAAATTAATGAAACTCAAGTTTTTCTAATTACATTTTTGTAATGTGTTTATCTGACATGTTCCACACCCAGGAGGATTCCCTCTTTTGTGAGTCTATGGAATGAATAATTAATCTAATCTAATCAAGGATAATTGATCATTTTATATCACATGATTTGCTATCAAATGCACAGTTTGGCTTTAGAAGTCGCTTAACAACTGAAAATGCTATATTCTATGTTCTCTGTGAGGTACTGGATGGGTTAAACAAAATGTTTCAAATGCTAGGCATATTTTTTTGATTTAACTAAGGCATTTGATTGTGTTGACAACAACATATTGCTCCAGAAGTTGGATCATTATGGAATACAAGGAGTAGCTCACAATTGGTTCACCTCTTACTTTAGCGACCAACAGCAAAAGGTCATTATTCACAATGTTGAGAATGGCTGTGATGTGGGGTCTGAGTGGGGTACGGTCAAGCAGGGGATGCCCCAAGGATCAGTGTTGGGGCCACTCCTGTTCCTTATTTTATATAAATGACACGCCCTCTAGTATTACTGGTAACTCTAAAATATTTCTATTTGCTGATGACGCTAGAATGGTAGTAACGGATGTTGTGTGTAACAATGGCTCGGCTCCAAGTAGTGCAGTTCATGATCTAAGTTCATGGCCTGTGGAAAATAAACTAACACTAAATCACAGTGAGACTCAGTTATTACAGTTTCTAACACACAATTCAACAAAACCAGACTTTTAATTTCACGGAATGGGCATATGATTAGTGAAACTCAACAGTTCCAATTTCTAAGTATTCAGATGGATAGTAAACTGTCGTGGAAAGCCCACGTTCAGGATCTTATTCAAAGACTTAATGCTGCCATTTTTACTATTCGAACAATATCTGAAGTGAGTGATCGTTTGACATGGAAATTAGTCTACTGTGCTTATTTTCATTCACTTATGTTGTATGGTATTATATTCTGGGATAACTCTCCCAATTCTGAAAGGATATTTTTGGCTCACAAACGGGCGGTTCGGGCAAAAGGTGATGTAAGTTCACAAACCTCTTGTCGACCCCTGTTCACAAGTCTGGGTATTTTGACATTGACCTCTCAATATATATATTCCTTACTGTCATTTCTTGTTAACAATATTAGCTTATTCCCAAGAATAAGCAGCTTTCAGTCAGTTCATACTCGGCAGAAATCAAACCTGCATTTAGATCGGACTTCCTTAACTCTTGTGCAGAAAGGTGTGCAGTATACTGCTGCATCCATTTTCAATAAGCTGCCACTCGAATTCAAAAACCCAAGCAATTAACAATAACCCAAGCACTTTCAAATTTAAACTGAAGAGTTTCCTCATGGGTCACTCCTTCTATTCTGTCAAGGAGTTCCTTGAAAGAGTAAGCTGATTCTTGTTGTATTGCTGATTGCATTTACTTATACCTATGGACTGACTTTTTTCGGGTTTGTAAACATTTTATTTTTATCTGTTGTTACTTTTATGTTGTAATTTCATGTACTGATACGTTCAATGACCTTTGGTCCACAATTTGGTCCTATGGAACTTGATGTATAAATAAATAAATAATAAATAAATAAATAAATAAATAATGATTGTGGGTATGTCCATCAATAGAATCACTTTGGAAAACTATATGATAAATGAAAAATTGTGACTGCTACAGTCTATTGTTCATTCCCTGATCTGAATGACCCACACTGGATGTACTTACACAAGTCTTTAATGGCCACCACTGTGCATACCATCATCTTTTTAAATAAAACAACTTTATTATCATTCTAAATCTTCATTCTTCATATTGACATATTTGTTTTCCAATGTAGTCTCCCTGATGACAAACACATTTCTCCCAACGAGAGACCAGTTTGTTGATACTGTCAGTGTCCTGACTTTGTCGTTGGAGCAACAACCTCCCCTCTAGTTGCACCACTTCATTACTATCAAAGTGAAGTCTCAAAGGTGTTCTTTAAGTTTTTGAAACAGACGAAAATTAGATGGGGCCAAGTCAGGACTGTATGGAGGATTATCGATGAGACAGAACCCAAGGCATCACATTATTTCAGATGTTGCAGCACTTGTGTGTGGTCTGGCATTATCATGCTGAAGGAGAGGGTGCTTTGTGGATGAACATTCTTGTAGTTAGAAACTCAAGTACAGCACACCTTTACCCATGCACTGACATAGTTACATCACGCATCATCATGTCACTTGCTACAATTAGCAGTGACTCTAATGGCAGAGGCCTACAAATATGTAGACAAGAATAGTAAAGATGTAGTATGTTAATAACATTTGTTTTATTTAAAAAGCTTTTTTGGTCTTCACACAATTAATTCAAAGGCATTACTTTCCAGCATGCCCTCATATTTACAGCTGCACGTCTTTCAAATTTTTCAATTATACAAGAAAGTAATGCAACTGACTGCGGCATTTGTCACTACATCGTACGAGTATGATCTTATTGGCAATATTTCGAGATCGGCTGCACAAGTGCATTGTAAGCATTCCTTTTTGCAGCTTTCCAAAAAATATCCTACCAGTGAAATAAAGCCTGTTACTCTCTTTACTTAAGACTGCAGCTCTTATATCCAATTTTGAATGCATATGAATTATTATTTCAAAGTACCAGTATTGTGTGAAATGCAGAACTCTACTTTTTTCCGCAGTACCCAAGAATTTTCCATTTCCTGCAACGAAATCTCATATGGATCAAAGATGCCTCATTTAATTTCTGTACCACTTTGTCATAGCTAAGTCTTATGCTATGCTAGTAACACTTCACAAATTGTGATTTCCAGTAACCACAACAACATGAGGTACCATCACCAATTAATTAATCACAGTCCATATAATATCGCCTGCAGTGATTAGATTTACTAAGTTAAGCATATTACCTAACCAAAATGAGTATTTAGCACAGATAAAAAGGTGGAACATATCCACTTTCCTGATATTGCTCCTAACATAAATACTATTTTTTCCTTTTTTGCTGATCTTTATTGTTTAAAGTATAACTCACATTTGATTGATGACCACGATATAAACACTCTTTAGGGGGGAAAAAATAAAAAAATATGCAAATGCACATTTAACATATATGATTAATACGAACAACGAACATGTACCATCAACATTTAGATACTGCTAATATGTATCTGATTCTGGGCTTATCTATCTTATTCTAAAGCCCCACTCTCCTAAGTAAAGAATGCTTTGTCTTCTTTCAAATTTTGCAGTTCGAGAAATATTGCTATTAAAAATGTTTTCATAAGTAATTCAAGTTAGATTTATATTCTAAAAATTGCTGGGCCACAAGTAATTAATTGGGTGCAGCTGAGTAAAAATTGAGATACCTGCCAAGGCTAATGCAAGTGGCCACATAGGTGGGTCAGAACAGAAGTGACCAAACATTATTGCAACATGGACTGCTGCCAATCCAACAAGAACTGCGCAATGATGCTATATTGTTACTACATTGCAGGGCACTACCACAGTGGACATATCAGCCCAGTTAATTCACATCCGAGTCACGGACTTCACACAACTTACGGGATAAAAACCAATGTTGTAGCAAAACAACGATGGGCCAAGACCGTATACATACTAGTCATTTTTAGTCAAGGGTATTGCAGTCTGTCAGCCACCACTCTCAAGGAGGGGTCAACATCAATACAAAGGTGGAAGAGTTCATGAGACTACAGGTCTACATGGCTCAACCTGTCACCCTCACTGGACTCTGCCACAGCTAGCTGCAGCCCTGCTGCCAGTACCAAGTCCGATCCTCCTACTCCTGCCATTCTCTGGAAGTCCACTTGGGAAGCCTACTTCGGCTGCTGGTGGCCTTCCATCCTGGAGGTCTGACCTTCATCCAGGATCATACTGCCACTCCTGTCACTGCCACTGCCACAGCCACAGCCTGCCTCTGTTCTGTGCAGACACGGCTGTGGTGAGCTGCCCCTTCTAAATTGGGTCCACATCACGATCTCATGTATCACAGCAATTCTCATGCTGGGCTACTCAGCTGCCTCTATGCACGGGGCTGCTGCAGTGGAAGCCAGCTCATATCAAGTGGCCGCGTCTCAGCAGCAGAGCTTCCTTGCCTGCAAGACATTGATGAGCTGCATATTGAACACAGTGCTTTCCCTGTTGGCTGTGTTCAGCTTATGTCCAATGGGTATCGGCCTTTTTGGGCATCAGCAAAGCTATCGTTGTACTGAAAAATACATGTACAGATTGTCTACTCTGTATAACTTACGACACATTGGACGTCTATTGGGCATCCACTCATATCTTTATTGCTATCATGCCAAATATCTTGTTGACTCAACCACCATAGTGGCCAACCAACTCATTCACTATAATATTGTACTTTCAAGAAATCCATTATTACTACCTTGTAGCCATGATATTTTAGTTGCTAATAGTTGATTACTAGTAAAATATATTAGTTAATGAAATATTTCAAGTACACGTCCTAGTTTCCAGAATAACCTTGGCAGGCTTTATTAGAAAATATAGGATGAATTTTGTGTCTAGAATTCCTTGCATAAAAATAAAACCCACTTTTAGTCTTTTTAAAAATACATAATTAACAGAAAACAAAATAACTTCAGTACTGCATATCATTCCTGTCTCATGTCATTACTAAAATGTAATTACTCCATAAACATTTTGTAAAGAATTTGTAGAAAATTTCATATGCAAATATTGAAATAAGTATTAGGTACTGCAACAATCACAGATGATCAACAGTTGAGTTCAGTAAGTCACTCATTGCCATGTTAGCATTAGTAAAGTATTTGTAATCAGAACATTCAATGTTAGTTGCCACTCATATAAATAAGCTAGACTCGTGTGATTGTATGTAAGTTATTGACCTACTTTGTGACAAGTCATGAACATCTCAACTAGAAACTGATCCTTATGTCAGAGAGGATTGTGAAAGCAAATACACATTAAAAACTTCCTACCACCATTTTTACTGAAGGGCCAAAGAAACTGGTATAGGCATGTGTATTCAAATACTGAGATATGTAAACAGGCAGAATACAGCACTGCAGTCAGCAACACCTATATAAGACAAGTGTCTCGCGCAGTTGTTTGTTCACTTATCAAGATTTGAGTGAATTTGAATGTGGTGCTACAGTGAGCACACGAGCGATGGGACACAGCATCTCCGAGCTAGCGATGAAGTGGGGATTTTCCCATATGACCATTTCATGAGTGTACTGTGAATATAAGGAATCTGGTAATAAAATATCAAATCTCCAACATCACTGCAACCGGAAAAAAGTCCTGC
Organism: Schistocerca nitens; assembly: GCF_023898315.1. Classification (NCBI taxonomy): domain Eukaryota; kingdom Metazoa; phylum Arthropoda; class Insecta; order Orthoptera; family Acrididae; genus Schistocerca; species Schistocerca nitens. The sequence continues at coordinate 866,576,670 of NC_064616.1, forward strand.
AAGAATGGGACCGATGATGACCGAAGATAACTGTTCAACATGACAGAAATGCAACCCTTCTGCAAATTGCTGCAGATTTCAATGCTGGGCCATCAACAAGTGTCAATGTGTGAACCACTGAATGAAACATCATCGATATGGGCTTTTGGAGGCAAAGGCCCACTTGTGTACCCTTGATGACTGCACAACACGAAGCTTTACGCCTTGCCTGGGCCCGTCAACACCAACATTGGACTGTTGATGACTGGAAACATGTTGCTTGGTCAGATGAGTCTCATTTCAAATTGTATCGAGTGGATGGACCTGTACAGGTATGAAGACAACCTCATGAATCCCTGGACCCAGAATGCCAGCAGGGGACTGTTCAAGCTAGTGGAGGCTCTGTAATGGTGTGGGGTGTGTGCAATTCGAGTGATATGGGACCCCTGATAGATCTAGATATGACTCTGACAGGTGACATGTACATAAGCACCCTGTCTGATCACCTGCATCCATTCATGTCCATTGTGCATTACAAGGCACTTGGGCGATTCCAACAGGACAATGAAACACCCCACACACTCAGAATTGCTACAGAGTAGCTCCAGGAACACACTTCTGAGTTCAAGCACTTCCACTGGCTACCTAACTCCCCAAACATGAACATTATTGAGCATATCTGGAATGCCTTGCAACGTGCTGTTCAGATGAGATCTCCACCCACTCGTAATCTTACGGATTTATGGACAGCCCTGCAGGATTCATGGTGTCAGTTCCCTCCAGCACTACTTCAGACATTAGTCTAGTCCATGCCACGTAGTGTTGTGGCACTTCTGCATGGTCATGGGGGCCCTACACGATATTAGGCAGGTGTGCCAGTTTCCTTGGCTCTTCAATATATTTTATCCTCAATCAAGGCAGAAGAGAACTTCATACAAGGTAATGAAGTGGGCAACATTACTAAGTGGCAACAAGCTCTGAAAGAGTCTCTGCATGATGTAATACCAAATTAAAGATGTGTTGACAGGCATCCCTGATAGCTAAAATTCAAGTACAAAGTTTAGCTATACTAGTAAATGAATGAGAACATAGAACAAATAACTGACTGATAAAGAGTTAAAGACGTACAAGGTGTTACACAACAAGTGAATGGCCAGTACAACACAGCATAGCTTCTGCAAATGGTGTGGAGGGTAGGAGAGAGGTACCGTTAGAATGCAACTTTGATTCAGGCCATGAAATTTGTTCAGATAAACTTATCAGAAGAATGCTGCATGCAAAAAACAAAGATTGTTGTTAGGGTCCCAGTATGGCACATGGCCTTAATCTCTCAGGAAGATTCAATACAACAAAACTCCACTGAAAGGTGAAATTTTAATTCTGGTAATAATTTTTCCATCACCTCCTCCTCCAAAATTTCCACCTAGTATAACATCCAGATCTCCCAACACAGAACAGTCATCCTCAAATGGCAATTTATTTGCTTTTATAGTAAGTGTATGGGGTGAACGAGAATATTTACCAACCAGCTGGTTTCCAACAACAACAACAACAAATAGAACCATTTGATATAGCTCGAATATTATCTGAAGTGATCACATCACAGGTCGCAATTCAGTCTCGGGCTGGAGTTCCAGAGCAGCTTGTAACTCCACAGGTACTCTAACTGTTACCTGAGGGTGTTATTCCTCCTGAACAACAAGAAATAAAACAGAAGCGTGTTTGCACTTGCGCCTCATCCCCTAAGTATGGAGTAATTAAAGATACAGCTGTTGAAAAGACAGAACCACAGGTGCTGATTCAGGATACTGAAGCCTTTGTATCTGCAATTGAAGGTCCATCTGCACATGAAGAACACACACACACACACACACACACACACACACACACACACACACACACACCTACATACTTTTGGTGACAAATTTAGTCATGAGCAACTATTCAGTGTATGGTAGATTTTAAGTAGATTTTACGTTCCATAGCATGTACAAAAATTGAAACCAAAACACAAAAAGGAGAGAATTTTAATAATTCCACATTTATAACAAGTGCTTTATGGAAAGTAGCAGCCTGGAAGCTTCCTAGAATAATATGACATAACCTTACATGCATTTACATAGCAAGTGTGTAAAACCGGTTAAAACCAAAAATACATATTTCAACACATTGCTATCTCTCATTTCTAAGACTTATGATACACCTCCCTTCCTTGACTAACTGAGTATTATGTACGACCATTCCACCACATCTAAAGCATCAGCAGGGTTTCATTCAGACTGCTATCAGCCCTATACACCTAGCTGCAGTAAACAGGCAAAGCCCCTCAGAAACTAACTGCTTTCAGTTCCAGCAATGAATGTATCACACAAAATAACTGTTACTAATGCAATTATGTTTATAATGGTGTTGTACAAACCCTTCAACAAAGGTGTTGCATATCAGTTCTATGAGGTTACTCCAAAGCACTTTGTTCACTTCTGGAGACAATGGCACTATTGCAGCAACACTCTCCAGCTGGGAGAAAAATGTTTTTAACTCCTGCAAAAGTGTAAAACAATACTAACTGAATACACTGAATGCTTCTCAATGAGAAATGTGTTTGTTAAGTGACAATAACATACAGTATACAAATAAGTTCACAGCCAGTACATGAACTGTGACATATAAAAAAACGTATTTTAAAAATGAGACCAATTATTTCATTCCACGGAATCTGCAATTAAAACAGGAACTTCACGGCTTCTTTAAATCTTAAATTATGTTGGAAACAAATATTGCTGTTGGACAATTCACAAACCTATATTTCACAGTGTCATGTTTTGGAATCTAACATGAATGGAATGAATCACAAACAATGTAACACAAATTTAAAATCTTAGTAACAATCAACTTCAAATGATAATGCTGAATTCTAATTCTTTGATAGTCTTTACCATATGATTTCATTGATGTTAAAAATAGCTGATTAGCAGACAAGAAATTGAGAATTGTCCTGGCCTCAATGGTGGAGTGTGCTTTTATGGGCAACTCTTACTGTCTAATGTCTAAAAAAGCACAGCAATCAAATAAAAACAGAAAATCTGGTGTTATGAAAAGTTTTATAACACACATTCCAGCTGCAAGCTAACATATTCATTATGGAAGCTACTGAGACATCAGTTATCAACAAGTTATTTCATGTGTGTTTTACTCTCCACACAAGTTAATTTTATATGAAAGCTACTGCACAAAAAACTTATTTATCCAGCCCTCATGAATCCAAGTTTCCAGTTTACCTGTATTAATTTTTGCTTCCTTTTCCTTTTTTAAGACAAAAATGTGCACCACACATCGGTATGGTATATGTACATTTGTTATGTTGGCACAGCAGGTAGCATAGAGATCACTGGTCCCATGCTTCTTTCAACTATGGTCAGTGTGGATCTGTTCCTTGTGGAGTTCAGAAGGTGTACCAGGATTGTTCTTTTGTTCCCATGTTTTTGAGTGTCGAGAGTGAAATGACTTTGAAGGTGAAGAAAATTGTTATATTAATGGGCAAAACGTTGCAAGCACTGAACAGAATAGACAACTGCTGAAAAATACAGCTGCAGGATATGGTGAAGGGACATCAACTGTGTCACAATGGAAAAAGAATAAAAGCCTACAGTAATTATATATTTCAGTGACAAAAAAGTTTCTTGTTAGTGACAAAATAAAAGAATTGTATATTTCTGGATAATCCCGATTTTCAGTAACCTGGATTACAGTTTTGTATTACTAGTAAATGAACAATATTATGGTTGTAACATAACTGTGTGAAGAGACTGATGTGAGGAAACACCCAAAGAAAATAGCTTGCTATACTTAGGTCATGTAATGCATTTTCTGGGATCACTAGGAGAATTAACTTACCATCATAGAAGGATAAAGACAGTAGGATAATGTTTTCTTTGATGCAGCTCAAAACAAGGAAAAACTGCATCACAATAAAAAATGTTCTTGCTGATCATGATGCACAGTTAGGATAAATGAGATAGTGTCTTAACAGTATAGACACTCCTCAGCGGAAATCAATTAGAATAATTAATGATTCAAGGAAAAATATTATTAATAGTTTGGAAGAGGTTACCTAGGATGAAATTTATAATGAATCAAATGTTAACAATGTTTAATCTATGCTACGATAAATTCATGTCATTATTTGTATACAGCTTCCCACATAAGTTAATCAGAAAGGACATTAAAGAACCATGTAGGAAACCATGGATCACTATAGGTATTGAAGTATCTTGTGAAAGATTCTGTAGCTGCTGCCCACTACAAGAACTACTCAAAATTACTATGAAAAGTTATTTAAAACCAAAGAAAATGCACACAGGCTTTAGGCTATATGGAATGTAATAAAACGATAGATGGACAAGCCATTGAATAAGATAAAATTACTATTAATTTAAATTGAAGTGCTCTAAATTACCACTCACAGGTTACAGATGTGTTTAATAATCACTCAAATGCAGTAGAAAATATAGGGCAAACAGTTCAAGAGAAAAATAAAAAAAGTATGTTCAACAAGCAATTTATATAAAATTCAATCACATGGATGTCTCACTCACTTCTCCCTCTGAAATTAATAAAATTCTATACTCTCTCAAAAATAAAAGCTCATCTGGATTTGATGGGGTTTCCAACAGAGTACTACAGACCTGTTCCCATATAATAATCACTGTCTCTTCTGAAATATGTAATGCATCACCAACTCAGGGAATGTTTCCAAAGAGTTTGATTATGCCATTGTTATATTCCTCTACATGAAAGGTGATAGGAGAGATGTCAACAACTATCAACCCAATTAACTACTTTTTCTAAAATTTTTGGGAAGATCATGTATTCTAAAATAGTACCCCACCTGACCAACAACAACCTCAGTAAATCACAGTTTGGATTTCAGAAGAGTTGCTCATCTGAGAATGACATTTACACACTCACTCATCATCAGATTTTAAAAGCACTAAATACCAAAATATCACAAGCTTGCATTCTCTATGATCTATCTAAGGCATTTGACTGCGTGAACCACAATATTCTCCTGAATAAACTGAGGTTTTGTAGAACTGATGGTATAGTAATGTTATACCTAACTGAAACAATGAAGAAAGTTATACTTAATAATCCAGTCAATGTAAATAGGGGAGATTCTTATGACTTGGGAGAACTCCCTTATTGGTTTCCGTAAGGCTCAATTTTAGGTCTACTATGGTTTCTCTTATATGTAAACAACCTTCTGCCTAACATACAACAAGCAGAATTATTTCTTTTGCACCTGGCACTAGTATCGTAATCAATCCAAATTACATACAAGAGAAGAAATGGTAAATGATGTTCTTGAAAGTATTATTGAGTGGTTTTCTGTGAATGGTCTCACTTCCAATTTCAATAAGCCACAACATACTCAGTTCTGCACATCTAGGGGACTACACCAATGATAAGTGTGACGCCTGGTGAGGAAATATTAACTAGGGTGGAAACATCAAAATTTTAGGTGTCCATATTGTTGAGAATTTCAACTGAAAAAAAAAATAATTTAACAAACTGAACTCCTAAAACAACTTAGTTCAGACACATTTGCACTTCAATCACTGTAAATCTTGGGGAGAGACAACTCAGTATGTTGACATATTTTGCATATTTTCATTCAATAATGTCATATGGAATCATGTTCCGTTATAACTCAACTTTAAGAAAGAACACGTTCATTGCTCAGAAATGTAATTTATGACTAATATGTGGTGCTCTCCCATCATTTTGTAGACATCTGTTTAAGGACTTGGACATTCTGTCTACTGCCTCACAAGATACTTATTCCTTCATTAAGTTTGTTGTAAATGATCAACTGTAGTTCAAAATGAACAATAATGTACATAATTAAGAAAAAATGACTTACATTACTCCACATTAAGATTTTCTTTAGCGAAGAAAGGGATACACAATGCTGTAACCAAAATTTTTGGTCACTTACCCAATGATACAAAATGTGTGACAGACAGCAAAATTAAATTTGAAAACAATGTGAAAAAGATTCGCCTTGGCAACTCCTATTCCATAGAAAAATTTCCAATTTTATTAATGTGTAAAATGTGATGGGTAGGAATTATTTTCTCCAACAGTGTTTTAAAAAAATTATAGGTGATCAACATGTCGGATGAGTTCATCCACACATGGAGCACCCTCTCCTTCGGCATGCAATGCCGGACCACACACGAGTGCTGCGACATCTGCAACCACCCGATGCCTTGTGCTCACTGTCATCAGTCAGCCTCTGTACAGTCCCCAACTTGGTCCCATTCAATTTTCATCTGTTTCTAAAACTTAAACAGCACCTTTGAAAAATCCATTTTGATAGTGATGAAGCAGTGCAAGCAGAGGAGGCTGTGGTTCCATAACCAAAGTAAAACATTATATAGTGATAGTATCAACAAACTGGTCTCTCATTAGTGATGTGTTCATGACCAGGGTGACTATGTTGAGAAATAAATACATAGACATGGAGAATAAAGATGTATAATGTTAATAAAGTCTGTTTTCTTTAAAAAGCTTTAGGAGTTTTACATACAAGACTCAGAAACATTACTTTTCAGCATGTCCTCATAAATATGCAACTTAGGTGAAATAAAACCACAAATTTTCGATTCCAATAGTACTAAATCATACATACCATCATTAAGGCATCAACATAGTCACTGTGCTGGCTCATAACATCCTTCACTTCCCAATTAACTTTGCTCATTAGGTGCAACATTCTACCAAAATCAACTATGCGCTGCGAGACACACATATACACTGGCCTTCGAAGGTCGACTGCTGCACTTATTGTCTGTTAGGAGGAAAGATCTATTAGTATATTACAATGATATAAACATGAAGCAGACAGATCAAGTACAAAATTAGTCTTACTTGTGTATAGAATTGCTGAAAATATGGCTCAGTCTTGCATGTTTGTTCTAGCAGCTGTTCTACATATGGTTTTAACGACTCCAGCTGCTTTGCTAAATGAACTAGTGACTCAACAGCAATAATTCTTTTTGGCAAACCATAGAGTCTCTGAGACTGACTCAAGTCAATATCTGGAGACATATATGGACGTGCTATCTGAAAGAGTGAAAAATAAAATCTTAGTCTCAGTATTTTTTCATGTAATGCACATATAAAATTTGCCCTATTAACAGAAATAGCCAACAGCATTGAAAATGGTTTTTTTTTTAATCCTTAAATTGTATCTCACAGTACCTTTGCAATTTGTCTGGATATGAGGCTGTAACTGTAAATTGTCTGATGACTAGTTTTTAAGAAAGCAGGTATCAACATCAGACGTAAGCAACAACAGAAAAGGCCCCCTTTTGTCCTTTTAGTGCTTTGAAATTGTATTTTTTTTTTTTTTATTTCTTCATTTCATCACCCCTTCTCAAACACCTTTTCCCTATTTCAATTTTTGCCCACTTTTTTTTTTCACTTTCTTTGGGCTTTGTCTAATATCTTGCACTTCTCTGCACTGCATTTTCACCTGCTTCTAAAATCTCCCACTACTTCCCAACTGCTCCATCCATCTGACAATGCTATGCTGTACTCGGAGACATTGGGTACGCTCTTCATAATGATAAAAATGAAAGGTTGGAGAGCAGAAGTTTAGTCTCATTTAATTCGTGTAAACTGAAGTACAAAAATAGTTTAATGTATTACTTACACCATATAAAGATGAAACAAACAGCAGGATACAATTAACACAGAAAATAAAATAAAACACACAGCATTCCAGCATGAGTCTCAGAATTGTCCCTACAATAGTTTGTGTGGGTTGAGGTAATGAATAGATTGGTTCTGATTGCATGTTGTGTGCATTTGGCACACAGGTGAGGAAAGCAAGGTGAAAATGTTTGTATGGCATTACACTGTCACTGGCAGATGAAATTTATCCATGGTAAAAAAAAAAAAAAAAAGATGGGCCAGGGGTTGAATCAACTGTACAGAAGATTTTAGGAAGGCGGACATATTCTATGACAGTACAAGGAAAATAGCACATGTACTACAACCCAGCATCAGGGTCATTAATGTGAGGCAACATATTGGCCCTTGTTACAGACTTCACAGCAGCCTACATATCAGACAGTTCCTTTCTCCCTTCAGGTCATATTGCATTGGATTCAACAGGTTACTCCATATGTGTGGTGACACACAAGATGAATTCACCTCATAGAAAATCACTGTATGCCTCTGTGCATGTGATGTTTTGTCCACCATGAATGGGAAAATCTAGCAGTCAGGAAGACTGGGATAGTATTCCATTCATGGATTAGGCACAGTTTAATCTAGAGAGTGATCCCCCACCATCTGTTCATCTGGGATGCCGGAGGGAAATTCTATACTGAATTTTCTAAGAGTGCATAGATCAAACAGTCCACAGGTGTACTGCCGGTCAATAGTACCCAATGGGCACAATATTTCAGCGATCAGACATGGTGCCATTGTCAGGTGTGTTGATGAACAGAACTCCTGACAGCACATGACTGAATTATACGCCCTCCCAATGCAAGCCGTTTTCTCCGCGGTCCACATCCAAGGCCGCACATTGGCACTTGTGGAGGCACTTGCCTTGGCATGTGTGGCAGCATTGAAGTAGTTGCTCTTTCCTCACTGGTCGCCAGATTGTTATGTTTGCTCAGCCTCATCTTAATTAGACCCAGTGCTGGCTCCCAAGTCTTTCTTTGATTATAGACACAGTCCCAATTGATAACATTGTCCTGGGTGCAAATTTTGATGGCTTCTCTAATGACACTCTCCCGGTATTTGGACGTCTGCATTAAAATCCTGGTACACTCGTACTCCTTAGCAGGATTCACTGACAAACAGTCCTCTATTACCACCAACTTGTTAGCCAAGTGTGCCGCTGGTATTCTTGACATAGATCTTCAATGGTGCACACTGTTTGTCCAATATATGTCTTGCCACAAAGGCACGGAATCTGATACATCCCAGCCTCCCTAATAATGCCCATGTCTTATTGGGTGTGCTAAAGACAGTTCTAATGTGGCGCTTGTTCAGTACACACCCGACTTTTCCCGATAGTGCATCGGTGTACAGTATAAAGGCCGTGGATACCTCTTCCCCCTGATTTCTTCCATATCCACAGGTTGTACTGTAGTGGTGAGGTGATGAGCACACTTACGTTTCACAAAATCCACAGAACTGCAGATGCGATGTCGACATTTACCCACATAAGGACTTGGTACCTGTATCTATCTCCTCCTTTCTACTTGCAGCTATTGTCCACATTATTATTTTGTGAAGATTTGTGAGGAGCAAAGATTACAATAAACTTTCTAGTTTACTTATCTTTTCGCATAGAGTTGGCTCCAGTTCTTCTTGTCTAAGGGTCTGATTCTTGAAGCTGAAATTCTCACATTTTAGGTCCTCACAGTTGAATTGGTCTAAATAAATTTGGAGATCGTTGTTGCAGAATTTTTGTTGTTATGTTAATATATTTTCTCACGTTTTAGTATATCACACAGTCTTTTGATTTTTCACATTAACAAAGCCAAAATTACATTGTTCACACAAAATACAAAAATATGTCTGATCACATCAGTAGCATGCTTACTATTGTCTCACTCAGTGTAAATAACAATATTCCAAAGGGTTTATAATGTTTCTTGACAGATGAATTTCTATTAGTTTCAATTATTATTTCATTAATGAATCCAGAAATAAACTTAGTAAACAGTACTAGATTGCGTAGTTAATAATACAAATTTAAAGTGTGCGAAATAATTAACAATTTCAAATGTTTGTAAAAAAATAATTTTAACTGTATATTCAGAACTAGTACTTATCAATTATAACATCCAAAATAAAGTAATTCCTTTTCATAAATTTTATGCTTGAAATATAACACACTGTGTATAAAATTATACGGAAGTTTTCAAAAAAGCTGCTGAGATAATACTGACCTGTCCAAAATTCAAGAAATAATACTGGTATCAACAACTACTGCTGAGGAAAAGTAATGTTAGAGGAGGATGTCCCGTTACATACATCAATCAGGTATTTTGCCAGTGAATATGTTGGAGCTCTGATGTTGCTGACAATGGGAAATAACGGCACTTCATCAATGGGGGCCTTGCGGAGGTCGTTAAGTCTTGGCAGTACAGGCCGTTGTGGTGACAAATTCTTCATGACCCCCCTCAGGTGACTGATTCCTCGACAAGCGCCCTGGTCTTGTTCTCCACCTTCATAGTGAGGTTGGCATTGATCTACCAATAGGAGTCATCATTTAGCATGCTCTGAATCTTCTCAGTGTAGTCCTTGTGGGAGAGATCAACAAGAGCATTGCCTTTGTTAGCATAAGATAATTTCAGGGCACACTCTCAGGTTCTGAATGGTCGCCCTCTCTTTGCTGGTAATGTCTGACATCATAGTCTTAGTTCTCATCAGAGCACAATGAGTTTCACTATATACTTCTTCCGCTGCTTGAAGCAGTAGTCACATGGCAACCTGTTCAACTGCACTGACAATGTCCTCAACCAGTGTTAACTTACGGGTTGCTATAAAGATAAGTCCCCTCTCCAGAACCAAAATGGCATTACTACTCAGCTGCATGTTAGTCAGATTGATGAAAGCCTTGCATGGGGCCTCCAGTGATGGTTTGTCAATGAGACATGAAAATTTTGATGTTTGATGGCCTGCAGCCTTCCTATGGGTGGAATTGGCTGCCATCCAGGTAAAACTATCAATCCAGTACCATGTTCAAGAGTTAAAATGATCAGCCAGTTGTAAATGTAATTTAAAAAGTTCCTTGGAGTTGTATTCAAGACTCCAGTGGGTAAAGTGCACTCTCTCATGTACCAATGCAAGGCTGGCTCACTTCTTAATTCTCCTGGCTGCCACAAAATCTACATGATCCACGACATTAGCAAAGTTCGGCACAACTTGCTCAGCACAACGTCTCCTCAGAAATGCAAGAGCACTCAGCAAATGGCATCTTCAGTGGTGCAGCTTGTCAAGTTTCTTCATGCTGCGGTACATCTCTTTCCCAAAAAGGTATGTGATGCGATTCTTCAGTTATTCCTGGCATATTTGTTGTTCAGAAAGTCCATGGGTGTGGACAAACAGTGCACATAACCAAAGATCGATGCCAATAACGCCAGTGGCACACAGCACTAAAGCACCCCAACAAGTCAGTGGTCACATAGCCTTGTTTGTCAGAGAATCATGCAATTGAACAGGAATGCACCAGGATTTTAGCACAGACATCCAAATACTGGGACAGTGTCATTAGATAAGCCATTGAAATTCCCACCTTGGGACGTTCTGGCAACCAGGCTGGAGAGAGCAACTATATCCACGCTACCGCAGATGCTGATGCAAGTGTCTCTGCGTATGTTCATGAACTCAGTTCGTCAATGCATCTAACTATGGCAGCATGTCCGAATGCCGAAATATTGTGCCCATCGGACACTATGGACCATTAGCACAGCCATGGACAGTTTGATCAATAGGGATAAATAGGAATGGCGTCCTTTGATGGTGTGTGAGCAACTTTTTCATGGTGTTCACAACTGATGACAGCCAACCACCTATTTCCTCCCATACATCCCCCCCCCCCCCCAACTCTCCCATTTGCCTAAGGACCACTAGCTCAAAATGCAGAATGACTCAGGTTTTCTGACTGTCTATATGTGCTGCTGTCACATTTCATCCAGTTTAACATCAATAATTAATATCAAAGGTATTCAATGCAAACAGAAGATGGATAACTATATAGTATAGCACCAAACGCATATAAATATATTCACATCCAATAGTATTAAATTTGTCCTTTGTACATACTTAATTTAGTTCATAAGACATGCTGTTCTATTAACAAGTATTGATCACCAGCAGTTAACTAAAAATTATCAGAACATATAACAAACTTTAGTATCAAATTTTAATAATCAAACATTTAATATTACCTTATTCTTCTGTGACTGAATTTCGCTATCTGATCTATCAAGGAGGATGAGGCTTCCTTCTATATGTTTTAATGTTGCTTGAAGTCTAAGACTGAAAGTATAATTTTCAGGTCCTTGCTGAAAATGAAAATAGATGCATGTTGTTGGAATTTATGTACAAATGTTCATAAGAGAACATATTAAAAATGAAGACAAGATGCTTTAAAACTTGATAGTTTTGAACTGCATTCCATTGCAAAAAGACAAGTAACAACCATAGTTGTGACTCATCCTTCTCTCATTAGTTTTTCTTCTCTTCCCTCTGTCCTGAGGCTGAGGGAAAGGAGGGAGAGAGGGGAAGAGTGAGCGAGAGGGGGGGGAAGAGTGAGCGAGAGGGGGGGAAGAGTGAGCGAGAGGGGGGGAAGAGTGAGCGAGAGGGGGGGGAAGAGTGAGCGAGAGGGGGGGAAGAGTGAGCGAGAGGGGGGGAAGAGTGAGCGAGAGGGGGGGAAGAGTGAGCGAGAGGGGGGGAAGAGTGAGCGAGAGGGGGGGAAGAGTGAGCGAGAGGGGGGGAAGAGTGAGCGAGAGGGGGGGAAGAGTGAGCGAGAGGGGGGGAAGAGTGAGCGAGAGGGGGGGAAGAGTGAGCGAGAGGGGGGAAGAGTGAGCGAGAGGGGGGAAGAGTGAGCGAGAGGGGGGAAGAGTGAGCGAGAGGGGGGGAGAGTGAGCGAGAGGGGGGGAGAGTGAGGGAGAGGGGGGGAGGAGAGGGGCAGAGGGGGGAGGAGAGGGGCAGAGGGGGGAGGAGAGGGGCAGAGGGGGAGGAGAGGGGCAGAGGGGGAGGAGAGGGGCAGAGGGGGGAGGAGAGGGGCAGAGGGGGGAGGAGAGGGGCAGAGGGGGGAGGAGAGGGGCAGAGGGGGGAGGAGAGGGGCAGAGGGGGGAGGAGAGGGGCAGAGGGGGAGGAGAGGGGCAGAGGGGGAGGAGAGGGGCAGAGGGGGGAGGGGAGGATGAGGGGCAGAGGGGGGAGGGGGAGGATGAGGGGCAGAGGGGGGATGAGGGGGCGATGGGGAGAAGGGGGAGGAGAGGGGCACAGGGGGGAGGAGAGGGGCAGAGGGGGGAGGAGAGGGGCAGAGGGGGAGGAGAGGGGCAGAGGGGGAGGAGAGGGGCAGAGGGGGAGGAGAGGGGCAGAGGGGGAGGAGAGGGGCAGAGGGGGAGGAGAGGGGCAGAGGGGGAGGAGAGGGGCAGAGGGGGAGGAGAGGGGCAGAGGGGGAGGAGAGGGGCAGAGGGGGAGGGGAGGGGCAGAGGGGGAGGGGAGGGGCAGAGGGGGAGGGGAGGGGCAGAGGGGGAGGGGAGGGGCAGAGGGGGAGGGGAGGGGCAGAGGGGGAGGGGAGGGGCAGAGGGGGAGGAGAGGGGCAGAGGAGGAGGAGAGGGGCAGAGGAGGAGGAGAGGGGCAGAGGGGGAGGAGAGGGGCAGAGGGGGAGGGGAGGGGCAGAGGGGGAGGGGAGGGGCAGAGGGGGAGGGGAGGGGCAGAGGGGGAGGGGAGGGGCACAGGGGGAGGAGAGGGGCACAGGGGGAGGAGAGGGGCAGAGGGGGAGGAGAGGGGCAGAGGGGGAGGAGAGGGGCAGAGGGGGAGGAGAGGGGCAGAGGGGGAGGAGAGGGGCAGAGGGGGAGGAGAGGGGCAGAGGGGGAGGAGAGGGGCAGAGGGGGAGGAGAGGGGCAGAGGGGGAGGAGAGGGGCAGAGGGGGAGGAGAGGGGCAGAGGGGGAGGAGAGGGGCAGAGGGGGAGGAGAGGGGCAGAGGGGGAGGAGAGGGGGAGAGAGGGGCAGAGGGGGGGGAGAAGAGGAGGAGGAGATCAGTGTTTAACGTCCCGTCGACAACGAGGTCATTAGAGACGGAGCGCAAGCTGGGGTTAGAGAAGGATGGGGAAGGAAATCGGCCATGCCCTTTGAAAGGAACCATCCCGGCATTTGCTTGAAAGGATTTAGGGAAATCACGGAAAACCTAAATCAGGATGGCCGAAGACGGGATTGAACCGTCGGCCTCCCGAATGCGGGGGGAGGGGGGGAGGAGAGGGGCAGAGGGGGGGAGCAGAGGGGCAGAGGGGGGGAGGAGAGTGGCAGAGGGGGGGAGGAGAGTGGCAGAGGGGGGGAGGAGAGTGGCAGAGGGGGGAGGAGAGTGGCAGAGGGGGCAGGAGAGGGACAGAGGGGCAGGAGAGGGACAGAGGGGGAGGGGAGGGACAGAGGGGGAGGGGAGGGACAGAGGGGGAGGGGAGGGACAGAGGGGGAGGGGAGGGACAGAGGGGGAGGGGAGGGACAGAGGGGGAGGGGAGGGACAGAGGGGAGGAGAGGGACAGAGGGAAGAAGGAGTGAGGGGGAGAGAGGATGAGAGGGGAAGGGGGAGAGAGGGATGGGGAGTGGGAGGAGAAGAGTGGTGAGGGGAGGGAGGGGGGAGAAAGAGATGGGGATGGAGGAGGGAGGGAGGGAGGGAGAAGGAAATGGAGAGAGACTAAACAACCACACTTAGTGACTAAGAATTTATAGAGCATGTCTGATTCAGATCTAGATCACCTCATTTACCAACCTCCTGTTCTACAATTTGCAATATATATGCAGTTTAGGAATGGCAAGTTTTCTTCAACACATTTTTAACAACACTGCATACCTTTCTAATGTGAAAGCCGAAGGTTTACATATAATCAAATGCAAAGTGTACTGAATAAACTGAAAACATACCAGGTCAGCAGTGAAGAAGACAAAAACAGCATACATGTAGTATTCAAACAACTGAATCATTCCTGCAATGACATCACTTGCAATACGTCGCAGAAGCTGACTCATTTGCAGATATTTTCCACAGTAACGCAGAACTGTTAATGTTGTAGTTGTGAGTACAGGGACTTTAAGAAAATCATGTTGCACCTGTTTCCTTACAAATGGTTTTGTATTTCTGCAAATGAAATAAAAATACAGACTCTTCAATACATATACGAACGGGTGCTACATGAATCATAGTCAAGAACGAATCAAATTTTCACTGAACATAAACTTTTAGGAGCAACAACCACAGCTGTTAACAAAGTAAGCACATTTATACAATACTGAAAACTTCTGGGCGCAATACCTACAATGGAAGAGGCAAATTTAAACTCTCAACATATGGTTGAGGCAGTGAGCAGCAGACAAGCACACCAACAATACTGAACTGTTAAATAAGCTTGTACATATGTGTACAAGCATGTACGCAGGCGCGCGTGCCCCCCTCCCCCCCCCCCCCCCGCCACACACACACACACACACACACACACACACACACACACACACACACAGCTACCACAAACATGAGTGATTAACTTTATTCTTTCTATTGATTATCTGTAATAAAGCAGTATTCTGGGGCCTGAAACTGGAGTAGAGTCCAAATAAAATCTGTAAAATACCAGGTGTAGAAGTATGAAACCGGACTTTGGTTGCAAAAATTACACATCTGTTGTCGAAACTGATAAACAATATTTTATTCAAAATAATCTTCATTGCTATTTATAAATTTCTCCTACCTTTCCGGCAGGCTATGGATGCAACACCAAAGAAACAGTTCTTTTGAAGCGAACCAGCCCGCAAGCCATTTTCATACATTTTCATATGAATTTAAGAGTTGTTCAGCAAGAGCATGTCCCACTGATGCAAATAGATGATAATCGGATGGAGCCAAGTCTGGAGAATAAGCCGCATACCCTAGTATTTCCAACTGAACACCTCGATCGTTTCCCTAACCCGTTTTGCTTCTTGTGATGGGGTGTTATCATGGAGCAATATGATTTTGTGCAGCCTTTATCCATATTTCGGTCGTTTTTCACATGATGCTCAATTAAAATCAATCATTGCTATTGACAGTGATCAGTGTTAACGGTTTCACCAGGTTTTAGCAGCTCATAACAGATGACACTCTTCTGATCCCACCAAACACACTGCATTGTCTTCTTTCCAAAGCGATTTGGTCTTGCAGTGGATGTTGACAGTTTGCCTGGATTCACCCATGATTTACAATGCTTAGGATCCATTTTTCATCACCTGTCATTATTCGATGAAGAAATGACTTTCTTTTGTATCTGGCAAGCAGCATTTCACCAGTGGTCTTTCAGTTTGCTTGCTGTCTTTCATTCAGCTCATGCAGAACCCATTTTCCCACTTTCTCCACCTGTCCCATAGTTTTCAACTTAAGATAAATGACTTTCTGTATCACATTCAATTGTTCAATAAGTTTCTGTCGATTTTATCATTTTCATCCAAGAAGGCCTGCAATTTGATGTCTTCGAACTTTTTCGGTGGTTTCCCACGCTCATCGTTTCTCACGTCAAAATCATTGCTTTTGAATTTTTTGAACTGCTCAAAACACTTTGTTTTCCCAAGAGCATCTTTGCCAAAAGCTTCGACAAGCATTCGATGTGATTCTGCAGCAGTTTTCTTCAAATGATAGAAAACCAATGCTGTCCACAAATCGTAGTTCTTAGGCATAAAACTCGACATGTTTACAGGTTTCAAACAGATGCTGATGCACGATGGAACTTGGGTTACTGAGTGTTGACATTCGCCGTCAGTCGTTACAGGAAGCAAATGGCCCTGAAGATGTGGTTTCATGGGCCGTACACTGACGGCTAGCACCATCTATAGAGAAATTCCGGTTTCATACTTCTACACCTCGTAAATAAAAATGAGAATGGAAACTGTGATTACTAAAATACAGACAAAAGAAAAATTTTATTCTCTTTCTTGGCACGCAGCTACAGAATTACTACACAAGGAAACAATTTATCAAACTGGCACCATGATGACTTTGACATCAATAAAACATAATGTTCAGTAACATGAGTCAAATATCAACTTTATCTACAGATCAGCTTTGCTTATATGGTTTTTTAAATTAGTTGGATTGTTTGGGGTTCATTTAAATGGATAAACTGGAAGACCATTCAGCCATACAATTCCTCACTTTGGACTGTTTAGCGAACAACGGTAATTCAGTGACCTAAAAGGGATAAATATCAAAAGATGTGTGCATTGATGGGGGAAAAAAAGTCTTTTACTGCATTCATATGATCACACAAGTAAACGTTAATTAATTTAAGAGGTAAATGATGGGAGGTTTGTAGACCTTTTATGACTGGGTATGTAAAATCATCATGTTCCTTGACTCACGGACACAAATTTAACGAATTATTCGATTTAACTAAAGTGTAGTTGGGTTGGTTGTACAATTGCCAAGTTTTGACAATCTGAACAGTTAGAAGTGGTAACAATATCTGTCAACAAGGCAAACACATGGTATAAGTAACTGAACAGGAACATTAATGAGGAGACAGATTTACGCCAGGTAAAGATGGGTTGTGAGGAGGTAGCACATAACGGAAAGAGAATCCTCAATTTGTGAAGTTCAACACAGCAATATTGTACCTGTCGTTCTAACACAAGAAGCTGTGTAGTGGTTATACATAAATTAGTATACACAGTAATTCACCTATGCTTCATCTCATATGTTTCGAGAACCATTTAAGATACTGTAAACCCATTTTCACCCATATGAATTGTGAAAAAGTGCTCACTAAATGAATTATAGTCTCTGTTTTCATAGCTATATTAATTACAGAGATATTGGTATCAACATTCCTTTTTTCAAATGGAATTATAGTAATTTCAGCAGCTATTATCGTATTTCTAAATGAGACAAATTCAACAGTGTTTTACTCTTCCAAATGTGGTCACTGGTTTCAAACCTTAAGATTTATACATTTTGAATTTGTAACTGAATGCTGTCTTATGCAAAAGTCTGTGGTTTCATACAAAAATAAGAAAATATGTCACAATGGATAAGGATGAAACTGCTGCACCACTGAGATCTGGCACAAATGGGATACACAGGAAAATGTAGCTTTTATTCTATTTGTCATTTAGGTGTACGGAGTGCTGTTTAGTTTGGAAAAAAGACATGTCTTTCACAAACCAAGACACAAAACATGAAAAGAATAGTTCAGTTGTATACACAAAGGCATCCTGATAGACAGTGGCTAATAAGAATGACAATTCAGCAAATATGCACAAAATTGTTATTGGAAGGGGACTGGAGTTCTGTGCAGAGAGTAAAGAGCAGCCTGCACTGTGTGGAGCAAACAAAATATATGTTCTGCCAGCTTATAATCCACATGTAAATTCCAGAGAATCTGTGAACATATCTAGAAGAAGTCAAATCACCATTGTACACATTTTTAATGCAAACAGGTTTCATTCATTTCATGTCATTTCATAAGCAGATTAAGCAGTGGGATGGTAGGAGATGCATAGAATTCTATCACTTGGCTCCAATGCGATGCCTGGATAATAGTTTCTTTCTTCAAAGTGTTCTCTTTAACAATGAAGATTTGTAAAAATCATGAAAATCTGAATGTAAGAAATATGTATTATTGGGCTGCTGAGAATTCATACTGGTTGATGCAGGCTGAACATAAGAGGTAATGGAATGTGAATGTTTGGTATGGGATTATTGGAGACTACGTCATTGGTCCTTACTTTATTGAAGAAACCTTAATGGGTGACAATTCCATACTGGAGCGCTACTAGCTCTTCTAGAAGAAGTACCATCTGAAATATGTACATTTATGTGGTAGCAGTATGATGGATGTCCAGTTCACTGCTTGCTTGTGGCTAGGAAAGGACTCTGCCAGCTTTTTAACAGTTGCTGGATAGACATGAAAGTGTTATCAGTTGGCCTGAACATTCACTCGATCTGAGGTCAATGGGCTGTTCTCTCTAGGGTAATGTCAAAGATAAAGTCTATGCACAAGTTCAGACAACCCAAGACTATTTAAAACATCACATTGTTGCAGCACGTGCAATGATATTGTTACATAGAAGAAGGTGTAATTAGATGAATGACTATTACCAACTTCACTTAACAAAGGTTTATTCAGCACTTGCACATACAAGAGCATGGAGCGAACTGCCTGCGGCTAGAACACATATAGTATACATACAGCTACAAAACATTCCAGTACAATGATTCTTGACAAGTGTGGATATTTCTACAATGTACTCGAACCGAATACAGAAATTAAAATTGTACAGTACAGGTGAGTTTTGAACTCACAGCCCTCCATGCAACAGTTTAGTATCATAACCATTACACCACGGTGCTACTCAGCTTCTTCTGCGACATTGCTCCCTCCTTAAGAGAACAGCGTTTCGGTGTTACGTCCTCCTAGTCTGGGAACGAGTCATCTATCCTGGATACTTCGCCTCCTGATGACTGATTCTCGCCCAGATGGTGATCTTCTTAGAACTTCTTTTGCCGCTACACTCTTCATCACCTTTCTGCTTGTTGCCTGTCGCTGGAGCTTTGAATTTACCCTGGGTGACAGGATCCTTGTGGGGCTTCATTTGAAGGACATGGACTGTATCTCTGATCTTTCATCGTCTTGCGTTGGGATCGAAATATTCAGCTTCATAAGTAACATCAGACAACTGTCTTACAACCTTATAAGGTCAAAAGTAGCACCTAAGGAGCTTCTCAGAGAGACCAACATTCCGAACAGGAGTGAAGATCAAGACGAGGTCACCAGGCTGGTAGACAACAGGGTGGTGTACCTTCGGTGATCGTTTTCTTGAGCCTGGAGTGTGTGGAGTCTAGCTAACTGCTGAGCTTCCTCAGCTCTGGTTAACATCTGGCCAATGTAGTCATTGTCCACGTCATCAGGATGTAATGGAAACACAGTGGACATCATCGTAGTCACCAGGAAAAATGGCATAAATCCTGTGGTGTCTTGTTTGGCGGTGTTGTATGCAAACGTCATGAAAGGTAGCACCTCATCCCAGATGCTCTGCTCAACAATGACGAACATTGATAGCATGTCGGCCAAGATCTTATTAAGGTGTTCAGTAAGCCCGTTAGTTTGCAGATGGTATACAGTCATTGTGTGATTATCTCTGTCACTCAATCTGCTATTAATGACCTTGGGGCACCGTGTTTTAATAGAATGTCTTCCACGATGAATTTGACTACCTCGAATGCTTCTGCTGTTTTCATGGTTTTTGTAATGGCATAGTGTGTCAAGATAATCAGTGGAAACAATAATCCATCTATTGCCACTAGCAGATGTTGGAAATCGTCTGAGGAGGTCAATCCCAACACGCTGGAAAGGCATTTCGGCTGGTGGAATTGGCATGAGTCGGCCAGGTGGTTTCTGAGGAACTGCTTTTCTCCTCTGGCACTCTCGACAGTGCGACATATAGTGACAGACACTCCTAAATACCCATTTCTGTAGAACATCTAAGTGCATGTGTTTAGGAATCACTGGTAGCCACCTCTTTCCAAACGGATCAAAGTTTTTCTTGCAAAGTAATCCATTAACTACCTTAAATTGTCCTTTCACATCCTCTGACCGATTTAAGGCAAGCATAATTTGAGATATCTTGGCATCCTTTTTGTGCTCAGCAGAGAAATCCTGGAGTGCAGTGAGACAGTCACTATCTTCATTGAGTCTTGCACAGGATTTCTTGAGAGACAGTCGGCATCTTGGTGTTTTCTTCCACTTTTGTACACTATGGTGATGTCATACTCTTGAAGACATAGTGTCCACCTGGTGAGTCATTCTGTTGGATCCTTAAGACCTGTCAAGCAACAAAGTGAATGATGGTCTGTAACAACTGTCAATGGTCTTCCATAGAGATACTGTCAAAACTTGCACATGGCCCAGATCACAGCAAGACATTCTCTTTCAACAGGGGATCTCAAGTTGATTCTGTATTTCTAGATTTCCGGAAAGCTTTTGACACCGTTCCTCACAAGCGACTTCTAATCAAGCTGTGGGCCTATGGGGTATCGTCTCAGTTGTGCGACTGGATTCGTGATTTCCTGTCAGGAAGGTCACAGTTCGCAGTAATAGATGGCAAATCGTCGAGTAAAACTGAAGTGATATCAGGTGTTCCCCAGGGAAGCGTCCTGGGAACTCTGCTGTTCCTGATCTATGTAAATGACCTGGGTGACAATCTGAGCAGTTCTCTTAGGTTGTTCGCAGATGATGCTGTAATTTACCGTCTAGTAAGGTCATCCGAAGACCAGTATCAGTTGCAAAGTGATTTAGAAAAGATTGCTGTATGGTGTGGCAGGTGGCAGTTGACGCTAAATAACGAAAAGTGTGAGGTGATCCACATGAGTTCCAAAAGAAATCCGTTGGAATTCGATTACTCGATAAATAGTACAGTTCTCAAGGCTGTCAATTCAACTAAGTACCTGGGTGTTAAAATTACGAACTACTTCAGTTGGAAAGACCACATAGATAATATTGTGGGGAAGGCGAGCCAAAGGTTGCGTTTCATTGGCAGGACACTTAGAAGATGCAACAAGTCCACTAAAGAGACAGCTTACACTACACTCATTCATCCTCTGTTAGAATATTGCTGCGTGGTGTGGGATCCTTACCAGGTGGGATTGACGGAGGACATCGAAAGGGTGCAAAAAAAGGGCAGCTCATTTTGTATTATCACGTAATAGGGGAGAGAGTGTGGCAGATATGATACGCAAGTTGGGATGGAAGTCATTAAAGCAAAGACATTTTTCGTCGCAGCAAGATCTATTTACAAAATTTCAGTCACCAACTTTCTCTTCCGAATGCGAAAATATTTTGTTGAGCCCAACCTACATAGGTAGGAATGATCATCAAAATAAAATAAGAGAAATCAGAGCTCGAACAGAAAGGTTTAGGTGTTCGTTTTTCCCGCGCCCTGTTCGGGAGTGGAATGGTAGAGAGATAGTATGATTGTAGTTTGATGAACCCTCTGCCAAGCACTTAAATGTGAATTTCAGAGTAATCATGTACATGTAGATGTAGTTTCTCTCGGGTTTTGTACGTGTCCTAGAAGCATAGTCTATAACCTTCTCTTTTCCATCCGCACCGATCCCATACCCACTGGCATCTGTGTGTAGTTCTCTAGATGCTCTTTCATCATACAGACCACGTACAGGGTCAGTCGTCAGAGCTTTCTGCAGCACACTGAAAGAATCTTGTTGGGCACCACCCCAGATAAATTTAGCATTGGCTTTTAACAACTCTTGCAGTGGCCTGGCTTTGATACAAAAGTCTTTGATAAAATGATGGTAATAAAAAAGTAATCCAAGGACGCTTCTCGCATCTCTAATACTTTTAGGAATAGGAAATTCCGTTATAGCTCTCACCTCTTCTAGTCAGGCCACACACCTTCGTTTGACACAAGGTGTCCAAGTATTTTGATTTCTTTTGCTCCAAAGAGACACTTTCTTGGATTAAGTTTCAGACCACCTTGTTGGAGACACTTAAGAATGGCCCTCAGTCTTTTGATATGTTCATCAAATGTCTCTGAGAACACTATAATGTCATCTAAATAACAAAGACACATTGTCCACTTCAGGTGCCTTAGAAGATTATCCATCATCCGTTCAAAAGTTGCTGGTGCATTACACAAACCAAACGGCATCACCTTAAACTCATACAGGCCCTCAGGGGTGAGGGATGCACTTTTCTCACGATCAGCCTCCTCTATTTTGATTTGCCGATATCCCGATTACATGTCCATGGTTGAGAAAAACTTAGCCCCCTTCAGACAATCTAGTGTATTGTCAATTCGTGGAAGGGAGTAAATGTCCTTTTTAGTTATCTTATTAAGCTTCCAGTAATCAACACAAAAGCGCCAACTGCCATCCTTCTTCCTGACAAGGACCACTGGTGATGACCATATGCTCTGCGAAGGCTGAATGATGTCATTCATCATCATTTTCTCTTCCTCGTCATGAATTATTCTATGTTCCATTGCTGACACACGGTATGCTCTCTGGCTTATTGATTGATGGTCTCCAGTGCTAATCTGGTGCTTCACCGTTGATTTGTCTAATTTGATCTTCAACTGTGGATTGAAGCATTCAGAGCTCTTGAAGAATGGGAAGTATCTTCTTCTGTTGTTTCTTAGTGAGATCTGGTGATAGTCGAGTTAGAAGATCTTGTCTTGTAGTGGTAGTGTTAATTTTGCCCACAGACTCATCATGGGAGGTTTCTATGGTGCTCAGCTGTTCTTCAATTAACGGCTCAGCATTTGCTACGCACATGCGTCTTGGAAGGATCTGCGATTCTCGGCGACAGTTAACTATCCACAATTCACTGACTCCATTCTTAAATGAGACGATATAGGCTGGGATGACCAAGTTATTCTTCAGTGATATGCTTCTCTTACATTCCACTACAAGATCCATGGGTTGATGCATGGCATGACATGTGAGCATAATCTTCGAGGGACCACACTCTATAATTGCCTGAGAAGCTTTCAAAAAGTCCCATCCTAGAATGACGTCCTGACTACACTCTTGTAAGACGATGAATTCTAAGAGCTGTGTATGGCCACTTATACCCACACGAATGGCACCTCTTCCAGTAGGTTTCACGTATTTCCCATTAGCCACCTTCAGCAGAGATGTTTTGTTGTCGACAAATATGGTTTTCTGCAACTGGCGACGGTACTTCTCCAAAATGACTGAATATGATGCTCCAGAGTCCACAAGAGCTTGGGCTGGTCTGCCATCCATGAGGATATCGACATAGTTTCCTATAATTTTTGTAGTGGTCGACGGCGGACGATTTTTCTCTTCGACAGCCTCACCTCCAAGGAAGGTTGCATCCTTTACTTTGTCAGGTTGCGGCGGTTAGGTGATCGGCTGGAGCTTCTAAACAGCAATGCAGATCTTGATCGGTATGTTTGGGAGCGTCCTCTCCAGCAGCTAGCTTGCAGCGATGGTGACCTACATCATCCTGCACCCACATCATCTTGTTAATCTTCATCGTCCCAGAGTTGGCGTTGGCTAAGATCGGTCTGCTGTCTGCTGGCGCGGGCTTCATCAAATATCCACCGCCTTTCTCGACAATAGCCCACCACATGTCCTGGTCATCCACAGTGGAAACATAATGGTCGGTTATCCTGGGTCCTCCTGATGTCAGTCTTCCTTGGTGCCCAAACAGGTTCCTCATGCAGCACTGTAGGAACGTAACTCTGCCTGGCTCTCAATTTTTTCACCGTTTTAAAGGGAAATGAAGGATGAGAGATTGGGTTCAACGTCTGTTCCACTTCCTCCCTTATGACCTCTTGAAGCATCTTGGTTTTTTGCTCACTGTGCAATCCTAGTGACTTCTGAACTTCCTCTCTCACTATCTGACAAAGAACACTTGTGAAATCAGTTGCTTCCTCCATCACAGACATCGATATGACATTTGGAAGCCATTCAAACTTCTTGCGTGTAATTCTTTTTTCATGCATTGTCTCGATATACTGGCACCATTTTATGAAGTCATCTGCTGTCAAAACCTCTATCCGGAGTAGGGCTTGATACATGTCCTCAGCAACGACCTTCATGAGATATTCAACCTTATCTTCCTCCTTCATTCTAGGATCCACTATTTTACACAGCTCCAAAGCATCTTGAATGTACGATGCTGTAGTTTCTCCTGGATGCTGTGCCCTGTACTTTAATTTATCTTCAGCCTTGCACTTCTCTCATTGTGTGCACCGAAATACTTGTGCAGTTCCGCCTGGAATACTCCCAGCTTGTGAACTTCTCATTGTTCTCATACCACTGCTTGGCAGTGCCCTCCAAATAGAAAAATACGTTAGCCAAACTCATGGTGTCATCCTGTTTGTTAAATTTGGCTATACGCTCATATACCTTCAGCCACTTGTTTGGATCTTGGCCATTGTCAGCAGAGAACCCGCAAGAATGTCTCGTGTGGTGGCACACAGTTGCTGTCATCGCAATGTCCTCTTCTACTGTCTCTGGTACATTGTGATCTGTTGAATATGGCTCGAGCTCGGGTTTCTTGCCACATAAACGGCGGCTCTGTCGTGGCCTGATGGGAGCCTATGTGTCGTCGATAATGTGCGCTATCACAAGTTCCAATACCCAGCGTCTCCACCAGAATAAAGTAACGTACAAGAAGGTGTAATTAGATAAATGACAAACACTAACTTCACTTAATGAAGGCTTATTAAGAGTGTGGAGCGAACTGCCTCCGCCCAGAACACATACAGTACCGGTACATATACAGCTACAGAACATTCCAGTACAATGATTCTTGACAATTGTTGATACTTCTAGAATGTACTTGAACCGAATATAGAAATTAAAATTGTACAGTCCACGTGAGTTTTGAACTCACGACCCTCCATGCAACTGTTTAGTATCATAACCACTACACCATGGTGCTACTCAGCTTCTTCTGTGACAATATTGAAGGAATCTCTTCAATCTATCAAGAAATCCCAGTACCAGTAACTGCAAATATGTATTGCAGTAGATGGTGGGCATTCCATACCCCTGATGACATAAATGGAATTTTAAGAAATTGTTTATCATCACATCCTATTCTGTTTTCCGTTTTGTTGATTTTGCTGATGTAATTTTGCAAATGAAGTGTGCATCCTGACATTAAACTCATGACACAAAGTTATTATTTAACATCAATAATTCCCTGTTCCACAAATGAATTCATTGTTTTGATGCACCTTTCTTTGATGACTCTGGCAGAAAAAAGAGCAGACCTGTTATCATAGATAACTGGTGAATCATCTTAGATACCACATCATTTGCCTTCCAGTTGGCTTGTCACTCCAACCACAGGTAGCTAAGTGTGATTCGTAGCAGTTTCCACTTCTGTGAATAGACTCGCTTACTTGCATCAAGATGGAGCACCTCATCAGCATGACATTAACTTCCACATAAGGCAGGAATCAGTTTCATGTTCAAAACAGATAACTCACTAACTGGATTTTGACACATTAAACACAAGTGAATCTGTCTCTTTTAAAACTACAATATGAACAACAGAAATCCCTACAGTACCATTTGAAAAGTGAAGTAAGTACTGATGATGATGATGATGATGATGATACTAATAATAATAATAATAATAATAATAATAATAATATTAGGCCCGGGAAAAGAATAGGCCTCCGGTATGTTCTGCCAGTCGTAAAAGGCGACGAAAAGAACAACAGAAATCCCTACAGTACCATTTGAAAAGTGAAGTAAGTACTGATGATGATGATGATGATGATGATACTAATAATAATAATAATAATAATAATAATAATAATATTATTAGGCCCGGGAAAAGAATAGGCCTCCGGTATGTTCTGCCAGTCGTAAAAGGCGACGAAAAGAACAAACCACTAATAGGGCTAACCCCCCTTTTAGTGTGATTACTTGGTTCAGGACAGAACTAAAGAAGCCTCGGACAAGCGCCGTCATGGTCGGGGTCGACGCTTGAACCCTATGCCCGCCCACAATGGTAACGACACTGCTAGCCAACTGGATAATGATTTAAATCCAAATAGAGGTGTTTTGCAGGATATGCTTCCTGCAACCACCCTAGAAGGAAAACAAAGACAGAGGATGAGATGGTCAGATGAAGTTAATCGACACCTCATGTTCTGTTATTACCAAGCAACAAACCTAGGAACCAACACAACTGGATACAGATCACAAGTATACACAACATTTATTACCAGATACCCAGAATTAAAATTTTTAACAGAACAACGACTAGCTGATCAGATCCGTGTAATAATAAAAAATAACAGGATACCCCAGTCAGAATTAGAAAACATCAAACAACAAGTACAACAAATACTAGAACAAAATAATGTGCAATCAGAAGAAGAAGAAGAAGAAGAAGAAAATACAGTAATGGACTCAAACATCCCAGAGCAAACAAACAAAGAACAACACACATCAATTAAACAATCAGAGGAAAACGACATCTTAAGACAGCCACCAGAACAAGCACAAATAGAACACGAAGTGACACACATGTTAGATATAGAAGAGAAATTTCAGCTGACATATATAGAATACAAAGACACAGATACAGACATTAGACCAATCTTGCATACACCACCAAATAACCCACAAGTCGAAACAACAATAACAACTATCAACACAATCATACACAACAAAATAAATGAAAATACAACAATGGAAGAGTTACAACTACTGGTTTATGTAGGAGCACTCACTACACTAAATATACACACTAGGCAGAGATCAGAACCAACCAACACACAGAAGAAACCCACAAAACCAGCATGGCAACACAGGCTACAGATCAGAATAGAAAAACTGAGAAAAGACATCGGACAGCTAACACAATTTATAAGAAATGAAATATCAGACAAAAAACGAAAAAGGTTAGGTAAAATCTCACAACAAGAAGCAATAGAGCAATTAGATGAAAAGAAGCAGAAATTACAAGCATTGGCCAAACGACTTAGAAGATACAAAAAAAGTGAAAATAGAAGGAAACAAAACCAAACATTCAACACAAACCAAAAGAAATTTTACCAGACAATAGATAACACACACATTAAAATAGACAATCCACCAAACATAACAGACATGGAACACTTCTGGAGCAACATATGGTCAAACCCGGTACAACATAACACGCATGCACGGTGGATACAAGCAGAAACAGACTCATACAAGATGATACCACAAATGCCTGAAGTGATAATTTTGCAACATGAAGTCACCCAAGCAATTAATTCTACTCACAATTGGAAAGCCCCTGGAAATGATAAAATAGCAAATTTCTGGCTAAAGAAGTTCACCTCAACACATTCACATCTAACTAAATTATTTAACAGTTACATTGCAGACCCATACAAATTCCCTGATACACTTACACATGGAATAACCTATCTGAAACCTAAAGATCAAGCAGACACAGCAAACCCAGCTAAATATCGCCCCATAACATGCCTACCAACAATCTACAAAATATTAACCTCAGTCATTGCACAGAAATTAATGACACATACAACACAGAACAAAATTATAAATGAAGAACAAAAAGGCTGCTGCAAAGGAGCACGAGGATGTAAAGAGCAACTGATAATAGATGCAGAGGTGACATATCAAGCTAAAACTAAACAAAGGTCGCTACACTACGCATACATTGATTACCAAAAAGCTTTTGATAGTGTACCCCACTCATGGTTACTACAGATATTGGAAATATACAAAGTAGATCCTAAATTGATACAGTTCCTAAACATAGTTATGAAAAACTGGAAAACCACACTTAATATCCAAACTAACTCTAATAATATCACATCACAGCCAATACAGATTAAGCGTGGAATATACCAAGGAGACTCATTAAGTCCTTTCTGGTTCTGTCTTGCTCTGAACCCACTATCCAACATGCTAAATAATACAAATTATGGATATAATATTACTGGAACATACCCACACAAAATCACACATTTGCTATACATGGATGATCTAAAACTACTGGCAGCAACCAATCAACAACTCAACCAATTACTAAAG
Source organism: Schistocerca nitens (assembly GCF_023898315.1). Classification (NCBI taxonomy): domain Eukaryota; kingdom Metazoa; phylum Arthropoda; class Insecta; order Orthoptera; family Acrididae; genus Schistocerca; species Schistocerca nitens. Next base: position 866,604,994 of record NC_064616.1, read on the forward strand.
ATAACAGAAGTATTCAGCAATGATATAAATATGGCTTTTGGAACAGACAAATGTAAGAAAAACAGCATAGTCAAGGGAAAACACACTAAACAAGAAGATTACATATTGAATAACCACAGTGACTCCATAGAAGCGATGGAAAAAACAGATGCCTATAAATATCTAGGATACAGACAAAAAATAGGAATAGATAATACAAATATTAAAGAAGAACTAAAAGAAAAATATAGACAAAGACTAACAAAAATACTGAAAACAGAATTGACAGCAAGAAACAAGACAAAAGCTATAAATACTTACGCTATACCAGTATTGACCTACTCATTTGGAGTAGTGAAATGGAGTAACACAGACCTAGAAGCACTCAATACACTTACACGTTCACAATGCCACAAATATAGAATACATCACATACATTCAGCAACTGAAAGATTCACATTAAGCAGAAAGGAAGGAGGAAGGGGATTCATCGACATAAAAGACCTACATTATGGACAGGTAGACAATTTAAGAAAATTCTTTCTAGAATGAGCAGAAACTAGCAAAATACACAAAGCAATCACTCATATAAATACATCGGCTACACCACTGCAACTTCATAACCACTTCTACAACCCTTTAGATCACATAACATCAACAGATACTAAGAAAGTAAATTGGAAAAAGAAAACACTACATGGCAAGCACCCGTATCATCTAACACAACCACACATCGATCAAGACGCATCCAACACATGGCTAAGAAAAGGCAATATATACAGTGAGACAGAAGGATTCATGATTGCAATACAGGATCAAACAATAAACACCAGATATTACAGCAAGCACATTATTAAAGATCCCAATACCACAACAGATAAATGCAGACTTTGCAAACAACAAATAGAAACGGTAGATCACATCACAAGTGGATGTACAATACTAGCAAATACAGAATACCCCAGAAGACATGACAATGTAGCAAAAATAATACATCAACAACTTGCCTTACAACATAAACTTATAAAACAACACGTTCCCACATACAAGTATGAACCACAAAATGTACTGGAGAATGATGAATACAAATTATACTGGAACAGAACCATTATAACAGATAAAACAACACCACATAACAAACCTGACATCATACTCACCAATAAAAAGAAGAAATTAACACAACTAATCGAAATATCCATACCCAATACAACAAATATACAAAAGAAAACCGGAGAAAAAATTGAAAAATACATCCAACTGGCTGAGGAAGTCAAGGACATGTGGCATCAGGATAAAGTTGACATTATACCAATTATACTATCAACTACAGGAGTCATACCACACAATATCCACCAGTACATCAATGCAATACAGCTACATCCAAACTTATATATACAATTACAGAAATCCGTAATTATTGATACATGCTCAATTACCCGAAAGTTCCTAAATGCAATATAACATATACCGTACAGCAAAAAGGAAGTGACGCTTGATAAAGGTCCGCGTAACTCCATTCTTAACCAGACTTCTAAAAAGTCTGAGAAAGTAAAGAAATAATAATAATAAAATTTTGTGTGGCTCAGTAGCCTGGTGAAAGTATTTCAATTGGATGCCACTTTGGTGACAATCGCGTCCCTAACCTGTCCCAGTTTTCCAACTGGGAAAAGGGGACTTACAGTTTAACATGGAATCCAATTGCCTACAATAGACCCCATGTTACATCATGGGAAAAAAAGGCAGAGGCCTACCACAAATATGGGATTTTGTATTCCCAACTAGGGCTATGCTCAGTGGAGAACCATCCATTGGTGCTTTTGTTATTATTTATCAAGTAAGGGATTCATAAAAAAAAGGACAAGACATCTTTCTGATGTTTCTTTAGACTTGGGAGGCAAGATGACTTTCAGTTTAACTAAAAATACATATTTCACTCCCATCCTCTTTACCTATTTTTCTGAATGAATAAACTTGCTGTTCCAAAAGCCTCAACAGGAAAATAAAGTATAGTGACATTACTGTAATTAATATCACAAACTGCCAGTAAGGTCAATTATTAGATGATTACCTCAAATTAGCATGGTTTGGTCACTGTGTGTCAGACTATAAACTTAAATGTCCAACATTCACTTGTCTGTTAGCCATAGGATATCTCTGGCTCTTTATATGACTTCTCTCTGGCAAAGATTTGTTTATGAGAAAAATTCAAATTGCATTAACACTGAACTACAGGTCAGTGTGAGGTGTGTATCAGTTTTTTAAGATACCAAATGCATGCAACTCCAACAGGACTATCTATGGTTACCTACAGTTGAGATAGAAGTGCCTTTTGTATGGCCAATAGCTTTAATTTACAACGGTGTGAGAAAGAATGCTGGGTTAGAGTTGCATCCCTAAGTCAGCTGAGCCTGAGAAGCTGCAGACCACAACCAAGATGCAATGCTAATCATTAAAGGATGACATGCATTTGCTGGTGGGGAAAAAGTGAAATACTGCCACAATTCTGTACAACAGCAGCACAATAAGAAAATAATTTTAAAATGGACACACTAATATAGTATCTTGCCAAGTTTGCTATTATCGTTTTGTACAGTTTGAAGTGAGTACCAGCATGCATGTGATACATATGGAAATGGAGGAACCATTTCACAAAATATCAGTCAGAGGTTTAATGCACATGGTGGTTTGGTTATTGTTATGAAGACCAACTCAGTCTAATTAGCTCTCACTCAATAAGCATCAACAAGTGTAATCCACTGTTTTTTATTAAGGTTTCACTGTTGGCCCTTCCTTTTTACACATGGACAATGGAAAGATTCCTCAAGCATTGGGACATGGCAATACTGTTACAAAGTAAAAAATGTGTTCTGAGTATTTCCAACCATTCAAGTATTTCATATTATACACTGAGGTGACAAAAATCATGGGATAGTGATAAGCATATATACAGATGGCAATATTATTGTGTTCACAACATGTAAAAGGGTGTAAAAGGGTAGTGCATTTGCTGAGCTGTCATTTGTACACAAGTGATTCATGTGAAAAGGTTTACAATGAGATTATGGCCACACGACGGGAATTAACACACTTTGAATGTGGAATGGTAGTTGGAACTAGATGCATGAGACATTGTATTTCAGAAATCATTGAGGAGTTCAATATTCAGAGATCCTCAGTGTCAAGAGTGTGCCAAAAATACTACATCTCAGGCGGTACCTCTCACCACAGACAATACAGTGGCCAACGTTCTTCACTTAACAACCGAGAACAGTGACATTCATGTAAAGTTGTAAATGCTAACATACAAGCAACATTGTGTGAAGTAACTGGAGAATATGGGTTATGGCAGCAGATGATACATGCACGTGCCTTTGTTAACAGCACAACATTGCATGCAGTGCCTATCCTGCACCCATCATCATATCAGTTGGACCCTAGATGGCTGGCAAACCATGGCCTGGTCAGATTCCTGATTTCAGCTGATAAGAGTTGATGGCAGGGTTTGAGTGTGGCACAGACCCCCTGAAGCCATGGACCCAGGTTGTCAACAAGGCACTGTGCAAGCTGGTGGTGGCTCCATAACAGTGTGGACTGTGTTTACATGGAATGGACTGGGTCCTCTGGTCCAACTGACCTGATCACTGACTGGAAATGGTTATGTTCAGCTACTTTGACACCCTTTGCAACCATTCGTGGACTTCATGCCTCCAGATAATGATGAAATTTTTATTGATGACAATGCACTATTTCACCAGGCCACACCTGTCAGCGACTGGTTTAAGAACATTGTGGACAATTCGAGTGAATGATTTGGCCACCCAGACTGCACGACATGAAACCCATCGAATATTTATGGGACATTATCAAGAGGTTAGTTCATGCACAAAATCCTGCACTGGCAACACTTTCATAATTGCGGATGACTATAGAGGCAGCAAGGCCAATTATTTCAGCAGGGGACTTCCAACGACATGCCATGTCGAGTTGCTGTACTCCATCAGGCAAAAGGAGGTCCAACATTATATGAGGAGGTATCCCATGATTTTTGCCACCTCACTGTAATGGTCACCTTCACGATTTAGTGGTTAGGTGAGCTGATTACCAATCTGGAGACTGTCATTTACTTACCAGATGATGAAGATATGGACTTTTAACACACATCTTATGTGAACTAGAATAAGTGAGCAACTAGATTAAACAAGAAAAGTCTTAGAAGTAGTGAAATGTACCTTCTGTTTACCAGTTGTCTGATAAACATCTGTAAAAGAGAGGAGAATGTTTCGAAGGCTAGCCTGAGCAGTAATTTTCTTCCATGCAGAGTTAGAAGGAGGACCTATTTCATATTGGGGGGGGGGGGGAGGGGGGGAACTGACAATTGAATAAAATCTGAGATTCATGCACAACTGAACAATTTAAGATTCTTCCTACAATTCATTAGGACTGAAAATATTACAATTTCTGCATCACTCACAATATTTTAAATTTCCATTACATTTTAATGGTTACAGAATCATCATCATCATCATCATCATCATTATTATTATTATTATTATCATAATCACCACCACCACCACCACCACACAAAATGCATCCTTTATATAACTGTTCTTAGAGCAAAGCAGCAAGCAAGGTGGCCAGGAAGTTATTTTGTGCTTTTTTGCAATGGTGCAATAGACTTCTTGCACATGAAAGTCACAAAATAGACTTCTGGACACCTCAAAATACTACTGCAAGGAAACCCCAGTGCTATCCACAATGAACTTTTATGAAAAAGATGCCTTCCACCTGATAACAATGGTCTAACTGCCAAAACACATAGTAGAAATTAAAAACAGATAATTTGTAACCAAGGGCAACCACAGCTAAAATACTTACACGTAGTTCACATTACTTTCAAGCAGTAAAATCCAGATGTTAAAATAGCTAAAAGTGAGGAACATATAGCTGAATTAAATCTAGTTAATCCACTATAGCTGTATTTGCTGAAGTCCTTGTATGTTCGCACTACTGGTTTCACTACACTTTTAGTTGCATCTTCTGGTGCATCTATTGCTGTTACATGTGCTTATTGCAGTTTACAATTGACAGGTTGTAATGGTCAATATGCATGTCATTGCACTACTATTCTCAAGATCATTTTGACATCTGAATTTTACTACTTGGAAGTTCTGTAAACTACGTAGAAATTAAAAAGCTTATGACTGGTACAGAAACTGTGATATTTCCATTTAGAGAGTAACAGTATTCACACCGCAGTTCATAATAAATGAAATGGTTATTCATTCAATGTACTTTGACAAAACTTATTTAATCATTTTCTTCTCATTGGAGTCATTTTAACATAAAAAAATAAAAGAAAGAAATTCTCAGCATACCAGATACAATATGGTTAGATTTGCACCTCACTCACCACAGTACAAATAATCTCTCATGGTTAAGGTCATTTTCAAAACTAACACAGTTCAAGAGAACTAAAGACACGAAATCCACAAAGAAACCAAGATACTTTATAAATATGTATTTATGAAAAGTTCATACAGAGAACTTACTTATTGTTATCACCCCCTCCTTCATCAACAAAGTCTTTCTTTACATCTTCTGGAACATCGTCATCGCTTTCATCACTGTAGTCCACAGACATGCCATCCTAAATGTGATATCCAAAATCATATATGATTTTCAAGTACATTTAACCATAGGAAATTAGACTGTAAGGAACCGTATTGTTAAAACTTATATAAAAAATGCATTACCCTTATATTGGCCAAGATGTCCTCCTCCTGAGACTCAACAGGTATAATATCAAATGGTGACCCTGATTCTGAATAACGTAGAAAATAGCCTCCAGCAGTTGAGGAACTATCTTGTGAATGGGCACTACTGGTACTACAGTCAGGACTTGCTGTATGACTTGTGAGGTTCAGGCTGCTACCTTCATCAAATTTTATCCCTTTCAGAGCATTTCGCAATGATTTGAATTCCTAAAAAAATAAAAAAAATGGAATGTATGCCTAAACAACACACTGGTAAGCAAACAAACATATTAAAAATAAATAATTATTAGGCAAGCTAGTCTTGTTTTGCAATACACACATTTGAGTGAAACTATTATCAAAAGACAACCAGCTCAAAATTTTCAGAAATATATAGTAGAAATAAGTAAATTGCTGTTTTAATGTAAAAAATCTGTCAAAGTTCCAAATAAGTTATTGCATTATGTTATTCTTTCCACGATGCTCAGAAACAGCTGACTGACATATGGCAAATGCAAAGGTGTGTAATAATTCTTGTCATGTAAAATATATCTTGAAACAACAAAGCTGAAAAGAAAATGGAAGTTGAGCATGATGTGCCACAAAAAGAACTGATAATCATTTTCATCACAACTCTGTATACACCAATGATAATCTAAAACCAAAGTTGGATGAATGCAGAGCTAGAATTGTGCTCCACTCATAGACCTGTGTGCAATAACCATCAGAAGCAGCACTATCTAGTTTGAGCAGTGTTTAGTTTAGTCATTTTTAAATGAAAATACGTGAACACTTCCTTTCTGTTTACTTGTGTTTAGTGGCTTTTATGAATTTTTTTGAGGTGCTTGTATAATATGTGAGCATAAGTGTAAAGTGAGCTGACTTCGTTGAATAATTTCCCACTGCTTTGAGTGCTACTGTCACAAGATTCACTTTGAATTTTCGTATGTTACAAACAGTAAATAGTGATGATCTCATTGCCTTTCCTAGTGAACTGAACTATCATATAGCTCTTGGGCTTCCAGGCAACTGAGTTTTTTGATACGTAGAATGTTTCACTGAGTGTCACTACCATCATGGTTGGTTCAAATGGCTCTGAGCACTATGGGACTTAACATCTGTGGTCATCAGTCCCCTAGAACTTAGAACTACTTAAACCTAACTAACCTAAGGACATCACACACATCCATGCCCGAGGCAGGATTCAAACCTGCGACCGTAGCAGTCCCGCGGTTCCGGACTGCGCGCCTAGAACCACTAGACCACTGCGGCCGGCTCACTACCATCATCATCTGGCCAATAGATCAGGGGAGTGACAATCACTGAAACATTACACCATTTCAATGAAGTCATGCGAATGGAAATCCAAGAACTTTGTATGAGCAAATACTCAGGTACCCTCCAGCCATAAACTAGCTACCAGTCAGTAGAAGCAACTAAACAATATACTGTGTTTAGGTTAGTCATTTTCTTACAGGCCTCTGGACAAAAGTGAACAGTAACTGTCTATTTACCTGTGTTCAGTAGTATTTATTAATTTGTTTTCTAAGTGTTTTGATACTGAGAAAGTGTGTTTGTCTAGTGCACTAAATAATAGTGTAGTTATAGCCAGGTTCAGCACAGCAGCAGTGGTTTGAATGTAGCTAGCATCTGCTTGGGTAGTAGTAAATTTCTTGTGTAGCTGAACGTATGTAAAAATACACTGCTGGCCATTAAACCGCAACACCATGAAGGCAGCATGCAACAAATGTAAAACTGGCAAGAAGTGTACTATATGCTTGGATATGCAAATGATCAGCATTTCAGCGCAACTGCACAAAGTAGACATGATTAACACCATAAGGAAATATTACACAGTGGATTTCTCATTCAGAAATGTTGCTTATTTGTGAGATCATTTTATGCTTCGCCTTAGAAGAAGAAACGTCTACCAGCACATATGGAAATCTGACAGTGGCAGGATCACTGCCTACTCAGATTTCCTGTTATCCGATACTGCAGCCCATGTTGGTCAGAAACCCATGACTGTCATGCAGTTATGAAACTGATGAGTTCAGGAAGACCATACTCAATGCCATGCAAAATCTCAACAGCCCCATGTGACAAACACTCAAGAGACCAGACATATTCGGCAGTTGGCCATGTAGGATTGTACTGTCTCATCACACACCATGAATGAGAAACTAGGCTTGTTTGCAGCAAGTCAAGTGTCCACACAGACAGTGTGATAACATATGAAACACCAAAAACTATCAGCACGGTGATCATTGTTATGGCTTCCCTTGACATGGCAGCGGAGCGAGATGTGTCAACAGCAGTGTGCCCAGTGACAACATTAGACATAGAATTGGTACACCATCATCTTTTCAGATGAGTCTTGGTTTTGCATCAGGTTCCAAGGAGAACAAGCACTGCCAGAACACATTAGTTGTCACAATATGGGCCCCACACTTGGCATCATGGTATAGGGTGCCACTGAATATGGAACATGACCACCTTTGGTTTGTGTAGCCAGTAATTTGATTGGCAGCCATTCCACTTCTGAGGTGCTATGCCCAGTAGCTGTACACTTCTTTATCTTCAGGGGCTTCACATTATATTTCAACAAGACAACACAAAACCGTATGTTCCCTGTACTGCCCTGATGTACCTCGATACAGAGGTTGTGTGACAACTGCTCTGGCCAGCAAGTTCTCTCGACCATTCACCCAGTGAAAACGTCTGGTCACTGACTGCTGAGACACTAGCACACCACCATTAATCAGCCACAACAATTGATGAACTCTGGAAAAGACCTGATGTAGCATGGAATGACATACCCTATGTCAATCAAGATAATTCCGACTCTATGTTCAGCTGGGTTAGAGTCATTGTTGCTGGCAGAGGTAGTAGATCTGTGTATTACATTCTGCCCTCATGATGTATACCCACAATAAGTAAAATTTTGTCATTTTCTATCTATCCTGAAGTTGCAGTTTTAATGGCCAGATGTGGAGATGGAGACTGCACCTGTTGTGTACAGACAAAAGGAGAGTTGGATACTGTCTGGAAGGAATTAGAAGCTGCATTAAGCATGGTCAGCAGACTTAAAGTTGGTGGGCCAGACTGCAGTGCTGCTGAGGTGCCTTTAGCTGTAGCTGAGGCACTTCTGATATCTCTAGCTTAACCTAGAATCCCCGATGTCATAGCATCTCCCTAAACAACCGTCTGCCTGGTTCACACTCACCTGAGGGTGAATCACAAATTGTGATAGAGTATGTATCTGAGGAAGAAAGGAAAATCTGGATACTTGCTACATGGTTGTCTGCTTACACCTTACAAACAGAGCTGAGGTCCTGCCCAAAGGTGATAGTACATATGAGGCAGAATGGTACATCTCAACTACTGCGACTGGGACCAATCTCCATGAAAGGTTGAAACACATGCAGATGATGGTTTTGCTAGTCATCAGGAGCTCTAAAATTAGGTACATGATGGAGCTCATCAGGGTTGTAATAGATAGGTTAAAAAGAAATGTCACTGCCCACTCAGTATGTTTGCCAGTGATTCCTGCCCAACACATGCAAGAGGCCCTACTGCTACTAAGTGCACAAGATGCAGCAGGCTGCAAATAACAGTTCATGCTGACATGGATGATGCCTGCTCCCTAGACTAACAGGCAATCGTCTGTTCCTACAGGTATATGGTTGAATTAGTGGTGACAGCTAGCCTCACTCACAGGATGGAAGCTGATATAGAGTCTTTTGCAGACTCATTCCCAGAAACAATTGTGGTCCTCTGGTTTGGAGACAAATGGAGTGCAGACACAAGAGGCTCAGACAATTTTGCAATGTTATTGGATGCAGTTTCCTCAACATTCCCTACGAGAAAGGGGAAGAGAGCAATGGTGAGAAAGTTCAGAAATACAAAGAATTTCATGGCCAATAAATTGTAATGAAATAACATTGCATTCAAAATTGATAATAATAATATCAATATGCTTGACAATTTTTGATTATATTGCAGCTAGTCAGTTGCTCACATTTGATGAACTTTTTAAAATGATGTTTCTTCGTCTTGCTTACTGCATGAACTGACTCATACTGTACTTCATAACAATGACCAATCAGAAGATGCTCAGATAAAGAAAAGTGTATACATTGTAAATTCTAGCTACTTCTAAGACCCATTAAATACGTAAATTGATCTCTGCCTATCTGATCAATGAAGAATTTATTGTATGAAATACCAATGATTCCAAATTTCATTCTTATTTAAGGATCTAAGGATGATCAGGGGTTTCATGAACCCACTTACCAAAGTCAATACATATGCACACCAATACATATGCACACCACTGCAAGTTTGTTAAAGGAAGCATTCGGGCATTTGAGTCAAACAATTTAGTGAAACATTGAAAACTATCTGGATTGTGATGTGAGGACTAAAATCTTGTTCCTCATCAATCTGATTTCAGTGTTTGCCAATGTCTGGTTTTCAAGGCTTTGGTTTTATAGACAGGGAGTTCCATTCATGACTTTTAACCTTGTTTTATAAACCACAATATACAGTACAATCCCGACAAAACTTCATCTCGCATCCTAGTCCAGGATAATATAATGTGTGTGTGTGTGTGTGTGTGTGTGTGTGTGTGTGTGTGTGTGTGTGTGTGTGTGTGTGTGTGTCTAATTCTTGGGCTAGAACACAGCAGGAATTGTTAGTGTTAGTATTAATTCTATGCCAGGGAGCCACATGAACTTTAAAAAGATCACAGATATAAATAATAAGCAGGTAACAACAGTAGGTGCATACCAGTAGCAAATCATGCAGAAGCTGAAATCTCAGATGGACTGAATACATTTTGTGCTGAGAGAGTGGGCAGGTTCAGGTCATGAGCCCATACAGACAGTTGTTTCCTTCTTTCTTTTGCTTTTATTACAATCGTCTATAGAATGGCCAAAGCTACAATTGCACACTCATTGATGTATTGCCTGTTAGCTTCTGTCTCAAGATCTTCAGCCAGTGTTAGTTTAATGATCTTCCTGAGATTCCACAAGTATGAGTGGCTTGCATTGTCAAATATTCCCCCTCCATTCCTGCTGGATACCAGTAACCGAGGGTGAATCCTGGACAGTGCCAGCCACTCATGGTGGCAAAACATCAGGAAAAAGATTAAACAAACGTCAGCCAAGGATCCTGAGACAGAAGCCTGCTGGCAATATGTCAACAAGTGGCCACAGAAGTATGAACTATTTTATATGTTGAGTGATTATTTTTACGTTTTACATTATTTGCATTCCATCCAGGATTTTTCAGTTGCAATGTAAGTATCTTGTGTTAACTGGACCATATAGGACATTTCAGAAAGAATATAAAATATTTTAGGAGTTGATAGTACAGCTAATTCATAAACATTTATATCTATATTGCTACTCTGCAAATCACACTTAAGTGCCTTGCAGAGGGTTCATTGAACTACATTCACACTAATTCTCTATTCTTTCACTCTCCAACGGCGTGCAGAAAAAAAGAACACCCATATCTTTTTGTGAGCGCTCGGATTCCCCTTTATAATAATGGTCTTTTCTCCCTATGTAAAATATTTTCATATTCGAAGGAGAAAGCTGGTGATTGAAATTACGTGAGAAGATCCTGTTGCAACAAAAAATGTCTTTGTTTTAATGATGTCCACCCCAAATACTGTATCATGTCAGTGACTCTCTCCCTTACTTCTCCATGATACAATGACCTTCTTTAAACGTTGTCAATGTACTCCGTTAATCTTATCTGGTAAGAATCCCACACCATGCAGCAGTACTCCAAAAGAGGGCTGACAAGTGTAATGTAGGCAGTCTCTTTAGTAGATCTGTTGCATCTTCTAAATGTTCTGCCAATAAAAGGTAGTTTTTGATTTGCCTTCCCCACAACATTTTCTATGCATTCATTCCAGTTGAGGTTGTTTGTAATTGTAATTTCTAGGTGTTTAGTTGAATTTGCAGCCTTTAATTTTAGTTGATTTGTTGCATAACTAAAGTTTAACAGTTTCCTTTTCGCACTCATGGGGAGGACCCCACACTTTTCATTATTTAGTCAATTGTCAATTTTTGCGGCATACAGATATCTTATCTAAATTGTTTCCCAATTGTTTTCTATCTTCCAATGACTTTACTAGACAATAAACAACAGTGTCATATATAAACAGCCTAAGACAGCTGGTGAGACTATCTCGCAAATCGCTTATAAAGATAAGGAACAGAGGGCCTATAACACTACCTTGGGGAATGCTAGAAACCACTCCTGTTTTATTCCATGACTTTCCATCAATTTCTACAAACTGTGATCTCTCTGACAGGAGATCACGAATCTAGTCGCATAACATACGATATTCCATAAGCACGCAATCTGATTACAAGATGCTTGGGAGGAGTCTTTTTGCAAATCTAGAAATAAAGAATCAATTTGAAATCCTTGTTGATAGCACTCAGCACTTAGTGTGAATAAAGAGCTAGTTGTGCTTCACAAGTATGATGTTTCCAAAGTCAGTTTCAACTGTGTGTCAATAGACATAATTCATAATGTTGAACACAACATATGTTCCAAAATACTGCTGCATATTGATGTTAATGATTTGGGCCTGTAATTTAGTGGATTACACCTATTGCCTAATCCAAACAAAAACACTCCATATACCACGTGTCCTACAGAAAATATTTTAGTAGTTGATAATACACACTAATTTGAATAAGAACACTTCATCCACTGTGATTCCAATTTTTCTTGGTTACAGAGATACAGCTGTTAGAATGTAGCCGAAACACTTGCAGAATGTGTTAGGAAAAGGCAAATGATTAATTTCAAAGTTTATTTTCATTAATTTCCCCTCCAACTGCAACTCTACCGAGGTCGTCGTGATGTTCTTTTATGAGAGCAGCACAAGTCATAAGCAAAACAAGCAATTTGCCTCACATATTTATTTTTTCTTTCTATACTTCCATCTCCAAACCACCCCCACAGGCAAAAATGTAAAGGGGGTAAAGGATGCGCACCTTGGTGGCCAAGAAACATGACTATTTTGGCCCAGCCATCATCCATCGAACACTGATATGATGTGTCACCTGACAACTAGCACATGCAGGGAAGAACATACCTAGCCATGTAGCCAAAGGAACCTCTTCCAATAATGCCAGATGCTCATTTTTAAGGAAGTTGAGATAATAAGGGCCTGTATCATAATGCAGGAGCACAACAGCCCCAATCAACAGATTGTTCATCATACCACACTACACATTTACAGACAAGTGTTCTTGAAAATGTGTCTCCACAAAGGCATGTTGCTTTAGTTGGACGACTAATGTGAGTTACGAGTATTACTGATACAGTCACATGTGAAAGTGGCTTCAGCAGTAAACAGCTTTAATGGGATTACTCAGTGATTTACAACTGGCCTGTGACAAAGTTCCAATAGTCTAATTTCATCTCCTTCTTGAAGCTAGGAGCAGTATTATGTTATGGGCAACATTCACCTGGGCTTCCATGGGGCCTGCAGTAGTAATTGAAGGCACCACAACAGCTGCTGACTATGTGAACATTATTATGGACCAACTGTAACCCCTTATGCTTGATGTCATCCCCAACAGCAGTGGCATCTTCCTGCAGGATAACTATCCCTGTCACAAGAGCAGAATCATGCAGCCATGGTTTGAGGAGCATGATAGTGAACTGATGTTGATGTCTTGGCGATCTTGGCTTATCTGAATCCGATGACATTCAACGGGGGTGCTATTGGGCACCACCTCCACGTCCACAAGCCAACTGCCCATAAATTATGGGAAGTGTGTGACCTGTGTGTAGGCATTTGCTTCCACAAATGTCTGGAAACCTAGTAAGTATGCAAAATCACTGCTGAATTGTGTTACAGAGGTGGACCAACAAACTTTTAAGTATGTGGTCATAATGTTTTGGCTCATCAGTGTAAATTGGACACGTCATAGGGAATAATACCAACCTACTAAAAACATACTACTACTCCTGAAATACCCAGTACAGTATACAATAACATAATATCCAAGAGCTGATCTTCAGAATTAAACGACTTCATTATCATATACAAATCCAATCTTAAATCTACATTGTTAGCCGGCTGCATCCAAATGAAACTCTTTGTTACAACCAGCAGCAAACAGCTACATGTCTGCCAAGTGCTGATGCAAATTACTTCAAAAGTGTCAAAGGAATTTAATATTGTTTCACATCGCTCCCTCCCATAACAAAACAAGAATACTTATCTATCTCCACATGACACCTTATACAGCAGTTGGCATGGCTACAGAACTGCCACACAAAGAAAAGAGAGATCTCCAGGAACAGAAACACCATAGGAGGATTCTACACCTTTTAGAAACCACATTGGAGAAATAATTTGTCACTTTCTGTCGTAAAATGTAGTGTGCTCGATATACACTACATTCTTCGATATACACTATATTCCTAAATACAATATGACAACAACTCTCTACAAAATGTTTCAGTTCAGTTTTGAGCATAAATTCAAGGGGCATTTGCTTATGGCACCTTTGCTGTAAGGTGGACAGTCTCACTGTATCTCAAATGTAATACTGCCAAGAGGCATGATGTGTTTCCCTCCATAGCCTTAACTGCAAAGATGATGTGCTGAAAGGATGATTTAAAAGAGATATCAATAGAAATTTCAAATAAGCTCACACTATGATATTTCAAGAGCTGTATGGCAGGTCCTACAATCAACTGGACATTAATAGGAGAGGTCTGTGTTTCTAAGGCCCAGCACACTACACTGCATTGAGTATTTTGCTTTCCTTAAAGTACTCCATTCTCTTCACAATTTCAATATTATTTCCCCACTTTGTACCTAAAGTAGAAATTGTGAACCATTCATCCACCAAGATACAGGCAAAAACCATTTAAAACTTGCATCATGGATGGCTATAGTGTCCAACTACTGGTCATTAAAACAGTATGTTTACACACTCTGGTTCTGTCTTAAGCTCCTATGTAGTACGTATTGCATTACCCATGCCATAAAATCTTTTTTCTGACATGAAGTACTAAAGAATTAGAAACTCCACTGCTGATCATAGGCAAGAAAGGTGAGGCTGAGGTTTATGGTGCAAAAATTATTTCTGACGCAATTTAGGACTGTAAGTGTAAAATTTAGTCCCAGTTATTTACATCATTTTCTTCCATGTAAAGGAACAATTTTGTAATCTTAAAAATGAAATTAACAGTTTCTTGTATGCTGACAACTTTTGATCTGTGCACGTGACTGAATAAATTCCAGTTCAAAGTTCAACAAATCAAAATTACCTTGGCCTTAATACAGTTATCATAAACTGCAGTAGAAGCTGTAGCTGTAGCTACTACTTCTACCACCACCACCACCACCACCACCACCACTACTACTACTACTACTACTACTACTACTACTACTACTACTACTAGTTACCATTACCATCATCTCAGGCTGCTGCAGCTGTTACTTACCTGTAACTGAAGGATAGTGAAATTATTTTTAACAGGGCAGAGTTCCCAATTCTCATTTTCTAAGAACAGCCTTAGCTCTTCCAAGCGTTCTCTGTGATAACTTTTAAAGTAATTTGTACTCTGTTCTCGAATAGAATTTTGTAATTCTTCTGATTTGCTTCCACAAAATTCCTCACCTACTTCCATCAACCTGCGTGAAATAACGTTTCCGAGATGAATGCCAAACAAATAACTAAATACTATGGAAGAATTATGGCTCCAAACTGATACACAAAAGAGATATTAAGTTTTCATACAGTTGTCAATATTGTTTAGTATATAACCAACAACTTAAAAGATCTACAGTTGTCATTCAAAAAACTTAATTCTCAAGAAAGTGTATCCTTTACAACAGCCTTCAATTTTATAAACAGAACATGTCACATTGAACTACACATAACAACTCAAATCATTTATTGTAGAAAATAATTTTGGATTATGTGAGAAACTCTCAAACACTAGTCCAATCAGCTACTACCAATGAAACCACTCAATAACATAGAAATGAGCAACTTTGATATAAAAAAAAATTTAAATTTCTTTTTCAAAGTGTATTAACAATATTGGTGTCATTCTCAAGATTGATTAACAAATATATACTTAAAATTTTACAATATTTTTAGCAAGAAGGCTTAACTTTGTGCAGTGACATTAATTTTTCAATATTTAATGTCATGTCTGTCATCAGCAATCCTAAATTGCTGCACTCTACAATTGGTAGTCTGTTTCTGTTCTTGGTAACTAACTTTCTAACAATGTTAGATGGGAAACCAATGAAATATTTCTTTGCTGCAGCTCATACAGCTGGATAAAACATAGGGATGTGTCACTGAAGCCGGAATTCTAGATATACAATTTCTAATATCAATTTCAATTCTTCATTGGTTGAAAGTTCCATCAGCTATTCCTGCAAGGATAATTCTGATTGGATCAGAGGCAGGTTCCAGTACACAATCTGGAATCATCATTTGAAGGAGATCCTGAAATCTATAAAATCTTCTATAAGTGTGTCCAAGTACTGACAAAATACTGTCATCATTTATTTCCACAGACAAAAGATTTGGAAACTGATAAAATTGTTTTTCACCCATATTATATCTGCACGAGGCCAATTTCGAATGAAGGCAGAAATAGTTGTCTTTGCTGTGATTAAATTCAAGTCATCTCCTTGCAGCTGTAGATTTGTTTCATAAGCTATGTTGTTGTTGTTGTTGTTGTTGTTGTTGTCTTCAGTCTGCAGAATGGTTTGATGCAGCTCTCCACACTACTCTATCCTGTGCAAGCTGCTTCATCTCCAAGTAATTGCTGCAGACTACAGCCTTCTGAATCTGCTTAGTGTATTCATCTCTTGGTCTCCCTCTACGATTTCTACCTTAAACACTTCCCTCAAATACTAAATTGGTGAGCCATTGATGTCTCACAACATGTCCTACCAACCGATCCCTTATTCTAGTCAGCTGTGCCACAAATTCCTCTTCTCCCCAATTCTATTCAATCTCTCTTCACTGGTAACGTGATCTACTCATCTAATCTTCAGCATTCTTCTGTAACATCACATTTCAAAAGCTTCTATTCTCTTCTTGTCTAAACTTTTATTATCCATGTTTCACTTCCATACATGGCTACACTCCATACAAATACTTTCAGAAACGACTTCCTGACACTTAAATCTATACTCGATGTTAACAAATTTCTCTTCTTCAGAAACGATTTCCTTGCCATTGCCAGTCTACATTTTACATCCTCTCTACTTCGACCATCATCAGTTATTTTACTCCCCAAATAGCAAAACTCTTCTATTACTTTAAGTGCTGCATTTCCTAATCTAATTCCCTCGGCATCATCTGATTTAATTCAACTACATTACATTATCTTCGTCTTGCTTTTGTTGATGTTCACCTTATGCCCTCCTTGCAAGACACATTCTGTTCAACTTTTCATCCAGGTCCTTTGCTGTGTCTGACAGAATCACAATGTCATTGGCAAACCTCAAAATTTTTATTTCTTCTCCATGGATTTCAATTCCTATTGCAAATTTTTCTTTTGTTTCCTTTACTGCTTGCTCAATGTACAGGTTGAATAACATTGGGGATAAGCTACAAACCTCTCCCTTCCCAACCACTGCTTCTCTTTCATGTCCCTCAACTCTTATAACTGCCATCTGGTTTCTGTACAAATTGTAAATAGCCTTTCGCTCCCTGTATCTGACCCCTGTCACCTTCAGAATTTGAAAGAGAGTAATCCAGTCAACATTGTCAAAAGCTTTCTATAAGTCTACAAATGCTATAAACATAGGTTTGTCTTTCCTTAACCTATTTTCTAAGATAAGTCGTAGGGTCAGTACTGGCTCGCATGTTCCAACATTTCTGCGAAATCCAAACTGATCTTCCCCGAGGTCAGCTACTACCAGTTTTTCCATTCATCTGTAAAGAATTCTTGTTAATATTTTGCAGCCGTGACTTATTAAACTGATAGTTCGCTAATTTTCACACCTATCGAGACCTGCTTTCTGTGGGATTGGAATCATTATATTCTTCTTGAAGTCTGAAGGGTATTTCGCCTGTCTCATACATCTTGTTCACAAGATGGATGAGTTTTGTCATGGCTGTCTCTCCCAATGCTATCAGTAGTTCTAATGGAATGTTGTCTTCTCCTGAGGTCTTGTTTTGACTAAGTCTTTCAGTGCTTTGTCAAATTCTCCATGCAGTGTTATATTTCACTTCTCATCTTCTTCTATGTCCTCCTGCATTTTCATAATATTGTCCTGAAAGTACGTCTCCTTTGTATAGACACTTTATACACTCTTTCCAACTTTGTGCTTTCCCTTCTTGGCTTAGCACTGGTTTTCCAACTGAGCTCTTGATATTCATACAAGTAGTTCTCTTTTCTCCAAAGGTATCTTTAATTTTCCTGTAAGCAGTGTCTTCCTTACCCCTAGTGACATCCTTACATTTGTCCTGTAGCCATCCCTGCTTAGCCATTTTGCACTTCCTGTCAGTCTCATTTTTGAGATGTTTATATTCCTTTTCACCTGCTTCATTTACTGAATTTTTATATTTTCTCCTTTCATCAATTAAATTCAATATCTGTTCTGTTACCCAAGGATTTCTACTAGCCCTCGTCTTTTTACCTACTTGATCCTGCCTTCATAATTACATCTCTCAAAGCTGTCCATTCTTCTTCTACAGTATTTCTTTCACCTGTTATTGTCAATCGTTCCCTAATGCTCTCTATGAAACTCTCTACAACCTCTGGTTCTTTTGGTTTATCCAGGTCCCATCTCCTTCAATTCCAACCTTTCTGCTGTTTCTTAGGTTTTAATCTACAGTTCATAACCAATAAATTGTGGTCAGAGTCCACACCTGCCCCTGGAAATGTCTTACAATTTAGAACCTGGTTCCTGAATCTCTGTCTTACCATTATATAATCTATTTGAAACCTTCCAGTGTCTCCAGGCCTCTTTTACATATACAACCTTCTTTCATAATTCTTAAACCAAGTGTCAGCTTTGATTAAGTTATGCTCTGTGCAAAATTCTACTAGGCGGCTTCCTCTTTCATTCCTTACATCCAGTCTGTATTCACCTACTACTTTTCCTTCTCTTCCTTTTCCTACTATCAAATTCCAGTCCCCCATGACTATTAAATTTTCGTCTCCCTTCACTATCTGAATGATTTATTTTATCTCACCATACATTTCTTCAATCTCTTCATCATCTGCAGAGCTAGTTGGCATATAAACTTGTACTACTGTAGTAGGCATGAGCTTCGTGTCTATCTTGGCCACAATAATGTGTTCACTATGCTGTTTGTAGTAGCTTACCCGCACTCCTATTTTTTTTATTCATTATTAAACCTACTCCTGCATTACCCCTATCTGATTTTGTATTTATAATCCTGTAAAATAGGATAATGGAATGTAGTCTAATTAAATCGGATGATGCTGAAGGTATTAGATTAGGAAATTAGACGCTTAAAGTAGTAAATGAGTTTTGCTATTTGGGGAGCAAAATAACTGATGATGGTCGAAGTAGAGAGGATATAAAATGTAGACTGGCAATGGCAAGGAAAGCGTTTCTGAAGAAGAGAAATTTGTTAACATCGAGTATAGATTTAAGTGTCAGGAAGTCTTTTTTGAAAGTATTTGTATGGAGTGTAGCCATGTATGGAAGTAAGTGAAACGTGGACGATAAATAGTTTAGACAAAAAGAGAATAGAAGCTTTCAAAATGTGGTGCTACAGAAGAATGCTGAAGATTAGATGGGTAGATCACATAACTAATGAGGAGGCATTGAATAGAATTGGGAAGAAGAGAAATTTGTGGTACAACTTGACTAGAAGAAGGGATTAGTTGGTAGGACATATTCTGAGGCATCAAGGGGAGCTGCATCAAACCAGTCTCTGGACGGAAGATCACAACAACAACAATCCTGTATTCACCTGACCAGAAGTCTTGTTCCTTCTGCCACCAATCTTCACTAATTCCAACTATATCTAACTTTAACCTGTCCATTTCCCTTTCCAAACTTTCTAACCTACCTGCCCAATTAAGGGATCTGACATTCCATGCTCCAATCTGTAGTACACCACTTTTCTTTCTCCTGATAATGAGTAGTCCCTGCCTGGTGATCTGAATGGGGGACTATTTTACCTCCGGAATATTTTACCCAAGAGGGCTCCATCATCATTTAACCATACAACAAAGCTGCACGCCCTTGGGAAAAATTACGGCTGTAGTTTCCCCTTGCTTTCAGCTGTTCACAGTACTAGCACAGCAAGGCTGTTTTTGTTAATGTTACAAGACCAGATCAGTCAATCATCCAGACTGTTGCCCCTGCAACTACTGAAATGGATGCTGCCCCTCTTCTCTGGCCTCTCAACAGATACTCCTCTGTTGTGGTTGCACCTATGGTATGGCTATCCGTATCGCTTAGGCACAAGCCTCCCAACCAATGGCAAGGTCCATTGTTCATGGGGGTAAATAAGCAATATCACTCTTAAATTAAAAAAAAAAGCATTTAGTAACTTTTGATCTTACTATATTTTTCTCCATTGCAGTTTTGCAAGAACTGACCAAAGTCGTGGCAAGTGGCCATCAACGCTGCCTACTACACCCAAATCTGGATAGTCAGCTTTGGAGTTGAACCCAGCTCTCCCGAATGTGAGTCTAATGCATGTGGTACAATTCCACTGTGCTCAGTGTTATGGTCAGAATAGCAGACGAAAATTATATGGTTTCTTGAAAGCATAAAATATGATATTTCTGTTCAGATGTGGTACTTATTAATATTAATGCATATGAAATTAAATTAAGCATGTTGTAACAGTGTTAGACAACTAAGGATGACAATGGCTGGCTACTGCCTGAAGTTTATCAACAATACCAATGATAACACCCACAAAATGGGAATCGACAGCTAGTAAGTGAAGAAAATTAGAATTCTGCCATCCAAAAATTAGTAGAATTCTGGAAACCATTTTAGTCACTCAAGTAGGCCTCTGATAAGAATAATGTGATTTTTCCCTGTTTTCTGGGAGGAACTTCTGCTGTGATTAGAGAGAGAGAGAGAGAGAGAGAGAGAGAGAGAGAGAGAGAGAGAGAGAGAAAGAACACCATTGAAATTTCAGAGTTTCTAGTTGTTCTGAAATTACTGTAAAATTAAACATTTAATCAAAAACATCATGTTTAGCAAATACCTAGTGCGTTATATTCTGTATTGAATCATGTATAGTGAACTGGTACGAACATTTCATTACATGTGGGCCCCAGATGTAATCTGAGAGACAGTATTTAATTTTGTGTTCTCTGTGAGTTCGTGTTTAAGTCACTGTGATAGTTTTTTTAGTGAAAACAAGTAAAAGCATTTATTTTAGCAGGACAATTTGGTGCACTTTTCCATTGTTTCATGAAAGATAACCTGCTTCAAAGCACATTAGTACTCAATGAAAGGGCCTAAGTATTACATATGAAATAATACAATCCAAATATTTCATTCCAAAGAATTTGATAGTAGAGACCCATCATGGTATACAAACAACATTAGAAAACTTCTGAAGAATCAGCATATTCTCTGGAAGAGCCACTAAGCACAGCATAACCCAAAGAACTGCAAATGCTGATTGTAACATAGGTGACAATCAGAAAGCAGCGTGTGATGCATTCAATAACTGCTGAAGCAGAACATTTTTGCAGGGGCTATCCTAAAATCCTAAGAAATTTTAGTTGTACATTAAAGCTGTCAACGGCCAAAAATATGTGCACACACACTCACTGACGAAACAGGAACCAAAGAAAACAGCAAACCTAAAGCTTAAATGTTAAATTCCATCTTCAAATATTCCTTTACAAAGTAAAATCAAAAAATATTACCTCCATTCAGTATCAGTACTGATACAAAGATGTGTGATATTGTGATCAGCACTAGGCATTGAAAAACAGCTCAGATCTCTAAAGCATAATAAAGCTCCTGGGCCCAAAGGTGTCCCAGTCAGTTTCTATCCAGAATTTATAACCGAATTAGCCACACTCTCAAACATAATTTACTGTAGGTGCCTTGAGCATGGAATTGTTCATAGTCATATAAATTTTTGTCTACCTAGTTGTTTGTTTGTTCATATTTTATGTGCCTCTATACCATTCACACAATTTGATAAAACTCTGGCAACTTATTGCTTGCACTTGCGCAAAGGTTACAGGCATAGTGCAATTACGTACAGTAGGTGGCATGCATGTCATAACGGTAAATATACATAAGGAGTAGGGAAATAGTGAGAGATGTCTGAATGTGACAGAAACAAACAGATCAACATTTAACTGTCTCTTACTCATTTTGATGATGATAAATATGAGTTATTTATAATCGAAATTGGAGAAAATAAATGTATGGAACAAACTGATTAAAAGAAGGGTTGATAGGACACATCCTGAGGCTTCAAGGGAAGGAGGGCAAAAATTTGGAGAGGGACACTAATTGATGAATTCAGTAATCAGGTTCAAGTGGATGCATGTTGCAGTAATTACACAGAGATGAAGAGGCTTGCACAGGATAAACTATCATGGAGAATGGCAACAATCTGGTCTTTGTACTGAAGCCTGTAGCAGCAACAACAAACCGTCCATGACCCCTAGGAAGAAAGCACAGGTCAAACCTCTAGAAAGGTGTCAAAAGTGATCCATAAAACCACTGTTTAATATTATTGATATCCATCTGTTGTAGAATCTTAGAACATATTCTGACCTGCCTGCTAGCCCAGTCTGAGATTCACAAAGATAGTGTTCTGGTAATACCCATTGTCAGTTGTAATTATTCTATGTATTTATTAAGCAAAATCTTAATTTTACTGTTAACACAAATTTTTCATTCAAGCACAACTATACTATATGCATTATTAAAACAAACTCCTCTTCTTCTCTACATTTATAAATTCAAGTCCCCTGCTCGCTTCTTTCTGGATTTTCAGGATAATCTCAGAAACTACTGTATAGATTTTGATATAGCTTTTACTAATAGGTAGTAGACTGAATTATGGGGAAGGTTTCTGTATATAATTTATAAATATTTCGAGCAATTTGGTTAAATTATGATGCTTTTCTCAAATGCCACTGTGAAAACAACACCACTGCTATCTAGTGGTGAACAGCAGAACTCCTTGGATCCACAGCTCTGCGCAGCACAATAGAGGTGTGGTCAAACTGGGTGCACGCGAACACTCCGCTTCCTTCGATGTACCGACAACCGAAGGAATGTGTTTGGCATTGCATGGTCAGCGTGAATGCGACTTAACGTATGCAGTTATTATTTGTTTGGACACTTTGAAATTAAACTAAAGTTTATGTGCAGCACTCAGTGACCTAAAGTGCACCAACCAAAAAAAAGCAGTATTGCTCATAAACGTTGGTGTATTTGTCAGCTTCTTAAAGAAGAAAACAGGCATGGGTACGATCTTCTTGATACCCCAAAAATAGAGGATGGAATGTCATTCAGAAACTCCTATTGGATAATTAGGGACAATTCTGAAAGACTTTTAGAGATGGTAGGGGACTCATTTCAGAAAAAGACAACAATTTCAGTCTCTCGGTTTCTGCTTCCCTCATATTTGCAATCACAATTTGCACTCATAATTTATTGCATGTTCTTCGAGCAATGGACAGTGAGTTGCTTAACTTTGAAGTACTATGACTAATTGTTTGAGAACAATTGTATAGCGAAAAAAACATGTGAAGCCAAAATCTGCAGTTTTTAACATTTTTTGCAAAATGTGAAAATTTTCTGAAAAATTTTCCCTAAAGAAAGTTTTTTCAGCAGCGAAGGACATGAATAAACTTTCAGCTCTCTGCCTCCCTTCAATCAAACCTAGATACATACATGAATATTTCTATGGTAGGGTAAACAGGATTGTCAAAATGAATCTGCAACAAGTAACTGAGTCTGAACAATGAGTCAGTGAGTAGCATGGTTTACAACAGGATTACTGCTATGGGCTGCACATCTACATTAGGCATATTTCTTTGTGTTTCATTTTCTTTTATTTGTGACCTTTGGACATGATCCATTCAGCCAGTCTCCAGTACATGATAGTGCCACAAATCTGAAGACATATCCAATTGCACACACATGCAATCATGGTTCACATAGAATATTTACATTGGTTGGACACATTTTAACTAAATCACTATGTGCTCCCATCACTGCCACAAGATGTCACTCCAAATGCCAATTACACATAGTAGAACAGATAAGAGTTCTGGCATGTGCTGCTTAAATTATTTCAGTTACATGAAACTGATGATACTCAGTTACGTAAGATTGTCCTCAGAATTTTATGCATAACCCTGTGCAGTGATTCATAAAAAAATTTACCTCTTTGCCAAACAAGTCGCCCAGCTGTAAATACTTAGTACTACCAATGCGAAGCCGAGGCTGGTTGCTAGTGATCTATAAAAAAGAATGTAGAACGGGCCCACAGAACTACAATCCTGTGTTGCTCATATCAATTTGCAGAACATATTGTAGTCCAAACATAATGCTCCATGGAATCTACAATGGATTCCAAAAGTATTGATCATGCAAAACCCAACTTTCACTATTCTCACATGATCCCTAAGCGACAGTGGCAACTAGTTGGAATATTGTTCCTAGACTTCTGAAAAGTATTTGACTCGGTGCTACATAAACACCTGTGACAGAAAATATACTTGCACAGAATATGCAGCCAGATTTGTTACCAAGCTGAGGATTTCTTGACAGGCAGAATGCAGCATGTTATCCAAGATGGAGAGTCTTCTTCAGATGTAGACATAATATAGGGCGCTCCCAGGGGAGTGTAAGAGTACCATTACTGTTCGCATTGTACATTAATGACACAGGATAAGACTTGTAGCAATCTTTGACTTTTTGTAGATGACATGGCTATTTACAGGGAAATTCTATCTTACAAGAAATTGTAGTAGTATCCAGTTAGACCCTGTCAAAATATCTGCATGGTGCAGGGATCGGCAACTCTCACTGTACACAAAGGTAAAGTTGTGCACTTAATGAAATGTAAAAGCGAAATAGCCTCCGATTACAATATAAATGGTTCATATGTGGAATCAGTCTTGTCAAAAAAATACTTGGGAGTAACTATGAAGTGCAACAATCACTTGAGAGCAGCTGTGGGAAAGGCATATGATAGGCTTCTATTTGTTGCTAGAATACTTGGAAACTACTGCTTGTATACAAAAGAAATTGCCGACAAGACGTTTGTGCAGCCCATACCAGAATACTGCGCAAGTGTGTGGGACTCGCATCTGGCCAGACTGATGGGGGATACAGAGTGTGTGTACCCAGATGTGCTGGACAACCTGAACTGGCAACACGCAAACAAAGACACCGCATATCTTGCAAAAATATGTTAAAAAAAAAAAAAAAAAAAAAAAAAAGATCTAATGGCACAAACAACATACACTCTTCAGCCACCTATGTATCGACACCACGAAGAAAACTTAGGCAAATAACAGCTTGCACAGAAGTGTATAGGCAGTTGTTCTTCCCATGCTCTATTCATGAATGGAACAGGAGGAAACCATAATACACCAAATAAGTACTCCGTCATGCACCTCCCAGTGATTCACAGAGTTCAGTTGTAGATGTACATGTGGGATTGGAGACATGACCAATTAAATCTGCCACTGTATTTTGTGAAAATTCTGACAACTCCCTCTCCCTCTCCCTCCTCCTCCTCCTCCCCCCCTCCTCTCTCTCTCTCTCTCTCTCTCTCTCTCTCTCTCTCTCTCTCTCTCTCTCTCTCCCTCTTTCTCATCAAAATCCAAGGGCATATACTTAGCATAATTCATCTTTTAGTTTTGGTTTTCACAACCTGCTGATAGAACTTGGAAGGTTTTCTGCTGCTTGTAACTACTGCCAATATATGGGACCTAACAATAACTGGACCTGTTTACAAGGAAACAGATAGTGATAAAGGGTAAGTGGCTTCACCTACTGCTTCCCTCAAACTTACTTGAAACAAAAAGAAATAAGATGCACTTTGTGATGTAATGAACATCATGCCAGAAGAGCTATTAACTGCACAGTCAGGACACATCCAGAATGAGCTCTGGTTGCAAAGGACTACTGCATTTTGAGTAAAAGAATTTTTTATGTCAGAAATGAAAACTCGAACAAACAGTAAGAGAACTGAATATGAAGAAATGAGTTCTGAATAGAAACAACAGAAGGATATCAGATACCCCAACATGCATATCATGTGGGAATCATTATAATACGGTTAGGAAAATCAGGACAAATACTGAGATGTAAAAGCAATCTTTTCTTCCGCATACTGTCTGTGGATGGAACTACCGGGAGTAGGATATCCTTAAGTACCCTGCCTCACGTACCATGTTGTGGCTTGTGGACTGCAAATATACATATGTAAATGTAAAAAGGTAAAACAGATTATCATATTGCACACATTAGCCATTCCCCTCTCCCACATAACATTACTTAAAATAAGCATTAAAAAATATTCATCACAACAATAACAACAATTTGGCAGTTTCCAGGAAGTGCGACACCGATGGTAATTCGGAGCTGCTGCCATGAACAAATGTCTTCTAAGTGTACTCAGCCTCAACAGTTGTGCCAATTCAGGTATCCCTCGCACATGCACAGTGATACCTGGATTTTCCATGGCCTCCAGACAAACCAAATTCCTTTGAAGCTCAGTTCACACACACACATTTGTGCCAATATTGTCACCACCACTAGCTTACTGCTGCCCTATTCCCATCGCATACTACGCCATGCCAGCAATATCCAGAGTTTGGCAGTTGCATTGGGAATGGAATACATTTGTTAACTATGATTCAGAATGAATTAGTATCATTTGTTGTTTGTAATCTACTTTCCTGATTTCAATAGTGGCAGGGGGGAGATCTGAGGCATCTGGAGCTGCCAAATCTTCCTTGGTCTTTGGTTTCTTAATTTTTGTTCCTTCCTCTTTTCATTCTCCTGGTTCTCATTATGAGATTTAAATTTGGTAGTAGTAGTAGTAGTAGTAGTATCCATACAAAAATCTGTTAAGGATAAGGAGTGGACAATTCGCAGCTCAGCTCCGTGTCCACACCTGTGCCAGCTGCTGTAGGTCAAGGAGGAAGCAACATGCCACCACAGGGTGTCACTCAGGTAAAGGTCTTTGTTATACTGATAGAGACTGAATGACCACAGGGAAAATGAGTCATGGTGAAGAATGTAATAATAACTGTAAGTGGATACATTGTGCAAAGCAGGTGAAATATATCATACAACTAGGATCCTTACAAGGCTGTTCACATGAAAAAAAAAAAAAAAAAAAGTCTTGAAACCTGGCAAAAAATCCAAAGAGATTCTGACCGTATGTAAAGTAAACCAATAGAAAGATACAATCAATACCCCGACTGTGTGATAACAATGGTGACGTTACTGATGACAGAGTCACTAAAGAAGAGTTACTAAATATGTTTTTCTCAGCTTGCTTCACCAAAGAGGATGAAGTAAATATTCTGGAATTCAAATCAAGAACAACTGTCAACATGAGTAACTAAGAAGTAGATATCCTTCGTGTAGCAAAACAGTTCAAATCACTTAATAAAGACAAAATCTCCTGTCCAGATTGTATACTTGTCAGGTTCGTTTCAGAGTACGCTCATACAACAGCTCCATATTTAGCAATCATATACAACTGCTTGTTCATCAAATGATCTATACCTAACGGCTGGAAAGTTGCACAATTCACATCAATATCGAAGAAATGATATAGGAGTAATCCACTGAATTACAGACCCATGTCAATAATATCGATTTGCAGTAGGAGTTTTGAACTTATATTCTGTCCCAACATTGTGAGTTATCTCAAAGAAAACAATTTATTGACAAACAGCCAACATGTTTTCAGGAAATATCATTCTTGTGAAACACAACTAGCTCTTTATTCTCATGAAATAACGAGTGCTGCTGACAGGTGATGTCAAACTAAATCCATATTTTTACATTTCCAGACAGCTTTAAACACCATTCCACACAAGCATCTTCTAATCAGACTGGGTGCCTATGTAGCATCATCTCAGCTGTGTGTCTGGATTCGTACCTTTCTGTCAGAAAGGACCAGTTAATAGAAACTGATGGAAAGTCATCAAGTAAAACAGAAGTAGCACCTGGGATTCTCCAAGGAAGTGTTATGGGCCCTCTGCTGTTCCTGTTCTACATAAACATTTTAGGAGACAATCTGACTAGCCCTCTAAGATTCTTTGCAAGTGATGCCATCATTTAAAATCTTATAAAGTCATCAGATGATAAACCGCAAAACAATTTACACAAGATACCTGTATGGTGCAAAAAGTGACAATTGAAACTGAATAATGAAATGTGTGAAGTAATCCACATGCATACTGAAAGGAATCGGCTAACTTTTGGTTACACAATAAATCACTCAAACCTAAAGGCTGTAAATTCAACTAAATACAATTATGACGATCATAACTGGAATGATCACATGGATAATGTTGTGGGTAAAGCAAATCCAAGACTGCAATATACTGGCAGAATACTTAGAAAATACAAGAGGTCTACTAAAAAGACCGCTTACCCTATGCTTTTCCACCATCTTCTGGAGTATTAATGTGGTACACATCAAATAGGATCAACGGAGGACATCAAGAAAGTTCAAAGAAGGGAAGCTCATTTTGGACTATCATGAAATAGGGGAAAGAGTGCTATAGATATGATAGCGAAGTGGAGTGGCTATCATTAAAACAAAGGTGTTTTTTGTTATGACAGGATCTTCTCACAACATTTCAATCACCAACTTTCTCCTCAGAGTGTGAAAATATTTTGTTGGCACTAACCTACAGAGGGAGGGATGGTCAACATTAAAAAAAAAGATAAATCAGAGCTTGCACAGAAAGATTTACATGTTCTGGATTTGCGTGCTCATTTTTCCTGCATGCTGTTCACCAGGTACTTAAGTGTAAATTTTAGAGTATTCGTGTAGGTCTTGATGTAGATTGAGACATAGATGAAATTTATTTGCCAGTTACAGTCCACTTCATTGAATAATAATGGTGCAACATTAAGGCTATGAAAACTTTGAACTTCATTAAAAACTAAACAAATCATCTAAATTATGGACATGGCTGTAGTAATAAAAATGTTTGGTCCTTTTTTCCAATATCCATGAATTTACCCTTGTCCTGGAATGATCTGTTGGTGGGTATGTACCTTTAGTTGTCTAAAAACTATGGGGCAGTGAAACGTGTAACCTCACAGAAGCCACTGTTCAGTGGATGAAACTACCATTGCTTTAAATGATCAAAATCATTGAGTATACATATGAGCTGCTACTTGCTGACAAAACTTATGGAGCTACAACATGGTTGCTGTATCATTTTCTGTCTCTATTACTACAATGACATAGAACAGAGCACTTGAAAATGAAATGAAGAAGTGGAAACTGTTCTTGTATAAACTTACCTGTGAACAACTGAAAGAATTTGAAGAAACTCTTCAAATTTGAACCTGGCCAAGTCACATCCCATTAGATACGCCCCTACCCTGGATTGGACATCGTGCCACATACGAAACATTCCTTTCTCCAGTTTTTGCTCCACATACTTCTGATCACAACTCAGTTCAAAGTCTATTACAGTACCAACACCCCCTGAAAAAAAATATTATTTACACAAATTTCTTTGAAAATTACACAAATCAGCTATATCTTAGGGATAAGAGAAAAAATACATGGCAAAGGTAAGTGACTAAGGGGTCAACGATTTGGCATTCCTTCTTCAGTTGATCCTAGGATTTCCAGTCACTTGTCGCTTCTCTCACTTCTAGCAATGATTTGTATATGAGAAAAAGGCCAAGTTGCCCTGTGGTTCTGAGTCCATGTTACTGTTATTCTCCCTATATCTGGTTGGGTAAGAGAATTCAAAGATCAGAGGGAGGAGAACCCAAGGGGAGGAGGGGGGGGGGGGGGCATCATGACCCGCCCCCCCACCCCACCCCCAAAAAAAATTGTGGGAGCATTTATATTTTTACACACAACAATTTCCATCACCCTTATGAACCATACAGACAGCTGTACAGTAGAATCAATCATATTGGAGGAATATCTGTGGAGGGACCAGACAAATGTTTGGATCCTAAAGAAGACAGTAGCCTTCTCAGTACGTAGTTGCAAGGGCACCTGTCTGGATGACTGACTCATCTAGTCTTGTAACATTGCAAGGGGAAACTAAAGCTGTCATATTTCCCAAGGACATGCAGTCCTACTGTATGGCATGATGATGGCACCCTCCTGGGTGAAATATTCTGGATGTAAAGTAATCCCCCATTCTGATCTCTTGGCAGGTACTACTCAGGAGCATGTTGTCATCTGGAGAAACAAAACTCGCATTCATTGGGTCAAGAGTGTGGAATTTTAAAACGCTACATTGGGTAAGCAGGTTAGAGAATTTAGAGAGGGAAACTGATAGGCTGAAGTTAGATATAGTAAGAATTAGTGAAGCATGATGGCAGGAACAACAGGTCTTCTGATGAGGTCAGCACAGCTATCAACACCAGCTAAAAGCATGGGTATTCCAGGAGTAGGTCTAATGATGAACAGGACAATGAATGCAATACAGAAGCCAAACAGATATGAAGCCAACATCCACTACAGTAGTAGAAGTTTATATGCTATCTAGCTCAGTGGATGAACAAGAGATTGAAGAATGTGATGTTATTCAAATAGCTGGGGAAATGAAAAATTACTTGTGATAGGGGAGTGGAATACAGTAGTAGATAAAGGACAAGAAGCAAAAATAGTAGGCGAACATAGACTGTGGGAGAGTACTGAAAGGGAAAGCTGCCTGGTAGAATTTTGCAGACTGCACTATTTAATTATTGCTAATACTTGATTTTAAAAATAGTGAAAGAAGGTCGCATATCTGGAAGAGACCTGGAGACAGCAGAAGGTTTCAAATTGATTACGTAACAGTAGGACAGAGAGTTCGAAACCAAGTTTTAAACTGCAAAACATTTCAAGGGACAGATGCGGAATCTGATCATAATTAACTGGTTATGAGCAGCAGAGTAAAGCTGAAAAAATTGCAGGAAGGCAGAAAATGAAGGAGATGTGACTCGAATAAACTGGAACAACTAGAGGTTTTTAAGAGTTTTGAAGGGAGTTTTAAGGAATGATTGACTGAAACAGGGGTACAGAACATAAGAGAAGACGAATGGGTAGCCTAGAGAAATGAAATAGTGAAGTCAGTAGACGACCATCAAACAGACAAAAAGACAAGATACCAATAGTTGGATTATGCACTAGGCATTTAATCTAACTGATGAAAGGGGAAAATATAAAAATACAGTAATTAAAGCAGGCAAAAGGGAATATAGATGTCTAAAAAATGAGACTATTAGAATGTGTGAGCTGGTTAAGTAGGAATGACTAGATGAGAAAGCAAGGCTGTAGAAGCATACATGAATATGAGAAAGATAGATGCAGTCTTCAGACTGAATAGAACAACAACAACAACAACAACAACAATCAGTTTCCAAATTTTGCAGCTAACTTTTGCAGAATAAAATAGCATGGAAACTACATAACCTCAAAAATGTATATGAATTTTTCAAATTACAAAATGCATTTAGCACAAGTTGCTTGCATGAGGGCCTTTTCCACATGAATGGGTTTACAGTCTTAACAGTAACACTCCCACAATGTAAAGGCAAATACACACAAGGAGACCAGCCAGCTGTCAAGAAGGTTCACTTATCCATATGTGGAATCGGCAAAGCACAGGAAGTTGAGTAAGAAATGGAAGAAAGGAAGCGGCCCTCCACTGAGGGGAGGGAAGAAGGGGGCAGAAAAACAGACTTCCTAAAAGTAGATAGAAACAACTGAAAGAAACAACATTCCCCCATTTACAAACTTGTACTGCCACAGTTTACACTTTTTTAAATAGTTCATTTTTTGTCAATAAATCAATCACTCATTCTTACTGTAATATTAAAACATTTTATTTATTTTATTGTTAGTATTAAAATCATACACATATGTGGCATGTGTAGTGTTGGTGACAAGTTACACAGGTTTCCCAGGATAAATGGTCAATATTCAGGGATATGACAGGAATGATCATTCAAAGCATGGTCTCTAAAATTCATACCTTAAGAGCTACAGGCACTACTTCATCTTTAGTACTGTGAAGTAAAACTCTTCTACTGCAAGGTCTCTGCTTTCCATATTTTGAGAGGTGGCAGTATGGACCAAAATAAGAAAAAAATGCCCCTAAACATGGGCTCTAAAGTGCATACCTTGACATGATAATCTTTGCTACTGTGAAACACATGTCTTCTACTGAACAAGGTCTCATAGCTCTTTTTTATTTATTTAGACGTCAAGTTCCGTAGGACCAAATTGAGGAGCAAATCTCCAAGGTCATGGAACGTGTCAGTACATGAAATTACAACATAAAAGTAATAACAGATAAAAATAAATGTTCATGAACCTGAAAAAGTCAGTCCATAAGTTTAAGTAAATGCTATCAGCAATACAATAAGAATCAGCTTAATTTTTCAAGGAACTCCTCAACAGAATAGAAGGAGTGACCCATGAGGAAACTCTTCAGTTTTGATTTGAAAGCACGTGGATTACTGCTAAGATTTTTGAATTTGAGTGGCAGCTTATTGAAAATGAATGCAGCAGTATACCGTACACCTTTTTGCACAAGACTTAAGGAAGTCCGATCCAAATGCAGATTTGATTTCTGCCTAGTATTAACTGAGTGAAAGCTGCTTATTCTTGGGAATAAACTAATATTGGTAACAAGAGATGACAATAAGGAATATACATATTGAGAGGCCAATGTCAAAATACCCAGACTCGTGAACAGGGGTCGACAAGAGGTTTGTGAACTCACACCACTTATTGCCTGAACTGCCCATTTCTGAGACAAAAATATCTTTTTAGAATGGGGAGAGTTACCCCAAAATATAATACCATATGATATAAGCGAATGAAAATAAGCAAAGTAGACTAATTTTCGTGTCGAATGATCACTCACTTCTGATACCGTTCGAATAGTAAAAATGGCAGTATTAAGTCTTTGAACAAGCTCCTGAATGTGGGCTTTCCACGACAGCTTACTATCTATCTGAACACTTACAAATTTGAACTGTTCAGTTACACTAATCATATGCCCGTTCTGTGAAATCAATGTCAGGTTTTGTTGAATTGTGTGTTAGAAACTGTAAAAATTGAGTCTTACTGTGATTTAGCATTAGTTTATTTTCTACAAGCCATGAACTAATATCATTTACTGCTATTTGAAACCGAGCCAATGTTGCACACAACATCCTTTACTACCAAGCTAGTGTAAGGAACAGGAGTGGCCCCAAATCTGATGCCTGGGGGCACCCCCCCTCCCCCCCACTTGACAGTACCTCACTCAGACCCCACATCACATCAGTTATCAACAATGTGAATAATGACCCTCTGCTGTCTGTTGCTAAAGTACGAGGTGAACCAATTGTGGAGCAATATTTTGTGATCAACACAATCAAATGCCTTAGTTAAATCCAAAAATATGTCAAGCTTTCGAAACCTTTTGTTTAGCCCACCCAGTATCTCACAGACAAAAGAGAATACATCATTTTCAGTTGTTAAGCAACTTTCAAAGCCAAACTGTACATTAGATAGCAAATCGTGTGATATAAAGTGATCAATTATCCTTACATACACAGCCTTTTCAATAACTTTTGCAAACACTGATGGCATAGAAATAGGTCTAAAATTATCTTCATTATCCCTTTCTCCCTTTTTATAAAGCGGCTTTACTACTGAGTACGTTAATCGCTCAGGAAACTGACTATTCCTAAAGGAAAAATTATGAATATGGCTAAATACAGGGCAAAAATGTACAGCACAGTACTTTAAAATTCTGCTAGACACTTCATCGTAACCAGGAGAGTCCTTAGTCTTCAGTGATTTAATTATTGACTCAGTCTTCCCTTTACCTGTATCACAGAGGAGTATTTCAGACATCAATCTCGTAACGGCATTTGCCAAGATAGTTATATATTTCCTGTAGAAACTAAATTTTTATTTAATTCACCAGCAATGCTCAGAAAGTGATTGTTAAATACTGTACATATATCTGAATTATCAGTAACAGAAATATTTTTACTGTGAACTGACTTTATATCGTCGACCCTGTGCTGCTGACCAGACACTTCCTTCACAACTGACCGTATGGTTTTAATTCTATCCTGTGAATTAGCTATTCTATTTGCATACCACATACTCTTTGCCTTTCTAACAACATTTTTAAGCACCTTAAAATACTGTTTGTAATGGTCTACTGTAGCTTGATTGTGACTACTTCTAACATGTTGATATAATTACCGCTTTGTTCTACATGATATCCTTATCCCACTAGTCAACCACCCAAGCTGCCCATTACTGCTAGTACCCCATTTAGAATGTTCTAATGGAAAGCAACTCTCAAAGAGAATGAGAAATGTGTTAAAGAAAGCATTATTTTTATCATCTATGTTATCGGCCCTATGAACATCCTGCCACTCTTGTTCCTTGACATGGTTTAAAAAACTCTCTATTGCTGTTGGATTAACTTTCCTACATAGTTTGTAATTAAATATGACATTGGTTTGAGTACAAAAGCCTTTCAGTGTTAAAATTTGTGCGACATGGTCTGAAAGGCAATTCACACTTTTACTAACAGAATGCCCATCTAGTAATGAAGGTACGCATTTTAGAGCCCATGTTTACTACACAATGTTTTCTTGTTTTGGTCCATACTCGCTCCTCCCAAAATATTGAAAGCAAAGAGCTTGCTGAAGAAGATATTTTTTTCACAATATCAAAGATGAAGTGCTCATAGCTCTTAAAGTAGGCATTAAAAGAGCCCATGTTTACTGATTTCTTTTTTCTTTTGACTGATCATTTCTGTAATATCCCTGAATATTGACCATTCTTCCTGGGACACCCTGTATTGGGGGAGGAGGATAGAGAGACAGTAACAAACAATCCAACAATGACCGCCCCCCCCCCCCCCAAATGAACCCTTGATCTGCCCCTGATGTATACCACCCCCAAAAGGGCCATATTTAGTAAAGCACTAGTGTGTTCAAAGCTACCCCCCACAATGCAGAGGCTTAATCTTAAGGGACAAGAAACATAATTTGAATAAAATTAATAATTAGTCTGTTCTGGAGCTAGAGAGGTAAAACTTTGAGTTTGCATACTATGCATGTAGGGAAATTGCAGTCACTAGTGTACAGGGCTATTACAAATGATTGAAGCGATTTCATAAATTCACTGTAGCTCCATTCATTGACATATGGTCACGACACACTACAGATACGTAGAAAAACTCATAAAGTTTTGTTCGGCTGAAGCCGCACTTCAGGTTTCTGCCGCCAGAGCGCTTGAGAGCGCAGTGAGACAAAATGGCGACAGGAGCCGAGAAAGCATATGTCGTGCTTGAAACGCACTCACATCAGTCAGTCATAACAGCGCAACGACACTTCAGGACGAAGTTCAACAAAGATCCACCAACTGCTACCTCTATTCGGCGATGGTATGTGCAGTTTAAAGCTTCTGGATGCCTCTATAAGGGGAAATCAACGGGTCGGCCTGCAGTGAGCGAAGAAACGGTTGAACGCGTGCGGGCAAGTTTCACGCGTAGCCCGCGGAAGTCGACGAATAAAGCAAGCAGGGAGCTAAACGTACCACAGGATGGTGCTCCACCGCACTTCCATCATGATGTTCGGCATTTCTTAAACAGGAGATTGGAAAACCGATGGATTGGTCGTGGTGGAGATCACGATCAGCAATTCATGTCACGGCCTCCACGCTCTCCCGACTTAACCCCATGCGATTTCTTTCTGTAGGGTTATGTGAAAGATTCAGTGTTTAAACCTCCTCTACCAAGAAACATACCAGAACTGCGAGCTCGCATCAACGATGCTTTCGAACTCATTGATGGAGACATGCTGCGCCGAATGTGGGAGAAACTTGATTATCGGCTTGATGTCTGCCGAATCACTAAAGGGGCACATATCGAACATTTGTGAATGCCTAAAAAAACTTTTTGAGTTTTTGTATGTGTGTGCAAAGCACTGTGAAAATATCTCAAATAATAAAGTTATTGTAGAGCTGTGAAATCGCTTCAATCATTTGTAATAACCCTGTACTTACCAATTTTAACCTGTAACAAATTTTCAGTTGGACTATTTCTCTTCTTCATGCAATATAGAAGTGTTTTACAAAATCATATGGCACCATCTCCAAAATAAACTGTGTTTAGACCATACACATTTGTCTCACAAATAGTACATTTTCTTTACCTAATTACACCCAAAGCGAGAGAAAAATTGGAAATTCCACTTTAAAAAGACGCAGAACATATTTACTTTCAATACAAACTTACACAAAACATAGGAGAATTGTCTTTCCAGACAAGATATTATCAAATGACAATTTTTATTTAAAAAGTCACAAAAAAACACAGAAAACAACTCGGAAAGTAATAGTTTTGAGGCTCACTACTCCTACAATTTGCAAAATGGAATTCTAAAATCTTCAATTACTTAGTCAAGAAACTAATCATATATTACTATGCAATAGCTGCCTTACAATAAATTACATATTTCATTCTAAAAAATATTTAACTGCATTTTCCTCTTATATAAATCAATGTGCACTGCCCATATATAAGTCAAAGATTCTGACCTTTGTGCAGCTGCTGACATGCATTCTGTTTGTGCCACATCCGCATTTGGTTGTAATTCAAGATAACTTCCCACAAAGATTTGCATAAGTTAAGTAGACAATCTATAAATTTTTCAGGCACAACATTCTGAAAAATCAGAAAGCTTACATTACAGTTACTTTGTAGTCCCTAGTCAATCATCTTTACATAATGAGAATGTAGAATGTGGTAGCATTTGATATTTAATTATGTACAATATTACTATCTGTAATCCTACTTCATCTGCTAAAAAGTAATGTTAAATTTATCATGGGTACCAACAAAATGAAAAAAATGGGTTACAAAATAATTTGAAAATACAGCTCAGATGAAGTATTCGCAGATTACAAAATACAGAAAAATTTTCACACATGCTGAGAAAAGCCTTGTACACAAACTGATAAATTGTATTCATGAAAAAGTCAACAGTTATTTGAGGCAGCACTCATAAAATTAATTAAATTTTCCATTTACCAACAACACATCAATTAAATTAAAGCACAAGGCCAAAAACATTATTCAATATGGAAATGGCATCATGATCATCATCATCATCATCATCATCATCATCTAGTACAATTGTATAATTATAAATTTTAAAAAGGCGCAAGAAAATTGAAATCATCACTTCCGCCTCCTACCCCCCCCCCCCCCACCTCACCCTCCCATATATATATATATATATATATATATATATATATATATATCAAACTTCCATCTTCATTTTAAAATTTTAGCATTTTTTTTTTCTAGTAGTGGAGCTGAACATACTAACTTACAATATTAAAATACTGATAAGATTTGGAAATATTATTTGTTTTGGTATAATTAGCTGGTAAAACAACTTTAAAAAATGTGTGTCCTATCATGTTCTTGAACTCATTTCATGATGAGTACGTGAGGAAGTTGGTTTCACAACACTCAACAGTCTAATGTGCCTCGTTTTTAAGTATTAAACACAAGGCCCTACAGATGTACCAACTTCTTTAATGAACAATTACTTTTCTTTCCCTTCTGTATTAATTTTGCGAGTTTAGTACCTTACTGTTGCAATAACAAGCACTTCCATGTATAGAGAAAATCAAAGAAACCAATTTGTTCAAATTTTTCTAAGACACATTTACTGTGGATATAACTGTACCCCTTTTTGTAATATTCTGCATTTGTTATCAGCATCCTACAGGCTTCAGTGAAACAAGTGCCATTAAAAAAGACATTTAAATGGTGGGTTTCTGATTATGTGAAATGTTACACCAGTAGTTTTAAGAAGAGCTCTTAATGAAAAATGCTTACAGGTCATGTATGCTGTGGCATGTTCATTTAAAGTTTATGTTATTACGACAATTGCATTGGAAAGTTGAGGCAATAAATGTAAGTGCTTATCATAAAGCTCCAGAACATAATGAAAATTTTATTTATCTGTATCACAGCACACAATTTACAAACCATTATAATTAAGTAAACAAGAAACATTCAAGATTTAAACCAAACAGAACAGTTTGCTAATAAAAAAATTTACTGTAACTACCACAACATAACTTTAAATATATTTTGCACTCTACAATGAAACACACACTACTTCTTTCACACTGTAATTGTCTCATCATATAAAGTACTACCATGTTTACTATGCTGCAGGATTTTGTGAGGTACAGAAGATTCCTGTAAATGTAGTGGCCTTATCTAGCGATATTCTATGTTTCCTGGATTTACAATGTTCATGTTTGCAGAAACCCAAACTGGATATTCAGAATAATATACACTGCCTGACATGAAAAAGAAGCACCCAGAAGACATGGTCGGATGACAATGTAATTTCGTACACATTTACAATATCAGCTTATATGTAAATGATTACGAGTTGCAATTCCCTGTGGCGCGTAGAATGGCCACCAGAGTTCATGCATGTTGTGCATATTTAGTGTTGTTATTGGGCCTTATAGGGTATGTGTAAAAAGGGCACTGAACAGCATCAAATGATTTGTAATCACTATGAAGGACACGGAGATGTCATATACACATGTGAGCAGCACTCTCAGCACCTGACAAAGCATGAAAGGAGTGTCATTGCAGACATCCATTTGGCTTGCGGGGCATTTGGATGTGACACTGCTCTGATGATGAACTGTTTGGGAACATGTGGTAAAGCACACTTGTCATCAATGCTCTGGTTGACCACGTCTCACCAAGACAAGGGAGGATCGCCATATGTGCGCAAAGCACAGCACAATCCCTTCACATCTGCTCCTGCCATCCAAGAACAAATTATGGACTCCCTGTAACATTCTGCACCATCCTATATTATTGGTCACAGACTAGCAGCAGCCAGCCTAGGGAATTACAGTTCCATGCGTGGGCTGCCATTAAAATCACAACACATGGCTGCATCTGGAGTGGTGCCGTGACTGGGAAGCCTAGACTGCTGATGAATGGCATCATTGTGTTCAGCAATTACTGTGGTTCTGCACTACCCCAGATGACCATCACTGGCAAGTATAATGGGGATGTGAGAAGAGGTCTGATTCTCCCAATGTTTTGGAAGGCTCAGCAGTGTTACTCCTTGGGTCATGGTGTGAGGAGCCATCAAGTATGACTTTGTGCCATGGCTGGTATTGATTGAGGGAACTTTGTTGGCAAAATGAGACATCACAGGCATCAGTCATCCTCATGTGTTGCCTCTCGTGTGCCTGTATCATGTTGCCATTTTTCAATGGGACAATGCTCATCCACACATTGCATGTGATTCTGGGCCCTGTCTGTATGAGAGTGACGTACTCTTGTGGCCAGCAACACCTCCAGATCTGTGTCAACTCCAACACAGAGCCAGTATACAGGATATTAAGCAGTCACGCAGTAGTTATAGGCCATACTGCCTGGCTTTATGACATCCTTCCCAACTAAATCAGTACATGCATCCAGGCCGAAGGGGGTACAACAACATACTGATAAGTGAGTTCATACTGCCAAAATCTTAATAAATCTGAGCTGATTTTGTAATCACTGCACTAACATCACATACCCTCTCATCAACCCGTGTGTGTGTGTGTGTGTGTGTGTGTGTGTGTGTGTGTGTGTGTGTGTGCGCCCCCCCCCCCACACACACACACACACTAGAAGGAGAAAGAAAGTGTTGAATAGGTGTGCCAATGTGGAGGGAAGGAGGGAGGGAAAAAAGTGAAGAGTAAAACAAAAAATGGCTGGTTGCAGTAATTTCAAGAAACCTTTATTCATCACAGTCATGGTGTTCCTCATCTATAATGGATAAAAGTTGTATGTAATAGACATTCAGTACATGACAAATCTGTCATGGACTATATAGATTGTTCATGTGTTCTTGTCATTTCCTCCCAAGATGCTAAATGTTCCTGAGAGGTCCTGCATGGAAACAACATTATCCTGTGGGTCAAGAATGTACCAATACCCACTTAAGGAATCAGGCTTACAATTGGGACAAATGAAACCAAACTCAGAAAACATATTATGGGATGTCATTAAGTTTATGACTGACATATTGTGAAGCTAGAATCTGTAACACGGGCCATGAATTTAATCACATGCCCACTCTTCTCTGGTAATTAGCATGGCAAATGCTGTTTTAGGCAAGTTCACAGCTAACTGATCCCGTCACTTCACATCTGCATCAGAGATGATCTAATCCATCCATCAACAGCAGATATTTCTCACAATAATCTTATGCAATTCAAAATAAGGAGGAAAAATGTTGAAACTTCCTGGCAGATTAAAACTGTGTGCCGGACCGAGACTCGAACTTGGGACCTTTGCCTTTCACGGGCAAGTGCTCTACCAACTGAGCTACCCAAACATGACTCACGCCCCGTCCTCACAGCTTTACTTCTGCCAGTACCTCGTCTCCTATCTTCCAAACTTTACAGAAGCTCTCCTGCGAACCTTGCAGAACTAACACTCCTGAAAGAAAGGATATTGCGGAGACATGGCTTTGCCACAGCCTGGGGGATGTTTCCACAATGAGATTTTCACTCTGCAGCGAAGTGTGCACTGATACAAAGAGGATAATCCAGCATACAATGAGGCAGATTGCATAAATAAGATACACAATGGTGAGGTCCATACACAGTAGTATGAATTAAGGGCCCTGTCATCATTGTAATCTGCCTGAAAAGAAGTGGAAGGATTTTATGACTCATACCAACAGACTGATGGAATTTTTCTAATAACATACGTGTCATACTGCACCATCAGCATTACTCTCCTGCTAGTTGGAGTTGAGCACATGGGACACCAATCACACATGCAGATAACAAAATGCCCATACCGTCATGGAAAATTGAAAATTTACAGTGCCATTTGGAGAACAGTGACTTATTTCAATTTTCTAGAGTTGAAGGAGAAATCTGAAAGGATGGAAGTTCTCAAGAGGTGACCACTCAAATTCTGTAAAAGATGACCGGCACAGCTGAATAAGTGCAGCAGGATGTAAAAGTGCAGAACATATGTTATATTGGCATGTAGGAAAGATAGAAAAAGGGCATCTAATTGGACAATTGGTACAACATGAATCCCGTGTCGAGAGGAGAGAAAACTTAAATTTTGGGGGCAAAGACATTGACATCTTGTTCAGAATGCTAGATGAAGATGACATCACATATTTCAAGACAAAAATAGATGTATTAGAAGGCGAACAGAAACAGCTACTCAGACTTCTGAAGCAGCTAGTGACAACAGTTAAAACAACAGGGTGTATACAAGTAGGAAAAAACATCCTGGATTTCTCACTTAAAAACACACTTTTGCCTGGTGAAAATACATTATATCCTGGGTGAAAGTGTTTTCCCTGTGTTAAGTGACAATACACTTTCCATCAGATTTGTAAAACTTACCAATCCTTTGAATGGTAAAGGTTTTATACACCAACATAGAACTTCCCGGCAACTTAGGACATAGGACACAGCAAAAAAGCAACCGTTTTGGAAAGATCTTTGATCTGTGACGAAATGTACACTGCATATTTTCATATTACGAAAGTATAAATATGAATTCCACCAAATACAGCATGGCAGCTTCCAAAGTTCTGAAATCAAGTTTGCATTGCAGATATGCTTTTGTCAGCCAATTGTAGCTCACATCACATGCTCTCACCAGGCAATGACGGCAGATTTTAGAGCATAGGACACTTTTAGTCAACCAACAGTGACATAACTGTTAACGAGCACAAACACACAAATGTGAAAAGTTAATGGTTTAAATTAAGACACAGAGCCTAGCTACAAGAAAAGCTAAGCTTTCACTTATAATACTGGTATCAAAAATTTTTTGCTGTTTTTTCTGAGGGTGTGGTTATGCAGGAACCTAAAAGCACAGCTTATGTTGCAGCAGCTGAATATTTGTGACAAGCATGAGTACACATTTCACTACTGTGCACCGAACATTTTGTGGGTGTTAACTGGGTGAATACACATTCCATCAAGCACTTCAACTTTTCCATAGAAAGACGAATATACTTTATGCTATCATTATCGCATAATTTGCAATCTATTAAAGAAACTGAATAAATATGAGAAACTAACCTTTTATAATGTGTGTTACCCTTCAAGATATATCAAACACAAATGTGCCAATAAAATTTTAAATAATGGCATAAATGGCTGGTCTTCTGGGGTTGAAATTTTTCTGAGTGGCTGGTCCTCAAAGTGACAAGTTTTGAATGAGAGTCAAATGCTCTGTGATTTAAGAAATTCATTGCACATTTTGACACACAATATAACTCATCTTATGTAAAAGGAAATTTACTTTGAAATTCATGCTTCTCAAACCAGTATTCACAATATTTTCCCACGACTTGTTAGATATGCACAAATTTGTGATGTCATGCTCATCGAAAGCAGTTTGTTGTTAGGAAGCATTGCATAGTCTTCACACTAAAGCCTTTGATACATTTTGCTATCAGCAGATGCTTGTGTGTGCATTGCTTTTTTTGTTGTAAATGGTGCTTTTCCTTTCCAACTAAAGTATAATTTTGGTGTTGTGGATTTGTTTATGTTTTATTGTTGCAGTATTATTCTGCAGTATTGGGCTAAAGTAAAATTCTTTGTTAGAGCATCAGTTCTTACCAATCAAAATTACAAAAATTTAACTGAAAACTAAAATAAAAAATATTCCTGGAATCCGAAAAACTTTCAAGGTTTCTCCCAGATGAAAAAATTCCTGGGTTCTTCTTGGATTTCACAGTTGTACACCCTGAATGACCTTAACTACTAGCTCTAATAGAATGGTATGCTTCATAGCGAAAAATGAAGATATTATAAAGTAGGGAATGAAACAGTTGATCTAAAACACAATAGATTAGAAAGCAGCACAGAAAGACAGTTGCAGATAGCTGTAATTCTGATCACTGTCAACAAATGGCTAATGCAGCTTATGGGTATCTTCAATGAACTGGAGTGGGACTATGACATTTTAATATAAACAATAGTAGTATTCTAAAACCATATCTGGTCAGTGCAATACAGATAGTGGAGTTTTTAGAACGGATCAAGGATGACATCGAGGACAAGAGGTTTCCAATTGCCCTTACACCAGACACCGGTTATCAACTGATCAGAATATTTTCATTGCCAGTAACATCTTAAGTTACATGCTGAATATCCTGTTAGGAGGAGACAGTGTGTATGAGCTGTATTGGACACTACTGCTGCTGTCGGAAGTGGATGGAACATGGCATTTGTTTAGGTGTTTTGCCCCCCC
Organism: Schistocerca nitens; assembly: GCF_023898315.1. NCBI lineage: Eukaryota > Metazoa > Arthropoda > Insecta > Orthoptera > Acrididae > Schistocerca > Schistocerca nitens. The sequence goes on from NC_064616.1 coordinate 866,648,262, forward strand.
CCCCCCCCAAAAAAAAAGGAGCTACTGCTAGTTGATGACATGCCTGTGACCTTATGTGGTACTGGCTGGATGCACAATGCAAGAATGCAAGGATTGCAGTTCAGCAGGTGGACTGACTGGATGGGGGTGGTGTCGGGTGTGGTGGGTGGAAGGGGATAGAGGAAGGAGGCAGGAACAGGGGCTGAGGGTGAGTAGGTCGTGGCTTTGAGGAAGGAAGCCAGTCTGCTACCTAGGAATGTAAGAGGAAGGGGGGCTGGGGGTGGCATGTGGACAGGCTAAGCATGTGATGCACAGATGCAGGAGGCAGAGGGGAGCAGCATACTATGAAGGTGACATGGAGACATTAATTGGGAGGGGTTGATACAACAGAGGAAGTGGAAACAGTTGGGTGGAGGGTGTGGGGACAATGTGTTAACAGAGATTGAGGCCAGGAGGGTTACAGGAGCGAATGATGTATTTCAAGGATAACTCCTATCTGCATACTTCAGAAAAGGTGGTGGTGGGGGAAGGATCCAGATGGCCAGGGTAGTGAAGCAGCTGTTGAAATCGATCGTGTTGTACTCAGGTTGCATGTTATGCCACTGAATGGTCAAATTTGTTCTTGGCCAGAGTTTGGCAGTTGGCATTCATTCTGGTGGACAGCTGGTTGGTTGATGTACCAATATAATAAGCTGTGCTGTGATTGCAGTAGAGTTGGTATATGACAAGGCTGTTTGCGCAAGTGGCCCTACCTCTAATGGGGTACGATAAGCCTGTGGCAAGACTGAAGTAAGAAGTACTGAGTGAGTGGATTGCGCAGGTCTTGCACTAGGTCTTCCACAGTGATATGATCTCTGTTGCAAGCGTTTCAGAGAGGAAGTGGCACAGGGATGGACTAGGATGTTGTGTGTCGGAAGGTTCTTGGGTAGGATGTCCCTCATTTCAGGGCATGATGATAGATAATCACAGCCCTGGTGATGGATATGGTTAAGTTGTTCCAGTCCACGGTGGTATTGTGTGACAACGGGAGCACTCCTCTGTAGCAGATTCTTAGTGGGGATGGGAAGATTGGAGATGTGTGAGGACCTGACATGATAAATCTGTGTGGCGACTAGGTTTGGTGGGTAGTTCCTGTCTGTGATGGCTTTTGTGAGCCCTTCGGCATACTTGGCAAGGGAGTTCTCATCACTGCAGACACATCATCCACAAGTATAATCAAATGTCAAAGACAATTCAATACTGAGCAGCAAGTGCAAGGGATGCTGCTGCAATACTGAATTCCAATTCTGGGTAAGATTCTCATGTACATGGTTTGCTTGCAACTTATGATGGCGTTCCAAACATTTATCTGCATCATGCACATTACTGAACAAGTGTTCGTGCTGTACTGTATGTGTGTTAAGAATGAGTATCAAATAAAAGGAAATGAGAGGGTGAAACTCTGTGTCCCAGCACTTATCCTATTCCTTCCATATAGCACCATGAAGACTATCCAGCTTAAAATCTCCATCCAACGGATGAAAAACAGCACTGCATGGCCTCCCAACATAAAATTCATCGTTTTATAGCTTTATAGCTTTATGTATTTTCTTTAATGTATGTAGCCCTCTAACTAAAGCTTTGTATGCTACTTGTAGGTCTGAAGATGACCACAGCAGTGGTCGAAACCGGTCACCTTAATAAATATAAATAGTGATCAAGACTGTTTTTAATAGTAAACATCAAATAGTACCTAAAGGGATAGATAAGAATGGTATTATGACATCTCTGGGAATGTTCTAAGCCATAAATATACCAATCACTGATGCTGTTGTGTTGAACAGTCATCAAGTCATCTGAAGGCAGTTTTATCAGTGACAATAATCACAAATCCAATAGTGTAGTGCAATGACAGTATACAGGGGTCATGAGGAAAAATTATAGCTATTACTATAAGAAAAAATATAGATATTTATAAAGGAGGTTATTTAAGGTTTCTGTTCTCCAATGTTCAGCCAGGTGGAATTTCTCTCACAATAATATTACTACTGCAGAAGTTTCAGTTCTCACCAAGGTTGTCGGGAAGTTTCCCTTCATTGTAAAGCAAATACTGGAACTACAAATCTTCCCCCCCCCCCCCCCCCCCCAAATATTCACAACTGAGATTCTGGGATTCCCTTGCCTCACTGCAAGATTGTCTGCCATTTGGTTGAAAGGTCACTACTCCAACAGTCTGCCCTAGTTTCAGGCATAGTAATAATAAAAATAAAACTCACAAAGTCTCTGCAGAAATGTATCCATTTGGACGATATGACAACAAACAAATGCATATTTTACAAATGACAGATTTATGGTAATGCCACTGTTTCTCAACTTCTTGCAAGCTACATGAATGCAAAGAACAGACTTTAACTGTGCAAGAAGAACAATACTTTGACTACAGACAACTGGAAATATGCTGTGTATATGAAGAGTCTAATTTTACACTGTTCCTTAACTATCAGACAAGATTCATACAAATTTGGGGATCATTAACTATTTTTCAGCAGCACATATGGTCACACTGAAAGGAAAAGTACTGCAAATATGTAACACTGGAGAACAACATTGAGGTTTTTTGCACTCGTGCCAAAATCTGATGAGACAAATGTACTTATAACAACAGACACGTTTAAAAATTTAGTACTAAAACAAAAAATTCAATATTTTTTCTAAAAATACATAAGTGCATGCAGACCCACACACAAAAAAATTATTCTACAACAGCTCTTAAAAAATGTTGCTTAAATGAAAGACAGAACTCAATGAAGAAGATATTAAGACGATACTGCAGATACATAAGGCTCGCTTATCGGTTAACTAAAAAAGGATGAGCCAGACATTATGCAATACACTAAGATCTTCATCTTATCAATTTTGTTTAAAGTTTCACCAATACACAGAATTTTAAAAGCTTTGCTCCACTACTGTGAATACCATCTAGATCATTTATAACACACAGGATGTCAGTATTCAGGGTTATGACAGGAACAATCATTTGCAGCAAAAAATTCTAGTAAACATGGGCTTAAAATGCATACCTTAAGAGCTATGCGCACTACTTCATCTTGGCTACTCTGAAACAGATCTTTTCTACTGAAGAAGTGCCCACAGCTCTCAAGGTATGCATTTAAGAGCCCATGTTTAATAGATAATTTTTTTCTTGTTTTGGACTATCCTACCTCCCTCCAAAACATGGAACGCAAAGAGCTTGCAGTAGCAGAGATTTGTTTCACAGTACTGAGGATGAAAAAGTGTTCATAGCTCTTAAGAAATGCACTTTAGAGCCTATGCTTACTAGACTTTTTTCCTTTGTATGTTTGTTCCTGCCATATCCCTCAATATTAGCCATTCCTCCTGGGACACCCTATATAATTTTTTTTCTTTAAATTAGTGACATGTTTTAGCTACTGCCATGATCAGATCCATAACTTTGAACAAAGTCCAGTGATACTTGCAATACAACTATTGCCTCACTTTGGCATCTGGTTTACTGCTATTGACAATGAACTTTATTTCACAGGTTCCACATTCTGAAACCGTTGATGGCAGTAGCCAAAACGAGTCATTAATGTAGTATTATAAACAATATATTAAGTGAGCTAGATGGTATTATTCGCAAAAGTTCATAATGACTGCAGGCTCATTTAAGGAATGGAACAGTTTCTCTATGAGGAATGGTATAAAATCACAGCGGCCAATGATAAGAATTTATATGCATCAGTCTTTAGGATGATTCAAGCAGCCAAGGTGACAGTACACCATATTAACAGGGGTTAGAGAGAAAGAGAGAGAGAGAGAGAGAGAGAGAGAGAGAGAGAGAGATTACACATTTCTTAAGCAGATTTATTTTTATTTACAATGTTCTGAGGATAATGAAAGTATAATACCTGACACAATAGACGAAAGGGCTTTAGAGAGCTTGAAGCACCTCCAGTTACAAGACTTTCAGTGTTGTCCACACACTCACGTATAACTTCCACAGCTTTATTGTGAATAGCAGAATAGAAGTGCATATGTAACTGATCCATTGCCATCTGTGTTTTTCCTAGTAACTGATACGCTGTCATTACGTTGTTATAAAATTCTGGCTGAAATTTTGCACATACCTGTGAAAAGAGAAAAAATACTGTTTCCATGTCTTTCATTCCATACAACGATAATATTTATTTTAGCAAAAGATTGTACTTAACCATATAATCATTTTACATCATTCTTACACTGGTGTACAAAATGAAAGCAACTAATGGAGATATTGCTAAGTTGTGTAAATTTTGAAACAAAACAGCATACACAAGTGACAGAAAAGGACAAAAAATGTGCAGAATACAGAATGTAAACAACTGCAATATGCATAACAGTAGACAAAAATGTTCTTCATTTTTTCCAGCTTAATGGATTTGCACACACATTCTGACAACTGGTTAATATGCTCAGTATGGGGTGTGACCACCTCTGGCAGCAATACAGGTGTGACAATGACAGGGTATGCTGTGAATGATATCATCAGTCTCATGTTGAGGCAATAACACTTATTCTTCCTGGAGAGCTGTTCACAAGTCTTGCAGAGTGGTTGGTGGATGCTTAGATGATGCAACCTGTTTCCCTGGTGCACCACAGACATGCCCTATGGGATTCAAATCGGGAGAGCGAGCAGGCCACACCATGCATACAATATCTTCCGTTTCCAAGAAAACATCAACTGCTCTTGCTCTATGAGGTCGATCATTATCGTCCATCAATATGAAGTCTGGGCCCCACCACCTCACAACAACTGCACATGAGGTCCCAAGATCTCATCAAGATACCTGACAGCAGTTAAATCTTGCAGATTCACCCATACAATTTCATGAAGAGGTGTTCATGTAATCAATATAATTCCTGCCCACAACATTGCAGACCCTACCTAATATCGGAGTCTTTCCATATTGTTATTTTATTATTATTATTATTATTATTATTATTATTATAAAAATCCACTTCCCCCCCCCCCCCCATTAAGAAAGTGTAAGTTCCAATGTAGAAGTTTTGTCAACTTTACAAGCTTGGTTGGCAGATGCAAAAATCTTTTTTCCATTAACAAACTCTCTGAAAAACACTACATATGGGTGAACATCCATAATAGTTCACAGATCAGCAATACATCATTGCTTTTTACTTTACATAAACAATGAAAGTGCCAAAGTTGTTCTTGAATACATATGAAACCTGCCACCAAAACACAGCTGCAGCTAGTGTATCAACAATTTTTACAGTTCTAAGGAAATTATAAGAAACTATACAAAAGTTAATAATGAAGAAATATAACTTTCTGCAGTTTATCATCTATTCCAGATATCCCCCCCCCCTCCTTTTCCCCCTCCCACTATTCCAAAATCAAGAGTGGAGAAACATGGCAAGCAAATACAACTATGCAGTTGTACTGGGTGGGGCGAATAAAAGCGGCCCAGACGAATGGATATGACTGGATGTGAATGTATGCATACAACCACACACAAACAGGATGGAACGACTACCCATATAGTGGACCAAACCTTGGGGTACATTTGCACAATCTTCTTGCCTGACAGTTGTTAGCAGAGGTCAGTCTGGTCATGGCCCTAGCTGGCCATTCAGGTCACCTGATCTGTCAGTGTGTGATTATTTTGTGTGGGAAGCCCTCACATCTAAGGTGTATTACAACAACCCTCAGTCTTCAAGAACTGAAGCAGAACATTTCGGATGAAACTGCTGCACTTACAGTGGTCCAGCTTCTATCTGGCTTCAGAAACTAGATAACCAGGGCACAAAAGTGCCAAGAGATGACTGGTGGTCACTTTCAACATCTGCTATAGTCGGGTTGTACTGTATTGCCTTTCTGATGTTGTTTTTCTTTGTACACTGGAACTCTGTTCTCCAGGAGACTCCCGTATTTTCTTGAATGACCTGAAGGAATTGTGCACCAACAGGAAATTTAAGCATATTTCAATTGGCTACAGAAATGATAGCCCACATCAAAGTGATCACACACACACACACACACACACACACACACACACACACACACACACAGAGAGAGAGAGAGAGAGAGAGAGAGAGAGAGAGAGAGAGAATGTTATTTCAGTTATGTTCACTTCAGTTTCTCAAGATTGTAGCATAAAGTTCAAATACAGCCCATCACAAACAGACTGAAAATCTCGCCCATTCAATTACCTCAACTCAGTTCTTCCAAATGTGTCCCTATTATCAACAGAATCCCAATGAAATAATTCAAAGTCACACAAGATGCTGCATTGCTTCCATTGTACGTTTCAAATGCTTTTCACAACACAGGGACATGTGCATCTGTTTATTTACAAATTCACATTGCAATGGCATTCATTTACACAGTTTAGCTAGCAGCAAATGAAACTACAAATAGAATAAAACTTTTGATTAAACTAAAATTGTTTGGAGGCAAAGAATATTTCCATGTTTTATACACTATTAAGTGATTCAATAATTGCCTGTTTCATTTGTGATACTACATACTGTTTCTTTTCAATCACTCCAAATAAAAGTGGCCATATTTTCTGATTAAAAAAAAAAACTTATGGAATATAGAAAAGCCACAAGGTATGGCAAGTTAAGTTAAACTGGAAATCTTACGGTACCTTCACACTGAAAACCAACGCCAATAAACAAAAACACACAACTGTCGTACATTTAGCAAACTTGCAACTTTAGTGAGTTTGACAAATCTACAACTTTTGTCAAGTGTTGCAAAATGTTGACAACAGTTTGAAGCTCCTGTAAACACACACACATTTGGTGTGATTTTATTTATTTATTACAGAAAAGAAAACTGATTCTTACTGAAGATACATTAGCACTTTGTGTTATAATTCTTGGTATAATGTTATAATTGTTTGTCACAAAAATTAACACAAAAAAGATGTGCATGTTCCAGACCATGAAGTTTTTGTTATAAAGACAAACTCATGTACTGGAGGAGCTCTACATTAAACACAGGAAAGGTTTCCAAAATTCTGTCTGAATGACATGAGCACAATTCGAAGAACTCTCAGGGGATAGTAGCACCACATATTCAGTGGAAAGACACAAAATTTAGAGCTGCAGTAACACCAGCAAGACAACTTCTTGTAAACCTTCGATTTTTGTCAACAGGTGACAATTATTCAAGTTCCACGTACTCTCATTGACTATCACTGTCCAGGATTAGTAAAGCTGTGTCAAGTGTGTGCTGGGTTATTGTGAACATACTCAAGGATTTTGTAAAAGCAAGTATTGGTACTGTTATTTTACTTTTATACATTCTTAACACATTAATATGTGCACTTATCAGCACATACTACATATTCATCTCCTTCCCAGTACCCCATTATCTGAAGACAAGGAACTGAAAGTTACTGGTAAGGTCATATTAACATAGTAGCTGGCAGATACTTCAACATTTAAGTAAAAATATAAGTTGCTGGACACACTTTAAATAAACGCACCTTCACTCAGATACACTACACCTAGCCAACATTTCCCTCTGAAAGGAAGAAACCATACTATAAGACCCAAAATGAACATAGAAGATGTCACTACCTCAAACTTAAAATAAAAATATTGTTAAATTGAAATAATTTATTCATAAAATTATTGAAGCAAAAGAATTCCACCGAGATTTCCTAACTTCAGTTTCTAACGAAAACTAGCTAGTTACTTCTGTGCACTACTCGAGAGTTGCCACCGTATAAACACAAGGAAGAAACATAGCAGACAACATGGCTGTTGAGCCATGCGTTCATACAGCGCAGTCGCTTCACGTAAAACACGGCCACCGCCTACTCAAGCACCATGTGCCAACATTCCAGTGGCAGCAGCATAGCAAGAGATGCAGCAATCATACCACTAGAGTTGACGGAGCCTCACGTGATTCAGTTGCGTTGTTGCAGCCCAGTAGCGGAGTCATCTAGTGGGCCTGCTGGAGTACGAAGCAGGTCTCCTCTCAGTCACGACGCTGTTACTGTGATAGTGTTAACAGGATATGAACTTTGGCTACAGACCTGGATGCAAGTGATTACGCCAAGTTGTGTTTCACCTCATTTTCAGAATAAACCTTCTAAGTTTTACGTAATTCCGACTTTCCTTTTGGTAGTTTGTACCCGAGACACAACAATGGCAATGCGCAGGCACCAGTCACCCAACTCTGCCGTGGTTTTGCTCACTGACCACAAACTATAAACTTGAGACAAAACTTCCCTCAACTAGTTTTTCAAACTCACAATTTCAAACAACCGTTGGCAACAGGTGGAGATAGAGAAGGAGGCCACAAGGAGATAGAGAAGATCCAAAGAAGAGCGGCGCGTTTCGTCACAGGGTTATTTGGTAACCGTGATAGCGTTACGGAGATGTTTAATAAACTCAAATGGCAGACTCTGCAAGAGAGGCGCTCTGCATCGCGGTGTAGCTTGCTCACCAGGTTTTGAGAGGGTGCGTTTCTGGATGAGGTATCGAATATATTGCTTCCCCCTACTTATACCTCCCGAGGAGATCACGAATGTAAAATTAGAGAGATTAGAGCGCGCACGGAGGCTTTCAGACATTCGTTCTTCTCGCGAACCATACGCGACTGGAACAGGAAAGGGAGGTAATGACAGTGGCACGTAAAGTGCCCTCTGCCACACCCCGTTGGATGGCATGCGGAGTATAAATGTAGATGTAGGTGAAAACTAAGTCAAACTTTGAGATGAAAACAGATGTCAACCAAGTTTGTTGGAGTTGGTTTTTGGTGTGAAGGTACCGTTACAGTCCTCCTCGAACACAAACTACATATATGTGCAGCCGAAAGTACCTACTTTTGTCAAAGCTCCGTCAAGCTGCTCCTCTGCCATTTCTAAAGTATCCTGTAGCTTTCCACTGAGTGCAGCAACACAGTTAAAATGGCGGTACGTGCACGCAGCTCTTTGACATTCCAGAAGCAAGCTAATAGCTCTGGCATAATTCGCTTCATTCAGCAACTCCTGCAGGCGCTCTTCAGTGCACAGCTGAAACAAATTATTTCATAAAAATGAAATCTGAAACAGAATGAATCAATGTTTAAGAATAAAGCAATGTCACATTCAGCCAAAGGAGGCTCAAAACATCTACCACATAAAGTGATACAAGCCAATGTGAGTGCACAAAGTAGGTGGGCACAAAAATGATTTCAGATCACAGCAGTTAACGGCTCTGGTCCAACTTGGAAGTACTGAAAACTAGCAAAACCCGTAGATGGATCAGGAACTGAAAAAGTGGGATGGGAAGATAAAATAAAGTTTAATATGGGAAAAAATCCCAATACTGTGTTAAATATCCTACATGACAATACTTCTCCATAGAAAACAAATGTGCTGGTCATCCAGAAACTCAGTTCCCAATAGTGCCGAGAGATGGCAGGTTGTGCAGCACAAATGGTGGTGCCAAACTGCCACCTCGGAGTCATGATGGCACGGATAAATTCTGGGACAGCATCAGACACGTGATGAAACATGGACTTTTCAATCCTCAGTAGTTTCACTTCCTTCAATTCGTTCTTCTAACACACAAAGGGACTTCTGACTCCAAAATTTATGACTGATTAATATGTATTATCTATTTTATGATGGCATCAATCCAAGGGATATCTTAAAATAATTGGGTGAGAAGTACATCAAGACTACTAAAGTAAAATAATGTCAATAGCATCTATTCTAAAAAAGTTAGGTTGGTAATAATATCTATCTGTACAGAAAACATGGATGTGGTGGGGATGGAGCCTACAGATGATTGTAAGTACCCATCTGAAATGCAGTCTCAGTACTGACTGTGGAATATGATAGCTTTTGTTGATTTTTTAAAATGATTTCACCAAAGATATTCCTGAAATGAAATTCTAGATTCCATGTGAGTCACATTTGAACGACAGTTTTTAAAAAATTATGCAAGGAATAAATTATGATTCAACAAGTTTTTCCTAGGTTGCATTAAAGTCTTCTGGAACTGCAAGGAATAAACACTCATTTCAGCATTTTAAAGGCTTTCGGGTAGTTCAACAGCACAAAAGTTTGTGGATTTTAAAAACGTGTATTTACATAACGAAGAACTTGGGCAGCAGGAATTTGACTTAACAGCCGAGGAGTAGCCCAAATGTAGTCCCTATTACTGGAAAGTAATAATCAATAACACAGTAATACAATAAATAATGCATTCTGTGCAGCTATCAGCATGAACTTAACCCCATACTCGACAGTGCATTGGTCACCACATGGCAAATCAAAGAACAGCAATTTGACATCGAATGAATTTTACACGTCCTTGTTGCATAGATGAAGGTACATGAATTCATTATCTATACGTAAGTCACAAAATTCCTGAAGATTTTAATGAGCTTATTTAGGAATTATGTGACGTCACTCAATGACACATTCAGATGTGTTTCACAGGACTGATAATTACGCTTTGGAATTCACGAATTTGTCTAGAAATTTATCTGAGTACTCCTGATATTTCTGCATCATGAGTGTAGTCACATTCTAGAGAAAATTATCTTACTCAGTAGTATTATTTTCAGCAAGGAATATGTCAGCTATTAAAGAATGCAACCAGTCACATATAACACTGACAAAGTAAAAAGTTTCCATTGTGCTTTCTTTACCAGCCACACATCAAGTGAAGCATAATATTCCTCTCACATCATCTTGTTTGCATATTAAATTGCGTATGTGAAGGACTGAAGCTTGTACTGTTCAGAAAGATGGTATTTTCTGTAATTATGATCAATATGATGAGATGCACAATTCATTTGACTGGTAACATGTTCCCAGTTTTCCATGATCTAATCGCAATGTTGCTAGGTCCACTGCAATCATAAACGTCTGTCACTGGATAATTATCGATATGCATACAGATTGTTGGCTGCCGCACTTCATTTGAAACAATTTACAATTAGCACTATACTCTGTAACACTCATCCATTCCTCATAATTATATTATGCTGTCAGCTGCTACATGTATTTTAGTATGCTGTTTTACAAAATGGGCAAATACCCAACACATTATCAGCTGCAAGACATTTCACCATTATTCAACAGCTTCCAACACTTACAAGCAATGGCCACACCTGGCTTACCACTGGGCCATGTCGTTTTCAATACACTCAGCATTCAGCACCTCACCATGTGGAGATCATTAAAGTGAGAATAGCTGTTGAACATACTGAATAAGATAGATCTACAAAGTATGAGCAATCATCAATTGAAGTTACCAAGTACCTATCTAACAATTTGTTACTGAACAATCATACGGTGACAATAATTGGAAGTAAGGAAGATAAGTGTTTCACGTAACATCACCACCAAGATCATCAGACATGGTGCACAAGCTTGGACCAGATAAAGGTGGGGGAAGTAAATTAATGTGGTTTTCTTTTTAAAGGGCAATCTGAGTATTTGTATACTAATGTACAGAAAGTTCCAGTCGAGAATTACTAAGTATTTAGGAATAAAGCAGATGACACACGAAAGGCAGCAGTGCTGTGCCGTCATTTGGTACACAAACAGAAGGTACAGAGCTTTGCAAACTTTTGGAATGCACTTCCTTTTTCAACTTGTAGGGAAGACATGGATACACACACACACACACACACACACACACCTGTCTTCCTACACTGTCAAGTCAACTGATCACAAGTTGGTTTCCGCGAAATGGTAAGAACACCAGCAGAATAAATAAATCAATCAATCAAGATTTTCCACAAAACATACCAATGTTTTTATGGTATTTAATGAATGTAGCAAGCCGCGAAGCGTCTGTTTCTTGCGATAATTAGCAAGAATTCCCAAACTTGTAGTTGTGAACTGTGATTTAGCTCCACTCAAGCTTGTCCTCCCTTCCCGGCAGAGCCTTAGTGCTGCTTGTAACTGCTGCTGAATTTCCAGTATTCTGAGAACAAAAAATATATATACATATATCAGTATCATATTTACTATCACTATACTTTACTCCTTCTCTTCTATTATTATTATTATTATTATTATTATTATTATCTGGGCCTCCAGGATATGTTGTTCACTCTCCTACACAGGAGTACCTAAGATATTACTCCCATCAAGTGGGAATCCCTGGAGAGGAGACAACATTCCTTTCACAGAACACTAGTGAGAAAATTTAGAGGTCTGGCACTTGAAGCTGACTATATTTACTGCTAGGTTATTAATGGAAAAATTAAACTAAATGTATGTACATGTCTAAAGTGAGTGCATACTGGGTGTCCTGCAAGACCCACCACAACTACCACCATGACGACCACCACCACCACCACCACCACCACCACGGGATTAAAACCATGTAGACTTTAATAAGAGACCCTTTTTGAAAATAATGTCACTAATGGTAAGGAATTCCTTGTCCAAATAGCTATATGTAACCAGTGTGCAACCCATCACAACACAAGCAACTCTGGGCATTTCAAATAAAACATTTATTATTGATGCATTCCATGCACAATTTTAAGAACACTTCTGCTCAGTTTGAGGAATTCTGGCACACACTAATATCAAGCCTTTGATGACTCCACCTTTCCGGCCTCACTCTAAAAGTGAGCCAGAGCACTTGGTTCATATTTTTAAATATCAAATTATGATGCCTAACAGTGAATATGATGAAATAGGTGCACACACACCATTTTGTTGAACATCTATAAGATGATGTAGAACAATGAAGTTCTTTTAACATGAACGACTTTCTTGTCTCAAGTGATTACTCATGGTAAGACTACTGCAGTACCACTGATGTTTTGTTCCAGTACTGAGTCTCATCTGTGATGATTGTTCATGGTTCGTTTACGCACCAGAGCCAACACTGTGTGTTGTAAGAGCTGTTCACTGTACAGTTCTGTACTGGAACGGTGAAAGTGACATTACGAGGGACCATTCGTTTTACAAAAAAAAAAATCAAAATATAGCACCCGACTGCAGGAACAAGGATGATAATATTTTACTAATGACAAAAGTAAAAGTCAAAGTGGATGGTAGTTAGTTTCATGTTCCATGGATAATTTTGTACAATAAATCATAATGATGGGGAATGAGTCATTTTACATTCACATCACAAATTAACTTGTAAATATGGCTACATGCTGAACATTTATAAAGCTATTTTTTAATATACATGTTTGTTAGAAATTCCTACCTGCCACCTTTAGCACATTACAATAATAGAAATTCTTCTATGGAACAGAAGAAGTTGAAACTTCCCAGCAGATTAAAACTGTGTGCCGGACCGAGACATGAACTCAGGCCCTTCGACTTTTGCGGCCAAGCATTCTACCGACTGAGCTACCCAAGCACAACTCATAGCTTTACTCCCACCAATACCTGATCTACTATCATCCGAACTTTGGTCCGGCGCTCAGCTTCAATCTGCCAGTAAGTTTCATATCAGCACACACTCCACAGCAGACAGAAAATTTCCAGAATGAAACATCCCCCAGGCTGTGGCTCATCCATGTCTCTGCAACATCCTTTCTCCCGAGAGGGCTAATCTTGCAAGTTTCCCCAGGGAAGCTTCTGTGAAGTTTGGAATGTAGGAGACGAGATATTGGCAGAAGTAAAGCTGTAAGGACAGGTTGTAAGTCTTGCTTGGGTAGCTCAGTCAGTAGAGCACTTGTCCATGAATGGCATAGGTCCCGAGTTCGATTCTCGGTCCAGCACACAGTTTTAATCTGCCAGGAAGTTTCACATCAGCGCACACTCTGCTGCTGAGTGAAGATTTCTTTATGGAAGTAATTTTCAAGAAGGAACTCTTTCAGTTTGTTTTCGAATTTTATTTTCTTGTCTGACAGGCATTTTATATCACTGGGTAAGTGATCAAAAATTTTTGTTGCAGCACTATGCACCCACTTTTGTGCTAAAGACAACCTTAATGTGGAGTAATGAAAGTCATTTTTCATTCTGGTAATCTAATTATGTACATCATTGTCCCTTTTGAACTGGAGCGGATTATTTACAACAAACTTCATGAGGGAATAAATATACTGTGAACAAGTAGTCAGAATGCTCCACTCCTTAAACAGATTTCCGTAATATCATCATAAGTGAAAAACACACATTATTCTTTCAGGACATTTTTGAGCAATGACTTTCTTTCTTAAAGATGAGTTACCCCAGAACATTATTCCAAATGGCATTATTGAATGAAAATTTGCAAAATATGGCAGTTTATTGATTTCTCTCTCTCTCCAAGATTTGCAATGATTCTAAAAAGGGAAACTCCCTGTCGCACTACCCTCAGATTTAGTGGTAAGATGGCCCAGTGAATAGCCTGTCGAAAAATTAACACACATCAAGCATGAAAACAGGAAGGAGGTGTACAGAACTATTTTTAAAAAAAGCAAAATAGAAACCATGAACACTCCAAGAACAAGAAGTGTCATAGAGAGCAACATGAAACAGCAACCATGTCGTGGGTAAGTGGTCATGGTGTTGGACTGCCAAGCGGTCAAACAGTGAACTCCCTCTTGCCATTTATTTATTCACACCATTATGAACTGTCCATCCCATCATTGAAATATTTGTTCTCTTTCTGTGACTCTGGCAGTTGTCATACTATACTGTACATTGGTTACAGAATACGAGTCGTATGGAAAGAATATGTTGCCGTCGCAAGTAAATGTAATGAACAGAGAGAGCAGGTGAGACACCACATAGACGTCTCAAGGGGGGGGGGAAGAAAAAAAAAAAAAAAAAAAAAAAAAAAAAAAAAAAAAAAAAAGTGTGAACTACATTACCTCAAATGAATTCAAGAGTCAAGACTTCCAAAACAGAACCCAACTTAAAAAATGTTAAAATCATATGTTTTAACAGAGCACAGAGAAACTGTGTGATTGTGAAACTACTGTATTCATTTGTTGCAGCTTACGTGACAAACTATTACATTTTCATCATTTCCTGGGGAATTATCACATATATTATCAGACAAACACCTATATCGGGCAGGCAAGGAAGCATATCTCACTCACGTACCAGTGGTACAAATTAAGTGTGTCAATAAGAGATTCCTATCATGACACATGCACTGTCACTAATGCCGTGTGACACACCAGATGTGTTTTCTGGTGGAGGATTCGGTTGACTCGTCGCCTTGTCATCAAACGTTTGCAGCTCCTTTCGATAGCCACTTCCTTTCAGCTGCTAATACAGACGTTACACCACGACACAGACACATTTGAATAAAGAACAGCGCAAGTCTCCCAATGTGGCATTGACTAAAATAAGACTTGAACTTTGCGGCCAAACTTCCCTGGATGGGGACTCCCAGCCAACGATGCCATATGCTCATTTCTATTTCCATTGCACTTCTTGTTCTTGAACCGTTCATTGTTTCCATGTTGCTTCTTTTTTTTTTTTTTTTTTTTTTTCACAGTCCAGTACACCTTCTTCCTATTTTCATGCTTGATGCGTGTTCAGTTTTTGACGGGCTGTCCACTGGGCTCTCTTACCACTAAATCTGAAGGGGGTGCAATGGGAAGTTTGCCTTGTAAGTACAAATATGGATGAAGTAAGTTTTTTTAGGTGTTCCAAAATGTGCTTTTTTCAGTTTAAATTCTCATCAATATGCACACCTAAAATTTTGACATTTCCACCCTAGTTAATATTTCCTCACCCTGTGTTACACTTATTAGTTTAAGTCATCTAGATGCGCAGAGCTGATATATGTTCTCTCTTTCTGACACTGAAGGTGAGAACCATTCACAGAAAATCAGTCAGTTATACTTTTGAGAACAACACTTACCACTTCTTCTGTTTTGTGAGTATGCTTGAATTGATTAAAATACTAGTGTCCTCTGCAAAAAGAATTAATTCTGCTTGTTGTATATTAGACGGAAGATCATTTGCATATATGATGAACAATAGTGGACCTGAGATTGAGCCTTGGGGAACCCCATACACGATTTCTCCTCAGTCATTGTAATGTACTCAGACTACAGTGGCTGAATTACTATAAATAAATAAATAAATAAATAAATAAATTTAATGCTTGTAAAATTTGTTGAGTGAACATGTACATGGCATTCTCAGTACAGCAATTTGTCTGAAACCCAAACTGTGATTTGCTGAGGATATTATTGTTGCTAAGGTGAGATACTTCCCACAAAAGTTTTGAAAAATTATGTCAGCAGTGAAACAGGTCAGTAATTGACATATCTCCTGTCACTTTTCTTAAATATGGGTTTGACAATGGTATATTTCAGTCTCTCTGGAAAAATGCCTAGAGTTAGTGATGAATCACATATTTCAGATAAGATTGGGCTTATTATATGGGAACAAGTTTTTAATACTCTATTGGAAACATCATCAAAACTACATGAGCTTTTATTTTTGAGAACGTGTATGGTAAATTGTCCACACTACTGAGAACTGAAAGAACAGGAACAGTGACACCTAAACATTTCAGAACATCTAAATTTATTTGCCTGAAACAAATATATGAGGGAATATTGGAAAGTAATGCACAATAATTTTATTACCAGAAATTTTACTATGTAGCAAAGCAAAGAAAATCACAAATGAACTTACATCTTTTACCTACTTTTCCACATAGTCACCAACATTCTTAACAAATTTCTCCCATCGTGGTACCAGCTTCAATAAGCCCTGTTCATAGAAGTCCATTTGGGCAGAGTATAGCTATCTGTCGAGTGCTAATTTCACTTCCTCATCTGTCGTAAAGCATTGGACGGCCAGAAATTTCTTCATGGGACCAAACAGATGGCAGTCCAATGGCACAAGGTCCGCACGGTACGGTGGATACTGGAGCACCTCTCACGCTAATTTGGCAATTTTTTCATGAACAGGAGCAGCAACATGGGGGCGAGCATTGTCCTGAAGAAGTCTGACACTGCAGCATAAATGTTGTGATGTTTGTCGCGAAGGGCAAGACGCAACTTGACCAAAATTTTAATGTAGGCTACAGCATTCACAGTGATCCCATGTGCAGCAAACTCCACCAATAACACACCATGCATTTCCCAGAACACTGTCACAAGCACTTTCCTAACAGATTTAGTCACTTTGAAGTTTTTTCATAGTGGGGCACCAGCCACTCTATATTCGCCCAGCTTGGTTTCGGGTACATAGTTGTATATTCACCAGTTATGATTCCTTTCAGAAAGTCATGCCTTTCTGAGGCGTAACACACTAAGTGATTCAAGAGTGTCATCATTCACTGGCCCTTATGGTTGTTTGTCAGGTTCTCAGGCACCACTATCTTTATGGAATTTCAACATGTCGTGAACAGTATCATACACTGCACATAGGAAATGTTGAAATGCTGTGATAAGGTTCACAGTTGTACACACTGGTCATTCAAAATTGCTCTGACATTTTGCAGGGTGCAGCTTTTACCAGCCACCCGGAGTCCCATACATGCCACGCATGTCCCTGTGAATTTCACTCAGTTTATGCCCTTTGGCCCACAAATATCAAAATACTCTTCATTGGCCTTCACAAGCAGACAACAGTAACATGCGCACCATGTTTCTTTCATAGTTCCGGCTTCTCCCACTAGAGCTGCACATGAAAACAAAATATCCTCTGTAGTGCAAACTTCAAGCTACATCATCTTGAAATTTCAACATTCCAGCTGCAATACTTGGTGAGAAAGAAATTATTGTGCATTACTTTCTGACCTCCTCTCACATTTACCAAATGCATAAAACAATATTCAGAACATAGAAAACAGCACCTTTGTATTTCATTTTCTTTTTAAGTGTTAATTAACATCAACAATTTTTTTCCTCATTAAACATACTTGATTTTCTCAGGGTTGAAAGATTTCATTGTAAACATTAATACATTTACGTTCTTATTTATCCATCATGTAGACTTTTTCTTTGACCCTGTACAGTAAGACTTCAGTAACTTTTTTCATTCAGATATTTCATCTCTCTTGTGAGACAACACTAGCAGGAAATATACCAGGCCATTGAGTAACCTTTGCAATGTGTCACAAAACAAAGCAAGCAACAAAATAAAGATTATGAAGACACAAAGTCCATTAGTATGACAGGAGTGAGTTCAGTGAGAACTGATTAACTTCCTAATTAGCAGACAAAGTAACAGTGCTGTTTCTGTCCATGCACAGTCCACAGCATACTTAAGATTTTCAAACTCCACATTAGGCGCAGTCAACTGATCACTAATGTCACTGATCCATTAGTGACATGGTTGGCAGCTGATTTCCATGCAAGCACATGAAGCACACCCACAACAAGTATTCAATTTTGGCCATAAAGTTGCTCATGTAAAATGGACTTAAGAGAAGTCTTACCAAAATCCTTCATGAACATAAGCCTTTTATACTTCTGCACCTGCTTTGCTGAACTTCGCTGAACACTTTTTTGCTTTATGGGCACAGTCAACCTAATACAGCTCCTGTACTCCCGTCTGCATCTAGATATTTGAATGACGACCTGGATGGACATCACCTATGGATAAATAGTGAAAACCTGCTTATCTATGAAGGTTTGAAATGCAACAGCAAGAGCCCACCACAGCCTATAACCCACAGCCCATCACTGCTGCTACAATTGGCATAATCTCTCACAGTTGGCCACCTCAGCCAGCCATTCCCTGGTGCTTGATATGACAATGCTTTTCAGTCTACCACCACCACCACATGCCCCCACCCCCCTCCCCCAACACCACCACAAAGGACAACTTCGCTGTGCCTGACCAACTGGCAACGAGACCTTGAGTAGCATACAAAATCTACTCCAGTTACCTCCACTTCACCTGTCAACAATCTGTCCAAGGTCTGATCATCAAAGATTCATCTGCTACCACTGAAGTTGGAAATGCCGTAGCCTCTAGATGTAGCCATACACTGGGAAGAACTTGCATTTCCTTTGGCATCATATACAACTGGAAAAACTCCTTTTGTGGAGGAAGTGGCACAGGGTGGGTTTGCTACTGTCACATCCAATTATATGAACCTGATGGAGATTAAGATTTTTCCTCAAGTGGAAAAAACTGCAAACAAATGCTCTTTACTCACTGAATCCTATGATAAACACTTGTTAACTATTGAATAAGAAGAGGTGTCCCTGGAAATGGTATCACCAGGATTGTTTCAACACACATCAGAAACCTGAAATGTTCAGTAGAATTGCCTTGAATACATTTTAGTAAATCCAGATGGAAATCGTATGTAGGCTGTGCAATCTATGCATCATGAAAACAGCTCACATAGAAGTCAACAAGAAAGCTCTTAATCTGAAAATTTGGGATTTCAGTGTAGGTGGCTCTCACTACAAAAAAGTGGTGTGCAAGAAAAATAACGTAAGGAAACTCGTACTGATGTAATACAACATTAAAAACTACAATAAAGCCAAAATACTACAAATTGTAGCGATTTTAAGGATATTATTGATTTTATTCCCCTCTTCCTTCTACATCATTAATGAAAAATTCTAAAAAGAACTGTATGATTTTTTATTTACCAAAGAGCATATTTATTAGAATTACATATTTATTAACAATAAAGAAATGCCCCATATGATACAGACATAAATTATAAAACAAAAATCAATACTACCTTGCAACTTCATCATGACGCTGAGATTGCTTTTGCAAAATTAACTGCAAAACTCTTTTAGATACCACCATATGCTGCTGTCTTAAGTTTTCCTGTCGAGCCTGAATACTGTGTATGTCGAGGACATCAGGGAGTTTCTGGGGAAAAAAAATTGAGCAACATAAAAAATAATACTGATAACATATGAAGTAATAGTTCTTCCTTACTAACGACAGATAGCCACATAAACACACAAGAGAAACCAATGATAAAAGGCAGGAAAGAATTTAACTTCTCAAAATCCAGTCTACAAATGTCACTTTACAGCCACTCTTAACATCTCACTCATCTATCAGAACCTGTGCTTGCAAATATGGCATAGACTATCTATGCTCATCACAGGAGAGCAGTCACAACCAGATGATCCATGTCAGTTTCAATATATGTAGCAGAGTGCATTAAAACTGCTACATGTCCTGGAAATAAGAACATAGACCAAATTCAGTCAAGTATGTTCATATGCTGCACTTATAACCAATATGATATGCATACACCACTGAGGGAGTTGTGTAGTGGCGTATTTACATTCTTATAATACAATTTCTGCAAAGACGAATGGATTAAAAACAAACTAGGCAGTGTGTGTGTGTGTGTGTGTGTGTGTGTGTGTGTGTGTGTGTGTAAAAGACAATAGCTAACTTGTTAAGTGAGATACAACAGATGCTGCTGTTACATATCACAATTGTCGTAACTCAGTGCAACTGTGTAGATCTGAAAATTTGTCGTCACTCGATCCCATAAATAAAAGTTTCATATACTTGCTGAAGTGAGAAAAATGCAAAGCACATTGTCTCTGATAATGCAAATATTTTTAGAGACTATTCTTGAATGCAGAGAAAAACCTGTAAATCCATAATAGTTTTAGCATGCAGGTTCCTTAGAGACGACAGTGTTGTTTCAATATACATTTTAGCTTTTGTACTCTCTCTGATCTTCGAAGTTACAGGCAACTCAGATAATCGCCAACTATTATGGGATGTGAGAACCTTATTTAGTGCTCCATATCTCTTCCACAGACAGTTGTATATAACATTATATTCTGATGACAGCATCAATCTGCACATCTCCTGTGGCATCTATTGACCTCATACAGCACAGAAGGGCACTAAACAGCCATAGGAAATGGACCAAGTGCAGGTTATTCTAGTCAGCACTTCACAATAGATATTAACAGAAGAGGAAAGTGCATTACTGTTGAAACTTCTCTTGAAAACAAATATTTAATTGCAGAGTACCTGTAATATTGGCTCCATTTCACTAGATATTCATGTGGTCTCTGATAGAAGAGAATACTAATGCAAATAGCTTCTTTCGGGGACATTGAGTCTACAGATCACAAAATATATTGTGTACCAGTTTGACATCTTGTATGTCTACAAATATGGGAAATGTACACACCCCTGTCTCATTCTAGGGTTGGATATAGTCTACAGGAGCTGTAACACTTTGCTGTAGTTGTGATAGTACCCTCAATGTCTGTCAGTCTCTCCATATCATGGAGCATGTAATATTACCCAGTGTACTGACAGAGTATTCATTACTTGTGACCCAATTTCAGCAAAATCTTTCAGTATCTAGATGACATAATGGATGATGCCAGGTTTTCTGATGTGGTACAAACTAGACTATATTATTTAATGGGATACATAAAAAATTTACTCACCAAGCAGCGGCAAAACACAACCATAAGAGACTATTGTAATTGGCAAGCCTTCGGAGCCAGTAGCTCCTTCTTCAGGCAGAAGGGTTGAAGGGGAAGGAAGAGGGATGAAGGAAAAGGACTGGAGAGGTCTAGGAAAAGGGGTAGATTTTGGGAAAGTCACCCAGACCCACAGGTCAGGGGAGACTTACTGTACAGGATGAGAAGCAAAGACTATATTGGGCTGTACTGAACTTGGTTGCAAAAGTGTCCCAATAAAGCTCATACAAACTGCCAAGCAGAGGTGACAAAAGTCACAAGTCTGTCCTGTAATTCAGAGTAGTCTTAGAAGATTGTGTAGCCTGCAGCTGATTAAATAGCTTTTTCCACCTTTTTCCACTACCCTCATGATCTCAAACGATAGACTGTACAACATATATTACACTGGCAAAATTATATAATAGGATAGATAAAAAATCTACTCACCAAGCGGTGGCATAACAACACATAAAAGAGTGTGTTGTTCTGCCGCCGCTTGGTGAGTAGGCTTTTTATCTATCCTATTGAATAATAGGTATACTTGAAAAAAGAGACAGCATTGGTCGTATATTTTTTTACTATTGCAAAATCGATTTTCTGTCACTGAGTGACCATCTTCAGTGCTATATTGTATAACTTAAATTGGGATGCACTGTTGTCACTAAGCTTACGGTGATCACATAGACTATGTGATCGCCGTAAGCTTAGTGACAACAGTGCATCCCAATTTAAGTTATACAATATAGCACTGAAGATGGTCACTCAGTGACAGAAAATCGATTTTGTAATAGTAAAAAATATACGACCAATGCTGTCTCTTTTTTAAAGTATACCTGTTATCTGGTCGTAGTGCACAAGACAACACGGAGTCGCCAATCAATACTATTGAATAATTTCGTCAATAATTGGTTGTTTTCGTTGTTATATATTATACTGGGTTTTTCTGGAGTAAATACGTCCCCACACTACAAACAAGCACTTCTAAGAGCTAATATTTCCACAATGGAAACAAATGTAGCTGTTTCAATCAAACTGTGTACGAGTTACAAGCTATAATTTTTTCTTCCACAATGTAATTTTCAATGCATTTCCATTTTTTCTGCATTATGAACATAACAGATATGAGGGATGCAAATTTTTGCATTGTGCAGCTGACTTTGTACTAGTATGGATTACATACACTTTTGTTGCAACTGTGCTCATTGGTTGAGCAAAGATTATTCAAGTTCAGGAATTTATCAAAATGCATGTGTTACATGTTGTGCTGTAAATTAAATTTTATGATTACATCATGTATTTTCATATCAGTGTGAAACAACTTTTTTTTTTTATATCCTTAACTCCACTGTAGAGGTCTGACTTGTTTTTAGCATTTTGTGTCTCCATTTAAAGGTTGTATGTATTACATTCATCTCTATCTAAGGCCTAATTCAATTGTTTGTGAGCTGTCTAGTGTTCTCTTTGTCTTCCTTTATGAATTTTGAGAACTCTTCTACACTCCTGGAAATGGAAAAAAGAACACATTGACACCGGTGTGTCAGACCCACCATACTTGCTCCGGACACTGCGAGACGGCTGTACAAGCAATGATCACACGCACGGCACAGCGGACACACCAGGAACCGCGGTGTTGGCCGTCGAATGGCGCTAGCTGCGCAGCATTTGTGCACCGCCGCCGTCAGTGTCAGCCAGTTTGCCGTGGCATACGGAGCTCCATCGCAGTCTTTAACACTGGTAGCATGCCGCGACAGCGTGGACGTGAACCGTATGTGCAGTTGACGGACTTTGAGCGAGGGCGTATAGTGGGCATGCGGGAGGCCGGGTGGACGTACCGCCGAATTGCTCAACACGTGGGGCGTGAGGTCTCCACAGTACATCGATGTTGTCGCCAGTGGTCGGCGGAAGGTGCACGTGCCCGTCGACCTGGGACCGGACCGCAGCGACGCACGGATGCACGCCAAGACCGTAGGATCCTACGCACTGCCGTAGGGGACCGCACCGCCACTTCCCAGCAAATTAGGGACACTGTTGCTCCTGGGGTATCGGCGAGGACCATTCGCAACCGTCTCCATGAAGCTGGGCTACGGTCCCGCACACCGTTAGGCCGTCTTCCGCTCACGCCCCAACATCGTGCAGCCCGCCTCCAGTGGTGTCGCGACAGGCGTGAATGGAGGGACGAATGGATACGTGTCGTCTTCAGCGATGAGAGTCGCTTCTGCCTTGGTGCCAATGATGGTCGTATGCGTGTTTGGCGCCGTGCAGGTGAGCACCACAATCAGGACTGCATACGACTGAGGCACACAGGGCCAACACCCTGCATCATGGTGTGGGGAGCGATCTCCTACACTGGCCGTACACCACTGGTGATCGTCGAGGGGACACTGAATAGTGCACGGTACATCCAAACCGTCATCGAACCCATCGTTTTACCATTCCTAGACCGGCAAGGGAACTTGCCGTTCCAACAGGACAATGCACGTCCGCATGTATCCCATGCCACCCAACGTGCTCTAGAAGGTGTAAGTCAACTACCCTGGCCAGCAAGATCTCCGGATCTGTCCCCCATTGAGCATCTTTGGGACTGGATGAAGCGTCGTCTCACGCGGTCTGCACGTCCAGCACGAACGCTGGTCCAACTGAGGCGCCAGGTGGAAATGGCATGGCAAGCCGTTCCACAGGACTACATCCAGCATCTCTACGATCGTCTCCATGGGAGAATAGCAGCCTGCATTGCTGCGAAAGGTGGATATACACTGTACTAGTGCCGACATTGTGCATGCTCTGTTGCCTGTGTCTATGTGCCTGTGGTTCTGTCAGTGTGATCATGTGATGTATCTGACCCCAGGAATGTGTCAATAAAGTTTCCCCTTCCTGGGACAATGAATTCACGGTGTTCTTATTTCAATTTCCAGGAGTGTATTTTAGTGCAACTCTGTTTTCAGCCACAGATCAATCTATTTTATTAATGCCTGACTGCTTACGTTCATTCTATTATGTCATATGGGATCATATTCTGGAGTAACTCGTCAAACCAAGCAAAAGTTTTCATAGTGTGTAATAATCATTTTTGGTGCAAATTCAAGAACATCATGTAGAAACCTGTTTGAGGAACTAGGTATTCTAACTGCTTCTCAGTACATTTATTCCTTAATGAAATTTGTTGCAAATAATGTGTGTCTATTTCCAAACATAGTTCAAGACTAGAAATAAGAACAACCCACACAAAGAACTAAAATCACTTGCCTTGGTCCAAAAAGAGGTCCAGCACTCAAAAACATATATTTTCAATAAATTGCAAAAAACCATTACAAACTTGCTTTCAGATAAAGCACGGTTTAAACAGAGTCTGAAAGACTTTTTGATAGGCAACTCCTTCTACTCTATAGATGAATATCTTAACATGGACTCTTAGACCAACTTCAGTAAAAACATCTGTCAAGTTTCAGTTTTGACAGAACTTGTTCACAATAGTCAAGATTAGACATTTTGTGTAAGATAAATTTATTAAAAGTGCACAACTACATTTCATTCTGACAGTGTATTAATTAGCAGTTCCAGTTTACTGTAATGTATTCACATATTTTTGACAATCACCTGACAAATGATCAGGGAAGTGAGAATTGTATTCAAATGTTCTAAATTTTGTACGTTATTCCTTTCACATGTTCCACATCCCATGAGAATCATCTCATTTTTGGGTCTATGGAACGAAAATTGAATCTGATCCAATCTATATCACTGTTCATATCCATTGCGACTATCTACACAATATACCTGAATTTTTCTTATAACTTATTGGCACTCCTTCTTTGCAGACTTGAATTTTCAGCAAGAGTTGTCATTAAATAGATGGAAGAATTTAAAAAAATGATAAATGAATTTGGCTTTCCAATGGAAAAGTGAACAAATATCTGTTTGGCTTCATTTTTGCACTTTATTCACAAATACTATGTAACATCTTAAAAATTATGAATATTACAGAATAGCAATAGGAATTCCTATTTTGTAGCAAGCATGGATATAACAAGAATAACTGCAACACCACAAGGTGATTAATATTACAGAAATAAGTCTGAATTTAAATAAAAAGAAAGAGGATTCTGACAAGAAAAGTTTGATATTTTGATGCTTCAAGCAGAAATTTCATATTTCATTACTCACTTTTAGTTCATGAATACAAGGATCAAATGTAATACTGTCAAAGTAGTCGCTGTCTATCTCTTCAAGAACATCTTCAATTGTTTTCTGTGCCGCAGCCGAAGGGCTTTTCTCTGGTTCCATTGTATGAAACCTGGATACAACAACCCTGGAAGCTGTATTTTCTACGTTCCAACCATAATAACTGCTACGCAATTTGAAATTTGCTCCTGCAAGATATACACAGAACATTCATTAGATGTGTGAACAGGTATTAACTTTTTACAAATATTTACTAGCATACACAAAGAATGATTTGAGACAAAAGTTTTCAAAACTAAGGGTATTTTAATCTAGGGAAATGTACGAGGAGGAACCAGAATTTCAGAGAAATCACAGGAGGACTGAGCAGGACCAGCTGCATAAAGATGAGAGGAATCTAATACGTTAGACATGGTAAATGTGAGATCTGACAAATTCGATGAAGGAAGGAAGGAAGGAAGGAAGGACAGATGATAGTTTAGCATCCCCATGTGGCAATGCCCAAGCTCAGGCTGGACAAGGATGGGGAATGAAATAGGATATTTATTTTTCAGAGGAATAATACCAGCATTTATCTTAACTGATTTAAGGAAACCACAAATAAATAAATAAATAAATAATTGAATGGATAGCCAGAGATTTATATCCCACTCCTCCCAAATGCGAGATCAGTACGCTAACAACTGTGACACCTGAATCCGTGGAAAGGTAGTGAGATGACAAGAAGAAATAATTAGAGGAAACAAATCAGAAAAAAATCAACACAAGTAGCCAGAGGAAGAAAACAGGCAAATGTGGAAAAGGAAAGGGCTCTTTAAATTAGAACAAAGAGAGGAGAATATGGGGGTCAGAAGATGGTTCACAAATGTAAATCTGACAGAGTAGTACAGAAAGCCAGCAAGAAAATGAATGAACACAATTCATCAACATTAGGAGATATCACCATAAGTTGAAGCCAGATGGCTAGCAGAAACCAAGCACATTGTGTAAATAATGTTCACATCTGCAGCGCACCAAAGTATTGGTGCTGAGAGGATCTTAGTTGTCATGCTGGCACATAAGAGGTGATAGTGGGGAAGTGGATAAGACAGAAACTTCTGGCCAAACTAAAACTGAGTTGTGGGTTGGGCCACAAACCTAGATCTCCTGGAGACAATGCTTTTACTGACTGGGCAACCCAGGTACAACTTACAATCCACCTTTATTGTTTCAGTTAGATCAGACACACTCTTGTACTGCAGCTATAATTATAACCTGGCACATATTATTTTCCGCCAAAAGCTATCATAACACTGCATGCACCACAAGTAAGCGAAAAACTCTTTCTGGACAAGATACTTTCAACAGTAATGTCAGTCAACCACATAAGGAATGAAAGGGACAAGATGTGGCAAATGGTCTCGGCAGAAGATGTGCATATTTCTGTGCATTGCTTGTTTACTGTTACATATTTCTTCCAATGCTGCATCAAGAGGGAGAGGGAAAATGAGATATCAGTATGAAGATGTTTTTCTTTGTTGACAGGTCTACATGTAACGGAAGATTCACCACATCTTCGAACGAGTAGCAATAACTATCTATCTACAGCCAAACAACTTGTCTGGCATAGCAGCAATGTTGTTCAGAGGCCAAGTTGTGACTGAAATCCAGAAGGCAACATTAGATAACAGAATATCATCACTTTCATATAACTTACATCACTTAAGCAGTGCACAAAAAGAAAGTTCTCAGAAGGCACGAATGTTACATGTTCCATATTTAATTGGTGTCCGAGTACTAGAATGTGCGAGGGACACAATCTGCACAGACATGGAACTGAGATATTTTGAGTTCTACTGTGATTCAGAGATATTCCAAGATATTTCTTTTGTAAAGTGGAAGAGTAAAGGTGAGTATGAATTATTCGTATACTGTAGGATAATAAATATATAATAGCAGTATCTAAACATGACAATAGCTCATTTTTTTTTTTAATAATTCGTAGATTAGCTCCCTCTCCCATTCTAGCACACATATGGAAAAAAAACCCTCATAGTAATGATGGGAGCTGCATGCTACCATGAAACTTTGTCTGACCACAGCACCAGTTCAGTGCAAGCTACATTTTGGTGTGACCTTTTCCCAAATACCCCTTCACCCCGCCCCCCAAACATTAACTCCATACTAAAAACTGTTCTTACTAGCTTAATATCTGATATGTCCTGCATCACTGATTAACTGAGATTAACCTTCACAGACAGACAAAAAAATGACAGAGGGCTTTAATTCATAACATACATGGACAATTTCATGAAGCTCAGCCTTCACCTCTTGATGGTAATGGCATTATTTTCACAGTGGTAGGGAACTTTAATTCATCATAATTCAGCCAATTTGCATAAAATCAGTCTATTAGCAAAAAGAACACACAGACAGAAACTACAGAATTGCGCTATAACTTTACAGATATATTTTTAAGAGTTCATATTCACCACGAGAGCAGATGGTATAGATGGCAGTGTATCATAACCTGACTTGTTGCAAATAATATTGACACAAGCCATCCCCCTTCCCACATATTTACCAACAATCTTCATAAAACTTTCTTGGACTTCTTGCCACAGCAGCAATTCAGGGTAAAACCTCGGGTTTTCAACGATTTCCATCATCATCATCATCATCATCATCCGTTGTTCCTGACAAAACTTGGTTTTTCCCTGAACTGACAGGGCAAGAAGTCTGAAAATGTTTTATACAACAGTGTCATCATGAAAGACTTCATTCTCATATTACCAACAATCTGTTTGTACATCTACCCCATGAAGGTGGAATAGTAATTATGAAAAAAGTAGTGTTTTATGTCAGGACATGATCAGCAACAGATGTGCCAAGTGAACGGGTGTATTGATAAAGAAAGATGTCTTGTCAGTGGTACCAGTAAGATATGGTAAGAATGTGATTTGAGTAACAAGCTTTAGACAGTAAAGAAAATTACTACACCTACAATAAGTTAATGAAATAGTTGCATAACAGACAAAGCATTGGCTCATGACGAACGAAGCACATGTAGTTTGGACTCTGAGGACAGAAACAATAGAGCAGTTAGCATTGTTAAGATCATTATTTTTTTTTAATCATGTTGGAATACAAGGTTTAATATGAGTAAAAATATTTATGGATCAACTGCAATGCTTGACCAGAGTTTTAAGGTTTTTTTCAGAATACCTTAACTATTAGATTCAACTTTGAGAAAGTGATCATGGCATCAGTGGAATGTTTAGTTAGTGTGGAGCCTTTCTTAAACTTTACAACTGGTCACACATGCTGTGTTTTTGACTTATAAGAAGCCTGAGATTTTTGCACCCTGTTTACAAAATACTGGACAAGCTATGCAACTGGATTTAACAGCTTCTCAGCATACAGGCCATAGTGACTTGTTCTCGAAGAGTAGACATCTTCAGAAGCTAAAGCAAATTTAGAGCATACCTCAATAAAGTTTATAGGTCCCCAATTACTATTAAAGGTATTGTATGGTGTAAGTGTGTAGGCTTCTACAGACAGAGTCAGTTAACACAAAAAATATTCTAGTTTTAGAGCCACATCATGTTGCAAAAAAAAAATTGTCCCGCTGTTTCAGCTACAGTTGCGGTGGAAGGACACTGCAACTATGCTTGAAATGCCATGACACCTACTTCACAAAATGAGGTGGCTCTAAACCCAGAAAACTTTTATGTCAACTGATATATGTATGCTACAAAACACTTACTACCAACCAAAATATTATTGCACCAAGTAGTGAAGACACTTTGCTCACCTTATCATGAGTCAGCATGTGAGAACGTTTCATAATACATCACAACTGACTTGAAAAAATTGACAGTGTGATGCCTTTTCTTTAGTTTAGTGTAATGTCACTGCATGTTTTCGATAATGACCAAGTGCAACAATATTGCAGTTGAGCAGTATAGCAGAAGAGTTACATAACATCATTTTGTTTTAATTCAACTAAACCTTAACGTCAACAACACAAGGTCATAACATGTCAAGAACTTACTTTTTTATATAAATAAGGTTAACTAAATATTGAATAATGAAGTTCCAGAATGAAGAAATAAACATACAACATAAGAATTTACTTTGATTTACAAAACTTAACAACAGATAGTGGAAAGTGAGGGTATCAGCCAACACCTGTAAGCAGAGAGCATTCGTGAGTTTATGTGGAATGATTTAAAACCACAGAAAATCTCAAGTCAGAATGCTCATATTGAAAAGTTTACATTGTTTTTAATTCATTTTAACTGATACAATATTACCATCCTAGCAGATTGAAAGTATTAATGTATTAACAGTATGCAGGAACTTTTAGTATTGTTGTTGTTGTGGTCTTCAGTCCTGAGACTGGTTTGAAGCAGCTCTCCATGCTACTCTATCCTGTGCAAGCTTCTTCATCTCCCAGTACCTACTGCAACCTACATCCTTCTGAATCTGCTTAGTGTATTCATCTCTTGGTCTCCCTCTACGATTTTTACCCTCCACGCTGCCCTCCAATGCTAAATTTGTGATCCCTTGATGCCTCAAAACATGTCCTACCAACCGATCCCTTCTTCTAGTCAAGTTGTGCCACAAACTTCTCTTCTCCCCAATCCTATTCAATACCTCCTCATTAGTTACGTGATCTACCCACCTTATCTTCAGCATTCTTCTGTAGCACCACATTTCGAAAGCTTCTATTCTCTTCTTGTCCAAACTGGTTATCGTCCATGTTTCACTTCCATACATGGCCACACTCCATACAAATACTTTCAGAAATGACTTCCTGACACTTAAATCTATACTCGATGTTAACAAATTTCTCTTCTTCAGAAACGATTTCCTTGCCATTGCCAGTCTACATTTTATATCCTCTCTACTTCGACCATCATCAGTTATTTTACTCCCTAAATAGCAAAACTCCTTTACTACTTTAAGTGTCTCATTTCTTAATCTAATCCCCTCAGCATCACCCGATTTAATTTCACTACATTCCATTATCCTCATTTTGCTTTTGTTGATGTTCATCTTATATCCTCCTTTCAAGACACTGTCCATTCCGTTCAACTGCTCTTCCAAGTCCTTTGCTGTCTCTGACAGAATTACAATGTCATCGGCGAACCTCAAAGTTTTTACTTCTTCTCCATGAATTTTAATACCTACCCCGAATTTTTCTCTTGTTTCCTTTACTGCTTGCTCAATATACAGATTGAATAACATCGGGGAGAGGCTACAACCCTGTCTCATTCCTTTCCCAACCGCTGCTTCCCTTTCATGCCCCTCGACTCTTATAACTGCCATCTGGTTCCTGTATGAATTGTAAATAGCCTTTCGCTCCCTGTATTTTACCCCTGCCACCTTCAGAATTTGAAAGAGTATTCCAGTTAACATTGTCAAAAGCTTTCTCTAAGTCTACAAATGCTAGAAACGTAGGTTTGCCTTTTCTTAATCTTTCTTATAAGATAAGTCGTAAGGTTAGTATTGCCTCACGTGTTCCAACATTTCTACGGAATCCAAACTGATCTTCCCCGAGGTCCGCTTCTACTAGTTTTTCCATTCGTCTGTAAAGAATTCGCGTTAGTATTTTGCAGCTGTGACTTATTAAACTGATAGTTCGGTAATTTTCACATCTGTCAACACCTGCTTTCTTTGGGATTGGAATTATTATATTCTTCTTGAAGGCTGTGGGTATTTCGCCTGTCTCATACATCTTGCTCACCAGATGGTAGAGTTTTGTCATGACTGACTCTCCCAAGGCCATCAGTAGTTCTAACGGAATGTTGTCTACTCCTGGGGCCTTGTTTCGACTCAGGTCTTTCAGTGCTCTGTCAAACTCTTCACGCAGTATCTTATCTCCCATTTCATCTTCATCCTCTTCCATTTCCATAATATTGTCCTCAAGTACATCGCCCTTGTATAAACCCTCTATTTACTCCTTCCATCTTTCTGCCTTCCCTTCTTTGCTTAGAACTGGGTTGCCATCTGAGCTCTTGATATTCATACAAGTGGTTCTCTTCTCTCCAAAGGTCTCTTTAATTTTCCTGTAGGCAGTATCTATTTTACCCCTAGTGAGACAAGCCTCTACATCCTTACATTTGTCCTCTAGCCATCCCTGCTTAGCCATTTTGCACTTCCTGTCGATCTCATTTTTGAGACGTTTGTATTCCTTTTTGCCTGCTTCATTTACTGCATTTTTATATTTTCTCCTTTCATCAATTAAATTCAATATTTCTTCTGTTACCCAAGGATTTCTATTAGCCCTCGTCTTTTTACCTACTTGATCCTCTGCTGCCTTCACTACTTCATCCCTCAGAGCTACCCATTCTTCTTCTACTGTATTTCTTTCCCCCATTCCTGTCAATTGTTCCCTTATGCTCTCCCTGAAACTCTCTATAACCTCTGGTTCTTTCAGTTCATCCAGGTCCCATCTCCTTAAATTCCCACCTTTTTGCAGTTTCTTCAGTTTTAATCTGCAGTTCATAACCAATATATTGTAGTCAGAATCCACATCTGCTCCTGGAAATGTCTTACAATTTAAAACCTGGTTCCTAAATCTCTGTCTTACCATTATATAATCTATCTGATACCTTTTAGTATCTCCAGGATTCTTCCAGGTATACAATCTTCTTTTATGATTCTTGAACCAAGTGTTAGCTATGATTAAGTTATGCTGTGTGCAAAATCCTACAAGGCGGCTTCCTCTTTCATTTCTTACCCCCAATCCAAATTCACCTACTATGTTTCCTTCTCTCCCTTTTCCTACTGACGAATTCCAGTCACCCATGACTATTAAATTTTCGTCTCCCTTCACTACCTGAATAATTTCTTTTATCTCGTCATACATTTCATCAATTTCTTCATCATCTGCAGAGCTAGTTGGCATATAAACTTGTACTACTGTAGTAGGCATGTGCTTTGTGTCTATCTTGGCCACAATAATGCGTTCACTATGCTGTTTGTAATAGCTAACCCGCACTCCTATTTTTTTATTCATTATTAAACCTACTCCTGCATTACCCCTATTTGATTTTGTATTTATAACCCTGTAATCACCTGACAAAAAGTCTTGTTCCTCCTGCCACCGAACTTCACTAATTCCCACTATATCTAACTTTAACCTATCCATTTCCCTTTTTAAATTTTCTAACCTACCTGCCCGATTAAGGGATCTGACATTCCACGCTCCGATCCGTAGAACGCCAGTTTTCTTTCTCCTGATAACGACGTCCTCTTGAGTAGTCCCCGCCCGGAGATCCGAATGGGGGACTATTTTACCTCCAGAATATTTTACCCAAGAGGACGCCATCATCATTTAATCATACAGTAAAGCTGCATGTCCTCGGGAAAAATTACGGCTGTAGTTTCCCCTTGCTTTCAGCACTTTTAGGATGACAACATAATTAAGTTAACCAAATTTATTCCTGTGAGTAAGAGGCAACTTCAAATTGGATTTGAAAACCTGCACTTTGCTGCCCTAAGTTTCCAACTCTTTTAGAGGCCAAATGAAAACACATGCTGCACAGTGCAACACACTTTTCTGAAATGTACTTATGGATATGCTCAAAACATAAAGCTGATTTCTCTGTAATTTGTTCACTACATGTTACATATTTCGTAAGAAAATACATGTGAAGTCAGTGTACAAATCTTCAGTTCATTTAACACAGGTCTCAACATGTTTTGTGAGTAAATGCTATAAATTGCTTCTGAAACAAATATACATGGTCTAATCAATATTAATTTGACCACTGTCTATGTTCAACATCAACATGCAATAATCATTCACAGATGGTAGCACTAGTAATGGAGGTTATATAAAGCACGTTGAGGGAGGGGCGGATGGAAAACACTGCAGTCGTCATCTCTCTGATGTCCAAAAGAGCCATGATCCTTAGCTGCCTGGCAGAGGGTTGAAGCATTACCGAAACGGCTAAGTTTGTAAACTGTTCGCATGCTGTCATGCTTAAAGTATACCACACACGACAAAATGAAGCTGTCCAAAACGGGTGTGGAGATGTATACAGATGAACAGACATGCAACTATTGAGCAACTGACTGCCCAGATGAAGGCTAGAATTTTACAAAACAATACTGCAACTGGACATCCACTGAGTGGCGACAGGGGCCTTTTCAGATGAATCAGGTTTTATGCTCCATTGGACAGATGGCCGTTGGCGCATTGGCATGTATGGCGTGAAATGTCTGAAAGCAAACACCTTGCAACAACTGTCAGTAAAGCCCAAACCAGAGGAGGGAGTTCTGGGATCTGGGGGAATGTTTTTGTGGCATTCCCTGGGTGCTCTTGTCATTCTGCTAGGCACAATGGATCAACACAAGTATGCATCCATCCTTGGGAAATTGTCCACCCCGACATGCAGTTTGTTTTTTTTCCTCTGCACGATGACATGTATCAACAGGACAATGCAACATGCCACACCACTCACAATGAACATGAGAGGTTTCAAGAGCACAAGGATGAGTTTACCATACTCCCCTAGCCACTACATTCCCCAGAGTTAAACCCAATCAAGAATATGTGGGACAACCATGATCAGGCTATTCACACCATGGCTCCTCAATCAAAACACCTAGTGCAGCTGGCCATGGCACTGGAGTCAGTAAGGCTCCACATCCCTGTCAGTACCTTCCATAACCTCAATGACACTCTCCCTGCACATCTCGCAGCAGTCCACACTGCAAAAGGGAGTTATTTGGGCTTTAGACAGGTGGTGACGTTAATGTGACTGGACAGTGTATTACAGTTACTAAAGTTAATAAAACAATCAAGAAGGCTAGGAGAGTACTTCTGTTAGGAAGAGCAGATACACAATTGTTAGCATACCACTTAGACAAAGAACTAACATCATTTAGTTCCAGTACAATGGATGCAAAGGAATTACGGGTAAAGTTTAAATGGACTGTAAATCGTGCTCTGGAGAAGTATGTGCCGAGTAAATGGATTAAGGATGGAAAAGACTCACCGAGGCTTAACAATGAAATTACAAAAATGCTGATGCAGCAAAGGCTGTTGAATTTTCAGATCAAACAAGAATGCGCAAATGATGACAAGAAAAAGTTAGTTAGAAATTCTAGCGGCTCTAAAACAAAAAGATCGATGTGTGAATTACAAGACAACTATCACTGTCATACCTAAGCAAAAGATCCTGACAAGAACCCAAGAAAATTCTGGTCATACGTAAAATCGCTAAATGGGTCTATGGCTTATATCCAGTGTCACTCATTGACCAGTCTGGTGTAGCAGCATAAAATAGGGATAGGAAAGCCAAAGTTTTGAATTTCGCATTCCAGAAATCATTCATGCAGGAGAATCATACACACATACCATCACTTGACCGTTACACAGACTCCCACATGCAGGACACAGTAATAAGCATCCATGAGGTAGAGAAACAACTGAAAGACCTGAAAACTGAGAAGTCCCCAGATCTGGACGGAATCCCAGTTCAGCTTTACAAACAGCACTCTGTGGCATTGGCCCCTTAGTTAGCTTGAATTTATCATGAATCCCTCACCCAGCGCAAAGTCCCAAGCAACAGGAAAAAAAGTGTAGCTGACTCATGTATGTAAGAAAGGTAAAAAGAACAGACCTCCAAAAATTACAGACCAATATCCTATAACATTAGTTTGCTACAGAATTCTTGAACGTGTTCTAAGCTCAAATACAATAAATTTCCTTGAGACATAAAGGCTTCTGTTCACGAATCAATATGGTTTTATAAAGCATTGCTCATGCAAGACTTAGCTTGCCCTTTTCTCACAGGATATCCCATGAACTGTGGATGAAAGGCAACAGGCAGCTTACATATTCTTGAACTTCTGAAATGCATTTGGCACAGTGCCCCACTGCAGACTGTTAAAGATATGAGCATACAGAATAGGTTCCCAGATACGTGAGTGGCTCAGAGACTTCTTAAGTAACAAAACCCAGAATGTTGTCCTTGATGGCGATTGTTCATCAGAAATGAGGTATTGTCAAGCGTGCCCCAAAAAAGTGTGATAGGACTGCTGTTATTTTCTTTAGACATGAATGATCTCGTGGAGAGGTGAGTAGCAATCTATGGTTGTTTGTTGATGATGCTGTCATGTACGGGAGGGTGTCATTGTTGGGCGACTGCAGGAGGATACAAGATGACTTGGACAAAATTTCTTGTTGGTGTGTAAAAATGTAAGTTATGCAGATGAGTAGGAAAAACAAACCCATAATTTTCAAATACAGCATTAGAAGCGTGCTGCTGGATACAGTCATATTACACACACACACACACACACACACACACACACACACACACACACACACACACACACCTGAGGGACGACTCGAACCTCCGACGGGGGAGAATTTTAGAAAAGTGTGGCTCATCAGTACAGGATACCGTCCGTATATAGAACACTAATGTGACCCATTCTTGACTACGAGGTGTGGCTATAAAATAATGGGGCTATTGCTGTAGAAGAGTTTATTTCAAAAACACATACATCTAGTTATCATCAACCTCAATATAGTCCCCTTCTCTATCCCTGCAACATTCCATGTCAATTTTCCATTGAAGGAGACAGTGCTGAAAGTCTTCCTCTGTGAGCTGCTTGATGACGTGCTGCTGTTTCTTTCACTGCTTTAACAGACTGAAATATTGTTCCTTTTAATGTAGATTTGACCTCGTGGACCAGATAAAACCCACATAGTGTTGATGTCTAGGATAGTTTTGAATGGTATTCAAAGTGTTGGTACACAATATTTCACAAGCTTCTTTTTGTTTGGTCGTGAGAATTTTTGGCAGCAGTTTTTCATGCATTCTTCTCATGTTAAATCAGTTGCATAAAATTTGCTTTACACGTGCCCTGTCAATTCCAAAAGTTCCAGCAATCAATCAGATACTCAACAGACGGTCAGATGAAATGAATTACTGACTTTTTCATGTTGATGAGCATCCCGGGCACGAGTCATCTTCAACGTCTTCTCCGCCATCTTGGAAACACCTGAACAACTCAAAAACTAGCGTATGTGACAGTCTTCGGCATACACTTCTTATACTAACCAATAGCTATCAGTAGCAGTTTTTCCAAGTTTCATGTGAAACTTTACAAAAATTCGTTGCTATATTAACAGCTCTAACACAAAAAAAGGCCACGGTCACACTGATTTGTCTACAGACACAAGAGATGCTGCATTCGACTGAGAAGGTTTCACATTTCATAGCTACTGGTCGTTCATCTTTGGCACGTGTACTTACTCTGTGACAGCACTGGTCCCATTATTTTATAGGCACACCTTGTATTGCTCAAGTGTTTAAGATCTGCACCATGTTAGATTGAAGAAAAACATTGAAGCAATTCAGGGACAGGCTACTACATCTGTTACTAGTGGTTTTGAACATCACACAAGTATTGTGGAGATGCTTTGGGAACTCAAATGGGAATCCCTGGAGGGAGGGTGACATTCCTTTCAGGGAACACTACTGAGAAAATTTATGGAACTGGCATTTGAAGTTGACTGCACAACCACCACTAACATTTTGCATTTAGGGCCGCAAAGATAAGAGAAATTAGGGCAGGTACAGATGCATATAGACACTAGTTTTTCCCTCTCTCTTATTTGCAAGTAAAACAGGGAAGGACATGACTTGTAATAGTACAAGGTACTCTCCGCCACGGACTGTATGATGGCTTGTTGAGTACATATGTGGATGTAGATTTATACTTTGATATTCCCCCAATTTTATGCCATATGACTTTAAGGAATGAAAGTATGTGACATGAAAATCTTCAGTGAATCACTGATAATGACTACTTCAGCTGAAAAGGTAGCTGCATTCGGCTCCAGCAAGAGGTTGTGAATGTGTACCTCCTGCCTATCTTCACTTCCAGAAATTTGTTTTCTGCTTCAATAACTGTGCGTCCACTGTACGATAGTGTCATGCTAATGAGTACGCAAATGTCTGTAATACAAGGATGTTCTGTGCTTTACTGTAATTAATAGCCAGCATCCACAGCTTGGCTAAAGTGCGGTAGTTCATAGTGGATAACTCCTCCACCCCCTCCCTTTCCCTTCCCATGAAATCTTTGTTGGGCCGAGCTGGTGAAGCCAACGAACGTGAATAAAAAAGAAGGGATTAAAATACTGATCTTTAGGATACTCCAATGTCTACAGTCATGTCATTTTAATGCACTTTTGTCATCTATAAAAACTAAAATTGCAATGTACATTCAGAAAATCTACATTAAATAACAGACAAGTCCATGACAAGTACTTTTTGTGTATTATAAACATACATCATACATAAACTTATGATTGATGTTGATTAATTCTATCCATGACAGAAGCAAGATATTTTGCATATCTAATTAACATCCACCAAAACTTCATTCACCCATTTCAGCAAATTTATAACTGAAGGTGTCTGTTAAGTCTTTACCACTATTCTTACTATAACTCCAGTTGTTTTTATTGTATGTATACATTTGTATGAGCAACATGCAAAGCTCATAGCCACTCTAATAACAGTATTTTTTTTCTGATAGCTACTTCAGATGGCTCTTTTGAGTGTACTGTAAACCTTCGTATCATTCCAACTAAATTTTACATCCTATGTGAGATTACGGTGATTTGTCTTAACATTGGCTGCTTGTTAGCAATAGTATTGTGTTTTATGTAACTTAGAGGAAAGTAGTTTCCATTACATGTAGTAAAGGACTGTGTTAACACACTGCATTCCTCTTCCAGAGTACAACTGATGATCCTTGAAGAGCTGAATAAATGGTTCTACAGTATGTGAGTTAGTCACTAAATTTCTTGAATACCTATGTATTCTCCACTCATTTCTTGGTTAAGTCTAATGGCCTGGTAACAAATTGGTAAATATTTCCACACCGTGTCAATCCAATAGATCCCTGATGACATATCAATGAAAATACCTATTGCTGCATCATTACTTTCCATATTTTTGTTGGAAAAGTCATAGTTAACTATAGGCCTAAATTATGAGGAGAAAGGTGGAAATCTCCATCCTTCTTCTCTGCAGAGGTTGTGAATGTGTACCTCCTGCCTATCTTCACTTCCAGAAATTTGTTTTCTGCTTCAATAACTGTGCGTCCACTGTACGATAGTGTCATGCTAATCAGAACGCAACTGCCTGTAATACAAGGATGTTCTGTGTTTTACTGTAATTAATAGCCAGCATCCACAGCTTGGCTAAAGTGTGGTAGTTCATAGTGGATATCTCCTCCCCCTTCCCTTTCCCTTCCCATGAAATCTTTGTTGGGCCGAGCTGGTGAAGCCAGTGCTCACACTTCTTGAATTTAACAATGAAATGGGACCAATCTTCTGACAGTTTTCACCTCATCCACAGCAGTTTCCTGCCACCCTCCCAGTTTCTGCCTGCATCAATGAATTTCATTATTCTAATCTTAAACCGTAATAACATAGCATGTGAAATACCCTTGTAACTGTTATCCACATATGAATAAAACTATTAATTCCACCACCATCCCCCGCCTGTTAAAATCCTTGTGGGTACCCCTCTGACCCCACCCTACTCGACATGACTTTCGAAATATGTTCTAGGCAGCTTATTTCTATAATAATAATAATAATAATAATAATAATAATAATAATAATAAAAAGGAAGAGAGAGATTTGTCAGATCATCCACATTATTTTACAGTTAATGTGCAGCAAGTGTTGTGCATTCTAGAAGCTACCAGTAAGAATGACCAGATCCACAGATATGTAAATAGAAGGCAGCAGACACCACTGACATGCAGCAGAATGTTTTCAAAGCATACAATGTAATACTACACCATGAGGAAGGTTAGAGGTGACTTTTTGCCAACATGCTCATTTGGAAATGACAACTATCTCAGTCAGAGTAGAACTGGTAATGCAATTTGTGAGTTACCAAACAGGTGCAATAAACTGTTTTACATCATTTATGGCCCTTTTCCAAAAACGAAAAATGTCCTATATTGCAAGAAATAGAGGATGATCTTTTTTAATATCACATTATGATAAAGGCATTACATGACCTAAAACATGTCTTTTTTTTTTTTCAAATAAACACACACACACTACCACTACGATCTGTAAGGAAATGCTACACAAACTAAAACAGCAATTGAAATTCTTATCACTCTTGCCATTTGAAAGAAAGGTTTTATAACTACAAAGAAAAATTTCAATAAGCCCAATAACACTAGAGTTTATAGCCATAGTTTATCATTGCTCTAAAACAAAATGTGACACTTTTCTACATAGATCAGAAGACAAAATCCATATATCTATAAAAACTGTAGTTTCTTTGGATATTTCTCTTGGAGGAAGTTCAACAACTTATTTAGACAGCTAATTCAACAGAACTGTTCATATGAGATCAACCTTTGCACTTCATTGCCTACCATCATTGTAATTAATGTACTGTTCATGTCAAATTCATTAGAGAACTCTGACTACCTTATGGTTCATGTATTCAGTCTCATTTTTAAAGCATGAAACCCAAGTGTGACACCAACATCTGAAATGTAAATTTCAATGAGTAGTATTACACAGAATCCATGTCATGAACTCTGAAGAATGAACAACAGAAAAACGACCTAGCAGTCATGAAGAATCTTCAAATGAAAATGTATATCAGTTTCAAGTTGAATATCATGAGTTACAAAGTGGGATTTGCACTATGTGTTTTAAAATAGAAAGTAATTGCATACAGTAATTCCAGAAGGTTGTTTGAGTACATTTCAAAATCTGTAATTGCTCTGCATTCACTACCAGTTTTTGCAACATCTGGCAACATAATTATCACAGAGGATTGTGTCACTAAAAAGCACAAAACATATAGGCCCGAGTCACTTTATTTTACATATCGGCACAAATAACAAGAAGAATGCTATTTTTCCTACGTCAAAATTAACAAGAGCAATTTTGTTATTGCATAAATGTAACTTTTAGAGAAATAACTGCACCAAAAATTAACATTAAAAAAATACAACTTCACAAAAGGTGGTAATAATATCGCAAAGCCCATTATAAGCACACCACAGCATCCCATCATTTAAATTAATGAAGTAGAGTTAACTTACACTATAAAAATCAACAATATGTGCATCACGTGAAGGTAGCAGACAGAATTATTCCAAGTCACGTACTGTTCTCGAAATGATTTATAATGTCCAGCATTGTGAAGCTACCTACAGTTGAAGTAGACAGTAATATCACAGGTAATTTGGTTTTCCAGATTGACTGCTCTGTCAGAAATATACATGTTTTACTAGTATTTGGGGGAAGCTCTTATGCACAACTCGAGCTTTAGAGAGTGATACAATTCTTTTCCTCTTTCATTCTTTTTCTTATTTATTTTGTAAATGCGAAAGTGGGCATACGCCGTACAACTTACAGCAACCTATCCGTTGCACGAGGCAATGTTTCTGTATTATGGTATAAGACGTCCTCAATTTAGCCATTTCAACATCAGTAATTCAGTTTAAGTAACGCTCTAGATTTAGCAACACGAATTAGCACAAAAAGGCTTGCATTGCGTCAGTTGTTTATACTAACGAAACAACTGTCACGCGCTGCACTTCGGCAGTGATATACTAGTAAAACTAGATGACATACGACGAAAGTGAGGCTACACGAAATCTGATTGCACGAAATTAACTCACAGCTTCAATCAATTGATGTAGGTTCTTTTGTAAGATCATTTCAAACTTTTTCCAACACACATAGCGTTTTTCCTCTCTCTCTCGGTCCATACCACACTCACACTGTAAAGATAAACCACTGTTGCACCAATCGATCTGACGCACTTATGGCTATGCGCAGAATGTTTCAAACCTGTGTGTCTACTGTCAAAAATTTAGCCCAAACACGGCTCTCCAAGCATTGTTTGATTAAACAGTGAAGTATACATAACAGTTCTTAATGTGTGTGACATCAAATACATTGCTCATTCAGTTATCCATTGGCGCTAGGCAGACAATGAAAGGAATACCACAAAAAACACTTCTATGATGTTCTGCAACAATTGATTGAATAGTGAGTACATCACGAAATACAAAACATCAAGACTGTTTCTTTTAGTATTATGATACATATGTGTCTCTAACAATGACCAGTGTCAATATATACCAACAGTTTATTGAACTTTCCATTTATCCTTTTTTTCTTTTCAATTCAACAAGATGAGGCCTTTCTTTATGATACACAGTGACTCATACAAAGTACCCAGCAGAGTGAAATGGCAGTGGTTAGCACACTGGACTCATATTTGAGAGGACGACGCTTCAAACCAGAGTCCGGCCATCCAGATTTATAGATTTTCCATGATTTCCCTAAATCACTCCAGACAAATGATGGGATGGCTCCTTTGAAAGGGCACAGCCCATTTCCTTCCCCATCCCTGACACTATATGAGCTTGTTCTCTGCCTCTAATGGCCTCGATGTCCACAGAACCTTAAAACCACTCTTCCTTCCTTCCTTCCAAATTAACCCACGATAGATTGCCGTATCTACCTATATCTACATCCATACTTTCTGTACCACTGCTAAGTGCATGGCGAAGGATAGACTTACTTTCCTTTGTACCACGTATTGCATTCTTCCCTTTCCATATGTGTAGGGAGTGTGGGAAAATTATTGCTTAAACGCCTCTGTGTGTGTTGTAATTAGTGCAGTCTTCTTATCATGGGCACTTTGGGAGCGATTCATAGGGACCACAATACATTCCAACATATCTTACTCAACACCTGTCCTCGAAACTTCGTAACTAGGCCTTTGTGGGATAGTTTATGTCTATCTTGTCTTCCAGTTCAGGTTTTGCAGTATGTTTGTGACGTTCTCCTGTAAACCAAACAAATCTCTTACCATCTATTCTGGCCTTATTTGTATTTGTTCACTATCCCCAATTCCATAACTTAGTTACGTGGACTCTTTGAGTCGGCATACAACATAGGATCAATTTCCGCCGATCTCGAGCTACCCATTGGCAAACCAATCCTGCTATCTTTGATAAGTTTCATTCCACTCAGCATGCTGGTGAAGCCTTAGAGTCTGACGTAATATTGTTGGGTGTCGCATAACCATCAGCCACACCCAGCATCATTCACATTGAGCTGTGCATGGCCAGGTCAAGCCATGAGCTCTGAGTACCCCTCGTCTGGAGTCGCACCACAGTGTGCTAGTGACAGCTCTGTGCGCAGAGATACCACATGCATACTACCGATTCAATAACCTAGCACAAGGTGGAGTATGTATGTTCATCGACAATATGCTGTTGTGAATGCACTGCATCACCCTTAACATCACAGCTCACATGGCCCCAGTTAAAACAGGAGACATGAAAAATGAATGAAGCATTCTAATTATACATTAAACCACACAGAAAAACTAGTCTGCCCAGTTATTTATGTATTCCAATCTTCAATTAATCCATCTCCACCTTCCCCATCTCTCTGCCCAGCTCCTTCCTCCCCACTCTCTGTCCATCTTCTCCACTGCCTTTCTCTGTCCACCTCCTCTACCCCCTCTTTGTCCAACTCCTCCACTCCTTCTGCCTGTCAATCTCCTTCTTCCCATCACACTGTCTATCACCTCCTCCCTCTCTCAATATTCACCTCCTCTACCATCCCCTCTCCGTACATCTCCTGATTCTTTCTTTCTCTGTGCAACTCCTCTTCTCCCTGTCGATTACCTCATCTTCCCTTTCTCTATCCATTTGCTCCTCCACCTCTCTCTGTCCATCTCCTCCTCTGCCTCTCTCTGTCCACATCCCACTCCCATGTGTGTACATCTCCTGATTCCTCCTACTTCTCTCTCCACATTATCATCCCCACCCCAATAGGTGTCTGATGGTTTTTAACCCCAAAGTATTTATTTCCAGTTCGTAACCCATATGTGTACCAAATTTGGTTGAAACTGTTCCAGGTGTTTAGGATGAACTTTTTACCGGTAGCTTTGCCTTCATACACACATGTAAAATATATATCACACGTATTTAACATATTTCACGTGTATTTGTACATATATTTCACCTGCATCTCTACCGAATTTCGTGCTACAGTTCCATTGTCACTCAGCTCAATGTTTATGACGTCGTATCTTCTGAGCTATGTGTTGTACAATTATATAATTTTACAGGTACATCCAGTGGTATACACTGAGGTGACAAACGTCAAAGGATAGCGGTATGCACATGTACAGACGGCGGGGATATCGTTTATGCAAGGTATGAAAGGGTAGTGCATTGCCAGAGCTATCATTTGTCCTTGGGTGATTCATGTGAAAAAGTTTCCGACGTGATTATGGATACACGATGTGAATTAACAACTTCTGATGACGGAATGGTCGTTGGAGCTAGACACATGGGACAGACTACTTCGGAAATCGTTAGGGAATTCAGTATCCTGAGATCTGCAGTGTCAAGAGTCTGCTGAGTACGTCAGATTTCAGGCATTACCTTGGCCCACTGACAACACAGTGCCTGATGACCTACACTTAACGATCGAGTGCAGAGGCATTGCGTAAAGTTGTCAGTGGTAACAGACAAGCAACAGTATGTGAAATAACCGTAGAAATCAATGTGGGACTTGTGACGAAATATGAATTATCATTATCATTGACCTCTATGTCACTATGTTCTGAAAATT
The DNA here is from genome assembly GCF_023898315.1 of Schistocerca nitens. Lineage (NCBI taxonomy): Eukaryota > Metazoa > Arthropoda > Insecta > Orthoptera > Acrididae > Schistocerca > Schistocerca nitens. Next base: position 866,692,406 of record NC_064616.1, read on the forward strand.
CATGTACTCTGTAACACTGTAAAAACATTCTCTTAATAACTTTTTTTAAGCTCATTTTAAAAAAAATGTTATTAAGACAATGTTTTTACAGTGTTACAGAGTACATGGATTTTCAGAACATAGTGACATAGAGGTCAATGATAATGATAATTCATATTTGAACAAATGTATGAAAATAGACTGCCTGTACACAATATAATTAATTAATTAATGTTTGTTCTGTTATTCTCTACTAGAATGGTCAATGATAATGATAAGTCATATCTGAAAAACAAATGTATGAAATAGTATGCACTATAAATAATTAATTATTGTTTGTTTTGTTATTATCTACTATATGCTGCATGAGATATATATTGTATATTTACATTATTTTTCTGGTATTTTCTGTGTTATATGTGAACACTATCTGTAAAATGTATCGCAAATGCAGTTAGTAGTAAAGAAGCAATAAATTAAAATGTCATGCTTCATGCAACAGTTTTGCTGCATGAACAGCAAAAATGTAGTAACCGATAAAAATTTCTTTTTCGTCATTTTGTGGGGGTTTTCAGCGAGGCAACACTTCTTTTAGATCCCCACCCCTTTGATAGGTAGGTATATGGGGTGGTCCATTGATGGTGACCGGGCCAAATATTTCACTAAATAAGCATCAAACGAAAAAACTACAAAGAACGAAACTCATCTAGCTCGAAGGGGGAAACCAGATGGCGCTATGGTTGGCACGCTACATGGCGCTGCCATAGGTCAACCGGATATCAACTGCGTTTTTTTAAAAATAGGAACCCCCATTTTTTACTACATATTCGTGTAGTACGTAAAGAAATATGAATGTTTTAGTTGACCACTTTTTTTCGCTTTATGATAGATGGCGCTGTAATAGTCACAAACGTACAAATACGTGGTATCACGTAACATTCCGCCAGTGAAGACGGTATTTGCTTCGTGATACATTGCCCGTGTAAAAATGGATCGTTTACCAATTGCGGAAAAGGTCGATATCGTATTGATGTATGGCTATTGTGATCAAAATGCCCAACAGGCGTGTGCTATGTATGCTGCTCGGTATCCTGAACGACATCATCCAAGTGTCCGGACCATTCGCTGCATAGTTACGTTATTTAAGGAAACAGGAAGTGTTCAGCCACATGTGAAACGTCGACTACGGCCTGCAACAAATGATGATGCCCAAGTAGGTGTTTTAGCTGCTGTCGCGGCTAATCCCCACATCAGTAGCAGACAAATTTCGCAAGAATCGGGAATCTCAAAAACGTCGGTGTTGAGAATGCTACATCAGCATCGATTGCACCAGTACCATATTTCTATGCACCAGGAGTTGCATGGCGACGACTTTGAACGTCGTGTACAGTTCTGCCACTGGGCACAAGAGAAATTATGAGACGATGACAGATTTATTGCACGCGCTCTATTTAACGACAAAGCGTCATTCACCAACAGCGGAAACTTAAACCGACATAATATGAACTACTGGGCAAAGGAAAATCCACGATGGCTGCAACAAGTGGAACATCAGCGACCTCGGCGGGTTAATGTATGGTGCGGCATTATGGGAGGAAGGATAATTGGCCCCCATTTTATCGATGGCAATCTAAATGGTGCAATGTATGCTGATTTCCTACGTAATGTTCTACCGATGTTACTACAAGATGTTTAGAATGGCGATGTACTTCCAGCATGATGGATGTTCGGCACGTAGCTAGTGTGCAGTTGAAGCGGTATTGAATTGCATATTTCATGACAGATGTATTGGTCGTCGAAGCACCATAACATGGCCTGCACGTTCACCGGATCTGACGTCTCCGAATTTCTTTCTGTGTGGAAAGTTGAAGGATATTTACTATCGTGATCCACCGATAATGCCTGACAACATGCGTCAGCGCATTGTCAATGCGTGTGAGAACAATACAGAAGGCGAACTACTCGCTGTTGAGAGGAATGTCGTTACACATATTGCCAAATGCACTGAGGTTGCCAAACATCATTTTGAGCATTTATTGCATTAATGTGGTATGTACAGGGAATCACGCTGTAACAGCATGCGTTCTCAGAAATGATAAGTTCACAAAGGTACATGTACAACATCTTAACAACCGAAATGAGATGTTCAAATGTACCTACGTTCTATACTTTAATTTAAAAAACCTACCTGTTACCAACTGATCGTCTTAAATTGTGAGCCATATGTTTGTGACTATTACAGCGCCATCTATCAAAAAGCGAAAAAAGTGGTCCAACTAAAACATTCATATTTCTTTAAGTACTACACGAATATGCAATAAAAATGGGGGTTTCTATTAAAAAAAACGCAGTTGATATCCGTTTGACCTATGGCAGCGCCATCTAGCGGGCCAACCATAGCGTCATCTGGTTTCCCCCTTCAAGCTAAACAAGTTTCGTTGTTTGTAGTTTTTTCGTTTGACGCTTATTTCGTGAGATATTTGGCCCGGTCACGATCAATGGACCACCCTGTATATGAGGTAGCCAATGTGTCAAGCCAGGATATGACCTATCTTTACTTCAAATTTCATCCAAATCCGTCTATCCATTTCAGTGTGAAGGGGTAACAAAATACTAACTCTTAAACCCACACACACACACACACACACACACACACACACACACACACACACATGCACGCACGCACGCACATGCACTCTCTCTCTCTCTCACACACACACATACACACAAACATTCGTGTTTATGATATATATAGGGTATAATTAATCTGATGATATTCTGAGTGCTGTAGTGTGGGCTGTAGGAATCGCAGGATGCTGAAACATTGCAGGTAAGTTCAGTAATCGGTACAGTCGCAGATTATGCTGAAAAAAATAATAGTACCATGTTCTGCCAACACGTGAAAATATGGCGCTGTTAGCATTCAGAATATGAATTGTTTCTCGTTTTGACCTCAGTATGGTATCTGTCGCTTGGCGGCGTGTGTTGATTTCTTCTGAGAAGTGAGTGTTGATGTAAAAGGTTAAGGAGACCTGGTCGTCATGAGAGGTATTATAAACCTAATAGAAGCCAGTGAAGCACCTACATTAAGGCTAGAAAAAGAAACAATAGATATTTGTTAATCTACTGATATTGTTGCTTCACTGGACGGTTCCTGGCATATATCGCTGAATGGAGCTCTCACAGTTTCCTCCACAGATACAGCGAGGAGTTGGACTATATTTCTCTACCGTTCCACTCTCGAACAGAGCACGGGGAAAAACCAACACTTAAATCCAGAACACGTAAATCTTTCCGTGCATGCTCTGATTTCTCCCATTTTATTATGATGATCATTCATTCCTATGTAGGTTGGTGGCACACAGATATTTTCACACTCTGAGAAGAAAGCTGTTGATTGAAAATTCCTGAGAAGGTCCTGCTGTAATGAAAATCGCCTTTGTTTTAATGATTGCCAGTCCAATTCACGTATAATATCTGTGGCACCCTCTCCTTTATTTTGCGATAGTACAAAAGGAGCTGCCCATATTTGAACTTTCTCGATGTCCTCCGCCGATCCTATCTGATGCACATAGCATACAGGACAGTAATACTTCAGAAGAAGGCGGACAAGAGTTGTCTCTATAGTGGACCTGTTGCTTTTTCTCAATATTCTGCCAATAAACCGTAGTCTTTGGTTTGGCTTACCCAAAACATTATCTTTGAGATCGTTCCAATTCAAATTATTCGTAATTGTAATTCCTAAGTATGTAGTTGAATTTACAGCGTTTAGATTTGTGTGATTTATCCGAAGTTTAGCGAATCCTTTTTAGCACTTATGTGGATGACTCCACACTTTTCATTGTTTTGTGTCAATTGCCACTTTTCACATCATATATATAGCTTGTCTAAATCGTTTTGCAATTTGTGTTGATCATTAGATGACTTTATAAGACGACAAATGACAGCAATACCTGCAAACAACCTAAGAGTAACCGAGCGAGGTGGCGCAGTGGTTAGACACTGGACTCGCATTCGGGAGGACGACGATTCAATCCCGCGTCCGGCCATCCTGATTTAGGTTTTCTGTGATTTCCCTAAATCGCTCCAGGCAAATGCCGGGATGGTTCCTTTCAAAGGGCACGGCCGACTTCCTTCCCCGTCCTTCCCTAATCCGATGAGACCGATGACCTCGCTGTCTGGTCTCCTTCCCCAAAAACAACCAACCAACCTAAGAATGCTATTCAGATTGTATTCTAAATCGTTTATTTAGATCAGTTACAGCAGAGGGCCTATAACACTTACTCGGCGAACGCCAGATATTATTTCTGTTTTACTCGTTGACTCTGAATTGACTATGATCTGTGAACTTTAAGACAGGAAATCACGAATCCAGTCGCACAACTGAGACAATAGTCCTTAAGCATGCAATCTGATTAAAAGTCATTTGTGAGGTACAGTGTCAAAAGCCTTATGGAAATCGAAAAATATGGAATCAATTTGACATGTCCTGTCAATAGCACTCAAAATACATCATGAGAATAAAGAGATTCAACAGCTTAATCCTGTGCAAGTTGTGCAACCTCCAAGTCTTTAGGTACAGTTATTGCAATGAACAATCGATTGTATATGATTGCTAAATATAGAGCTATTGTATCAGCATACTCTGAGAGGAACCTGACTAGTGTACAATGATGACTGGAGACATTGCTTTCATTAAGTGATTTAAGCTCACTACATTGGTGTTGTGGCTCTTAAACTATGTGATGAAACTGAAATGTAAAAAGTGGAATGTATAGGACATGTGTGGAAGAGAATGGGAGTAAGACTTACGAAACTGTGCAAGGACACAAAAGGAAAAAAACTCTCTGATGGCAAAGTCAGCAGGAGAAACGGGAAAATGTCAGCATGGCCTCTGCCCAAAAGGAAACTCTTCATGGTGCAAGTATAATAGATGTGAACAAATGGAAAAAACACAGACATGCAGACTCCACGCCAAAAACTCTTATGATAGAACTAAAGCTGAGATACAGACATCTTTCAGATTCTAAACGCCTGGAAAATGTTTACATGACAAAACACGGAATAAAAGTGTAGGCTTCAGCACCTGCATTTAGCAACACTTGTGAAAACTGTTTTTGTTGGTAAGTCAGCTTTTCAGTTTGATGTGATGGACGCCATAATATGTTTTAATGACTGATTTATGAGCAGATTAAAAACCATGAGAGGACTAGGCATCAAAATTGGGGACAACTAAAGAGTAGCTGCTATGAGTGGACAGGTAACTTGTTGTAGAAGCTGAAAAAGCTGATGAAAGCATTACAAAGGAGGCCAGAATAACAAATAAAAAAGGAAGAAGGTGGAAAAGGCACTCATAATCGACCAAGTTTATGTGGCTATAATGTAAAACTTTTAGACATGTTATCTTTGAGAATAGAAAGACATGCAAACCTTTAATTTCATTTTTCCATAATCAACGATTTTAAATACTTAGGTATGATTATTTCACGCAATATTAAAGCTACAAAAACAAAAGTTTGCATGAATAATGATATAGTGCTTTCCTACACAGTGAACCACTTTATTCAAAAATGTATTAAATATTTTAAGCTGGAGCATGTCATATGGTCTTCAATTATGAGGAGAAAACAAGTGACTACTAAAAAGATTTTTTTCTTATGAATACACAAAATAACATATTGGTAAATATTCCTAGTTTACTGTTTCAACAAATTACTAATTAAAAGAATAAAATTTGTTTTGACATTTTATTTTGAATAGTGTGGAAGTATGGTGTAACTAAATTAAAAGTTACTTGTAATTCAGTAGGTAAGATAAAAATCAGTATTTTCTCCACTATGTATTCCCAGTTTTCAAATTTTTCACATAGAGCTTACAATACACTAAATATTTGGTTAAAGTTTAATTCTAGTATCTATTTAAGTTTTTGAGTTATTGAATTTCAAAATACTGGTAAAAACTACAGGCCATGACATTCATGTTCCCTTAAGAAAGTTTTTCAATATGAAATACAATGGTTACTGAGAGGAAAGACAAATGTACTGAGCATAAGCAGCACACATGCTTACAACAGCCGAGCAAATCCATCCTTGCAGTACACTGTCTTGGCATCAGGCATCCTATGGAATATAACAACACACAGAGTCTGGCATGTAATTCCAGGTATTGGGATGGTGCTGTTAAGGAAGCAGTTGAAATTAAATTATCAAGTATGCTTATAAATAGAGATGGTATTTTTGTTTCAGTTCTGCTTGGAATCCTCCCTATCCCTTGCAAAACAAAATGGACAGATAGAGTTTCTGATACATCACCCATTCATTATTAATTTCACTGTCAATAATAACTTAAGATGTTGCTTACGTTTTGTTTGTCATGGTCTTAGTGTTTACAGTCTATGTGTGAGTGTTATTGCCGGCCGGAGTGGCCGAGCAATTCTAGGCACTTCAGTCTGGAACCGCGCGACCGCCACGGTCACAGGTTCGAATCCTGCCTCGGGCATGGATGTGTGTGATGTCCTTAGGTTAGTTAGGTTTAAGTAGTTCTAAGTTCTAGGGGACTGATGACCTCAGATGTTAAGTCCCATAGTGCTCAGAGCCATTTGAACCATTTGAGTGTTATTTTTCCGGATTTTCTCTGAAAACCAAGGTTTTAAATTCCGTTATACAACCATTACTCGCTGCAGGTATCCCTTGAAAATGACAGAGTGTGCTCCTGTTGAAATATCGGTGGTTGTCGACAATGTCACCCAGCTGTACTCCGATAATTTATTTGAACTTTTGAACACATGTAGTAGCTTGTGAGCATACCGAAATAAACGTGAGAAAACCACTGTTATCATGTGTTGCCCCCCTTTTCATGCACCCGCAGAATATTCTGACTGTTTATGTCGCCGGTTTTTCACCTGTGGTCCATGAACACAGCAATTACTGACTATACTTACAAGGTTTTTAGTACCCTTTGATGTGTACGGCTGGACTGCAGCACATGGAACTCTGTCACTTTAATAACAACAAACTGGTAAAGATGACAGGAGAATCTGTGGAGTTGAAAATGACCTATAATCCACAAATACATTCTGCTTGGTACTAAAAAATCAAGAGGTGCGCATTTGTCCTCTTTAGGCAAGAAATTGACCAGCAGCTTCGAAGAGAGGAGAGGTGGGAGGGATTCAAGACCTATATAAAGTTCACCAGAATAATTCAAATGACAAAAGTCATGTGATAGGGATATACAAATATACAGATGGTGATAATATAGCGTACAAAAGGTATAAAAGGGGAATGTACTAGTGGAGCTGTCATTTTTACTCATATGATTCATGTGAAAAGGTTTCCAAAGTGATTATGGGGACACAAAGATAATTAACAGACTTTGTACACAGAATTGCAGTTAGAGCTAGATGCATGGAACGTTCCATTTTATAAATCGGTAGGGAATTCAAAGTGCAGCACCCTACAGCCTACACTTAACAACCGAGAGCTGCAGCGTTTGTGTATAGTTGTTAGTAGAAACAGACAAACAGCACAGGGTGAAATAACCACAGAAATCAATGTGGGGCATATGAGGAATGTATGTGTTAGGGCAGTGTGGCGAGATCTAGCGTTGACAGCTATGGCAGCAAATGACCAATGCAAGTGCATTTGCTAACAGCACGACATTGCCTGCAATGCCTCTCCTGGGCTCAAGAACATATTGCTTAGGTTCTAGGTGGTTAGAAAGCTGTGACCTGGTCAGATGAGTCCTAATTTCAGTAAGAGCTAATTGTAGGGTTAAAGTGTGGTGCAGGTCGTACAAAACCATGGAGCCTAGTTGTCAACAAGGGGCCCCTCCATGCCCACACCAACGTGGTGACCAAACCAAAAGTTCTACTGTCACCTCCGTAAACATGTTAGTTTTTGAATCAGGCATCACAGGATGCGGGCTGTGATGTTATCCATGCGTCTGGGTAAGACTACTCATTAACATGGTCCATCAGGAGATAGAAGTGGTCGAAAACGATTGAAGGGTAGCGGTTGTAAGGGCAGAGGAAAAAAAGTGCCAAGGCCAGCGCCAAGGGAAAAAACCTCTGCGACAGTAGGACAGGTAGTAAGGGCAGTAGCGGCTTGCTAGCTGCGACAGAGCATGCAAGGTGAGGTAAGGTTAGCGTGAGGTATTGTGCATCGTTATCTATGTGCTGCATGGTTGTTAGCTGGGTCAGTCCGGGTGCTGCGGCTGGGCTCGTTTGTAGTCTCCTGGGCTGGCCGCAGTGGCTTCCTCCCTGTAACATAAAGAGTTCGGCGCGGCAACGCATGCGTTGCTGTTAGGCCCTCTGCTGCACCTTGTCGTCAGTGACTTGGTGCAGCTTCATCAGGCTGGTGCAGGACGGCGGCGGTCGGCTAATGTTCAGCGTCCTCCTCTACTGTACGCCGCAGCCCTTCCGTAATGTAGCTTCCATGAGCTCTGCTTGTTCAGGGAGCTGCGCCAATTCAGCGTCAGAGGAAGTATTACCGTTCGCTCGCGCTTGTGCGATGAAGGCTGCCCTTTTGGCTTCTCGATCCCTTGCGGGGCCCGGTCCCGCAGCAGTCGGCGTTGCCACCGGTTCCGCTGGGGCGGCGGTTGTCTTCTTTGCGCCTTTCACCTGCGGTGCTGCTGGGGCAACCGCTGGGATAGGCGCGCGAACGTCCTTCTGCGAGGTCGCAGGAGTGTTCGCAGGTACTACTGCGCTGGGGCCTTGGGCGAAGACTGCTCGCAGTTGCCTCAAGGCCTCTTCCTTCTCTGCAGCCACGGCGGCTGCGAAGGCAGCCCTCTCTGCCGCCATGACGGCTTTGAGGGCTGCAGTGGCCTCCCTCACGGCGGTGCCGAGTTCGAGGCCACATTTCTTCTCGGGAGAGCGAGCTGCGTCCTGACTGCCCGTTTCCGAGCGGCCGTCCCTGCCCCTGGCAGGTGGATCTGCTACTGCGCCGTCCCTCAGCTGCGTCGGGCTGTTCTGCGCCCTACGCCGTTTCCGACGTCGTCTTCGCTTCTGCCACTGCGTCGGTGCGGCCGCCTCACCGCCCCCGGGACATTTGCGGCTTGAGAAAGCTGCACAACCGCGCCAACTGGCGACGTGCGGGCCGCCACACCGGACACAAGTAGGCAGAACGTTGCTGCCGCGGTCGCAGGCGCGGCTGTCGTGCTCGCCTGAGCACTTGACGCAGCGCGCCGCGTTGCGGCAATACTTCGCAACATGGCCCTCGCCCTGGCACCTGAAGCACTGGGGCTGAGGGTCCATGGCGCTCAGGAGAGCCTCTGTCGTAACCGGGAAGCCCAGAAACTTCCGCAAGTCGTAGATATCGCTCCCGCCGTCGACCGTTTGCACGGTCACGGCATAGAGCGGCGCCCTCTTCATGTTGGTCCGGTTGTGCAACCTTGCGGTTGCATTACCAAACCCGGCTCGCAGCAGCCCTTCCCGGACCGCTGCCTCATCACAGCACCAAGGTAACCCCCTGAGGAGTGCCTCGGTCATCTTCATCCTTCCTACGGAAGGTGCCTTCTCACGCGCCGGCGTCGCGTCAACGATGTGGTCGGCCACTGCGACCTCGATCGCCCTGTGGTCGGCCACGTTTGCAGCTCGAACGTAGATCAGCGAGTCTGTATCGACAGACTCGTAGACCACCTCGTTCCAAGCGCAATTCTTAATGATGTCGAACAGCGCTGTCCACCCGCCCTTGCACTTGACGTACAAAGGGGGGACAGGCCGCGACTCGTCTTCTCGGGAGTTCCTTGCATGGTCGGCAGACTCAGTGAGTGGCACAACTGAAGGACCCTTCATAGCGGCAGGTATCCTCTGCGCACCCTTCTTTCCCATGCTGCGAGGCGCGGAACACGACAATTTGCACGCGTTGTGAAAACAACGCACGACAATTTGCTCTCCGCGGCGCCCACAGCACAGAAACCTCTTCACGAGCTCTCAACAGCCGAGTAAGCGAAGCGCGCAACGGCAGCGATGCGCTCGCCTCGCCAGCTCAGGCCGGCCCTGATGTGGAGTAGGTTAGGTGGGGAAGAGTTACAGTTGCTAGGAAGGATAAATATTGGGTTGGATCCCATTGTCTTGGAAAGGGGATTTGTTGAAGTTGTGTTGAGTCTGGAGTATGTGTAGTTGTAGGTATGGGTGGATACGTTTGTGAAGGTGCAGAAGCATACCAGGGTTGGTGATCAGATACAAGACAATGAGGTTTTGGAATCTAGTTTACAGATAGTTCAGGAGATACGGTGCTGTCCAGTGTGGGTGATGAGGTGTGAGAATTTGATAAGATGGCAGAGGATCCATGTGGGAAAAAGTAAAGAGATGTGCCAAAGAAAGACAGAGTGCATGGCGTTTGGGGATTTGGAGGGACTATTAGAACTTTGGTGGGGTGGAGATCCATGCAACATTTGCATAGCAGAGCATGGGTCAGATCAAGATATTGTAGGTGTGGAAAATAATGGAGAGCTGTAATTCCCAAAATCAGCCTGTTAGTAGTTATAGTCTATTGTAAACCTTCTGTTGGATGGTTATTAGAATACGATTCCACATGTAGGCAACCACCTATGTGAAGATTATATAGACCAGATGTGTACTAAGCATATTGAGAGTAAAACACCCCCCTACTTAATTTCAAGTCGAACTGTAACCATCAAAAACGCAGTAAATGTAGATGGAAAACAACACTGCTTTACAAGAGTATTGGTCTGTAACACTGAGCTGTCTGATATTCCAATAAGGAAAAAACTCATTACTCTGAGGTGCAGGTGTCAAACACCTCTTGTAGGAAGAGAGATGTAACTATCTGGTCCAGTTCTGCACGCCTCCACAATAGCACGATGATACTTGAATTTGCTTCAATGTAAGACACACATACACATTATAGTACATACATACATACAACAAATCGTTGAATTTTCACTCCAGTTTTATGCTTTTGAACCGAATATTGTACCAACAACACAGCATTTTACTTTGAAAATAGCGAATATAGTATTGAAATCAACGAAATTAGTACCTGAAGTAGTGTGCTGGAACTCTCCAGGAGTATCCTTGCGCGTTTAAAACGAATATTGTACAGAAAACGCTGAATTTCGCGTTGAAAATAGCAAAATAGCGAACATGGTATCTAAATCAATGAAATTTGTACCTAAAGAAGTGTAAAGTCACTTTTCAGATTTAGTCTTGTGCTTTTAAAACGAATATTGTACTGACAACTCAGAGTTTTGCTTTGAAAATAGTGCCGAAGTCAGTGACATTAGTAACCACCACTATGGACAGCATGCTATTTGCTAGAAACTCTTCAATCCACTCGTAAATCTGACATGACTTCTATATTTTGCTCCTGTGGTAAACATCTTGGAACTGTATTTACCAATCATCAGAAATAAAGAAGAGTAACTTTATGTTCCAACACTTACTTGAAAACGTAATCGATGATCAGTTTAAGATATGTTCGCCATCGATTGAGTCTTCCCATAGCAATCCATATGGTGGAGTGCAAGTCTCACAGTTTCAAGATACTTGAATGCTTTAAAGTTACTTGTCAAAGAACACCTAATCTACAGAGACACATAATCGTTTTCGCAATGCTCCATTTGCGAGTGGCACAGGAAAGTGACCAACTAGCACTGATACAAGAAATACTCCACAAATCATTGTATGAAAGTATGTGTAGTCGCTTTTCTGAGGTTTGAGGCTTAGCAGAAGCAGTGTACAAGTCTGTACCATCATACACACATCACACCTCACCTCACATACCACAAATCACAATGCATGACTCACTACACCAAATGTCACTCTCCAAACATAAACACCATAATACCCCACAAACTACAGCATACATGATGCCACACCACAACACTCACAGTGCACATGCAACACACCCCTTATCAAACACCACAGCCTATGTCAGACAACACACCCCAAGCTCCACCACACACATCGCACATGACACACACCAGAAACTACACATCACACACCCAACATACCTCACAAAGAACATACAACAGCCACCATACATATTACACATTGCACACCTCACTGACCATGCACCAAACACAGCAAAACACACCTCACACACAGCACACAACACCTACCACACACCATACAATCACACACACCATACACCACACCATGTATGTGTGTGTGTGTGTGTGACACATACACACACACCACACACAACATGCACACCACACACAACAGCACCTACCAGACCACACACAATTCGCCACACAACTCCCCTCCCCCCCCCACACACACCATACACTATAGCCCACACAGCACATTACACCATTCCACACCACACACAAGGCATATCACAACACATATCACACCACATACTACACAGAACTCATACAAAACATCAGACATGCCATACAACACACACCTCACAGCACATTCACCGCACAGAAAAGGCACATATCTCTTACAACACATACACCACATATTTCATCAACAAAACACAAACATACCATACCTCACTACATCACGCACCAGTGTTCAAGAAAATATGCTGTAATACGTCATACAGACATGAGGATTGATGTTTTAGTTAATAGAGTAGTAATGGTTGTAATAGCAGAAGCTTCAGTAGATCCATACAGGTCTCATAGTGATTTCAGTGAGGTGGCAGCAACAGATTCATACTGTATATATTGGAATAGGTTCCCCACTATCTGTTGTAGCAGATTCATAACCATGGATTCTCAACCAGATGTACCACAATGCCGACACAATCTTCTAATATGTAACAGTATTATTTATTAACTAACACTAATTTTCAGTGTAGGCATGCCTCAGTGTGATGGACATTTGGTACCAATGTAGATGAAAGGTTAAGAACCAGCCAACCTTCCCATAAACAGAATTCGATCCATTATCCAGCCTAGCACTGCATATTTAGGTGATCTCTCACATACACTGTTACTGTTTTATGTTATATTTAAGACATATAAGATTTCCAATGAATTTCTAAATAGTTGACAGATGGGGAATTTGGAGGTGTGAGTGATATGTGAAACGTTCTCGTAATTGACTCATGGGGTAGTGCAACAACTTAGTAAGCATACATGCTCACACAGGATTTCTAAATCATATTCCGACAAATGCTTGTATGGTTCATCTGTAACGGCACTTGCACAAGAGGTCTTTCTACTGGTCATGATAGTGGGTGTCAGGAGGTGCGATGTGAAATGGCCATCTGTGTGGTCTTGGGGAAATTCCAAAAGTCTGCTGGACGGTAGCACATTGGATTATGTTCAACTGGAATGAAATAGTTCCGAAAATCGTCAAGCTTAGAGTTATTCAATATCATGAGGAGTCTGATTTTATGAAAGCTACTTTGAAATATTTTGAACGAAGTTTGGACTTCGATCCTGACTCCGTTACTCTAATGACATTATGTAAGAAATAATAGGAAGGACTCAATAACACCTGTCAGTGGTTTGATGAAGCAGTAATGATTCTGAAACAAATTGATTAATCCAATACAGCAAAACTGAAGACTGCTGATGGCTCGTAATGAGCAAGACCAATTCAGTTTTACAAATGAGGTTGTACAGGCCGCTCTTCGAAGCTATAAATACTCCACCCAGCTAGCCTAGAGGCACACAGTCAGTAGTATCGATGGTAGTCATGTCATTCACACTCGATTCTCTGATTATTATACTGTAACATCTTGTGTGACATTGTTCCAGTATTGGTCATACTCTTACTACCTATCTGATGATCACCAATCCATAGCCATGGATGGATAGCGACCCAGCATCCAGTACTGAAGCTGTGACTGATGGGTAGTCAACAAGTCTACCAATACTGTTCCAGTTCATGGCACCAAATGCTCTGAATCTTCAGCATCATTCAGGTCAGACAGGCTGCCAGACTGACGAGCCATGCTCAGTATTCAATATGACATCTTGGCATCTGACATCGTGGTCCATATCACGGGACAACAAAGACAGTATCCTGAGAGGGGCTGAGTAATCTCAGGATGATGAGTGAGCCAAACACACACCACTGTAGTTACAGCTTCATCCATGGTAGACCAGTTGATGGAAAGTGCCTTCTGAACTGGCGGTCAACCCACTACATTCAGATTCACTGTCCTACCATCATTGCTGATGCAACGATCTTCAGCAGCCGTATGTCTTTCTCTAGGTTCAGCAGAATCCATTCTGGTTTATGAAGCCACGAGCTGCTGCAGAAGACATGCAACAAGATATATTCTGAAGAATGAAAGAAGTAATATTTAATATTGTTTTATTGTATCTAAGAACATCACACAGGCTCCTCAACCTCCTTCTTGATGAAACAGAATGGGCTCCAGCCTGGGACTGGGCGACCCCTACACTACATAACACTTCATCCTGCACATCTACATTTTCAGATAAAAATTGTACCAAAATACCCTCCAAAATTGTAAAGAAGTTGACTGACTTTAATGCAGTCTGTTTGGTGACCAATACAGGACATATTGACTCTGGGGATATGGCTGCAGCCTGCAGTGTTCTTGTGATCACCATCATGAAAGGTCATCTGAGATGTACCATCTCCACATAAAAAAAATTACTTGTACAGTCGATTGTAAGCACAAAACCATTCCTCTGTCTTAATGTTCATTACTCATTGTATGTGCATGTCTCCATGTGTGTCATGGTTTTCTTTTATTTCTCCCCCAGTTCAACAGCTCCCTAACATGTCTGATGGAGTGCCCAATACATTTAAGTAGACATAGCAGCAGCAGAAATCAAGTCAGAATTGAGACTATCTACCTGATGCAGATCCTGACACACTGGATTGGAACTCAAGTGAGCATGGAGAGCTGTTCCCAGACTTTGAGTTTCCACTACATCCATCACTGACACCACTAAACCAGCACACAGACAAACTCTGTGATGCAGTGTCTGACATGTCAGAGCAGGTCATGGAATAGTTTCCAGACTTTGACCTCATGCTATGTCCAATACCTGCACCACTAATCGATTCCCAGCTAAGTCGATACAAAGTGCCGTTGTTCTCACTACTTATCAATTGACCACCAAAGAATTGAAGTGTGTTCATGTCGGTTTAGCACCCAACAGAGACATCAACGTTACTGTAGAAAAAGAGAATGTCTTTTGGGATACAAGGTGTAGGTCGGTGATATGGAGTTCGACTAACTATGCAACAGGATTAAGTATATCGATGATTAAATGAAAACAAAGTACAATACATTCCCTCAAGAAATCAGTATCTCATGCAGCAGTAATGCGTCCATTGTCAAGATATAATGAAATTAACATCTCAAGACCCAACACAATGTGTGAATGTAAATCATCCAAGTGTCATGAACTTGTATGAACTGTTTTAACCAATATGGATCGCTATGAAGAGACTCAGACTATGGCAAAGGTAAATCGCTCAATGATGACATTGGAACATCAAGCTCGCAATGAGAAAGAGAAGTTAGATATGTATATAGGTCTATGTGTATGTGTTTTGTATCTAAGTCTGCTAGTCATGTATAGGTTACAGGTGGCATTCCCAAGTTTATTAGTGCTCTACTTGGTTTGCATGAAATGCATACTGACTTTAAATAATATAAAAAAACAATTATTTGGTAAGTACAGCACAGTGATGAACACAGATGTTGTAGAAAAAAGAGAATGACAATGGTTTTTTTAATGATGTAATTTATTTTTCCCAGTTCAAAAAGTACAAAATGTATATTGATCATGTATAAAAGTTGTACCAGTATCAAAATATATAATAAAAAAGTATTTTTGATGAGTTGTAACATATTTTATTCCATCATGCACATATATTGTGAGACTTTACAGTTCAGATGTTGGAGAGGGTTCTTTAGTAGTTCATATATTTGCAACATCAGATAGACTTTAAGGTTCAGTTGTTGCTATATCAAAGAGACTTAGCGCATTCATGGCCTTCACTGTCACTTACTGTTCAGATAACAATACACTTGATGCTTTAGGACTGCCAACCATTACAGATACTGAAGTTTAATATTAGCTACATCCCTTGCTGTAATTAATGTGTGACATGGTGCATTGTTATCCATAAAAACCCCATCGTTGTTTGGGGTCATCAAGCCAATGAATGACATGGTCTCCAAATTACTGAACACAACCTTTTCCAGTCAATGACCGGTTCAATTCGGCCATGGAACCCAGTCCATTCCATGTTAACAGATCCCACACTATTGTGGAGCCACCACCATTTTGCACAGTGCCTTATTGACAAGTTGGGTCCATGGTTTCGTGGAACTGCGCCACACTCAGGACTCATGTTGAAAAGGCCACAGTTTTTTAGTCATCTAAGGTCCAACCAATATGGTCACGAGTCCACAAGAGGCGCTGCAGGCGATGTCATGCTATTAGCAAAGGCACTCGCATCAATCGTCTGCTGCCATAGACCATTAATGCCAAATTTCTCTGCACTTTCCTAACAGATATGTTCATCATAAATTGATTTCTGCTAGTATTCCAAGTAGTGTTGCTTGTCTGTTAGCACTGACAACGCTACACAAACTCCACTGTTTTTGGTTGTTTAGTGAAGGTGTCAGCCACTGTGTTGTTTGTGATGAGAGCAATGCCTGAAATGTGTTATTCTCAGGGCACTCTTGACACTGTGGACCATGGAATATTGTATTCCCTAAGGATTTCTGAAATGGACTGTCCCACTTGTCTAGCTCCAACTACCACTCCATGTCCAAAGTCTGTTAATTCCTGTTGTGTGGCCATAGTCATGTCAGAAACCTTTTCACATGAATCACCTGAGTGAAAATGACAGCTCTGCCAATGCACTACCCTTATACACCTTGTGTCTGCAATGCTACTGCCATCTGTGTACATGTGATTGCTATTGCATGACTTTTGTCACTTCTCTGTATGTTGGTATTGTGTGGTGTGGTGTGGCATGTGATGTGTGTGTTTTGTAGTGCATGCTGGGTCATGTGGTGTGGTGTGGTTTGGTGTGATGTGGTGTTGTGTCTGGTGAGGCATCTTTGTGTATGCAGCTATCGCTGGTGAATGGTGGGGTGACTCCAAGCGAGTGGGACGCAGTGCTCATGGGATGATCTGGCCGTGTGTGGTTCAGTGCAAACGTGACTGGCTGAGGCTGACAGTGGTGTGACTCCTGGTGAGTTGTGCCAGACTGTGAAGCTGTAGTGACATGCTGAGTGAAATGAAACTTAAGGCAAATCAATTCCAAACTTAAGTGCTTAATCTGTGGTGGCAGAGCAGTGTTTAAACTTTGGACAGCTGGACTTGAACTTGAGGCAGGTGGTGAGTAATGTTGGGGTGAACGCAGTGATCATCTTGAGTTCTATATTTAGGACAAGTGATCTGACAAGTATGACTCCTGGTACCTACTTGTCTGATTGAATTACCACTTGTGGTAAACATGTTAAGTGTTTTCATGTCACTGAAAGTAGGTCAACAGACTGGTTGCTAACTGTAGGGCGAATAACTTGTTATGTATCCACAGGCTCAGACTGGTATCCTAACAGACAAGCCTGGAGCTCAGGGGGAAACAAACATTTGTTATACTAAAACTGATAAAGGTGGTAGGTGGTGTTACGCAACTATTCTGCATTTAATGTGACTGAGGGACAAATGTATGTTTCTGAAGAAAGCTTCGCTGCTAAGAGTCCAAGAGACATGCTGTACTCTCTCTGCTTTATATTCTGTTACAGTATTAACAGAATAATTTACCAAAAGTTCATCCTGCTGTCGAAAAATTGAGGGAAGACAAGTTGTGCAAATCATAAATTAATGAACTTAAAGAAACGGGGAAATATTCGTGATAAACATAAGCAACTCTGCAGATTTAACTTTTAAGAACAAATGGTTTGTTCAGTAAGATCGAAACTCCTACTGAATGATACTCCTACAAGCAGTTTTATATGCAAATAATGTTAATTATTGAAATGTATCAACAGCCCTTGAAATATCTCGTGTGACAAGAAAGATAATAACAAAATCCCAACTAAAATCAAGGCGTAATGTGCTCTCAGTGCATAAATTCCTTCACTCGCATTCTTAGAGACCCATAACCGAGATGCGATAAGCGATCCGAAGTGCCTCTATACAAATAAAATCACATCATCCTGTCATACTCTTTCATGGCAGAAAACTAGAGCCGCTTTTCTTGCTCGATATCCCAGAATGTTCTATTTTCTCTTATGTCCCTCCAGCTCCCAAAAGCACCTCTTTCTCACCAACATCATAACACTTCAACCAATGGGTGCTCAAGCAGCTCCCCACCAAGCTACACACTTTCTACAAAACTTTGATATATATATTCAAATGGACAACCATTCCTACACTAATGATTCTGTAATTCAAATACATATTTTAATTTACATGTTATGTCATAATGTGTTTTCTGACACCAGTCCTTATCGTTATTAATAACATATCTCAGTAACATCATAAGTAACTTAGAAGTACGAGGGTTGAACTTAAATAGTGCCAACTACATATTCACAACCGATACAAAAGAGTTACACGTCTGCACATATTACTGTCCTTCAAAGTAATCACCAGCGTTGTGTAGAACCCATTGCCAGCGATGTGGAAGGCGTAGTATATCGTTAGCAGAGCCTGTTCTGTTGTTGCGAATGGAGCGATCTAAAGTTATGGTGATGGTGTCATGCTAATGAATTACGTTCCTCCACGGCAGACCGTCAATGCACAGTATTACCACAGTCTAACATAACAGTCGCGACACTCACTGCTGTGAAAGTTGTTGCCGTTTGACAGATGGAGCGACACTAGCGCTCCAAGCGGCAGGTAAGGTGAACGTCAGACGCGTCAAAAGCATAATGTTTGTTTGCATCAATTTCCTACGTAATTTCCGAATTATTCTTGCCTCCAAGAGTTTGTGTAGTATCAGAAGGCATATATGTTTCTAAAAATGATTCTAAAATAAGCGCAAGTATGGACAAAAACCATGAATAGAGTGGCAAGCTACAACACATTCGTGAAGAAACACTTGTGACATTGGAAAGAATTGCAGCTTACCATGTTGATATCAAAAGAATATAAACACACAGATTCACATTTAAGAAGCACAGACATGTACCTCTACATGCAAAAGCGATCGACAGCTCGTTTATCGTTCTGTAGGCCTACTGTGTTTGTCATTGTTGCCAGTCCCCACAAGTACGACCTTCATCTTTATATTATTCTAAGTGGGACAAGCAACTGCCAAATAATGGGAGAAATATACTGAAAACATTATAATGAGCTGATTACATTACATTTCACGAAAAACCAAATGGATAATTTTCAAACAATCTGTCTGTAGGCATTTTCCTTGACCCATAATAGTTTCGCTCGAAGTCTAGCGATCTGCACATTCTGACACTTCACACGCTTTTGTAAGACACGAACAGCTGCACTTAATCTGACCACTTCATCGTCAAAGCAGGTCTGTGTTGATGATTCACACGAATCTGGCACTGATACATGGAGAGTTGAACTGGATGCTTCTGTGTCATACGACAGTTTTACAGCTTTAGATTGACTGTAGAATCTTTGTGGCAGTTTCCTCTTCATCGTCAGCTGAGGTGGCTTATTTGGAATGTCAGACTCTGTGGGTACTGCATTCCACACGAATTTGTTATTGTCTGCGTTCATGAACTGGTTTTGTTCGAAATGTAGCGAACAAAACCTAATATTATTATACAGGTAAACTGGTTCTTTCTTCATAAGGTCTTCTTGTCTGCTATTAACTAGCGATTTTCTGCTCCTAAAACGAAACAGTCATCGTTTATACACATACAGTTTGCAAGTGAATCCTGACGATACAGTTTAGTAACATGATGGTATTTACCTCTCAGGATCCTTAGGAAACGTAAAAAAGACAGCTGTGGTGTCTTCTTCCTGTTGCTGCTGCAATTTATTGCGCTACAAAGGCTCCCGATGATAAAAACCATTGTATAAATCAAAATAAACAATCACTATTCGCTTTCACAATCGCGCCGAAATCACAGTTCAACCTACCGGCCGCTTGGCGCGCTCTGGCGCTGAAGGCAACAAAATCGAGGCGAAGTGTCGCGACTGTTATGTTAGACTGTGGTATTACTGTTCACTTTTAGAGCATCAACTGAGACCAGCATTGCGAAAGAAGCGGCGACACTTTCTGCACAACCCACCCATGATTTTGCGCGACAATGCTTGGGCGCATACAGCGCAAGTTGTGGCTGCTCTGTTCGGTCGATAGGACTGGGAAGTACTGTACCATCCACCATACTCCCCGGACTTAAGTCCTTGTGACTATGATTTGATTCCAAAGATGAAGGAACCACTTCGTGGTATTCACTTCAGAACTGTTCCAGAGATTCGACAGGCAGCAGACCGCTGCATTGGCACAATTAACAGGCTCTGCTAACGGTATACTACACCTTCCACATCGCTGGCAACTGGTTCTACACAACGCTTGTGACTACTTTGAAGGACAGTAACAGGTGCAAACATGTAACTCTCTTGTATCGATTGTGAATAAATAGTTGCCACTATTTAAGTTCCAACTCTCGTACACAGGGTGGTCCATTGATAGTGACCGGGCCAAATATCTCACTAAATAAGCGTCAAACGAAAAAACTACAAAGAAAGAAATTCGTCTAGCTTGAAGGGGTAAACCAGATGGCGCTATGGTTGGCCCACTACATGGCGCTGCCATAGGTCAAACGGATATCAACTGCATTTTTTTTTAAAATAGGAACGCCCATTTTTATTACATGTAGTACGCAAAGAAATATGAATGTTTTAGTTGGACCCCTTTTTTTCGCTTTGTGATAGATGGCGCTGTAATAGTCACAAACGTACAAGTACAAGTCCGCCAGTGCGGACGGTATTTGCTTCGTGATACATTATCCGTGTTAAAATGGACCATTTACCAATTGCGAAAAAGGTCGATATCTTGTTGATGTATGGCTATTGTTATCAAAAGGCCCAACGGGCGTGAGCTATGTATGCTGCTCGGTATCCTGGACGACATTATCCGAGCGCTCGGACCGTTCGCTGGAGTTACGTTATTTAAGGAAACAGGAAGGGTTCAACCACATGTGAAACGTCAACCGGGACCTTAAACAAATGATGATGCCCAAGTGGGTGTTTTAGCTGCTGTCGCGCCTAATCCGCACATCAGTAGCAGACAAATTGCGCGAGAATCGGGAATCTCAAAAACGTCGGTGTTGAGAATGCTACATCAACATCGATTGCACCTGTACTATATTTCTATGCACCAGGAATTGCATGGCGACGACTTTGAACGTCGTGTACAGTTCTGCCACTCGGCACAAGAGAAATTACAGGACGATGACAGGTTTTTTGCACGCATTCTATTTAGCAACGAAGCGTCATTCACCAACAGCGGTAACGTAAACTGGCATAATATACACTATTTGGCAACGGAAAATCCACGATGGCTGCGACAAGTGGAACATCAGCGACCTCGGCGGGTTAATGTATGGTGCGGCATTATGGGAGGAAGTATAATTGGCCCCCATTTTATCGATAGCAATCGAAATGGTGCCATGTACGCTGATTTCCTACTTAATGGTCTACCGATGTTACTACAAGATGTTTCACTGCATGACAGAATGGCGATGTACTTCCAACATGATGGATGTCCTGCACATAGCTCATGTTTGGTTGAAGCGGTATTGAATTGCATATTTCATGACAGGTGAATTGGTCGTCGAAGCACCATACAACGGCCCACATGTTCACCGAATCTGATGTCCGTATATTTCTTTCTGTGGGGAAAGTTGAAGGATATTTGCTATCGTGACTCACCGACAGCGCCTGACATCATGCGTCAGCGCATTGTCAATGCATGAGCGAACATTACGGAAGGCGAACTACTCGCTATTGAGAGGAACGTCGTTACATGTACTGCCAAATGCATTGAGGTTGACAGACATCATTTTGAGCATTTATTGAATTAATGTGGTATATACAGGTAATGACGCTGTAACATCATGCATTCTCAGAAATGATAAGTTGACAAAGGTACATGTATCGCATTGGAACAACCGAAATAAAATGTTCAACCGTACCTATGTTCTGTATTTTAATTTAAAAAACCTACCTGTTACCAACTGTTCGTCTAAAATTGTGAGCCATCTGTTTGTGGCTATTACAGCGCCATCTATGAAACAGCGAAAAAAGTGATCCAACTAAAACATTCATATTTCTTTATGTACTACGTGAATATGTAACAAAAATGGGGGTTCCTATTTTTAAAAAATCCGTTTGATCTATGGCAGCCCACCTAGCGGGCCAACCATAGCGCCATCTGGTTTCCCCCTTCAAGCTAGACAAGTTTCGTTGTTCGTAGTTTTTTCGTTTGACGCTTATTTCGTGAGATATTTGGCCTGGTCACGATCAATGGACCACTTTGTATATCCTTGTAGTAGTGAAGCAACTTAAATCACTTAATTAAAGCAAGTCTTCTGGTCCAGACTGTATACCAATTAGGTTCCTTTCAGAGTATGCTGGTACAATAGCTCCATACTTAACAATTACATCCAACCACTGGCTCGACGAAAGATCTGTACCCAAAGACTGGAAAGTTCCATTAGCCACAAGAATATGCAAGAAAGGCAATAGTAGTAATACACTAAATTACTGGCCATATCATTAAGGTCGATATGCAGCAGGATTCTGGATCATATACTGTATTAAAACATAATGAATTACTTCGAAGAGAATGGTCTGTTGAAATACAGTCAACAGGGATTTAGAAACATTGTTCTTCTTAAACACAATTAACTCTTTAGTCACATGAAGTGTTGAGTAATATCGTCAAGGGATTTCGAATTGATTCTGTATTTCTAGATTTCGAGAAGGCTTTTGACACTGTGCCTCAGTAGTTGCTTATAATCAAATTTCACTCCTATGGAGTACCCAATTTGATATTAGTGTCATAAAAATTTCATGGTGTTAAATTATTTGGGCATGCGACAAGAAAATTTATTGGATGATTCTTTTCGCTGTTGGCAAAACAGTTTACAGTTCCTGGTCCACCTCAAAGGACAATTACTACAGTCGCTGCCTGAAATGTGACTAGACTTTATAATTCTGTGCTCATAACTTTAATTTGCTGTTGCTGCTGTCCTGCCTCTGCATTACTTGCTTTCTCCAAATCCTACTGGTTCTGCACAATGGCTGTTTTGCACTCAATGATTTTTCCAGGCATGTTGTGAAGTGCTCTTCAAGTCTCTCACGCAAGTGCACTCTGCCTGAGTATACTGTAATTTGCATCACCCTCCAACGCACAGTGCATCTTTTTCATTTTTATGTCCATCGATTTATGATGTCATCTATTTTACCACCAAGACAACTAACTTCATCAGCAATCTCTTTGAGCTTCCCATCAATCATACCCTCTATATCTATTTTAACTTTCCCAAGCACAGCTTTTTGGTCCATTTTCAGATTCCCCTCATTCCTCAATTTAGAATTCGCGTTTGAAATATTAGTTTTTATTTCCCCGTCATTCGCAACATCTTTGCAAAATAAGCAAATAAACTTTCTCACTCTGGTTTTCCGGCCGTTGTGGCAGAGCGGTTCTAGGCGCTTCAGTCCAGAACCGCGCGACTGCTATGTTCGCAGGTTCGAATCCTGCCTTGGGCCTGGATGTATGTGATGTCCTTAGGTTATTTAGGTTTACGTAGTTGTAAGTTATAGGTGACTGATGACCTCAGATGTTAAGTCCCATAGTGCTCAGAGCAATTTGAACCACTCTGGTTTGAAGCTATTCGTTAAACTATTATTTTCCAGACCACAAGTGCTCAGTGTCTGTTTAATCGGCATAATCTCCATTTCACACGTTTTGCCTGCAAAGTCACACATGTTTAGACATTCGTCGCCAGTATCTAGCTTCTCTGGCATGGTGACAGCCTCTGTTATGTTGTTGACGCCGGAAGTGGAGGATTCTACCGACGTCAGAGCTGCTGTCAATGTCGACAGTGAAGATGTCTATGTCGTAGCCATAGCCGCTGCCGATGCCTTCACCGCCGTCTGAGCTTCTGCTGCTAAACCCAGCGTTTCGTACGCAGCATGGCTTTGCGTTGCCATCTTCTTCTCTCTTGGAAACTCCCACACACCTTAGTGTATTTTCTACTGCTGACGATTTTTTAACTATGAGCCCCTCTCAAACTGCCTACACCTCTCAGGATCTGGATCACGAATTCCTATTTACAGCTTCAAGATGGAATGATTTTAAGTCCAATCATGGACTAGAAAACAGTATTTGCGACGTTACTGCTCTGCTTCTAAGGTGACACAACGGTAAACGCATGGTTCTGAATAAAGCTTGACTTGTAAAAGTTCTAAGGATGAGCTGTACACTGTCTGCTTTACATCCTGTTGCTGTATTAGCAATATTGTTCACCAAAAGGTGATCCTGCAGTCGAATAATTGAGTGTGGACAAGTTGTGCGAATTACAAATCAATGAACTTAAAGAAATGGGGAAACATTTGTAATAAACACAGGCAACAAGGCAGATTTAACTTTTAAGAACAAACGGTTTATTCGGTAGGATCCGAACTCTTACTGAATAGTGGTCTAAAAGCAGTTTTATATCTAAATAAAGTTAAGTATTCAAATTTATCAACAGACCTCGAATTATCTAGTGACACACGAAAGATGACAGATTCCCACTAAATTCAAGATATGTCGATGTCCGATAAGCCATCCGATCCGAAATGTCTCTATATAAATGAAATAATACCAGTCTGCAGAGAACCAGAGTCTCTCTTTCTCGCTCGATGTCCCGAAATGGTCTTTTTTCTCTTACTTCCCTTCAACTTCCAAGTGGTCTTCTTCCTTCGCCAACATCCACCAACATAATAACACATCAGCCATGTGAGCTCGAGAAGCTTTACATATGGAGTAACTTTTATTTTGAGAGCATGATTTAAATGAGAACATTCATAGTTATCGAATGATTCTGAAAACACAAGTATGACTCTTCCTCAGTAGAAAGTTAATGACTTACATGTTTGATCGCTCATGTTAGCGATATTTCGTTGCAGCATGGAACGCATCAAAATGTACGCAAGAATAACTTACTTTTCTGAGTATAATATGTTTATATGCTTGTTTTTAAATCAGACAGACATTGTTCTACTTTTCTGTTGCGCTGTTCAATGTTAAAAAATACTTCTGTTGCCATGTTAATCGCTGTTGATTCTATTATCACAGCTGACGGCAACTGTAACATTTTAATGTTGATTTATTCGCTATATTAATGTGTACACCACGAAAAAATACGTATAATTTTGTCATTATTGAAGTCTTCCAGGAATATAACAACTGATAGAAAGTTTTATATCGCTGAGATAAGGAAATGGAAATTGATGGGTTATCCACTAACGAATGTTCATCCGAGTGACGATTTATTACTGGATACAGGCCACTGTATGTGTCTTAAAGCCTGGACAGGAAAAGGGAATTATTATATTTATAACTCTCTTGGCATTCACACTGAAGGACATCTGTTGCGTTTTATGAGACTGATGAGACTGTCTCGATATACCAATACTATATTATTCTTTGATCCTTGAATGCTCTATCAGCAGCAAGTCGAGCTACAAAATATACTACAACTAGCAGCAAGTTAACACTTGCCCAGATTAAACACGGAACATTGTCCGTGTGGGACAGTCGGCACCAGATCATCTTTTGATTTTGGTATGGCACAGAGCCGATGGATTTGTCCTTGTGTATAGGAAATAATAGCGACTCTAAGAAAGCCAGCGTTAGACGTGACATGCTTTTAATGTGCGGAATTATTTATTTTCGAACATTAATTCAGCTGAATTTACAGTAATATTAAGAACTTATGTTTAATATTTTTTTATGTTTTAAGTTTGCGTTTTACTTCAGGTGCTCCACGCTTTTTGACATCCGCTATTGTTTGAAAATTCAAAGAGAGACTTGGGTGTAGTCGATTCTCGATTGACAATAGTTCGTTGCTGTGGCGTTGTTTTGGCAGAAGTGTTTGGTCTACTAAGTGGGGACGCCTTGTTACCTGTCGTGTGGATGATCCGAGAATTTCTGTAATGAATTCGGAAATATTTGTTAAGTAAGCCTCACAGTTGTGGTTTTCGATAAAAATCAAAATTTGCGGAAGAAAACAACAACATCCGTGTTTTTGATAATGTAATTTCGTTTATTCGTTTGCGGCTGTCATCTCCTTTTTATCCATTCTCCGTTTTTGTCCCCGTCGCTGGATCCAGTCCGCGACAATGAGTGAAAATATTGTTGGACAACTCGAGGAAGCATCACGGGTACTCCTGGTGAGTTTGGCTGCGGTAAAACCATGCGTCGTATTAAAACTTCGCAGACCTACAAGTATACAGTTTTAATGTTTCCAATTATTCAATCTGCTTATAATAATCGCAATGTTAATGTATAGAATCGTTTTCTCTATTATAAACTATTATACGAATCTTGCCTATTATTGTTTCTTTGTTCATGGATGTGCAGTGAATTACGATTGTATTATTTCTGGTCCCACGGTCGCTTGTTGTGCACGGAACAAGTACATAAAATGTTTCAAAAGTGGAATATTTTATATCATAGTACTGCCACATAGGGAGAAGATACTTGACACTGTAGTTATAGGCCTCCAAGAATCAGTAATTTTTATTCACCATTGGTCATTTTACAACGAAATAGGCATCGAAATTGAATTATACTACGGGATTTAATAATACTGAAATAATCGAGTGTCAATAAACTTAAGTATACTACAGCAAAATTTCCAAGATATCGTGTACATAAACTGCAGATGAACTTGTTGCTGCAGTATTTTCTCCCCTATTTCATTAACAGAGTTTAAATAGTGATTTAATTCCTCAGGATCGAGCAAAACTGCTTGTATGTATTTTCGTGTGACCATTTCTTTTATTATTTGCCATGGTGCCTTGCATGTATTGGGAACCCTTTCTATATAGTTTTTCACTGCTGGTTTTGTTTCGGGAAGGAGCTTAGATTTTTTCATTTAAAATGTGACCTATAATTGTTCTCTCTGTGCCTCGTTTATGCATCTGGTACAATATGAGCGTGTTTTCTCTTATTTCTGCAAGTTCTTCAGAAAACCACCTTAGCCTTTTATTTTTCGCCACACTTGGAGTTCTAATTTTTATTACTGGTGATCGATAATATCTATTTCCTTAAAAAGTTGTCAATAGCCATTTCAGCTGCCCTTTTCCCTTGTTGACAGTTATATACAAAGTCGCAGTTTGCACTTCCTAGTCTATTAAACACTCATATGTACTCTTCCTTTTGTCCTCTTACCAGTATCACTTTGTGTTCTTCAATTTTAATCGGTTGCCTCATTTATAGTATTAGAAGTAAAGGCTCATGATCTGTCAGGCATACTCCTGCAAGCCTGGCTGTAAAGTCTTCCCTACGGAAATTCACAATAATATTGCCTTTGCAGGCATTTTCTTACGTGTAGCACGGTTATTTTTACAATATAGGTCCACTGATCTTAACATATTGAGAAATGTCCTTGTGACTTGCACCCCCCCATCTTCCCCCGTGTTTGTCATTTCTATGTTAAAATCACTACAGACAGCAATTCTTGACTGAGTCTTCAAGATTTTTTTTTTAATGTTAACTCACGTTGTTCATAAACATATTTATATCTCAGTCTGGAGGCCTATACTAATTTAATTACAACTACATTTTCTTTCTCTAATTTTACATGACTAAACACCCCATCCAATTCTGAGCAATATGTAGATAAATCAATTATGGAAAAATTTACTCTTTCTTTGACAAAAATTCCAACCCCATCATTCTTTCTCTGTTTTCTACACATCATGCCTGCAACAACATATCCTTAAGAAACAAATATATTTACTTGATTTTGGGTTAACCAGTGCTCAGATACACCTATAATACTGACACGCTAAATGTTAGACAAATGTTCTAATACTAAATGCTTATCTCTAATGCAGCATATGTTGTAGAAAAATAAGTAGTTTGTCTCTGTCTGTATTTCTCTGGGAGCTGTTTCTCTCTATACTAGAAGTTGTAAGCTCCATTAATGTCTTTAATCTCTTTAATTCTGGTACATTGTGACAGTATGTGTTATGATAGTCTCAGATATGTTTTTCTGTTTGTTGGGTCACTTGCGAAACAGCATCTTATCCCACCAGAAATCCTGGACCTTCGGTAGTGTATCTTTCTTCTGGTTGACTTCCATGCTTTCTGGTTGACCTGTTGGCGTTCCCACTTCCTGAGCTTGCGTTATTATGTTCTTCTTTCTGCAAATTGGTCTGTCTGCTTATAAGATGTCTTCTTTTCTGCTATGTTTTCTGCTGGATTATTTTCATTCAGTACTCCTTTTAACTTTTGCATTGATCTCTTAGGTATGATTTTTTTCTTGCATAATTTTATTATCTGCAGATATATTATTTACTTTTAAGGATTCTGTTTTACTGCTGAATCTTTCCATTTCAGTTCCATTGATGTTTTGTTCACTTTCCTGTTTGATTTCAGTGACTCATGAATCCTTGTGGCCATTAGTTCTTTACCAGTTGCATTCAGTTATAGTCAATGTTCTTTATATAGCACATGGACTATTGCCATCATTGGCACAAACAATAGATTTGCTTTGTTACCCCAGTCAGCTAAGGAAGAGGCCCCAATTGAATAGCTCTGTCAGGAGGGTCAATATGGAGCTAGATCACCTGCTCCGTGCGGCTACTTTGTAAGGCATAGGTTTGGTTCCTGTTGATGGTATTGATAGGTGGGACTTTACAAGGCATGAGCTGCATCTCAATTGGAAAGGGAAGGGTTAATTGGCTGGGATGATAGCAAAATCTTTAAAGGGGAGGGGGGTACTGAAACTCATGGGAGTACCTCTTTTCTTCGGCAACGATCAGTGTCCAATGATCTTAATGAGAAGCTCAGAGAGGCAGGTACTAGAGATGTTAAGATGTCACAAGATTCTCATAAAAGCCCAGTGAAAAATAATGATAGTATATTGCATCAAAATATCATGGGATTAAATAACAAAGAAGATGAGCTTCTTGTTTGTTTAGAAGAATTAGAAACTGAGGGTGGGGTAGATGTACTATGGCTGTCTGAACATCATATATGGAAGAGGTAAATATAGGTGGATAAAAGCTTTCAGCACATGTAAGTAGAGAAACAATGGAGATAGGAAGAGTTGTCATATATATTAAAATCTGTCCTGGTGTGAAAAATTTAAAAAAAATGTGTAGAGAAATATATGAGCAGAAACTAAATAATGGCACTTTTATAATTGTAGCCGTCTGTATGTCCCTGTTGGGAATTTTTCAGCTCTTTTGAAAAACTTGAATTATTTGTTGTGCTACCTGACAGAAGGAAGCAAATTATTGTTTGTGGGGATTTCAATGTAGATTTTCTGGAAGAGTCTGACAGAAAGTATTACTTGGTTCTTTCAATTTGTTGTCATTTATTGATTTTTCTACTCAGATGGTACAGGAAAGCAGCACATAGATAATGTGCTGCTTTCCTGAGAAAGAGAAATTTAATCAAATAAAAACTTTTCCTGTTAAGAATAGTCTGTCTGATCATGATGCACAGATAGTTATAGTATATGCCATAGCTCCATACAGTAATGCAAAACAGTCCTCTGAAGTAGGGCAAGCTGGCCGGTGTGGCAGAGCTGTTGTAGGCACTTCGGTCTGGAACTGTGCGAGCATAGGCATGGATGTGTGTCATGTCGGGTCGACAGAAGCGTCCGATCCCACGCGTCAGCTTTGACCCGTGACGTAACGGTGTTGCGTGTGACGTAATGACGGCGCGGAGTTTGGTTTGAGTGTGGCTGTCTCCAGTTCTGTTTTATCTTATTTTATTTACTTTTCTGATCTGTTCGTTCTATCTCGTGAATTTTTTTTTTTTTTTTAATTTAAAAACACTTATTACTTACTGTTTCCTCCAATTTCTGTTTTAGTTTATTATATTTATCTTTCTGATCTGTTCGTTCTATCCCGTGACTTTTTTTTTTTTAAAAAAAGACAAACACTAATCAGCTACTGAAGCATCTTTATCTTCTGTGGGTTGCAGGGGTTACGACCCCTGGGGAGGTGGGTGGGTATTCATGCAAGGCGTCTAAATTTGTTTATATTTAGTTTGCCCCCCACCCAAAACACCCCATTTCCCGCGTTTGTCCCGTTAGTGTCATTAGGCTTCTTGTGGAAAGTGTGTGTGTTTGTTTTTGTTTCCGCTATATTTGTGACGTCATGGGTCAAAGCAGACCGGTGGGATCGGACGCTTCTGTATTTCCGTCATGTCTTTAGGTTAGTTAGGTTTAAGTAGTTCTAAGTTCTAGGGGACCGATGACCTCAGATGTTAAGTCCCACAGTGCTCAGAGCAATTTTTTGAAGTAGGGCAGTTAATTAACAATTTAACAATTGAAAATTTTAGGGAAAGCTTGGAACAGTTTGATTGGGATGAGGTGTACAGGGAACATGATGCTGATTTAAAATTTAACATATTTTGTGATACCTTTGTGAGTATATTTGAAAATAGTTTCCCAAAGACAACAGTGAAATATAATTGTAAAAAATAATCTAAAAAGCTGTGGCTTACTAAAGGGATAGAAATAACTTGTAAACAGAAAAGGGAAACATATCTTCTAGCTAGGAGGAGTAATGATCCAGAAACGGAGAAAATTTATAAAAACTACTGCACTGTATTAAGAAAAGTTATTAAAAAGTCCTGGAGTATGTGCATTATGTCTGAGATCAGCACATCTGGTAATAAAATTAAAACAATTTGGAATATTGTTAAAAGGGAAACAGGGTAACTGAGAGGACGACAGGAAGATTTTATTTCCATCATTCTCAATGAATCGTTTGTTAACAAAAAGTCAGAAGTAGAAAACATTTTTAATTATCATTTTTAAGTGTTGTAGAGAAAATGGGCTCCAACTATTCATTAGAAAATACAAGGTAGTATATAGAAGAAGCAATACCTATGCATTTTGATAAAATTGAAGTTAATCCCACCTCTTCTACTGATATTAGGAAAATAATAAATTCACTCAAAAGTAAAAACTCACATGGAATTGATGGCCTTTCCAAAAGAGTACTAAAGCTTATTCCCAACAGATAAGTAGGATACTCAGCCACATATGTTGTAGCTCACTGAAACAGTGCATTTTTCCAGACAGAATGAAATACGCTATTGTTAAAACATTGCATAGAAAAGGGGCTAGGTCTGATGCTAACATCTACCACCCAATCTCACTTCTGAAAGCATTATCCAAAATTCTTGAAAAAGTAATGTATTCAAGAGTAGCATCACATATTTGTAAAAATGAAGTACTAACAAAAGGCCAATTTGCTTTTCGGAATGGCTTTTCAACAGAAAATGCTATATATGCTTTCACTTATCAAATATCAAATGCATTGAATAATCAAACATCACCCATTGGGATATTTTGTTATCTCGCAAAGGCTTTTGACTGCGTGAATCATGAAATTCTTCTAGGTAAGCTTAAGTATTGTGGAATGAGTGGGACAGTGCACAAATGGTTTAATTCACATTTAACTGGAAGAATGCAGAAGGCTGAAATTAACAATACAAATAGTCTGCAAAAATCAGCAGATGAGCTTTAACTGGGGAGGCATCAAGAGTGGTGTCTTACAGGGTTCAGTCTTGAGTCCTTTATTGTTCTTAATGTATATAAATGACTTGCCACCCTATATTCATGAAGATGCAAAGCTAGTTCTTTTTGCTGATGATGATGCATGCATAGTAATCACACCCAACACACAAGAATCAGCCGAGGAACTGTAAATAATGTCATTCAGAAATTCTCTGCAAATGGACTCTCACTAAATTTTGAGAAAACACAGTGAATACAATTCGGTATAGAAAATGGCATAACACCATTGTTAGATAAAGACTATGAACAGAAGTTTGTTGCTAAGACAGAATATTCAAAATTTTTGGGTGTGTGCATTGATGAGAAATTGAATTGGAAGAAATACAGTGATGATCTGCTGAAACGGTTAGTTTCAGCTACTTAAGCTATTAGGGTTGTTGCAAATTTTGTTGATGAACATGTCAGTAAATTAGCCTACTACACCTATTTTCATTTGCTGCTTTCATATGGCATCATATTTTGGGGTAATTCATCATTAAGAGAAAAAGTATTCATTGCACAAAAGCATGAAATCAGAATAATAGCTAGAGCCCACCCAAGATCACCTTGCAAACATTTACGTAAAGGACTCGGGATATTCACAGTACCTTTGCAATACATATATTCACTAATGAAATTTGTTATTAATAAGCCATTCCAATTCAAAAATAACAGCGAAGTGCATAACTACAACACTAGAAGAAAGAATGATCTTCACTATTCTGGGTTAAATCTGACTTTGACACAGATAGGGGTAAATTATGCTGCCACAAAGATCTTTGGTCATTTGCCGAATAGCAGTAATATTCTTGACGGATAGTTAACCAACATTTAAAAACAAATTAAAAGAATTTCTGAATGACAACTCCTTCTATTCAGTAGAAGATTTTTTTGATATGAAGTAGTAAGTGTAAGAAGGAATAAATAAATAAGTAAATATAAAAATCAAATAATGTTTTGTGTAAAAAAATGTATGTATGTAAATAAAAACACAAATTGTGAAAGCCTTTCAATACTTTTTTTAGTTTTGTTTGTGGATTTGATCTCTTGATTTACACATTACCATTCAGCCCGGTCATGCCTGAGTGCAACTACAACTACAATCACATTTGTATTTTGTAAGGCTTACAAGGCTTTTTGTAGAGTGCGAATTTCTATGTTGGCTTCCTTTTTTGTATATAATTATCTCCTGCCTAAGTCACTGCAAAGTCTTTATTTGCCAGCTTCTACTGGTCACTGCATTTTTGTGATATTACACTAATGGGGACACCTGATATTACCTTCCCTTCAGTTTCATACTTGTATGAAGCTAGATTTAAAATGTTTCCAGCATAGTTTTTGCCATAACTGTCAGAGACATTCGATTGCTAATGATGTATATAAATCCATTTTTCCAATTTGGTTCAAACATCTAGTGGTCAAGAGTTATTTCCTTGGTTGTTATGGAGTTATTTGATATAAAATAACGCTGTATTTATTTTGGGGATGATGTTAATAGTTTACCCTATGTTTAGATTTAAATTAATTATGTCCCAGTATTTGTAAGTCAGTCAGTCAATTCACATAATATGTGGATATTGCAGTTTGCCTTACTCATTACTGGCAATGGTAATTTACTTATTTACCCTTCGTTCATTTAACTTAATAGTGTAGGACATGTCAAATACATTATAGGGATGTTTACATGCATATATTGAAATTTGTGTTGGATTAGACTTGAGTGGGACCAGAAGTCAACCTCGGCGTTTTAAATGGAAGTATCCTGTCAGCCAACCTTGGTGATATTGGGTAATTATAGAAATCCCCAGTATGGGTGGTCAGATTGTGGTGTGATCCTCATTCATCGTAATTGCAAGTCCACCGCCTTGACACTGTGCTACCTTGCTTGAAAAGAAGCAGTAAATAATGTCAAGAGAGTACAAATAGTTTATATTTTGTGCAGGGGCTATAAACAGGTATGTTAGTAAAACATGGAACCTTTGTTATATTACATTTCCAAATAGAAACACACACATACTGATATGAAGTTTCCTGGCAGATTAGATGTCTGTTGGATTGGGACATGAACGTGCAACCTTTGCTTATCGCAAGCAAGTAAAGTTATCTTAGCACAACTCAGGATCTGCTGTTACAGCTACCACTTTTGCCAGTACCTCCTACTACCAAACTTTACAGAGGTTCTCCTGCATACCTTGCAGAAAGAAATGTAGCCACAGGCCAGGTGATTGTTTCCAGAAGGAATTTTCATTCTGGGAACACACACACTGATGCCAACGTTAGCTAGTTGATTTGTAACATTTCATTAGTCTTCTTATTTCAGACTTAGTGCATTGTCGTGGTACTTATGATACATCAATGGCAACCTTTCATGTGTAACACATGCGCAGTAAACTATACTTGTGGTATCAGTTTAGAAAGATTTCAGCAATTTCACAATTGATTTGTATTAATGTAAGAAAATATATTCACCTAATGGTAAAATTCTCTCTCAAGTAAAAATGTTTTTAAAGTTTCTGCAAAATTCTTTTCTTCTTTTGACCCCTTATGCTAACAGTGCATTATGAATCATGACACCAATATGGCCCAAATGTCATTGGGTGCATATTCTTGTTGCTCACTCTACGTAGAAGGACCCATAGTTGCCTGTATTGTCATTTTGAGAGTCACTGTTAGTTTTCCACATCTCCAAATTTAACTCTGATCATCATCATCACACATTTGTATATGTAAACAACACATACTTGTTTAATGGCATGATAATTTCTTGTCCACTTTTCTTCAGAATTGTGTACTTGCTGATAAATATGAACTTCTTTTTCCTTTGGTTCAGTAATGGATTAATGTAATCGACAATTTCAATACTCATTAAATGAAATTAGTTAACCATATGGGCTAATATATCAGTGAAAATAATCAGTTTTTGAAAATATCATGTGATTGGATGGATAAGAAATCTACACACCAAGTAATGGCACACACATAAAAGATATTACAGTTTGCACGCTTTTGGAGCCAGTGGCTTCGTCTTCTGGCAGAAGGGTTTAAAAGGGAGCAGGAGGGATGAAGGAAAAGGACTGGTGCAGTTTAGGAAAAGGGGAGAGTTACCGGATGGTTTGAGAAGGATAGACTGATTGTAGGGGATTGCACCAGACGAGATTTGAAAACCTGAGAGCTTAAAGGTGGAATATAGGGCAGTGTGTAAGACAGAGATTACTGCTGAAACATCCTACATGACTTGATAAGAGAGAAAAGCTAAGTGCATTGAATGTGGCAGAAATGGGGGGTGGATGGCGAAAAATAGACAGGTCAGAAAATGAAAGACGTAAAAAACTGAAAGGCTGTAAAGAAAGGAATAGTTATTATGAAGAAATACTGACTTGCGTACAATATTTTAGCAGTAAACTCTGTCTTGCATATTAAATCTTCCACCTTTAAGCTCTCAGATTTTCAAATCTCATCCAATGCGGTCCCCAGCAATCAATATTTCCTTCTCATCCCATCCCGTAAGTCTCCTCTGACCTGAGGTTCTGGGCAACTTTTCCGAACTCTGCCTCTTTTCCTAAACCTCGCCAGTCATTTTCCTTGACCCGTCTTCCTTTCCTTTCACCTGTTCTGCCAAAAGGAGCCACTGGCTCTGAAAACTTGCAAATTGCAATACCTTTTGTATGTGTGTTCTCCTGATGCTGCCTGGTGAGTAGATTTTTTATCTATCCAGTTGCATTAGTTGACGTAAGATGTTCTTGAAATGTTGACTTCAGTTAATGCTGTAATAAAATCCACACATATTATTTTTGTTATAGTTTTCACCTGCTTAATTGTTCATCAAGTTTATTACCAGATTTATCTCTAATGTTCTTTGATAACATAATTTACCATTTACTTGCTCCCATGGGGTGATTCACACACAGCATTTGGCACAAGTGGCAATACATCTAGTCTGTGTTTGATTCTTAGCTGGGTTAGCCATGAAACATGTTTCATACATGACTCTCCAGCCTAGTTGAAGAAGGGACTTAGGAAAGTGATCTGTGTGTAGAAAGTATTGTCTGGTCCAGTAATCAAGAATAGGCTTTTAAAAACAACAATAATACAACCTGAAGAAGTGTGCATGGAAGAAAGAGGTCTGAAACAAGAAAATAATTTTAAAGTAGACCTGATTTCATACATACATATACAGCGACCGCTGGCCCTGCAGACCACTCGCTGCTTCCACAAACTGCCTCCATTCCTTTCTGTTTTGTACTTGGTTCCTCCAGGTGTTGTCAACCCCAGGATTGCCATATCCTTTCCCAAAGCGTTGCCTTGGTCGTCCTGTGGGGTGTCTGGTATTTGGTTTCCCCTGAAGTGCCTTTTTCACCTATCTTTCTTCTGATATACGGGCTAGGTGGCTTAAATATTGGATTTTTTCACTCTCCAGTGTATGTAGGATTGTTGGTTGATGCATCAAGAGGTAGATTTTCTTGTTCTTCCTCCCCCTCCATACTCTTATATCTAAGATTGGTAGCCATATCTGAAACCTCATTACTCTTCTTTCAACTATTAATAGTTTTCCTTTTCTTGTTTAGTCTTGCTCCAGATTTCTGAACCATACATGGCTGTTGGTCTTATCACAGTTTTATATATTCTCATCTTAGTGTTCTCTGATATTTGGAATTGAGCTTCTCCCTGAGGGGAATACGTGCATTTATTGCCCACTGTTATTCTTTCCTTGATGTTCATTTATATGCTGTTGCCACCTGTGAACCAAGATACGAAGTATCTCAGCTAGTGAACTCTCTTGAACTTCATGCAATCTATCTCATGAAATTCTTCTGTTCATGACTTCTTCCTAATTGCATGAACTCCATTTTCACCTTTATGCCAACCTTATGTGCATATTTCTCCATTTTCTGGTACTTTTATTTTGACTCGTGGTTTGATTCTCTTAGTAGCACTATATTTCGGCATATGCAAGACAACTGAAATTACTGTCCCTTTGTAATCTAGCCCACTCCTGTTGCCTGCATTCCCTTATTACTGTCTGTAAGATGACATTGAATATAACACATGAGGGCATCCCCTTCCCTGAAGCCTGTCTCTGTCTCAAATGTTGCTGATGTGTTCCCATGGAAACGCACTGCTACCTTTGACCTATCCATACAGGTTTGCACCATTCTCACTATCTTGTCAGGGATTCTGAAGTCATGCAGTGCATTGTGTAGGCTATTTCTGTGGATGCTATCATATGGATGTTGAAAGTTGACAGACTGTAAATATCTTTATCATAGTTCCAGTATTTTTCAAACAATTTTCTTAGAGTAAGAATGTGATCTGTTGTAAATTGATTTGGTCAAAAGCTAGCTTTGTATCCCTGTATGTTGTTCTCTATCAAAGGTTGTAATTCTCTGAGGATAATGATAGTACCTTGTAGGTCACATTCAGCAAGCTGATACCTCTATAGTTTCCATCTTCCCATTTGCTTCCCTCCTTGTATGTTAGGCATATTATGGCCAATTTCCATTCTTTTGGCAATGTCTCATTCTTCCATATCAACTGGATCAGTTTAGATATCTCCAAGTGCAACGCCTTACCTCTCTATGATTAATTCTCCTGTTATTCTGTTCTCCTCTGGAACTTTGTTGTTTCTCAATCTTTAGCTCGCAATCTTCATGTCATCTTCAGTTCCTTCCCATTCTTCTTCATCTTTAATTTCCTTATGGGGTCTGCAGGTAACGTCTTGTCTGGACCTGGGTGACTAAAGAGTTCTCAGAATTCTTTCCATCTTTCTACAATTCTTTCCTTGTCATTTATCAAGTTCTCATTCTTATCTATAATGCTAAAAGTTGGGCTATGAAATCCCTATTTCCTATTTTTGATGCGTTGGAAAAATTGTCTTGAATTCTTGGTGTGGTTCTCTGCCTCAAGTTAATCTAACAAATTGGTTGGATATGTTCTCTTTCCTATTCTAAGGATTCACTTCATCTCTCTTCTGATGAAGAAAAAATCTTCCTTTGTCTGCTTAGTCTTCCTGTCAGCCAGCCACTTCTCCCTCATCTTCTTTCTCTTTTCTGTAGCCTTCTGGGATGCCTTGTTGAACCATCCTTTTCTCTTCCCAATGTGTTCTCCACTACACTTACAAGGGAAACTCCTCATTACACCCCCCCCCCCCCCTCAGATTTAATGGTAAGATGGCACAGTAGATAGCCCATCAAAAACTGAACACAGATCAGGCCTGAAAACAGGAAGAACTTGTACTGAACTGTGGAAAAAAAAAGCAAAATAGAAACAGTGAATGGTCCAATAACAAGAAGTGCAATAAAGAGCATCCCCCAACAGCAACAGCTTCATGGGTAAGTGGTCATAGTGTTGGACTGCCAAGCAGGTGTGCTGTGTTCAAAACTCTCCTGTGCCATTTATTTATTCATTGAAATTCTTGTTCTCCTTCTGTAGTCTTGGCAGTTGTCATACTATACAGTATATTTGAAAAAGAAGACCCTAGTTTTAATGTGTCCTAGAAGCTGTACAAATTGACATACACTATTCTAGTTTGTGGTGTTTGATCCATCAACTCTCCAAGTTTGGCCCCCCTGCAGTTGGCAGCTCTGCTTGACCTTGAGACAGATCAGTGCTGTTTTTTTCCTCTGTTCCCTCAGTTCAAACCAGGTGTGCGTGCAGTGCAGAGCAACTCAGCAACAATGTGGACTCCGCAACAGAAAACACAATGTGTTATTGGGCTTGTGAAAACTGAGCCAGTTATAATAGTGCAACATAATTTTAGATGTCAATATGGTGGTTAACCACCTACAGCAAGAACTATCTGTCGTTGGCTAAAGTCTTTCAAGGAAACTGGTAGTGTTTTAAAAGCAATATCATCAGGTAGACCAAGAACTTCCGAAGATGTTGTTGTACAGGTCTATGTTTCGTGTGTTTCAAGCCTGAAGAAATCATTGGCCAGATGAAGTCTACAATTAGGAGTGCCTAAAAGTATTGTGTACAATGTTGTGTGTAAAAGACGTAAGTTGTATGCCTACAAATTCTTTTTCAAACACCTTGTACATTGGTTATAGAATATTAGTCATATGGTAAGACTGCATTACTATCGCGAGTAATTGTGATGAATAGTGAGAGCAGGTGACATGCCACATAGACATATTTGCAGAAATGAAAATAACAAATAAATGGGTATGAGCTATGTTACAACAAAGGAATTTAAGAATCAAGACTTCCAAAACAGAATGCAATTGCAAAAACATTATAAATATATGTTTTGACAGAGCACAGAGAAACTGTGTGTTTGTGAAATTGTTGATCATTGAAACGTTGCGACAAGACAACACCACCGCTCGGCTGATAACCTGAGAAGAATTCATCATTGAAATACGCCGAGAAAGACTGCAATCGCATATGTGAAACTGTTGCATTCATTTGTTGCTGCTTGTTTACAAACTATTATGTTTTCATCATTTCCTTGGGAGTGATCACATTCACTGTCATATGAACATCTATATCAGGCAATGAGGCATATCTCACTCACTTACCAGTCATACAGATTAGGTGCGTTGATAAGAAATTCCTATCATATGACACACATACAGCCACTAATGCCATGTGTGACACACCAGACACATTTTCCGGTGGAGGATTCGGTTGACTTGTTGCCTTGTCATCAAATGTTTGTGGTTCCCATTCGAAAGCCACTTCCTTTCGACTGCTAATAGAGTAATTGTGCAGAATCAATTATCATTATAGTCCCTACCTTATACCTCACCATCACAAGCGGATGTTACACCATGACACAGACACAAATTTGAATAAGGCGAAAAGCGATGGGGGAAGCCATGACAGAGGTTTTAACATGGATTGACCACTTGGCAGTCCAACACCATAACCACAACGCCATTTCTCTTCCCACCTCCTCTATATTACACTTGTTGTTCTTAGACCTTTCGCTGTTTCTATTTTGCTTTTTTTTCCACAGTCCAGTACAACTTCTTTCCTGTTTTCATGCTTGATCTGTATTAATAGGCTGTCCACTGGACCCTCTTACCACTAAATCTGAGAGGGGTGTTATGGGGAATTTCCCTTGTTAGCATAGCTCAAAGCGTATGTTATGTTGAAAGATGACAGTTTGGGTATGAGTTGACGGAGGAGTAGCAAATGCTTCAGGTAATTTGCTGATTCCACACCTCTTCCATTTATCTAGTAAACCTGTTTGGCATGTGAGATAATTACAAAAAAATTTGAACAGGCTTTTCATGTGGATACTTACATTTTAAGAGAGAAAGAATGTTTTTAATTACTCTAACTCTTGTGTATGGATAACACAAGTCATTACTTATTTTTTGATAGTAAAATTACTGCTACAATTTTTTATAACATGTGTATATCATCACAGACACGGAAAGTGCTCAGAGTTATGTAGAGGAGCAATGTGAGTAATAATGTAGACATCTGTTGATGAACATTAGCCTAAAAAGGATCTTATCACATAGATCCATCACCAGTAAAATAACATCAAAGTTATTGTTTTATTCTTTGTAGTGGTTTTCATGTTAACATTTGTGTTGAACTCAGTTTTATTGCTCTTCACAGGCATCGCCAAATGTGGTTTCCAGTGAGCAGAGGCATACTGCAGAGCATGTATTTCTTGATTTTCGGAAGTCATCATCACCATATGCCCTTTGTAGGCACATTCTTGGTAAGAAATTATTAACAAATTTTTCCATGTAGAGCTTTTTCACCATTTGAAAACTCGTCTTAGAATATGTAAAAATTTTCTTTGTTCCACAATGTTTACAGTTTGGTTGGACATTTAGTCATTCTTTTTAGTGGAATGTCAGCCACAGCATAGAAGGAACTAAATGCATTGAATAAAAGGTAGTGTCAGGTAGAAGAACTCAACTTCACTCACTTAGTCTTCAAGCAGTGTTCAGAGAATCTAATGGATTTTGAAACCATGGACTTAAAAAATTATACTCTGTTTTATGTAATAAATCAGTGATTCCCCTTTCACCATGTTTTGTTTTTAATGTACTTTGTCTGTATTAAAAGTTGAGTACAGAAGGATGCAGTGGACAGTACAAGGCAGAATAAGTTGAGACTTGTGAAGATGGTGTAAATAAAACTAGAAATAATTAAACAGTTAATAGAGCTACAGAGTGTTGCAAAACTTTTGGGGTGAATGTATACAGGTG
The DNA here is from genome assembly GCF_023898315.1 of Schistocerca nitens. Taxonomy (NCBI): domain Eukaryota; kingdom Metazoa; phylum Arthropoda; class Insecta; order Orthoptera; family Acrididae; genus Schistocerca; species Schistocerca nitens. The sequence continues at coordinate 866,733,213 of NC_064616.1, forward strand.
GTAGAAGAGCCAACATTGATTATTTGAAATAATGGTCTACTGGTTGGAAACGAATATTTCAGATGATACTATGTCTCGAATGGTTAATGCATGAGAGGTATGAATTTGTGGACTGTCGATGTTTTTTTTTTTTTTTTTTTTTTAAGAAAACAAACAACAGCCTGCCGCTTCGAAATTAGTGGTGCTACCTTGAAAATCGTACACAGTTGTTTGTGATGTGCTCATAGTGAAGTTTACCACTGTTTTAAGCTCATGACTGGCTGTCAAAGATGAAGCATTGTGTGCTACAGCAAATTGCAGACATATGTTTAATGTATGATGCAAAAGGTTTTAGTATTCAAAAGCTGTATGAATCCACAGAGAATTTTTGAAACTGTTGTCATCCTAATTGAAAGAAATCTATCATCAAGGATAGAAACATATGAGAAATCGGATCATTCAGGTTACAGGACATGGTGTGTGAGAAGATGTGTCAATAAGTACCCATCAAATCTTTTGTGATAACACACTTATACAGTGGGACATTTCAGAAACGAAATGTCCAAGAAATGGTACAAATACTTTTGCACGCAGAATTAAGTTCTGTCAATAAACTGTGTGTAATGCATACACTGCGACTGGTAATAGTCTCTTTGAACAGCTGCTATGAGTTTATGTTCCTGTAACCTTCTCATATTAATAAAAAACTAGATCTCTCAGTGTAAGATCCTCTATGGTCTGTTTGAACCTAAAGTTTGGACACTGTATAATTGACGCCCTGAGTATAGAAGCTTGTCTAAAAAGGTGGTAAAATGCTAAACATTGCAACATTTTAACAGAGGTAATTTGATGACCAAAATAGTTCTGAAATTTGTGTTATATTTCCAAATACATGTGTGGAGTAATTGTGGAATTTCTGAGGCCAAGCTCAAAAATGAACCATAAATGTCTGCCAGGGTAGAAAACCATCTGATATTGGAATGGTGGTGGTGGTGGTGGTGGTGGTGGTGGTGGTGATGAGGGTGGGGGCAGATGCAAACGTAAAAATGTTAGTGGTTCAAACTAATTTTGAATGTTATAAAAAGTGGAACTGTTTGGAGTTTTAGAAATTATGATAGAAAGGTCAATTAAAAATAGTGTTTAATTTCTCAGAAGAGGATAGTAAAAGTGGTAATTAACCATAAACAAATATGTGTTTATTTGGGAGGGAATGAAAAAATGGGTGGGATAACAGTCATAGTAGATTCCATATCCTATTACACTTTAATTTTTAATTTTATTAGCACCCTCACCCGCCGCACTGCGGGTCCAGGACTTAGAATAGGCCCAAGGTATACCTGCCTGTCATACGAGGCGACTAAAAGGAGTTGTGCACGTTTTGGCTTTTATGTGATGGTCCCCTGTAGGGTTTGACGTCCATTCTTCAAAATTTTCCCGAAGCGCGAGCCAATTGGGGAAGGGCGCCTTACAAGGTGCCTTGTGTCCATCGTTCATTGAGATCTTTACCCTACTTTCTCATTGTCGCATTGCAGTGCTGCCCATTCTCCATCTTTTGGGCGAGGACACCTTCCTGGGTGCGTTTTCCACCATGCATTAGGCAGTGTAGATTTCTGCATCAACGATGACCACGGACTTCTTTCCACCTGATATCTATCATGGTAGCCAGTCCGTTGTCGTGGGGCCACCATGTACCCTGTTGGTTGTAGCCCCCTGACCACACAGGGATTGCTCTGCTGATGCCTTCACCGTTAACTCACCATGTACATCAAGGTGTAGATGCCCATCCACCTGGGGCATTGGGATTTCTGGCAATCGTCATCCTCCCAGGTGACCTTTGCTGTGGCTGGGTTGCGCCTGTGAGGAGGCCCTCGTCGGATTGGGTGACATCAGGGCGGATGACACGCGATGTAGCATAGTCCATCATCTCTTGCTGATGGTGAAACACCAGCAGTCTCTATGCGATCACGAGCTCAATTCAGCGCACAGAAGTACAACCCCAAAGCATTCCCCTCCTTGTCCTTACCATGGGCGGAACATTAGGCTAAGAATGGCAGCAGATCTTATTTGCCCTGGTACTTGTATGTTCAAAAGCTGATGGGGAATCTTTCATGACGATGAAGCCTCAGTTTTTTGTTGAGCAGTTAGAGGACAAGTTTGGGGAGGTGGAGGGCTTGTCCAAAATGAGATCTGGGTCAGTCTTAATCAAAACAGCATCCTCTGCCCAGTCACGGCAGTTACTCGCTTGTGACAAGCTGGGGGATGTTTCTGTAACTATCACGCCCCATAAGAGCTTAAATATGGTCCAGGGTATCATATTTCACAGAGACCTTCTTTTGCAGTCCGATGATGAGCTGCGCGCCATTTTACAGTGGTGAGGTGTACATTTCGTCCAGCGTGTCCACCAGGGTCCGAAGGATAATCGGGTTGCCACCGGTGCCTTTATCTTGGCATTCCCCAGGAAGGTCGAGGTGATGGTCTGCTGCTGTGATGTAAAGCCCTATATCCCTCTCCCGATGCAGCGCTTTAAGTGCTGGAAGTTCAGCCATATGTCTTCCCGCTGTAGTTCCAGCGTCACATGTCGATATTGCGGATGCCCATCACATTCCAATACTCGATGTGCCCTGCCTCCCATCTATGTCAACTGCAGAGAGCACCATTCACCATGCTTGCCTGACTGCAGGATTCTCCAGAAAGAAAGGAAAATCATGGAGTACAAGACCCTGGACAGACTGACCTACACTGAGGCTAAGAGAAAATTTGAACGCCTGCATCCTGTGTGTATGACATCATCTTATGCCGCTGCTACAACAGTTCTGGCACCATCAGCTCTGCCAACCCAGGTCACCTCTCGGAGCCAGAAGACTACACTTGCCCCCTTGAGGGTGGGGTGCATTTCCCTCCCTGTTGCTCCTGCACCACTTACTTCGGGAGCAACACCCTCCCAACCATCGGGGGTGTCCGTCCCCACTTCTAAGCCGGAGAAGCGTAAGTCTTCTTTGGCTTCTCTCACAAGGAAGGGGTCCCTTGGGTCACTCCCTTCCCAGGTTTCTTCTAGTGGAAAAGATGACACCCGCCAGTGGCTGAAGAGCCCAAAAGCAGCTGGTTGTAGGGCTTCACACTCGTCCTCAGTCCCGGAGACTGAGCCAGTGAAGTCCTCCCAGAGAGAGAAACCCAAAGAGCAGTGAGAGAAATCCAAAAAGAAAACCCCTAAGACCATGGAAATTGTGGTGGCACCCACACCACCACTACCTACAAGCTCTGTGGCTGAGGCTGGGGTGGAGATTTTGGCATCTGCTGAGGATCTAGATCTCTCCAAACCCTCAGACACAATGGATATAGACTTCTCAGGCAATAAATTGGTGGCAGCAGGTGACTCTGAGATGTAAACTGCCTGATTGAATGTTCCATGCCTTCTCACAATGTCACCCTCTAGTGGAATTACAGCGGTTTTTTCCACTACCTGGCTGAGCTAAGGCAACTGTTAAGCTTTACACCTGCTATCTGCATTGCCCTCCAGGAAACCTGGTTCCCAGCAATGCAGACCCCTGCTCTCCGTGACTATAAGGGATATCACAGGAACCATAGCGACTATAATTGAGTGTCAGGTGGAGTTTGCGTTCATGTGCTAAACTCGGTCTGTAGTGAAAATGTGCCTCTTCAAACCCCTCTTGAAGCTGTGGCTGTCAGAGAATAAGGATGACACAGGAAATAACTGTCTGCAATCTATATCTTCCTCCAGATGGTGAAGTGCCCCTGAATGTATTAGCTGGACTGATTGATCTACTCCCTAAACATTTCCTACTTCTGGGAGATTTTAATGCCCATAACCCCTTGTGGGGTGTTACCATGCTTATTGGCCGAGGCAGAGATGTCAAAACTTTACTGTCGCAGTTTGATCTCTGCTGCTTAAATACAGGGGCCACCACACATTTCAGTGTGGCTCATGGTAGTTACTCGGCCATTGATTTATCAATTTGCAGCCCAGGACTTTCCCATCTATCCCCTGTAGAGCACATAATGACCTGTGTGGTATTGACCCCTTCCCCATCTTTCTGTCACTGTCCCAGCGTCAGGCACACGGACACCTGCAGAGATGGGCTTTGTAACAAGGCGGACTGGGGAACTTTCACCTCTGCTGTCACCGCTGAATCTCCCCCACACGGTAACATCGATGTGATGGTTGAGCAAGTGACTAGCACAATTGCTTCTGTGGCAGAAAACATGATCCCTCGCTCTTTAGGCTGCCCCAGGCGTAAGGCAGTCCCTTGGTGCTTGCCGGAAGTCGCTGAAGCAATTAAGGAGTGTCGGCGAGCTCTACGGTAGTATAAGTGGCACCCTTCCCTGGAGCACCTCATAGCTTTTAAACGGCTCTGTGCTCGTGTTTGCTGCATTATCAAACAACGGAAGAAGGAGTGTTGGGAGAGATATGTCTCCACCATTGGGTGCCACACGTCACCTTCCCAAGTCTGGGCAAAGATAAAACGTCTTTTCGGGTATCAGGCTCCAACAGCTGTCTCTGGTGTTACCATAAATGGCGAGTTATGTAACGACACAACCGCGATTGCCGAGCACTTTTCTGAGCAATTTTCTCAAGCCTCTGCGTAGGAGAATTCCCCCCAGCCTTTCACACACTCAAACGGCAGCTGGAAGGGAACGTCCTCTCATTCACTACACACTGCAGTGAATGCTATAACGCCTTATTTACAGAGTGGGAGCTCCTCAGTGCCCTTGCACATTGCCCTGACACAGCTCCTGGGCCGGATAGCATCCACAGCTTGATGTGGATAGCTATCAGCCCATCAGCCTCACCAATGTTCTTTGTAAGCTGCTGGAACGTATGGTATGTCGGCGGTTGGGTTGGGTCCTGGAATCACATGGCTTGCTGCCTCCATGTCAGGGCAGCTTCTGCCAGGGTCGCTCTACCACCGATAATCTTGTGTCCATTGAGTCTGCCGTCTGAACAGCCTTTCGAGATGGCAACACCTGATTGCCATCTTTTATGACTTACGTAAAGCATACGACACGAACTGGCGACATCATATCCTTGCCACATTGTATGAGTGGGGACTCCGGGGACCACTCCCGATTTTTATCCAAAACTTCCTGTTGCTCCGTACTTTCCGTGTCCCAAGTTGGTGACTCCCATAGTTCCATCCATATCCAGGAGAATGGAGTCCCACTGGGCTCTGTATGGAGTGTGTCTATATTTTTAGTGCCCATTAACGGTCTAGCAGCAGCTGTCAGGCCCTCCGTCTCACCTTCTCTGTATGCAAACGACTTCTGCATTTCATACTGCTGCTCCAGTTCTGTTGTTGCTCAGCGGCGCCTCCAGGTTGCCATCCACAAGGCGCAGTCATGGGCTCTAGCCCATGGCTTCCAGTTTTCAGTCGCAAAGTCGTGTGTCATGCACTTCTGTCGGCGTCGTACCGTTCATCCGGAACCCGCACTTTACCTTAATGACGATCCACTCACTGTAGTGGAGACATATCAATTCCTAGGACTGGTGTTCAATACTTGATTGATTTATCTCCCTCATCTTCATCAGCTTAAGCAGGAGTGCTGTCAGCACCTCAATACCCTCCGTTGCCTGAGCAACACCAATTGGGGTGCAGATCACTCTACTCTGCTGCTGCTCTACAGAGCTCTTGTCGAATCCCGAATTGACTATGGTAGTGTGGTTGATGGTTCGGCTGCGCCTTCAGCATTACATTTACTTGACCCTGTGCACCACTGTGGTGTCTGATTAGCGACAGGAGCTTTTAGGACGAGTTTGATGACCAGCGTCCTGGTGGAGGCTGGTGTCCCTCCACTGCAGATCAGATTTGTGCAACTTCTTGCCAGTTACGCAGCACCCATTCATAGTTTCCCTGAGCATCCGAATTACCGTCTCCTTTTCCCGCCCGCAACAGTCCATCTCCTGCATCGGCAGCCCAGATCGGGTCTTAACGATTGCGGTTCGCGTGCAGTCTCTTCTTTCCGAACTGGAGTCCTTACCTTTACCACCTCTACTTGCGGTCCATTCACGTACGCCTCCATGGTGTATGCCTCGGCCACAGCTTCATCTGGACCTTTTGCATGGCCCTAAGGACTCCGTTAACCCCACCACTCTCCGCTGTCACTTCCTGTCGATTATTGACTTGTTCCGGGGCTCTAAAGCGGTTTACACTGACGGTTCAATGGCTGATGGTCACGTAGGCTTCACATATGTTCATGGAGGACATATTGAGCAGCACTCGTTGCCATTTGGCTGCAGTGTTTTCACTGCAGAGCTGGCGGCCACATCTCGTGCTCTTGAGTACATCCGCTCATGCCCTGGCGAGTCATTTCTCCTGTGTACTGACTCATTGAGCAGCCTACAAGCTATCTACCAGTGCTACCCTCGCCACCCTCTGGTAGCGTCCATTCAGAATTCCATCTATGCCCTGGAACAGTCCCGCCATTCCGTGGTGTTTGTATGGACCCCAGGACACGTCGGAATCCCCAGCAACGAACTTGCCGACGGGCTGGCCAAACAGACGACACGGAAACTGCTTCTGGAGATAGGCATCTCCAAAGCTGACCTGCATTCTGTCTTACACTGCAGAGTTTTCCGGCTTTGGGAGACAGAATGGTATAACAGCACACACAACAAACTGCGTGTCATTAAGGAGACTATGAATGTGTGGAAGTCTTCCATGCAGGCCTCTCGCAGGGAATCAGTTGTCCTCTGCTGGCTCCGCATTGGCCATATGTGGCTAACGCATGGTTACCTACTCCATTGTGAGGACCCTCCTCAGTGTCGCTGTGGCTCCCAAATGACAGTCATCCACCTCTTGCTGGACTGCCCACTTTTAGCCACTCTGCGGCAGACTTTTAACTTTCCCAGCACCCTGCCTTCGGTGGAGGGCGACAATGTCTCCACAGCAGCTTCTGTTTTACGTTTTATCCATGAGAGTGGGTTTTATACTTCTATGTAGGTTTTAGCGCATGTCCTTTGTCCCTCTTTGTCTTCCACCCTAGTGCTTTTAGGGCGGAGGTTTTAATGTGTTGCAGAGTGGCTGGCTTCCCCTTGTTATTCTCATGGTTGGCCAGCCACTGTAATCTGATTTCATGTTTTACTCTCTTCTGTTTCTAGCATCTCTGTTGTTTTCTTGTCCTCTTCTTGTTTCTTTTAGTGTTTGTTGCCTTCCCTCCATTCTTGTGGCTTTTCCTTTCTTTCCGTTTTGTGTTTTATGTTTCGTCTGTTTTATTCTCACACGTGTGGCATTTTTTTATTAGGAACAAGGGACTGATGACCTCGTAGTTTGGTCACTTCTCCTGCCTTTAAACCAACCAACCTTTTATTAGTAGTAGGGGAAGTGTGTTCAGTTATTGATTGATTTTTCATTTCATTGTTGTTGGTTGATCATTACTTCAATTATTTTATCAAAACTGGACATACTTGCCAACAGTGAGTTATCCACAATTGCTGTTTGTAGAAAACACTTATTTTCTGTCTGTTAATTGCTGTTTTGCTATCTCAAACTGACTGGATTTGGGTGATATGAAACTGGTTGTTCCATTAAGACTGGTTACTCTGTAAATATGAGAAAGGATCTGAAGATGAGCAATGCTGGCCAAAACTGGTCAGTTTGAGATAATAAAAACAGTGATCAACAGATGAAAAATAAGTCTATTTACGTCAATAATTTCTCTGTATAATGAAAGAAGAAAAAGGTTTGGGGTAATAAAGAATTCCTAAGTTTCCAGCAAAGTAAGTGCATTGGTGATAAATGTACTGTTAAAAAAAGATCCTAGCATACAAGTATTGCCTAGAGCCACAACAAAACTGTACTAGTTTCATTCATGTCACAAAATTATTTCAGTGTTGTGTAAGGACTTGTGTTCTGGAGGAGATGGCTGCAAATCATGGTCTGGCTCCTGTGATTTTCCTTAGATTAGTTTTGAGGAATACGAGAAACTTAATTGAATTCTGCCAAAGTCTTATCCTTACCCAACTGAGTGGCAGACCGTAAAAAAAGGGATGGGAGAATTCCATTTTCATATCTTGTGATGTTTTATCATCTTTAAATATCCTGATGGTGTGTTACATATCAGGCACATGCCGTGAAAAAATTGAGAGTTATGAATGGTAAAAACTTTTCTCTCTCTTTGTGGCACTGCTTTGTAATGTATTTATACTGCCTCATAAAGTTCAAAGTTAGGTGGGCAGCAATTTATTTTCTCTTCTTATACTTTAATGTATCTTTGTTGTTGTAGTGATTACTTATGAAGGAGCACAAAAATTGAAACCCTAGTGAATGAGTAACGCACTGTTAAAGTCAGATCATAGCATATTAGTATTGGTGATAGCCATAACATAAGTGTACTAGTTACAGTTTCATTCATGTCACAGAATTGTTTCACTATTCTTGAAGTCTAATTCATGAGAACAGCCAGACAAGACTCTCACTTGCTCTTCTGGCACTGAGTCAATTTAAGATACACTTTAATCTTCCATTATTTGCTGAATATTATTATAGAATCAGTGTCATACCATATTTGATTTACTCTGACTGGTTTACCTTCAACGCTTATATTAATGTATGAGACATTTGATTGATAATGAGACAGACTATCACCCCCTCTCTCCCTCTTTCTTGTGTGCTATTATCCCCTCATATTGGTGGTTAAGTGGATATATATCTTGACTACAAATCTGAAGTCTTGGAGTTCAGACACATGATTGGCCATCTCTTTTTTGGTACTTAATGTGGCTTTTGCATTGTGCTCTAAGGATGTGGAGAATACGAAGTTCAACTGTGATGTGCAGTTCATAGTGTGTGTGTTGAGCTCTTAAGTCCCAACCAATTGGTCAGGTGAGCGAATTCCAAGATCAGAGGAAGAAAAAGGCACACTATCTCCATCCTGCACTGTGGTGTTAAAGCCAACCATCTGGTTCACCCATTCAATTTTCTCAATTAAAGAAAAAGTGTTACAATTTTGGGCTGTCCTCAGCTTGCATCTTACATTCTACTTCTACATCTACACCTACATTTATACTCCGCAAGCCACCCAACGGTGTGTGGCGGAGGGCACTTTACGTACCACTGTCATTACCTCCCTTTCCTGTTCCAGTCGCGTATGGTTCGCAGGAAGAACGACTGTCTGAAAGCCTCCGTGCGCGCTCTAATCTCTCTAATTTTACATTCGTGATCTCCTCGGGAGGTATAAGTAGGGGGAAGCAATATATTCGATACCTCATCCAGAAACGCACCCTCTCGAAACCTGGCGAGCAAGCTACACCGCGATGCAGAGCGCCTCTCTTGCAGAGTCTGCCACTTGAGTTTGTTAAACATCTCCGTTACGCTGTCACGGTTACCAAATAACCCTGTGACGAAACGCGCTGCTCTTCTTTGGATCTTCTCTATCTCCTCCGTCAACCCGATCTGGTACAGATCCCACACTGATGAGCAATACTCAAGTATAGGTTGTACAAGTCTTTTGTAAGCCACCTCCTTTGTTGATGGACTACATTTTCTAAGGACTCTCCCAATGAATCTCAACGTGGTACCCGCCTTACCAACAATTAATTTTATATGATCATTCCACTTCAAATCGTTCCGCACGCATACTCCCAGATATTTTACAGAAGTAACTGCTACCAGTGTTTGTTCCGCTATCATATAATCATACAATAAAGGATCCTTCTTTCTATGTATTCGCATTACCTTACATTTGTCTATGTTAAGGGTCAGTTGCCACTCCCTGCACAAAGTGCCTATCCGCTGCAGATCTTCCTGCATTTCGCTACAATTTTCTAATGCTGCAACTTCTCTGTATACTACAGCATCATCCGCGAAAAGCCGCATGGAACTTCCGACACTATCTACAGTGAAACTTGACAGTTTTTATGTTAGCAAACAATGGCAGAGGCAAAAGAAGTGAAAAGTGACACATAAAAATTCCGAGACTGACCGGTAATTGAACCTGAGACTTTCAGGTTCTGTTTGGTGCATTACCACTGAGCCACAATTTTTACTGTACATGGCGTAAAGTCAATTTCATTGAACTGTGAATGTGTACCTTAATTTAAGTTATAATGCTATTAAGGCTACTGACCTTCACATTGGATTGAAAACTGCAACAACTGTTGACCCTAGGATATTGAAAGTGAGACCTTCTAAATGCTGTTGAATGTGACACCCTGCTTACACTGAATGCTTTTCAGTGCCTCAAAAGAACTTGGGATGCAAACAGGTCTTGTTTTCTCCATTTCTATGAGGCTTTCATGTGGTGTGGATGTGGCTTTTAGTGCCTCTTTGTGCCTGAGTGAAGCCATCTTATCTCATAATGCTAGATGCAGCAAACTGTGAGGCAATCGAGTTGGGACACATTGGCTTACAAAACTAGTCCCATTTCTAGTGTGCAGAACTGATATACTGCCACTAGCCATCTGATGAAAACTTCCCATAGTGAAACTGGTATGTAAGGTCTTATTCATCCAAAAAACATTTGTGTTCCACAATATTCATCTTTATTGAAAATCTTCAAATGATGAAGTGACCTTGGAATTAGAGCAGTGATAAACCTCTTGTCTGGAACTAATAAATGCTGCTGGCTGGAACTGAAACAGATCATTGCACTTGCTACTTAGGAGGTTCAGTGGTATCTTAGATGAAACACAAAAAGAAAAAAGTGTGTTCAGGTATACATTTTTACAATAGTCGTATAAAGTGCCATATTTTATATTTGTGGCTGCTTAGTCGTTTACTTTGATTTGTGCATATGCTTCATACCAACAACAAATATCTAGACACTCATGAAGACCTTTATGTGACTTGGAGTGACTGAAGTTGGTGAAGATCACTTATATTTTAGCAAACCATGCAGCTCACATGCTATGTCCTTTGGTGGTAGCAGCTACCTGCGTGTGTTGCTTGTGGCATATGACTTTTATTGGGCAATGTTTTAATTGAAACATATTTTCTGTGAGGTGGAAATTCTAAACTTAGCTGAAGATATGCAGTCTGTTTTATTAGATATTTAAGGGAATATGCTATATGATTTAAAGCTTTGTGAAGAATTAGGGCTTCCCTTGAAAATGATACAGGAGTTGTAGTTTTATTAAGCCATGTGTCAGTTTTACAAGGGTATTAGATATTTCCTGGTATTAGAGCTTAAGGACCAATGAATACATATGCATACATTTTACACACAGATCCAGTTTGACAAGTATGTTTGTGGTCTTGTAGTAGTAAATATCCTGACATTTGCCTGAAGTGATGTAGGAAAATCACAGAAAACCTAAATCAGAATTCCCAGATGGAAATTGGAGCTTCCATCCTTCCGAGTAATTGGCCAATCATTTACAGTCTCATTCTGTTTAGTCTTATTGGAGCTTCAATCCTTCCAAATAATAGGCCAGCCATTTACAACCTCATTCTGTTTAGGCTTAGTGTACAGTACTGTTTTGATTACACATTCTTTCAAAGAAGTACTTTGATATTCTATAAAGCTAGTGCTACACTTTTCATTCATTTCTCAGTAGTGATCACTGCATATACTGCACACACCATACACCCATTATTTCATAATGTAACACTATACTGAGTACGAGCTGGCATCACAGCCATTATTATGATGTGCAGTTTTCACTTTGTCAACCCGATCTGGTACAGATCCCACACTGATGAGCAATACTCAAGTATAGGTCGAATGAGTGTTTTGTAAGCCACCTCCTTTGTTGCTGGACTACATTTTCTAAGGACTCTCCCAATGAATCTCAACCTGGTACCCGCCTTACCAACAATTAATTTTATATGATCATTCCCCTTCAAATCGTTCCGCACGCATACTCCCAGATATTTTACAGAAGTAACTGCTACCAGTGTTTGTTCTGATATCATATAATCATACAATAAAGGATCCTTCTTTCTATGTATTCGCAGTACCTTACATTTGTCTATGTTAAGGGTCAGTTGCCACTCCCGGCACAAAGTGCCTATCTGCTGCAGATCTTCCTGCATTTCGCTACAATTTTCTAATGCTGCAACTTCTCCGTATACTGCAGCATCATCCGCGAAAAGCCGCATGGAACTTCCGACACTATCTACTAGGTCATTTATATATATTGTGAAAAGCAATGGTCCCATAACACTCCCCTGTGGCATGCCAGAGGTTACTTTAACGTCTGTAGACGTCTCTCCATTGATAACAACATGCTGTGTTCTGTTTGCTAAAAACTCTTCAGTCCAGCCACACAGCTGGTCTGATATTCCGTAGGCTCTTACTTTGTTTATCAGGCGACAGTGCGGAACTGTATCGAACGCCTTCCGGAAGTCAAGAAAAATAGCATCTACCTGGTAGCCTGCATCTAATATTTTCTGGGTTTCACGAACAAATAAAGCGAGTTGGGTCTCACACGATCGCTGTTTCCGGAATCCATGTTGATTCCTACATAGTAGATTCTGGGTTTCCAAAAACGACATGATACTCGAGCAAAAAACATGTTCTAAAATTCTACAACAGATCGACGTCAGAGATATATGTCTATAGTTTTGCGCATCTGCTCGACGACCCTTCTTGAAGACTGGGACTACCTGTTCTCTTTTCCAATCATTTGGAACCCTCCGTTCCTCTAGAGACTTGTGGTACACGGCTGTTAGAAGGGGGGCAAGTTCTTTCGCGTACTCTGTGTAGAATCGAATTGGTATCCCGTCAGGTCCAGTGGACTTTCCTCTGTTGAGTGATTCCAGTTACTTTTCTATTCCTTGGACACTTATTTCGATGTCAGCCATTTTTTCGTTTGTGCGAGGATTTAGAGAAGGAACTGCTATGCGGTCTTCCTCTGTGAAACAGCTTTGGAAAAAGGTGTTTAGTATTTCAGCTTTACGCGTGTCATCCTCTGTTTCAATGCCATCATCATCCCGGAGTGTCTGGATATGCTGTTTCGAGCCACTTACTGATTTAATGTAAGACCAGAACTTCCTAGGATTTTCTGTCAAGTTGGTACATAGAATTTTACTTTAGAATTCACTGAACGCTTCTCGCATAGCCCTCCTTACGCTAACTTTGACATCGCTTAGCTTCTGTTTGTCTGAGAGTTTTTGGCTGCGTTTAAACTTGGAGTGAAGCTCTCTTTGCTTTCTCAGTAGTTTCCTAACTTTGTTGTTGTACCACGGTGGGTTTTTCCCGTCCCTCACAGTTTTACTCGGCACGTACCTGTCTAAAACGCATTTTACGATTGCCTTGAACTTTTTCCATAAACACTCAACATTGTCAGTGTCGGAACAGAAATTTTCGTTTTGATCTGTTAGGTAGTCTGAAATCTGCCTTCTATTACTCTTGCTAAACAGATAAACATTCCTTCCTTTTTTTGTATTTCTATTAACTGCCATATTCAGGGATGCTGCAACGGCCTTATGATCACTGATTCCCTGTTCTACACATACAGAGTCGAAAAGTTCGGGTCTGTTTGTTATCAGTAGGTCCAAGATGTTATCTCCACGAGTCGGTTCTCTATTTAATTGCTCGAGGTAATTTTCGGATAGTGCACTAAGTATAATGTCACTCGATGCTCTGTCCCTACCACCCGTCCTAAACATCTGAGTGTCCTAGTCTATATCTGGTAAATTGAAATCTCCACCTAAGACTATAACATGCTGAGAAAATTTATGTGAAATGTATTCCAAATTTTCTCTTAGTTGTTCTGCCACTGATGCTGCTGAGTCGGGAGGTCGGTAAAAGGAGCCAATTATTAACCTATCTCGGTTGTTGAGTGTAACCTCCACCCATAATAATTCACAGGAACTATCCACTTCTACTTCACTACAGGATAAACTACTACTAACAGCGACGAACACTCCACCACCGGTTGCATGCAATCTATCCTTTCTAAACAGTGTCTGTACCTTTGTAAAAATTTCGGCAGAATTTATCTCTGGCTTCAGCCAGCTTTCTGTACCTATAATGATTTCAGGTTTGGTGCTTTCTATCAGCGCTTGAAGTTCCGGTACTTTACCAACGCAGCTTCGACAGTTTACAATTACAATACCGATTGCTGCTTGGTCCCCGCATGTCCTGACTTTGCCCCGCACCTGTTGAGGCTGTTGCCATTTCTGTACTTGCCCGAGGCCATCTAACCTAAAAAACCACCCAGCCCACGCCACACAACCCCTGCTACCCGTGTAGCCGCTTGTTGCGTGTAGTGGTCTCCTGACCTATCCAGCGGAACCCGAAACCCCACCACCCTATGGCGCAAGTCGAGGAATCTGCAGCCCACACGGTCGCAGAACCGTCTCAGCCTCTGATTCAGACCCTCCACTCGGCTCTTTACCAAAGGTCCGCAGTCAGTCCTGTCGACGATGCTGCAGATGGTAAGCTCTGCTTTCATCGCGTTAGCGAGACTGGCAGTCTTCACCAAATCAGATAGCCGCCGGAGGCCAGAGAGGATTTCCTCTGATCCATAGCGACACACATCATTGGTGCCGACATGAGCGACCACCTGCAGATGGGTGCACCCTGTACCCTTCATGGCATCCGGAAGGACCCTTTCTGTAGTGGACTGACAAGGCAGCCAGTCCACAGTGACGGGTAACTGGAAGGCACGCGTACACACACGCCGACTGGCGTGAAGTCTGGAACAGGATACGTTATGAATGCTATAAAGAAAAGAACGGAGCTTCTCGTATACTTAACTTTTATTCGCTTCTGCGGTACATCGCTCTTGATAATTCAAGTGAGACTCTCTCCAGATATGGTTAATGGCGCCTTGCTAGGTCGTAGCCATGGACTTAGCTGAAGGCTATTCTAACTGTCTCTCGGCAAATGAGAGAAAGGCTTCGTACGTGTAGTCGCTAGCAATCTCGTCCATACAACTGGGGGCGAGTGCTAGTACGTCTCTCTAGACCTGCCGTGTGGTGGCGCTCGGTCTGCGATCACACAGTGGCGACACGCGGGTCCGACATGTACTAATGGACCGCGGCTGATTTAAAGCTACCACCTAGCAAGTGTGGTGTCTAGCGGTGACACCACACTTTCCACATCTGGAATGACTCCCCCCGGTATGCGCATGGAGTGCACATTGGTTTTCTTCCCCTCTCTTGCTGCCATATCCCTATGGGGCCCCATTACGCGCCTGACGTTGGAGCTCCCAACTACCAGTAAGCCCACCCTCTGCAACCGCCTGGATCTTGCAGACTGAGGGGCAATCTCTGTAACAGGATAAGCAGCCATGTCAGGCCGAAGATCAGTATCAGCCTGAGACAGAGCCTGAAACCGGTTCGTCAGACAAACTGGAGAGGCCTTCCGTTCAGCCCTCCGGAATGTCTTTCACCCCCCTGCCACACCTTGAGACGACCTCCCACTCTACCACAGGTGAGGGGTCAGCCTCAATGCGGGCAGTATCCCGGGCAACCACAGTCTTAGTCCGTTCGGGAGATGTGTGGGACGACCTGGCCGTCCCCGACAAACCCTCATCCGGACCCCCACAGTGATGCCCATTGGCAACAGCCTCAAACTGTGTGACCGAAGCCAACACTGCCTGAAGCTGGGAGCGAAGGGATGCCAACTCAGCCTGCATCCGAACACAGCAGTTGCAGTCCCTATCCATGCTAAAAACTGTTGTGCAAAGAACGTCTGAACTAATCTACAGAGAGCGTAAACAAATCGACACAAAATTTAAACGGTTATTAAAATACAAGATTGCCTAGTAAATGCAGTAATGCTGCTACTTGCGCACTGCTGACACACTGCTCGGCGGCAGAAGGAGACTATGCGATTTTACACTATTTAGGTACTAAAACGCGATGCTACAACTCTCAAACACTATAATACGCCCGAAATTTATGAATTAAACAATGCAAGTACCAAAAACACGCAAAGAAGTTAAGAATTAAACTATGTAACAAATGAGTGAGCTAGGAGTATACGACTTGCTGCTGCAGCTGCTTATCCAACGGCGGCAGGGAGCACACTTTGTTACTTGTAGTTATGAAATTGATCCATTTTGTATTATATGCCTTTCCAAATGCCAAATGTGTACTGAAAGATCACAGTCTGCTGGTACCTATATCAGACATTTACTCTATGTTAGCATATGTGTAAGGAGTCCAGATGTCACACTTTGTGTTGACCTTCCACAAATCCAGTTTCATGTTGCAATAGTTCTCAAGGGAGAACTGCCCCCGTATGAATGAATGGCTGAGAAAAATGGCGCAGTACTGAAGACACTGGAATTCTACTTGAGATGGTTACACTTCTGATCTTTATTGAGCTATCCAGTCACAGGTTTTCTAAGGTTTTATTAAATTGCTTGAGGCAAACGATTAAAAAAAAAAATTTTGATATAATTCTGTTTAATTCATTTTGCTTTTTGTCAGTATAAGACTGATTGCAAACATTCAATCTATCTTTAATTGCTTTTGATGGAAGACACTTTGTGGATCATAACTTAAATTTTCACATAGTAAAAGTTTATTCTGTTGTAACGTAGAACACTTTCAGCTATAATAAAACTACATGAAATCTCTCTTCATATCAGTCTTTTTACTGATATTTACTTTTATCAGTTTTTGTGATATGATACAAGTTTACACATTTGGTTTCCTTTTTAGAAATTATGCCCAATGTTATTAACGTTTATTGGAAGCCAGGACCATCTCTTGTGTGCAGTGATATGATGCCTGAACTAATCTCATGAAGGCTGATACAAGAGCACTGCTCAGCTTACATTTGGACACTTTCTTTAAAAAGAATTCTCAGGAACTGAGTTATCTCAGTCATTGTATTAGGTGAAAATACTTCAATACATGTAACATGCTTCTTATAAAAACATTTTTAATTAATATTAATTAATTAATTAAAAAGACAGTAAAATGTTTTGATAACTTTCAAAAGATAAAAGGATGAAAGTAACTTTCGCACAATGTGTCACTGCCAAGTAACATAGCTTGATGATACTTGGACCATACTGAGAATGAACTGCTATAGTATAGTACAGTAGGTAACTGAAACAAAGACACAGTGAGATGAACAGAAATGACACTTTTATTCAAACACAATAATTACACTGAACTCACCCAAATTCCTGATTGTCACTCGGACATTACAAAAGGTGGTATATGGTTCTTAATAGGGTGTAAGATCACCATGGATGGTAATGCATGCTCTGCAATTTACTCTCATGCTAGCTGCAAAGTTGGTGTGGAGTTCTTGTTGTAGGGCATTCCATTCCTCCACCAGTACTGTTAACAAGAGCTGGGTGGTCGTTGGTGCATGCAAATGTGCTATGATATGTCTTTCCAATGCATCCTATATGTGCGTGATGGGATTTAAATTTGGAGAACGGGCAGACCAGCCTATTTGCCGAATACCCACTCGGGCTGAGAGCTGCTCCACCTGCGCTGTTCAATGTGGTTGTGCATTGTCATCCATAAAAATGAAGTCAGGGCTGAATGCACCCCTTGAAAGACACACACTGGGAAGGGGCACAGTGTCACAATAATGTAGACTGGTGAGTGTACCATTTCGAAAGATTTGGAGATCAATACAACCATTCAACGTTATGCCTCCCCATGCCATAATGCCTGGACCACGAAAGCAGTCATGATTGAAAATGTTCCTGGGTGCATTACGTGTTTCCACATCTCGCTCTATGAGGGTACATCCAGCATTGATGGGTGTATATCCAGTTACGAAGAAAATTTTTAGCATTTTTGTAGTGATTTTCATTTTTGCATGTTTTTAGCCCTTTTATCCTGATGTCAACCTGGTTCAGTCAACACATTATAAACGTGATTTGCAGACGAGATAAATGGGCAACAATTAGAGTCCTCTAATTCTGTTTTGGCCCCCTGAATCTTGCTTGAATTTAGCCTTCAGTGTTATTTAAACTGTATAAATAGCAATTTGATTCCAAAGGCACAGTGTAATTCTGATGTCTTACTTGGTTGACACAATAGGACATGTCAAAGGTCACCATATTGATAGAAGCTGTGTCAGCTGAGGATGGGCAGTTTTCCAGTAGTTTCAGCAGGTGCTAGCAGAATGACGGAAGTAAAAGGTGGTACTTTGGTTTGACATCATTAGATGTCATTGTGTGTATTCATTTCTAAGCAATAGTATGACGGCAACACTGATGGTTGCCATCTTAAAGTGCAGATATGTGTGTGTATTTGTGATGGAAGCTAATAATAATAATAATAATAATAATAATAATAAACAAACATTACATAAAGTATAGGTTGATAATCATTCGAATTCATCATCATAACTTTTTTTGAAAATGATTGCGACTCAGCTGTCTTTAGTCGTTGGTGATTAATCACTGCTTGAGTAGTCCGTGGAAGACAGTGGCTAGATTTGGGACCAACTATCCACAGTGAGGTTAGTAGACTGTTGGTTAGTTTTCTCTTTCTCTTTTTATGGTTTCTGGATTGCTGTATTCCTGTGTATAGTCAGGTGTCTCTCCTTTTTTATGGTTAAACACTAGTCCACAGTGTGTGGTCTAGTGATTAGCATCACTGCCTCTCTTTTGCTGAGTCCTGGGTTCAATTTTCAGCCAAGTCTGAAATTTTCTTCACTTTGGGACTGTGTGTCTGTATTGTCCTATTTATTTTATCTCATTTTCATTGACGTGCAAGTCACCAAAGTGATGTCAAATAGAAAGACTTGAACCAGGCAGCCGAACAACACCAGACAGGGTCTCCTGGCCAATGATGTCATAAAATCATTGCATTTTGTGGAACACTAATTAACACTTTTTTTCTCATTGTTTTCTGAGTTTTGGAATTACATTTTTTATTGTCCTATTGTTCATTTTCGTTGGAGTGAATTTCATTATCTAAAATTCACCAATAATGTGCCAAGAAAAATTCTTTTTTTTTTTTCGTATTTCTATGCTGCTGTCTATTATTTAAGGAATTGATTGTTAAAGAACATACATAGCTACTTCTTGACTGACAGTGTAGCATTAGTTTCTTTTTTCTTCTGAATGTGCTGAATTATACTTTTCCTGTACTTCTGTTGATGGCAATTGTCAGTTAATATGCAGTTAATTATGTTACATTTTACTGCATCCTTCAATTTCAAGATATAACTCATGCTTTCAACCTCACCTTTTGCAGAAACATCAAAAGTGGACCATGTTTTATTTGAAGCAATAAACTTGCTGAAAGAAGCTTTGATTAGAGAGTGGGTATTGTTACCTGAAGCAGAGAAGGAAACATTATTAACTTATTTGATGGAGTATGCACTACATAAAACGATGCCACCTTTTGTTCATCACAAATTATTGCAGGTAAGCCTATGTTAAAGAAATTAGCTTATGCACCACATATGTTTGTTGTAAGTGGATTGCAGTAAAATTATTTGCATTATTTGTGTTATAATAGTAATGGTGAAATGCGTCAGATGAGTCATAGCTAAATTAAAAGGGCACATTACCTAAGGGTAAATGTTGTGATTTGCCAATAGAAAGGTGAATCAGTGACTTACTGGTTTTCAGAGATATATTTTCATTTAGAATGTAAAACACTAATAGCAAACCCTTGTGTAACTGTTACAGGAAAGAATACTGTTTTCATGTACTAGCTAGAGTGCTGGTCGTCAGATTATTTGCTTAAGGCAGATCAACACCATTGAGACTGCACTACTAGGTTTTGTTTTTGTTAATTTCAGTATTGGGCGGGGGGGGGGGGGGGGGGGGACATTTTCATGTGAGTATGTGATCCGGAACATACTGCAGACTCTAACAACCATTTCAAACACGTGCAGGAACTGTTCAAAAGGAAAATTGTTGTGGAAGATTTGCAAATAAGACAGTGGGCTACAACTGAATTTCAGGATCTGCCTTTTCAATTTGCACTGCAAATATAGTTGCAAATTATATTAAAACCAAATTCCAACTGATTTAAGTCACTAATTCTATCGCCAGATTTTGCCTCATAGTGTGTAGCACGGGAACAACTCCATTTTAACATTGAATCAGTGTCTCCCTTTTTCAGAATTTTCTTTCACTTACAATTAGTCTAAGGCTGTGTCCTACATGAGCGACAGAAGCGAGCAACAGTGCGCGACAGCTTCAGGTGACAAAACACTACCGCAGGTGTACTTACGGAAGTGTCCTACGTGAGTGACATCTGTCACTGCCTGTCTCTCGCTGCAACTGGCGACATTTGAATTCAAACGTGTTTGAATCTTGTCGCTGCAGCACGCACGACACAGAGCAACATCCACGTGTCTTCTTGGCAAAACAGTGGAGCAGACGTGACGGCAGCTGTGAATTACTTAACATCTGATTTTAAGAAAACTATTCGGTGAAAAAAATGTGATTCTTCCGCAACCTATAGTTTGATATCCTTAAATGATAAAGGTCAGATTTGATTTTCATTATTCGTCATAGTTACTGTGCTGCACGAAATTGAATACATGGCTGCGCGAAATTTTTAAGAATCTGCAGAGACAAAATCACATTGTGTAGATTTTCCATATAGTTCATTTAAGGCCATACATTATTGTGTATGGAATGTAACCAATATATCTAAATTGTATTTAAAGTTGAGAACGGAATGATATCTCTTTTCATTCTTGAGATATTGGTTGTTATATCCTCGGATGGGTCGCTCGTGGCGCATCCGAACCTTTCCTCCGCTTCGGGAATCAAGTGGTTGTAAAAACCGTCATGTCTCATAAAAGGTTCAAGATATCGAAATGACGAATTTTGGAAATGACAGAACACAGAAAGGACCATTTTATCATGTGATTAACACTTGATATGTTTTTGTAAACACGTAAGCAGAGCGAAAACAAGACTCCCTATAACTCACACCATGAGGTTTTTCCAAATTTTCATAGCCAAACAAAGGGAGAGAAACAGGTAAACGGGGTATCAAAGCACCAGCATGAGGTCTAGTTTGGCACGAAAATATTTAACTGCTTGAAAGTAACCAGGGTAATGAACAAAATCTTAATTAATAAGCTGAGGAAAAATTGAAATATTTCACGAAAAGCTGCTGTAAATGAAGCGTCAAAAATGTCATCTGTTCAAGACCTAGCTATTTTGCACATAAAAAGATACATTGGTGTGGTATTTAAATGTCAAAAAGGCTTCCTTTGAATCAAGTACGTTAGGAACGCAAATGAGGAGTCAGTAATATCATGCTTTCTGAATAAAACTTGAAATTCACAAATGGAAGAAATCAGTCAAATATTTTATGAAATGATTTGTGTAAAAGAAATAAGTAGATCAGAGAAACATTCTACATGCCTTTGAATGATGCTGAGAATCATGAACGGAAAATGAGGTGCACCAAACCTTTCCCTAATATTTTTTATTTCATACTTTTAGGCAAATTATTACACAAAACATTTGACTTTCTTTTCAAAAATTTTGTAAGCTTTACTTTTACAGACTACTTAGAGTAATTGAAACAGTTGGCCTTAACACTGACTGCTCATGAATTACGTTCGCAGCATCAAATATCTGTAAAATGTCATGGTTCATTGTAATTTATTAGGAATTAAACGTGTGTGATATACTGGGATAGGCATGAAGACAAAGTTCTTTGCAAGACCTTAAAAATATACTTAGCAATGCAGTGTAAACAGTATACATAAAACTTAGTATACAGAACATACAGAAATGCACAGCATTCCTTTTCGCTATATTTTCTTAAGTAAACCTAATTCTGTAGCCTTACTCTCCAGCTGCAGTGTTCTACAGGTTAAGGACGCTCTTTTATAGAAACAGCTGGTTGGCTCTTAAGCAGCTATCTTGTAGCGCGACATGGTCGCGCGCACGCAGGACACCCAAGGCTTTCGCCCGATGTTGCTGCTTGTCGTTGGAGTGTCGTATATCCAGAAGTCACTCGCTTCTGTCCCTCACATAGGACACAGCTGTGGCCAGACAACACAACATTCTGTAGGTGTCCATGCCTGAATTATTTCATTTGTTCATCACTTGTCTAGTGTGATATTTGGTTTAACAATGTGTGTTAATGACATAAAACACAAAGAATGAACTGTTGTCCAGCAGTGACTGAGTAATGTTGCTGCTTGTGGTACTAGATAAACAGTGTACTGTGGACCAGTGTGGGAAACAGGACAACTGGGCATATGGAAACTGAAACCACAGGCATTGGACCAGGTTTTTTTCAGTGCTGTGCCTACGTGACTTTATATCAGTTTCTAATGCAGATGATGATGATGATGATAACAGCAACAACACACTTGGTAGATCCATTAAGATTAGTTTGTCATGTCTTCCTTGCACTACTTCCCTCATCTCATATGCAAGTACATACTAAACTTCCTGTATGCTACCACCATGCAGCAGTGCTACTCAGCTGGTGTTGGAGTACTGGTTATACTTAGTGTGTTGTAGTCCCTGATAATACATAGCGTTGAACTGAATATCACACAAGACTAATTTAGTTCCATTGTATTGCATGGGCACTAAAAGACATTTGGTAGAAAGTCAAAATTATAGGGGCCAGCACCTACCTCTAGGCCACTCCTTCAGCAGCAAATGTGATTTTGTGTGCTGACAGATTCCAAGTGGAACTTTTTTCAATAGGTCTGAAACCATTAGAGAAGCATCCACGCCTGCCATAACACTGTAGAGACTGCTGAGTGCAGTGGTTTCTGTATAAAACCTCCCATTTGGTACCCCTGTGTCTGTCTTTCTGTCTGTCCATCCTTGTTTTATCATACCCGACATCTGGGAAAAAAAGAGAGATGCAGAATGCACTGGTTTTATATTAGCTTTTGAGGACCTCTGTATATTTTCATTTTTACCATCTAAAATAGTAAAGTCATCATCAACCAAAAGGTTGGTTCAAACACCACAATGCTTTACTAGACATGGTCCTATGGGAATTGTAATGCCAGTACTCCCTTCGATCTCTTAACTGACTTATTCAGCCAGTTATGGGTGGTACTGTGGCTTACCATGGGCTCCTAACTCCAGTGAAACTTGACAGTTTTTATGTTAGCAAACAATGGCAGAGGCAAAAGAAGTGAAAAGTGACACATAAAAATTCCGAGACTGACCGGTAATTGAACCTGAGACTTTCAGGTTCTGTTTGGTGCATTACCACTGAGCCACAATTTTTACTGTACATGGCGTAAAGTCAATTTCATTGAACTGTGAATGTGTACCTTAATTTAAGTTATAATGCTATTAAGGCTACTGACCTTCACATTGGATTGAAAACTGCAACAACTGTTGACCCTAGGATATTGAAAGTGAGACCTTCTAAATGCTGTTGAATGTGACACCCTGCTTACACTGAATGCTTTTCAGTGCCTCAAAAGAACTTGGGATGCAAACAGGTCTTGTTTTCTCCATTTCTATGAGGCTTTCATGTGGTGTGGATGTGGCTTTTAGTGCCTCTTTGTGCCTGAGTGAAGCCATCTTATCTCATAATGCTAGATGCAGCAAACTGTGAGGCAATCGAGTTGGGACACATTGGCTTACAAAACTAGTCCCATTTCTAGTGTGCAGAACTGATATACTGCCACTAGCCATCTGATGAAAACTTCCCATATTGAAACTGGTATGTAAGGTCTTATTCATCCAAAAAACATTTGTGTTCCACAATATTCATCTTTATTGAAAATCTTCAAATGATGAAGTGACCTTGGAATTAGAGCAGTGATAAACCTCTTGTCTGGAACTAATAAATGCTGCTGGCTGGAACTGAAACAGATCATTGCACTTGCTACTTAGGAGGTTCAGTGGTATCTTAGATGAAACACAAAAAGAAAAAAGTGTGTTCAGGTATACATTTTTACAATAGTCGTATAAAGTGCCATATTTTATATTTGTGGCTGTTTAGTCGTTTACTTTGATTTGTGCATATGCTTCATACCAACAACAAATATCTAGACACTCATGAAGACCTTTATGTGACTTGGAGTGACTGAAGTTGGTGAAGATCACTTATATTTTAGCAAACCATGCAGCTCACATGCTATGTCCTTTGGTGGGAGCAGCTACCTGCATGTGTTGCTTGTGGCATATGACTTTTATTGGGCAATGTTTTAATTAAAACATATTTTCTGTGAGGTGGAAATTCTAAACTTAGCTGAAGATATGCAGTCTGTTTTATTAGATATTTAAGGGAATATGCTATATGATTTAAAGCTTTGTGAAGAATTAGGGCTTCCCTTGAAAATGATACAGGAGTTGTAGTTTTATTAAGCCATGTGTCAGTTTTACAAGGGTATTAGATATTTCCTGGTATTAGAGCTTAAGGACCAATGAATACATATGCATACATTTTACACACAGATCCAGTTTGACAAGTATGTTTGTGGTCTTGTAGTAGTAAATATCCTGACATTTGCCTGAAGTGATGTAGGAAAATCACAGAAAACCTAAATCAGAATTCCCAGATGGAAATTGGAGCTTCCATCCTTCCGAGTAATTGGCCAATCATTTGCAGTCTCATTCTGTTTAGTCTTATTGGAGCTTCAATCCTTCCAAATAATAGGCCAGCCATTTACAACCTCATTCTGTTTAGGCTTAGTGTACAGTACTGTTTTGATTACACATTCTTTCAAAGAAGTACTTTGATATTCTATAAAGCTAGTGCTACACTTTTCATTCATTTCTCAGTAGTGATCACTGCATATACTGCACACACCATACACCCATTATTTCATAATGTAACACTATACTGAGTACCAGCTGGCATCACAGCCATTATTATGATGTGCAGTTTTCACTTTGTGTACCACAAATTCCTATTCCATTGCCTGAAAAATTGAGTCAGCATCCTTCTATAACGAGTGAGATGTTGAGCTAAGAGAGAGGATAAGATGTTAGCACAATCCATTACATAGATTTGATCTTACATTTCATTTTTTACCAAACAACTACTTTGTGTTGTATAACTAATCCCTCACTGTATTGAATGTATTGCTTAACAGGTACTTTTTAACTGCCTTTTTAAATAAGTTTGTTATCTTTGTAATGTCCATGAACAATTCATTGTACATTTTCCTTTGGTAGAAAATACTGTTTTCAGTTTTACATTTATCCTTTCATAGCAAATGTAAGTACAATCTAGACTTTGTCTTAAGGTCATGGACAGAGCTGTTTGTGCAGTAATTATCAAAGTTATTTTTGACGTGGATAGTTGATTGGTAAAAGTACTCCTGTGGTACATTTAAAAATCCTCAATGTTTCAAACAAGTGTTTAAAACGAGGCTGATCACTATTTTTGGTTATTGTTCTTATGACCCTTTTCTGTAGTTTGAAAACTGTGTTCATATTTTGTGCATTTGTTCCCCAATAAAGTAGTCTATAGATAAGAATGTATTATATCTATGAATAGTGTGTAACTAAAAGACACAGGTTGTTTTGTGACAGATGTTGAAAAGACTCTAATAACATTGTTTTGAAACTTCCTGGCAGATTAAAACTGTATGCCAGACCGAGACTCGAACATGGGACCTTTGCATTTTGTGGGCAAGTGCTCTACCAACTGAGCTACCCAAGCACAATTCACGATCTGTCCTCACAGCTTTATTTCCTCCTGTACCTTGTTTCCTACATTCATAACTTCACAGAAGTTCTCCTGTGAAGGCCGGTCGGTGTGGCCGAGCGGTTCTAGGCGCTTCAGTCTGGAACCGTGCAACCGCTACGGTCGCAAGTTCGAATCCTGCCTCGGGCATGGATGTGTGTGATGTTCTTAGGTTAGTTAGGTTTAAGTAGTTCTAAGTTTTCGGAGACTGATGACCTCAGATGTTAAGTCCCATAGTGCTCAGAGCCATTTGAACCATTTTTTCCTGGGAAACTTACAGGGCTAGCACTTCTGGAAGAAAGGATGTTGTGGGCACATGGTGTAGCCACAGCTTGGGGGATGTTTTTCCAGAGTAAAATGGTAACACTGCTATGGAGTGTGCACTGATATGAAACTTCCTGGCAGGTGAAAACTGTGTGCTGGACTGAGACTCGAACTCAGGACTTTCATGTGCAAGTGCTCTACAAATTGAGCTGTCCAAGCACGATTCATCACCCATCCTCACAGCTTTATTTTTTCCAGTACCTCGTCTCCTATTTTCAAAACTTAGGAGAAGTGTTGGAGACATCCTCCAGGCTGTGGCTAAGCATGTCTCCACAATATCCTTTCTTCCAGTAGCGCTAATCCTGCAAGTTTCACAGGAGAATTTCTGTGAAGTTTGGAAGGTAATAGACAAGGTACTGGTGGAAGTAAATCTATGAGAATGGGTTGTAAGTCGTACTTCAGTAACTCAGTTGGTTGAGCAGTTGCCTGTGAAAGGCAAAGGTTCCGAGTTTGAGTCTGTCTAGTACACAGTTTTAATCTGTCGGGAAGTTTCATATCAGTGCACACTCCACTGCGGACTGAAAATTTTGTTCTGAGAATATTATGTTTGCAAGTTGGTTGAGTGTTCTTGCCACTTCAATTGAGAATCAATATTCATCCTTAGAAATGTTATGTTTGTTACTCTGTGTATATAGGTACCATCTATATTTAATTTAAGAGTGTCATTTTGACATCTTCAAACCAAATTTCATGGTACTTATTTTCTTGATTTTCAATGTAACTTTATTACATATTGGCCAGTTGTAAACTTCTTGAAAGATTTCATTTAATTCCTGAGCAAGAAGTGTTTTTGTTCTCTCGGCAAATGTAAACTCGCATTGTATAGAGTCATGAATATTCTTTCCTTAAATTTATACTTCTTAAAAATGTAACTAAGAATTATCTCGATAAATAAAAATATTGCTGTCATTAGCAGAGAGAAATTTTCCCCCTCATGACTAACACTATTGGGAAAGTTGTCGAGGTATGTCAGAAACAGTTTTAGTGGTAATATGCTACTGTGAGAAACTCCTGTGTTAATACATTGTGATTCTGGTAAGTATTTTATTAAAAGCTGAGCCTTACTTGAGGTTTGTGCTAACTCTACTCTTTGCTTCATATCTAGTAGGTATGATCAGAACCAGTCATTAGGTACACTTACTATTTCTAATGATTCTAACTTATTTAGTAGAATCTTTTGGTCAAAATTATTAAAAAAGCCTTAGAATGATTTAAGAATGTGCCTGAGACACACTCTCCCTTGTCATGGGCATCAGGTACCATTTCTGTGAATTCTATTATGGCTGATTCTGTACTTCTGCCACTTTGGAACCCAAACTGTGATTCTCTTAGAAAGTTGTATGTCTTCAAGTAATTCATTAATCTATCTTTTGTAACTTAATCTATTATTTTTTGAGAATGACGACAACAAGCAAATGGACCTGTAGTTTTCTTTGTCTTCTGTAGTACTTATCTTTAGCAGTCACAACTCTCACCAGTTTTACATACTTGGGAAAGTTTATTGATTCAGATAACTTGGGTACTATGTTTATTAAGGGGTCTTTTATGATTTAAATGCATTTTGATGTAACAATATAACTTTACTTTGTGCATAATTAACTATGGATGATGAAAATGTTTTTGGGAATTTTTGTTATAGTTCCTCAGCAATACCTGAACAATGATTGTTCACACAAATGGTAGCTGGTGAGGATAATTTATTTCTTTATTCTCCCCCCCCCACCCCCTTGTCTAATCTGTATGTTGTTATGCTTTTGTTTCTCTCTCCCTGGTTGCTGCTAAATGACAACTCTGAGTACTTTGCATTTACTTGCTACATCGTATAATATTTTGTCATTAAATGTCTTTTTTGCAGTAGTCAACACCCTCCTCTCAATCCTTTTGTACCTATGGTACGCTCTTGTCCATGAAACTGGAATACTTACAGGTCTGCAAGACTTACATCTGTTTGTTTTTGTGGAACATTGCAACTGATGTGAATGCTTCAGGAAATTTCTTTTCAAGGTTCATCTAAAATAATGTTTAGAACATAAAGAATACCATGTTTACTGTGGTTTCTCTTGCAACATGTGTGGTTGTCAGGTTGGTGGCAGCGTCAGTGACAAGATGTTAGCCACAAAATGTGAATTACTTGCACTATTTCTTTACATAATGCTTTGACCACATATTGACATTTCTGGAATACAGAGAAAGATTCTGTCTGGGCATCTCTGTAGTTAATGTGTACAAGAATTTTATGATTTTGTACTGAAACAGATATTAATAAATATGTCTAAACAACAGAGCATTTGTAGTGGTGACAAGCTGATTCTATGTGGTGTCAGATGTGCACCAATAGCATTGTATGGATGGCCCTCTCCTCATTTGAAAGTCTACCTCCATAGCGCAGTGGTAGTGTTACCACCTACCACGCAAGGGGCCCGGGTTAGATTCCCAGCAGGGGACTGGGTGTTGTGTGTCCTTCATCATCATTTTCATTATCATTGACACGCAAGTCGCCGAACTGATGTCATTTAAAAAGACTTGCAATACAGCGGCTGAACCCCGAAGGGGATATCCTGACCAATAAATTCCATACGATCATTTCATTTTTTCCTTCATTTGCTGCTGTTGTAGCATATTGATGTTTCTATTATTGATATACACTGTCCAGTTGCATTATTGCGACCACCTGTCAAAAGTATGAACAACCACTTTCTGTTGTGCTGACCGCTGTGAGACATGCAGGAACAGAATCATTTAGGTTCTGGAAGGTACCAACGGGGATGTGGAGCCATGGCGTCTCCGGTATCGTGGCCAGCTGCACTAGGTTTCTCAGTTGAGGGTCCATGGCATGTACAGCCCAGTTTAGCTGGTCCCATGGATTGTTGATTGGGTTTTAATTTAGGAGTTTAGTGGCCGGGGGATTATAGTAGGCTCATTCTGGTGTTCTTTGAACCACACACGTACACTGTGAGCTGTGTGACACGTTGCATTGTCCTACTAGTATTTTCCAGCATACCAATGAAAACCAAACTGAATGAAGGGGGGACATGGTTCCCAAGGATGGATACATTCTTTTATTGATCCATTTTGCCTTCCTCAATTATCAGGATCACTCAGGGGATGCCATGAAAACATTCCCCAGATCATAACACTCGATTCTTTGGCCTGAACCCTTTGCTTTCAGACATTTCACACCTATGTGCCAATGGCCAACTGTCTGATGAAGCATAAAATATGGTTTATCTAAAAAGTCCGTTTGTCACCTCTCAGTGTACATCCAGTTGTGGTATTGGTATGCAAATTCCTGCCTTTGTCATTGATGAACGGCAGCCAGAATGGGTACATCAACCAAACACCGTCTGCAGATGCCAACACGCAGCAATGTTCGCTGAATAGTCTTTGAGGAGACATGCCCCTTGGTTCATCTGGGCAGTCAGTTGTTCAACAGTTGCATGTCTAATCACCTCTATGCTTCTGCAGCCATTGTTCACCACTGATATCTATGGCTTGTGGTGCACCACAGTTGCCTCTGTGCATGTTTTGGATAATGGCATTTTGCCATCCATGGTGTACTTTAACCACAGTGACACGTGAACAGTTTACAAACTTGGCCATTTCAGAAATGGTTCTACCCTTGGCCTAAGACCCATCGATCGTGCTCTTTTGGATGTCAGATACATCAATCTGTTTCCACATTATGACAACAGCTGCACTGTTTTCTGCATGCCCCCGACTTGCTGTATATATCCTCCACTGCTGTGCTGCCACCTGCTGTCTGTGAGTGGCCATTACAAGTTGATGTCTGTGAAGTAACGGGTGAGTTGTGGTGCCCTGAAAATATTCTAAGTTTGGAGTTAGCGTGGCCGCACGGCCGTTCGGCGGGCAGCGGCTGCATGGTGCCGAGCATCGGCCGGTGCAAGAGAGGTAGCCCCAGCACATGGCCCAGGCCGACCGAGTGGCTGGGAATTCCGTGTTGATGCAATGTCGAGGACTGTGCTTTGTGTCGATGAAGGATATGTGTATGCAGGGAGTGCCAAAGATGGCGGACTTTGTGAAACCATAATAGTAGACATTTCACAGTTCATGTAGAAATTAATAGTAGCCAGAGGAATAATGATACCTTAAAAAGAAACATGTACATTACCATTATTTGCATGATGATTCTGATGGTGTAATCAGATTTTCAATATGTTTATTAGTTTAAAGATTAGTATCCGACTGTAAATTATACAAGAAACACCCAGCAACGAATTTCCAAAATCTAAACGGTTCATCTGAATTTGTCAATTGATGTGTCTTTAGAAAAACTATTAGTGTAAACCTAAATTGGTATGAATTACAAGCATGTAACATGAATAGTACATGAGTGGGCGATTACTATTGATCGCAAGCCATAAGTACTCCACAGTTACACAAAAAAATGGTAGCAGCATGCTTATAAATATATTTATTTGTCTATGTCTTTGTTTATATCTGATGTATACTATTCATGAAGAAATTGGTTAAATATTTACTGTGTTTTAGAAAGCACAGAGACATTAGGCTACTGGCGTACCTTTTGTTTCTATTCCTTTGATATGAGTTTATTTGATTTTTGTATGTATTTAATAATGTGTGTTAAAGCATGTTTATGGTCCAGCCGTTGGAATATTTATTTAATTTCAAGATATTTAAATGTAAATCCAGTATTTTGTATGTGTTTCAATATGTTTATGAGTGTGCATTGGCTTGAAGACATGGCGGGAGTGTTCTAGCCAATTACAGTGCTCGTTAATGGGGAGACTGGATGGAAGTGCTGGACACAAGAGTGTTGCACGGGAAGCAGCAACATATGGTCTCAGGAAAGAGAGTGGAGCAGTTTTGCACGTGGTCGCAGGAGATAGAAATATTTCGTAGTGCCGACTTGGGCACTTTTGAGATTTCCGTGGCTTCTGCAGTGAAGACGTAGTATGCCTTTATAAGTGAATATCTCACGAGCTATGTTGTTGTTGTTCATAACTAATTATGTGAAATAGAAATCTATTGTTTCCCTGTTATTCAACTTGTATTTTATTTAATTGCTGGACCATCAACACCAATAAGTGTTTTGCAGTAATAAATGGCATTCTTAAAGGTACTTCTGCTATTGTACTTATCATTTAATGTCGTTAAAAATAGT
Organism: Schistocerca nitens; assembly: GCF_023898315.1. NCBI lineage: Eukaryota > Metazoa > Arthropoda > Insecta > Orthoptera > Acrididae > Schistocerca > Schistocerca nitens. Next base: position 866,764,149 of record NC_064616.1, read on the forward strand.
ACTTGCAGATTTTATTTAATTGCAATTTTTCATTTATAAATTTCTATGTTACATTCAAAATTCGCAATTGCCAAGTGATAGGAACCTTCGGCCATTAGATTCATGTGTATATTCGTATTGTATACTGTAGACTCGGGAGTATTTGGCTTGTAATGTGGCAACTACGTATTCCAGCCCCTAGACAATGAAAGCAGCCAGAACTTTTAATATTTCAACTCTGAGTCTGAGGGTACATAGTTGAGGGCCACTCATCCCATTTTCTATTGGAAAGCCCACAATTGAGGTCTTATGCGGGATTTGTGTCATGCAAAGTGGTAATTACTTTGCTCTCTGTTAGTCAGCATACTATGCGAAGTGTAAAAACTTTTGCAAAATGAGTAGAAATTTCTGTAGAGTGAACCTCTCGCAAAACACATTGTGAGATCGGTTTTTTTTCTGCAAGTAGGTTTCTGGAAATAGTGAAATTACGCAATGATTTTCACAACTAACATATGCGATTGTTAGAGGTCCTAATCTATCACATTAAAGGCTATTTTCATGGGGGCTCGGAGTCTAAATAAGTAGAGCGCAGGGAACAGGCGTGGTTAGCGCGTTTAATGGACAGCGGTATTGGAGATGGTTGGAATAGCAGTACGACGGCAGGGTCTTCGTGTACTCCTGGGCAGTCTTCAGTGTTGACTTCCACTAAAACTGATGGCATCACCACAGCAGAGGGAACCATCTCAAATCAGATAAGTGCCTGCGCAAAAAGTGAGATAGTGTCTAACTCTGAAGTTCAAGCTCCACTTATAGATCTTGCGAATATAAAACAGTCACCTAGTATGTGTAATTCGGAAAACGGAAGTGAGCCGGTTAGTCCGAAATCAGAGCGCAAAAGTGCAAATAGTAGGAATTCAGGCAAGGGGAATGAATATGGGGGAGATATGATGTCTCAGCTAATGCAAATCCAGGGATTTGGAAATAATACAATGGCAAATAATATCAGTACAATTTGGACAGTTACGGATACAATTCGGACTGATATGGATACAATGCGAACTGAAATAGGTTCCGCTATGAAAGGGAAAATTGAAAAAAATTATGGGTAACCTTGAAAACGCAATTGATGATAAATTTAAATGTGTACAAGTGGATATGGGGAAAATTACAGACAAAGCTGTAATAGTAAAATCTAAAATTGAATCAGTGGGGAAAGATCTTGGGGGAAAACATGGATAAGAGACAGACGGAACTTGGGGGCAAGGTAAGCAACTGTATATAAGCGCAAGATGCTCATAAAAGCAATATAAATGTAGCAATTAGTGATATTGCCATTCGTGTAGGTGAAGGTGAGAAAGAAGTGGGCAAAACTAAAGATAAAATAAGAGTCCAATATTACTAGTGAAAATGAATTTATAAAACAAATGCTATGGATAAAGAGTGATTTAAATTCGTTAACCTCCCAACAGGCCACACCGGTTATAAATATCCCTTGGGGAAATACTGGATCTGTGAAATGTTAAACAGATGATGGAAGATATCACCCAGTAAATTTCTTGGCTGTGTGTTGGGACACTTTTGTTCATGGCATGTCGGACGAAGCGAAAATAAAATATGTTAAACAGCATTTGGAGGGAGACCCATAGGCTTGGGCAAATGTTAAATGTAGTTTGTGCGAATCATACAAAGAGTTCAAAAAGTGTTTTTTGAATAAATTTTGGAGTGCGGCAAAACAGACGCGGATCCAAAATGAATTTTTAAATGGTCCGAGTTACAGGTAAGGTAATAGGACAATAAGAGATTTTTGCATGCGCGAACTTGGCAAGCTTATGCAAGTGAAACATCTGTTGGGGGTTTTAATGGATATCACCACATTAAAAAGGCGATTATCCGAAAATTTGCGGTGGGATTTTGTCCATAGTTCATGTGATTCCATGGACGAATTTGTAGAAAAATTAGAGAGGGCTTTGAAGTTCAAACCTCAGAGCAAACCGGGTGGTAGTTATCAAAATGGGAATCTAAATAATCATCACCAAAATAATAATAATGAGGAAATCAAAGGAATTCTCAGGGAGATAGTAGCTGGAATGAGCAGAATGGTCGGAGAACGAACAGGAGTGATAACTTCCGTGAACGGGGCCAAGTAAAGAATACAGATTTGATGGGGGAAATTCGTGTGAAGTGCACTCGCCTAACAACCAGTCGAGAAACTGATGTTTGCCACATCTCAGGTCTGGGGATTGCGATCTAAACAGGCGATGAAAAGGACTGGAGATATTGGTAATGGTAGAAATGTTGATAGGTTTCGAGAAAGGCAACAAATATGTAATATGGAGTATGTTAAAGAGAAAGGCTATATACGTGGCTCTTTCAGTAAAAGCAGGCGCAAATGGTGGAAGCATAGATTTGTGAGAGATTTAAGTAAAAGTAATGGGAATAAATTTGCGGGGAATGATGTAAGTTATGGATGTGAAATGAATGAGTGTGTGAATGGTGATAAATGGAAAGATTCAGTGGTTCAAAAAGAAGTTAAAGAGGAGATGAATTTTATGAAAGCAAATTGTGTGGAGAGTTCTGAAGAGGTATTAGCAAATAGTAGCAATTGCAGTAAGGAAGGCATTGTAGTAGTAAGTATTAGTGAGTCGGCAAAAAGCGTTGATGTTGGTGAAGGCAGCGTATCTTTGGTTTCCCCAGTTGCAAGTGAGGGTGATTGTGTTTTGGCAGAAGGCGTCAATGTTACTAAGGGAGGCTTAGCGTTGGTCTTGCCAGCAGTTGAAGTTAAAAATGTATCGGCGGAGGTAGATGATTTCTGTTTAAAGGAACAGAGTAATGGTAATTTATGTAATGATGTAAAAGCTACTGGTATTAATACTTCGAAGGAAGGAATTTACACATTTCTAGTCACGAATGAAGGTGAAACGAAACTTATTGATGAATGTGTGTGGATCTAAAATGTTTGTCAGTGTGTGAATGTGAGAATATATGTAAAGTAGGATTGGGTGTTAATCTGGATGAAAAGTGTGTAGTAATGGCAGTGTGTGCTGAATTTTGTCCGATCACAGCGGAATGTAGGAAGTCTGGAAGACCCAAAATTGTACGACAAGGTAGCAGCAATTTGTGTAATGTAGCGGCGGAGGATAAAGTTTATGATTCATGTAAACTTAATTTGTCAACGGAGGAAAGTAAGGTTTCTGATTTGAATTTATGTAGTGATTTAAATGGTGTATCAGCAGATAGGGTTGCTGAGGTGAGTATTTATGGTGATGATGGCTTAGGCATTGATGTATTATTTCTGGAAGATAGTGTTTAACAGTGAATTGATGTGTAATTTTGTTGAAGCTGCAAGTGTCGATATTTTGGAGGGGGAAAAACAGTAAAGTTTTGTATGCTGTGGGTAGTGAATTGGCGAAATGTGTGGAAGAACTAACAGAAAATTTAGATTGGGCTGAAGTAAATAGCATGGATGGGGATAGTTTGTGTAATGAAGTTCGTACAAATTGGTATATGAAGGAGTAGTGTGATTTTAGTGACTGATTGGCGTTGTTACGGTCGTTACTGTTGCATATGTGGAAATGAGAGAAGTTTTAAGATTGCTAGAGGTTAAGAAAAGGGAAGGAATGAATTTGGGCCGAAGGAAATATTTAATGAATTATTTTAGGATGAACATGAGATTGAGGGATGGATAGAACAGGATGTGTGTATGCTAGAATTGGTGAAAGAGAAGGGACGAGATGTAGAAAATGATTTAGTAAGGAAGAAATGTTTAGCATGAAAGGAAATGGTAAATGTACAGCTGATTATTGAAATTAAAGTTGACGAAGAAATGGTAGATGCACTGATAGATTCAGGTAGTAATGTGTCAGCTGTGTCGGAAAGTTTTACGAACATGATCAAAAATAGGAAACAGGTAATCTTCCCATTCACTGGCGTTCAGATTAAAACTGCAGTTGGTGGTATGAGTAAGCCAGTAAGACAACAAATACTTTTAGAGTGGCACAAGAAGTGCTTAAAAAATCGCACGTAAGTGAAAGTGCATTTTAAAAAAATGATTTCTTGTCCAAAAAATTGTTAATGCATAACTGAAATGCAGACATTTATTGAATATGCCGTTTCATTCATAATTTGTTAGTTTAAGTTTATTTCGAAATTCATGCTGCTTCCACACCACTACAAAAATTTTGTAAACACTATTGGCCTGGTGTTTTAGTCCTTTAATTCTGTTCTTTGTAATTTGTTTTATACGTACTTGGATGAACTGAAGGGTGCTACTTATAAACATTCTGGCAAGCCAGAATGTTAATAAGTGGAGGTGTGTGAGGTAACAGGTGAGTTGTGACGCCCTGAAAATATTCTAAGTTTGGAGTTAGCGTGGCCGCACGGGCCGTTCAGCGGGCAGCGGCTGCGTGGTGCCGAGCATCGGCCGGTGCAAGAGGGGTAACTCCAGCACATGGCCCAGGCCGACCGAGTGGCTGGGAATTCCGTGTTGATGCAATGTCGAGGACTGTGCTTTGTGTCGATGAAGGAGATGTGTAGGTGGGGAGTGCCAAAGATGGCGGACTTTGTGAAACCATAATAGTAGACATTTCACAGTTCGTGTAGAAATTAATAGTAGCCAGAGGAATAATGATACCTTAAAAAGATTCAAAATTCGCAATTGCCAATGATAGGAACCGTCGGTCATGCAATTCATGTGTATATTTATATTGTATACTGTAGACTCAACAGTATTTGGCTTGTAATGCGGCAACCACGTATTCCAGCCTCTAGACAATGAAACCAGCCAAAACTTCTAATATTTCAACTCTTGAGTCTGAGGGTACGTTGTTGAAGGCCACTCATCACATTTTCTATTTGAAAGCCAGCATGTCAAACATAGACGTGCTCACATTTATGTGAATAGGGCCATGTGTGCGTGCGTGCAGAATATTGTTAGTGGTGACTGACGAGTATGAAATACTCGCATTTTGTAGACAGCTCTTTATTTATTTTCTACTTTTGCTACATTTTTACATTTCTGTTATTAATGTATATAAGGGTATAGCACTTCTTGTGCAAAAGAAGTTATTCCTGGATATGTCGAAATTGCAAAAATTTTGTTGTGACAGTCTGATCAAAAGTAATTCTTACATACTAGCAAATTTTTATGCTGATAACACACTCGCACATATTACTTGTGTTGCCCATGTGCGCGCGCCCACACACACACACACACACGCACACACACACACACACACACACACAAAAGCTAGGCACTGTTTATGTTGAAGCAGTTATTACGGGATCTGTTTAAGTTATGGAAATTTTTGTTTTGTGGCAATCTGATAAGTAGGAATTTTTATATAGTAGTGAACTTTTGGAGGTTAGTGACTGGTATGAATAACTCACATTGCTGTATAAACGTCCCTTTATTAATTTTGTAGATTTGCTGCAGTCATTCTGTCCGTTCAACCTTCATTTCATGTTCATATTCATTGGCTTGAGCAACTCACAATCAAACTGTCACCTTCCTGCCTAACCTAGATCTCTGGCCATACTACAGTTCCTAACAGAAATACCTGGATGCTGGAGTATAGAAAATGGAGAAGGCGATGTCCACTTGATGTGAATTCGCGAGACTGTCATCAGTACCAAAATTCTGTAGATATACAAATTTCTTTGTATCAGTCTGCCAAAAAATGAAAAAGTCTATAATTTAGACAGATAAATAATAATTTCTTCAACATATGTAGTTAGGAACTTTTCATGTTGAAGAAATTATTATTCAACATATGTAGTTAGGAACTTTTCATGTTGAAGAAATTATTATTTATCTGCCTAAATTACAGAAATATTCATTTTGTGGCAGACTGATACAAAGGGATTTGTGTATCTACATCTACGGAACTTGGTATTGATGACAGAGTCTCATGAATTATTCGCATTTTTACTGCTGCATCCGGGCATTTCTATTATGACCTGTAGTTTAGCTTGAGATCTATGTTATACTGTAAGGTGATAGTTTAGTTGAGCATAGGTAAAGCCAATGAATGTGAATGTGAAATGAAGGTTGAGGTCTGGAAGGTGACAGTTTCGTTATGTCTTGGTGAGCCAGTGAATGTGAATATGAAATGTAAGCTGAGGTGATGGAACAATATGTAATATAGCCCAAGTTCTATGTAATGGTAATGTCTCTCAATTTGTTACTGTATTGGCTGTGATGTATAGATAGTAATCAAAGCTCTCACAATAGTTTCATTATGTGCTGCATAGATACTTCTGACAGGTGCAGATGCAAAGGGAGAGAGGCCATGTCATGAGGGTTATATCCCCCCCCCCCCCCCCCAACCCAAAGCAAAGTTTCAGTAAAAAAATTTATAACTGTACATGTATTCACTTTTTATTTTCTCCTCTCACTTCCTCAGTTTTTGAACAACTCTGAAGGAACCATAGTTGTTAATGCTGCATTTGATGTTCTTGAAGTAGCAAGTGAGAAATATTGAAACAGATGACGTCAGCTTGAGAATGCACTCTCTTTTGAATGGCTAATAAAATTTCCCTGCATTGTGTTTTCAGCAGTGGTGAATGAATCTGTTTTACTTTTGTTGCAGTAACCTCATCCATAAGGATTACGAAGGCACTGTATTGAAATGGTGCATGTCGTACAGATTTATAGCCAGAGAAAGAAATCATGTGAAGTGTGATGGAGCTATGAGCCTTATTGCTCATAAATAAGGTACTGATGGGATTAGTGGAGCTGCAAAAAGGAAGACGATTGAGTTAGTCGCAACATTAAAAAAAACTTTGTTTGCGGGAAGCATATTAAGTCTTATAAAAATTTTACCATTAAAATTCGAATGAGTTAAAAGGTGTATGGACTTTTTAATAACAGGTGAACTGCCTATAAGAAAGAAGACAGTTGTAGACTTGTAAAACGCTTGTAGAAAACTGTGTGTGGAAATATGGAAGGAGAAGGCATTCTAAGCACACTTGTGCACAAAGCACACGAAATATCGGACTGTGACAGCTTAGCAGCTGAACTGCCACACAAACTGTTACAATTACTGCCAGTTAAAACATGCTGTAAGGCCAAAGAAGCCAAGACCACAGCCTACTGAGTATGATGATAAACTGGTTGCAGTGGCAATTATACTATACATCGGCAAAAATTGAGAGAATACGCCGAAAACACAATGTGCTTGTTTTGCCCTCCATCCAATATGAAAACATTGTTAGGATCAGTCAAGGATCACCTAGGACTTTCGAACCCAGGAGTCTACCACATCCTTTGCCAGTGTGGAAAAATGTATGTAGGCCAGATGATCCGAACAATACAGGAGAGGTGCAAAGTCCGCTGTGGCAGAGCGCTGCATTTTCCACGGACATGTGATGAATCATGATGACACAAAATTGTTGCAGCAAACAAACACCTTCTGGGATTGTATTCTCAAAGAGACAATGGAGATCCAACTATATGAGGAGCCAATAAATAAGGCCAGCAGCTGTCCATTAAGCAAGGCCTGGGACCAAGCCTGGAGTGTGATCAAAGCACAGCAGCTGTTTACACAGAAATCCACTTCCATCAGGATACAGCTGCAGAAGCACTGTGGTCTGTGATCCGTCACACAGTGCTGCACTTCCCCCACGACCAGGTGCTGTGCTTCCCAACCACCGCACCCAGATCATTCTCAGAGGCGGCCAGATGGAGGTTGCATGAAAAGTGTGTGTATGTGGGGGGGGGGGGGGGGGTTGTGAAGGTATATATAAAGTCAGCATCCATCAGAGGTAAATCAGACTCCATGAACACCTGAAGATGGCAAGAAATTGGCTTTCCGAAATATCACGCCTGTTGAACGACGCCACCCGTATGAATACCTGAGAAATATTAAATATTTTGGTGCACTGGGAAAACATTAAATCTTGAAATGCAATAAAATCCATGCCATGCACAGTGTTTTATAATTGTCTGTATTTTATAATTTTTGCCACACGATTTCCAGTAATTTCATATAAATTTTCTCTTTAGTTTGAATTTCACTATCTCGTTGCGCATTCAGCTTCTTGTTACTTTGTTAAAGCCAAATATACAGCTGAAAGATGTATACAAGGGCAGTAAAGTGGATGTACCTTACCATCGGTAATTCTTGTGGGCTGCCTTCCACTACATGGATTGTGACCAGAACACCTTCCCAGCCCCTCCCTCTCTCTCATTTAATCTTTATGTTCTGGGTGATTTCTATTTTGATAAAGCATGGCAGCATTGATGACTTTGCTATTAACTATATGAATTGTGACCAAATCACCTTCCCTGCCACTCTCTCTCTCTCTCTCTCTCTCTCTCTCTCTCTCTCACACACACACACACACACACACACACACACACACACACACACTTAATCTTAATCTTTATGTTCTAGGTGATCGCTCTTTTGATAAAACGTACCAGCATTGATGATTTTGGTATTAAGAGGGGTCACCTACTGACTACCATTGAAGCAATGATTCGGAGTGGAGATACACCAAAAGTAAGTTGTTGATAGATATACTTGATTCTAAATTTTTTGAAATTGTTTTGTTTTCAACTGTTGTTATTGAAATAAATGATTCACAAATAAGCATCAGTGAATTATTTTTGAATAATTTCTGTACTTGTTTCACAGCCCCTATTAAATCATTAAAGGTTAAAATCACTGTTCTGCAGAAACTGTAAACTTTTTGTCGAAAATTAGAATTTATTGACACATCATGAATGGACAGTTTTGGAATTAGTGCCCATTTTCAAATGATGCATGTACACTTAAACATATGTATCTCAAAATATTCTGAATGTGAACTGTCTTTAAATTTGATAAATATGTACATTGACAAATGGTTGCTACACCAACAATCAGTGCATTTCATATAATCCTTGAACTACTTTTGCCCATCTTTGTGTAATGGCTTATCTGGTAAGAGTGCTAGATAATGAACAATGCCCAGAATTGTTCAAATGAAGGTTTAGTAAGTTACCTCCTTCATGCGAAAATTTATTTTTCGTTAGGATTCTCTCATTGAATATGTTTGGTATCGGCCTTTTCTGCGAGTAGTTTTATGTGGTCACTCTTCTTTAATTTTCTGTGAGCACATACTCTTAAGCATTTTACAGTTTTGACTGTTTCCTGTGATTGATCTCCAGTTGCAAAATCAAACAGTAATTGGATTTTCTGCCTATTTATGCACTAGGCATTAATTTTTTTGTATTGAGGGTCAACTACCTACCCCTGTACCAAATGTCAATAATCTGTGAGCTTTAATGCATTTACTATGCTAAACATTCTAAACATTGTAAATTTAACAGTAGAACAAAGCAAGGAATGAATATATCCTGACAGCTACAGATCTTAGTCAAACATGCGAACTTTTCCTGCTTGATCATTCTTTCCCATACTGAGAAAACTAATCTTCTCCTCAATGACATTGTTTAATTTTTTTGTTTTCCTGTACGCGTTTGTTCCATCTCGCTTTTCATTACAATTTCTTTTTAACTAACAATTTTGAGAATCATTGCTTACTGTAGCACTTCATACTTTCTCCATTGAATTGACTACAGAGCAGCATCTAACTGTGTCATTGTCCATTATCCTATTGTAGTCAGTCATGCTCCATCTTGGGCCATTCTGTGGAAGGGAATGAAAAATGTGAGCCTATGGACATCTGTTGTGCAAACACTCCAGCACAATTTGTGCAAAAAGAGCAATATTTTACATACTTTATTTATTTTAATTATTGGGTAATTAGAACCAGTTTTCATAACTCAGTGAATACAGTGCTAATTACCTCATTTGTGGATAAACCTTTGAACACAAGAAAATAGTTTACTTGTTTGTTTATAATCTGTGGGTAAAAACTGCCCCTAGATTGAATTACTTCTGTAACCTGTCTAATTCAGCATTTACTGCATCCGACATTGTGAATGGGACTGGCTGTGCATGACAAAATTTAGGCACAGTGGACTGCGTGAGTGACATGTAAGCTTAAATCTTTTTGGCCGTACCCACTGTTGATTGGAGTAACCACTGATAATTATCTAATAATGATTCTAAATCTTGGAATAGTACCAAGGTTGACACGAGGTTCACCTCTTACAATACTTGGAAATCAAATGTAGTAAATACATCAAAATGAAAGGGTTTATTGGTGATGGTGAAAGTTCAACATACAAGCTGATTTACCCTTCCACATTCTTGTATTTTGCCCATATAGTAATGCTCTCTCTCTCAAAGGAATCTTTTGTCAGCAATATGAAATAACCTGCCACTGTGATGGCTGCAGGCAGGGGGAGGCCAAACACTGAGAGGTTCCTGGTTAATCAAGGAAGCTACAGCTCCTGCATCAGCCTGAAATTGAGTCATAATACTATTGATATTCAACTCAATTAGGAGTATATTAGTTGCTTGGCCAGGTTCTGCCAACATTGGAGTTAAAATGAACACGGATACTTAGTCAGGCTCTACTTCCCACAGTGTATCAGTTCGCCCCATTTTTCTCATGCTCTGGTACACAAGTAACATGAGAACACTGGTGACATTTGTGGCACTTCCTACAGTCTGGACAAAACTTATACATCAGTGAGGGGCAAATATGACACTCACTTTGGGTGGCCGTTATGACCTGTTGCAGGTACAGAAAGATAATGCTGTCTGTCTGTGCACCTCTTTCCAGGTGAAATGTCTGATGCAGTGGGGGAGCTTTTTGTATTATCTAAGGAACACTAGATGTCTGTCTAGGCTGTGTCTGTTCACTAATATTCAGAAATCTACTTGAGAGCAAGAAACACTTCCTTGTCTGGGGGTCTAATTTGTCAACATGTGATGGAGAGCTTAGCTATTTGCCAACTAACTGAAAATGCATTTTGAGCTGCTGCAGACACCTCTTCCAGTTTTGGCAATATTTGTGACTGCATTTATCTTGGTTGGATGATTCCAAACTTCCTCGCTTCTTATGGCACCACTCGTAATCTATTACCGTGTGAGATTGCCCAGTGGTTAGCACACTTGAATCGCCAGTAATGATTGAACACCTCGTATAAAATAATTCCCTGAGCATCACCCGATTTAATTTGACTACATTCCATTATTCTTGTTTTGCTTTTGTTGATGTTCATCTTATATCCTCCTTTCAAGACACTGTTCATTCCGTTCAACTGCTCTTCCAGATCCTTTGCTGTCTCTGACAGAATTACAATGTCATCGCGGACCTCAAAGTTTTTATTTCTTCTCCATGGATTTTAATTTCTACTCCAAATTTTTCTTTTTTTTTCCCTTACTGCTTGCTCAATATACAGATTGAATAACATTGGGGATAGGCTACAACCCTGTGTCACTCCCTTCCCAACCACTGCTTCCCTTTCATGCCCCTCTGCTCTTATAACTGCCATCTAGCTTCTGTACAAATTGTAAATAGCCTTACACTCCCTGTATTTTACCCCTGCCACCTTCAGAATTTGAAAGAGAGTATTCCAGTCAACATTGTCAAAAGCTTTCTCTAAGTCTACAAATGCTAGAAACGTAGGTTTGCCTTTCCTTAATCGAGCTTCTAAGATAAGTCGTAGGGTCAATATTGCCTCACGTGTTCCAACATTTCTACGGAATCCAAACTGATCTTCCCCGAGGTCGGCTTCTACCAGTTTTTCCATTCATCTGCAAAGAATTCGTGTTAGTATTTTGCAGGCATGACTTATTAAACTGATAGTTCGGTAATTTTCACATCTGCCAACACCTGCTTTCTTTGGGATTGGAATTATTATATTCTTCTTGAAGTCTGAGAGTATTTTGCTTGTCTCATACATCTTGCTCACCAGATGGTAGAGTTTTGTCATGACTGGCTCTCCCAAGGCCATCAGTAGTTCTAATGGAATGTTGTCTATTCCTGGGGCCTTGTTTCGACTCAGGTCTTTCAGTGCTCTGTCAAACTCTTCACGTAGTATCTTATCTCCCATTTCGTCTTCATCTACATCCTCTTCCATTTCCATAATATTGTCCTCAAGTACATCGCCCTTGTATAAACCCTCTATATACTCCTTCCACCTTTCTGCCTTCCCTTCTTTGCTTAGAACTGGGTTGCCATCTGAGCTCTTGATATTCATACAAGTGGTTCTCTTCTGTCCAAAGGTCTCTTTAATTTTCCTGTAGGCATTATCTATCTAACCCCTAGTGAGATAAGCCTCTACATCCTTACATTCGTCCTCTAGCCATCCCTGCTTAGCCATTTTGCACTTTCCGTCCTTCTCATTTTTGAGACGTTTGTATCTCTTTTTGCCTGATTCATTTACTGCATTTTTGTATTTTCTCCTTTCATCGATTAAATTCAATATGTCTTCTGTTACCCAAGGATTTCTATTTGCCCTCATCTTTTTACCTAAAAAGTTATGCCATCCATTAAATTACATGAAATGCAGTTTTCATGTATGATAATGTGGTTTTAATTTCACACACCTGATGCAACAGTTTCTTGTTAAAGATTGTGGCAAGTGTGACAAAATTGACAGCAAATTAGAATTTTACAGGCAGCATGTACTGCTGTTATTCTACTGATATGTGGTGCCTCTTTGACTCTTGCAAGAAATAGTAATATGCTAATAATTTAATCAGGGACTGTTAAAAGGTTGATAGTTCTCTAAAGCTTTTAGACACTGAGGTGACAAAAGTCATGGGATACCTCCTAATATCATGTCAGACCACCTTGTGCAGGGCATATGCAGCAACTTGACATGACATGGACTCAACAAGTCATTGGAAGTCCCCTGTAAAAATATTGAGCCATCCATGATTAGCCGGTGTTGCTGGTGCAGGATTTTGTACACGAACTGACCTCTTGATTATGTCCCATAAATGTTTGATGGGATTCGTTATGGGAATCTGGGTGGCCAGATCATTCACTTAGATTGTTCAGAATGTTAATCAAACCAATTGCGAACAGTTGTGGCCCGGTAACATGATGCAGCCATAAAAATTTTGTTGTTCTTTTGGAACATAACGTCCATGGTCCAAGTAGCTGAACATAAACATTTCCAGTCAATGATCAGTTCAGTTTGACCAGAGGACCCAGTCCATTCCATGTAAATACAGCCCACACCATTATGGAGCCACTACCAGCTTGCACAGTGCCTTGTTGACAACTTGGGTCCATGGCTTTGTGGGGGTCTGCACCACATTTGAACCCTGCCATCAGCTCATACCAAATGAAATTGGGACTCATCTGCCCAGGCCACAGTTTTCCAATTGTCTAGGGTCCAACCGATATGGTCACAAGCCCAGGAGAGGTGCTACAAGTGATGTGATGTGATGTGCTGTGCTGTTATCAAAGGCACTCATGTCAGCTGTCTGCTGCTATAACCCATTAACGCCAAATTTTTCCGCACTGTCATAACAGATGCATTTGTCGTGTGTTTCCCATTGATTTCTGCACCTATTTCATGCAGTGTTGCTTGTCTGTTAGTAGTTACAACTCTATGCAAACGCTGCTGCTCTCGGTCATTAAGTGAAGGCTACTGGCCACTGTGTTGTCCTTGCGGAGAGGTAATACCTGAAATTTAGTATTCTCGACACACTCTTGACACTGTGGATATCTGAATAATGAATTCCTTAATAATGATTTCCAAAATGGAATGTGCTGTGCATCTTGCTCCAACTACCATTCTGTGTTCAGAGTCTATTAATTCCCATCGTGCAGCCATAATCACTTCAGAAACCATTTCACATGAATTAACTGAGTACAAATGACAGCTCCCAAATGCACTGTCCTTTCCTTTTATACATTGTGTTCACGATACTACTGCCACCTCTGTGTAACAACTCGCATGAATGGACACAGGCAGACAGTGTTTGTTGGTAATTAGGATCGCCCTGTGGCTAAACATGCCTTGGTGCACGGCCAGCACATCTTGGCACAGTGTTACACCGTCCGGGTTATCTGGATACTTCCCACTGACATCAACCTATCAGAACTCTGGAGATGGGAACTTGCCCTTCATTATATTCTCTCTTCCTGTTACCCACCAGGCCTCAACCTCTCCTAATGTCAAGTTGCCGCCCCTCGTACCTCACCTGTCATTCAACAACACCTTTGCCTCTGTACTTCTGCCTCGACTGACATCTCTGCCCAACCTCTTTGCATTTAGATATGTCTGCCCATGTCTGTATATGTGTGTGTGTGTGTGTGTGTGTGTGTGTGTGTGTGTGTGTGTGTGTGTGTGCGTGCGTGCGTGCGTGCGAGTGTATACCTGTCCTTTTTTCCCCCTAAGGTGAGTCTTTCCGCTCCCGAGATTGGAATGATTCCTTACCCTCTCCCTTAAAACCCACATCCTTTCGTCTTTCCCTCTCCTTCCCTCTTTCCTGATGAAGCAACCATGGGTTGCAAAAGCTTGAATATTCGTGTGTGTGTGTTTGTGTGTTTTTTATTTTATGGTGTATATCTACATACCAGCACTTTCTCGTTTGGTAAGTTAAAGCATCTTTGTTTTTTATATATATTTTTCCCACGTGGAATAATTTTTTTTGTCACCTCAGAGTACAGTCTGTGCAACAGTGACTTAGTAATGCAGAAATTTTCCTATGATTTCATGACTCAATTCCATTCTGGCTATGTACATCTTAATTAAAGAAAAGGGGGAAACTAACTCAAAATATTGTATTACTCTTCACTAGTGAGATTTGAACTGGCTGTTACAACAGGCTTCACATAAGTAGATGCCACTATACTGCATAAATAGTATGACACTGTACTTGTAAAGTATGTTCTTTTTGCTGTAGCGCAGTGGTTAGACACTGGACTCTCATTTGGGAGGACAACGGTTCAATCCCACGTCTGGCCATCCTGATTTAGGTTTTCCGTGATTTTCCTAAATCGCTCCAGGCAAATGCCGGGATGGTTCCTTTCAAAGGGCACGGCCGACTTCCTTCCCCGTCCTTCCCTAATCCGATGAGACCGATGACCTCGCTGTCTGGTCTCCTTCCCCAAAACCAACCCTTTTTGCTGTAGTATTGGTTAACGTAGACCTCATAAAATGGAAGATAAAAACAATTGTAATGTATGTATGGAACAACTTTCCTGGCTTCAAAAAATTATATTTACTTCTTACATATGAAATATTAAGAGTATTTCATTTAGTTGACATGAGAATACGAAACGAGTTTAACTGGATAATTGAGCACTACACAGGAAATTGTTAGACAGTAGCAGAGTTCCCGAACATTTTCTGTAATGTTGCAGAGTCTCAAATACACTAACAGCAGGAAGAATATGTCTGCATAGATGGTCTCTTTCATGAGTGGATTTGAACACTTTCAGAAATTTAAAATAAGTCTGAAAGGGAGCGGACCTATCTTGTTTGAAAGATATAGTCTTTTCCACAGAAAGAGAACTCACCCTTTTTCGTCTAAGATCTAAATCACCTGTCTTGTTTCAGGCATTTGATGGTTTGTGAAAGACAGTAGGATGCGATGTAGTCAGCTGAAGAAAATAATTGTGTTGTCAAACAGTCTTGTTCATTTCTCCCATTCTTATCATACTACTAGAATGTGGAGGATCTTTTTAGATAAAGGTAACACCAGTTGATAGATGAATCACTCATATAAACAATAAAGATAATGGCAATTTTTATGTATCTATATTGTGAATATCATAAGTTGGTTTCTTACCCAAGAATGAGACAAAAATCTGTCTGCTGTTCTATGATAACTGTGAATTGGTTTAAAAATGGCAGAAAATTACTTAAGCCTGGCATTTGTTGTGACTGTCCTGAAATATGCGCAAGACATTGCTCACATTTTTTCAAACTGAACTGTATTGATTCACAAATTGCAAATGTTGTCCGTAGGACATAACATAAAAATGTGGAAATATATATTTTTTTTTTAATTTGAAACATAATTTGTTTGTAAAAGCAGACTAGTTGGAAAAGATAATATCCAAGATAACGAAGGCTACATGGACTTGCCTGAGACTATTAAGCAGTAGTTTATACGCTCTATTACTTTGTTTATAATAGAGGGAAACATTCCACGTAGGAAAAATATATCTAAAAACAAAGATGATGTGACTTACCAAATGAAAGTGCTGGCAGGTCGACAGACACACAAACAAACACAAACATACACACAAAATTCAAGCTTTCGCAACAAACTGTTGCCTCATCAGGAAAGAGGGGAAGGAGAGGGAAAGACGAAAGGGTGTGGGTTTTAAGGGAGAGGATAAGGAGTCATTCCAATCCCGGGAGCAGAAAGACTTACCTTAGGGGGAAAAAAGGACGGGTATACACTCGCGCGCGCGCACACACACACACACACACATATCCATCCACACATATACAGACACAAGCAGACATATTTGTCTGCTTGTGTCTGTATATGTGTGGATGGATATGTGTGTGTGTGCGAGTCTATACCCGTCCTTTTTTCCCCCTAAGGTAAGTCTTTCCGCTCCCGGGATTGGAATGACTCCTTATCCTCTCCCTTAAAACCCACATCCTTTTGTCTTTCCCTCTCCTTCCCCTCTTTCCTGATGAGGCAACAGTTTGTTGCGAAAGCTTGAATTTTGTGTGTATGTTTGTGTGTCTGTCGACCTGCCAGCACTTTCATTTGGTAAGTCACATCATCTTTGTTTTTAGATCTATTACTTTGTTTGTTAGAAATCATAGAAATCTGTAAAATGCATCAAAATGTAATGTATTTCATTAATGTGAAAATGTTTGCTCATCCAAATTTTGTTTCCTTCC
The DNA here is from genome assembly GCF_023898315.1 of Schistocerca nitens. Lineage (NCBI taxonomy): Eukaryota > Metazoa > Arthropoda > Insecta > Orthoptera > Acrididae > Schistocerca > Schistocerca nitens. The sequence goes on from NC_064616.1 coordinate 866,780,857, forward strand.
AGAAACTTCTTGGATGTAACATCATCCTTGCCATTCTCCAGGAATTTGCTGTTACAGTGAAATCTTCTGATGTTGGACTCTCATTTGAAACTCATTTCAAAGCCAAGAAGCAGTTTGAGGTGAGGAATTCTTATATCCCTTAAACCGAAAGTACTGATTTTTCTTATAATCAGTAGTATTAAATATTCTAAATCTCCCTCAACTAAATAATTGGAACTTAATGCAGTAATCAGCCACAAATAGTTCTTTGTTGTTGTTTTTTTGCTCTGCATGTGAACTAACTGCATGTTTCTGATAGATGTTTTCCTGCATGTTTGCCAACAAGAACCTGTACGTTAGCAGTGTCTTTCAGTATCTACTTTTGGTAAATAGTGTTTAGTCCTTATTGACAGTGACTGTGCTAAAGATAGCACTATATCAGCTGAATGAGGATGCAGTAGAAGTTTCTGATGGGCTTATTGGAGGAACAGTTTAAACAATCTCCTGTAGGGGTGAAGGGAAACCACAAAGGTTATAAACCAATATAGCTTGATTGGTGTTTTTTGTAGTATACATATAAATGAGAGTCAATTGTTTTAATTTTCATTGAAAGTTCAGTACTACAACTTGAGTAAGGGGCCTTACTGGTAGCTGCATGTTTCATGAAGGTGCAGCACTAGAAGTTCGTAACAGTGACACACACACACACACACACACACACACACACACACACAAGCTCAAATTATTGTCAACATCATAATGAGTACAATTTTGTTTTTTACACATGTGCTTCATTGTTGTGATGATGGAAACTGACTGTGATTTGATGAGCTGCACCTAGTAAGGAAATTCATCTTTAAAATGATAAAAATGAACTTTCTGTGGAGGAGTAAAAATAACCATGAATTGTGTAGTTGATACATTGAGTGTACATATGAAACCTAATAATGATCAACTGTACTTCTATTTCCATGGCTACCCTTCCTTCCACACAACAAAGTCTCCCCTGTACAATTGAGCCATCTGTGGACAGCACCCTATAGTGACAGGCAATCACATGCCCAGTTTGCTGAAGTTCTTCCTAGAGTTTTCACAGAGAGGCACAGTTTACAAAGCTGATCCACAAACAGCTTGCTTGTGCCATATCCGTTATATCAACACACACATAATTCTTCACTTATCCACTTTAACCAATTGAAAAGGTATACCCGTAAAAGCCCTCCCCCCACTGCCCCCCCGCCAAATGCCCCCCCCCCCCCCCCACTTCCCTCTCCCCCCTCCCACCTTTATTGCCCTATACACCTTGGACTGGAACAGCTTGAACTTATGTTTGTCAGGGCTCTGACTGCCTTCTATTATATTAGTATTTACTTTGATGGAGAGCTACACTATCTCTGTTCGATCATGCTGTTCTGACATTTAATGTCAAAATATCCCTCTGATAGATCTAGATGCAAGAGCTAGCCCATGGCCCCACTCATCACATCCTATACTAGTCCTGTCACAGACATACCCAACTGTATCAAAGGTAAGACTGCCTATGAAAGCAGTTATGTCCTACATCAACTCTGCCTCAACTTCGGTACATTGTGTTATATGGGTGTTACCACCAGCTAGCTGTCCACCCAAATGAATTGCCACTATCAAACTGTGGCCAAGATGACTGATTATTATTTTTATTCAATTAATTGGTTTAAATGTATTTTTTTTATTTCTAATACTTTGCCACATCATTTTCAAAATCGTATTGACATTTTTATTTGCTCTTTTTTTCTTCCTATTGTTTTTGTGCTTGTGTTGCCTATAATCTGCAGTCAAGTGCCAACCAGGACTGCTCATTGTTTGGTAATGTGGCCGCTCATGTAGCTGGTGTGAGGATAGTTTCAAGTGACCAATGACAGTGATTAATTACTGTTTGCTTTTAGCACTGAAATTGAAATTTTTCTGTCTCGGCTTTGCTGATAGAGGTTAGCTGTAATCATCATGATCAAAGCGATCTGATTTTAGCCCTGCTGGAAATTATTGATCACTCTTTTCTTGGGTACATCGCATATCATGAGTTTGTGGTTAGGCTGGGGCACAAGTTTAAATACAGGGCTACAAAGCATGTCATCTGTCACAGTTCAGTCATTGGTCACTTAAAATCAGATGTCGACAAAGTATCTGTAGTTTCTGTCTGTCATACATAGCAGCAGCTGTTTCCATCATTGCTCCACGTTACACATTAACAACATTAAGAAGTGACCCACTGCATTCGTGTGTCACCTGTAATCTAGCGGAAGCTGGCACACAGCAGCAAATGGGGCAACCCTGTAGTGGGAAGTGACAAACATCAACTATCAAGTAATTTTAATCAAACTACAGTGTTCAGGGCCACTGTGGTGAGTAGAGTTCTGCATTCAGTAGCCATGAGGACTGATAATTAAATTGTTCTTTTTGTTTACATTCAATATATATATTTTGATGTTTATACTGAGGACAACAGTGAGTTTTAATGAGCTTACCATTTGTTCTGTGAAAGAACTGTTAAAAGCACCGTTCTTGAAGTATTGAAACCACTCACGACATGTTCTTTCACTAATAGCGTCCTTACCATACGTACTTGAGAGCATTCGATGAGACTCGGCCGCTGTTTTCTCATATTGAAACAAAACAGTAACACCTCCCGCAAATGATGAGAATTAGGCTTGTAAACTGACATTTTCAATCAAGAACAACTTTATGATGCAGACACAAATTGACTAATGTTTGAATGGGGTTATGTTGACTGAGGTCCAAGCTAACTGCCTGACATCTGTGATCTGTTTCTTTTAACTGCTACTTACCGTTGTCACCACCTATCGGCAAACAGCGGAAGCAAAGTTGTAGAACTTGTACAAGATGAAATCTTCAATAATAAATTTGTTTATCTATGATGTAGCATCTCTCATGCTAATTTTGATACACACATGCACGCACACACACAAAACACGCAATGTGACAAACAGAAATGATGTTTTTATTCAAAGACACCACAATTCGTGATGGTCCCCTGGACAGGACATAGTTCTTAATAGTGTGTGTGTAATTCCCACAGATGGTAATGCATGCTCTGAAATGTGCTTCCTTGCTAGCCACTGGGGTAGTAAGGAGTTCCGGTGGTACGGCATTCCATTCCTCCATCAGTGCAGTTGGCAAATGTTGGATGGTCGTTGATGCATGTGGCCATGCTGCAATATGTCAATATGTTTCCCCAGTTCAATGTACACATGCTTGATGGGATTTAAATCAGGTAAAATATGGCATTTCAGTCTTCGATCGCTATTCTTTATTTTCAATAACCGGTTTCGGGCTAGCAACATATGGTATGTTGGCATTTAATACGTTCCAAAATTTCTTTTTGTAAACTAAGATATTTTATCACTAACTGTATCTCTCTTATTAATTACATTTTTAACATTGTCTAACAGATCTGAAGATGGGCAGCTAGCCCGAATCCGGTTATTGAAAATAAAGAATAGCGATCGAAGACTGAAACGCCATATTTTACTTAATGAACGATCGCGGACCTCCCAGTGAGACAACCATGTCTTGTTTTGATTTAAATCAGGGGTATGAGCAAACCATTCTATTTGCCAAATATCCTTTCTTTCCAAAAGCTCCTCCACCTGCACTGTTCGATGCAGTTGCACATTGTTATCCATAAAAATGAAGTAAGGGCCGAATGCATACCTGAAAAAATGCGCATGGTGAAGGAGTTAAGTGTGACAGTAATGTGGACCAGTGAGTGTACTGCGTTCAAAGATCTGGTTGTCATTATGCCCACTCCCCCTACCCATAACACCTGGGCCACCTCAAGGCAAGAGCTGAGAACTTGTAATACACCCAGGAACATTGTTGAACATAACTGTTTTGGTGGGCCAGGTGTTATAATGTGGGGAGGCATAATTTTGCAGGGGTGTACTGAACACCCATAACGTCTAACAGCATACACTCACTGAACAGCATTACTATGACACTGTACTCCTTCACCGTGTGCATCTTTTCAGGGATGGATTCGGCTCTGATCTTATTTTTGTGGATGGCAATGCATGACCACATCAAACAGCAGAAGTGGAGGAACTCTTTGAGCAAGAGGATGTTCGGTGAAAGGACTGCCCTGCCTATTCCCTCTGACTTAAATCCCATGGAGCGTGTGTGTGTGCATGGGGGATACATATTGCAACACTTCCACATGTTCCAGTGACGATCTAGAAGTTGTCAACTGTGCTGGTGGAGCAGTGGAATGCCCTACCACTAGAACTTCGTAACAGCCCTGGGGCTAGCATGGAAGCACATTGCAGAGCATGCATTACTATCTGTGGTGATCACACACACACACACACACACACACACACACACACTATTAAGAACCATGTCCCACTGTTTGTAATGTTCAGGACACCTCCATGAAATGTGGTGACTTCAGTGAAATTGTTATGCTTAAATAAATGTGTCATTTCTGGGATCTCATTGTGTATTTCTGTCAATTATCTTCGGTGATCTACTGTAGCTGTTCTTGTTGTGCATGGTCCAATTTTGATCAAGCTTGTTACTTGGTAGTGACACATCATGCTAAAGTTACTTTCACCTTTAAGTTTAGCACAGCAGTGTTCTTCCCGCCCTCCCACTCTCTCTCTCTCTCTCTCTCTCTCTCTCTCTCTCTCTCTCTCTCACACACACACACACACACACACACACACACACACCGGTGAGCATAACTTAAAGATGAAAGTAACTTGTGCATGATGTGTCACTGCCAAGTAACATAGCTCAATGAAACATGGACTAATACATAAATGACCCTATAACAGCCATTTACCCCCAAAATTACCTTTATATCTGTTTACTACATCCTGTTAAAAACAACACATTGAGTTCTGTCTACAAGGATATCTTGAATCCAAATGCAAAGATGGTTGAATACTTGGTAGGATCATATTTTGTTCAGTAAATGACACTGTGGAGCTGTATCAAATCCCTTTCAAAAATTAAGGAACATGACATCAAACTGGGCAGCATTGTCTACAGTTTTATGGGTCTCCTGAACAGAGTGAGCTGATTTTTCAAAGATTTCTGTTTGAAGAATTTTTGTTAATTTTTTGTAGAGGTGATTTTTGTCCTCTAAGAAGGTCATAATGCCGAGCTCACCAGACAAAAAATTAGTCAGCCGTAGAGAAATTGTTACAAGCTACCATGTAATTCCAGCCCTGGTCTTGATAAACACCTGAATTCTGTTAGGAAGTTGAGTCCACAACGTAGTGCAGGTATTTCACATTCAGGTTAAGTCACTTCCTGAGGATTTGAACATGCAATTCCATCAAATTACAAGGATGCTGTGTTGACATTTTACTTCCTGGTCCAGCATGTCCCACAAATTTTCTACAGGGGGTTAAGGACAGGTGGTTTTGCAAACAATTGAGATGTAAAAAAAAGGGGGGGGGGGATTGTTCAAAAACCAGTCACATATTCTTCCAGCCCAATGAACTTTGCTGTTGTCGCCTAGAAAAATAGGGGTATCAGTGGTGACGAATACCAGATGTACATTGCAATAGTTCCTGTCACTATGTTCTGTTGTTAACAGGTTGTGACGGGCCTTTGTGCACTGCTTACAGCAATTCATGTCGAGTTTGGAAGCAATTTTGACTCACAAGTTGTGAAATGCATCTCCAGTCCCTTCCAGTCAGGATCTTTCTCTGACCACAATTCAGACCTCACATTTCATGGCCACGTGTTTTACACCACTGCTTGTAGACACATTGAACAATCCACTTGAAACACCAACAGATTCACCAACTTCACACACCGTATGGGTGTGGGCACAGCCAAACACGATTGCATCGTTTTGCCACTGTCATATCCTTTCATTTACCCATGTTTATGTATGTCCACTTGAATCATAAATGTCTCACAGATCACTACTGCCTTATGCTCACCTAGAGACTGTGTGCACAGTTGAGTACATGACTTGATTTCTGCACCATCTGTAAAAGCGTTAAGATTCATCTGTGTGCACACGCTGGGGTGACTAATGTTTTGTCCAGTGAACTTATAATGCTATTAAATCACTGATAAAGATAAATAATTATGTGCATCTGTTTGATGAGCCTTCTTTAAAACACAAATAACCCTTGCTTATTTCCAATCACTTGGTGCTCTCTGTTGCTGTAGCAACCTACAATAAACTGCTGCTAGAAGGGGAACAAATTCTTTTGCATAATCTGTGTAGACTCTCAGTAGTATATCATCCAGTCTAGGTACCTTTCTGCTATTCAGTGATTTTTATTGAGTTTCTTTTCCACCATCACTTATTTCAGTATCTTCTATTTCACTATTCATGAGATGGTTGAAAGTATGAGGGGTCTCTGCTTCCACTCCTCTTATGGTCTGTTTTCACAGTTCATTGTTGATAGCAGCGGAGGCATGTAAACAGTATCTATAATGTACCTCTAGTAGAAAAAAGCACACAAATTAAGATCTGATGATGTAGGAGGGCTATTTGTGCATTTTCTCATAGTTTGGACCTTTACAGCCTACCCAGTACTGAGGAAGGTGTTCTTGAGTAATCTTTGAAAGACAGATACCAATATAGTGGAGCTCCAAGGAAAACTAGTTATCAGAATCAAGTTCTTCTGCATAATATCCATGTACAATATCCCTGTCACACTGTCAGCCATAAATAAGCTGTAAACTTTTTTTAAAAGAATGGCACAATAAAGCATCTCTCACACTAGCCAGTTTCACGTAACTGCTGTGAATCCCTGATTTCCACACTGGGCTAGTTCACCTTCCCACTTAGATGAAGAGGTATCTCATTAGTTGACCCCACTTGTGACAAAAAAATGTTCATCCTGTGTTTCCTCACTAAGGATAAAATTTTGAGACTCTTACCAGGAATACCACGTCACATTGTGCACTGTGGAAGTCTTGCAGTTATTCAAATCCGATAAGGCTTGAACATCAATAGTTGTCACAATACAAGTCAAACTGTGGAAAGAGGACTTGCCAGTTCTCTGCTGTCTTACTGAGTGGAACTGCAAACAGTGATTTTTTGAATGCAGTCCACATCTATGCTGGAACAACAAAGGTAGCGTATTAATCCCCCCCATCACAGGCGACCTGTGTCTTCGAACTGTTTGTGTGAATATTCTGAGCAGTTGCAATTTGGTCATAACACCCTACTATTGACAAAATGGATTCACATACTTCAAAGCACAGTACTCTGGATGGATGAAGGTAGGATGCAAGGGAGGGGATGAGTGAGTTGAGCAACTGATCAAGCCATTGTAACCTGCTAGTTATTGCATGAAACATAAGACTTTCCTCTTACTAACACTATGTCGTGTACATGTTTTAGTGAATGACAGTTCAGAAAATCAGCTTCAAACTTACATTATTGGTTTAGAAATTTCTTGTATTGTGCAAAGTGCACTATGGAACTTGAATAATTTTACCTTCTGTATTAATTGCTAATTCTGGAAATTTGCCCAGTAGCCTTTTTCAAGGACAATGTCTTCTTTCTCACAATGATTTTCAGTTAAGTTATCTGTGCAAATCCACAAATACTAACATTGACTAAACTGAATGCTTGCAAACATACCATCAGTCTCCAATCCCTTCCCTCTGAATAATGTGATAGGAATCCAAGAAATCAAACAGTACTCAAGAATAGGTCACACTAGACAGTCCATTTCAAACAATAAATGCAAGGCTTCCATTTACTCTACATGCTTTCGTATTTATATAAATAAAGCCTCATATCACCTGCAAGTATTTAATTTAATTTATTGAGTTCAGAATCTGTGCACTAATTGCGTAATTGAATGTAACTGGACTTGCTTTATTTCTCTTTACATGTACTGTCTTGCACTTACAGTTTATTGAAAATAATTTCTGTGTACACCATTCTGAATTTCATAACAGCTACTCAACAATGGCATTGTAAGCAACAAGTATTCCTTTCTCTGGATATAAGGGTGGTAGTGACAGATTATCCCACAAGGAGCCTCTACATACTATTTTGAATCAGTTGACTGACCATCATTTGTGGAGAAACATCAGTTACACTAGAGAGCTTGTTTTCATAAATAGTTTCACATGCTAGGTGATTTTACAGTTGTGGACATAACAGAACAACATGCTAACATAAAGTTCTGTTTCCTGTTAGGGAAATCAGCTGCAGAAACCCTATTGGTATGACCCAGAAACCAAGCAACAATCAAACCTATGGAAGACTACTTCATCACCATGACTGAAGAAAGCAAAACAGGTGAGAACCAACATGAAAACATTGTTGGTTTGTTTTCAGAATGTGAAGGGACTGTCTGCAATGATTTTGTTCCCCAAGGCACCATAGTTAAGCAGCATTGTTACTTTCAAGTGCTAAAAGAATGTTTGAAAGATACTGAGAAAAGATTAGTCTACGTTGAAGTGTTCAAGGGATTGGCTCATCCTCTGCAACAATGCTCTTGCTTACACATCATTGAATGTAAGTTTTTATCCAAACACAAAAGACAACAGTTTCACACTCACACTACTCATTGGATATGTGACCTTCCTTATTATGAGAAGTGTCCGAAAAGTGAGTGGTTTTCAAGAAATAGAAGATGTGAAACAAAACTTATAGAGATACTGTGAGACAGATTTTTGAAAATCTCTGTGCATTGTTTCATGAGAAAAGATTGGGATGAAAGCATTTGGTCTGCTGGATAATATTCTGAAGATGATTACAGTGAATTAAAAAGTGTGTAGTCAGATGAAATGAAACCTAACAAGAGTTCTGTCAGTACCTATCATTGTAGTTATTTCCAGAAACTTCAGTTATATTTCAACATCAGGGGCATTTATTGTTTTTTATCTATATGTTTTGGTCAGTGTGATCAGCGAGAGTGTAGATAGATATAAAAATTTAAGTTATATTTTGTTATATGCTGTTTCAGTACCAGGCTTATTAATTTGTGATTGTGTGAAGCTTTTGTTGTACCAAGTGATTTTATGTTGGTCCTTGACCCTTATCACCACCATACTTAATATGTATTTATCCAGAGGCTGATGAATGATATGTATAAACTTTTATTTGACTCCGTGTATCACATCCAATATACAAGGGCTGTCTGAAAAGTTCTTGGCACCACCCAGATATTGCAGCAATACTCACGTGATTTTTTCCCCTTATATTGTCACACTTAATAATAGAGGCCCCATAAAATTGCAAGTCTTTCCAGGCAGCAGTTGACTGTAGGCAGTCATTTGAAGCAGTTACTGTGCATGTGGTATTAAATTCTTTGTAAAAGAAGATTTAACACCAACCAAAATTCACTTGCAGCTTGTAATCATGTATGGTGGCTCTTCACCGTCAATTCCTACAGTAAAAATCGAATGTGCTGCTTACATCTTGCGCCAGGAATTGAACATTAGAAAGCTTGGTGCAAAATGGGTGCCACGTGTGCTCACTGCAGATCACAAATGCATTCACACAATACTCTAAAGAAGTGATGGACGGTGGGTGCTATCTACAGAAAAGATTGGTGTTTTGTGATGTGGAAGGAATTTCGTTGATCGGCTATCGTTAAAAAGGTAAAACCATAATTGGAGAATAACACTCTTAACTTTTAACGAAACCGGTTGCAAGCATTCTTGAAAACAGATACAACATAAAAAAGAAAAAACTCATCTTCCATGAGGGTGATGCACCTGCCCACAAAAGTGCCTTGGCAATGGAGATTGAGGGATTTGCACTATGAACTGCTGGAACATTTGGCTTCCTCAGACTTACCTGTTCTCAAAACTGAATAAATTCCTCACTGGTCAGTGTTTTTTTTTCCAATCAAAAAGCCACTGCAGCTGTAGATGGGTACATTGCAGCACTTCTAGAGGAACATTACAGAGAGTGGATAGTGGCATTGGAACACTGCTGAATAAAATTTATTGATAAAAGAGGAGATTATGTTGAAAAATAAAACTTCTCTGAAATCATAAATTGTCATTTTCACTATCAGACCAAGAACTTTTCACACCACCCTTGTAAATGACTGGGGTAGGTGGTCCATTTTGTACGACAGCTGACTTGTATTCAGAAGGAATTTGGCCATCCTGATTGAGGTTTTCCATTGGTTACCTAAATTTCTTGAGCTGAATGCCTGGATGGTTGCTGTAACAAGTTGGTGGAGAGGTTATGGCTCTGAACTCTCACTTGGGTAGACAAAGGTTCAAATTGAGTGAAGTTGCACAGTAGAAACTATGAGAATGGTTCCTTGAAAAAAGGAACCAAGCTTGTACTCCATGTGTAATGATTTTATTGTTGAAGGGGATGTTAAATCCTGAGCTTGCTTCCTTTACTTACCGAGGTTCCAATCCACGTCTGACAATTCAGATTTATGTTTTCTGTTGTTTCCCTAAATAGATTAAGGGCATTGCTGATTTCATACTTGATCATTCCTCTGTCCACATTTGGGCTGTCTCTGTTATTGCCGTTGACTAGACAAACTTTCCTTTTTTTTTCCTGTTAATGAATGCTGTTATTTCTTTGTCAAAGTGGTTTCAATGGCTACCAAACACGAACATGTTTCCTACCCTTTGTCATAAAGTTTTTGTGTGTGTGTGTGTGTGTGTGTGTGTGTGTGTGTGTGTGTGTGTGTGTGTGTGTGTGTGTGTGTGTGTGTACTAATCACCACATCACCAACACCACTCTAACGACATTATGACCCATAATTCTTGTCTCATAACTGTAAAAACTGAGAATATTAGGACTTTGTGTCGTCATCATGTGCAAACCATTTCATTCGTGGAGAGATGTGCTGATCAAGATCTTAATCAGAAAATGCATTGAGAACTACTTGAAATAATTGATTTTGCCATTGATGATGAATAATGTGATGACTTCTCATACTCAGCATGGCTGCATGGTAAAGTTGTCTACTGGTAACACTGCATGAGCATGGTATGTCTTTAGATGATCCCTCAACCACTATTGATGATTCTGATGAATAGTAAAACACCAATTTCATTTTGACTACTGTTTTTTAAAAAAATTGCCCCTTAACTGAGTGTTAGATAAGATACTCTCCATCTCATGCAAGCATAGCTGTGGTGTGCTGTAATGAATACATAATCAGTTATGATCTATGTAGTAGTAGTGACTGGGTAAACTCGATCATATTTTATAGTGTTTTAACACTTAGAAAACCATCTTTTTGTGCCATGTGTGTCAAATTACTGAGTTTTATATCTTCAGTTATATTTGCAGTGTAATGGGTATAAATGCAGATATTTTTGTGTGTAGTACCTTAATATATGCACAGATCAGAATGTGGGTTGCTTTTATCCTTTGTTGAATAGTCTTCCCACAAATCATCACTAACTGTATGACCAGATGTTTTCTGCATGGTCATAATTGCACCACTAAAGGGACCATGCCTGTCAGTATGGACTATCTCTTTTGTGTTCATGTGCCACGCTTCATTGCCTGACTTGCTGCCCAGCTGAAAATAAGCATTAATGGCTTGCTCTTGCCACATGTACTTGAACCAACCTAAAAGTGTACTACTACTACTACTTCTTAATAGCTATAATTATTAGTCTGCATTTGAAGTAAATATGAATTTAATGTCATTCAGTACACTGTCGACAGTCACCAACAGAAATATTTGCACTTATACCTGCTACACCCTCTCCTGTCTGTGTGTGTGTGTGTGTGTGTGTGTGTGTGTGTGTGTGTTTTCGTTAAACAGAGATAAAAATAGTAGGAATGAGATTCCAAATAATGATCAAATGTGTGCATGCCATTATGAGTGCTACTCACATAGTGAAATGGTCAGCACGTAACCAAAGTCTCAGTACACTCAAATGTTTCAAGTGTTTATGATAATGAGTCAAATGAAAATTGTAAATATATTTTAAAATACAATTTATTATGCAACTGTGGGGCAGAGCTTTATCACTTTTTGACTTACTCTCTCTATGCTCAATGTAAGTTCATTAGCATTTCAAAAATACCTTAATTCCCATAAAAAAGACATAGTTTGGGAATATCACCAGCCACTTGTGCCCTCTACGGCATATCTTTCCATGAGGACAGAACTTCTTGCTGCAAAATGCTTCAGTGAGATGTCCAAACATGTGATTATCACTTTGGGAAAGGTCCAGGATGTGGATGCTGATGATATTCAGATTGGATGTCAGTGATGGTTGCAATCATTGCACATGTCATATGAGGTGGTGCGTTATCATATTGCAGTACAAAACTGGCAGGTAAAATACCCATCGATTTGGTTTGATTACAAGCTGAAAATTAGTTTTTAGAAGGCAAAGTAAGATGGTCTAGTGATAGTGGCCTCTCACTGTATTTTAGTGCTCCAAGGTGATGACTTTTTCATCCCAAAAGGGGACTACATACCCTTCTGGGCATGTTCAGTACTTCTCCAGTGTGAGTGATGAAGAATGATTCTATTCCTTGCTCACACTCTTCATGTCAGATTTCACTCCTGTAACAATTCCTGTGGGGAAGGCTACAGCTCTTGGTTCTGCACACCACAGAAGTTGTTCCACATGTTGTTTCAGTTCAAGTATCAGTTGCAGGGGTACCCAGCTTGCAGGCACTTTGTGAAATACAAGCACATTATGCACAGTGTGATGTTTTGAATTGATTCTGTGTCGATTGGTGTCTCTCCACCACAATAGTGTCAATGGTTGGTTGTTATGTGGATGCACAATGTGAAGTGTCTGAGCTGGATGAGGAACCTCAACCATGAATGTCAGTCCATTTCCTAATGTGCTTTGGTATACATAACTTTCATTATGCAATGAATTTCTGTAGGTTTAAAAACACCTTACTACTTGGAAACCAAACAACAGCATTCTGTTCATCCTTGCATCCTTGATGCAAATTACCAGTGGGACAGCCATCCTTACACTGTGCCTGTGACCATGTTTTTTACATCTTCACAACTAGCGAACATCTGCCACACTGTGATCAATGTGCTTAATTACTTTCAGGGTACTGGTACATTTATTTGCTTTTCTAATACACATTTACAGTTTTCATTTGACTTACTATTGTACCACCCAGTGACCTAATAGGCGATATTGAAGTTAAGGTGATATTTTGTATTTATATTCAGATGGTCTATAATAAAATAGTGTTGATTTATTTTTCTGCAGGGAACAGATCTGAAGAGGATTTTTGAATTTTGTGTTGAAGCTCTTGGTGAAATAATGAAGACAAAGGCACCCTACCAACAGGAAATCCTGAGTGTGTTACGACCGTTGTTGTCTATAGCAGATGCTATACTCTGCTGGGGATTTATCCAGGCAAATGATATCCTTTTGCACTGGCGTATTTGCTTTGAAACATTATACAATTTTGTTCTTCAACTATTATTAAACATATTGATGTTTATTGTTGCATATATTGGTCATTATCTTGTACCTTAAGTGATTTCTGTATGCTCTATCAATGAAGTCATAATGAGAATACTAGTAATCATTTTTGTTCTTTTATGTAATAACTATTCCAGTTATACATTGTAAATGGTGACTATAGTAGACACAAGGCTGCTTAGACTTTAGTTTCTTTGACAATGAGCTATTCCAGCGCATTATATAGAATGAGCAGCACCTTTAGTCATGGATTAAATTCACTTGATACATCAAATGGAATTCTACAATTTCCATGATGGTTATTCATAATAATGTCAGTAATTGACTCAGGACATCATTTCATCACCCAGACATTGAGACATTTCGTTAGCCTCCTGGATTCAGTATTGCTGTCCTTTCCTGCCATTGTTACCAGGCTGATGCTTACAACTTTATGGAACAAATAGCCATGTATCCTCTCATACATTTGTTTTGACATGATGCATCATGACTTATGTCAAGAGGTACATACTCCGGACATTACTCTCAGAGATGCTCATAGAAATGTATATATTAGTCACTGGTGCTGTCATTAACCTTCTATGTTTCAGATGTTGATCTACATCTACATACATACCCACACAAGCCACCGTACAGTGTGTGGCGGAGGTTACCCTGTACCTCTGTTAGTCATCTCCTTTCCTGTTCCACTTACAGACAGAGCAAGGGAAAAAATGACTGTCTGTATGCCTCCGTATGAGCCCTAATTTCTCGAATCTTATCTCTGTGGTCCTTACGCGCAATGTATGTTGGTGGCAGTTGAATTGTTCGGCAGTCAGCTTCAATTGCCGGTTCTCTAAATTTTGTCAATAGTGTTTCTCAAAAAGAACGTCACCTTCCCTCCAGGAATTGCCATTTGAGTTCCTGAAGCATCTCCGTTACATTTACATGTTGTTTGAACCTACCGGTAACAAATCTAGCAGCCCACGTCTGAATTGGTTTGATGTCTTCCTTCAATCTGACCTGGTACGCATCCCAAACACTTGAGCTGTACTCAAGAATAGGTTGTACCAGCATGCTATATGCGGTCTCCTACAGGTGAACCACCTCCCACAAAAAAATAAATAAATAAATAAATAAATAAATAAATCACACACACACACACACACACACACACACACACACACACACACACATCAGGATCTGAAACAAACCATAAAAGAACAGAGAAATACAAAGTGACTAAAAGTGTCATTTTTTGTATTTATTCAGGTATAAAGCAGGTCTGAATTTTTAGAAACATTATCATCAGAGCTGATCACCTGAGCCCTCAGGCTCGCTCTTAGCTCGTTACTGCCATGAGTCATACTCGTAGTCACAGGGGGGAGGTGGGGCCAGGCGAGCCTGCCTCAGCTCTTCTGCTACAAGTTTTCACTGCACTTGTGAGTCTAACAGACACTCCAGTGCTGTCGCTTACAGAGCTATGACAGTGAATGAGCATATTCTGTGAATGTTAACAGACAGGACGCACATTCTGCTGAACAGTGCCAGAACAAGGTGGGGTAGTTTCTGCTGTGATAAGTTCAAGGTACTAGTTTAATTTTATGAGGAATTTGTGTCATTTCATGTTACATGGATGAGGTGCCCACGATAATGTTATATGATTTTCCTTAAGTTTAGTCTTACAGCCACGCCAGACAAGACTGCACAACATTTATTCTCATGTCTCTTTTACTTTCTAACAGTGACAAGTTAAAGCTTGTTGTACGCTATTAGAATGTTCAGTTTATTTGTGAATGTTGTTATGAATGCAGACTTTGTGCATTTGTAAAAGGTATGCTTTGCGAATAAGTGAACCAAAGACACTATGCTGAGTTAAAACTTTTGTATTTTATGTTGCTAATTGCTTGCACTTGCTGACTGCAAAAACTAGTAAAACTAAATTTCATTTGCTCTTGTTCTTACTTCTAGTGTTTGCTTTATCTGTTTAACACTTCTTAGGAAAGCTACAATCTGTATTTAATAGTGGAAATGAATCAGTGCCTACCAGATATTCTGAGTGCATCATTTAAATTATCACATCATCACATAAGTTGAATTAATTGGTGATGCACTTTGCTGAATGGGCAGGTTTTTGAAGAGCCGTCAGCTCAACTGAATGAAAGTTTATCAAAGAGCCTCTAGCTATTTAAGTCCAAATTTCCTGAAGTGCCATCTGCTCCAATGGACTGAAAATATTGTGGTGTGTAGTGCAATGTTTCATTATGTGGTATGTTTTTATTACAATAACATGACAAAATTTTGAACCTGCACTGTGTTTTTATGAGTCCGGTGCCAAGTTTATTTACATTTAATTCAAAGCTTTATAAAACATAATTAAAACCTGATATCCAGTATGTTGGATGTGCACATTACACAATATTTCTCTTATTCATAGTCTAATTTAACTCTGTTCCATATAAAGCTGAAAAATTGAGTCGCAAATGAAAGTCACTGTTAAAAGAAGAAATAAAATAAAATGAACAATTGTGAATGGAACTCAGAAATGTGTTCCTTCAACTTCATCGAGATTTAAATGATATTTATAATGTATTTAAGGGACTGTCCACCAGAGTTAAACTTGGGACATTGTGGGTATAATAATCATATTATTTCCTGCTTTACTTTTTGGTGCCTTGTAGTTTCCGAAAAGAGATATGAGAAAAAAATAGGAGCATAATTGACAGAACAGGTGGTTATTACTGCTGTTTTTAATTCAAGATAGTGGCTGAAAGGTATACTTGTGATCCTGTGGGTTAAGGTCAGTGCCAAAGAGAAGGATGCAAAGCATTACTCACATACAATGGAAGCACCATGAACATGAAAAGACACACATACAGAATTATCATTCTTTCAACATCTAAAACAGTTTCAAACAGTTATAAAGAGACAGACAGGGTCAAGTGTGTGGGTGTGGGGGGTTGGGTAGGGGTGGGTGTGCGCATAGAATCTGTGGCCGTTCGACATTGGTAGTGGGGAAGGATTTATTAGCCTTTCACAAGGACTAATTGATATTGGTGCCAAGTATGGAACAGTGAGAGTGCAAGAGATTTTGCCTCCTCCAAGAACTATTTTGCTGATCAAGTGAGAAGTGAGATCTTGCTTCAAGTAAAGATAGCTGTTGACCAGAATGATAGGTGTATATATCTAGTATTAATGTAGACTCTAAGGAAAGGTATGAACTGAGAGATAATGCACTCCTCACAATGATGTTTCCCAACATTTCAAAAATGAGTGAAAATATTCGTACTGAGTTATATGAAAAGTTGTCTGAGATAAACATATCTCCTCTGGAATTAAACAAGTGAATTTGTGATGTATCAGGGGCTGAACATCAAGAACGCTCTTCAACACCACAAACATCTGATATATGCAATGCATTGAACAAACACAACATTAAGGCTCACATTGGATGACAAGTTCCTTAGTGAAACATTGTCTGATATTTATGAATCCATTCAGGCAGTGCATAGAATTGTAAGATATATGAAATGCTCAGGTTTGGTGGCAAGATTTGAAGAAGCATTACATCAAGATGTTCAACAAGATAGAGTAGCATCTACATGATGTTAGATTCTTTCATTCTCATAAAAAAAGAAGAAAAATTAAATTCAAAATTTGCTGTTGGAAAAAACCAAAGCAGAAAATGATATATTTTTATTCGCCTGATGTGATAGTGGGTGTAATTAAATTCCTTGAACCTTTTAAAGAGGCCACAAATGACCTGGAGGGTGTAACAGAACTGACCCTGCCTTTTGTCGTACTGTGGGCATTTAGCTTACTAGATACATGCCAAAGTGAAGATGGCACTTCAGAACATGCAGAAACCTACCGAAAAGGGAGAGTTGTTAATGAACTACAGGGTTCTGCGTGTATGGCTACAGTCTTTCATGTATCTTTCAAAGAACTGTCTGTACTGAGTGTAGAGAAAAAAAGAAAATATTTATCAAACTGTTTGTCACAAGCGAAATAGTGTAGTCATGGAAGAAGAGCAAAAGGTCCCATTCCCTCTCCTGTAAAGAAGTTCCAAAGCAGGCATTCGTCAACTTTTAAGTGCAGAGATGAACTTGAGAAATATTTGTATATGGACACTCCAGGTGATAATGTCAAGAATATTTTGTCATGGTGAAAGGCCAATGCCTGTGTCTTCTCCAAGCTCTTTAAAGTGGAAAAAAGAAATCGTCTGCATTCCTACTAGTAGCACTGCAAGCGAAAGAAATTTTAGCAGGGCAGGCCTAATTGTATCTGAGTTCCTCTGTATCAATCCAGAATGTGTCAATGACATTTTGTAAATTCACAACTATAAGAGATATAAGGAAATTATTTTTTGAAGACAATCATGAGATGGAACACACACAATCTGTGTAAATAGTCTCCACTTGTATAATATAAATATAATATACAGGTTTTTATTCAGAAGCTTTTGTTGCAAATAGATTTTTTGCATTCTAGACACGTAGATGTCATGCACTATGTTACGTTACCTTCAACCTCTACTCCAGTAACTGATTCCACTTTATTATTCAGTACTCTAGTAGTTTCAATCTTATTAAGTGCAAAGAATGTTATTTCTTCGATTAAACAGTCATGAAATGACTTCATAAGTTGAGTTTGATTATGACAGAGAAAAGTTTTACTTCTTGCCGCATACTCATCAAACAAGTTGTGTGATCATTTCCTGCGTCTAAAATGTTTCTAAACAAGATAGTATCAAAATATAAAGATCAAAATATTATGAAGATGAAATAATGAATTCATCAAACTTGTAGACCTCATACATGCAGTTTTCATTGCCGGCCTTTTATTATCACACTTGACCGAATTCTCGTATGCTACAAATACAGCTGAGTCGCCTTGCTCATCAGCACCTGTGCTCAAGCCACCAGTACTCACTGCTCCACTCCCGAGCAGCTGCCGTGCTCACGAGTAATGAGTAAACTTGATGTGTGTAGTGACTGCCTGACTCTAATTGTCATAATGCTTGTACTAAACAGTTGTATGTGGTGCATATACTACACATTAAGTGAAAGGAAATACTCTTAGTAGTGTACATTTTATGTGCAACTTGTGAAGTAATTGAATTCAGAGATGCTAGATAGAAGCCAGGAGTGTTAAAGAAACATCAGCTCATCTTACAGATCTCTTTTACTGTGATGTTGTTGGTGTGATCTTCAGTCCTGAGACTGGTTTGATGCAGCTCTCCATGCTACTCTATCCTGTGCAAGCTGTTTCATCTCCCAGTACGTACTGCAGCCTACATCCTTCTGAATCTGCTTAGTGTATTCATCTCTTAGTCTCCCTCTACGATTTTTACTGTGATAGTTTGATGATTTATATATTTATTTGGTTCATGTATTTGAAAATTTCTGTTTTTGTGGTGTAATCCTTAATTCCTTTCCACTTCCAAAAAGATTAATTGGTGTTTTTGAAACAATATATGAGTGTGAACAGCCATCATCGCTAAGACTAACAGCTCAGTGGAAGGATATGATGTTGAATCCAGAGCTCTTGAGGCTGTTTTTTACAGTAAGTAGTCAGAGAGTTATCATTTTAAAGTGTTACATTATTTTTGAAACTTGAGAATCTGATCATAATGCAAGTTTTCTGAATTTACAGATCCATTGGAATGTACGGCAATATCCAGATTTGTTGCAATATTCAATGAATTGCATAATGCAGTTGGCATCTCTAAATGGGCCAGTAATTCCCTCTAGAGATGAGAGGGTCCACTATGCTGCAAAGTTTATGGAGAACTTCCTGGAACTTGTTTCCAGGTAAGTATATATAACTGGTTCTGCTTTATATGTTCATTTGAAATGCAGGAAAGATGAACTAATGAATTTCCAGCCACTTAAAATTGCAGTGGTGCTATATAATATCATTTTATGTGTGTTCTGGAGGGAAAAAAGAAAACAAATATCCTTTTCTAAACAAGGTTCTGTAAACCACACACACACACACACACACACACTCACTCACTCTGATCAGCCAGAACCTTATGACCACCTACTTAATAACCTCTATGTCCTCCTTTGGCACTGATAACAGCGGCGACATGTCGCGGCGTGGAAGCAATGAGTCTTTGGTAGGTCGCTGGAGGGAGTTGACACACACACACACACACACACACACACACACACCACGTAAGTCCCGTAAATTTGGGAGGAAACGTGATCATCGTAAAAGGATGTATGTGGTCCGCAACCAGTGTAGAATACTCCTTGCCCATCATGGTGCCTTGCACGAGCTCTGCTGGACCAATGGCTGTCCATGTGACTGTTCCCCAGAGCATAATGGAGCTGCCGCCAGCTTGTCTCTGTCTCACAGTACAGTTTGATGATGGATTCGCACCCTCCCATCAGCACGATGAAGAAGGTATCAGGATTCGTCAGACCATGCAACACTCTGCCACTGTGGCAATGTCCAGTACTGATAGTCACTTGCCCATTTCAGTTGTAGTTGCCAATGTCATGGTGTTAAAAATCGGCACTTCATATACATATACATATACATTTATACTCCGCAAGCCACCCAACGGTGTGTGGCGGAGGGCACTTTACGTGCCACTGTCATTACCTCCCTTTCCTGTTCCAGTCGCGTATGGTTCGCGGGAAGAACGACTGTCTGAAAGCCTCCGTGCGCGCTCTAATCTCTCTAATTTTACATTCGTGATCTCCTCGGGAGGTATAAGTAGGGGGAAGCAATATATTCGATACCTCATCCAGAAACGCACCCTCTCGAAACCTGGCGAGCAAGCTACACCGCGATGCAGAGCGCCTCTCTTGCAGTGTCTGCCACTTGAGTTTATTAAACATCTCTGTTACGCTATCACGGTTACTAAATAACCCTGTGACGAAACGCACCGCTGTTCTTTGGATCTTCTCTATCTCCTCTGTCAACCCGATCTGGTACGGATCCCACACTGATGAGCAATACTCAAGTATAGGTCGAATGAGTGTTTTGTAAGCCACCTCCTTTGTTGCTGGACTACATTTTCTAAGGACTCTCCCAATGAATCTCAACCTGGTACCCGCCTTACCAACAATTAATTTTATATGATCATTCCCCTTCAAATCGTTCCGCACGCATACTCCCAGATATTTTACAGAAGTAACTGCTACCAGTGTTTGTTCTGATATCATATAATCATACAATAAAGGATCCTTCTTTCTATGTATTCGCAGTACCTTACATTTGTCTATGTTAAGGGTCAGTTGCCACTCCCTGCACAAAGTGCCTATCTGCTGCAGATCTTCCTGCATTTCGCTACAATTTTCTAATGCTGCAACTTCTCCGTATACTGCAGCATCATCCGCGAAAAGCCGCATGGAACTTCCGACACTATCTACTAGGTCATTTATATATATTGTGAAAAGCAATGGTCCCATAACACTCCCCTGTGGCATGCCAGAGGTCACTTTAATGTCTGTAGACGTCTCTCCATTGATAACAACATGCTGTGTTCTGTTTGCTAAAAACTCTTCAATCCAGCCACACAGCTGGTCTGATATTCCGTAGGCTCTTACTTTGTTTATCAGGCGACAGTGCGGAACTGTATCGAACGCCTTCCAGAAGTCAAGAAAAATAGCATCTACCTGGTAGCCTGCATCTAATATTTTCTGGGTCTCACGAACAAATGAAGCAAGTTGGGTCTCACATGATCGCTGTTTCCGGAATACATGTTGATTCCTACATAGTAGATTCTGGGTTTCCAAAAACGACATGATACGCGAGCAAAAAACATGTTCTAAAATTCTACAACAGATCGACGTCAGAGATATATGTCTATAGTTTTGCGCATCTGCTCGACGACCCTTCTTGAAGACTGGGACTACCTGTTCTCTTTTCCAATCATTTGGAACCCTCCGTTCCTCTAGAGACTTGTGGTACACGGCTGTTAGAAGGGGGGCAAGTTCTTTCGCGTACTCTGTGTAGAATCGAATTGGTATCCCATGAGGTCCAGTGGACTTTCCTCTGTTGAGTGATTCCAGGTACTTTTCTATTCCTTGGACACTTATTTCGATGTCAGCCATTTTTTCGTTTGTGCGAGGATTTAGAGAAGGAACTGCCATGCGGGCTTCCTCTGTGAAACAGCTTTGGAAAAAGGTGTTTAGTATTTCAGCTTTACGCGTGTCATCCTCTGTTTCAATGCCATCATCATCCCGGAGTGTCTGGATATGCTGTTTCGAGCCACTTACTGATTTAACGTAAGACCAGAACTTCCTAGTATTTTCTGTCAAGTCGGTACATAGAGTTTAACTTTCGAATTCACTGAACGCTTCACGCATAGCCCTCCTTACACTAACTTTGACATCGTATAGCTTCTGTTTGTATGAGAGGTTTTGGCTGCGTTTAAACTTGGAGTGAAGCTCTCTTTGCTTTCGCAGTAGTTTCCTAACTTTGTTGTTGTACCATGGTGGGTTTTTCCCGTCCCTCACAGTTTTACTCGGCACGTACCTGTCTAAAACGCATTTTACGATTGCCTTGAACTTTTTCCATAAACACTCAACATTGTCAGTGTCTGAACAGAAATTTTCGTTTTGATGGGTCATTGGCTGCGGAGGCCCATTGTTAGGAGTGTTCAGTGCACTGTGTGTTCACACACTTTTGTACTCTACCCCGCATTAGAGTCTGATGTTAGTTCTGCCACAGTTACCACCTGTCCTCTTTTACCAGTATGCCCGATGTACGACATCCGAAATCTGTAATGAGGGGTGGCCGTCCAACCCCACAATGTGTGGACATAATTTCACCTTGGTTTTGACATGTGTTGAAGACACTCAATACAGCAGCTCTTGAACACCTGACAAGTAATGCAGTTTTTTGCTCGTGCTGAGCCATTGGGCTATCACAATGTGCCCTCGCTCAAACTCGGCTAAATCACGCACCTTCCTCATTCTACACATGGACAGCATGCTCATTGATACTACGTACACCATGCATGTGTGCGACTAGCAGTCATTCCTCCCCAGGTGACACTACTATCGCCTGGATGGGCTTATATGAGTAGTAGGTCAGTGGTCATAATGTTCTTGCTGATCAGTGTATTATTTGTAATTTAAGGTCTCTTAAGGAGATTTTGATATCTTTCTTCACAGTACTGCTTCTTTTCTCCTTTTCATTTTTTTTAGCATTGAGATTATTGATCAAGAAGCCTTGGGTATTTCCAGCAGTCTGCGAAAATTGATTGCATTTTTCCCACCTGCCTTATTGGTGGGTGTGCCAGATGGGCTGCTCAGATCTATGTTGAATTGCTTAACCCATCTGACTTGCAGTTGGTGTGCACTGGCTATTGGAGAAGAACAGGTGGGTGACATAGAAGCAGCATACTCTGTGTGTGTGTGTGTGTGTGTGTGTGTGTGTGTGTAGTTCGGAATTGCTAGAGTGCCATCTTCTGCCATAGACAGCTCATAATGCTCTCTCCAACTGCGGTGGATTCTGTGTAGTGAGAGAGTGCTGCTGTTCTCCAGTCCATTGCCTACTTCCTACTGTGGATCCCTCTACCAAACAGAGCAGTGCACAAAAGGAAGCCACCAAGATGTTTGATCGGCACAGTCAAGTAGGCTCCGATTGGCTTCAGCACCTAGATAGCTTTCTGAACTGGGTGTAAACATTAGTGATACAATCCAATATGCCACAGACTCATTCACTCCATAGTCCTCACATTGTACTATGTAACAGCCTGTTAGTGGAGTGATATGTGTTTCTCAGCAATGTGGGCCTGGCATGTGGCACATGGGGATTCACATGCCGAATGCCCTGAGAGAATCCCCCCAGCTTTTCAAAGGAAAATGGCTAAACCCCAATGAATAGTTAAACAGAGCAAGAAGACCTCGTGGGAAGTGCTCTGAGACTCAGTTAACGATTCCACTAACTAAAAGTTTTGGAAGCCACCTCGAGGCATATCCCAGATGCTGGCAGAGCATTTTGCCTCAGCTACTGTAAATTTTAGCTGTGATCGAGCATTCATTTTCGCAAATTGCCCATGGAGAGGAGTGGCTTGAACTTAGCTCCTACAGTAGCAAAGTCAGTAATTGCCTCCTCTTCACTTGGAAACTTACGTTTGACATTGCCTGAGGTTGCATTTCAGCAACAGCTTATCTGTGTATGTATCTACATTTATACTCTGCAAATGACTGTGAAATGCGTGACGGAGTGTGCTCCCCATTATACCACTTATTGGGGCATCTACACTCTCCGTTCACATATGGAGTGTGGGAAGAATAATTGCAAAAGTGCCTCTATGTGTTCTGTAATTAATGTAGTCAGTCTTTGCATTCCCCACAGGAAAAATATCTAATGGTTTTAATATATTCCTAGATTCTTCACTTAAAGCTAGTTCTTGAAACTTTGTAAGCAAGCTTTTGCAGGATAGGTGGTTTGAAACTTCAAATGTCTACCAGTGCTGGTTTTACAGCATCTTTGTGGTGGTCTCCCGTAGGTCAAAGAAACATGTGTCCAATCGGGCCACCCTTCTTTGCATAATTTGATATCTCCTGTTGGACTTGTTGTGTACGGGCTCTTAACTCTTGGGTCATATTCTATGATGGGTTGCATGATTGTTTTGTAAGAAGTATACTTTGTAGATTAATTCATTTTTCTCAATATTCTAGCAATGCAGTAAAGTCTTCCACCTGCTTTACCCATGGCTGAGTTTTTGTGACCATTCCTTTAACATCCCTATAAATTGTTACACCCAGGTATTTGTATAAATTAACTGATTCCAAATGTGACTAATTGATATTGTAACCATGTGATAAAATGCTTTTTCATTTTATGAACATTTAAAGCTAGTTGCCAGTCTTTACACAACTTTGAAAACTTATCAAGATCTGACAATATTTGTGCAGCTTTTTTCAGGTATTACTTCATTATAGACTACTGATCATCTACGGAAAGTCTGTTAGTTAATTAATTCACAGAATAAACAACAAGTATCCCAGCACATTTCCCTGGGACACTCCTGGAGTTGCTTCTGCGTCTGTCAGTGACTCTCCAGTCAAGATAATATACTCTCTCCTTCCTACCAAAAATATCCAGTCTAATCAGAGATTACATTGGTACTCCATACAGCCGTATTTTAGTTATTAAGCATTGGTGTGGTAGTGGAAGTCAAGAAATACTACATCTACCTGGCTGTTTTAATCCATGGCTTTCAGGATGTTATATGAGGAAAGTGCAAGTTAAGTTTTGCACAGCCATTGTTTTTGGAATCCATAATCACTGGTGTGGAGGTCATTCTGTCTCATGATTCAATCTGCTACAGCAGATTATGGTGCCTTGAAAATTAACCAGAGAGTTGCTTTCTAGTATTTCGTAATAATATATGACAAAAGAATAATTTCTTAAATTGTCAGTAGAATTTTACTTCATCTCCTCAAACTCGGAATAGACCGAACTGGCCTGTATAATTTCTGAAGCATCACATTAATCGTGTGTATAAGTAAAACTTTGAAGTTGATGATAAATTGGTACCTGGTCTGAATCTTAAAGCCTAGAAGCTCTTTAGTCAGTTTCAGTATGGATTCAGGAGGCAATGATACAGTCAGCAAGCTGATGCTGGTGAAGGCATCTGTACAACAGACTTTTAATTTGAAGATAGAATCTCACAGATTTCATCTTTGATTTCATAAAGGCATGTGAGACTACCAGGGCAACGGCCTTGCCGCAGTCAATACACAAGTTCCCGTGAGATCGCCAAAGTTAAGCGCTGTTGGGTGTGGCTGGCACTTGGATGTGTGACCATCCAGCTGCCATGCGCTGTTGCCATTTTTCGGGGTGCACTCAGCCTCGTGATGCCAATTGAGGAGCTACTCGACCGAATGATAGCGGCTTCAGTCAAGAATACCATCATAACGACCGGGAGAGCGGTGTGCTGACCCCATGCCCCTCCTATCCGCATCCTCCTATGAGGATGACACGGCGGTCGGATGGTCCTAAAAGGCCATTCGTGGCCTGAAGACAGAGTGCTGTATGAGACTCCCAGATGGCACAATGTTCTCAGTACTATCAGTGGGGCATCCACTGTCATATTCAGATGAACCTTCTTGTTCCATTGTGTCTCTGGTGTTAAACCAGAATTGGTGAAATTATATATGACAGATTGAAGCAGTAGACTTGTATCCCCTAGAAAGTGTTTTATGCGTAGCTGCCTTTGCCATCACAAACAGTAATATAGTATCAATGACACTGAGTCAAGAGCTTACCTCCTTCACAGAAAATTTTGTTACATTAGCATTAACATTAAATTTTCTAATTTTCTCTTCCTCAACCAAACATTGCATAACTCATTGAAACAAATGGTAGGAAAGTTCCTGTGAAATTGACACAGTTGATTTCTTTCCTTGTCATTTCCATCTGAGCTTCTGATTGATGGGAAGTTAAACCTTATGTTTCCTTTCACTCCTCCAAGCAGTACTTTATCATCTTCCACCCCTCCACTGCTCCCCGGTCTTCTCCTTACCCTCACCACCCATATTGCTCCTCGCATCTTGAGCTGCTGCCCACAGTCTACCCCCAGCAGCCAGACTGTGGTCATGTGTGTATGATAGTGGCATTTATGCTCACATATATATATATATATATATATATATATATATATATATATATATATATATATATATATATATATATATATATATAGAGGGAAGCATTCCACATGGGAAAAATATATCTAAAAACAAAGATGATGTGACTTACCAAACTAAGTGCTGGCATGTCGATAGACACACAAACACAAACAAACACACAAAATTCAAGCTTTCGCAACAAACTGTCTGCTTGTGTCTGTATATGTGTGGATGGATATGTGTGTGTGTGCGAGTGTATACCTGTCCTTTTTTCCCCTTAAGGTAAGTCTTTCCGCTCCCGGGATTGCAATGACTCCTTACCCTCTCCCTTAAAACCCACATCCTTTCGTCTTTCCCTCTCCTTCCCCTCTTTCCTGATGAGGCAACAGTTTGTTGCGAAAGCTTGATATATATATATATATATATATATATATATATATATATATATATATATAACAGAGGGAAACATTCCACGTGGAAAAAATATATCTAAAAAGAAAGATGATGAGACTTACCAAACAAAAGCGCTGGCAGGTCGATAGACACACAAACAACCACAAGTATACACACAAAATTCAAGCTTTCGCAACAAACTGTTGCCTCATCAGGAAAGAGGGAAGGAGAGGGAAAGACGAAAGGATGTGGGTTTTAGGGGAGAGGGTAAGGAGTCATTCCAATCCCGGGAGCGGAAAGACTTACCTTAGGGGTGTGTGTGCGAGTGTATACCTGTCCTTTTTTCCCCCTAAGGTAAGTCTTTCCGCTCCCGGGATTGGAATGACTCCTTACCCTCTCCCCTAAAACCCACATCCTTTCGTCTTTCCCTCTCCTTCCCTCTTTCCTGATGAGGCAACAGTTTGTTGCGAAAGCTTGAATTTTGTGTGTATATTTGTGGTTGTTTGTGTGTCTATCGACCTGCCAGCGCTTTTGTTTGGTAAGTCTCATCATCTTTCTTTTTAGATATATATATATATATATATATATATATATATATATATATATATATATATATAGGGTAAGGAGTCATTCCAATGATGATGAGACTTACCAAACAAAAGCGCTGGCAGGTCGATAGACACACAAACAAACACAAATATACACACAAAATTCAAGCTTTCGCAACAAACTGTTGCCTCTTTCCTGATGAGGCAACAGTTTGTTGCGAAAGCTTGAATTTTGTGTGTATATTTGTGTTTGTTTGTGTGTCTATCGACCTGCCAGCGCTTTTGTTTGGTAAGTCTCATCATCATTGGAATGACTCCTTACCCTCTCCCTTAAAACCCACATCCTTTCGTCTTTCCCTCTCCTTCCCTCTTTCCTGATGAGGCAACAGTTTGTTGCGAAAGCTTGAATTTTGTGTGTATATTTGTGTTTGTTTGTGTGTCTATCGACCTGCCAGCGCTTTTGTTTGGTAAGTCTCATCATCTTTCTTTTTAGATATATTTTTTCCACGTGGAATGTTTCCCTCTGTTATATATATATATATATATATATATATATATATATATATATTTCTGATGAAGGCCTTTTTGGCTGAAAGCTTACTTGTTTGACAGTCTTTTCGTTGTGCCTATTTGCAACTCAACATTTATGTTATATGTTGAGTATTATTCTATCCTTTTCACAATATTGTCACTATTCCACCCTGGATTTTCCACTGTTTGATTTTTATTTTTTATGCAGAAAAAAAGTGTATTAATTTTGACCATTCTCATTGTATTTGTGATGCAATTTTTATACATGGGACATTTCAGTTTTGAAAGGTTAGTGTGATTTCTGAGTCTCACATATGATTCTTAGTTGTTGTGCTTACTGCAACTAAGGAATTTTAAAATTAAAAGCATCATTTCTTAAAACAATAAACATCTTGAAGTGCCTTCTTCACAGATCCTTTATCTGAGACAATGTTTATTGTTTTTTGTGTTACTCAGGACAGATTGAAGATATACAAATACAGATCAACAAGACCATCTTATTCAATGATCAGTTGTGTCATCCACAGCGAGGGAGCTAGGTAGACCCTAAGTGCTCGCAGAGCTGGATCGATATGCAGACCCAGCAGTCTTTCACAGAAGTGTAAACTGCACTTCCTTGAAAGGAGCGACCTTCAGCTCCACATCTAACCATCCTGACTCAGATTTTTGGTAGTTGTCCTCAGTTGAACAAGTCAAATGCCAAAACGGTTCCTTTGAAAAGCACACAGATGATTTGCCTTTCCATCCCTTTCCTATTTTAGTCTGTGCTCCATCTCTAACGATAAGTTCCCTAATCTTCTTCTGCCCTACCTATATCTATCTCTAAAGCTAAGCTTCTACTGGCCACTAGGCTGCACCTCTTTGGTGCTTAAGGTATAGAAGGTATAGTCTGTCCCAGACACACCAGCACTGCACTCCATTGTGTGCCCCACCTTTGACTTGATTTAGTGAAACATTCCATTTGGAATCCATGGTGGTGGTGGGGGGGGGGCTGGAGGGGGAAACTGGCAGCATTTTGTTTGACTGATTAAAAATGATAAAGAAAAAACTGAATTCATCTTTGGACAACACAGTAATTAGTGAAGAGGGCACTCATACGCTCATTTTATGGGAACTTCCTTATTCTCGCCTCTGTTATTACTGTAATTGCATATATCAGTTGAATATTGTGGTGCAGGTGTATTGATTACATCCTATTTACTCTGTATTTTTTAGTTTTGGATAGGAATTACACACTTCAGCAGCAAACTTTTGCACTGTTGATCTTACTAGAACAAAGTGTAAATTTCCTTTTGCAAAACACTTTTGAGAAAATGTAGAGAACTGGCATTAAGCTGACTGCAGAATGATTCTGCTGCTGCCAACATACACTTCGCATAAGGACACTGAAGGTAGAAATTGGGTTATGTACAGAGGCATATAGATAGCCCTTTTTCCCTCACTCTGCAAGTGGAAAAGAAAAGGAAAGGAAATAACTAGTCGTGGTACAAGGTACCCTCCACCGTGCACCATACAGTGGCTTGTGGAGTATGTAAATAGTTGTAGATATCTTCAAGATAATTCACACAATACAGAATCCCTGCAATAGCAAGTTCAAGAAACCTCTGGAACATGATGGGACACTGGCCATGTCGATAGGCAACCTGCTATATTGATACAGTCTGAATGGTGTGTTCAAGGCTATAACTTGTCTTCGAATTTTCATCTAGAGACTAGTGAAAATATGCTTCAACAAAATAGATTTTAGAAAATAATTTTTTCCAGAATGTTTAGAAAAAAGGTCATTTGAAGAAGGCAAGGGTTAAGAATCAATGTGTGGTTGCACATTAATTATTTGCTTGAAGTCTCCACATGACTGAAGAAAGCCTCCAGGATTTTTAACCACCATTAACCATGATGCCCACTGATTGTAGAAAATGGGGAACAAAACCTGTTGTTGT
This sequence comes from Schistocerca nitens, assembly GCF_023898315.1. Lineage (NCBI taxonomy): Eukaryota > Metazoa > Arthropoda > Insecta > Orthoptera > Acrididae > Schistocerca > Schistocerca nitens. The sequence continues at coordinate 866,810,230 of NC_064616.1, forward strand.
TATAATCTGTCTAGTTAAGTCGTAACCTAATTCTTAATTTCCAACAGAATTGGGTGTGCTTTCCAGTCACGGACTTGCCGTTGGCTTGAAGACAGTGTGGCGTTGTGAGTAAACTGCCTTCCCCAAACCTGATTCAAAAAATTGCTCAAATTGTGTACAATGTGTATCATTAGCTTCACGGGGGTGCAGATGAGCCAGTGGAGTGCACTTCATGATGTAATGAAAATCCAAAGGCGGAATACACACCAAAGTCAAAAGTGTTCTCCACTGGTGGATTCTACACAACGAAGAGATACATTATTATAAGGGACTGTCGGTTGCACAACCTAAAAGTGGCATCTCATGGTGGCCAGAACCCCACAGCTTTGACTGCACTTCACTGAGCAAGGGAATACACTAACTAAAGTATGTAGACTTAATGACTGAGACTGACGCACTGGTATCAAAAATGAATGTCACTAGAACATCTTTCAGTTTAGCATGTGGCAAAATGTCATTTGGCATTAACATATAATAACTGCCTAAAATGTTATTAATTTGAATTCTCTAGTGCTAATGCTTGGTGCCCATTTTGCAGTGGTATACTTCTGCAATATGACCTCTGCATAAACACTTAAACACTTACAAGACTCACCCTCATAGTGTCTGGAATGCAAGAAAAAATGGTCTGGACAACTTAGAAACAAAGTGTACTGCCACAAATGACATCTGATACTAGCCTGGGCATGCAGAGAACAAGGCCAGTTGGCCAACACTAAGTGGAACTTATTTAAAGTTTTAGAATCTATTACAGAAAATCTCAGCACTCTATTACTATGGCTGTGGGGGACAGGTGAAATGTCAAAGTCTACTGAAAAAGTAAGGCTGCAAGCGGTCATCCTTATTCAGGGCTGAGTGAATCTCTCCATCAGTTTTTGTTCTGCATATAATTGACACAGGAACAGTTTACAAACTTATCTGTTTTGGAAGTGCTTCCACCCTCCACCCGTGGTCCAAAAGCCAATGCCCTGTTGAATGTCAAATAAATCGTTCCGTTTTCGCATTAGAACAATAACTGCACTGTTTATGTTTACGTTTTTACTGTCTTTCCCAGCCTGCTTGTTCTCTCTTTAAGGCTGAGATTATCCTCTTGCCACTCTGCTAAGTTAAAACATCCCCTTAAAAGTGACCAGTAAGCTTTTGAATCATGTAGTGATCATGTACCCTCGAGATTTTACATCTCGTTTATACTTCACAACTTTGTATATTGTGTTATGATCTCTTACAATAGACTACCATATAACTACTACACGTTAATATCCTGCTTCTATTATGCCAATATTTGAATTAGCACCTGCTCTATTTTGATATGTCAGTGGTTTAGTAGGCCTGTTTATGATCATTAAATTCATTGCGTCAATGCAGACACTATTCCGCAATATAGAACACATGTTAGTGTCCATAGTCACTATATGTTTTTTTCTGCTTGCCACAGAACTGCATTCTTCATACGTTCTAATTATTCACTTATGTCATCCTTATATTAATGTTAAGCAATGGAAAATCCAGGATGGAATAATGGCAATATTTGTTGTTGCTAGTTATTTGCAAACTTGACCCACCTTGAAACCACCAAATTCTTTTTAAATGCAGTTATGGCAGAATTGGGTTAGTGACCTTTTTGTATCTCCCTACTTATTTGGTAGATTTAGAATATTGCCATTTATAGTATGTTACGGCACCTGCACACATGCTGTTTTGCTGGTGAGTAGCTCACTCATAAGCATAGCACTCATCACCATGTTTAACTGCACTATTTACATCATCTGGTTTAAACTTCTAGACGTTTTAGTAGTGCAGATTTACTTTCTCCTTTGTAATTGCTTAAGAGACATCATGTTAATCACCCAGAAACCTGAACTAGATCTCTGTACATCCCATCCAGAACAAATGTAGCATTTTGCGTAGTGAATACACAGAAAATCAAGAAGCTCTTTCACATCCTGAAGTAGGTTTCTTTCTGCTTAACTGAATCCTCTCTGCTGCCACTGGTACTGGAAATGTAACAGACCTATCTTGAGAATGACCTAATCTTATGACATGTCTCAATTCAGCAAGGAGAATATCTGTTTCCTCTATAATTGTTAGCCTTGTAATACTCTTGAGATGGTTTTATATCTTTTTTGGATCTGTATATTGTTTTCAAACAGTATGAACATTAGCTCATTAGCTTCAGAATACTCAGTGTTCACCGTTGGGAGAAACTCGTAAGATATCCCAAAACTTTAACCACAGGTGAAAACAATTGGAGATTACACAATATGGAATTGGATGATTAGTGGATAAAGTTGTATGAAACAGCTGATAGCATAAGCATGAATGATACATTTTAAATTTACTGTTAAATAGCTTTGTCCAAAATAGGTGTCTCACTTGTTAAATGACATTAAAAACCAAGATAACACTAAATGTACATTTTGCTCCACGTGATCCATAGGGAGGAAATCCTCGAGAATGTAGAATATTTCATTGAACAAGGATACACAATACAGATCTATGAAGATAAAAATGTATGGTAATGTATCTTCCACAGAACTTACGTGAATGTGGAATAAGTCAATAAATCTTTAACGCGAAATTTTCACTCGGCAGCAGTGTGTGCACTGATGTGAAACTTCCTGGCAGATTAAAACTGGTACTGGATCAAGACTCGAACTCGGAACCTTTGCCTTTTGCAAGGAAGATAGAAGACGATGTAGTAGAGGAAGTAAATATGTCAGAATGGGTTGTGAGTTATGCTTGGGTAGCTCAATCGGCAGAACACTTGCACATGAAGGGCAAAGGTCTCGAGTTTAAGTCTCAGTCCATCACATAGTTTGAATCTGCCAGGTAGTTTCAATCTTTAACATATTTTCATTTAAAAATTTATCACAAACTTGTCACAAAACAGGTAAATGTACGATGCACTATGGTGTATATGATAATTCTTAGGCTATTGTAGACACCCATCATCAAGGACAAAAATCATGTTACAACACTTATTTACATTGATCACATTATTGCACTGAAGATGTGCAGAACTCAAGTTGTACATAATACTCACATTGTTTGACAATATTAATAATACAACATGTAAGTTGGTACCATTAACAAATTCACCATTGAAGCGGAGTAAGTCGGCCACCAATTAATCCTTTAGGCTACTCTTAAACTGAACTTTATAAGTAGTTAAACTTGGGAATAATTCCATAAACTGTGCTGTTGATTTGGAAAAGAGATATATTATTAATGACAAATTTCATTAAGGAATAAATATCCTGGGATGCAGTAGTTAGTATCCACAGTTTTTCAAACAGACCTCTGCAGGACATTGTCGAATTCAGACCACAAATAATTTGTATTACACATTTTTGGAGTCTGACAATTTTACCTTGGCTTGATGAATTACGCTAAACATTATCCCATATTACATTACAGAATGAAAGCAAGTGAAGTATGCTGGCTTTTTTATTTTCATATCATCAATGTGTGACAACATCTGAATTGCAAATAAAAATTGTTTAGGCACTCGTGCAGTCCAGTAGTATGCCCCTTATAGTTAAATTTATTACCAAGCTGTAATATCAAGAGTTTCACTTTGTCAATCTCTTCAATCTGTTTGCTATATTTTCAGCATAAATTGGCAGGAGGAGGGGCAAGGGCTGTTCTTTTAAAGTTCCAAACTGCATAGAGTGTGGTTTTTCAAAGTTTGGTGACAAAGAATTGTCTCGGAATCATATATTAACAGCCAAGAAACTTTCTTTATCCGGTCTTTCTAAAACTGTTCTCAATTTTCTATTTATTGGAATGTTTGTATCATTTGCAAAACAAAACAAAAAGATTCAGCACAGTAAAAGAATCCAGCTGATTTTATTTGCCTACTTGTTACCATGGATGAGACTTGGTGTACCTAAAGAGGAGAGGGGAGGGGAGATTAACTTTCTTCAGTTATTTGAAATATGAATTGTTGGAATGTCAACCATATTTACCATCTGTTCCCAAATTTAAAGAAATTTGTGGCTGGAAATCATTTTATACCTTGTGAAGAATCTTTAGCCACTGTAGATGTGTAGTTTGCAGACCTTCCAGAATTGCTCTTAGGGGATGGAACTTTCTGACCAGCCTTCCGGAATTGCTCTTAGGGGATGGAAATTTCCGACCAGAACATCTTCCAGTGTCAGGCCAAATAATTTTCGCTTTGTTGTCATAATGCTATGGCTTAACACAGATTATTTTCAGCTTTGTTATAATACAGTATAATAATATTTAAATCATAACAATATTCATTTTTATTATATATAAGCAAATAGTGTCATTTAAATAGCAGTGAGCAAGAAGTCACTTGAGACAGTTCAAAATTTCAAAGTTCTTGTGAGATTCATATTATTTTATGGTCTGTCACTGTCATGTAGTATTTTAAGAGGTTTACATTTTTATTTGTAACCAACAGTTAACTGTTACAAATTTTGTATCAAAGCAGATATCCTTGATTGTAGACTAAATATTGTGCTTTTATTTTGTAGAATTCCTCTGAAGAGAAATACTTTATTGATGCTTTTGACAATATGTTGGAAGTGTGGGTGTCAATATTACAAGATACGTATTCCATAACAGGCAGCACTGTCACTGATTATGTTGTTCAGATATTTGACACCTATGTACAAGCCCGATTATTCCCACCACATGGTATAAGGAAGGACGATGTAAGTAACACTAAATGATTGTTTAGAGAGTGTCTTGCATTTTTAGATAATGTGATATTATCAGTTTCTGTTGAAAACAAGTAACTTGATCATGGTTGTTCTTTCAGGATGAAGACAGCTTTGAAGCATTTGTTGATGGAGATAATTCTGATATTAAGTCAAGATACAAGGAACAGTTGCAAGCTGTAGGACTGTTTGGTCGGCAGGTAACTTAGTTGCAGCTGCTCTTGCATCACTGTTAAGAATGTAGTTTAAGCATTAAATGGTAAGCACATTAAGCTTTAAGGTCCTTCATATAGTTATATTACAGTAATATATTGTAATGTATCAGCCATATTCGGCCAAAAAATATGCCAGAGCAGAAGCAAGTTGGAACAGAGGCAGGCGGGCAGGCAGGCAGGCAAGTGGGAGTGTTATTCGTTAGCAGCAGCTGATGTTGCAATATGCTAGTGGAAGGACGGAAGCTTTTCCTCACCTGTCACCACAGAAGTGTGTGGAGTACACAACTTAAGCCCTAAATGAACGTAGTCTGGAGCATATAAGTACTCAGCCATTCGTGTACTAATAATATATTCTCATCTCAGTATCACAGCCTACACCATGAGCTTGTGACACCTGGAGCGACACCCTGGAATGCAGTATGGGCTCCACTGTTCGACCTTGACTCACGAGAGAGCCGTTGCCAGAGCAATGAGCTACCAGCTCATAGGTGGAAGAGGGGGAGGGGTGTCCACGGCCATTATCAGCTGTGCCACCACTCTGTCATCACGCTTGCAGCCAGAGCACCACTGAGAGTGGCATTCGAGTGATGCCTCGCTTGAACCCGCCCTTTGCGCTGTCAGCAATGGCAGACATTTATTGTTTCAAATGAGAGGCAACTGGACATCTCCACCAAGCTGTTCCTGATGTACTATGACCAAGTGCCAGAATAAAGAAGTTAGTTAAACAAAACCACTGTCGCCCTGATATCTCATTTCACTCTCCAAGGGTGACAATCCAACACTGGTGTCAGAACATTAACATCACATTCTTAGAACAACTTTGAAACCTACAGTCTATGGTATGGTCAGTCCAAAAATTTTTCTGATTGTGTTTTGGTCATAGAGAAAGGGTTCAATGGCCATGCATTTTGGAAAGTAGATTTTATTGTGAGTAGAGAACCAGTGGGATTTGCCTAATTTTAAAGGTAATGGAAGTCACAATCGGATAGTTCCTGTTAACTGTGCATAGTGTAACCTTGAGGGTCACTCGGTGCCATTCACAAAACCAGTTCCAGCAAAATGTTATACACGTAATCATTGGGGCATATGGCTAGGGAATGCTGGGAGTTGAGATGGCTCATGGTTAGACCTAAGAATTAAGTTAATACATTTTGTTTTCTTGGCTTGTGGATGTCAGTTCTCAAAATGAGCATTGTCACGGCCAACGCTGTGACAGAACCAGAGATGCAAGGTGTGTCAGAGCTGGAAGCTGTGCGTGTATTGTTAAAAAAGGTTGCGCAATTAACTGCGCATAACACAGAACTGTCTGTGTTGGTAGAATCGTGATTGTCACTATGGGGTTTAGATTTGTCAGTCGAAATTTTAATTGCTTCTTTTTCTGGTAAGGCAACTGGGGATGCTCAGGCCTTTGTGGGAGACCTTGGGAATATGGCTCAGCTGGAGTGTTAGTGTGATAAGGAATTATTGAATGTTGCAAAATTGAGACTAACAGGGGAAGCTAAAACTTAATGTAGGGTATACAGAAGCTCTTAAGGGAGCCACAACATTTGAAGGATTTAAAGAAGAGTTAATTCAGAGATATGTGAAAGAAAATAGTGCCAGGCTCTATAGGGAACAATTAGGGGTAATAACTAAGAAAAATTCGGAAATTGGGGAACAAACTGCGGGTAATATAAGGAAAGTTAATGGATGTATCTATGAATTAGGACAGTATGCTACAGTCAATGAAATTATTTTGGAAGAAGCTGAGCAAAGTCTGCTCGATGCTTTTTTAAGAGGGTTGCATTCAGAAATGTCAAGACGTGTATGGACAAGGGGGTCCAATGGATTTGCGCACAGCATTATGGTTAGCTGTAGAATGTGAGGAGATTGATTTGTGAACTGAAAGCAGGATAAATGGACAGTGTTTGTAGCTGGTATAAAATGTTTCATGTGTGGACAAATGGTTCATGTAAGGACATAGTGTCGCAAGCCTCAGGGTGATGTTAATAAAGTAAGAGGAAGTAATGGTTTTTGAAGTAGTGGACCATGGAAAAAAATGTGTTAAATGCCAATGGGAACCCCAGGTCCATCTACAGTCATTCCCAGTAAGATCGGATGCTATGAAATTGTATGCAGAGGTGGATTGTGCGATAAGAGGAATAGTAGGAAAAAGAGTTGCAGGAAATTATTATACACGGGTGCATGTGTCGGTCGCCAATAGTGATCTGGTGAAACATAAGCAAGGGGACTCACCACAGTACAGATTGTGTGATTGTATGGAGTGGGGGTAAAGATGTCACACCATTTGGATCGCTGGACATAGAATTTTGCGTGGATATGGTTCAGTTTAAACAATGTGTAGAAATTGTGCCACATGTGAGTGAGGGCTACGATATGATTCTGGGGTTGCCATAATCGATATTCATCAGCATTAGATGGAATTTGACAGAATAATGTTTGTGTTAGGTGAAGCCACTGCCATTGTAATGATATCGTGAAGGGAGTCTGTCGTGAAAGACTAACGGATTAAACAATGAATGGCCACACTAAGACTTGATTTGCCCATTTTTGTACCTAAGGGTACTGGGAAATCACTTTAGGTCAGTGTTGAGTTCACCCTGCATAGGAATTTTGTGTGTGGTGGAACTTTTAGAAGAGAATGAAGTATTAGATTAGGTGAGTTGCTTAGTTAAAAGAAGTATTTTATGCATACAAGAAATGAATGGTGAAAAGAAGGTGCCCCTTTTATACATAATTTTAGCGTAGAGGACATAAGATTAACAAAGGGGTTAGTAATCACTAATATTGAGGAAGAAGAATGGAATGCAAGGGGTATTGGCTATTGACAATCTCCAGGTGCCAGTGAAACTGCATTTAGAGAAAAAGTGAAGCACCTAGAGGAAAGCAATAGGGAATGGATGGGAAAATTACTTTTGGAATCTAAGGTTCCCTTTTCTCCAAAAGGGCCATTAACAACCAGCTGTGCATATTACACAGCACCCCATACTGGCGGGAAATGAATCAACAGTCTACCTCAACCATACAGAATTCCTAGCTACTTACAGCCAATTTTGGAGGAATTGCTCAATCAACAGCTGAAAGATAGAATAATTGAAGAAAATAATAGTCCATGGGGAGGAGGCAGGAATAGTCATTGTGTCAAAAAATCAACAGATGGAACACAAAAATATAGGTTTTGTTGATATTACAGGCACCAAAACACAAAAACCACGACGGCTGCCTACCCTTTGCTAAACATCGCAGAAACCTTGGATCATTTAGGGCAATGCAGATGATTTTCAATGATGGATTTGAATAGTGGTTATCACCAGATAGAGGCTGCACTGCAGGATCAACACAAAACAGTGATTTTATCACCCTGGGGATACTATCAATTCAGAAGAATGCCACAATGTAAGGTTGGCCAGTGGGTGATGCTATAACTTCCTACACACCAAAGGAAAGACGAAGTTTTTCTGGAAGTATCAAGGGCCATACCAAATGGTAGAGACCGCATGGCCAGTAAGTGTGAAGATTTAGTTGCTGGAGAGAATGACAGTTGTGCATGTAGGGTAGTCAGAACATTTTCCAGGGTGTTTGGAAGTTATTACAGGGATAGGAGATGTGGAACAGATAGGGAGAGTGAGAGGAAAGGTATTGGAAGATAAACAAAAGGTTTTGAATGAACCGGTAATGAGGAACCCATATTGATTAATGCCTAGGAGATTGTCATTTAATATTTTTTTGGGTTAGGTATAGAGTTAGTGTAATTAGTATAAGCAGTGAATTTGAGGAGGAGGAGGAAAGTAGTAGGTATTCCTGCCAATAGGTAAGGTGCAGAGAAGGTGAGATAATGCGGTGATATACCAGAGCTGCAGAAGAGGTAATTAATCAAAATACCAGGGAACTACAAATCAAAGTATGAATCTTACATAGGAAAGTAGTAAAGAGAAAATGGTTGTAGTCTGTACAAGGTAGTGTGTGGGAAGTATGAGGGAAAGCAACAGAACTACAGGAGGCTTTGCAGCATGTTGTAAGAGGTCAGCCAGGGGTAAACTTCTTGTTGCAAGAACAGTATTTAGAGGATCTAATGAGAGTGCAGGAGGAACTGCTGCTGGATTTGGGTGTTAGAACCCGAGCACAAAAACTTACCTTTTTATTTCAAGGTAGCTACAGTATTGGTAAGAACTGATAGAGGAAAGGTTTACCGTTTCAATACCAGTAGGAGGGAAACAAGCGCATTACAAGTGTTACATATTAGGTCTACAACTTTGCTTCCACCGTTTTGCAATAGATGGCAGTTGGGGCAAGTGGGGATCAGGTGGTTGGTCATAGGCATAATACAATAAGCTTAAGCATCTGTAAACACAATGCCATAAAAATATTAGTCGATTTGTGATTGAATCATGAGATTATTCTTGATTAAGTACGTCAACTTACATACCCGTTTCTCGCCATTTGTGGGAAGTTTTAATTTTCTGCTTTAACATGAATTTCTGCGGCTGTGGCTCTTAAAATGCTGGATAAGACCAATGATGAGGGAACTATTAGTGGAAGAACGTGCAGAGAATAATATTTCAATGCCTTAAGAAGGGCGATTTTGATGTCGAAGACTGTCATGCGGGGAAAGACAGAACGTTTTTGTAGCTACTGAAACAGACAAAGACAGTCACAGGACATCATTATCGAAAGCAATTGATGCATTCAAGCCCAGCGCTGAAACACAAATGGCCACAATACAGCGATAGACACGTAAATGTAATTTTGCACCAGGTCAGTGCTCGACCCCATGTCGCAAAACCCATCAAAATATACATGGAAACATTGAAATGAGAAGTCCTATCCCTCTCACCGTATTCTCCATACGTTGCTGTCTCTGACTACCATCTTTTTCAATCAGTCTGGCTGACCAGCACTTCCGATCATATGAATAAGTGCAAAATTGAATCGATTCTGGATTCCCACAAAAGACGCCCAGTTCTTTCACCACGGGATTCGTATGCTATCCAAAAGATGGGAGAATGTAGTGGCCAGTGATGGGCAATACTATAATCATAATTTTTTTGTAAGTTTTTCACAATAAAGCCCCAAACTTTGAAAAAAAAAGAAAAAATGGCAGAAGCAAAGTTGTAGACCTAGTAGTTCATGCTTATCCTTAAGTGGGGAATGTTGAAGAACTTCGTAACAGTAAAACCACAGTGACTATTATTAGTTGCAAAAGACAAGGAAAGATAAGTAGAAATTGAGGAAGCAAACCTACAAAAATGCTACCAAGGGGAAATTACAGTCTGTCCAAATATGTTAATAAGAGAGGGGCATGATTCCTCAACAGTGAAATTGCTAATGGGGCAAAAGGAGGTAAGAGAATGCAATAAAGAAGTGATCGAACCAGAATTTACTTTTAGCAGGTCAGTGTGCATTGGTTGTACTTACTCTACCTTTGGCAAGATGGTAATAGGGGCTAGTTGTTTTGAGCAGTAAAGAGACTAGAATGAAATGGGAGTGGTTTGCTATTAAATTGAACAGCATGCAAGATAATGAGGTTTACTTTCCATCTGCTCACCATGATTTCAGGGATTATTCATCTTCATATTTCACAGCCTCGCTTGTATTGGCCAGAGGAGCCCATGGAAGTGCTATCTGCTACAAATCTAACGAGCTTGAATCAAACTCTAGGGCCAGAATTAATGCAGTCTGTAAACATTCGAGCCGGCCGAAGTGGCCGTGCGGTTAAAGGCGCTGCAGTCTGGAACCGCAAAACCGCTACGGTCGCAGGTTCGAATCCTGCCTCGGGCATGGATGTTTGTGATGTCCTTAGGTTAGTTAGGTTTAACTAGTTCTAAGTTCTAGGGGACTAATGACCTCAGAAGTTGAGTCCCATAGTGCTCAGAGCCATTTGAACCATTTTTTGTAAACATTCTCCTAAACCAGAAGAAGGGATGAGTCTCCCTGGAAAGCAGGATGTAAATTGATATTTGAAAAATCAATACCAGTAAGAGACAACATTGAATGCACAAGGGGGTAGTATTAAGGATCATTGGTTCATTTTAGCTTCTGAGTTGGGAATAGAGAGTTAGAAGTTATTGTGCAAGAAGCCTAGTAATGAAATAAGTTCGATAGTGTTTGAGTTAAGGGAAAGGGCAAGAGGCCTTGTAGAAATGTATAAGATTAAGTGATAGGGTTAAGGAAACCAACTGTTAGAATAATTCTCAAGAGGGGAAACAGGGCGCTGGTCACCAGGAACCCTAGTAGAAAGGGTTTGGTTGACCCGGGGGACAAGGTCTTGATAAAAAGGAGGGCAGTGTATCATATTGACCATATTCTGTCAAAAAATATGCCAGACCGGAAGTGAATTGCAACAGACTGCAGGCAGTCGAGAGTTTTATGCGTTGCGAAGCAAAACACAGCCGACAGGTGTTGCAAAGCAGAGTCTTCTGGGTGTGGTATAGCAAAGCTGTTGCTGTGGTACACTTGTGGAAGGACAGAAGCCTTTCCTCGCTTGCCACCATGGAAGTTTTTAGAGTACATTCATCTCAGTATCAAAGCCTACACCACGACACCTGTGAAACACAGGTAGATACCCTGGAATTAAGTACGGTGTCTGCTGTTTGACCAAGGGATGCGGCAGCCTGCCCTGGGTCATGAGAGAGCCACCACCAGAGCAGGGAGCTTCCTGTTTGGTGGAGGGAAACCACGCCTATCATCAACTGCACCGCCATGCTGTCATCGCGCTCACAGCTGGAGACGTCGCTGACAGCAGCATTTGAGTGACACCTCGCTCGGCCTTGCTCTTTGTGCTGTCAGCAATGCCAGACACTTGTTCTTTCATATGAGTGGAAACTGGGTGTCTCCACCAAATTGTTCCCAATATACTACTACTAAAGGGTGGAATAAAGAGGTTAATTAAACAAATTCGCTGTCATCCTGACATCTCATTTCGCTGTCCACGGATGACAATCTAAGGGTCATCTAATAAAATGAACATTCTGTTATAAATACGGTAATAGAAGATCCTTGATGGAATAAAGTAATAGAAGGAGTAAATCAGTTATGCTGAACATGTAATTTTTCTTTAATTAAATGCAGTTTTAAAGTTCTTTCTTGTCAGTGAACTTAGTTGACAATAATAATATCATTTATAGAGAAGCTGAGTCTGAAGAAAGAAATAAGTTCAGCGTTTTTAAATGTGTGTCCATAGTAAACTGTGTAGGTATTGAATGAAAGTGCATCGTCAATTACTGCTGAAGGTTTTATTAAGGCTTTCACAGACAAGCATTACCTTACAAACCTTACATTTTTAGATAAAGCCACACTTGGTACTGACATGGATTTTTGACCCATTCTGCCAGCTCCATGTACTTATATATGTATGTAGGACGTAGTACGCTTGGACACATCATGTTAACAACATGTGAGTGAAACAGCAGTTTCTTTTCTTCTCCCTTGTAAGTATAGTTGTTTGAAAAGAATTATTGTAGTTGTTTATCCTCAGTGACAGATGGTAGGCCTTCCATGTGAGAGATGGGCTCTGTTACAGTAATGGTTTTTGTGTGTGTGTGTGTGTGTGTGTGTGTGTGTGTGTGTGTGTGTGTGTGAAATATGAAAACTATTCCTGTAACTTTGCAGGTCTCACATTCAGAAGGATGATGGTTCAAATCCCCATTTGGCCATCTAGACTAATGTTTTCCATGGTTTCCCTAAATCACTAAATTCTTAATGCCAGTAAAGTTCTTTTGAAAATGACATGGTCAGTTTTATGCCCTGTGCTTCCATAATTTGAGTTTGTGCCCCATGTATAATGATCTTATCATCAATGGGGGCATTAATTCCTAATCTTCTTTCCATCTTCCTGTAACTTCAAGCTTAGACACCCACTATAACACAAGTTTTAGATGTGTAAATTCATGTATGTCACCAAAGCACAAGTGTGCAGCCTACATAAGGACGTTTATCATTGATACCATTTAATAAACTGGACACATTTCAGAAATTGTGAGTGAAATGAGCAACATGTATGTACCACATACCAATTTTAAAACTTTTTTAAATCTCCTTGGTATTTTTTAATGTGCATTGCTGGAGGACTTAAGCTACCCCATTTGTCATGAGATCTTCCTAGCCAATCATTCAATTGAACCAGGAATCTTCTAGAGTGTATGAACCTCCATGACACAATTAGCCGATTTTGGAAAACTAGTGGTTTAGCATATGAGAATGAGCATGCTTAATGCTACAGTGCAGAAACTTGGCAACATACTGATTTATTTGTTTTGCTTGATGGTCATACTACCTTTGTCAAAACGAGTATGTTCTCAGTAACTCTTACTTGTGGTTGGTTACGGGCATTCAAAATATGAATATCATCTTGGCTTGCTATTTTTGTCATTCATGGAACTACTTAGAAGTCAAGGTTTCGGTAATAAGATGCCATCTCAAATTATGACCCTTGTTTCATGCTATTGTTGGTTTCATATTTAATGTGGATTGACAATGTTTCACTTCCTAGCTTCAGACCACTGCAGAACTGAAATTACATGTGACAGAATGCACTGCTGTCTGGAAGTTTAGATAGGGCCAGCCAATAAAGACTATAATTATGACAGTGTTATTTGAATACATATGAAACTGTCCCTGCAGATTGCATGAAAATGTAGTGCAAACATATTCTGTACCACAGTATACACTGATTCTGTTGATTTATTTCACATGGCAAGATTAAGAACTTGAGGCCCTCTCATAAATCTAACCAGGCATCCTTACAAACTCTCTTTGCAGTTAACATTGAAGTGTACTTCGTACGTGAGTTAATACGCAATAGTAGTAGTTGTAGTAGTAGTAAACATTATATTTACAGCAATGTCAGTCCTACTGAAACTGTCATCCGCATTTCTTATAATGAAACAATTCTGTCCAATTGAAATAATGATACATCAACAGAACTGCATGACAGGGATTGTGCAGGTGGAATGAAAAAAGTAAAGAGAGAGGTATGGGGGATTTTGGAACTATTATCAATGTAGCAGAGGTACTGTCACATTGTAACTATAGTAAAATTCAGTCCAAAAATAGGGTCATCAGTGAAATACAACACTTAGCACAGAAAGCATATTTATTACATAACACAAACATACAAACAGAATAGAACTGAAGTCCTGGGTGGAGAGTACTGCTATTTATACAAACATTGAATATTCTAGAATATACAAAAATTACAAATGCGAAAGTTTTTAGAATCTTCCAGAAGTGGTGGATACTGAATCACAAATACACTGCCTGACAACAAAACTGAAGCATCCATTTTGATTACAAAATTGAGTCAAATTTACAAGAAACTTTGCAGTATGAGCCCACTTATTATTTTGACATTGTACCCAATCTGCCCTGGATTGAATGCCCTGGTTCATATGGGAGTGGTGTAATAAAGCTGGTGTATCCGCTCCTGAGGCAAGTTGGCCCATAACTGTTGTAACTTGTTCTTGGTACCCTGGCTACTGACAATGGGACGTAATTGATGAAGGATATTTTTCTACAGTGAATAAATCAGTCCAACCTAAATGTTTCTTGCTTGCAACCATGCTCTGCAAACTGTTTTCTCAACAGGTTATGGGTCCAGATATGGATATAAAATAGTTGGAAGTTTACTTTAAAACTAAATAATACTACAGTAAAACTTTGTTTATACATTTTTCAATGGACTACAGAAAAACAGCGTATAAGTGTGAAAAACATATGTATGAAATATAGAACCATACTATCAAATTAATTGGTAAACACAAATGAAAAATCCAGCAAATAAAAGGTTACATTCTACAAAACATTAGATAGGCTTACTAGGTACTGTACTTAACAAACAAAAATGTAAACCTAGACACAGAAGAAAACATCATTTCATAAAAAAGTTCATAATTTTTGCTTGTTTTTTCTTTGACTCGGCAATAGCGTACACTCTACCCTCAAAATGGGATGACTCTGTCATTATTTTGTCAGAAACATTTGTGGTGCATCACAAATCATTTAATTATCTCAAATGCATTTACTGCATTGTTAAACATCATGGAGGAATGCTGAGGCTCCTCTGTATCATCCTCATCATCAGTTTCTTCCTTGTCCAGGTCCCGTGATGCACATTGAACTATCTCAACGATAGTCATGGGTTCTGTAGTGAAGAGGTTTTCATCATTGTCGCATGAAAATGCCTTTGGGAATGGCGAGAGTACATTTCAATATGTGCTCAAGAAAGTGGCTCCTCATATTATGAAGCTGAACACTCTCCTCAGAAATGCTACATCCGCAAAAGACAGACTTAGCGTAATTCTGTGATTTCTAGCTACTCTAGTTTACAGTACTGGTATAGCGCTCTAATGCTGCAGTGCACATTGATGAAAATAATGCGAGAAACGTTTGCAGTATGTATTAAATTTATTTGCCTTCACGTATTCCTCCTTCAGTGCGTTATAAATATCTTCAGTCATGAAAAATTTTTATTTCCACAGAAGTTGTAGATTTACTCCTTTATATTCTTGGGGGTATATCCTGGCTGTACTTCATGGCTAATAGCATCCACAATTTTTTTGTAGCTCTCACTTTTTATTCTGTCTTTGTATTCAGGATGTTGAAGTTACACAGTGCTTCATCCATCTCGAATATTTCTATCAATTTTGTTACATATGTGACACACCATGTAAATTTGGGAGTCATAGTGACAAACATTGTGTGTCAGATAGCTGCAGCGATGCTAGTGCTCCAAGTGGTTGATTTCTCCATGCAGTAAACATAAGACGAATGCTTCCTTTGATCAAATCTAAGGCGAGGCACTAGATTTGATCAAAGAAAATTTGACCAATGCCTAACTTTGAAAAAGTTCCTTATTACACTATCAAATTTTATTATAGTCTTAATATCGGCCTTACCAATCCACTTCCCGGCGACCCACTCTGAAACACTGCATCATCAACTTGTGCACGCTGTGGATATTTTGCTGGGATGCGGCTCTGGCTCTGAGCACTATGGGACTTAACATCTATGGTCATCAGTCCCCTAGAACTACTTAAACCTAACTAACCTAAGGACAGCACACAACACCCAGCCATCACGAGGCAGAGAAAATCCCTGACCCCGCCGGGAATCGAACCCGGGAACCCGGGCGTGGGAAGCGAGAACGCTACCGCACGACCACGAGATGCGGGCGCTGGGATACGAAAAGAAAAGAAAAAAAAAAAGAGTATAAGTGAGAAAAACATATAAGTGGAAAACATGTAAATGAAGTTTTACTGTATTTGTATTTCTGGTTCATGTTTTTGGAACAACAAAATGTGTGAAGAATATGAAAGCAAATATCATGTTCCACTTTTTGATGGAAACAATTTTGGAAACTGGAACTTTCGAATGCAAAATGTATTAGATGAAGCAGATTTTTTTTTATTTCATTGCAGAAGAATGCACATAAAAAGTGAAGTTTCAAGAAAGAGACCCGGAAGAGTAATGAACTGAGAAATACAAACAACTCAAAAAAATAAGAGTGATAAAAAGTGTCATTCAAGAATAATGGAATGGATTGAGGGCAGCTATTTGGAATACATGAAAGACTGTAACAGTGCACTTCGAGTGTGGAAAAACTTGTATGACACATTTGAAAGGAAAAGCATTGCTAGACACTTTTATGTAGTTACTGGAATTGGAATTCAGTCCAACAGTAGGTGTATTGACTGATAATTCCTTAGAATTTGACAAGTTGATACATGATCTTCAGTCGAATAATGCAGCGGTTGAAGAAACTGATGTGTGTCCTCTTTTGTTGACAATGACACAAGAATGAGACAATAACTGCATTCAAGACATTATCCATGGAAAATCTTAAGTTAATCTTTGTGAAAAATAGGCTCGTAGATAAAAAAAATAAACATGCAAACAATAAGAAGAAACCTGCAGTAGACTCGGGACAGAAAACAGTGTGTAACATATATGAGAATGGGAAAACTAAAAGGAAAAGAAGTTCACAAATCTTGGCGAAAGTGACAAGCACAATTCAGGTAGAGAAAAACAGTTTAGCTGAAAATCCGTAGCTGCGGTGAATTGCGACACAAAAGAAATGACTGTAATAAAAGGAACAAAAACAAGAAAGGATCTGCAAACTCAGTAAGCTGTGACTCTCAAGAAGTTGCTGAGAGCTTGGATGCATATTGTTTTTATACTGGTATTTTTAATGGTTCGGTATTGTGGTATTTGGACTGTGATGTGAGAGAACACTTTGTGAATGACTTGAAAGACATTGATAATGTGAAAATGCTTGAAGACCAGTTGTAATAAGCACTATGGCTTGAAAGACGTTGATAATGTGGAAACGCTTGAAAGACCAGTAGTGATAAATGCTGCAAAATCTCAGTCTGTTTTGAAGGCAAAGCAATTTGGTGAAATGAGTGTTGTCAGATATATCGATGTAAAGGTAGTTTCAATTTCAATTAAAATATTTTATTTGTTGTTGGACTGGTTCACAACTTGATGTCAGTGCACTGACTGGAGACCAGTGGTTTCAAAGTCGTATTTGAGAGCAAAAGAGCAACTATTCATAAAGGAAAGGATGTTGTTGCCACAGCAATGAAAAATTAGGTGGAAAAAATACACTCTGGAATTCGCCAGAAACCCCTGCAAGACATTTCTTTTTGAAATACTGCAAATTTGAGATCAAAGGTTATAACCCTTTAATTTTGGTAATCTAAAGTTGCTTCCGAAATACATGGAAGGAGTGAACATTGAAGGTCCGAAGATACCAGAATCATGCACCATCTGCATGGAAGACAAGCAAACAAGACTTCCACACAATCTGAAGAGGACGAGCAATATTTTCACTGGAACTAGTACACAGTGATGATGTGGGTCCTATTACCCCCATGTCTTATGATTGAAAAAGGTACATCATTACATTTATAGATAGCTATATTCATTTTACAGCTATATATGTGATGCGGAATAAATCCAAAGTACTGGAATATGTTAAACAGCATGAAGCAATGGCAACTGCTCTTTTTGGTTTGAGAATTAGTAGATTCAGCACTGATGATAGAGGTGAATATTTACATCTACATTTACATAGATACTCCGCAAACCACCATATGATGATGTGTGGTGGAGGGTACCCTGTACAACTGCTTCTCATTTCCTTTTGTGTTCCACTTGCAAATAGAGCGATGGAAAAATGACCATCTGTATGTCTTCATATGAGCCCTAATTTCTTGTATCATATCTGTCTAATGAGATAAAAGCCTCTTTGAGGAGGAGGGAATCTAGTATGAATTTATGAAGAGATATACACCACAACAAAATAGAGGGAGTGAATGGATGAATAAGAACATTATAAATAAGGCACATTGCATGTTGTTGAACAGTAAACTTGAAAAATGTTTCTGGTCCAAAGCAGAATCTCTCATGGGCATAGTTACAGCCTTAGGACAGTGATGTGACAGTGGAAAAAACGCGTGGAAGTATAATGTTGTTTCCGCATAATGGCAACTAATGACACAGCTGTTCTGGTGATGATACAGGGTGTTTAAAAAATGACCGGTATATTTGAAACAGCAATAAAAACTAAACGAGCAGCGATAGAAATACACCGTTTGTTGCAATATGCTTGGGACAACAGTACATTTTCAGGTGGACAAACTTTCGAAATTACAGTAGTTACAATTTTCAACAACAGATGGCGCTGCACGTGATGTGAAAGATATAGAAGACAACGCAGTCTGTGGGTGCACCATTCTGTACGTCGTCTTTCTGCTGTAAGCGTGTGCTGTTCACAACGTGCAAGTGTGCTGTAGACAACATGGTTTATTCCTTAGAACAGAGGATTTTTCTGGTGTTGGAATTCCACCGCCTAGAACACAGTGTTGTTGCAACAAGACGAAGTTTTCAACGGAGTTTTAATGTAACCAAAGGACCGAAAAGCGATACAATAAAGGATCTGTTTGAAAAATTTCAACGGACTGGGAACGTGACGGATGAACGTGCTGGAAAGGTAGGGCGACCGCGTACGGCAACCACAGAGGGCAACGCGCAGCTAGTGCAGCAGGTGATCCAACAGCGGCCTCGGGTTTCCGTTCGCCGTGTTGCAGCTGCGGTCCAAATGACGCCAACGTCCACGTATCGTCTCATGCGCCAGAGTTTACACCTCTATCCATACAAAATTCAAACGCGGCAACCCCTCAGCGCCGCTACCATTGCTGCATGAGAGACATTCGCTAACGATATAGTGCACAGGATTGATGACGGCGATATGCATGTGGGCAGCATTTGGTTTACTGACGAAGCTTATTTTTACCTGAACGGCTTCGTCAATAAACAGAACTGGCGCATATGGGGAACCGAAAAGCCCCATGTTGCAGTCCCATCATCCCTGCATCCTCAAAAAGTACTGGTCTGGGCCGCCATTTCTTCCAAAGGAATCATTGGCCCATTTTTCAGATCCGAAACGATTACTGCATCACGCTATCTGGACATTCTTCGTGAATTTGTGGCGGTACAAACTGCCTTAGACGACACTGCGAACACCTCGTGGTTTATGCAAGATGGTGCCCGGCCACATCGCACGGCCGACGTCTTTAATTTCGTGAATGAATATTTCGATGATCGTGTGATTGCTTTGGGCTATCCGAAACATACAGGAGGCAGCGTGGATTGGCCTCCCTATTCTCCAGACATGAACCCCTGTGACTTCTTTCCGTGGGGACACTTGAAAGACCAGGTGTACCGCCAGAATCCAGAAACAATTGAACAGCTGAAGCTGTACATCTCATCTGCATGTGAAGCCATTCCGCCAGACACGTTGTCAAAGGTTTGGGGTAATTTCATTCAGAGACTACGCCATATTATTGCTACACATGGTGGATATGTGGAAAATATCGTACTATAGAGTTTCTCAGACCACAGCGCCCAAGCATATTGCAACAAACGGTGTATTTCTATCGCTGCTCGTTTAGTTTTTATTGCCGTTTCAAATATACCGCTCATTTTTGAAACACCCTGTATGTTTCATGTAGTCATCACGGGCATCATTCGGTTGAAATAAGAACAGTGTATCCATTTGCAACATTTATGCTACTGCCTCAGTTCAGTGGGCATCTTTGTCATTTTGGACTTATTTGGCCACACTAGAAGAGTGTGCACAATGTAACCACTGTGCCATAATGAATTACTGTTCTGCTCAGTTTAAAAATGAACAGTGTACAAGCAAAAACATAGATAATGAAAGCATACAGGGTGAGGTTTACCTGTCTACGTTTCCCTCAGCAACCTACAGGCTGACAATTGCCTTCATACCTTTGTACAAAAGACACACTTGGAATACATGGTTGAATGAATGTCTGTCATATATCTTGGGCTCATTGCATTGCAGTCTGAACTGGAACTTAGTTAAGCAAGTTTGGCTTGAAGTAAAATACATGACAGCAAAAAATTAACCTTACTTCCTCCAGCTTTTAGGATAATAACTAGATGATGTCAAAGATGAAGTAATTCACTGTGTATCCGAGCTTATTTCATGAAGACAGGAAATGGAAAATAGAGGTTATTGAACTTGTTCAAATACAAGAAACAGATTACTCAGTGTACTCTTATTGTTTTAATAGTTAGGCTAAATCAAAAAAATGGTCATAAATTACTAGATCTAAAAATCTGAAGCAGTTGGATTCAAACCCCATTGTGCATAGACTAGTTCAGGAATCTTGTTGTCTTCCTGTATTTCTGCAGATGTATTTACAGATAGCTCTGTAAAGAAGGTCATTGATTGTTACTGTTATTACCCCACTGTTAATGAACAAAACAATACTGCTCTTGTTAGGTACATTGTACATTGCATCATACAACCAGGAGCAGTTGAAGCAATGTATAAGGTTATATGGAAGGATTGTGATGCTCTCATGAAACAGAACTAGTTTAATTAGAATGTCATTGTCAGATGGTTTTAAATATATTAAGTGGTAACTTGTCACAGGCCAGAAGAGGTGCTCAAAATGTGAATATATCTGTGCCCTGATTTTTAGAACAACAGTCAGAGTGCAGATATCTTTACATTGTGTGTACTTCTCTTGGCCCATTTAGTTGACGAGTTACCACATAAAATATTCAAAATATCAAGTGATGACTTGCTAAGAAGTCAAAACTGGTAATGAAACTAGGTGTATGACTTGAAGTTGTGAATAAAATTTTAAAAAAAATAATAAATCATTCCAAGGCAGCCATTGTGCTCTCCTTAGGTAGTATGCCTAGTCTGTGTAACACTAAATACAGATATTGTTTAGCAGTTGCCACAGTAGTTACAAGTTCTAGTTGAAGTAGTGATAGTGGTAATTATAGAAATATTAGATTAGAAAGTACATAGACATTATGTTCTTAAGTAAATGAACAGGGAAAAGGATTAGATTGACGGTAGAGGAATAGGCAAACCAAATAAGGCAGATAATAATATGTGATGTTTTTATAACTGGTAAAGCATTGATATGACTTGGCAGTGGTCCCATCATAATAATTAACAGTTAAAAAAATGTGTCAAAAATTACAGTAATTTATAGTTTTGAATGTGAAACAGCCCAGCAACCAATGCCATGCCCATAACTTCAAATGTAATCCCACATTGTGACTTGATCTTACCATTGTTGGTATCTATTGGTTGTAAGAAGTTTGTTAAAAGAACCAAATGGTTGCAATTCTACAAGTGAGCTTGAAAAAATAGCAATAACTTTGTTGTAAGGTTCTTGAAAAACAAGGTTTCTTATTGTCTGAGCACAGACCTTTTATAAATGACACTTGTTATGTTTGAACCAAACAGCTAAAAGTTGATTAAAGGCTGTCAGCCTTTATCTTACGCTTTAAACTTTTAGTGTTCCTCATTGTATTAATAATTATTATTCCAGAGTTTTTGGCTCTTATTTCCCCAATGAGCTACTTATAACTCCTACCCTGCCTCCCTCCCATCCCTCTCCTTCAAACAAAAAGGAGAAAAGGGAATGGGAGAGAGGGGGAGTTGGAATGAGGACGGTGAGACGCCTGACTTCAAAATGCTTTTTTAGTGCAGGAGAAAGCCACATAGATTGAATGCTACAAAACTGAGAAAAACAGAATTGTAATTTTTTTATGACTTTCATACCAAGTAGTATAATGACAGAGTGTATCTTTAGCTTGTGTTTGGGGTACTAGAATTTTTCTCTGTGGAAAGTTGTATAATGCCCCATATAGAAATAAATAATGCCAATGTGTCTAAATACTGTTAGTTTTGTTATATTTTAAGTATACACTATGAAATAGCCAAATGTGTACTATACTGTATAGCTGCTGTCCACTGTACAGCTTTGGATGTTTTTATCCTTAAGGAACAGCCTATCTTTGTTTAGAAAAGCACTTCAGCCCCTCTTTAGTGAGGTGGCACAGCTGGTTAAGACACTGGGCACTTATTCATGGGATGACTGACCCGACTTACGGTTTTAGTGGTTACCCTAAATTACTTACAGCAAATGCTAGGATAGTTGCTCCGCACAGGACACAGCCAATTACCTTCCAGACCCCTCCCATTTTGAGCTGCTGTTCTGTCATTAATGACCTTGTAATTAACAGGACTTTAAATGTTAAATGTTCTTTCCTTCCTTCCTTCCTTCCTGTTAAACTGCTTCATTTCCTTCACATTTTTCAACCTTGTATCTTGATTTTAAAACCTCTCATCGTCATTTAACACTCCACACAACATTTACAAATTCCAAATGATAAAATTGTATTTGGTATGATTTTCATTGTACTGTTTATCAATCTGAAAATTTCTGTCTTTCATGAGGAGGCAAATCAGCTGATTTGCTTACAATGTTCTGTTCTTCCGACACAATCTGACCTGTAATTGTGCTGCAGTGGTTTTTTTTTCTGTACTATAATAGAAATTTAATTATAACCTGGAGTTTCCTTTGTTTGATAATAGAAATTTAATTTTTTTGCAGATACTAAATCACTCATTTCCATTGCTGGCAAGCTTAATAGAACAAGAGTCATCCAGGTTACATGAAGTGATGCAGAAGAACCAGTCAAATATTCATCAGGCTGGACCTTTGCTGTACAAGCTGCATGAAAATCTGTTGTGGCTTGTTGTTATAGCAGGACATGTTTTATCAATGGATAGCGATGGTGAAATGTCTTTAATCCCTTCTGAAATAATGCGATACAGTATTGATCAAAGTACAAGTGGTGAAATTGATCCATCAGTAACTGTACAGTTAATGTGCACACGTGGTTTTTCAAGTACAGATGCTGCGCAATCCTGGGAGAGATGTGATCATGTTGTCAGGTATGTGTATGAACTAGCTTTTCTGCAATAGAATTGATGACTATCACAGTTTCCTTTTTTAAGCTTTACGTGTTCTGCTGCCACATTTACCTGTCTCTTTTACATTTTCAATACAATCCAGTATTTTTTTCTAAATGTGGGATGTTTTAAAGATAATGATTATGCATGTATGAGTACTTGGCTGGTCACACACTGTAAACTTAGGCTTTTATACTAGATGAAAGTGTATATCATATTTAATGGATGCCTAGCACTGTGTATTAAATTGGAATTAAAAACAATGATGTAATATACCTTCTTAGAGGAACACTGCGTAGAAAAAATCTATATAGAATTAATATATTTTTGATGGAGACAGAATCAGACTATTTCCTTTAGCTTTTACCTGGTAAAAAAAAGAGAGAGAGTAAAACAAAAAGTTGCTTTCCAGTTGGTTATGATCATATTGGCTGCTTATTTAAAATAATCGTGGTGGTTCTCAAAATTTACTAAGTTATTGCTTTGTCAGTCGAAGTTTTACGCTGAAATTAAGTTATAGCACATCAAATGAAATAACTTGGTGGTGGTGGAATGCTGTAAAGATCTTGGCTTTACTGCCTTTATCATATGGGGAATAGTCAAACCTCCATAAAAACGCCCATTCTCAAGGTGACCAACATGTACACTTTCATTAGCATCTGATCTGTGGGCATCCCAGTCGTATCAGGTTCCCTTTGACATGTGGGGCTCTATTTGAATGGAACAAATAGTTCCCTAGCAGGTAATAAATCACAATTAATCTCAAGTCTACAGCAAATCTCATTGTTTTGGTGGGCATGTGGGTGACATTAACGTCAAAGGAAAAAACTGAAGAAGGGAGGACAGTCATCCAGTTAGTTTCCCACAAAAGTTATCTGTTTGGAAGTATGACAGAAAAAGTTTTGGAGCAATAAAATGGGGCAGCATGTTTAGTTAAATGTATCTATTCTGATTTCGTTAATGATGCTGTCTGGTCTTTGGTTTATATATAAATTATATGAATGCGTGTTGTCTGTTTTTTTGACATGTCCAGAAGAACAGACACCACACATTCTTATAAATGATTTTCCGTGATGGGCAATGAGTCCATCACCTTCAGTGTGGATGCACAGTAACATTTGACCTGAAGCAATATTCAAGTAGTGAGCATGGAGGACATGGACAGGGACTCCGGATAGGTAGTACTAGGTGGGAATATGAGTTGGCCGGGAGACATCTGTGCAATTGCAATGAACATTGTGTCTGGATGGTGCAGTGGTTAATGCAGCTGCCTCGTAAGCAGGAGATCCTTGGTTTAAATCCCAATGTGGCACACATTTTCACTCATTGCTTCTGATTCCGCATGAAGTCCTGATGCAGTTGATGTCAATAATTCCTTCCCTTGAAAACGTCTTCCATCATGAAGACTTTAAGTGGCTGTTGCTGGGATGAGTGCAACTACACTGATGTGGCATGAAGACAGTCATTAAGCCTTATAAGGAATTGCATATATTTATAATCCTGTGTAGAGGCTGTGCAATGTTAACACACTTTTGGAAATCATAAGATCATAAGAGTTGGCATTTCTTGTGGACACTGAAACATTTGGATGACATTCAGATACACCTGATTTCCACAGTACCGTCGACGACCCTATAGATATATTGACATGCTAAGAACTTACCCATGTCCATATCAGTGAATTTCAAAAGGGGTATCGACTAATATTGGCAAAAAGAATCAGTTTTTGAAAATATAATGTAACTAGAGGGATAAAAATTGCACTCACCAAGTGGTGCCAGGAAGAAACATTTATAAAAATTATAGAAATGTGCAACCTTTCACAGCCATTGGCTCCTCTTGCTGGCAGAAGGGTTGAAGGGGAAGAGGATGGAGGGAGTCTTAGAAAATGGGGATAGTTGCGGAAAAGTTGCCCAGAACCCCAAGTCAAGGGAGACTTATCAAATGGGATGAGAAGGAAAGGCTGGTTGTTGGGGACTGCACTGAATGAGATTTGAAAACCTGAGAGCTTAAATGTAGAAAGTAAGGTAATAAGCAGGACAGCTATTACAGTAAAAATTCTTTCACAATGTTTTTTTAGTAATCTCTGCCTTGCTTATTACCTTATCTTCCACTTTAAGCTCTTATGTTTTCAAAACTCATATGTTGCAGTCTCCAACAATCAATCTTTCCTTCTTATCCCATTCAGTAAGTCTCCCCTGATCCAGAGTTGTGGGCGACATTTTCGTAACACCATCATTTCCAAAACCTTGCCACTCCTTTTCCTTCATCCCTTTTCTTTCACTTTCAACTCTTCTGTCAGAATAAGGAGCAACTGGCTCCAAAAGCCTGCACATTCGTATAATTTTTATGTGTGTTTCTTCCTGCCACTGCTTGGTATGTAGATTTTTTATCCATCCACTTACGTTAAAAGCAGTATGGAGATGGACAGTTTTTATATAATCATATTTATAACTATATAAAGAACATCCTGGGAAACTGAACTCATTATTAGGCTTGTGATTCTTGGCTAAAGTATCAGACCAACAAAAAGAAGCACTTACTGCTGTTTGGTGATTCCCATATAGATTTTCTAAGGATATTGATCGAAAAAAAGATTGAAATATATTTGGGCCATACAGTTATTTGAGTTCAGTAATTAATTTTCTGACATCAGTGGATCAGTATTGTAGAGCCATAATAGCTGATGCCTTTGTAGACAAAGCTCAAAGCAAGCTAATAACTGTAATCACCTGTTGATGGATTCCCATATCATGATGAACAGCATATTAGCATAAACAACCCATTGTGATACAGTACAGACTCACTGCTATGGTAACATGTTAGAATAATTAATGACCTAAATAAAAAATTTTAGTAATAAATTGCAAGAGGTGGACTGGAATGAAATTTATAAGGAATAAAATGCCAAATTTAACGTAATCATTGTAAGTTTGTCTCACTATTTAAAAGTAATTTTCTCAGCGAACTACTTAGAAAATACACTCCTGGAAATTGAAATAAGAACACCGTGAATTCATTGTCCCAGGAAGGGGAAACTTTATTGACACATTCCTGGGGCCAGATACATCACATGATCACACTGACAGAACCACAGGCACATAGACACAGGCAACAGAGCATGCACAACGTCGTCACTAGTACAGTGTATATCCACCTTTCGCAGCAATGCAGGCTGCTATTCTCCCATGGAGACGATCGTAGAGATGCTGGATGTAGTCCTGTGGAACGGCTTGCCATGCCATTTCCACCTGGTGCCTCAGTTGGACCAGCGTTCGTGCTGGACGTGCAGACCGCGTGAGACGACGCTTCATCCAGTCCCAAACATGCTCAATGGGGGACAGATCCGGAGATCTTGCTGGCCAGGGTAGTTGACTTACACCTTCTAGAGCACGTTGGGTGGCACGGGATACATGCGGACGTGCATTGTCCTGTTGGAACAGCAAGTTCCCTTGCCGGTATAGGAATGGTAGAACGATGGGTTCGATGATGGTTTGGATGTACCGTGCACTATTCAGTGTCCCCTCGACAATCACCAGTGGTGTACGGCCAATGTAGGAGATCGCTCCCCACACCATGATGCCGGGTGTTGGCCCTGTGTGCCTCAGTCGTATGCAGTCCTGATTGTGGCGCTCACCTGCACGGCGCCAAACACGCATACGACCATCATTGGCACCAAGGCAGAAGCGACTCTCATTGCTGAAGACGACACGTCTCCATTCGTCCCTACATTCACGCCTGTCGCGACACCACTGGAGGCAGGCTGCACGATGTTGGGGCGTGAGCGGAAGACGGCCTAACGGTGTACGGGACCGTAGCCCAGCTTCATGGAGACGGTTGCGAATGGTCCTCGCCGATACCCCAGGAGCAACAGTGTCCCTAATTTGCTGGGAAGTGGCTGTGCGGTCCCCTACGGCACTGCGTACGATCCTACGGTCTTGGCGTGCATCCGTGCGTCGCTGCGGTCCGGTCCCAGGTCGACGGGCACGTGCACCTTCCGCCGACCACTGGCGACAACATCGATGTACTGTGGAGACCTCACGCCCCACGTGTTGAGCAATTTGGCGGTACGTCCACCCGGCCTCCCGCATGCCCACTATACGCCCTCGCTCAAAGTCTGTCAACTGCACATACGGTTCACGTCCACGCTGTCGCGGCATGCTACCAGTGTTAAAGACTGCGATGGAGCTCCGTATGCCACGGCAAACTGGCTGACACTGACGGCGGCGGTGCACAAATGCTGCGCAGCTAGCGCCATTCGACGGCCAACACCGCGGTTCCTGGTGTGTCCGCTGTGCCGTGCGTGTGATCATTGCTTGTACAGCCCTCTCGCAGTGTCCGGAGCAAGTATGGTGGGTCTGACACACCGGTGTCAATGTGTTCTTTTTTTCCATTTCCAGGAGTGTACATTGAAAATGCATATGAAAGTGGTGAATCACTAGTATTAATGAGAATCATTAAAAGCACCAGGATGTGTCAATAACTGTTGAAATGTTGTAAGTTGTAACAAAGTGGCCCAAAAACCTCAAGAAATACTACATGACATCTGGTGACCTGAGAAAATCTCCTAAGAATGGAAGTGTGCATTATTTACTCTCCCTGCCATTGGCCAGTATCGATCATGACTTGGAGGTGATACAGCTTGCCATTGACAGTCACCACCAGGGGTGTGTGCAGCTTATCACATGGGCCAAGCCATTTATGGCCTGTCATGTTGGCCAAGAGACATAGCAACGGGGCCAGGCGAGCAGCCTTGATTCAGTCTGGTACATCTACATCTACATCTACATCTACATCTACATCTACATTCATACTCCGCAAGCCACCCAACGGTGTGTGGCGGAGGGCACTTTACGTGCCACTGTCATTACCTCCCTTTCCTGTTCCAGTCGCGTATGGTTCGCGGGAAGAACGACTGTCTGAAAGCCTCCGTGCGCGCTCTAATCTCTCTAATTTTACATTCGTTATCTCCTCGGGAGGTATAAGTAGGGGGAAGCAATATACTCGATACCTCATCCAGAAACGCATCCTCTCGAAACCTGGCGAGCAAGCTACACCGCGATGCAGAGCGCCTCTCTTGCAGAGTCTGCCACTTGAGTTTATTAAACATCTCCGTAACGCTATCACGGTTACCAAATAACCCTGTGACGAAACGCGCCGCTGTTCTTTGGATCTTCTCTATCTCCTCCGTCAACCCGATCTGGTACGGATCCCACACTGATGAGCAATACTCAAGTATAGGTCGAACGAGTGTTTTGTAAGCCACCTCCTTTGTTGCTGGACTACATTTTCTAAGCACTCTCCCAATGAATCTCAACCTGGTACCCGCCTTACCAACAATTAATTTTATATGATCATTCCACTTCAAATCGTTCCGCACGCATACTCCCAGATATTTTACAGAAGTAACTGCTACCAGTGTTTGTTCCGCTATCATATAATCATACAATAAAGGATCCTTCTTTCTATGTATTCGCAATACATTACATTTGTCTATGTTAAGGGACAGTTGCCACTCCCTGCACCAAGTGCCTATCCGCTGCAGATCTTCCTGCATTTCGCTACAATTTTCTAATGCTGCAACTTCTCTGTATACTACAGCATCATCCGCGAAAAGCCGCATGGAACTTCCGACACTATCTACTAGGTCATTTATATATATTGTGAAAAGCAATGGTCCCATAACACTCCCCTGTGGCATGCCAGAGGTTACTTTAACGTCTGTAGACGTCTTCTCCATTGATAACAACATGCTGTGTTCTGTTTGCTAAAAAATCTTCAATCCAGCCACACAGCTGGTCTGATATTCCGTAGGCTCTTACTTTGTTTATCAGGCGACAGTGCGGAACTGTATCGAACGCCTTCCGGAAGTCAAGAAAAATAGCATCTACCTGGGAGCCTGTATCTAATATTTTCTGGGTCGCATGAACAAATAACGCGAGTTGGGTCTCACACGATCGCTGTTTCCGGAATCCATGTTGATTCCTACATAGTAGATTCTGGGTTTCCAAAAACGACATGATACTCGAGCAAAAAACATGTTCTAAAATTCTACAACAGATCGACGTCAGAGATATAGGTCTATAGTTTTGCGCATCTGCTCGACGACCCTTCTTGAAGACTGGGACTACCTGTGCTCTTTTCCAATCATTTGGAACCCTCCGTTCCTCTAGCGACTTGCGGTACACGGCTGTTAGAAGGGGGGCAAGTTCTTTCGCGTACTCTGTGTAGAATCGAATTGGTATCCCGTCAGGTCCAGTGGACTTTCCTCTGTTGAGTGATTCCAGTTGCTTTTCTATTCCTTGGACACTTATTTCGATGTCAGCCATTTTTTCGTTTGTGCGAGGATTTAGAGAAGGAACTGCAGTGCGGTCTTCCTCTGTGAAACAGCTTTGGAAAAAGGTGTTTAGTATTTCAGCTTTACACGTGTCATCCTCTGTTTCAATGCCATCATCATCTCGGAGTGTCTGGATATGCTGTTTCGAGCCACTTACTGATTTAACGTAAGACCAGAACTTCCTAGGATTTTCTGTCAAGTCTGCACATAGAATTTTACTTTCGAATTCACTGAACGCTTCTCGCATAGCCCTCCTTACGCTAACTTTGACATCGCTTAGCTTCTGTTTGTCTGAGAGGTTTTGGCTGCGTTTAAACTTGGAGTGAAGCTCTCTTTGCTTTCGCAGTAGTTTCCTAACTTTGTTGTTGTACCACGGTGGGTTTTTCCCGTCCCTCACAGTTTTACTCGGCACGTACCTGTCTAAAACACATTTTACGATTGCCTTGAACTTTTTCCATAAACACTCAACATTGTCAGTGTCGGAACAGAAATTTTCGTTTTGATCTGTTAGGTGGTCTGAAATCTGCCTTCTATTACTCTTGCTAAACAGATAAACCTTCCTCCCTTTTTTTATATTCCTATTAACTTCCATATTCAGGGATGCTACAATGGCCTTATGATCACTGATTCCCTGTTCTGCACTTACAGAGTCGAAAAGTTCGGGTCTGTTTGTTATCAGTAGGTCCAAGATGTTTTCTCCACGAGTCGGTTCTCTGTTTAATTGCTCGAGGTAATTTTCGGATAGTGCACTCAGTATAATGTCACTCGATGCTCTGTCCCTACCACCCGTCCTAAACATCTGAGTGTCCCAGTCTATATCTGGTAAATTGAAATCTCCACGTAAGACTATAACATGCTGAGGAAATTTATGCGAAATGTATTCCAAATTTTCTCTCAGTTGTTCTGCCACTAACGCTGCTGAGTCGGGAGGTCGGTAAAAGGAGCCAATTATTAACCCAGCTCGGTTGTTGAGTGTAACCTCCACCCATAATAATTCACAGGAATTATCCACTTCTACTTCACTACAGGATAAACTACTACTAACAGCGACATACACTCCACCACCGGTTGCATGCAATCTATCCTTCCTAAACACCGTCTGTACCTCTGTAAAAATTTCGGCAGAATTTATCTCTGGCTTAAGCCAGCTCTCTGTACCTATAACGATTTCAGCTTCGGTGCTTTCTATCAGCGCTTGAAGTTCCGGTACTTTACCAACGCAGCTTCGACAGTTTACAATTACAATACCGATTGCTGCTTGGTCCCCGCATGTCCTGACTTTGCTCCGCACCCTTTGAGGCTGTTGCCCTTTCTGTACTTGCCCGAGGCCATCTAACCTAAAAAACCGCCCAGTCCACGCCACACAACCCGTGCTACCCGTGTAGCCGCTTGCTGCGTGTAGTGGACTCCTGACCTATCCAGCGGAACCCGAAACCCCACCACCCTATGGCGCAAGTCGAGGAATCTGCAGCCCACATGGTCGCAGAACCGTCTCAGCCTCTGATTCAGACCCTCCACTCGGCTCTGTACCAAAGGTCCGCAGTCAGTCCTGTCGACGATGCTGCAGATGGTGAGCTCTGCTTTCATCCCGCTAGCGAGACTGGCAGTCTTCACCAAATCAGATAGCCGCCGGAAGCCAGAGAGGATTTCCTCCGATCCATAGCGACACACATCATTGGTGCCAA
This sequence comes from Schistocerca nitens, assembly GCF_023898315.1. NCBI lineage: Eukaryota > Metazoa > Arthropoda > Insecta > Orthoptera > Acrididae > Schistocerca > Schistocerca nitens. The sequence continues at coordinate 866,841,507 of NC_064616.1, forward strand.
CATGAGCGACCACCTGCAGATGGGTGCACCCTGTACCCTTCATGGCATCCGGAAGGACCCTTTCCACATCTGGAATGACTCCCCCCGGTATGCACACGGAGTGCACATTGGTTTTCTTCCCCTCTCTTGCTGCCATTTCTCTAAGGGGCCCCATTACGCGCCTGACGTTGGAGCTCCCAACTACCAGTAAGCCCACCCTCTGCGACCGCCCGGATCTTGCAGACTGAGGGGCAACCTCTGGAACAGGACAAGCAGCCATGTCAGGCCGAAGATCAGTATCAGCCTGAGACAGAACCTGAAACCGGTTCGTCAGAAAAACTGGAGAGGCCTTCCGTTCAGCCCTCCGGAATGTCTTTCGCCCCCTGCCACACCTTGAGACTACCTCCCACTCTACCACAGGTGAGGGATCAGCCTCAATGCGGGCAGTATCCCGGGCAACCACAGTCTTAGCCCGATCGGGGGATGCGTGGGACGAGCTGGCCGTCCCCGACAAACCCCCATCCGGACCCCCACAGTGATGCCCATTGGCAACAGCCTCAAGCTGTGTGACCGAAGTCAACACTGCCTGAAGCTGGGAGCGAAGGGATGCCAACTCAGCCTGCATCCGAACACAGCAGTTGCAGTCCCTATCCATGCTAAAAACTGTTTTGCAAAGAACGTCTGAACTAATCTACAGAGAGCGCAAACAAATCGACAAAATTTAAACGGTTATTAAAATACAAGATTGCCTAGTAAATGCAGTAATGCTGCTACTAACGCACTGCTGACACACTGCTCGGCAGCGGAAGGAGACTACGCGATTTTACACTATTCAGGTACTAAAATGCGATGCTACAACTCGCAAATACTATAATACGCCCGAAATTTATGTATCAAACAATGCAAGTACCAAAAACACTCAAAGAAATTAAGAATTAAACTATGTAAGAAATGAGTGAGCTAGGAGTATATGACTTGCTGCTGCAGCTGCTTATCCAACGGCGGCAGGGAGCACACTGACTGTGACCAACCGACACTGGCCGTTCAAAACAAAAACAAAAGACAAATGACTACGCGAATTTACACTATTCAGGTACTAAAACGCGATGCTACAACTCTCAAATACTATAATAAGCCCGAAATTTATGTATCAAACAATGCAAGTACCAAAAACACGCAAAGAAATTAAGAATTAAACTATGTAAGAAATGAGTGAGCTAGGAGTATACGACTTGCTGCTGCAGCTGCTTATCCAACGGCGGCAGGGAGCACACTGACTCTGTAGTGTGATATACTATTAATCATGCCATTCTGCATATTGGATTTCAACCCTGCATTCTTCTTGAACTTTCTTGTTATCATTATTGGCACACATTTCGTGTTCTGCTCTCAAAGAGCCAAAGAGCTTGACTTTGTAACAGATTATGCTCTTGTATTGAGAGCTGACAGAAGAGTGATGGTCTTTTGCACAGTGTGGGCAGCTGCTTCTGTAAAGCTGACTGCCACAGTCGGGGCAACACTGGAGTTTCTTTGAATTGCTTGAAGCATGTCACAATGCTAAACATGTCACATTGCTAAGGAGGGAGGGCATTTTGGACCTGTCTGGTTAACATTACAAAAAAAAATCATTTAGCACTGAGGGAGGACCAGAAGGATTCATGTACTTAAGTTGCTCATAAGACAATGGCGATCTGAGCAGAGAACTCGGGTGAGACTTATAAGCTGAAAAAGAAGGTGATGAGTCGGAATCATCAGTTGAATGCTGCTTGTGGTGGTGACACACTATTTTTGATTCTTGAATTTCATTTGTGAAAGAATACTGATGTCAAGGAGCAACCACAAAAGATTTACAGTTTTAAGCTCTTCACCAAAAGTAGGATTGGATGTGGTCAAAACTTTTGTTGTAACCTCCCTGTAGGGGGTAAAGTGCAAAGTCATATGCTGTCCTCATCGTCACTTTTCTGTTAGCTCCCAATAAGAATGTGTAATCCATAACAAAGCCAAGTTCTTCGAGAGCAGAACAGGAAATGAAAGCCAATAATGAGAACACGGAAGTCCAGGAACAATGCAGAGTCAAAATCCAATAAGCAGAATGGCGTGATTGCTAGTAACTCGTGCAGTTGACTGTACTAGATTGAATTACAGCTGCTTGACTGGCGAGCTACTCAGCCCATGTGACATGCTGCACATACCTCTGCTGGTGTTCAACTGCAAACTGCAACACCTCTGACCTGCAATCGATATCGACCATTGGTAAGGGTATTAAACATTAATTCACTCACCTCACAAGACAGGGGACCAATCTTATGTAAATAACTATAGAAGAATTGCATACCCTTAATCATCTGCAAATGTTCTCTAAGTTCCTACTGAATAGGTTAGAAAGAAGTTGGAGAACACCAGGCGGATTTCAAAAAAGCAGGTATTACATAGAATAATTTCTAATGCTTAAAATTATCCTTCAAATTCACAAAACCAAACAAACCATTATCATATTTGTTAACTTCAGACAAGTATATGTTTCATAGACACACAGACAGTGTTTATAATTCTCAAGGAATTCCAAGCTGATAAAAAAAGGATGTTATCAAACAAAGCATAGCTGACCACATCCAGTGCTGAATTTAGTTGTAGAAAAAGTGATTACAAACTGGAAAAATATATGTAATGGTATAATTATTGGCAGATGCCTGCAAAACTAAATTGACCTACACTGCCTAGCATTTGCTGATTTACTTCAGTTCTTTCCAGTAATGGACAATAAGTGATTGAATCTATAGAGAAACTACATGAAATAGCGGCAAAAAGCAGACTCCAAATTTGGTACGAGGAGTTGTAGTATATGCAAGGAGCCAAATAGGGCTCAGCAAACAACCTTTAATCAACAGATCGAGGAAATCTTCTTAGTGGAAAAATTCAAGTATTTTGCTGAGATTTTTTAACCAGCAGTGCCAAAACAGGAAGATAACAAAGAAAGAATTCCAAAACTGCAAACAGCATACAAATTCTGCTGGTGTGGTTTTGGGTGTTCAATCAAGTTTTTGATTCAGTTCTTCTGCATGATATTTCAACCAACGACCAAGTCATTGTTTACAGGTGCTCCAAGCTGCATTGTTATGTTATTCTGTGCCTGGACTCCCATGAGATTGATTGGCGTCCAGGCAACAGCTATCCATCATCAGCACATCACACAGAAGAATGGAACTGGCAACTCAGCTGAACACCTAAAAGAACACCATACCACTAGTTAATCTCATAAAAAAACTTGAGAGGTCAGCATACAAAATCTCTTGGAATAGTAATAATAAAAGCACCCTCTCTAAAAAAGGAAAGATATGAGATTATAATATAGTTATTAAAACAGAAACAGATCTGAGACTATGATAATTTTTGACTGATCATAAATAGGAAATATCTAAAAACAAGGAAGAATAATTCTGGGGAAAATTCTGGGATGCAAATGTGAAAATGGAATTTGGATGAAGAAGAAATCAAAGGAAGTCTATCAGATTACAGAAAAAATCATACATACAATCAGGAAATAGTGACAATTTTATGGTCACTGACTTGGAATGGGTAACAAGATTCTCACAAAGAACATTATGATCTTAGCATAATTGAAGACGACCCATTCTCATTGTCCTGCAGAAACACATGAAGATGTAAAGGAAATTGTCATGCACAAGAGAGGACAAAATTTTGAGTCATTAACAACTACAGATTTTCTGAGAAGCCTCCTTGATGAGGTACAAGATAACCAGAAGAATGGCAGAAGAAACACAGCAGACAGATGGATAGATTTTGGGAGGAAAAGAAGTGCTATGTAAGTTGTAACATACTCTCCTAGCTGGATGAAATGAAATGTAGAAAGATCTGCTTTAGTCGTGTAATATAAAAATTATTCACACTTATCAAGAAGTGCTATTAAAAAGTTTTGAAGATTCTGCATTATGCCAGAAATCAATAATTCATGTAAAAGAATGAAATTTATATGGAACATAGTAAAATAAGAGTAAAGTCAGCACACTACAAGACAGGATAACATCTATATTGATCAAAATTTTCTGGTTTTAAATGATAATTGACAGGTTGCAGATTTTATTAATAACCACTTATTGAAATTAGTCTCAGTCGTGCAGTCATTTATTAAAATATGACCAGTTTCAGCCCGTAGTAGTAGGCTGTCTTCAGATGATGCACCATCTGACTGACACTGATAACGCTTGGAACAGCTGTGCTGGCCCCAGGTCATAAAACTGCTCATAATAATTTTAATAAATGACTATGCGATCGAGGCTGTTGTTTACAAATTTTACATAACTGACAGATTGCTGTTTCCCAATAATGTTGTCTAAAATTATAAGCCATTTATTAAATGTAGTAGAACCAATAAGGTTAAGGAGTTTATCAGACAAGGGTTGGTCATCAAGTATTAATTATCACCTTGGAAAAATCAAACGGTGGCCATAAAACTTGGTGAGTGTGTTATTCCTCCTTACATATTAATCTTTCAGTGTGATACATTAATACCAATAGTAGATGGCTTGGTGGAGACCATGGTCATAGAATCTGCATTTTGGCTGTTCAGGAAAACTTTCCACTTTGAAAATCACCATCTTGTCATTCTGGAAATGCCATCCATGCTACGGTTTCTTCATCTGATGATAGTGGAAGAAGTCACTGGGAGCCGTGTCTGGAAAATATGGAGATAGATACAAAATTTGGTAACCCATAGAAGTACCTGTGCAGAATGCCATGGAATGTAGAAATTATTTATTTTCGCTGTTGCAGTTTCAGCCTTAAGGCCATTATCGAGTGGTATACTGCAAAAGACTGTGCTTCAGCACATGTCAGATTTTAAAAATCATCTGTTATGTACATGTCATCATTATATCTGAGCTTTTTAACTGTAAAGGTTAAATGACATTAAACAAGTGTGAGGCTATGTGCAGTATGAAACTGATACAAATTGCATAAACTATTACCAGTGTTAACATCCTTAACACAAATCCCAGTAAACTACAGTATCCTCCTAACAGAGCAGAGAGCCGGCCAGAGTGGCCGAGCGGTTCTAGGCGCTACAGTCTGGAACCGCGCGACCGCTACGGACGCAGGTTCGAATCCTGCCTCGGGCATGAATGTGTGTGATGTCCTTAGGTTAGCTAGGTTTAAGTAGTTCTAAGTTCTAGGGGACTGATGACCTCAGAAGTTAAGTCTCATAGTGCTCAGAGCCATTGAACAGAGCAGAGATCAGCAGCGTCTTATCTGTTGTACACAGTTCGTGTACATAATTTAGTTCAGTGGTATTCTAACTAACTTCTGAGTGGACTAATGTTCACTAGCTTACTCTAAGTTTTTTGTGTAAATTTTTGTGCATATTTTTGTGTAAAACAGCTTTATCGGGTAGCTTCCTGCTGCCAGAAGCACTGTGTCACATGACTCAGTTTAAATCTCCAGTTAGTTAACAGCATATAGTTTAGATCAGCACTTTAGAGCTCACATATTTATTTCCTGCCTTCGCTTTTGTGTTAGCAGAATTACTAGCAAAAAGTAACTGTTGATACATACAATTTTAATAGAGAAATTTATTTCTGCTTTAAGAGCTTGTGGTTCTTGCAATCTTAGGCTGCAGTGAGAACTCTGTGCTTGTGTATTTATATTTTGTGTGCATTTGAACCTCAGTAACACCATAGTCAGGGTTTTTGTTGTTGTTGTTGTGGGTGGTCTGTTTGTGCTTTCTCAGTTACTCCTGACTGCTTTGTTTGTACCATTTGCGTTTACACACACACACACACACACACACACACACACACACACACACACACACAGTACCAATATGGATAAGGACTGTACTTGTGAGCAAACACAAGGAGAATTGGCTGCTTTCCATAAATAGCTGGAAGCTCCATTGTCCATGATCAGCAGGCTTGTGGATACAGCTCAAAGCTGCAGCTGCAGCGACAGCGACATCGGGGCACCAGTGATGAGACCTGTGCCTCCTTTGGTGCTGTTGGAATCTCATGGTGACCCAGTTGTCACTGTATTTTCTGATATACAACATCTCACTGACTGGCCTGTCTTCACTTATGAGTGAGTGGTGGACAATGGTGGGTTCATGTGTCACTGGGTGGAAGGCACAGCTGGCTCCTTACTCCTTAGCAACAATGTTGATAATACAGGGTGTATCAAAAAGAATCATCGGATTTGGCATGTCTATATTTCTGAAACTAATAAACATATACAATGAATTTGTTTTCTTGATGAACCGGAAACTCAAAAAAAAATTTTTTCGTACCTTTTCATAGGTGTTCAGTATTCCCCCCTTGAGATGCACAGCATATGTCAATGCAGTATTCAAATTATTACCAGACTGCAGCGAGCATGTCTTGAGTGACAACTTCTACAGCTGCTGTTATGTGATGTCTCAGTTCATTCATTGTTGTTGGTAATGGAGGCTCATAAACAGAGCCTTTTATAAACCCCCACAAGAAATAATCACATTCAGTCAGGCCTGGTGACCTTGGAGGCCAGTAATGTAAGGCGACCCATTGTTCAGTAATCCTTTGATTTAAAAATTCCCGCACTGCTGCTACCTAGCGGGAACCATGTAGAACTCGAGAGTTTGCGCTTTCCAGCAATACATTGTTCACGCACATATCTCAAATAACATAATAGTTATGACTTTTTTAAATCGGATGATTCTTTTTAATACACTCTGTACTTCTAAGGTAACACGGGATGCCTCTCCTGTTGGGCAAGTGGCTGATTTTCCTGCCCAATGCAGACATGTGCAGAAGGTTTGTATGCTAGTCATTGGGTGCTCCAGCCTTAGGTGGGAAACAGTAGGCAGGGCAGCAAAGTGGGAAAGAATGCCATTTTTCCACTTGGTGTGTTTGCCAGAGGGTCTTGTCTGAGACATTGGAGGTGGCTCTGCTGGTGGCTATGGAGTGTGCTGGGTGCAACCGGCTGCAAATAGTGGCACATGTTGGCACAAATGATGCTTGCCGATGGGGTTCCTGTGGGCAGATGGCTTATTTGATGAAGGAAACTGGCATCGCAAGCGGGATGCAGGCTAAGCTCACTATTTGTGACAACGTGCCCAGGCTCGATCGTGAGCCTCTAGTTTGGGGCAGAGTTGAAAGTCTAAACCAGAGGCTCAGATGATTCTGCAGTGGTATCAGTTGCAAATTTCTTGACCTCCACTATCGGGTGGAGAACTGTAGGGTTCTCCTAGAGGAATCCTCCTTGGGATTAGAGACAAATTGCCTGCCAAAACCGAAGCTACATCAGCCATACTGTTAGCAGAAAATGCTAGTCCCCACAGATCATACGAGGGTGAGTCAAATGAAAATCTTAAATATTTTTTTTAAATTTTTTTTATTGTGCAGAAGTGGTACAAAGCTGTATCACTTTTCAACATAATCTCCCCCACGCTTAATGCAAGTCCTCCAGCACTTACAAAGTGCATAAATTCCTTTAGAAAAAAAATTCTTTTGGTAGTCCTCGCAACCACTCATGCACCGCACGTCATACCTCTTCATCAGAATGGAACTTCTTTCCTCCCATTGTGTCTTTGAGTGGTCCAAACATATGGAAATTACTTGTGGCAAGGTCTGGTGAGAATGGTGGATGAGGAAGACACTCAAGATGCAGGTCTTTGATTGTTGCAACTGTTGTACAGGCAATGTGGTGCCTTGCATTGTCATGTTGCAAAAGGACACCTGCTGACAGCAATCCACGTCGCTTTGATTTGATTGCAGGCCGCAGATGATGTTTTAGGAGATCTGTGTATGATGCACTGGTGACAGTGGTCCCTCTAGGCATGTAATGCTCCAAAATGACGCCTTTTTCGTCCCAAAAGAGAGTCAGCATAACCTTCCCTGCTGATGGTTCTGTTCAAAACTTCTTTGGTTTTGGTAATGAGGAATGGCGCCATTCCTTGCTCGCTCTCTTTATTTCTGGTTGATGGAAGTGAACCCAGGTTTCATCCCAGGTAACGATTCTTGCAAGGAAGCCATCACCTTCTCGTTCAAAGCACTGAAGAAGATCTTCACAAGCATCAACACGTCATTCTCTCATTTCAGGAGTCAGCTGCCCAGGCACCCATCTTGCAGACACTTTGTGAAACTGGAGCACATCGTGCACAATGTGGTGTACTGACCCATGACTGATCTGTAATCATGCTGCAATGTCACTCAGTGTCACTCAGCAGTTTTCCTTCGCTATGGCTTCAACTGCTGCAATGTTCTGTAGAGTCACAACTCATTGTGCCTGACCTGGACGAGGAGCATCTTCCACTGAAGTCACACCATTTGCGAACTTCCTACTCCATTCATAGACTTGCTGCTGTGACAAACATGCATCACCATACTGAACCTTCATTCGTTAATGAATTTCTACATCTACATCTACATCCATACTCCGCAAGCCACCTGACAGTGTGTGAGACGGAGGGTACTTTGAGTACCTCTATTGGTTCTCCCTCCTATTCCAGTCTCGTATTCTTCATGGAAAGAAAGATTGTCGGTATGTCTCTGTGTGGCCTCTAATCTCTCTGATTTTATCCTCATGGTCTCTTTGCGAGATATACGTAGGAGGGAGCAATATACTGCTTGACTCCTCAGTGAAGGTATGTTCTCGAAACTTCAACAAAAGCCCATACCGAGCTACTGAGCATCTCTCCTGCAGAGTCTTCCACTGGAGTTTATCTATCATCTCTGTAACACTTTCACGATTACTAAATGATCCTGTAACGAAGCGCGCTGCTCTCCGTTGTATCTTCTCTATCTCTTCTATCAAACCTATCTGGTACGGATCCCGCACTGGTGAGCAATATTCAAGCAGTGGGCGAACACGTGTACTGTAACCTACTTCCTTTGTTTTCGGATTGCATTTCCTTAGGATTCTTCCAATGAATCTCAGTCTGGCATCTGCTTTACCGATGATCAACTTTATATGATCATTCCATTTTAAATCACACCTAATGCCTACTCCCAGATAATTTATGGAATGAGCTGCTGACCTGCTATATTGTAGCTAAATGATAAAGGATCTTTCTTTCTATGTATTCGCAGCACATTACACTTGTCTACATTGAGATTCAATTGCCATTTCAATAGGTTTGATACCTTCACTACGCAAAAGCCGAATAACAGAACGCTATTCTTCCCTGGTACAAGTTGCAAGTGGAGCGACCATCTTTATACTGATACTGCAACAGTATGTGTGCGTCTGCACTATGCTGCCACCTACAGGCCATTCTGCATGCTGTTTGTAGCACGCTTACCAACTTACAGTAGAACGGCTTGAAATTTCGATTTGTTATTACAAATTTAAGGTTTTCATTGACTCACCCTCGTATATAGAAAAGATTAGCGTGATATTAGTAAACTGCAGGATAATCCAAGGAAAATTCCCAGAATTAGTATCGCTTATTGAACACTATGTAAGGGTGAGAGAGGTAGGCTGTCTGGGTGTGGGCTGTGTTCTCTGTTGAAGATGGGGGATGCGGATAGCAGCACATGCGGGTCATGGTAAAGATACAATAACTCTTTATGAGTTCTTTACTAATTCATACAGTTCAGACACTCTTCTGACTGTGCTCCATTCCCTGGCGTGGTCTGGAGTTCACTTGTAATATTGTGGGGTCATTGCTGCAAACATTGACATATGACAGGTGGTGTGAACACTCTGCTCGGGAGACAGAGCACTGTGCTAGTGTCTCTGGTATTCAAGGCAAGTTGAAGTGGCAGGTCTTATCTAATGTGGAAGGTCGCGTTGTTCCAATGGTGTGGTGATGATGGTGCCTGGAGTTGAAGTCTGGACCAATGGTGAGGAGCATGAGTGAGCGGATTCCATGATGTTGCCTGCCCGGGATGGGCAGAGAGGCAGAAGTCCCTCCTTTGCAGACTGCTGGCAGCAGAGTTCACACTGAGGTTTCCCGGCTGACACACAGCAGGCCTGGGTGTGGCCCTGCTGTCCTCGAATGTAACGTACTCAGCTGGGCCAGTATTTAAATGCTGACTTCCCACACTGAATTTGCGGAAGGGCTTTGTTTGTAGGCCACGGTGAACCATCTGGAATAGGGCAATGACCGGGGTCTGGCATAATCACCAATGATGCGGAAGTCAGTCGAGCTGGAGTGGCTTCTCGAAGGCTAACCCAGGGCATTGACACACGAGATGGTGTCAGGGAAGTCTTACTGCTGCTGAGGGGTGCTGATCAAGCAGGAGTGATGGGCGACTGCGGCCGATGTCCGTGGCTTGTGGCCTGATTTCGGCGCTGGTGCAGTTCAGTGACAAGCATCTTCCGTCTGGTTGCGACCTTGTTGCAGTTCTGGCCTCTGACGTCTGCTCTAAGTTCTCCTATAGTTTTCTCTCATTAGAATAGCAACTAAATCCTGAGTTCAGACTGGAATATTTATAATAATGATAGATTAGTCACCAATGGTGGTGGCATATTTATTGTAGTAAAGAATTCGGTAATATCTAGTGTGATTATGACGGATTCCGAATATGAATCAAAGGTCAGTCAGAAATGGTAATTGGATGCTTTTATAGACTGCCTAGGTCAGGAGCTGTAGTGGTAGAGAGCTTCAGAGAGAACTAACAGAATATCGTTATTAACTTTTCTGATCATGCCATTGTAATCAGGGGGTGACTTCAACTTGGCAGATAAAGATTGGGAGAGTCATACTATCCAAACTAGTGCCATAGACAGGGATTTGTGTGATGTTCTTCTGAATGTTTTGTCCAAAAATTACTTTGAGCAGATAATTAGAGAACCAACTTGAGAAGTTAACATCTTAGACCTCCTAACAACAAACAAGCATGAACTTTTCGAATCAATTAATGTAGAGGAAGGTATAAGTGGTCATAAGGCTGTGACAGTAACTATGACAATGGGTATTGCAAGAAATGTGAAGAAGGTGGAAAAACCCTTTTGTATAGTGGGAGTGACAGGTTACAAATTTAAGAGTATCTGAGTAGTCAATATCAAATATTCAGTGCTGAGGATGAAGATGTGGGGCACAAATGAAGGGAAAAAAATCAAAAGCATCATTCAGTATGCATTGTTAAGTACGTTCCAACCAAGGTCTTAAGGAATGGGAAAGACCCCCCATGTTTGGGCATGAGATGTGTGAAGAACTGTCTTGAATGACATCAGTGATGATCCTGATTTGCTCAAAATGGTCATAACTGGTGACGTAACGTGGGTTTTCAGTTATGACATCAATACCAAAGCCCAGTTGTCCCAATGGAAGCATCCTGGATAGCCAAGACCGAAAAAAGCATTCCAAGTTTGATCAAATGCCAAAGTTTTCCTCACTATTTTTTACTGTGGCATAGTGCATTATGAATTGTTACCTCAAGGTGATACTGTCAGTAAGGAGCATTACCTTGAAGTTATGCACCGTTTGCGAGAAGCATTATGCAAAAAATGTCCGAAATTGTGGAAAAACAATTTATGGCTTTTGCATCACGACAATGCACCTGCTCATTCATCTTTGCTTGTGAGAGATTTTTTGGCCTAAAACAACATGACAATCGTGCCTCGGCCACCATATTCATCGAATTTGGCCCCCTGCGACTGTTTCCTTTTCCGAAAACTGAAGACTTATGAAAGGATGAAGATTTTCAATGATTGAGGAAATAAAAACTGCTTCACTGACTCAAGGCAGCACCAAAAAGTACTTACGAGAAGTGCTTCAAGGATTGGAAGATGCATTGGCACAAATGTATTGTATCTGAGGAGGATTACTTTGTGTTAGAAAACTGCTTTGTAAACAAAGAGAGCTTCATCACAGATTCGAGAGAAGTCAAAATGTAACTGACAAACAAAAGCAGAATGAAATGAAAATGAGTGGATGGAAAGCACTGAGAGAAGTGTTTGGAGACTGTTAAACTAAATATTTTTTCTGATAATCTGACTAAATCCCTAAAAGATTTTGGCCTTATGTAAAATCAGTAAGGGTTCGAAATCATCTACTCAATCACTCAGTGAACATACAGTCACCAAAACGGAAGTCCCTCCTTTCAATTATCATATGAATGTAGAAATGGCAGATATTGTGGTAACTGATTGCAGAACAGAAAAGCAACAACAGTTGCTTAGTAGTGGAAAGGCATCAGGACCAGATGAGATACCTGTAAGATTCTACAAGGTTTGTGCGAAAAAACTTGCTCCCCTTCTAGCAAGGAAGGGTACCTAGCGCGTGGAAAAAATGTGTAGATTATTTCTGTTTTGAAGAAGGGTCAGAGGAGAAATGTACTTAATTATAGGCCTATGTCATTCATGGCAGTCTGTGCTTGAATTATGGAACATTTATTATACTCAAGAAAGATGACGTTTTTGGAGAACGAAAATATTCCCTGTAAAAGGCAACACACATTCCGCAAACAGAGATGTTGCTAAACACATCTGCTTCTGTTCCTCAATGCTGTAGTATACAGAGAAGTTGCAGCATTAGAAAATTGTAGCGAAATGCAGGAAGATCTGCAGCGGATAGGCACTTTGTGCAGGGAGTGGCAACTGACCCTTAACATAGACAAATGTAATGTATTTCGAATACATAGAAAGAAGGATCCTTTATTGTATGATTATATGATAGCGGAACAAACACTGGTAGCAGTTACTTCTGTAAAATATCTGGGAGTATGCGTACGGAACGATTTGAAGTGGAATGATCATATAAAATTAATTGTTGATAAGGCGGGTACCAGGTTGAGATTCATTGGGAGAGTCCTTAGAAAATGTAGTCCATCAACAAAGGAGGTGGCTTACAAAACACTCGTACAACCTATACTTGAGTATTGCTCATCAGTGTGGGATCTGTACCAGATCAGGTTGACGGAGGAGATAGAGAAGATCCAAAGAAGAGCGGCGCGTTTCGTCACAGGGTTATTTGGTAACCATGATAGTGTTACGGAGATGTTTAGCAAACTCAAGTGGCAGACTCTGCAAGAGAGGTGCTCTGCATCGCGGTGTAGCTTGCTCGCCAGGTTTCGAGAGGGTGCATTTCTGGATGAGGTATCGAATATATTGCTGCCCCCTACTTATACCTCCCGAGGAGATCACAAATGTAAAATTGGAGAGATTCGAGCGCGCACGGAGGCTTTCAGACAGTCATTCTTCACGCGAACCATACGCGACTGGAACAGGAAAGGGAGGTAATGACAGTGGCACGTAAAGTGCCCTCTGCCACACACCGTTGGGTGGCTTGCGGAGTATAAATGTAGATGAAGATGTAGATGTAGATCCATAGCGCTGTGGACAAAGGCGCTCATGTTGATGTCGTGTTTTTTGACTTCAGAAAGGCATTTGACAATTGTCTCACACTTCTCTTTAGTGAAAATAATACAAGCTTACTGAGTATTGGACCAGATTTGCGACTGGATTAAGTACGTCATTGCAGATAGAACTCAACACGTTGCTCTTAATGGAAGAAAACTGACAGATGTAAAGATGGTTTCTGTGGTACTCCAAGGAAGTGTGATAGGACCATTACTGTTTATAAAATATGAGAGCTATTCAAAAAGTAAGGTGACTTTTCAAATTGTGCGGGCAATGTACATTCGGTTATATATATATGTCCCGAACATATGTTCACAGTTTCAAGTGTACAGCATACTTCGTTTGTTTTTGACAGATAGAAAGGATAGATGTGTTTTAGTGCGTTCGGCGATTTTAGATTATTATAAAAATGGAGCAAAGAATTTGCATCAAATTTTGTGTGAAAAATGGAATCAAGTGCTTTAAAACACTTGAAATGTTGACAGTGGTGTACGGTGAGTCTGCTGTAAGTAAAAATAAATAAAAAAGAAAAAGTTTACAAGTGGTACAAGCTCCTCCAAGGTGGCCGAGAAGATGCCAATGACGAACCTCGTTCTGGATGCCCTAGTACATCAACAACAGATGTTAACGTCAAAGCTGTAAAGAAAATTGTTTTGGAAAATCGTCAAATTACCATAAGAGAAGTTGCTGAGGATGTTGGCATAAAGGTCAGCTTGCGTTACGCAATTTTTTTCAGATGTTTTGGGCATGAGATGTGTGAAGAACTGTCGCATGAGCATCATTCAGGAGCTCTTGAATGACATCAGTGATGATCCTGATTTGCTCAAAAGGGTCATAACTGGTGACGTAACATGGGTTTTCAGTTATGACATCGAAACCAAAGCCCAGTCGTCCCAATGGAAGCATCCTGATAGCAAAGATCGAAAAAAGCATTCCAAGTTTGATCAAATGCCAAAGTTTCCCTCGCTGTTTTTTACTGTGGCGTAGTGCATTATGAATTGTTACCTCAAGGTGATACTGTCAGTAAGGAGCATTACCTTGAAGTTATGCACCGTTTGCGAGAAGCATTATGCAAAAAATGTCCGAAATTGTGGAAAAACAATTTATGGCTTTTGCATCACGACAATGCACCTGCTCATTCATATTTGCTTGTAAGAGATTTTTTGGCCTAAAACAACATGACAATCATGCCTCAGCCACCAGATTCATCGAATTTGGTCCCCTGCGACTGTTTTCTTTTCCGAAAACTGAAGAGACTTATGAAAGGATCAAGATTTTCAATGATTGAAGACATAAAAACTGCTTCACTGACTCAAGGCAGTACCAAAAAGTACTTACGAGAAGTGCTTCAAGGATTGGAAGATGCATTGGCACAAATGTATTGTATCTGAGGAGGATTACTTTGAAGCTGACAACATGAATATTGATGATTAAATAAATATTTTTTCATAAAAATATAAAGTCACCTTACTTTTTGAACACACCTCATATATAAATGATCTAGTAGAAATCATCAGAAGCTCTTTAAGACTTTTTGCAGATGATGCATACGAATGCCAGAAAACAGTATCAATTTGCAGAATGATCTACAGTGGGCTGGTGATGGTGGCGGCTCTGGCAGTTGACACTGAATGTAAATAATTTTAGCATGTTGCACATACATATGAAAAGAAAGCCACTATTGTACAACTACATCATCGATGACAAATTGCTGAAAACAGTACCTGCCATAAAATACCTAAGACTGACTATCTAGAGCAACCTTAAGCGTTATGACCCCATAAAACAAATAGCTGGAAAAGCAGCTGCTTAACTGAGATTCATTGGAAGAATCTGAAGGAAATGTAATTCATCCATGAAGGAAGTGGTTTGCAAGATACTTGTTCAGCAGATTCTTGAGTATTGTTCATCAGTCTGGGACCCTTATGCCAGGTAGTACTGACAGGAGAGAGAGATAAGATCCCATGAATAGTGACACGTTCCATCACGGTATCATTTAGTCATCACGAGGGCATTACAGAGATACTCAACAAACTCCTGTGGCAGATGCTATGAGAGAGGTGTGCTTCACAGAGAGGTTACTGTTGAAATTTCAAGAGAGTAATTTCCGGGAAGAGTTTGTCAACATATTATTTCCTCCCGAATACATCTGGCAAAAGATCATGATGAGAAAATTCGAGGCTTACCGACACATCATTCTTCTCACCTGCAAGTGGAACAGGGAGGGATACCAGTTAGGGGTCTCATACGTATCCTCCATCACACCCTACCATGTGGCTTGTGGAGTATTGCTGTAGGTGAAGATGTACCAGTCACCTCAACAGGAGATTTCAGTAGTATGCTCCTGTGATGTTTTGACTCTTATAATCATGATTTGTTAACATTGCCTTTTTCGATGGTCACAAATTCACATTTCCACTGCTTGCTTTGCTCCTTTCTCTTGGGGTCATAATGATGCAACCATCACTCGTCCATAGCGATTAGGTGGCTAAAGAAGCCATCTGATAACTTGACGCTGCTGCAACATTTATGCTGCTGCCTCGATTCAGTGTGCTTTTAAAATGATTGTGAGCAGTCACAGAACCTAGCGGATGGTGACTTTTGTCATTCACAGTGTTATGCAAGATGAAAATTGATCTGTGAATGATTTCCACCTCTTCTCCAATTGTTGATTGTTGTACACTGGTCTTTGAGCACCAGGACTTTCACATATCTCAGTTCTTCACAGTGAGATGATTTGCCACTTTTTATTTTGTCGTTCAAACTAGTTTGACCATACAGGACTTGTCTGTGCCACATATGGTGGTGCATTGTTGCTGTAGGGGTGATAATTGAGAGTCTATACTTGCCTCTCACACACTGAAAAAGTGATGTCTATGACATTTAATGATCTAAAGCTTTTGGCAACGTCCCATCTGAAAGTAAGAAAAAGATGAGCTCAGCATCTTTGATGGAAAATGTAAATCTGAAATTGTGCTAAGAACTTCCTTCAGACTGGCTGGCTGTTGCATGGAAGAATTGTTATTTTGAAACCTCTAGCTTATATCGTATAAAAGTATTACACATTTTCCTCTCTCATTACCTTAAATATTCTTTTTTGCTATATGAAATCATTCTTAAATGGTATATTGACTGATTCATCCCTGTTCTTTGGTCATCACTTAAAAACAGCTTTGACATTCAGAACCATTATCAGTTGTGATGAACTGATTGAATAGCATTTCTACATTGATATAGTAGTTTGTGAAACACTGCACTGAAATGCCACAATTTTATTTTGACAATTTTTGTGTCAATCATTTTGTGTGATGTCTGCCGATGTGAGATGAGTACAATTTTATTGAACAATTGTAGCAATTTTACTGTGTGATAACATGCTAGACTTAATTTGTCATCTGTGGCAAGCTTTATTTTCTTTTCGTGTAGTAGTAAGCTTCGGCAGACAGGTGTCGTGAGTCACACTCTTCCAACTGAACACTGGCTCATCCTCAGCCAGTGATGATATTGGATGTCTCAGTAAAGTGGCATGTGGTTAACCTACCACTCTGTAGACAGTTAATGTCAGCTTTTCCAAAATGATGCCACTACTCATTCAAGTAGCTCCTCGATTGGCATCTGAAGGCTATGTTCACCTTGTTTCAGTGATCTCAAGGAGCAAACATCTTTGATATTACTGGGCCATGGACCAAATTTCTCTCTGTAGCTGTCAGAGAGTTACCACATTGCCAATATGATGAACCAGCTAGTGCATAGTGCCTGCCCCCTTTTTGTTTATCCTCACCCCCACCCCCCTACATGCACTCGCGCGCACTCACACACACACACACACACACACACACACACTCACACACACACACACTTACTTTTTATCTGTTGTCATTATGAACTTTGGATATGAACATTCCATTCCCACATTCTTATATTTTTGTTATTTTTCTATATAAATGATCAAGCCAATATATTGTTAGTTCAGTATAGCTGTTTCTTTGACAAAGGTTATTTAAGAAGTGGTACATATTAACAGTGTTTTCACATAATCAGTCATGTAGAATCTTATGGAAAGTAGTTAACTCTCTCTGTCTCAATCTAGCTGTGGAAGCAACAATAATTAAATTACCCAAGTTTCCATTTCCAATTTTGTTTGATCACACTAATAGTTAATGGACACAAATGCCATATGTAGACATCTTATAACCATGTAACTCCTCCTTGGACCAAAAATACGCTGATAATATATTGAGATATTCTACCTCATTTCAATGTGATCATGTATTAAATTAATATTTTCAGGTTGGTTTCTGCAGTATTTCGTCTTTGTGAAGTTGAGAGACAAGCTGCCTTTATAAAAGAGTTGATTGCTATAATGAGTCCTAACCTGGCCTGCAATATTATGTGGTTCATGAAGAGATGGGCTGCATGCTTTTTATTGCCAGAGGAACGATACTACTCTGAGGTAAATTTATTTTCTGATGATAATTGACAATTACAATACCTTTTAATTGTTGCAGATAACACACCCACATGAAATTTTGTAAGAAATTTTAGAAAGAATTGCTCAAGCACAGTATTAGTACATGCATGTTCACATGGCTCCACACCCTTTTTTTTATGATTTCAGGCAAACACACATATTTTTCTATTTTCAACTGTACCTCTTTACCTCTCATTTTTTCTCACCCCCAAACCCAAAAGCCAATTCATGGATCATTAATTAGAAAAAGAAAATCAAAGCTCAGGATATGACTGAGAGAATGGAAGTCACTTGAGAACTCTAATGATTGATTTGTATGTCTAACATGCTAACCAAAGAGGAAATCCTGTAGTGTTCATAAAAATTACAGTTGAAAAGAAAGGTTGTATTTTTAATATATTTTAATGTACTGGAATGATTTAAAATGTATTTAAATTATGCATGTGTAGCCACATTTGTGTGTTTTGAATTATGATATCTGGGATTCAGTTAGAAACAAGAGCAGTTAATATGCTTGTGATGAGCTGTAATGTGTCAGATAGAAGTTACTCTGCCCCATTGATGTCAAAGATCATTATGTGGATAAACCGCAGATATTTTAAAAAATCTATTATTGTGCACAAAAATGTAATATCACAGTGTGAAGTTCCCAGTTGTTTAATGATTAAGACTATCATTACTGTAAATCAGTCATTGTGATATTCATTAGTGACTTGTTGTGTCATTAACTGTTGGTATAAGTATTGTACACATTAAAGTTGATTCACAGAAAACAGACTACAACAAACAAACCTGTCCATCTTTGTAGATGATGAAGGTGGTGGTGATGATGTCACATTAAGCACTGCATTACTGAAAAGTTCTCTGTACTAAAACATGACTACAGATTGTTAAAATGACTTAATGACCCCTTAAATTATAAGTTATTGCAACCACATTATCGACAAAGATCATAGCACCGTGTGGAAAGCGTGGTAAGAAAGGGAGGAGGGATGTAATGGTTGATGTTGTTCTTATTCTCGTAAAATGTGCTGTTATTAATTAAACAGATTGTATTTTTGTCATTAAGTAGCTAACAATGACATCAATTTCTCCACTACACACAGGGTGGCTCACATTAATGTTTAAAAACCCCCAAAGCTATGTAGATGACGCTGAGACAAGTAATTTAATCTAAGACATATGGGGCTGAAAATGTTTGGAAATCCCCAAAGGTGGATGGTGAATGTTGAACATGTGATGTAACCAGATGACATACCTTGCTGCACATGCAGCGATGGAGCCTGCCAGTCTGTCGCATCTGATCGTCCCAACCCAAGTCAAGTATTCATGTCGGTGTTGCTCCAGTATTATGTGCGCGACTGAAGTGCATGGGGTTCAGGATTTGAGTCGTGCATCTGGCAGGCAGTCTGCTTGTGTCTGTATGTGTGGATGGATATGTGTGTGTGTGCGAGTGTATACCTGTCCTTTTTTCCCCCTAAGGTAAGTCTTTCCGCTCCCGGGATTGGAATGACTCCTTACCCTCTCCCTTAAAACCCACATCCTTTCGTCTTTCCCTCTCCTTCCCTCTTTCCTGATGAGGCAACAGTTTGTTGCGAAAGCTTGAATTTTGTGTGTATATTTGTGTTTGTTTGTGTGTCTATCGACCTGCCAGCGCTTTTGTTTGGTAAGTCTCATCATCTTTCTTTTTAGATATATATATATATATATATATACACACACAAAAAGATGATGTGACTTACCAAATGAAAGTGCTGGCAGGTCGACAGGCACACAAACTATATATATATATATGGTTATAATAGAGGGAAACATTCCACGTAGGAATGTGTGTCTGTATATGTGTGGATGGATATGTGTGTGTGTGCGAGTGTATACCCGTCCTTTTTTCCCCCTAAGGTAAGTCTTTCCGCTCCCGGGATTGGAATGACTCCTTACCCTCTCCCTTAAAACCCACATCCTTTCGTCTTTCCCTCTCCTTCCCTCTTTCCTGATGAGGCAACAGTTTGTTGCGAAAGCTTGAATTTTGTGTGTATGTTTGTGTTCGTTTGTGTGTCTGTCGACCTGCCAGCACTTTCATTTGGTAAAGCAGCACTTTCATTTGGTAATATATATATATATATATATATATATATATATATATATATATATATATATATATATATATATATATATATATATAAAAACAAAGATGATGTGACTTACCAAATGAAAGTGCTGGCAGGTCGACAGACACACAAACGAACACAAACATACACACAAAATTCAAGCTTTCGCAACAAACTGTTGCCTCATCAGGAAAGAGGGAAGGAGAGGGAAAGACGAAAGGATGTGGGTTTTAAGGGAGAGGGTAAGGAGTCATTCCAATCCCGGGAGCGGAAAGACTTACCTTAGGGGGAAAAAAGGACGGGTATACACTCGCGCACACACACACACATATCCATCCACACATATACAGACACAAGCAGACATCTCACAAGCAGACATATTTAAAGACCAAGTGTGGATGGATATGTGTGTGTGTGCGCGAGTGTATACCCGTCCTTTTTTCCCCCTAAGGTAAGTCTTTCCACTCCCGGGATTGGAATGACCTTACCCTCTCCCTTAAAACCCACATCCTTTTGTCTTTCCCTCTCCTTCCCTCTTTCCTGATGAGGCAACACACACATGCTTTACAAGCCACTGAATCATGCGTGGTGGAGAGTACATTCTATCACTACAAGTTATTTCCTTTCCTTTTCCACTCGCAAACAGAGAGGTGGAAATACCGACTGTGTCACATGAGCTTTGATTTCTCTTGTCTTTAAATATGTCAGCCTGTGAGATGTCTGCTTGTGTCTGAATATGTGTGGATGGATATGTGTGTGTGTGTGCGAGTGTATACCCATCCTTTTTTCCCCCTAAGGTAAGTCTTTCCGCTCCCGGGATTGGAATGACTCCTTACCCTCTCCCTTAAAACCCACATCCTTTCGTCTTTCCCTCTCCTTCCCTCTTTCCTGATGAGGCAACAGTTTGTTGCGAAAGCTTGAATTTTGTGTGTATGTTTGTGTTCGTTTGTGTTCGTTTGTGTGTCTGTCGACCTGCCAGCACTTTCATTTGGTAAGTCACATCATCTTTGTTTTTTTATATATATATATATATATATATTACCAAATGAAAGTGCTGCTTTACCAAATGAAAGTGCTGGCAGGTCGACAGACACACAAACGAACACAAACATACACACAAAATTCAAGCTTTCGCAACAAACTGTTGCCTCATCAGGAAAGAGGGAAGGAGAGGGAAAGACGAAAGGATGTGGGTTTTAAGGGAGAGGGTAAGGAGTCATTCCAATCCCGGGAGCGGAAAGACTTACCTTAGGGGGAAAAAAGGACGGGTATATACTCGCGCACACACACACATATCCATCCACACATATACAGACACAAGCAGACATCTCATAAGCAGATAATGTGACTTACCAAACGAAAGCGCTGGCACGTCGATAGACACACAAACAAACACAAACATGTGTTTGTTTGTGTGTCTATCGACCTGCCAGCGCTTTCGTTCGGTAAGTCACATCATCTTTGTTTTTAGATATATTTTTCCCACGTGGAATGTTTCCCTCTCTCTATCTCTCTCTCTCTCTCTCTCTCTCTCTCTCTCTCTCTCTCTCTCTCTTAAAATTCAAGCTTTCACAACAAACTGTTGCCTCATCAGGAAAGAGGGAAGGAGAGGGAAAGACGAAAGGATGTGGGTTTTAAGGGAGAGGGTAAGGAGTCATTCCAATCCCGGGAGCGGAAAGACTTACCTTAGGGGGAAAAAAGGACGGGTATACACTCGCACACACACACATATCCATCCACACCTGCTTGTGTCTGTATATGTGTGGATGGATATGTGTGTGTGTGTGTGTGTGTGTGTGTGTGTGTGTGTGCGCGCGAGTGTATACCCGTCCTTTTTTCCCCCTAAGGTAAGTCTTTCCGCTCCCGGGATTGGAATGACTCCTTACACTCTCCCTTAAAACCCACATCCTTTCGTCTTTCCCTCTCCTTCCCTCTTTCCTGATGAGGCAACAGTTTGTTGCGAAAGCTTGAATTTTGTGTGTATGTTTGTGTTTGTTTGTGTGTCTGTCGACCTGCCAGCACTTTCGTTTGGTAAGTCACATCATCTTTGTTTTTAGATATATTTTTCCTACGTGGAATGTTTCCCTCTATTATATATATATATACAGACACACACACACACACACACACACACACACACACACACACACACACACACATGCTTTACAAGCCATTGAATCATGCGTGGTGGAGAGTATGTTGTATCACTACAAGTTATTTCCTTTCCTTTTCCACTCGCAAACAGAGAGGTGGAAAAACGACTGTGTCACATGAGCTTTGATTTCTCTTGCCTTCGTTGTTCTTATGTGAAATGTCCATTGGCGGCAGTAGAATTGATCTACAGTCAGCATCAAATGCTAGTTCTTTAAATTTTCTCAATACTGTTTCCCGAAAAGAATGTCATCTTCCCATTAGAGATTCGCATTTCAATCTGAGGCCATGATTTTCCCATCAATTGATACAAGAGGGCCCCAAACTGCCGTGTCAGCTGGTATGACAGTGAGTGATATCACTAGAGCGTAGTTGCATGTGCACTGTGCCCAAGCAACACATTCCAACATTGGGTTTCCCAGCTGGAAGAGTTCAAGGGGCATTGCATCATGGGTCTGCAGGAGGCTGGGTAGTTCTGTCATAGTGTTGCGTGTCACATCCAATGTATGAACAGCCCCATTGGCTGTTGTTGACTACAGCGGATTCAGGAAGGCATGCATGCAGGATATGTATGATCTGGATGTCTGACATGCACCACAAGGAGGGAGGACTGACAGATTGTTCGCAACATGTGAGCAGATGCAACGGCAATGGTAGGAGGGGCCACTCAAGTGCTAGTACCATTGGTAGGTGGTTGCATGACACTGGATTCTCTGCAGGCCAACCGTTATGATGCCTACCACTCACACCTTTGCAGCATAATGCCCGACTGCCTGGTGTCAGTTATGATGGACATGGGACTCTTAAGACTGGCAGTGGGTTGTCTTTAGTGATGAGTCCCACTTCTGCCTTGGAGGCAACGACCATCAAGGCAACGACTCCTGATCGGGAGAGTGTAGAGTGCCGTGGAGTGTGCTGTCAGGACTCCCCCTCCACCCATCAATCTGCAAGAACTGTAAGCAAGGGGCAAGATTCGTGGGACTGAGTATCACTGTACTACATTCAGGACCTGCACAACTCCATGATGTGACATCTGGAAAATTGTATTCATAATCATGGGTGCCTGAAGCCGTACTAACAAGTAAATTTTGTGGCCATGTAACGCAATAAATGTTGGCCCTTCAAAGCTGAAAGTGTAATCATTTTATATGTGTGGTACCATCCACCTGCCTGCCAACAGTGATCGAAATCTGCCTTGTCTTTCTGGGTGCAGCTCTTTTTGTGATGATCAATGTAGATGAGCCACACTACCCTAAAATTCTTCCATTATCTGTTATGATTTCAAGCTTCAGATGTACCTGTATAGCCCATGCTGCATGTCTGAATCTTGTGGGAATAGTATTTGCTTATTTCATTGAACTGTATTGCAGGGGCTACATGTGCTGATGAGAATAGCTGGGGACAGGTTGAGATTGATAGAGGAGAGGATGGGCAGTGCAAGGGGGAGGAGGAAATGTACAGGGGGGGGGGGGGGGAGGAGTGGGAGGTTAATGAAGCTGGTGTAAGGTGTAGACAGGTAGTGGGCTAGTAGAAAAGGAAGAGGGGGAGGTGGAGACGGAAAGGGGGGGGGGGGGGCGAGAAAGATATGGGCAGAGAGAGGGGTGGAGGTTATGGACAAAGAGTGTGGCAGGAGGTGAGATGGAGATAGGTAGATAGTAGGGAGGAGGAGGTAGATAGAGGTAGGAGGGTGAGGTGGAAAGAGGGAGGAAGAAGTGGACACAGAGAGAGGGATAAGGACTTGTGTTCAATGTATATGTCGAATGCATATGTGGTTGAAGCCAAGGGGAAAAGGCAAGCTCTTCCAGTAAACTGAAGAAGACCACTCACCTTCCTTGCTACTGCTCGTATGTGCTGGTTCCATGCTGTATCTGAACATTACAGAATTGTTTTTCCTTCTCATCTGCATTAACTTATATTTTTCTACATTTAGAGCAAGCTGCCATTCGTCACACTAACTAGAAATTTTGTCTAAGTAATCTTGTATCCTCCTACAGTCATTCACTGATAACACCTTCCCACATACCACAGTGTCACCAGAAAAGAGCCACAAATTGCTACTCATCCTGTCCCTCAGATCATTTATGAATATAGAGAGCAAGAAAGGTCCTATCACACTTGGCTCTGATGAACACTCACCGCCGAGGACAACATACTAGGTTCTATTACTTTAGAAGCCTTCGAGCCACACTCATATCTGGGGACCTAATCTGTATGCTCGAACCTTCGGTAACTGTTCACAGAGGGGCACCATGTCACACACTTTCTGGAAATCTAGGAATATGGAAGCTGACTGTTGCCATTCATCCACAGTTCACAGGATAACGTGAGAAAGGGGGCAACCTCAGTTCTAAACGAGTGATGCTTTCTAAATCCATACTAGTTTGTGGACAGAAGCTTTTCCATCTCAAGGGAATTTATGATATTCGAACTTAGAATTTGTTCAAAATTCTGCAGCAAACCTATGGTAAGAATATTGATCTGTAGCTTTGTGGGTCTGTTCTGATACCTTTCTTTTACACAGGAATCACCTGCACTTTTTCTCCTATTGGTTAGGGATTTGTACTGGGTGAAGTAATATTAGTAATTTTCGCCTCACAAACATTAATATACGCTCAATAGTAAACGCCTGATGGCCTAAAGTTATCGAACAATTGTAAAGTAAATGAAATGAACCATCGCATAGCAGCGACAGAATCTATTATTCTTTATCTTTGCCATTCTTGCGCGGTGCCTGTAAATCTCTATGTACATGTATCGATTAATGGTATAAAAAAGAATTCTGTTGTTTCAAGACAAATGAGGCTTTTGGCGCCTCACCTTTTACTGTTTGTATTCTATGAAAGGCGGACTCGGACTTGCTGCGTTCCACAACTGTATTTTATATTTTATGTGAAAATATTGAGTGAATATGCTAATTGTTATTTTTTCCAATCAGAAAACATGTAGTTTCTTGTAACTGATATCGAACAGACAGCGTCAAGAGGACATTTTGACTGTTATGTTTAAAGTATTTAAACACAATGGTCATCTATTGTAATTTAATATGAAAAGGTACATAGCATTAAAAAAAAAGTGTGTTAAAGATAAGTGTGCTTATTTTCGTAAATTAACCTTGATGATTCCATCTCCTTATTTACCTGAATGATAATTATTTTTGTGTTACTTCATCATCAGAAATTACAATCACGCTGATGGGCCGAACGCAGCATGAGGCAGAAGGAACATTATCGTTTTCCTATTATTTCTGAACCAACTTTTTTGTGTAGTGTTGCATTTCTTTTAAAGTCTGTAAATCTTCTGGTCCCTTAGTGTTGATCCGGGTATGACTAGATCGCGACTATAAAAATGCACAGAAATGATAATGTTTCTTCCGAACAATCTCAAATATATATATCAATATGCTGCTCTTATTCAGGTATTTAATGGTCAACGTATGTTATTATAATAGCGTAATCAATCCCTGATTCTGTTGCCAAGTGGCCCACCAAAATATTCACTTTTTCGACATTAAAAAAAAAGTAACAATTTTTTTTATTTTCGTCCCCCAAGAGCAACGCTACAGTGAGACATTCATGAATACAAACTAAGTAAGGGGCCAATGCCGTAAAACACTGTCTGTAAAATGAACAGAATTCAGGTACACCTATTACGCAAGAAATTAATATTCTCATTGCCCAAACATGTTTTGGCACATTTGTGTCATCGTCAGTGGATACTTTGATGTAGGTTTGTAAAATACAAACAATTTAAAGTAATTATTGTAACAAGGCCTAAAAACATTTTGTGTATGTTCTGAGGTTCTGTAGGGCATTCTTTTCGTTATTATACATAGAACAGATTTGCAGAAATTTATAAACAAATTATTCTGAACACCTCAGAGCCCTAAAAAGCATTAGCTCACATAGCACATGTGCTGACACATTTAAAGACACTCTCCTCCCACGGGCATGGGTGTGTGTGTGTGTGTGTGTGTGTGTGTGTGTGTGTGTGTCTTGTTCTTAGCATAAGGGGGAGAGAGAGAGAGAGAGAGAGAGAGAGAGAGAGAGAGAGAAGGCAAACGAAGTTCAAATGAGGTTCCAGAATGAGGATGGAAACAGTTACACTGGACTCGCATTCGAGAGGACAATGGTTCAAAGCCGCATTTAGGTTTTCTGTGATTTCCCTAAATAACTTTCAGCAAATCCCGGGATAGTTCCTTTGAAAGGGCACAGCCGATTTCCTTCCCCATCCTTCCCTCATCTGATGGGACAGACAACCTTGCTGTTTCGTCCCCTCCCCCAAATCAAGCAAACAACCAACTTTGGGGTAAGTTAAGTTCTACATTTTAACTTGTGACTGTTGTGCACTAAAAACAAGTAGCATGTTTCTCTGCATAATTCTGAAACAGGTGACAAAAGAAACCTCAAGAAAACTATAAGTAATGACAAAATATAGACACAAAATATTTTTGCACAACAAAATTACATTTAAAATGATGGAAACTCCGAGTAGAAATATCAACAGTATTAGGAAAAGGATAGATTGCTACTCACAGTAAAGATAATCCATTGATTTGCAGACAGCCACAACGCAAAGACTATCACACATTATAGCTCTCAGCCAAAGCCTTCTTCAGTAAACAAAACACACAAGCAGGCTCACCCCATGCACACATGGCCGCTACCACTGGTAGCTTCGGCCATTTGGAACTGAAATTTATTGTTTCCATTTCTTCATTTCCAGCCTTGCAGTGTTCATACATTTTTGCTTCAGTCATTTCAGTGGACAGGTACTCTTTACCACCACTCTCCTTTTGACAGTAGTGTGATTTGTATATTGAAATTATGCTTATAATTATACCTTCAGCAATTTGAAGCACATTTCTTGAGTTAGTTGCCATATGATCAGGTATCATATGTGAACAGATGTTAGTGTGAATACAGTGTACACTGATTTTGTTATGATTCCTCAAGTCTTCTCATGCATTGCTCCACAAACATAAACTGTATTTAACTGATAATTCCCTGGATGTGCCGCTCATTAGATATTATTCTTTTGGTGTTTACTTCTTGAACCAGTGACCTGAGTATTGTCTTGTTAAGTGATAATGTTTTCCTTTTTAAATTTACTTCTAGAATCAGTGATCCAGTAAATGTCTTTTGCTAGTCTTATCATCCAAAATGCCAAACTCTTGTAAATATTTTCTGCATGCATTAAGAAAATACAGGGTGGTTATAATTAAACTTTCACTACTTGAGTCAATGTATGCCAAAAACTGTTTGCCATATGGCTACCCAACTTTATAGGAGTTATGTTCAGACTATGTGCTGCGGGATTTGCATTGTTATTAGTGTTCGTGTCGTGACTTGCAATTATGCACCAGGACTTGGCATTATGCTCTGGTACTGGTGCAGCGATGTAGCATCAGTGTGCATTTCAGTTGCAGTCAGTCAACATGGGACGGGAAAAGGTGAGCAGGGCTTAAGTCTTAAAGCTATTTTATTAAAGCAGTGGCAACAGTGCTGCTGCTCCGCAAGTATCGCCTCTTAAAATGAATATGGAGAGGTCCTCTTTTTGCACCGGGGTTAAAAAACATTATCCTGAAGTTCAAATTAACTAGTGATTTTGTAATTACTCCTGGGAGAGGCTGACAGCCAATTGCACCAAGAATTGTTGAACAAGTTACTGTTGTCATGGCTAAGAATGCCAGATGCAGTATGTGATCTTCAAGCTGTGTCACAACAGCTGAACATTCCACTATCTACCATTTGAAAAGTGCCATGAACAACTGTGAAATGGTACCTCCAGTGCACTTCCAAGTTTTCACGGATGCCAATGTTCATCACATTGATCAGTTTTTGTAACCTGAAATGTAAACATGGTACAAAATTAACAAATGTTACCCTTTCATGTGGAAATCAAAACGTGTTTCTTTCAATGGTTTATGCATTATTTATCCTCCACTTGTCCTTACAAATGTTTCCACAAAGGTTCATTGTCCTACACTCACTCATTTTTCATAGGGGCCCTTTCATGTAGCGAAAGTTTAGTTATAACCATCATGTACATAAATTTTAATTTTTTTTTTCTTTGCCGTGGAAAATCATAATAGTTTTTGAGACCTCTGTGAACATTTGCTTCTGAATAAATTATGGCTTATTACTTTCTTGGAATTTTTTTCTCCTAGACTGGAAAATTTGAGGACTTTATTTTCTTTACTTGCCTGTGTTTGGTCAACTGACGCTTAATTTCTGAATTGTTCTTCCATATGCTCAGTCTCATCATCACAGCTTTCCTTGTGCGTGTGCCCACTTTTGACATAGATAGTTGTTTGGATGTTGGCCACTCTCAATAAAATCTAAATCAGGTCATCGTTCAATAGGAACACTTGTGTCGTCACATGTAGCTTGAAAAATAAATATAACCCTATTATTGCTTCTGATTACATCTCTCTAAAAGTCATAACAATTTTATGTAGTTTATTCTGCACAGAATTTCCAGTACCAAATTTCTGTATTGTAACATCAGTGTAATAACAAAGAAGATGGAACTGATCCCCTGTGGTACACAAAACAGGTCTGAACTCTGTTGCAGAGGCAACGGAAAAAGCATGCGAAGTTTAGAAGAACGCGAAATCCCGAAGATTGGCTAAAATTTACAGACGCGCGAAATTTGGCACGGACTTCAATGCGAGATGCCTTTAATAGGTTCCAGAACGAAACATTGTCTCGAAATTTGGTAGAAAATCCGAAGAAATTCTGGTCGTATGTAAAGTACACAAGCGGCAAGACGCAGTCAATACCTTCGCTGTGCAGTGCCGATGGTACTGTTACAGACGACTGTGCCGCTAAAGCGGAGTTATTGAACGCAGTTTTCCAAAATTCTTTCACCAGGGAAGATGAATGGAATATTCCAGAATTTGAAACATGAACAGCTGCTAGCATGAGTTTCTTAGAAGTAGATACCTTAGGGGTTGCGAAGCAACTCAAATCGCTTGATACGGGCAAGTCTTCAGGTCCAGATTGTATACCGATAAGTTCCTTTCAGATTACGCTGATACAATAGCTTCCTACTTAGCACTCATATACAACCGCTCGCTCACCGATAGATCTGTATCTACAGACTGGAAAATTGCGCAGGTCGCACCAGTGTTTAAGAAGGGTAGTAGGAGTAATCCATCTAACTACAGACCTATATCATTGACATGGGTTTGCAGTAGGGTTTTGGAGCATATACTGTATTCAAACATTATGAATCACCTCGAAGGGAACGATCTATTGATACGTAATCAGCATGGTTTCAGAAAACATCGTTCTTGTGCAACGCAGCTAGCTCGTTATTCGCACGAAGTAATGGGTTGCTATCGACAGGGGATCTCGAGTTGATTCCGTATTTCTAGATTTCCGGAAAGCTTTTGACACCGTTCCTCACAAGCAACTTCTAATCAAGCTGTGGGCCTATGGGGTATCATCTCAGTTGTGCGACTGGATTCGTGATTTCCTGTCAGGAAGGTCGCAGTTCGTAGTAATAGACGGCAAATCATCAAGTAAAACTGAAGTGATATCAGGTGTTCCCCAGGGAAGCGTCCTGGGACCTCTGCTGTTCCTGATCTATATAAATGACCTGGGTGACAATCTGAGCAGTTCTCTTAGGTTGTTCGCAGATGATGCTGTAATTTACCATCTAATAAGGTCATTCGAAGACCAGTATCAGTTGCAAAGCGATTTAGAAAAGATTGCTGTATGGTGTGGCAGGTGGCAGTTGACGCTAAATAACGAAAAGTGTGAGGTGATCCACATGAGTTCCAAAAGAAATCCGTTGGAATTCGATTACTCGATAAATAGTACAATTCTCAAGGCTGTCAATTCAACTAAGTACCTGGGTGTTAAAATTACGAACAACTTCAGTTCGAAAGACCACATAGATAATATTGTGGGGAAGGCGAGCCAAAGATTGCGCTTCATTGGCAGGACACTTAGAAGATGCAACAAGTCCACTAAAGAGACAGCTTACACTACACTCGTTCGTCCTCTGTTAGAATATTGCTGTGCGGTGTGGGATCCTTACCAGGTGGGATTGACAGAGGACATCGAAAGGGTGCAAAAAAGGGCAGCTCGTTTTGTATTATCATGTAGGGGAGAGAGTGTGGCAGATATGATACGCGAATTGGGATGGAAGTCATTACAGCAAAGACGTTTTTCGTCGCGGCGAGATCTATTTACGAAATTTCAGTCACCAACTTTCTCTTCCGAATGCGAAAATATTTTGTTGAGCCCAACCTATATAGGTAGGAATGATCATCAAAATAAAATAAGAGAAATCAGAGCTCGAACAGAAAGGTTTAAGTGTTCGTTTTTCCCGCACGCTGTTCGGGAGTGGAATGGTAGAGAGATAGTATGATTGTGGTTCGATGAACCCTCTGCCAAGCACTTAAATGTGAATTGCAGAGTAGTCATGTAGATGTAGATACAGATAATTCTTCCAATCCATCTGTGGCATGAATCAGCAAACCAGTGTTTAGTGGTATTAGTTGAAAATAGTCTTGGTGGCAGTAAAAAAGAACTAAAATTGCAACAAAGATTGTTTTCAACTAATACATATATAGGTACATAATTGAGTAAACAGTAGGACCAGAACAGTTGTCATTAATCTTCTTGAAAGCCAGTTCTACAGTATAAGTGTTTCTCACCACACTGTGCTCATGCCATTTGTAGGACTACAATTTTCCTCACAGAATACACACTTTGAAATCACTAGGATTATGTGTCGCTGTACATACATGTAATAACTGATGCTTTGGGAGTGCTATTAACCCTTTGGCTGCTGCAGTCGTACATCCATGTAGCTGGCTCGAGCACGCCGTTGAGGCCGCCTAATCCTGGTACCTGCACTAATGGTTTTCCCCATGGACCGTTGCCTGCAGCTGAGCTCGCCGCTTGGGTGAGCACACCCTGTGCTGAATATTTCGTGAGCCAGGGTGTTCGCGGCTCTCTCACCTTCTGAGTGCAATCACTGACACATGATGTATCTCTATACTTTTTCCGTGGCTTTGACTCTGCAGATGAATTACTGACACACACGATGTGCATTGAAACTGCTTATGTACTGCAATTAATGAAAAAGAATTTAACATCAGACGCATTTTGCTTTTATTTAAAAAGCATCTTCTGTGTTCTGTGGTTTTCCTGCTTCATGTTTACATCCTTTGCACATCACTGCTTTCCCTCTCTTCATTAGCAGAGGTTGACATCTAAAGATGATGTCTTTGTACACATAAAACTGGCAGTCTTTATCGCTGTTTTCAGCTTTTTCTTCTGCTGCATTGGCACTGTAGCTCACCTCACTTATGGAACTCAAGTTCCATAAGTGAGGTGAGGTACAGTGCCAATAGAGCGGAAGAAAAAGCTAAAAAACTGCCAGCTATATGTATACAAAGACTTCTTTAGATGTCAACCTCCACTAATGAAGAGAGGGAAAGCAGTGGTGTGCAAAGGATGTAATTATGATGCAGGAACACTAATGACCACAGAAGATGCTTTGTAAATAAAAGTGGAATGCGCCTAGTGTGTAATTCTTCTTCATTAATTGCAGTAAGATTAAGGTGGCAAAGCTGACAATAATTAATTGTTAGAGCTGCTGTGGAAGATGGCCATGCAAACAAATGTGATGTTTGTTTAAATCAGCAATGTAGCATTATGCTTGTTTTAATTTTATGCTTAACGTTTGTAATAGATTTAATGGCATCTGAGAAATGCAGTTCGTGTTTTTGAGAGTGCAGTAATACTTCTGTAAAATGACTTCAAAGTCAGAAAGCCTAAGTGTTGGAGACTCTTTTACACCTTCTGAATATATTTTCCATCCTTCTTTTTGATCTGGGCTTTGGACCGGCATTGGCAATTTTAAAAATATATTTTTTCTTTTTATTTTATTTTGTATACAATTTTTGTATTGTTTTATATTTTTATTTCCTTTTTGTTGTCATTTACTTCTAGAAAATTATCAAATGTCGCTCCTTCTCTTCTGAGTGATTATAGACAGTTAATAGTTTTGTTTAGGGTGATAGGCCTCAAAACATGGCACTACACATAGTGGTATGTTGCATGCTCTACATTTGTATCTCGTTCCTTGGCACACTTTCTGCTTTGAGCATACTGCACGCCGACACATTGGTGTACGCCTGCACACCGATGCATTGGTGTACGTTTCTTCGAGTTTTCCGTCTCAATGACCTTTGGAAAATGCCTCCCAGTAAATCTTACAGGATTCTCGTCTCCTGAGCGCCTTCCTCTGCTAGCTTTCCTCTGTTCTTTTGTGTAAGCTTCAACAGGCTCTCTTATCAGACACAAATGAAATGCTGCTAGTTGCATTTTTCGTCCTGTTACTAATCTGTGGAGAGCATGGTCATTTAAAATGTACAGATCCAGTACATGGAAAAAGAATTTTTTGTACCACTGGACAGTCTTTTGTACTGATTGCACTGAACTCGGCAACATGTCACAGCAGTCAACAGCACCCATACTCTTGTTGTAATCTGCAACACATTGTGGTTTCCTTAATCTTTCACCTCTCTTTCTGTTTGTGTTTTCCATCTCAACCATTTCTGCAGTATTACAGGTGGTCAGCATCCACACTTCTCTTTTGTCACACGATTTCATCACAAGGATACTGTCAGTAGACATAAACTGTGTTTCTCCTTGTTTAAGTTTGTTCTTTAATTTTGGCATGTTGCATCTGTTTTGGCAAACAGTAGTAAATGCGTTTGTTCCATGGTTATGAAGCCAGAGGAACAGGTCTATGCTTGAATACCAATTATCGACATTGAGCATATGTCCCCTTCCTAAAAATGTTTTTTATAAATGTTGCTACTATGTCGCCACTTTCCCCTAGATTCTGGAAGGCAATTTCAGTATTTGTGCCCATGTAAACAACGAAATCCAGGATATAACCCATCTGGCAGTCGCATAGCACAAATGTTTTTATTCCAAACCTACTTCTTTTGGAGGGAATGTACTGTTTGAATGATAGTCACCCTTTGACCAACAAGAGGCTTTCGTCAATGCAGAGCTTTTGCTATGGATTAAATGTGCTGTGAAATGTTGTGTGTATTTTATCAGCAATATATCTAATTTTAAATAAACTATCTCCTTCATTGCTGACAGAGTTATCACTGAAGTGTGAAGCATTCTTAAAATTAACAGAAAATGCTCCCTGGACATAATTTTGCCTAAAACATAAGTGTTCAAGAGTATGTCTGTGGACCAATAGTCACTGATTTTCAGCTTTTTCACATGAGCCATTACCATACAAACAGCAATGAGGAAATACAGTTCTTTGAAATCCGTTTCTTTCCATCTGGACAAATGAGACTGCTCTGATTATGGTGCATTTTCTTTCATATGTGTTGGTTTCATCTGCTACAAATTTAATCAGTTCTTCTGTTAAAAATATCAGGAAATATGACAAAATACTTGAATCTAGCCCTAAACCACATTTGTGTCCAGAAGCTGAAGCATCGAACGCATGCATAAATGGACGAAAATCACTTTTTTCCAGTCAAACTAGTTGCTAAAGCAAGCTCTTTTCACTGGCACTTCACTATCACCCTCAGACCTATCAGATTCTGAATGATATCC
This sequence comes from Schistocerca nitens, assembly GCF_023898315.1. Taxonomy (NCBI): domain Eukaryota; kingdom Metazoa; phylum Arthropoda; class Insecta; order Orthoptera; family Acrididae; genus Schistocerca; species Schistocerca nitens. The sequence continues at coordinate 866,875,121 of NC_064616.1, forward strand.
CTCCCTTGTTGACAGATGCATTGTTTTAGCTGAAGTACATGGCACAGGACTATTACTTCGAAATTAAGTTGAAGAATAATCGCTACCATCGCTGTTAAAAATGTCATTCTCACTGTCGCTTCTAGTGAGAATTTTGACGATTTCCTCATGTGCACAACCTCAACGGCATGCCATTTTCTTCTCAAAATGTTAAAGGTGTCAACAGTCAGTAAAAGCACAGACAAAAACTGCAACCCAAGAACACAGCAACAAATGCTCACAAGAATTCTACTATGCAAGCAGAACACTAAACAGCTACTAGGCGCTCGGCACGAATGTACGGCTGGCGCCGTGTAGACATGATCAGAGTACCAGGTAGGAGGACTGGTGGCATGCATAAACATGTTCAGAGCACACAAGGACAGGTACAAAGGCATGCGTTAACACGTCCAGAGCAGTTAAAGGGTTAAATGATTCTGTATAGGTCAGAAAATATAGCTTATCAAGTTTTATACTATCAAATATATCGCACTGATTAATATAGTGTATAACAAGCAATAGTTATGGGATACAAAATTCCAAAATCATACAGTAGGCCTGCTTAAATGTTTAAAGTCAGCTGCTGTTGTTATAAGATTAATGCCAACTTAACATATATAGAAATCAGTAAATTAACTTAATTTTTGTATTTCCATTCATTAATGACACACAAGATAATATTTTAATATCACTTTTCCAAAAAATGTTTATTCTCTAAAATGAAATAATTATAAGAGTACATGAAGTTTATACACATTCATGTTGTAACCATTTATTTGAGTGTCCAGCATATTAGCTACAACCGCAAAGTACATTTATTTATTGACATCATCTTATTTCTTGTCCCAAATAGAATTAGTCTTTAATGTGTAGGAAAAACAAAGAAGAAGAAGAAGAAAGTGAACAATTCGTGACGGAACAGGGTGGAACATATTTAACACTTCCCAGACCGAAGAGATTGTCTCATCTTATAAATTATTTTAATTATGTAGAATAATTTTCTGTATTTATTTCCTTAAACATGAGAGGGGCCAAAATGTACAACGTTCATTTCATAGAGAGAGATAGTACCAGATGCCATAATTTACAAATTTAAATTCCTTAGATTATTAACCAAAAAGTCCTGGTGGACAGTAAATTCTCTCTATCTCTCTCTCTCTCTCTCTCTCTCTCTCTCTCTCTCTCTCTCTATCAACTTAGAATTGTCACCTCTGACGAATGGCAGTTTTGCAATTCAAATTTTGACTGGGAAAATATACCTATACCGCAAATTTACATAAAAAACACCAGTATGTTACTTTTTTAAAACTACAGGCATGCTGTCAATGATTCCACTGGGGACAGAACTCGTTAATAAAAACTAAAAAGAATAAGACTGTCTCTAATAAAACATCTGTAAACAAAATGTTTTCTAATGTGCGGTATGGCAGAACAAGAGCTGTTTTTTTGGAAAACAACAGCCACTGAAAGATTTCAAAAAATGTTGGTATCCTGTCTGGTGAAAAGGGGAATCATTTCCTAAATGGAAGTTTTTTTTTCAAAACAAATTATTCTTTATGATTAATGTATTCATACAGTTAGTGTATGAGAGTAATGTGGATTGTTTATGTATACAATGTATGCAGTAGGCTTTGTGTATTTGTTTAATATGTGATATTCCAATAATTTTGAGAAATTATATAACAGGAGTAGGATTCATCGTGGATTGGAAGGTACAGCAAAAAGTGAGTTACTGTGAAAAGTTCAACAATAGAATTGTTCTTATCAGAACTGAATCCATATCAACACAACTGTAGCTCAGATACACGTACAGAGATCATAAACAGAGGATGGTGACATAGAGTACATAAGGGAGTTGAACTCAAAATTCAGTATTAAAGGGAGATGACAATCTAATAATTATGGATGTTTGGAACACTGCATTAGATGGAGGAATAGAAGGCAGGGTTATGGAAGAATACGGTCTTTGTAATATGAATAAGAGAAAAGAAGATTTCATGAGTTCTGCTTGAAATTTCAGCCCCTAATAGCAAAATATTCTGTTCAAAAATCAAAGATAATATTGTATACTTGGAAAAGGCCAGGAAATATGTGAAAGTTACCAGCTGAATTGCACCAAGGTGAGGGAGAGATTCTGAAATCGAATATTGTATTTTAAGGCGTGTTCAGGAGCGGAGTCAGATCATAATTAGTAGTGACAAAGACTTTTCAAATAATTTGAGAAACTGACAAGCAAATGATTATTGAAGTTAGTCTATAAGACTGGAGACATGCCATTGGACTTTAGGAAGAGTATCGTGTACCCAGTCCCAAAGACATTGTGGGCAGGTAAATGTGAGAACTATCGCAAAATTGGCTTGACATCTTCTGTCCATGTTTCAGATCAGAATAATATTAAAAAAATGGAAAAATTGAGAATGTGCCTGATGGTGATCAGTTTGACTTTAGGGAAGGTGAAGGCACCAGGGAGGCTCTTACTGACAGAAGCAAGACTTAGAAATCAAGACAGGTTCATAGTATTTTTTGGCTTAGAAAAAGTGTTTGACAGTTTGAAATGGTGCAAATTATTTGAAATTGCAAGAGAAATAGATAAACAATATAGGGAAATATACACTGATCAGCCACAACAATATGACTACCTACCTAAAAGCTGGTATGTCCACCTTTGACACAGATAAGTATACATGGCATGGAAGCAACGAGGCCTTGGTAGGTCACTGGAGGGAGTTGGCACACACAAGTCACCTAATCACCGTAAATTCTGGTGAGGTCTCGATGAGCTCTGATGCCACATTCTATCACATCCCAGATGTGTTTGATAAGGTTCAGATCTGGTGAATTGGAGGGCCAGCACATCAATTGGAACTTGCCACTGTGTTCCTCTAACCACACAATCACATGCCTGGAATTGACATGACACATTATCTTGTTGAAAACTACCACTGCTATTGGGAAATATGATCATCATGAATGAGTGTACATTGTCTGCAACCAAAGTATGAAACTCCTTGGTGATCATTGTGCCTTGCACGAGCTCAACTGGACCCATGCCCATTTTAATGTTCCCCAGGGCATAATGGAGTCGCTGCTATCTTGTCTCTGTTCTGCAGGACAGGTGTCAAAGAGCTGTCCCCTTGGTAGATGACAGATTTGCGCCCTCCCATTGGCATGATGATGAAGGTATTGGGATTCATCAGACGATGCAATTCTCTACCAGTGTCCAGTGCTGATACTCGAGCCAATTTCAATCGTAGTTGCTGATGTCATGGTGTTAAAAATGGAACATGCATGGCTTGTTAGGTGCAGAGGCCCATCATTAGGATTGTTTGGTGCTCTGTGTGTCCAGACTCACTTGTACTCTGTCCAGCATTTAAGTCTGATATTAGTTCCACCACAGTCTGCTGCCTGTCCTGTTTTACCAGTATGTCCACTCTACAACGTCCGACATCTGTAATGAGGGGTGGCCACCCAACTCCACAACATCTGGACATGGTTTCACCTTGTGTTGAAACCACTCCACACAGCACTCCTCCAACACCCAACAAGTCGTGCAGTTTCTGAAATGCTCATGCCTAGCTTCTGGGCCATCACTGTCTGCCCTTACTGAAACTTGGATAGATTGCGCTCCTTCCCCATTCTACATATGGACAGCACGCTCACTGATACTACATGCACCATATGTGTGTGTCTGACTAGCAGTCATTCCATGCAGGTGACAGGTTTATATTGATAGTAGGCCAGTGGTCAGAATGTCCTGGCTGATCGGTGTAGGTAATATTGTGTTAGAGCATAAGTTTGTAGTGTTTTTCCATAAATTTAATAAACAACAGATACACAGAATAGAGACTTTAGTCATCAATAATATATTCTCCTTCAATATTTACAACAGTATGCCATTGCTGGGATAACTTTTCAATTCCATGACTAGAAATCGCGTGATGAAGTTCCTTGCAGACTGTTCAATAGAGAGCAGAAAAGGTGAAAATCTGAGGTCGCATGATCAAATGAATTAGGTGGGTGTGGAATGACTTCCAACCCAACTCCTGTGTAGTGTTTTTTGTCAGTTAGCAGAATGCTGCCGGATGTTGTCGTCAAGTAGCATCACTTAATGCAGTCTTCATGGCCATTGTTCTAGGATTGCATGGTTAGCATACTGAGTGAGAACGCTTTCAGGAGGAGAATAGTTCAAACCCATGTCCGGCCATTCAGATTTAGGTTTTGCATGATTTCCCTAAATTGCTACAGGCAAATGCTGAGATGATTCCTTTGAAAGGGTACATCCGAATTCCTTCTCCACCTCTAATAACCTCGATGTTAATGGGACGTTAAACCCAATCTTCCATTCTTCCTGCCTTCCTTCTTGGATTGCACCTTCAAGATGTCTCAATTGTTGACAGTAAATGTTAACAGTAAATGTTAACAGTAATGGTTAAACCTTGGTGAAGTAATTCACAGTACACCATATGGCCTCTGTTCCACCAGATGCATAACATTATCTTTTGTGGATGTGATTTGGTCTTCGTACGGTGCTTAATGCAGTCTTCATGGCTGGATCGTGTCTGAAAGACATTCCAGTTGGTGGCAATAAATGTCATCAATAATGTTTACACCTCACTGATGCAATTCACAATACACCAAGCCGTCTCTGTTACACCTGATGCATAGCATTATCTTTTGTGGATGTGAGGAGGTCTTTGCATGGGGATTTGCTGCTTTGTTTGGGCTCAACGATTCCTTTCTTTTCCTTACGTTAGCATAAAGACACCCTTTTTCATCACCAGTAATGGACAAGATATGTATGGTGGGTGTTGTTCATGAGTCAATTGATGATGATGAAGCAGAGCTGCACATATGACCATCCACTGATTTTTGTTATTTTGGCTTAGAGCATGCGGTACCCGTACACCAAATTTTTTAACCTTCCCCACTGCATGCAAATATTGCACGGTGATGGAATGATCACAGTTCATCACATCTGCCAGTTTTTGAGTACAATGACATGGATTAATGCATTTAAACTGTCATCACCAAACTCTGAAGGTCTTCCTGAATGTGGAGAGTCACTAATGTCAAAATGATCCTCCTTAAAATAAGAAAACCAATTTCTTGCCATTCTCCAGCCATTGACATTATCCATGTACATGATACATGGCACAAATGTTTCTGGCTGCCTCCGCTGCTTCACCCATCTATTGAACTCAAACAGAAGAGACATCGGAAATGTTATGATTTCTCCAGTTGGCACTCCATTTTATGGCATCCAGTCCATTTTATGCCATCCACTGCCCCCACTTACTATTTCCGAATGACAAAATGACAGTATGTAGACACAAATAGTAATGGTGAACCACAAATAAAAAATGTTAATCAATAAATAAACCCACAGCAACCGGAATACTGACATTCAAAACAAAAACGCTATGAACTTATGCACTAACCTAATGTATAACATGTGCAAGAACCACGTATGCATAATAAAAATGGAAGACCAAAGAAAGTTGCTTGGATGAAAAGGGGCATAAGGCAAGGATGCGGTCTGCCGCCTCTTCTGTTCAACTTGTAATTAAAACCACAGTGAAGAGGGGGGGGGGGGGGGGGGAAGAAAATTTCAAGGGATTACAATTCAGAGTGAAATGATATCAAAGATTCACTGGTGACATTGCCATCCTCTATGAAAGTGAGAAAAAAATTACAGGACCTTTTGAATGGAATGGACAGTCTACTGAGTAGAAACTACTGATTAAGAGTAACTCAAAGAAAGATGGAAATACTGAGGAACAACAGAAATGATCTTAATTAGAAGCTTCACGTCAAATTTGGGTACTCTGTTGTAAACAAAATGAAAGAATTTTTCTACATTGGAAGTGAAAACTTGCACAATGGATGAAACAAGGAGGACACAAGAAACAAACTAGCACAGGCATAAAAGTCTACTAGTATCAAGCATAGGCCTTTATTTGAAAAATGAGTTTGTGAGAATGTACGTCTGAAGCACAGCATTGTGTGGGAAAGAAGAGAATTCAGGATTCCAGTATCCCAAATTATTCCCCACTCTTTGGCTACAAAACCCTGTTTTTTAACATAATCTCCATTAGATACGGTGGCCTTACACCAACTTACTGGAAGGGCCTGTATGGCCGCATGGTATCACTGTGCTTGTTGATGTCGGAGCGAATGTCTTGCTACATCAATAACCGCCCCATATCCACATACTGCTTCCTGCAGAGTGTGCATCCTTCATTAGACCAAACAGCAATTCCACACAGATGGTCCGTTGTTGCTCTTTATGGTCTTCTGTTAAGTGGCAATGAACCCAGTGCGCACACACTTTCGAGTACCTCAACTAGTGGATGAGTGTGTCAGCACTATAAACAGAGACATGTGATTGTGATCTATTGATCATGTTGAATGAGTGTGTCTGCACATTCAAACATTGTAGGAGTCACAGTTGTGTGCTGCTGGCTGGCTTGCGGGAGACCGAACAGGATTGTGCGACCTTGTTTTGATCATAGATGCCTCGCTGAATGACTCACTGTGCTTTTGTTCAGTGCCAGGTCTCTGTAGACATTCTGCAAGCACCTACGAATATCTGTGATGCTCGGGTTTTCTGCCAAAAGCAATTCAATGACAACTCTGCTTGGAACACACTCTGATGCAGATGCCATTTTGAAGACCATGTGTAGTGCTGCCACCTATCGGAGCTACATGAAACTATAGGGGCTAAAGCTGGAATATTCCATGATGTCCAACAACAAATTCCGCATTTTTCAATCAAAATTGATCAAGAAAAAATATGACGCATTACTTATTGAATGCCTCTCATAACATAAAAACTAATTATTTTGGACAGTTCTTTAGGATTATGATTTGTCTTGTTCTTTTTTTGTTTTTGTTTTTTTGGAAGTCTGTTCTGCATGTTTGTATGTTTGCCATACAGTAAAATACATTGCTGTGTCATAACAAAATGACAGTATGTAGACACAAATAGCAATGGTGAACTACAAATAAAAAATATTAATCAATAACAATCTGGGAAGGTAAGATACTCAGCTGCGTTTTCTTTTTTTCGTCTGGGAGTAAACCGGGAAGAACCCAGGAATTTTTTTAGAATTATGGGAAGTTTTCATTGTTTTAGTTTTCAGTTAGATTTTTGTAATTTTGACTGGGAAGAACAAATATTCTAGCAAAGGATATTACTGTATCCTGGTACTGCAGCAATAAAACATGAACGAGAAGGGGGGGGGGGGGGGGGGGAATGAAAATAAAACCTAACTTGCAAAGGAAATGCGCCAATACAACAACAAAACACAGTGCTCATACAAGCATCTGCCAACAGCAAATTATTTCAAAGGTTTTAAGAAGACTATGCAGTGCTTCAGAGCAACAAATTGCCTCTGATGAGTGTGACAACACATCTGTTTACATTAGATTTGTTTGAGCAGTTGCAAGCGGGCTCATGCACACGTGCAGTTGAGTCATGTATGAGCAGTACGTTATCCCACTTCTGGCTACAGAAGTGTAGCTGTTAGCTGTATAAGCAGTAGCAGCAAGCAGCCAGATGCTACCCATAAAAAAATTTTTGCCCCTCCCAAGCTGCCAGATTCACGCACGCGCAACAGGCCTGGATCTACTGGGGAGGGGCAACCAGGATATCTGCCACGGGTGGCAGTTTCAGGAGGGTGGGGGGGAATTCATATTCTTGAGGAAAAAAACCATGTTTCACAAAGTGCCTAGCATCCAGCACACATTGGTCTATTGATTATTCATATAATTTTGAAATACATCCCTGTTGTTTTTTGAACATATTCTAAGCTGATTTCTGAATGAATCATAAGTTGATTATTGAATGCGGCCATAGTGTATGTGGTATCTCTGCCAAGAGAATCACTGTTGCATCTAGAAATAACATTTCGTGCAGACAAAAGGGGACGGAGCTGTAAGAGCTGAGCAGAATAAAGTCGAGCGGGTGAATGTCAGTCGCTGTTTGTTTATGTGGTTGACTGGGTTTGTGAATGATCAGTGTTGTTATAATTACTAGTGAAAGCCATAGATTCAGACTACCAGAGTGGAAATAAACAACTAACAGGAATAACAGGTAAGAAATGTTACGTGTTATCTTCTCACGTATCCACGAAAATGAAGTTTTGGCATAAAGTTTTCGGCCAGACTGCTATACTAATAAGGGCCAGTTGCACAGTCCTCGGTTACCATGCACGTAAGTTCTATTCTGGGAGTAGCACAGGAAACACATTGTACAAACATGTAATAACACCTAACCGGAGAATAAGTTTTGACACTGGTAGGAATAGCTACAGAATTAGTGATGACAAGATTGTTTGTTAGAACGAGGAAGGAGAAGAAACGGGGACATCACACAAATTATGGAAGAATATGATGATTCCAAATATATATAAAAATTTCTTACTTCTACTTTTCATCTCATGCTAGAGAAGCTGGAGTGTATGAATGAAGTATGAAACTATTTCCTAACATAAGGCTTTTTGCATGTAGTAGGCCTCACAGGCATTTAATATTGGTACTTTGTGAATTATATTCTGTCATGTCATAAAAATGACCATTTGTTCCAAAACAGTCTCATTTATTTGGTGTGTATTACAATTGCTGCAATGTTAGACAGGCCTACTTCGTTTTATATAGCACACAGTGACAAAATACATGTAATCAGCTCATGAAACCGCACCAGTCTTGGGTACTATTTGTATTAACAGCGTTTCCTGTATTGGATAACGACATTTTGTTTTTTCATGTAGCAAAACGTTTGACGAACTTTGATGGGGTAATAGAATCTTTTGCAGGAAGGAAAGCATGCCATGTAAAGCCATAGCAAGATTAGAGAGAAAAAAATGCTAGGACTTAAGGATTGAAGAACTGTGTACTGTCTTGCTTGTCTCTTTGTCTTCACTGGTTTTGTGTCCTGTATGTAATTTTATGTCTCACAAAGCAGTAAGTTGTAAGCTAATAGGCAATAAAGAGTGCAAATTTTCTGAAGAGCTGTTGTTCTCCTGGTTACAAATAATCCCATCCAGCATTACTTGTGAATTTTTTTCAGAGGAGCTGACGGGGAGCATGAGAGGCACCACAGGACATTTTAATTTCCACTGTCCTGAGTATAGTTTGATGGCATCCATTACAATTTATACATGTTTGAATTCGACAGAGAGAAATACATTGATGTGCGAAGTGCGAAGAGGCGTGGCATGGCAATTAGGCACACTTAAGACCAAATAACATGTCTTACATTTCCGCAAAGACATATGTTTTATGTATCAGTCTCTTCAGAAAAATGTGCACTACAAAATGAACATTTTTTGAAAAGTCGATTTAATTTTTGGTGTCTACTTCAAACACTGGATGGAGGGAGGAGGGGGGGGGGGGTGCCACTATCTAATATCGTCCCGGTTTTGAAATATCATAGATCCAGGACTGATACACAGAGCAGTCGTGAGTTTTAGTGTGGAGATGGGTAGTCTCCGTGTTGTGAATTGTGTTTACATTTATTGATTTTGCTGTTTCCTCTTCGTTTATTGCTCTCACGTCAAATGAAAACAAAACTAATTTCTGTGGCTGGGAGATATCAAGTGAATTAAAATACATTCACATAATTATGAAAGGCTAAAATAATTTATTACTTTCAAATTTTATTTTATTTTCACCTTTCTGACAGTCAAGCATTAATCGCATTGCAGAACAATAAAGTTATTTTTGTCGGTTTGCTAAAGTAATTTGACTGTTATTAATCTCTTCCACTGAGGCAGTCCATTTATTTGAGACAAAATTTTTAATTCCACAGTACTGGCTACTTTCAACTGTTCGCTGCATTTCAAGTGCATGTTTTCATCTTCAAGCGTATATGGCATTATGCCATAATAAAGAACCCAACATGAGATAATTCAGTACTGGTACTCCAAGAAAATTTACATCTGAATCTGGATGTATGAGTGTGCACTTTAAGCCAAATTACACGTTTTAGTATGGTTTGCGAAATTCCAATGCTCTTGGAGTATCCTTTGATGTCTTGCCTCTTTTATGACATAATCTTTCACATGTATGAACATATGGGCTTCTTGCGTCACAGTAGCTGCGCAAGTGCAGTGACGCCTGTTATCTCGTGCCCTCGGGCAACTGCTGAAATGAACCTATTTCTAACAGGTCGCGGGAAAAATATTGCGAGTGGTGGTTTGAAAAGCGATACTTTCAAAGTAAATTTCCGTTTACACAAGATGAACTATGTGCAAGTACGCATGATGAATTTCGTAAATCGCAGAGTGCTCGACTCTCATTTAAAAATCAACTCTTTGAGGATGCCCATCAGAAGAATTTTGAGCCCAGATGATCAGACATTTATGTCGTTACTAAAAATTTTACTGGCACATTTGTGTGCTGTATCTTAGAGTGTAACACACACAAAAAAGATCAACATTATATTTGAAAACTTACAGTCTCTTGCAGCTTATTAATCTTCAAGACTAATATTAAATGTGAAATCTTTACTTTTCTTGTAGCAACACTATGTATATTAATTTAAACCATTAACTTTTCCTATTTGTGTAGTCGCGCTACTTAAGAGTGATGTTGCTATAGGCTGACTACATCATGTGTCCTATGCTCTTGAATATCCGCCATCAGCGGCTGGCGAGTTCACATTACGTGAGCTATGACAGGCTTACAAAAGCGCATCACAATCTCGCGTATAAAATCATAATGTTTCAATGGAGTGATAAGTTTTACAGTTCCGAGGAAACGTATACTGTCACTTAACCCGGAAAAAGTGTATTCTCACCTGGGAGAAAGTGTATTTTTAACTGGAAAATCCTGGAAAAATCTGAGAATTTTTTGTTTCCTGTTATCCTGTTATCATTTGTGACTGATTTCTTTCTGTGTATAAGGCAGCCACTACTGTACTTTTGGTGAAGTTGTCTATGACTGGAATGTGACAGTTTTATTATTAACAGTTGCTTGTATGATTATTGTTGTGGAATGTTCGTGTACAAGCAATTAGTTTGCTTGTCTTGGAATTCTTTCCATTTTCCGTCTCGTGCCTACAATCATCTTTGTGCCATTTGTGACTGAACCCTTTAGTTTTTACTTACTTTTTGATGTTGCTTTTTCAGCCTGGCTGGCTGCATTATAAGTAAAAGGAATCCTAAAAATTTGCTGACTTGATGGAGTCTCTTTCTTTTGTTGTGCTATTAATGATTTATAGTGGTGATTGTGTTTTACACAATGTCGGTGCTGTGTTACAACTGCCTGTTACATTTGTCAATATAAACAGCCCTATACAGTGTACATCTACCATATGGAGAACATGTTTGGCATGCTTTATTGACCATAATACAAGGGCAACTCATTGAAGAATAAACCCCTCTGACTCTCAAGCCATGTCAGTTGATTATTATTTGTAAATAAGTCCATTAGGACTACCAACAGTACTTAGAAGAGAGAACTTGACTTCATATGTGCCCTTATTTCCTTTCTCTCCTCATACTGTGCTGTTCTAGTCTTCTTCTTCTTTTGTTTTTCCTTTTGGTCCTCTTGCCATTTGTGAATTTTTGACCTGGAGATTTTGCAGTTTTGGATGTCTTCTGGTTTAATTCTTGCCAGTTTCAGATCAGTTTTGATCTTGCCAATCCATTCTATCATGTCCATGTTGGCTCAACTCCTGCTGTCAAAAAATTCGACAATTTGTTTTGTAAGCCTGTCTGGATTCATTGTTTTAATGTGTCCATAGAATCCTAACCTTCATTTTCTAATGTCGCTGTGGGTATTTGCGTATTGTTTGATTTCCTGTTTGCCTCTGAATAATCGGCATTGTTAGTCTGCAAGTTTTAGGCCTAGAATTTTTCCTGCAATGTTGTGTTCCTTTTTCTTGATGTTTTCAATGTCTGTTTTCCTATTGAAAATTAGTGTTTCTTATCCATGGAGGCATTCTGGTTTGATTACTGTATTGTAATGTCTTAGCTTTTTGGGTTTGACAATAAATTTCTTGTTGTAGATGCTTTGGATAAGTCAGTGTACAGATTCTGTCTTCTGACTTTTATGTAATTTTGTTTGTGTTGATTACATTTTCCTGAATGGTTTCACCAAGGTATTTAAATTGTAGAACCTGATTAATTTTGCCATATTTGGTCTCCATGAATCTTGGTGCTTGTTTGTTACTGCTCATGTTTTCTATGATTTCAAAAGATATCTGAAGGCTTATGTTTTCTGCACTTTCTTTCAAGAGTGCATTTTGATTTTGGGCTGATGAAATGTTGCAGGGTTAAAATTGCTAAATCTTATCTGTAAATGTAAGGCAATCTACCATTCTTGCATTACTTTCTCAAGGACACAGTTGAAAAGTAATGGAGACAATCAATCTCCTTGTCTTACTCCCATTTTGATTATGAAGGAATCTGAGATGCCTCCCATAAATTTAATCTTGGACTTTGTGTCTGTAAGCGTCCGTTGTATGGTTGCAAGTAGATTCAGATGTAGACTCATTGTTTTAATATTTGGAAGAATGATCCACAGTCAGCTGAGTCATAGGCTTTTTGAAATCAACAAATGTGCAGACTAAATGTTTGTTACAAATTCTCTGATTTCTTAGAATTACAGTCTGGTTTAAGTTTTTCACCCGATAAGAATGGCCTGGTCTGAATCCTGCCTGATACTCTAATTTTGGGTTCAGGTTGTTTCCATTCTATATCGAGAAGACACTGGGATAGAATTTTGTATGCAACTGATATTAATGGGATTGCCCTGTAGTTATTTACATCAGTTCTGTCCCCCTTGTTGTGTAATGGGTAAATTAATGCTTTTTTCCAGTCTTCTGGAATTTGGTGTTTGCCAGATGTCTTCTATGATTTTGGTGATTTCTTGTATGGTGTTCGCTCCTGGTAATTTGAGGATTTCTGCTATGATTCCATCTTTCCCTACTGCTTTATTGTTTTTATGTCTTTTGATCTGCTTGTCAATTTCTTCACCATCTGGCCATAATGATTTTGGATTAGTGTCTTTAGGTTCTTGCAGTTGGGGATCTTTGTGTTGGTTCTGGGCAGTTAAGTAATTGTTTGAAATATCTGGAAAGTTCCTTAGAGGGAATTGCCCATTTTATTTCTTTAAGCAGAGATGCCAAGTTTTGAAGTTCTCATAAAAATTTTGTTTGTTTGTTCCTTTCAAAGTCTCTCTCAATTTCAGCTAGTTGCTCCCTTTCATATTTCCTTTAGGTCTTTTTGATTAATTTGGCTGTCTCTTTTTTCACTGTCAGGAATGTTTTGTTGTTGCCCTCTGTAATTGCTGTATGTATCCTGTCATATTGCATTGTGTGGTCACATTCCTCATTCCCCCAAGGGTGCTTTTTCTGTTTCTGGAGAGGAATTACTGTTTGAGCTTTTTTGATCAGTTTGCTTTTGAGTTATTGCCAATTGTTTGAGTGCTTTTTAACATGTTTTTATTAGGTCACTTTCTTGTCAGTCTATCTGTCTGGTACAAATTTTGTGGTTTTTTTAAACTAACTTCTTGATGAGCTAGAGACTTGAAATTTCAAGCATGGCTCAGAAGTGGATGACAATGCAATATACACTTTATTTTCTGCCTGCACCACCCACCTTCCATAGAAGTGGGGGTGAAAAGGATTAGTAATGCCTGACATCTTGGCCCCGCTCGCAGGACCATCGTGTTGTGCACATAATATCAGAATGCACTCCAGGAGACATGCATGAAGCTCGATGATGGATGGCACGACAACATCTGAAGCACTAGTATCTCTTCTGCAATGCTGGCCTAACAACACTGCAGGGCCAGTCACACCTTGCCAGCCAGTTTGTGCTCACGGGTGCACTATAAAGCTAGCCGTGCCATGGCTCTGCCTTCAGTTCTGCATTTGCAGTGCTCTCATGCCATTCTCATTAGAAAGGATTAGTTTGGTCTAAGATTTTGTTAAGGTTTGGGTTTTCGCTCTTGGATTGCTCATTTGATCTTAGAACTTTGTTATTCTGCCATGCTGTCGCACTATCCATTTTCCTCTTGTTGTTACACTCTTGCTCACACTCAGCTAACTGCTGTTGGTGATCCTTGACTAATCACTAAATAAGATTGCTACAGAGTCACTTTGTAATGAACAGATGAGAAAGGTTGGTGATCGTCATGTCATTTGTTTTGACAGTTTCTTTTTGAAGTGTGTTGACATGATTTAAGGTTGACTATCATACAGAGTTCATCAAATCTTCATCCTTTTCAGTTGGTCTGTTTATGTGCTGGGAATTCTCCATTTGTTTTCCTGTGTTTTCTTTCTTTGCCTAGCTGTGCATTGAAGTTGCCTAGTAGGATTTTGACACGTTTTTGTGGAATTTTATACTATTTCTTCTAGTTTTTTCCATGATTTGTCTACCTTTTTGCAGTTGGCTTTATTTTCAACATTGATTGGCATGTGTACATTGATTAGTGTGTATGTTTCTAGATTCTCATGGAGGTAAGTATGTTTTTCATGACTGCAAAAGCGACTCCTAAAAGTGGTGTGTGTTTTTTGTATTTGTTTGTCTGTTTTACTTTTGAAAAATCTGTATTTCCCATAATCCATTTCAGTCTTGTTTCTTGAAGTGCCTGTATTTCTATTTTTTGTTTGTTGAGGGTTTGCTCTAATTCATACCACTTTCTGTTCGTAAGATAGTATTTATATTTAGTTTGCCAAAGGTATTTTGGTGTTGGACAAAGCTGGCCAGAAATCTCTGGCTCACTCTGTTTGCTTGACAGATCAGATGCCCCATGATCCGATAATCTGGTTGTACTGTTCTTTACAGGAGTGAATTGGTTATCATTTGCATGATGTCTCTTTTGCTGACTCTGCTGTATTAATGATTAATGGTCTTCAGTACCCCCTAAACTGCCATTGAACATCCCACTCTGTAGACTAGTTTCCTTCCCCTCTCCTGTCACAAATTAATTGTTCCATTGAATCATATGATTTCCTGGAAATGGTCACATATAAGGACAGATGATCTCTCTCTCTCTCTCTCTCTCTCTCTCTCTCTCTCCTTCCTTGTACTTTCTACTATCACATCACAAAGAGCAGAAGACAGCAAGCAGAGCTATTTGCTTTGTCATTTGAATCACTTTCTGCTGAGCTACTCCACCAAATTCATAACATTTTGTCAGCTGTCACCTCCATTGTTTTCTTCGGGAATTAAGATTACTGATTGCAGGAATAGCAAGGTCCCCTTACATACCCGAAGCAGCAGAGGTAGACTGGATTTACAGATGCACAGGAATGTGGTTCAAGCAGCATGGGGCAGATCCGACCCATCATGAGGCAACTTGACAGTGCAGAGCACAGAGTAGACCATCTATGAAAATATGGTTCTTACCTCCCTGTCTCTGACCAGCACCACTTTTTGTTTTTATTAAGTGTCCAAGCCCCTCCTCCAAAGCCTACTAAGTGTGCACCTTGTATCTCTATTGAAAGTATTGTGCTATAGTCAAATCTCAACTGCTACTTTTATAATTGGACCCCTATAAGTTTTTGCATGAGCTTAGATTTTTGCCATTTCTATCAGGAAGGTCACAAAATACTGTTAGATAAGATAGAGTATCTGTGTCCATACAATTTACAGGAATCAAACATTATTGTTCTCCCTTCTTTGCCTGACATGTAAATGTTTACATATATGAAGTATACTGTAGTATGTAGTTTGTAAATATTTTAAAAGTAAAGTTATTGAACAGTGGAAGCATTGAGTCATCAACACACACAGGCATAAAAGAATGAATCTATGCTGGCTTTCGGATTAATCTTTTTCTAAGCTAGAGCACAAACACATACACACATGCCCATGCTCCTCCCCACTTTGTTTCACATGCATGCAACCTCCCCCCCCCCCCCAACCTATCCCCCCCCCCCCCCCACACACACACACACTCTTTATGCAGTGGTTAGCAGGGATTGAGGCCTGAAGGAATGTGGAATGAAGAATGTGTTACATGGATAACTCCTATCAGTGTAGTTCACAAAAGCTGGTGCTGGGGGGTAGGATCCAGATGGCATGTGTTGTGAACAGTCATTAAAAGTGAGCACGTTGCGCTCAACAGCATGTCCTGCCACTGGGTGGTCAACTCTGTTCCTGGCCACAGTTTGGCCGTGACAGTTAATTCTGGTAGATAGCAGGATGCTGGGCTTGCTGTGCAGAAATTGCAGTGGAGCTAGTGTATGAGATGGGTCCTTTCACAGGACAGGACAGGATAAGCTCGTGTTGAGACCAGAGTAGGCTGTGCTAGGTGGGTGAATTGCGCAGGTCTTGCACTTGGAGCTTCCACAGGAATATGACCCTTGTGGCAAGAATTTGGTAGTGGGAGTGGCATAGGGGTGGACCAGGATGTTGTGTAGGTTGGATCAGTGGTAAAATACCACTTTCCGTCACCCTCTCAACCTACGCCAAAATGCAGTCCCAGCATTGTATAAGCTGGCTTAATGTTGTGTGTGTGTGTGTGTGTGGGGGGGGGGGGGGGTCCTTTCATGTGCTTTAACTGGAAAAAGGATTCATTTGAAAGCTAGTGGGGATTCACCCTCTTATGATTCCTTTATGTGTGGACTTACAGTATTTGGTATTTTGCGAGTTGTTGCCTTTACTCCTAAAACATTTACATTCTGCTGGAACTTTCTGTACCACTGTACCATAGTATGCAGTGTATTAGTTTTGAACATCATTACTGAAATTAGATAATGATCTGCTTGTCACATACACAATAATGTGTGGTCTCGTATCACCAGCAGTATAGCCAAATGAATATACAGTTCTTGGGCCTGCTACCCGTGATCGCATTGTGTATATCCCACAATGTTTCTTTTAGGCAACTGCTTGAGATCTTCAGGTAGTATGGAGCCCATGTCTGAATGTTGCTTTACCACCGGACAGATGATGTTAGTTTTACAGACAGCCCATTAAAGGTAACCAAAGTGATGTCGATTACTGATGTCGGGGCTCCCTGTAGCTGGGAGCCCTACCAGAATTGGTTGCTGTGTGATTTCTCTGCTATGTTGTGACAGGGCCACCATCAGATATTCTCCTTCTGCTCTTTGTGATGTGATAGTAGAAAGTACAAGGAGGTAGAGAGAGAGAGAGAGAGAGAGAGAGAGAGAGAGAGAGAGAGAGAGAATCATCTGTCTTTATATGTGACCATTTCCAGGAAATCATATGATTCAATGGAACAATTAATTTTTTTTCATTTGTAGCATATTGTTATGTAGCAGTTGAAATATGAATTGGTTTCATGAAAAATAGAAGTATCTGGCTTTAAAATTGATTATATGTTTTTAGAGTTGTAAAACCACTCCAAAAGAATAATGGGAAACCCGAAATGAGACAAATGCTTGCATGTAAAGCATGTTTAGAAAGATTTTTTCAGGCTACATAAACTCAAGGATCTCGCTAACAAATTGAGCTGAATTTTAAAAATAAATATTTTTCATGCATAACATGTCACTTCTCCATCCCCTAACATATTGCTCCCAATTTAAGGAAAGCTTTCCTGGAGATGGTCTCGTAGTCATATCCCATTCTGTTTACAGCATGGGTTAAACAAATATGTTTTATTACTCTTACAGATTAGTCCGAGCTTCATTGCTGCTTTTGGAAGAGATGGTGATGGAAGTGTATGGTGCACAAATTTCTTGTTGACCAAGGTGGAAGGGAATCTTCAGTGCTTCAATTTTGATGCTGATGTTGTCAAATCGACATCAGACATGCTAATTTGTCTGCTTGAGACCAAAGAAAAGTGAGTATTTTTTCTTTAATTATTTTTTTACTTGTTTGTTTATCTTTGTGTGCATGTAATTTCTTTGAGTAGCATTTCTTCAAGAATTATAAGACACAGAGAAAAGTACTGGAAGAGAGGAAACAAATAACGTTTTTAAGTTGGCAATGAAGGGGTTTGTTAGGAATGAGTATGATGATATTGATATTGTTATAGAATAGAGGAAGCAAAAATTAATCATAATATCATTGTGTAAGTTAGCTAAAATAGTTATAATATAAGGAGAAAGTTGAGATCGCAAGCTAAATTAAATTGTGTTTTGCTGTGTTTTCTCTTGTTTGCTTCATCATAATAGCTTCCTCCTGTTATTGATAGAGTTATTCATCCAGTGATCATCTCTCAGTGATATAGAATTTGTCGTCATAACACCTTGAATATAAATAACTCAGAATATATATACCCATAGAACATGTAAGTATGCTTCTATGGGGATAATGCATGTGATCTTGATGAAGGATTCGCCTGAAATGATTTAGGAAAACCACAGAAAACTTAAATCAGAATGGACAGACAGAGCAAACCTCATCCTCCCAATCTTGAGGTTAGTGTCTGAACAACTGCGTTGCCCAGTTTTTTTTTAATCCCTATTGTATAATGTTCTTCGATTTACGCACAGTTTGCTCCCTATAACGTATAATATAAAACAGTTTTGAACTCCATCACCGCACACACTAAGGACACCCGCTGATGACTCCTTTATCACGAACATGCTACTATGCCCCTTGCACTAACTCCAGTCCATTCACGACACTGACTCCAGGCTTGAAAACGTGCAACTGTGCCCCATGCAGAAATTCATGTCCTCCCATCAGCTTTTCAGGCAGACTGAAGGGAGAACATGAAGATATGCTTGGGGCATAGTTGCATGTTCACAACATTGTAAGTTATCTGGAGCAAATCGTGTGTAAATCAAAGAACATTGTACAATAAGCACCAACTGAATGGGGAAGTGCTGTTGTTAAGGATGATGACCTTGTATTTGGGAGGATGGAGTTTGCTCTGCCCAGCTTTCCTGCTTTAGCTTTTCCATAGTTTCCCTGAATCATTTCAGGAAATTGCTGGGATGGTTCCTTCCTTCCTCCCTCCAGGCCATGGCTGACCACTGTCCTATCCCCCTAGAAGTGACAAATCCCATATTGTTGTGACGTCATCCGTGGATGGATAAATAAATATGGAAGGTATTATGATGAAGCAAATGAGAGAAAACACGACAATGTTTAATTTATCTAATTTAGTTTTTTGGACTCAACTTTCTCCTTCAGCAGATGGACTTAAGACATGGGATGCTCAAAAATCTGTTTTAGAAAAAAGCGAAAAAGTTTTCTCTAATCTCCTAGATTGAGGAATCTTGTAATGCAGAGTATGTGAACTGAAATACTCAGTCACTTAGTTAGTCAGTTAATTCCATAGATAACTGACATAGGTTCTTTCAGAATAATTAAGAACAAGTCAGTTAACAGACTTGTTTATGAGATTTGTGTATATATATTGCTACAGGCTATGCTCAGTGCTATGCAAAATACGTTAATTTGTTGATTGGTGTATTTTGGGAAGTAGCAGTTATACAAAAAACAAACATTGATAAACTTTGCTGTTTGCAAAGATTTGGCTCATCCCGTCAATATGAAAACAAAAAATTTGGAACAATATGCTCTATTCAATGACACCATATTTGTGTGTTAAGTTAGTCATAACTGTTACTCTGTTGTACATATACGAATATTGTAGTTTCTTTAGTTGAAGGTGAGTCCAATTGCAAATATGAACTTAAACATTATTTAAAAATTTTAGTGATGGTTTCTGTTGTTGTTTGCTGTTAGGCTGTTGATAAAATATCCATATATTAATATTTTTTTCCGAAAAATATTGATATATATTTTCACAATTTTCAGCACATATTTGAAGTTGTTTTTGAAATTGTAGTTGAGCATAGTTTTACTTTCACTGTTGAAGAAGTCTTGCTACTTTTTGAGTTTTCATCATGTTCAACCTTTCTCTTTGACTGTGTGAAGCAAGTGTATGTGGCACGAAAGAGGAAGTCCGATTGCACTGGGAACTAATGCAACTAATGTGCTGTTTCTTCTGATCAGCATTATTCAATAACGGTTGCTCAAAATCACGAACAGAAACCTAAATGACAAGATTGGTCTTTGTGGTGGACAGAGATGTGCGAAGGAAAATGTTGATGTAATTGGTGCTCGGTGCTACCAACAGAAACTGCAATGTTTAGCTTCCCGATACAATTTTGGCACTATAACTGCTAGGTCGCTGGTGTTGGCAGAAATGAAAAAAAAAAAAAACAGGGAAGTCAACATGAAGTGTTCTGGACAAGTCCGATATGTGACTAAACCAAACAACGGACCCATCGGACACCTTTTGTTACACTATGTACATTCAGTTACCATTGTTAGCAAAGTGTTTGTCACCAAGCATGAATGTGCATTGTTTTTCTTTCAGTTCTTGCAGTAAGGGGGATAGGCAGGCTGCTAGTTTGTTGATGTACAGAATATCTCGTAATAAATCAATACTCAAATATACAGCTGTAAAACTGGCTGTGTATTTACAATGTGAAGTAAATATTTTTATCGGCTGGTATGTCAATATTTTTGCCATCGATATATTGATACTTTTTTGCGATACATTGAAAGCTGACGATGATATTTTTTAAAATATCAATTTATCGGATTTCTAATATTTTTTAAAATATCAGCAGTCCTAGTTGCTGTGTTGGTAACAGGTATAACACTCTTGTCTTTTGCAAAGAGAGAAAGGGAGAATGTATGTGTGTGTGTGTGTGTGTGTGTGTGTGTGTGTGTGTGTTTGTTTTCATACCGTTCATGGCTTGAACTTACCTCCCTTAATTGCAATTTTCTGTTACAAGATACTACAAGTGAGGTAGTACATGATACAGAGTATTTTTATTATTGTAATTATTATAGGATAATATAAAGTGTTCATTCTGTAGACCAACAGTGAAGAGCTCTCACAGGATGTGGAACATATCAGAAAAACAAAAATATATAATTGCAAAAGACTTGAAATATTAATGTTCCTTTAACAGACCCTAAGTGAAATGAAATGTTGTGATGGGTATCGAATAAGATAAAATTTTTAAACATATTTCTAGTTACAAATTAATTCAAAACTTCACAAACATAAAAATCTCTGCATAGTATAGTACATAAGAAAATCTCTAAGCTGTTATAGCCAAACATCATCAAAAGAATACAGTTTACAATAGTTATTTACAATGCTCACATTATGATGTAACTTATTTGGACAGTGAGATGAAGTTATCGCAACTGTCCAAAATCGATCCATACTTGCCGCCTGCACTGCTGCGAGCTACGAGGTGCCGCAAGCTATGAGGTGCCGCCACAAGACTGGTGTAGGAAAGAAGTCACACCCTTGAGGTGATAGCCGCATCATCTGGCAGGATCCGATGGCTGCTCTGCCTGATATAAATGGCTGCTCTGCCGGGAATGGTAGTTCTCATTGGTGCTCCTTATGATCCACTTATTATGGTGGCCACCTTGTGCTGACAACTACTGCCTTGGACCCAGACTACTTTTGGACTGTGTGATTGTGTACTTCTTGCTCACCATTTCAGTATCCAGTGCATACGGAATAAAGTGTGTTAGTAAGTGTAAATCTCAACAGTTGCAATGAGTATTTTCAGACCCTCTGTGCTTCGTTTACTCTGATGTCATGGAACCAGATTGCTGGAGCAGTGGCTGACACAACAGCAATAGCGTCAGTTGGATAGGCAGTTAGTGGAACAACAATGTTACCTGTTTGTTTTATTACAACAACAGTTGTCGGCGTTCTCTGTCGGAGGTGCTTCACCCCCAGCTGTTCCTCCATTTTCTTCCTTTGTGGACAGTGATGACCATTGGGACACACATTTACAGTGCCTCAACCATCATTTTGTGGCATATCAGGTAACCAACACCAATTGGAAGCAATCCTTATTTATACATGGTCCTCTCAAGATGTGTTAGCTTTGCTCCACAAGTTATCTCCTACCGTGAATCCTGATACTTTGTCATTTCTTGATATTTGCACTTTTTTATCAAACTACTGTGGAAGCCAGTCTGTGGTGTTGTGTGCTAGGGTGGAATTCTATCGACAGTGGATGTCGCCATCAAAATCATACAATGATTGAGTCACTGAGCTTCACGGCCTTAGTTGTCATTGTGCTTTGACCAGCTAGGCAGATACTAGTCGAAGATTGTATGCTGATTCTGTGATTAAGAACTCTCTTCTTCAATTTTGCCCAGATAGGAAAGTGAACACACAAGCTATGCACTGTGCAGTTCCTTCCTTGGATGAAATTCTTAAAATCGCTGCAGCTTCTGAACTCATGTAGGACTCGGACTGTAGAGGGCTGTGACAGAGAGCACGCACCAGGAAAATCAGGCTGCACCCCGACATTCCGAATAAGCAGCTTGTTCCCTGCAATTATTCTGAGTTGTACAACAACTCTGGTAAGCACATGGGGCACTGTCATCTTCCTTGATACCCTCAGTGTTTCTATCAGCATTTGCACTTAGACTTCCTGCATCAGTCAGCTATCTGTTTCGGTGGACTGTGTCATGTGTTCTAGCTGAAGCTGTTCCCACCATTGACATTATGCTTGACCCGGCATCAGGGAAATGCATCAAGCTCCTACTCATGCTGCACGTGATGGGTCAGGCAGTATAGTTCCTGATGATGGGTACTGGTGCATCTGCTTTTCTGATCAATCGTTCTACCTATGTGATGCTGGGCTCACCTCCTCTGTCCCCATTTCAGAGGAAGGCCATGGCCTGTGGCGATCATGAAATTCCAATGCAGGGTGTTTTTCTGATGGGGGTCTCATATAGAAATGTGTTCTGCATGCTTTCATTTTTGGTGATTTCTTCCTGCACAACAGAAAACATTTTTGGGTTAGATGCCTTCTCACATTTTGGGTTTTCCACTTCTTAGATTGCGTGTTTGGTATCCCTGGATATTCCATTCCAAGGCATTGAAGATTTGATGACCTCCTTTTCGGAATTGTTCACGCCAGGTTTTGGTCGGGTGGCATCTGTCTAGGTACATCTTCACTTGCACCCAGTTTCTCGTGCCCCCTGGGATGTGTTGAGGGCAGAACTGGACAGTTTGGTCACCCTCAGTGCAGTCAACCCAGTTTCTTCCAGTCAGTAGGCTTATCCCCTCGTCATTGTCAAAAAACCAGATGGCTCTCTCAGGGTGTGTTGTGATTTTGAGGCTTTGAATGACCTGTGGATCATAGATTCTTTTCTAATTTCAAGACCAGAGGATATGTTCACCAGGCTAAAGAACAGAGACTATTACACGAAGATTGATCTGTTTGATGCAAATTCACAGCTGTCATTACATCCAGATTCCTGTGACCTGCTGATGCTTAATATACTCTTTGGCTTATACCTGTATAGCTGTATAGCTGGAATCACTAGTGCCCCAGCTGTTTTTCAGATCTTCTTGCAACAACTGATTCATGCCATTCCTCGGGGGCAATTATTTACATGGCATCATCGTGACAGGTACGTCTATGGTCGAGCACCTCCAGAATTTGCACTCTTGTTTTCTTGCTTATCAGCCGAGGACCTGAAATGTAACCTCAGTAAGTGTAAGTTTTTCTGGCTTGTGGTGGAGTACCCTGGTTTCCTTCTCTGTAAATAAGGTATTCGTATGACCAGAGACCATGTGTGGGCCATTGAGAACATGCCCCGCCCTCCAACTCTGAAAGAACTACAATCATTTCTGGGGTAGATTAGCTGCTATGATCATTTTATCCCCCAGTCTGCCAAGCTCACTGCCTCCATTCAATGTCCTGCGTAAGAAGGGGGCTCGCTTTGTGTGGTCACCTGCGTGTGGCATTTCTTATGCTGAAGCAGGCTCTTTAGTCGGCGCTGTGTCTTGTCCCATACTCATTGGGAAAGTTCCTTCTCCTCACCACTGATGTCTTACAGCATGCAGTTTGTGCGGTGCTCTCCCATGAGGGCCCTGATGGCTTCGAACACCCATTTGCTTTAATTCCCTAAACTCTCACCCAGGCTCAGCGCAACTACTTGCAGGTAGAGAAAGAGGCGTTAGCCACGGTCTGTGCAGTGAAGAAGTTCCATACCTATTTCTATAGTGTGAAGTTTCAGTTGATCACGGACCACAAACTGTTACTCACAGTGTTTGGACCTCGGTGCAAACTCCCACAAAAGCTTCAGCGTTGGGTGTTGTTTCCATCTGCATATACATACATCATCCTCTACAAACCATCAGGTTTCCACGCAAACGCTAACGTTCGATCTTATCTGCTGTCTGACCCAGATCCTGAGTTTGATGCTCAGGAGGTCATCGTATTTGTCATTGGCCTTTCAGAATTTTCCCCTTGATGCGTCAGTAGACACAGCTTGGATACGGGTGGACCCCACACGCTGTTCCACTGTCCAGTGGATTTGACATGGTTGGCCCCAGAGATTGTCTATGAACACCCATGGTCCCCTGAAGACATACTTCACCTTCCGGTCTCGGTGCTCCCTCCGTGACAGGGTTCTGTACCTCCAGATGGAACAGCATTGGCCTTCGGTCATTATTCTGCCAACTCTGTGCCCCAAGATCCTTGATCTGCTATGTGCCTGTCACTGGAGTATTTCACATACGAAGCGGCTGGCCCGTCAGCATGCCTATTGGCTGTCCATCAGTAGAGATATCATGTTGATGGTTCAGTCCTGTACCACATGTGTGCACCAGCAGCGTCTGGAAGCATCTTCACGTTGACTTTGCCAACCCTTTGTTGCAGGAGATGTGACTTATTGTGGTCGACTCATTCTCCAAGTTTCCTCATATACACCCACTCAACTCTACCATTTTGGCAAATGTCATCTGGGTCTCGTCTCACATAGGTGTTATTGACAGTCTCACAGTGGCCATCGTCTCAGACTACAGCCCTCAGTTTACATCCGCACAGTTTGCCCATTTTTGTGAGCTCAGTGGGATCACATACCTGCTCACTGCCCCATTACACCCACTATAGAATGTGGAGGCAAAAATGGATGGTGCGTAATTTCAAGGAGAAGATGTCAACCATGGCACACTGCTTACACAGATGAGGTTCTTGCACTGTTTTTGGCCACCTATCAAGCCACTCCCATAGCTGGGAAGAGCCCTGCCAAGTCACTGTGGTGGCTTTCTGTGGACTCTCCTTATGCCACTGTTTCCTCCAGGATCTCAACCCTCCCTGTGTTGGGCCTGTAGCCGTTTCCAGCTCAGCGTCCCAGTGTGGGTACTGTCATTTGGATATTGTCTGCTCTGGGTTCCTGCTACAGTCCATGGCTCTCACGGTCACTGGATTAACGAGGTCTCTGCTAAGTGCCATCTTTGGTGCCACTAGAACTGGCTGCACCTCAGATTTCTGCAGTTGATGCCCCGGCACTGGATGCCTTACTGCCTCACCCTCTCTGGCCACCAGTTCTGCTACATGCCAGCCTTGCCCTCAGTGCCCCGGAGATCATGGAGTGGACCCCACCGCCCCCTTATGTTGCTTTCCAGGTCCATTGGAGGTTGCTGCTCTGGGCACAACTGTGCTTGCTCGTGACAGTCCTGTGACTGTAGAGATCGAAATACGACCTGTCGTGGACTTAGCGTTGCCGGGACCACTCCCAGCCTCCATGCAGTGAACACTCCTGGCCCACCACCTCGTCGTTGCATTTGGCACCATAAGGGCTGCTTCCGCCCCTATATGCTGTCTTTGGTGGGGGGTGGGGAAGGGGGGGGGGGGGGTTGATGGGTTGGTGTAAGTGACTGGGGCAGCTAGATGGAGTTATCACAACTCTCAGAAACCTTTCCATGCTTGCCACGTGCACCGCCAGTGGCGCTGCAGTCTGTGGGTGGCTGCCGCAGGACAAATGCCAGAAAGAAGCCACGCCCTCAAGGCAATTGTCGTGTCACCTGGTGGGATCCTGTGGCTGACATGCCTAATATAAGCGGGCGCTCTGCCAGAAACAGCAGTTCTTGTTGGTGCTGTGTGTGATCTCCATGTTACACTCACTGCCTTGTGGTGACCTGGACTACTCTTGGATTGAACCTCAACATGTAACTGTGTTCGTGAGGTGCAATAACAATGTAGTAGATATTACTTGCGTTATGTGACATTGTTAGTAATATATACACTGAGGGGGAAAGAGTCGTGGGATACCTCCTAATATTGAGTTGGACCTCTTTTTGCCTGGCCTAGTGCAATAATTCGACATTGCATAGACTCAAGAAGTCATTGGAAGTACCCTGCAGAAATATTGAGCTATGCTGTCTCTATAGCCATCCATAACTGCAAGTGCAGGATTTTGTGCACAAACTGGCTTCTCGATTACATCCCATAAATTTTCGATGGGATTAATGTCGGCCAATCTGGCTGGCCAGATCATTTACTCAAATTGTCCAGAATGTTCTTCAAACCAGTCGTGAATAATTATGGCCCGGTGACATGACACCTTGGCTTCCATAAAATTTCCATCATTGTTTGGGAACATGTAGTCTATGAATGGCTACAAATGGTCTCCAAGTAGCCGATCATAATCGCGTCTCGTCATTCAGTTGGACCAGAGGACCAAATCCATTGTGTGTAAACACACTACCAGCTTGCACAGTGCCTTATAGACAACTTCAGTCCATGGCTTTGTGGCATCTGTGCCACTTTCAAACCCTACCATCAGCTCTTATCAACTGAAATCGAGCTCATGTGACCAGGCCATAGTTTTTCAGTTGTCTTGGATTCAACTGGTTTGGTCATAAGCGCGGAAGAGGTGCTGCAGGCAATGTTGTGCTGTTAGCAAAGGCACTCGCGTGGGTCAGCCTAACCAACATGTTCGTCATACATCTCACATTGATTTCTGCAGTTATTTCATGCAGACATTTAGCACTGACAACTCCATGCAAACGCTGCTGCTCTCGGTCATTAAGTCTGTGGTGAGAGGTAATTCCTGAAATTAGGTATTCTTGGCACACACTTAACATTTTGGATCTCAGAATATTGAATTCCCTAATTATTTCCAAACCTGGATATCCCATGCGCCTAGCTGCAACTACCATTCATCGTTCAAAGCCTGTTAATTCCCATCGTTTGGCCTGAGTACAAAGGGCAGCTCCGCCAATGCACTGCCCTTTTATACCTTGTGTACGCAATACTACCACCATCTGTATTTGTACATATCACTACCCCATGACTTTTGTCGCCTCAGTGTACATCAGTTGGTTCTGCTAATAAATTCACTAGTGGATTAGGAGGAGGTAGATACTAATAAATCATTTTTACTCCTATTAGATGATATTTTATTCATGGCCAAACTTTTTATGGATCTGTTGAAAATGTGTGTTCCTGAGAAAATCTTTGTTCCTGAATAAATAAAGACCCTTCTGGATCAAAGTAAGTGATTTTAAGTGTTTATGTAGATTGTTGTTTTTCCTTTTATTGATTCCATCTCCCGAGTTGGTGGTTTGAAAGACATTTGCAACAAATTGCATTAAGAAGTAAATATACAGATAAGCAGTAGTTAATGTACAGACTTCTTTGAACAGGCTCCTACAGAAATGTTTATGAATTCGTGCGATAAGTAACTTGTATAAGACTCTTTTGGACTCTGAAAACTGTAACTTTGATGAGTTACTCTGAAATATGACACCATATGACATTATGGAATGAAAGCAATCAGTGTATGTCATTTCATTTTAATTTTTACATGTCTCACATCATTTGCACCACAAATAAAGATTTAGTTAGGCAGAAAAGTTTGTTTACGGAACTGTGTCTAGGTAGCAGTAAATTATACAACCTGCCTGTAGGCCCCAAACGTGAGAAATTTTTGTTATTTAATTTAAAAAAAGCCTTTTTTGTCCCTCACCTTTCTGATAATGTGATGACAATTGACTGGTTCACTCCAGAATAGTCCAAATCGTTGTAAGCAAAGTCTCCGCGCCAATCAAATCATGCTGCAGGTTCATCTGACTTGTGAGCTGGAGGGATCGTGGAGCCATGGTCTCTTCTGTTCCGAGTCACTTCCAGAGCAGACACTAAGTGGCTTAGTTTTCTTTACCTTTTTACTTCTCTTCTCCTCCAAGATGGGTCTGCGGCTAATAGTTACATTCTCTGACCTACCTCAAAATCTTCACCACATACCTACCGTACTTACCTGAATATAAGCTCACCTTGAATATAAGACGATCCACCCTTTTTTTAAGAGGCTCTTTGAGAAAAATTTATTGTTAACATATCCTGACTAATCAGAATTACAAACTGTTTTATTAACATAAAGTATCTGCTAAAAGGTTAACATTATATCTATTCTAAACTTAAATTATTTATTGATTGTCGACATATTGATAATATGAGGTGAAATAAAATAAACGAAAAGAAACTGTTTACATTAGTTTTTGGACAGTTTTCTTTTCTACCATTTTCACTTACTAATCCTGCAGTTTGTGGTATCACTATTTCTAATAATATTAATAATAATAATAATAATAATAATAATGGAGTAACACAGACCTAGAAGCACTCAATACACTTACACGCTCACAATGCCACAAATATAGAATACATCACATACATTCAGCAACAGAAAGATTCACATTAAGCAGAAAGGAAAGAGGAAGGGGATTTATCGATATAAAAAACCTACATTATGGACAGGTAGACAATTTAAGAAAATTCTTTATAGAACGAGCAGAAACTAGCAAAATACACAAAGCAATCACTCATATAAATACATCGGCTACACCACTACAATTTCATAACCACCTCTACAACCCTTTAGACCACATAACATCAACAGATACGAAGAAAGTAAATTGGAAAAAGAAAACACTTCATGGCAAGCACCCGTATCATCTAACACAGCCACACATCGATCAAGACGCATCCAACACATGGCTAAGAAAAGGCAATATATACAGTGAGACAGAAGGATTCATGATTGCAATACAGGATCAAACAATAAACACCAGGTATTACAGCAAGCATATTATTAAAGATCCTAATACCACAACAGATAAATGCAGACTTTGTAAACAACAAATAGAAACAGTAGATCACATCACAAGCGGATGTACAATACTAGCAAATACAGAATACCCCAGAAGACATGACAATGTAGCAAAAATAATACATCAACAGCTTGCCTTACAACATAAACTTTTAAAACAACAAGTTCCTACATACAAGTATGCACCACAAAATGTACTGGAGAATGATGAATACAAATTATACTGGAACAGAACCATTATAACAGATAAAACAACACCACATAACAAACCTGACATCATACTCACCAATAAAAAGAAGAAATTAACACAACTAATCGAAATATCCATACCCAATACAACAAATATACAAAAGAAAACAGGAGAAAAAATTGAAAAATACATCCAACTGGCTGAGGAAGTCAAAGACATGTGGCATCAGGATAAAGTTGACATCATACCAATTATACTATCAACTACAGGAGTCATACCACACAATATCCACCAATACATCAATGCAATACAGCTACATCCAAACATATATATACAATTACAGAAATCCGTAATTATTGATACATGTTCAATTACCCGAAAGTTCCTAAATGCAATATAACATGTACCGTACAGCAAAAAGGAAGTGACGCTTGATAAAGGTCCGCGTCACTCCATTCTTAACCAGACTTCTAAAAAGTCTGAGAAAGTAAAGAAAAAAAAAATAATAATAATAATGATAGCAATCATCCTAACAGAACAGCTGTAAATTTATGTCTTTGTTGTCTCAAATATTTGGCTGTTTCTCCTGAATCTGTCATTGTTTCTGAGGTTGTCATTACGGTTGGACCTGAGAACACAGTTTTTTCTTTCTTTTTTTTCTGAATATACTGGATTTTGCTTCTAAACTGATGTGACAATGTCACAATGTCTTTTGCTTCCAAACACATTTCCTTCCTGACACTTTCTCTCATTGGCTGTGTAGAAAAAAAAAAAAACCTTTCATTTTTACATCACGGAGAATGTCAACAACATTGCAGCAAGGAAAATGTAAATACACCACTGGTCCCTATCTAGACTTCTACCATTTGCAGAAATGAATATTACTGTTGAACATTTGTCCAATTTTAAAGTCAGTTTAATTCCGACTACAAATATATTCGGAGAAACAAAAGTTTCAATGTGGTAGATGTTCATAAAAAGCTGAAGTACATCCCTGCAATCATCCTAGCTCCCAGCCAAGCTGATGTCACTGTTCCCCTTCTAATCACTCCGTAGTGTCGAGCTTGAGCAATTGTAAGAAACAGACTGCAGTATCTTTTAGTGTTCAAATCATATGTAGAAACATGAATTAATACATAAATAAAATATTGCAATTACGATTCAGTCCCATTTTCGAACTTTCACTTTTTGTGTGATCTAGTGACATCTGTTGGTACTACTATCTCCTCGACAGGTCTTGCTGCTGTAATTTATTCTCGTGATGACAATTACAGTGAGTTTAATATAATTTATTTCCTTTGTTAGATATTTCATTCTGGACTAATTTTCCACCTTCTTTCAATTGAATGTCGTGATCATGTTCTAAAGCTGGTAACATTTTTACCCTATTCTAATACCACAAGTGATAAAATTTCTCATTTTCAATCCACTTAGTAAATCATTACATTCTATCATAACCAAATAAAATATTGGTATGGGTCCTAAATCTGCGAATGTTTTCTGAAGGACACATTTTGTTTTTTAAATGTTGGCTGTACTTAAAAAGTGGCATAAATGTTTGTATATGATATCCATAGGTATATAAGAATGTTTATTGCAAATTAGTTCAAATACAACAAAAGTTTGTAAAATGATAGAATTTAATGCTATTTCCTCCTATGTTTCACAAAATTGTTAAATTTTAATCAGAGCAGTAGACTGTTGTCATGGCTGTTTGATAGTTTCTTGTGTAATTCTTGCACTAGCACTATGTGATCTATGTCTTTGTGATTTTTGAGCAACATCGATACCATATCAAGTGCTTCAGGTATCAGGAAATCTTGAACCTGCTGGAACGTGAGCCCTGCTCTTCTGAATTCTTCAAAATAAATCTGCACATGACCTCAGTAGCCAAACCTTCATCTCCAAATGTAAGATGACCCCTACAAACGTAAGATTACCCCAGTATAGTCTATTAAACAACGTAAAAATATTGAGTTCAGCAGCAATAGCTTAATCTGAAAATATAAGAGAATCTCCTTTTTGAGGACAAACTTGGGAAAAAAAAACTCATCTTATAATCAGGTAAATATGGTAATCTCCATAAGGAAATAAACCAATGTGGTTTCTTTTTTCTGACTGTGAGTGTGTTATTTTTAATACTGACTACACTACTGCCTGCCAAGCGAGTGTATGAAATAAAGACTCAAACTGAATGAAAGAAAGAATTATTTAAACATTATTTATTATATTTATTTATCAAAATATTAGTTTTGAAAAGATAAAACTGTGTTATCTGCAAGTCCTTTATTTATAGGCATGACAGGTTTTGCAGCATTTCAGCTGCATCGTCAGATGCAGTAAAATCCAAGTCATGTTCGAATCAAGAAAAGACAGTGGGATGACTCAGCATCCATAGTCAGCAATTTTTCACCAAGTAGTGGACATCAAACATAAAGCAACATAGAACACTCCCTTGATACTGCGACTAACAGTACCTGGTGAGCTAACAGTGTCCCCATATACTGAAATAGTGATCAAAACAGAGCATATATGATTATCTATGGGATTATGTAAAATTAAGCAGCTCACAGTCCTTCATTTACCCACAGAAAACACGCACTGGATTGTGTACTAACAGGCAGCATGTCAAGACACAGTTGCGGAAATGCCAGGTACCGACATGGAGAGAGTGGTCATGTGGAGCGCGGAAGTCCATCTGCAGATTGATAACTAAAAACACTGGGTCATCCCATTCTCTTTTCACGATCAGAACATGATTTAATTGCACCTGATGATGCAGTTAAAATGCTGCAAAACTGGTTGTGCCTATAAATAAAGGACTTACATCTGTGTTCTGATCTTTTCAAAATGATATATCTAGGTCGTGGCTACCTTGACTACAGAGTCTGCCATTGAAAATATTAGTGTCAGTATATCTGATACAACTATACAATTAGAAAATATTTGCTTGTGGTAGATAAACGTGCAACATATGGTAATAAAATTAAACAATTACTGGGTCGCACCTATTAAGTGAGCACCATGTTCTACTCTGGACTCTATCCAGCTTTTTAAAAAAAATGCAATTCTGTACTTATATTGATTGTTTTTATGAGCCCTAACTTAGATTGATGGCCACATTCTGCATGCATGGTTTTTTAGTTATTATATGCTGTTTCTTTTTTGAGTTTAGTCTTGTTTTTTAACTTAAGTTGCAGGTAAATTTTATTTAGTTATTGAATTAGCCATAATAACTGTTTTTACTATGGACCTGTTAAGACTTAGAACTATTATTTCTCAGCTGAATTCAACATTTTAGCAACACAAAATCCTACATAGAGTAACAGTTCTGATTCTTTTTTAATTGCACATGGTTCATCAGAACTCGGTCCAGCAGATATTCAGTGGCTCTCTGCATTCCGGAGGACAACAGTTCACATCCCCAAGCGACCATCCAGATTTAGGTTTTCTGTGATCTCGTTAAATTGCTCCAGGGAAATGCCGGAGTGGTTCCTTTGATAAGGGCACAGCCAGTTTTCTTCCCTGTCCTTTTATATAGTCAGAACTTGTACTCCATCTCAAATGATCAAACTGTCGATAGGACGTTAAACTCTAATCTTCCTTCTAACCTTCAGTGGCTTTCAGTTTCTCTCCCACTTCACTCCCCTTACCATCTTTAATTCAGTGATCTAAATGATTTATCCTCCTCTTAGAAATCTCTGTTGCATTATATCTCCTTCCCTTTCAGTCGCCAGGTGCGGTGGCCGAGCGGTTCTAGGCGCTTCAGTCCGGAACCGCGCGACTGCTACGGTCGCAGGTTCGGATCCTGCCTCGAGCATGGATGTGTGTGATGTCTGATGTCCTTAGATTAGTTAGGTTTAAGTAGTTCTAAGTTCTAGGGGACTGATGACCTCAGATGTTAAGTCCCATAGTGCTCAGAGCCATTTGAACCCTTTCAGTCATAAATTCTTCTTCATCTAGAGAAGAAACTTCTAATAATTAAAGTAACAAATTAATTCTCAGGTAATGAACTGCTGTTATTATTTGATTGCACTAGTGAATTTAGTACATTTATTTTAATTATTTCCTATAATTTCTCACAGTAATCACCAAACTCGATATTAAAAGTAGTAATTTTGGTGGTAAAACATGACTGAATTTTGACACTGAGAAATTTAAATTCTTTTTATGTTCAAATGTTGAGAAAATTTTTCCTGGGCATTTTAACCACCTTACTAGATTTTTGTAACCTGTCAACAGTAATGATTAATATCTCGTTATAGGGCAAAGACAGCATTAAAGACTGAGGGCCTACTGAAGCTATTAAATCTTTTGAAGCAAAATGC
This sequence comes from Schistocerca nitens, assembly GCF_023898315.1. Taxonomy (NCBI): domain Eukaryota; kingdom Metazoa; phylum Arthropoda; class Insecta; order Orthoptera; family Acrididae; genus Schistocerca; species Schistocerca nitens. The sequence continues at coordinate 866,908,495 of NC_064616.1, forward strand.
ACCACTATTTCCTCAAGGATGCAAGAGAGGTCTTTTCAAAGCCTTAATTGTTGTGGCACCTGCTGTTGAGTCTGAACACCGTGCGAACTACTGGAATGAGGTAAGTTTTGAGTGTACAGGAGGAACATTTGTCCTATCGATATCAAAGCCAAAGTAAGCAATATCTGATGATTTTTCCATGGTGTAAGATCATAACTGCTTCCATTGTTGCTACTACACCTGCTGCTGGTGTTGCTGCCAACAATAACAATTCTATTATCACTAACAGCTGTACGTAGTGGCCATAGTTGCCATCAACAGTTCAAGAATACGTCTACTTAAGTTTACTAAGTGAGGTGGCACAGTGGTTAGCACATTTGACTCACATTCAGGAGGACTGCAGTTCGAACCCCAGTACGGCCATCCTGATTTAGACTTTCCCTGATTTCCCTGCATTGCTTAAGACAAACACCGTGGTGGTTCCTTTGAAAGTGCACTGTGGATTTCCTTCCCCAGTCTGAGCTCGTGTTCCATCGCTAATGACCTCGTTGTTGATGGGACATGAAACACTAATCTTCGTTCCTTCCTTCTTTCTACATACGTTTCATTGAACTGGTTCTGTTCATTGATCAAGTCACGTGGGTGGTTGATTCCTTTGTATTAAAAGACATTATGTCACAGTGTTGTATATCAAACACGCTTATAAAGTATAACATCTGTGTATGGCTGTCTTTCCAGTTTCAGATAACTGCCGATGTCAGATCTTCATAGCAGTTCATTATTTCCTGATATAGATTCTACATTTACACTAGTGTCTCGCTGATCTGCAGTGAACCCCATAGTCTTGTCCATAAGCAGATGTGCTCTATCATCTTTATCTTGCTCAGTTCCAACATCTCTTTTGGTATATCTCATATGAAATAGCAATGTATCATTAATAAATTATGTGTTGTGATCAGAAGCAAGATGTTGCCCATTTGGCACCAAAATGTAGCAGTCGGGAATAGCTGCAGAGAAACCGTAGTGGAACATAAACAGTTCCTGCTTGTCTGGATGTTCTTGAGTCTTCCTTGGGTGTTGTAAGGTTCATAGATGGCTTGGGAGGAAGGTGTGACATGGGGAAGCTGCAGACAAAATAAAAGTTATTAATTCATTCGACTTAGTTCCACCATGTAACTGGCTGGAAGTGGCTGTGGACAGATATGAGAATGAACAGAAATGAGTCTAATTAATCCATACAACTTGAACAGTCATTTGAGTGTGTTTCTGCCTTTGTGTAATGTTCTGGCATTGAAGTGGCAGGCGTAGCAATGGCTAGAGGTGCAAGGATGCAAGCTGCTTACGCAGTGGAATGCCGACTCAGCTCACTGACGTGATGGTGGTGTCCAGATACTGCACGTGGTACAGCACATGGTGTGGCAGTAATTTCTTGTACTTCGCAGCATCGCAGCGGCACGACATTGGTGTTTCCCAGAGTTGAAATCTGGATTTATGGTGAATTCAGAGGCGAGCTGCTGGCAGATTGTTGGCTGTCGCAGATGGGCGGAGGACCGTTATTTGCGGCCTGGTGATGACATAGTGATGGAGAGTACTCCGGTTGACACAGACTGGGTGTCGCATACTGCCCAGCTCTTCGAATGCTTGTGGGCTGAGTGTCTAGTCATAACTTTACTATGATTTATGTGATTGCATTCCTATATGATCTGTGAAGTCAGATTCAATGTAATGCTCTCTCCATCAGATTGGCAACTACAAAAATATAATTAATAATGAATGAACCCATATAGACCATCTGAACAAAAACTCACACTATTCTTCTGTAGAACAGAACCTGTGAAATACTGAATAATAAGATATGACAGTTTTAAAGCACTGCTTTCAAAACCCTAAAAGAAATACAAGTCACAGAATTGCCAGTGCGCAGTCTTCTAGAAAACTCCATACAATTACAGTGCACAAGAAAAATTACTGTATGGCACTGGATTGTGACCAGGAGGTTCTGACTCGTTAGGTGATTTTGCACAGTACTGTTGTCCAGTCTCCTTTTCCAGAGCACTTGTATATTTTTATTTTCCATTTATCTAAATATGTCGTGGCTGTGAAGTTTGAATTGTTCATATGTAGTAAAATTCAGTCTGTAGTCTACAAAGTCTGTTACATAATGATATTATGGCATCTCTAAAACAGTCAGTTGTTTCCTTCCGCTTGTGACTTATGTACTATTGTGGTATCTGTTGTTAATTTGTGTATAAATGACATTTGGTAAGTATTATGCATAGCAAATTACATCATGTCTTGTTATTCTGGTGAGGGTTTTGTGTGTGTGTTACAGGGCACTAAGCGCTGTGATGAACCTTTTTGTTATAATAAATTCATTTTGTCTGTCTCATGATTGTAAAAGCTTTTTTTTGAACTAATCAAGTGAATGTTTCTTGTTGTGCAGGTTCCAAAACCGCTTTGTGATCGTTTTCAAGCTGTTGTCAATCGTGAGACCCTACGCAGAATGTATCATCAAGAATCTGTGAAGATGGAAATTATGGATATTATTGAAAGTTTTATAGGTACTACACAATCTTTTAAACATATTTGCTGTTTAAATCAAGAGATTGTGCTTGTCTTCTTGAAGTTTTTTTTTTTTTTTTTTTTTTTTTTTTTGTTGTAAAATTGTGATTTGACCTCCTTAACTCTTCTTTTGTGTATTATATCTGGTATATAGTGTTCATTTTAATTGAAGCACAGCATCGTGATGTTCTATGAGTGTGCCATTGATATTATTGAAGGATGAAAATCTTAGTAAATCTTCGATCTGTCTCCTATCCCTTAGAATGCCCAATGGAGGTCAGTTGACTTCTAAGACTTTTATTGCTATGCAACAGTATTTTGTATTTATTGTCTTTAATATTGCTTTTCTTATTTTCTTCATGTATAATAATTATGTGGGCACAATTTTATTGTGCGTCTGATCCCAGTGGAGGTTCGAGTCCTCCCTCGGGCATGGGTGTGTGTGTTTGTTCTTAGGATAATTTAGGTTAAGTAGTGTGTAATCTTAGGGACTGATCACCTTAGAAGTTAAGTCCCATAAGATTTCACACACATTTGAACATTTTTGAACAATTTTATTTGTACCTGCTCAACTGTATTTTTATGTTGCATACAAATATAAGTGATACTGTTTTAGAGCTACATAACATTGTGTACTTTTCAGTATTTTGTTTTTTACATCATATAACAACATGACAAATGTTATCATGGAATTACTTAGCTCTTCACTAATTATACTTATATCCTGTAACAAATAAGTAGTGTTTAACAATACACATCTATATGGAGAATTCTGTTATCTTTTTGCTTAGACGAATCGGAGGCAAATTTTTTACATTTTTTACATATACAATCTATAGTTTTGTTTTTCTTGCACACTTCAATTTTGCAAGTTTTTCATTTAGCACCTTTAGATGATCCTTCTTCTCTGTTAGCAGACAAAATAGATGAAGTATGGAATTGTTGAGGGTGAGAATTCCTGATTGGTAGCACTAATTCTTCTACAGCTATCATTATAAAAGACAGTTGACAAATGGTAAAACCTGTTATCAACCTGTACATGGTGTGGGCATTGATCATAACCAGATGTAGAATTTTATAGAAAACATGGACAGGGCAGGGCCTCGTTGTGGCTGTTATGCTATATATTTTTGTGAGTTTTGATTTACCACATCTAGACCAAATTAGGTGTTTCTGAAATTGTCTTTTTTGCAGCCTTATTGCTTGTTACACTGGAGTGCAAAGAACTAAGAATAAGCACATTTTCCCTTGGTAAGATATTAGAGGAATGACATTTACCTTGTAAATAACACCTGAATGAAGTACAGCTTGTCCTTTTCTCACAGATGGAGGCACTTCCCTTCTACTGCTGTTCAGAGTATCAACAATGTTTGTATCCCATTTTTCAGCTCTTTTGCCAGCTTGAGAGAAATGAAGAAGTTGTCTGATGTAACTTTCCTCCACTTTCGTTAGTAAGGTTACATGAAGTGTAGTGTAATATGTTCTAGTAGATTAGTATCCACAGGTTTCATTTCACGTTTTCCCAAGTAAGTAAAACCATTCAGAACATATTTAACTTTAGTGTCTGTGAGCATCCAATGCTTTATTTTCAGTTTCAGAAATGCTGAGATTGGGACAGCAATTCATTATAGTTAACAGTTGAACTGCTAGTGACAACAAACAGTGCAAAACTGTTATACGCAACATTGTATGAAGGTCATCATTGTTGGCTAATGAAAGCACCAAGTAAACAGGTAAAATGCATTTCTGTGAGAAGTGGTAAATTGACCGCCATCAGGAATCAATGGTAAATGTGTAATTAGCTTAAAAAATTTTAGTTACAAAACAAAACAATTAAGGCAATTAAACAACCTCTAACATAAATAAAAGTCATAAAATCACTATTTTAAACACTGAAGAAATTCACATCTCAAAATAAAAAATGCTCAGTATCTCTGCCAGGCATTCTGGTGTTAAGTGGTAATCAGTCTGTTCAGAGGGCTTCGTTTGTGAGAAACAAAAAGTAATTGGAAAATTCTTGACTCCTGGTACATCACTTTCAGCTGATAGAGACAAAGTATGCTGAACAACAAATTTGGTGAGAAACATCATAGTTCTTGCATAATTGTTAACTTTGAATAATTATGATCTTACCAGTATCAACCACAAAATGCCAGGTTAGTAAAACAATACATCGGTAGGACAAGAGCGATGTTTTCTTTAGGACAATGAAACCTTCCACCAGTGCAACACCAGATGCAGGTGTATGTGTTTCACATGAGCCTCAAAACAGTTGTCAGTCCACACGAGAATAATGTATCACTTTTGCATTATAATGTACAGGGTTTAGGAAACAAAATAAATGCTTTTGAATCATTTATCACAGGACTATCTTCGCATGTAGTAATAGCTACAGAACACCAGAAAACAGTGGACAACATTCAATATTGCAAATTAGAGGGCTACAACCTAGCTACGTTCTACTGCAGAACACACAATAAAGGTGGTGGTGTTGCTATCTACTCAAGAAAATGTAAGTTCACAACCACCACGAAAAAAGTGCTTTGGGGGAACCATTTCTGTGTTGACAAAGATTTCGAAATTGCAATTCTTAAAATCACATTTTGCACTGTTCCTTTCTATGTTGTAGGTTTATATAGATCCCCCTGTGGAAATTTTAATGCTTTACTGAAATAACTTAATGGAGTGTTAAGTAAAATAATGTCACATTATAGAAGTGTAAATCTTGCCATACTGGGAGATCTGAACATCAACACTTTACATGATGGTCAGGAAAGCAAACTTTTTACAGATTGTATCCTGCCTTATGGGGCTAAAGATCTTCTTGGACTAATACCCACCAGAATAGCTAACACACACAGTATTTCAATTGATCATGTTATCACAAATTATGACCACATCATCTCAACAGATGTCATAAATGGTCACCTCTCAGATCATTTAGTCCAAACACTAGTGCTAAAATGTAATACCAAATTCAAACAAAAAAAAAGTATGAGCACAGATGAATATTATCTACAAACAACATTGCTACACTAAGACATAGTTTAAGCCAGGAATCATGGGATTCAGTTATGACTACCATTGGGGTCAACATGCTCACAGAAATTATGACTGAGCACTTAAATAGAGCCATGCCATTAAAAAAAAGTGAGTATCCAGAAAAATTAACGCAAAGAAGTCAGGAGATTAAAATCAGAAAGGATCAGCCAACAGATATGAGGTTAAGATGATGTTTCAAAGACTTGTTGCCCAATTTTAAATAAAATCAGAAACAATGAAACATAAACTAAAATTAATAATGTACAATTACCTGTGATTAATGAAGATATCTCTGATCCTCTTCTAGTCAGCAATATTTTTAATAATTACTTCATACGTACTGTCAAAAATGATGTCTCTATGAAACAGGATATACAGCACTCATTTGAATGCAGTAACAAACAGAACTGCAGTACACTACTTGCAGTAAGCACATATGACATTCTGCAGCTTATTGACAACCTCAGAAACAAAAAATCAGCAGGATTAGATGAAATTTCTCCATATTTATTGAACTAATGAGACCACTAGTTCATCTTACTAAACTGTGTTCTCGAAGACGGTGTATTCCCTGATAAGTTGAAACTGTCTGTAGTGAAACAAAGACACAAAAAAGGGGGGGGGGGGATAAAGCATGTATAGAATTACAGACCCATTGCCCTAATCTCAACTTTCAGCAGACTGGTAGAGAAAATAATAATAAAAAAAATCCTCAAACATTACAACAATGCTGACATGTTAAGTGATTTCCAGCATGGTTTCAGGAGAAATCGAAGTACACGTCAGCAGCAGTACAATTTCTTCATAGTGTACTTGAAGATATAAATGAAAAATCACAAGCAGCAGGAGTATTCCTGGACCTCTCAAAGGCTTTTGATAGAGTACATCATGACGTGCTCTTATCAAAAATTGCTAGAAACATATTTAGAGGGTAGACAATAGTGCATGGAGATTATGTACTCTAATGGAGAAATACTGGAGAGGGGAAGGTCAAGTATAAGAAATATACATTTTGGTGTTCCTCAGGGATCCATTTTAGGTCCTGTCCTATTCATACCCTATGTAAATGATTTCCCAAGCTCTCTTGACAATAAGCAATTGATCACTATTTATGCAGTAGATACATTTGGTGTCTGCTATGCAGACAGTGAACCCAGCCTAGTTGAAGAGATACATAACTTTATTGAAAAGGCGAAAGCTCACTTTGAAAGAGAGAACCTAAAAGTAAACGTAAAAAAATTTATATTCTTGAGGGGGAAAAAAACCATGTTTCACAAAGTGCCTAGTATCTAGCACACATTGGTCTATCAACTATTCATATGATTTTGAAATCCATCTCTGTTGGTTTTTTAATATTTTTGAACACATTCTAAGTTGATTTTTGAATGCATACATAATGGGCATGATGTGTCTGCCAGGGGAATCCCCATTGCATCTAGAAATAAACTTACCTGCAGACAAAAGGGGACAGGGCTATACGAGCTGAGTGGAATAAAGCTGGACGGATGACTGCCAACTGTTGTTTATGTGGTTGACTGGTTTGCAAATGATCAACATTGTTATAATTACTAGTGAAATCCATAGATTCAGACTACCAGAATGAAAATAAACGACTTACAGGAATGCCGGGTAAGAAAGGTTACGTATTATATTCTCGGTGTATCCAAGAAAATGAAATTTTGACAGAAAATTTTTGGCCAGACTGCTACACTATTAAGGGCCAGTTGTACAGTCCCAGGCTAGCAGCCACTTAAGTTCTGTTCTGGGAGCAGTACAGAAATTGCATTGTGTGAACACATAATAATGCCTAACCAGAAAATAAATTCAGGATAACCTAACCATTGATTGTGGCAGGGTTAATGAACTTAAACGGTGAATATCTACATCTACATCCCTACTCCACAAGCCACTTGACAGTGTGTGGCGGAGAGTACCTTGAGTACCTCTATTGGTTCTCCCTCCTATTCCAGTCTTGTATTCTTCGTGGAAAGAAAGATTGTTGGTATGCCTCTGTGTGGGCTCTAATCTCTCTGATTTTATCCTCATGGTCTCTTCGTGAGATATACGTAGGAGGGAGCAATATACTGCTTGGCTCCTCAGTGAAGGTATGTTCTCGAAACTTCAACAAAAGCCCGTACCAAGCTACTGACCGTCTCTCTTGTAGAGTCTTCCACTGGAGTTTAGCTATCATCTCCGTAATGCTTTCGCGATTATTAAATGATCCTGTAACGAAGCGCTGGTCTCTGTTTAATCTTCTCTATCTCTTCTATCAACCCTATCTGGTACGGATCCCACGCCAGTGAGCAGTATTCAAGCAGAGGGCGAACAAGTGTACTGTAACCTACTTCCTTTGTGTTTGGACTGCATTTCCTTAGGATTCTTCCAATGAATCTCAGTCTGGCATCTGCTTTACCTACAATTTATTTTATATGGTCATTCCATTTTAAATTACTCCTAATGCCTACTCCCAGATAATTTATGGAATTAACTGCTTCCAGTTGCTGACCTGCTATATTGTAGCTAAGTGATAAAGGATAAAGAATAAGTTTTGACACTGGCAGGAATAGTTACAGAATTTGTGATGACAAGATTGTTTGTTACAATTATGGAAGAATGTAACGATTCCAAATTTAAATAAAAATTTTGTACTACTAATATTTGATCTCATGCTTCAGAAGCTGGAGCATATGAATGAAATGTGAAACTATTTCCTAACACAAAACTTTTTGCTTGTAGTAGGCCTAATAGGCATATGATATTGGTACTGCATGGATTATATTCTGTCGTTTTATAAAAATTACCATTTGTGCCAAAACAGTCTTGTTTATTTGGTGTGTGTTACAATTGCTGCAATATTAGGCAGCTTATTTCATTTTATCTAGCAGATAGTGACAAAATACACGTAATCAGATCTTGAAACCCCAACAGTCTTGGGTACTATTTGTATTAACAGGTTTTTCAGTATTAGACAACTACATTTCGTTTTCTCATGTGGCAAAATGTTTGATGAACTTTTATGAGGTAATAGATTCTTTCCCAGAAAGGAAGCATGCCATGTAAAGCTGTAGCAAGATTAGAGAGAAAAAAATGCTAGGACTTAAGGATTGAAGAAATGTATACTGTCTTGCTTGTCTGTTGTCTTAACTAGTTTTATGTATCCTATATTTAATTTTATGTCACACAAAACAGCAAGTTATTAGCTAATAGGCAATAAAGAGTGCAAATTTCCTGAAGAGTTCTTGTTCAGTTACAGATAATCCCATTCAGTATTAATTGCAAATTTTTTTTAAAGAGGGGCAGGATGTCAAACCGGCCGACTGGGAGCAGGAGAGGCACCATAGGACATTTTAATTTCCACTGACCTGAATATAGTTTGATGGCATCCATTACATGTTTGAGTTTGATGGAGCGAAATACAGTGACATGTGATAGAAGAATGCTGTGTGAAGGTGTGACACTTCATTTTGGCACCCTTAAGACCAAATAACATGTCTTGCATTTCCTAGAACACACATGTTTTATGTATCAGACCCTTCAGAAAGATGACCAAGCGAGGTGGCGCAGTGGTTAGACACTGGACTCGCATTCGGGAGGACGACGGTTCAATCCCGCGTCCGGCCATCCTGATTTAAGTTTTCCGTGATTTCCCTAAATCGCTCCAGGCAAATGCCGGGATGGTTCCTTTCAAAGGGCACGGCCGACTTCCTTCCCCGTCCTTCCCTAATCCGATGAGACCGATGACCTCGCTGTCTGGTCTCCTTCCCCAAACCAACCAACCAACCAACCTTCAGAAAGATGTGTGCTACAAAATAAACATATTTTTGAAAAGTGATTTCTTTAAATTTTTGGTGTCCTACCTCAAACACTCGAGGGAGGGGGGCCGTCACTATCTAGTATTGCCCTGGTTTGGAAATATCATAGGTCCGGGGCTGATGCACAGAACAGTCTGAGTTTTAGTGAGGAGGTGGGTAGTCTCCATGTGACCTGTGTTTACATTTAGTGCTTTTGCTGTTTCCTCTTCATTTATTGCTCTCATGTCAAATGAAAACAAAACGGATTTCTCGGATTTCTGTGGCCAGGAGCTATTAAGTGAATTAAAATACATTCACATAATTACGGAAGGCTAAAATATGTTACTGGTTTCAGATTTTATTCCGTTTCCACCTTTCTGACAGTCAAGAATTAATAACAATTAAGTTATTTTTGTCGGTTTGCAAAAAAAAAAAATGACTTTTAGTAATCTTTTCCGCTGAGGCAGTCAATTTATTTGAAACGAAGTGTTTAATTCCACTATTAGCTAGTTTCAACTGTTCACTGCATTTCAAGTGCATGTTTTCATCTTCTGGCACCTATGACATTGTGCCATAATAAAGAACCAAACATAAGATAGTACAGTACTGGTACTCCAAGAAAATTTACATCTGGTTCTGAACATATGAATGTGCACTTTAAGCCGAATTAAGCATTTTAGTATGGTTCATGAAATTGCACTTTGAGTATCCTCTAATGTATTGTATCTTTTATGATATAATGTAAGATCTTTTAATGTTTTACACACATCAAACATACAGGCTTCCTGCATCATCATAGCTGCGCAAGCGCAGTGATGCCCGTTATCTGGCACACTCTATCAACTGCTGAAACGAACCCATTTCTAACAGGTCGCGGGAAAATATTTTGAATGATTGTTTGAAAAGCGTTACTTTTGAAGTAAATTTCCTTTTTCGAAACATGAACTCTGTGTGAGAATGTACGATGTATTTCTTAAATCGCAGAGTGCTTGACTCTCATTTAAAAATCAACTCTTTGAGGATGACCACATAGCAGAATTTCGAACCCAGAAGATCAGATGTTCGTGTCATTGTTAAAAATTTTACTGATGCATTAGTGTGATGTATCTTAAAGTGTAAAATTTGCCAAAAAGATCAACATTATATGTCAAAGCTTAGCTTCTCTTGCAGCTTATTAATCTTGGAGACCAATATTATATGTGAAAGCTTTTCTTTTCTCGTAGCAACACTATGTATATTAATTTAAACCATTAACTTCTCCTGTTTGTGTAGTCGTGCTACTTAACAGTAATGTTGCTATAGGCTGACTACATCACGTGTCGTATGCTTTGAATATCCACTGTCATCGGCTGGCTAGATCATGTGACATGAGCTATGACTGGCTTATGAAAGCGCATCCCAATCTCAATTTCAGTGCTTCGGAAAGTAACATGCGCTGTTTGGTGGAATTCGAATTTATACTTTCGTAATATGAAAATATGCAGTGTAAATGTTGCTGCACATCAAACATCCTTCCAAAATGTGTTTTTTTTTCCTAGAGTTTCGTCTTATAAAGTGTTGGGGAATTCTACACCAGTGCATAAAACCATAACCATTCAAAGGATTGATAAGTTTTACAGTTCTCAGGAAAAGTATGCTGTCACTTATCATGGAAAAAGTGTATTTTTAACCTGGAAATCCAGGAAAAAAATTGGAATTTTTTTTCCTTTGTCCGCATATACACCCTGTATAATGCTAATGAAAGAGGACTCTAAGATCACAAAAAGAAACATGGATATTCACAACTATGAAATGAGGCATAGAAAAGATTTTCATATGGTTAACAGAAGATTAACTTCAACAGTGAATGTAAAAGAAGGAAAGTTTCTCCTTTGATGAATTAATAGTACAGGTTGAAGAAAAGCAATGTGGTAATGGTATCAGATCAGGGTAGGTGGCAGATCAGGGTAGGCGATATTAAATTGAACAAAGTTTTCCCAGTAACCATGCACCATTGTGAAACTGCGGTCATGAAATGACACAACCATACAGCACCAAGCTTGTGAAAATGTATGTACTTGCCTCTGCTAATACCTGTTATCTTAAACTGCGCAGTTACTGATTAAATTAGATGAATATAATAGTTTCAGCTGAATGGTAATAAAAGCTAGGCAAAATGTATGTTTGTATACATGGTTTTCTACATTAAACACACATTTTCTGTTGCAAATGATTCTTGCAGCTTCAAAAATTTTGTGACTCACCTTCACTGGTGTCTTTCATCAAACAACAAAGTGCACTGGTGTTAAATCAGGCAACCAAGGATGCGACTCTAGAGGACCATCACACCCGAACACTTTGTTAAATGTAATGGGGATTTTCACATGTCCACTGATGGCTGTGGACATTACATACTGCTCCATTAGAAAAATTCATGTTGTTGGGGTGCTGGCAGTGTCTTAATTCTGTCACAAAAATTTGCTTGTTTTAAATAACCTTCTACTTTCAAAACTTGTATCAGTTGTGCATGTTAAGGATGTAAACTGTTTCTTCTGTGACATTCAAAAGAAAATGATTAGTGGCATAGATTATGAGCTGTTGCCCAAATGCTTTTCTCAGATGTTTGCCTCCATGAAAGAGAGCACTCCATGCACAAAGTTGTAATCTATCAGTCCAATAGAGAGAGATGTACAGTGTTAATACACTAGACTTTCATTTATGAGGACCAGAGCTCAAATAGCAAAAAATGGAGTAATATTTCTGCATAATCATTGTATGACCATAAGTAATGTTGTTTTGAACTGTCTGAAGAAAGCTGGGTTCAGTCTGTGATGTACAGGAATGCTTCTTTATCCTACTTTTGTCCATGTGGCTTCTAGATCAACTTGTAGCAGGTTACAATTGTAATAGACTTAGGGTCATGGTACACACATGCTATTGACACAAAGAGGGATCTCTGCCTGCCTTTGTTTAATGATGAATTATACTTTTGTTATCAACATCAACATTTTACTATACTTTACGAATGACACTCATAGTCTATATTAATCCAGAATGTCATGTTGAAAATTAAAATTTCTGCTTTTATCATGACTGGAAACAAGGAGTTCTGCATTTTTTTTTTTTTTTTTTGTTTTGTTTCAGGTGTGTCTCAAGGAGCCCATTGTACTACAGCTGAGACTCTGCTCGACTTTCTTTATCCTGCCATGTTAGAATGTGCTTTCCTTGTGGATCTGTACCAAAACTATCAAGAAGTGGTTGAACTGATTCTGGAATTCTTTTGTTCTTGTACAAGATATATGCTTTGCTTTCTTTCAGAGGTACGCATTTTTTTTCTTTATGCATTGCCATTGTTATGATATATCAATTGTGATTGTTAGAAGCCTTTGTTGAACACACAAATTTCTTAAAACAAAATAATAATATATGAGCAAGTGTCAAGAAAGTATCACTGCAGTGTAATAAAAACAGAATTAATGACCTATCAGAGGTGCATGATTTGTTCAGTAATCATATACCGTACTTGATAAGCAAGCTAAATAAAATTTATCCTGTTACAGGAAAACTTTTAGAATGTTTTATACAATAATTTCCCAAGACAGTTGTGTGGCACTTCAGGGGGCTCAGACAGCAGTGACTGTGTTTGGGTTTTGCAAAACCAGGATTCCTGAGCAGGGAGCTTGTGCTTCTAATACTGTATTAAATGAGTCTAGGGTGTAAATGCTCAGCAACATATCAAACATACCAGCACTTTGAGAGTGAGTGTCACGTATTCCCCTAGAGGCCTGTGTTAGCTGTTGAGGCAGTCATCCCATGTGGATCGGAGTATGTGCTAAGCTTTTACTAAAGAAAATACATCACAAAGGTCTGAGGTTACAATGTTGACTCCATATTCTGGTGCCAGGAAAACATACGAAACCACGTAGTCACCTACATTGCCAACATCTTTTTCTGAAACACTGTAAATGTAAGGATATGACAAAGTGGCAGAAAGGAGCAATCATGTTTGGCCACGCCTGTGGCCGTAAAGTGTGTGAAGTTGCTGGATTTGTTGATGTTTTGTAGTAGATTGTTCAACGTGTCAACAAGCAGTGGTGTGACACATGTGACCATGAAACGTGAAGTCAGAATTGTGGTTGGAAAAAGACCCTAATTGAGAGGGATTGGAGACCCATTGCTGACCGTTGTGGTCGAGTGGTTCTAGGTGCTTCAGTCCGGAACCGCGCTGCTGCTACGGTCGCAGGTTCAAATCCTGCCTCGCGCATGAATGTGTGTGATGTCCTTAAGTTAGTTAGGTTTAAGTAGTTCTAAGTCTAGGGGACCTTAGATGTTAAGTCCCATAGTGCTCAGAGCCATTTTGGAAACACATTTCATGGCTTGTGAAGCAAAACTGCTTCCAAACCCAGTAGAAATTGCTGCAAGAAGTAAATGAAGGTCCATCCCAAACTGTTAGTGAAAGAGCATTTTGAGGGAAACTACATGCAATCATTGCTCACCTCTATTTTTCAAGAAGACAACAGAAAAGTTCATCGAGCTGTAAGAGTATGTGACTGGTTTTCTGAACACTTTCCCACCCTATTATTTCATGTCACCTGGCCTGCAAAATCACCTGACTTGAATCTCATAGAAAATATGTGGGACATGTTGAAACAGTGGGTGAAACACCAACATCAGCAGCCCCACAATTTGGTGGAATTATGTGACCATATCATCAAAGGGTAGCTTAACCTGGATGCGACATACCTGCACAACCTCGTGGATTCATTTCCTAATCGAATCTGTATGTTTATGAAGTCCAGGGGCTGAATTATACAGTATTAAATTATGCTTGTAATGGTTTCTCTTGGGGGTGACTAATTTTTTGTCAGGTGAGCTTAGCACCCTGATCAGTTGTTCCACTATTCTTCATGGTGTTCACACAGTCTAAAGGCCTAAACAGAAAAAAAACCTATGACAAATGTTTACAATTTCTGTTTATGGCCCTTGTTCAGAAAATGAGTTTATTCCTGATGATGATTGTTTTACTTGGAATATGAATGACAATTTAATAGCTCAACAACAAGCAGAAATCTGATTTCCCTTTTTCCTGCTATTCACCACCCTACCTTAAAGGGAAAAGTAGGCCTCTCCTCATGTTTGTATATATTGTCTATCCTGGACTTTCTGTTGTTGCAACAACATAAAAATTTGTTGTTCTAATGATGAAAGTAAAGCAAAAGGAGTTTGACTGCATTGTTAGCAATGGGGAAAGTAGCAAGGATGTTAAATTCAAATGTGAGGGAATCCTTAGCATGGAAGTAAAAAAGAGAAGCTAGTTACTTTTATGTTCACTAATAATGAAAATACACACAAAATGCATGATGCTTGATATTATAATACATGTAGGTAGGTAAGTATTTTCCTTTAAATTTCAACGACATAAAACTTAAAATAACTGAAAAATGTGAGATGGAGAATATCGGTGAGAAAGGTCATTTGTGTAATAGTACCAAGGCAAGCTTGAATGCACAGTAAAGTAAACTCATTAGCAAACATGTGTTAATCAACACTGTCTTTACATCTTTTGATATAAGTGGGCATGTCAATGAAGTATTCACAAGGAAGGATTCGCAAATTGATGTTGTTAATGATCACACAGATGAAGAGATTTCTGTTCACAAAATGATATGATGCAATGTATAGACACTGGATAAACATTCAGGACAAGGTAATTTCAAATTTCTCGACAGTAGTGCAATTTTACCAAAACCATTTGGTGCATTCTGCATTTGTTAACAGATCCATAATTTATTCCTTGCAATATCACTGCCAAAACTTTACCAGAATAATGTACCCTTACAGGTAATTCTTTAAACTATTAAAATCTTTTGTTGTTTATAATGTCAAACAGTTGACAATGACAAAATATTTCATATTCTACCCATATAGGACATCTATTGGGCAAGTATTCATCAAGGTTTTGATGCACTCCATGTATTGCTATTGTCTGAAGTGAATTTTTGTTGTATTATACATAAGTACAGAGGTGGCATAACACTTCTTTCTGAAAAATGAGTGAGGCTTGGGTATTTTCAGTTGTCATCATCACCACTACTATTTTCTCAAAATGGTAGATTAGTAGGTTACTTCTTCAGTGCTGTAAACCTATAGCATTAAGTTTGACATGTTCCCCTGTCCAGATAGAATTATCCTCATGTTTAGCATACATTGTTGGCACTTTATATAATCTATTGTAACATGTGCTCATGACTCCTAGGATTTGGGTCTTATCAAATAGAATATTATATTTTCTGACTACAAAGCATGTTCAGCTATAAGTAATGCATCCATTCCCCCCCCCCCCCCCCCCCCCGTCTTATGTCAACAGCTGCATTTATCTTACTTTATTTCTTTCTCCCATGTCCTCTCCTTAGTATCTGTGTACATTTACCCATAACTTCACAGTATTCTGCAGATGGTGGACAAATATATGGAAGCACCATAAACACAACACATTACCATGCCTAATACAGTGTAGGAAACCTGCTGGAATTCCAAACAGCTTCCAGTCATCTCGGAAGGGATAAATGCAAGTTCTGTGTGGTTTTCAAGGGAATCTTATTCCATACTTCCTGCAAAATAGTGGCGAGTTCAGGTAATGATGATGATGAAGGTGGATAGTGAACACAACCTCTCTCTCCAAAGTAGACCATAAAGGGTCAATAATATTGACATCTGGTGACTCCGATGGCCAAGGTAAATGTGACAGTTCATCCTTGTGCTCACAAAATCAATCTTGGACAATGCGAGCTGTGTGAACAGAAGTACTGTTGTCTTGGAACACAGCATCGCCATTGGGGAATAATCATTGTATGTACCATGGGGTGGACCTGATCAGCCAAGATGGTCACATAATCCTTGGCAGTAATGCAACCTTTCAAGTAACTGTGGGCTCGTGGAATGCCATGATATGGCTGCTCAAAGCGTTACTGAACTCCCAACGTGTTTCGCTCTTGGACATAAACTTGGTCAGAAGTTAGAAACAGTGTGAAACCATGTTTTCCTGTTATGGGTATTTGCGTCACTGATGAGTGGTTTTCGAATTCCAGCTCTCCCTGCAATTCCCTGATTATGAGGCTCCCTTCATGTTGTTTTGGTGCTGACAGGGCTTGTGAGTGCAACATTCAGTTCTGCAGTGACTTTTGCAGTTGTTCTCTTATCTTTTTCAGTGCAATCATCTTCAATGACTGTGTGTCAGAATCTCACAACTCACACTTTTGTCTGTGTTGTGACTTTGCAGTTGATGTTTTGTATGCATTATAAATCTTCAGTACATTGCCTCTTAAATCATCAAACACTTTGGTTACCATGGTTGTGGAAGCACCCACCATAAGGGCTCTGACATATTCCACTCACAACTACACAGAACATCATTCCGATCACAACTGACACTTGCAATGTATTTAAAACATTGTACAGGTGCCATTCGTGGTCAGATACAATGGCGCAACCTGTAGGCGTGGCTAGCACCTGCATTTATGTTCAAGCATGCATTTCTCGTAGTGTTTCCAAATTTAGTCCAATCGCTGTATACAAACCTGAATTTTCTTGCGATTGCTGAACATTCTTGTCCGTGCTCAGATTATGTTGTATATTCTTTGCATATTAAAGTGATTTTCCTTTTGGCAAAGGTCTTTCCTATATGGCCTGTAACATCTTTGAAAGAGAGTAAAAGGCCTCTGGTTTTATAGATGCCCATATGTCACTTTGGTCTCTTCATAACTGCTGTAATGCCTTTCAGAAATCAAAGAATGGGTAACAATTCTATAGCAAAGTGTTGGTAAGATTAACTCTTTCTTTTCCCATGCAACTCATGTTCTACGTTGAAAGGACAACTCTTGAGTTCACACTTAAGTGCTTGGCCGAGGATTCTCAGAGATAGAACTACTTTCAGATTGTTTCTTGATCTATTCTCAAATGACACATGGAAAAATATGAACACCTAAATCTTTCCATATAAGTTCTTATTTCTCTTATTTTATTGTGATGGTCAATTCTCCATATGTAGGTGAGAGTCAACAAAGTATTTTCGCATTTGGAGGAGAAAGTTGGGAACTGAAATTTCGTGAAAAGATTTTGCCACAGCAAAATAGCCTTTGTTTTAATGATTGCTACCCCAACTTACATGCTATATATGTAGCGCTCTGCCCCCTACCTTACGCTGATACAAAACAAGCTGCTTTCTTTGAACTTTACCAATGTCCCCTGTTAATCCTATCTGGTAAGAATCACATACCTTGCAGCAGTACTCTAGAAGAAGATGGACAGGTGTACTGCAGGCAGTCTCTTTGGTAGATTTGTTGTGCCTTCTAAGTGTTCTACCAGTAAAATGCAGTCTTTGATTCATCTTCTCCACAACATGTTCATGAATTCACTCCACTGTTGTTTTACCCTTTTATGATCCTACACTTATTTTGTGAATAGTGGATTGGATTTATCCGTGGTCCAAGCTACTATTGCCATTCTTGAAGGCTGATAGGGAATTGGATTTCTCTGTGGCCCAAGCTAATGTTGCTATTTTTTAAGGCAAACATGCAGAAAAATGTAATCTGCATTGTACCTCCTCGACTTTCTTGAATGGAAGGTTCTTATTAACCTTATGCTGATATTTGTGTGGTGGAAGGATGGGGGTTCTGCCTTTTTCCATGTCTCAACAGTAAGAACATACTGTCCACCTAACAGCACTTGATATTCAAGCTGGGCTTTTTAGTGTCCTTACTGAAGAATTAATGTTTCTTGTCTGATCTTGTAATGTGCATTCTTTAAATTTTAAAAGTGTCTTAATGTGATGCAAAGTATCTTTCCTGTAGTATCTGTCCTTTAAAATATTTGAATGTTTTTGTGATTTCTTTTCTGATAATACAAATTGGCAAGGGGCTCAATGGTGAAGAATAGATCAAATGAAAGTTTTGTAAGCTATTTTCTTCTTGGATGTGGTACATATCATGAGGAGTCTCCCAGTGAATCTCAGTTTGACAACTGTTTCCTCACAGCATAAATTGCTTGTAATAGTAGATGGTTGTGGCTGATGGCAGTGTTTGTTCAGCAAAGCTTTAATTAAACAAAAAAGTTTTTTTGTCATTTGGCATTTTTACAGTACATTGTTTTTCATGTTGAGAATCAGCCACCAGTCTATTTTACAGCAGGCCTTTGTGCATTTTATAATAATATTCTGATACAGCCTTCTTGTGCACAACTGTCCCCTATGTATGAGGTCCAGAAAATGCAGCATCTGTTTTTGGCAAAATCCGCATGTATTTTGTGCAAAATGTGCATCTATTTTTTCAAAATTTGCATATAATTTTTTATGAGTAAACAGACAAATTTAAAAAGTTATCACACTGCATGAGTGAAGACCAACAAAGCCTTAGTTCTTCGAAATTGATTTTTAAAAAATGTACTGATTGGGAACTTTTTAACTGAAATGTTTGCTTTTGCAAAAACTTCAACAGCTTTTTTTTCCAAATTGGTCTTTATTTGGCTGTATTTAATCTTTCAAATCCAGCAGCATTTTCCCACTGGTGTACTGAATACATCTCCAATTAAAGGACTTTCTGGACATTATTTGTCTTCTTCGACCAAATTTGATGACTACAAAAGCTGCAGAATATTAATTTTGATCTTTTTTGGGCATTTGTAGCTATGTCTAACAATGCTACAGATAGAACTGACAAGGCATTTAGTGTTTTAAAACAGTGGAAGAATTTCAATGCACTCAAGCAAACATTTTAGATTTTTCTTTCAACCATTATAGAGTCGAGTGCAGGCACTATACAGTATAGTGGCAGATGTCCGTGAGTATAAACAGTCTAGAATCCTGACTGCCAGATCGGAGAGGAGCGGTGCGAAGAAACAAGCCCGACCTCCCTCTTGCAGGGCAGCCAATCTCTTGTGGTGTTGTAGGCAACATAACTGAAATCCATGATGGACAGGGGTTAGTTGATTCACTCATTTCAAAATAAGAAAAGAAAATAACGAGCAGTGCACAACACATAGCATTTGGAAACAGCTACGCGCATTTGCTTGTAGAGGTTGGCAGGGCATTGTTAATGATGTAGCTCAGGCACGACCTCTAGCGCTATTCAACACAACCATAGTTTAAAACATCTGCCACCTAATTTTCCATGTTAAAAGTGCATTCTAATGACTTTGGAACTTAAGCTGACAAACAAATGTATGTGTTTCTATGTTATAAAATGCTAAATGTCACAGTGCCACAGCTGAGTACTACTTAGCATTATGTCACGTGTATGTTAAAAAGACTATTCAACCACCCCCAAATTGCATGGCACCAGAGCAATGAGTGCATTGATACATCATTGCACTTGTGGACTTTATTTTTAGAAACAGGTTCGTACAGACACTATTCCTGGTTAAATAGTTCATCTGGATAAAACTCTCTGTGATATAGTGTCTGTAAGTAATTTCACGTTTTGAGGAAGAATTCAAATCTATTTCACATTTATCACAAACTGCGAATTTTTCGGGTCATTACCTTTATATAAACAGCTTTAGTTACTGATGTAGTCTAATTGACCATATGTAAATCTTTTATCCATCCACTCGCATTCGGGAGGACGACGGTTCAATCCCGTCTCCAGGCATCCTGATTTAGGTTTTCCGTGATTTCCCTATATCGTTTGAGGCAAATGCCGGGATGGTTCCTTGGAAAGGGCACGGCCGATTTCCTTCCCTAACCCGAGCTTGCGCTCCGTCTCTAATGACCTCGTTGTCGACGGGACGTTAAACAATGCTAACCTAACCTTTTATCCAGCCACATGTCTGATTTGATATTCCAGAAGCATCTATGTATTGTTCACTAAATGGCAATGCGGAACTATATCAAAGGATTATTGGTGCGCCGGCCGAAGTGGCCGTGCGGTTAAAGGCGCTGCAGTCTGGAGCCGCAAGACCGCTACGGTCGCAGGTTCGAATCCTGCCTCGGGCATGTATGTTTGTGATGTCCTTAGGTTAGTTAGGTTTAACTAGTTCTAAGTTCTAGGGGACTAATGACCTCAGCAATTGAGTCCCATAGTGCTCAGAGCCATTTGAACCATTTGATTATTGGTGATCAAGAGATATAAAATCAATTTTGGCTGTGCTATCTGCAGCCTGCAGGGACTCACAAATGATAAAAAACACATAGCTGTCATTTACATAGTGGTGGAGATGCTTGTGACACAAAAATTCAACATATGTGATCACAACACGTTCCATATTTATACAGAAGTTCATACATGGCTGCAGAATTTTTTTATCCAGTTGTTGTCTATGAAAGTACGTTTTCTTTTAAATCTGGCTGTTTTAAATATTTTTTCCTTAACCTTGTTTGAATGACATGTTTCATTTAAGGGACTGTTTTGATATACAGGGTGAAGCGAAATTTGCACACTTGGGCTTCAAAGCACGACTCCGCACACGGCAGTGATAAAAAAAAAATGTCTCCAACAAAATTTCGTCCGGTGGGCACATCCTGCAGAAAAAGGATGTAAAAGAGTGCCAATCTGGCAACACTGTAAACACATGTATGGTAACTACCTCTGTCAGTACATATTAGTTGTGCTGTACTTTTAGTGCAGTGGATAGAGTTTTGGGTTAGCTTGCAGGAGGTTGATGGTTCATTCCTGGGTTGAGGGATATGTTTTTTATTTGATAAATGTTGTCCAGGTGGTATGGTATCTGGCATCTCAATCATCAACAGTGACTGTAGCGGGTCCTCTAGAAAACATTTGCACTGTCATACTGCAATCATAGAAATGGAAGATTGGTCAGCTTTGAAAGAAGCCCATTCCACTTCTTGTGTGTGAATTTATTCACACTACTTCATTTACTAGATGAAAAACTTTTTTTTCTTTATACCCTCCTCCAATGGTCCCATAGATTAGTACCAACTATTATTCTTGCCTCGTTCAGGTCCATTACATTTTGTTAGGGCCTTATGTTACCAGAGGGATTAGCAACGTGCTTTGCGAATAATGTCCAAACTCTGTTCCTATTTGTATGTGTTATCACCATGGTCCCACTAATTATGCCTATCAACATTGAGTCTGGTAACTGCATGCTGTTTATTACACATCTCAATTCATTATTATTATTATTATTATTATTATTATTATTATTATTCTATTGATGGGATTATGGAAACATCACATCTATTACCGTTAGGGAAACAGTGTACTTCGAAACTGAACATTTCGCAATTCGCGGTGTCAGGGTGAATCATGCAGAACAGTATCTGTCAGAGGGGTAATGCACGTTAGGAGGACCAGCGCGCAGGCCTCACGGTGTGTTTATACTGTATGTACTGTCCACCAGATAGGGACTAATTGCGAGTGGAGTAATTCTCCCAATGCAGACTCCAATGTACGTGCCTACACGTATCAAATTTTCTGATTGTAAACCTCTAAAGCAGTGTGGCAGATGTCTGGCATACACAAACAGTATGGGGATATGCTTCTGGTCATTGGTGCATCTGATAACCGGGTTGCTGTTGCCGTTCATGGATATGCTGCTAGAAAACCTCATTGACGCCATCCAGATAAAAATGTGCTTCGTCATCTGGAGCTGCGCCTTCAGAAGTCAGGTTCTCTCCTTCCACCATCGTGTGACAATGGTCATCCACGGACTCACCGTACTCCAGCTACTGAGGAAGCTATTCTGGAGGTCATACACCAAGAACCTCAGCGAAGTACACATAGTGTAGCAAGATAGCTGTGTGTCTTGCAACCCATGGTCGTTAGTGTGCTGCATGAGCATGGGCTGCACGCCTATCATTATGGTTTCACACAACACCTACATCCTGCAGATCGCCATCAGCAGATGCAATTCTGTGAATGGTTCCAACAACAAAAGGATGCCAATGATGACTCCTTGAACACCCTAGTATGGTCAGATGAAGCAGCATTCACTTGTGAGGGTGTCTTCAATATGCACAATGCCCACCATTGGCGTGAGGGTAACCCACATGTCACCCGTGATCTTGGATATCAAATTTGCTTTGGTCTCAATATCTGGGCTGAAATATTGGACGACAGATGTTTGTGCCCCTACATGTTGCCTGACCAGTTGACTGCATGAAAGTATCATGCATTCCTCTCAAACTGTGCCTGATCCACTGGAAGGTGTTCCAGTACATGTTCAGCAGAGGACATGGTTCCAACATGATGGTGCTCCTTCACACTCTGGAATTAATGTGCGACAGTATATGGACAGAACATTTTCAGGGAAATGGCTCAGACATACAGGTCCAGTTGTGTGGCCATCGTGTTCATGTGACCTAAATCCCGTGGATTTCTTCCTGTGGGGACACCTGAAGGAGTACATGCACTCTACTCTCCCAAAAAATGTGGAAGAACTGGTAGCGTGTTTTCATGCTGCTCTTGTTACTGTGAATGCAGCTTTGCTGCAAAGGGTCCAGAGCTGTATTATCTGGTGAGTTGCGCAATGTTTAGACATGCAGGGAGGGCACTTTGAGCATCTGTTGTTCTGAGGACAATGTATTATGTTTTGAAGGTCATTCATATGGACATTATTATTGTAACTGGTTACTAATGTGCAACATTGGAGCACTAATCTTACATGTAGTATAAATAACAAATAGATGTTGTGTTATTGTATTGTGCTATTATCTTTAGCATCTCGAAATTGATATTGTTTATGTAGTTATTCTGTCCTGTGACCTAAGAAATGATGTATATTACAGTATGAAATGTCAGAATGAAATTAGCAGATAAAAAAAATGTACTCCAACCCAGGATCGAACCCTCGACCTTCTGCATGCCAACCTAAAACTCTATCCCCTCCACCAACTGTAAAGCACAACTAATATGTGCTGAAAGAGGTATCTACCATATATGTGCCTATAGTGTTGCCAGATTGCCACTCTCTTTAACGTCCTTTTTCTGCTGGATGCACTTGCCGGACAAAATTTTGTGACAGTCATTTTTTTATTTGCTTGCATGTGAGGAGTCGCACTGTGAAGCCCGAGTGTGCGAATTTCGCTACACCCTGTATATTAAAATTCACCATTGACTCCATGTTCAATCTCCAGTGGGACTAAAATGTCAATATGATGAAAATGTTTGGAGTGTTGTTAAGAAGAACAGTGTTGCCATGTACTATGGAAAAGTTCTTTTCTGGGCATGTGTTAACATAGTTTACTTGCTCCTAGACATGTCAGAGGTAATCTTATGAAAGTTGTTAATGTAATTGTAATACACAGTATATTGTTTAGTCAACTGAGACATTTCTTAAAGCATTGCTACAAATGTCAGTGGTTGTAAATCTCTCTCTTTAATAGGCAGTTTTATTTAACTCCAGCCTCCTCTTTCGTTTTACCAGTTGAAATTATAAGTAAAGTACTTGCCATGGATGGACTATTTTTCTGTGAAATCACTAAAGTAATATGGGTTTTCATAAAATAAAAAAAATCACATTTTGAGTTAAAGTAAAAATAATTTCTGTCATTTAGACTGAGAACGTGTTACTATGGATTAATATGCTCCTTGTCTTAGGGAGCACATTGTCAGCAATGTGTATTTATTTACTGTAATTATATTCTTCACTAAACTTTCCTCAGAGTAAACCGAAGCTCTAATTGTATCTTGTTTCAGTTTGTTGTCAAAAAGAGCAATTGGTTTTTGAAGCCAGAAACTACTAATTTCTTGTAGTTTCTTATTTCAGGGCCCTATTAAGATGACAAATTTCTCCAATAAATTCATTTTATTAAATTTTTCTGCTTCATTATTGTTCAGTTATCTTTTTTTCAGTTTGGCTTTTAATGCAGTCCCTCTCCATTCGTCCTTAGGATTATGTAAATTAACAAGGGGTACACATTGAACAAGGAATGTTTTGTCATACTGTTGTAGCAGGAAGACACCAGCTGCTACAGAGGACAAGTTAGTTTCACCATCATATTTTTGTGTAATGGTTATGTGACTGTACATATAGACATTGATTTTCTATAGTTGTTCATTGTAATAATTCAAATACGAAAACTGTGTGCAGCTGCTATTAGTGACAGTATCATTTTGGGCTGTATGCTTTTTGCCAAAGAGTTTCAGGCTACATTTCTTTTCTTTCTGGATGTAGCTGTATGTAATTTACTAAACATTTTTACTACTTTAATAGGCCTACAGCAGAAGACTGAATGCAGCAGCTCTTGAGACTGTAAAAGTGTATACATTAAGGAACAAAGGACGTTTTAGTATAGAGGCAGCTGCTGAAGAGAATGCATATCAAGATATAATATTGCTGCTTGAGCTCCTCACGGGATTGCTGTCCAAGGATTACGTGGTTGATCTAGTTCCCAGTGGTAAGTAAATTTAAAATTCAGCGTAAAGCTTCAACATGGTTTGCCTGATGCCTGGTTTTGATCAGATGTTATTTTCAGATGAAATAGACGAGGCACTGTTCCTTACATGGAAGACAATAAATATTTTCATTGAATGCCATATGTATTGATAATACAAATTAATTCATCTGTTTGAGAAAATAATTTAATGTAGTAAAGGAACTCAGGTGTCATAAAAATAGATTTTCATTCAAGCACATACTGTTCAGGTAATACATTCACTGAGTTATTTGCATCATTTTTGCTTCCACATTTAATCAAATGTGAATGTATACAGTTCTGTGAGAAGTGAATGTCAACAGGCTGTAGAGGCACTTGAGTAGTGGTTTTACCAAAATTATATCTGATCAGTTGAAGCTGCATTTTTCTGTTACAAAACTGAAGCAAAATTGTTTCCTTATCTAGTTGCATAAGAAGATTGAGCACAACATTTATTTCAGTTTGTTAACTTTGTTGGGTTCTATGAAGATATTGAAATGTACTTGGCATTGTGCTACTTCTATAAATCCTTTTCTTAGAGCATGTTGGGAATATAATTGTACTATGATACTTAATTTAAATGTAGTTGTAAAGTGTAACTGATACTACCTTTTTGTTTTTTAGTTTTACAGCATCCAGTGCAGTCAACAGGGCATGGATATGATGCAGCAGATATTGTACTGTTTGGATTGAACACTCTGATGCCCTTACTGAGTATAGAGTTGCTGAAGTTCCCAAAATTGTGTCTTCAGTATTTTAAGTTAATAACATTTGTGAGTGAACTGTATCCAGACAAAGTCTGTGCATTACCTCAAAATATGTTGGTTCACCTCATGGAGTCAGTAGCATTGGGTCTATCAGATCTTGGCCATGATGTTTCTGTGCTAAGCTTTGACCTTGTGGAAGGATTGGCTTCACATATATATGGTTCTCGTTCCCAAGCATCAGTTGCTGGTGCCACTGTCAAGAAGTTTTTGGAGGTAAGTTCAGTAAACAAAAGTCTCATCTTTTGCTGTCACTCAATGACAGAAATTTTTGGGTTCTTCTATATTGCATGATAACAAGAACAACTGGAAAAGATATTGTTACACAGAGAAGTTATGTAGTCGATGGCGCTGAGGTAAATATAACTGTCAGAAATGAAGTATAACAAATATTTTGAGTAACCATTAAAAACGTTGCAGGTGTGTATTAGTTACCTGAAATAAACTTCTTAAGTACCGTTAAACATAATAGATGTAAAAGAGTAAAAGAGGAATGCGGACTCAGAGAACATGACAGCCAAAATTCCATAAAATACTGAACTAAACAAATGCACTCAGATATGTCTGCAAGAGCATATCAGAAATAATGAGAACATTTTAAGAGAAACAGTTGAGGATAACAACATGATGAAGAGATGAAAATGACTTGCAGTGGATAGGCATTCAATGTCAGGATGTCAGATGGCATCATTACAGCCAACAGTATCCTTAGTTTCAAATGCTGTTACCGTTTATTTTACAACTTGAAAGGCAGCAATAGCAGCTTTAGTACTTTTGCTCTCTTAGAAACTAAACTAACTGTTGGAGAGGAGATTATGCTTTTTGAAATAGATTCTCTCTCTCTCTCTCTCTCTCTCTCTCTCTCTCTCTCTCTTTCAGTGTATGTAATGAACTTAGACTTTGAAAGGATAGGAATAATCGAAACTAGTTGGTAGTTTTGGGGGCAGAAAGATATCATTCTTTCTCAAAAACTAGCATTAATTTGAAGTTACATGTGAAGTCCATATATTTGGAGTTTGAGAATTTAGTTAACAAATTTTGCAACATCTGTGGATGTGACAGTAATACAGTGTAAAACATTAATCCTAGTGGTCTTGACAATAAGTGGATGTATTGCAGATGTACCTTTTGAGTTGAGTTTATTATTCAGTTCATTTAAAGTGGTTAGGGATGCATGCTTTGAACCTGAGTTGTTAAGAATTTATACTTCACTTTTTCCCTTCATATTTATGTAAAGCTAAACTAATTAGTGGCAATAATATGTGGAACATTCTGTAGTGACACACATTTAATTCACATTTTTGTAGAGAATTAATATTAATACTATATTATTCCATGTGGAGTTGAAATTTGTTTGCTGTAAGGCCTCTGATATTAAAAGATAGAAAAATTTTCTTGAAACATGTTCATTAAATTTGGCATTTCTATATTGAAATAAGCAAATATCATGCATTTTGGCTAGATATTACTATTTTCACCAGTAATTATTGAAATGTATTGAAATTAGCACCTGGACATCTACACAATCTATTAATTATAATATTCTGTACACTCATTAATAAATTCTGCATCGTATAATTTTCATTGTGACTGGGTCCACAGCTATCATGAATTTTTTAAAGGCATCATAAAATCATTTAGAAAATTCTCTGTCCATTTCAAAATAATACATAATACAAAAATTATAGCAGTATGTAGTAAATACTCTATCTTCTCCAGGCTTCCATTTACTGATACAAAATGTGTCCAATAATATAACCATGAAATGAAAAATTTGGCTTATCCTCTCTTCACCATTGTTCTGACACCATACCACATCAACACTTTGAGTGTTTTAAAAATGTTTTAATTCTGGTTATTTTCTTGTAATACAGTGATAGTTATCGTGCAACAAAGAAATTTATTTTTATTACTCATTGTCTATACCCAATCTGTTTTGAGACTCATTTTTTACAATTGTGATTATAATTTCTAAACTGTTTGAATTTACCACTAAAAATTGAAGTGTGTTCACAACACTGTTCACACAACTAAGTAATTTAGGTGTAAAGGATCCCACTCACTGAATAGTAGAAGCATTGAGTCGTTGACAGAAACACGCAAAAGAGAAAGGCGACTTCTTGCTAGCTTTTGGAATAAATCGTGTACACACACACACACACACACACACACACACACACACACACACACACACACAAGCCCTTACATTAAGCCGGCTGGATACACAATGCCAGGATTGCATTTCAGCAGGTGGACTAGTTTGGAGTGTGTTTGTGTCATTGGGGGGGGGGGGGGGGATAGAGGGAGAAAGAGGTGGGAGCCAGGAAGAGAGGTTAGCTAGCAGCCCGGAGGGTGGTAGCAGATTTGCTTGCTGTAAATTCAGGAGAGAGGGTGGCAGGTGCTAAGAGCTGGTGAGGTGCATGATGATGATGATGATGATGATGATGATGATGATGATGATGATGTGATGTGGAGGTGTAGATGGGAGAGGGGGAAAGGACAGGAGAAGGAGAAACAGTTAGGTAGCAGAGATTGGGGCCAGGAGAGATACGGGAACAAAGGATGTGTTGCAAGGCTAACTCCCATCTGTGTATTTCAGAAAAGCTAGTACTGGAGAGAAGGAGCCAAATGGCACGGGTTGTAAAGCAGCCATTGAAACTGAGCATGCTGTGCTCAGCTGCATGTTGTGCCACTGGGTGGTCAACTTTGTTCTTGACCGCAGTTTGGCAGTGAGCATTCATTCTAGTGGACACACGATTGATTGTCACACCGATATAAAAGGCTGTGCTGTTATTGCAGCAGAGTTGGTGTATGACATGGCTGCTTTCTCAGGTTGCCCTCCCTGTGATGGGATAGGATAAACCTGATACAGGACTGGAAGGGGAAGTGCTGGGTGTGTGGATTGATCAGGTCTTTCATATGGGTCTTCCACAATGGTATAATCCCTGTGGGAAGGGGTTGGGGTTGGGAGTGGCATGGGGATGGACAAGGATGTTCAAATGGCTCTGAGCACTATGGGACTTAACATCTCAGGTCATCAGTCCCCTAGAACTTAGAACTACTTAAACCTAACTAACCTAAGTACATCACACACATCCATGCCCGAGGCAGGATTCGAACCTGCAACTGTAGCAGTCGCGCGGTTCCAGACTGAAGTGCCTAGAAACGCTCGGCCTCACCGGCCGGCGACAAGGATGTTGTGGAGGTCGCGTAGGTGACAGAATGACACTTTAGGAGAGGTGAGAAGGATCTTTGGTAGGATGTCCGTAATTTCTATGCATGATGTTAGATCATGAAAGCCATCACAAAGGATGTGGTTCAGTCGCTTCAGTCAGTGGTGATATTGGGTTTGGGGGTGGAGGGTGCCTCCTTCGTAGCTGATTCTTGGGGGGGGGGGGGGGGGGGGGGAGATTAAGGGTGTGTAAGGATACAACACAGGAAAGCTGTCGATGGACCAGGTTTGTGGGGTAGTATCTGTCTGTGAAGGACAAAGGGTGATAACTGTTAGAATGTGGGTAATGGGCTTAATATGGACAGAGGTGCAGATGGAAGTATCATAGAGATGGAGATCAACATCCAGGAAGGTGGAATGTTCATTTTAAGAGGACCTTGTGAAGTTGATGTGTGAGAAGGTGTTGTGGTTGTGGAGGAATATGGATAGATTGTTTGTTTTTATACCTTCCCCACAAAGGAGAAATACACTCCTGGAAATTGAAATAAGAACACCGTGAATTCATTGTCCCAGGAAGGGGAAACTTTATTGACACATTCCTGGGGTCAGATACATCACATGATCACACTGACAGAATCACAGGCACATAGACACAGGCAACAGAGCATGCACAATGTCGGCACTAGTACAGTGTATATCCACCTTTCGCAGCAATGCAGGCTGCTATTCTCCCATGGAGACGATCGTAGAGATGCTGGATGTAGTCCTGTGGAACGGCTTGCCATGCCATTTCCACCTGGCGCCTCAGTTGGACCAGCGTTCGTGCTGGACGTGCAGACCGCGTGAGACGACGCTTCATCCAGTCCCAAACATGCTCAATGGGGGACAGATCCGGAGATCTTGCTGGCCAGGGTAGTTGACTTACACCTTCTAGAGCACGTTGGGTGGCACGGGATACATGCGGACGTGCATTGTCCTGTTGGGACAGCAAGTTCCCTTGCCGGTCTAGGAATGGTAGAACGATGGGTTCGATGACGGTTTGGATGTAGCGTGCACTATTCAGTGTCCCCTCGACGATCACCAGTGGTATACGGCCAGTGTAGGAGATCGCTCCCCACACCATGATGCCGGGTGTTGGCCCTGTGTGCCTCAGTCGTATGCAGTCCTGATTGTGGCGCTCACCTGCACGGCGCCAAACACGCATACGACCATCATTGGCACCAAGGCAGAAGCGACTCTCATCGCTGAAGACGACACGTCTCCATTCGTCCCTCCATTCACGCCTGTCGCGACACAACTGGAGGCGGGCTGCACGATGTTGGGGCGTGAGCGGAAGACGGCCTAACGGTGTGCGGGACCGTAGCCCAGCTTCATGGAGACGGATGCGAATGGTCCTCGCCGATACCCCAGGAGCAACAGTGTCCCTAATTTGCTGGGAAGTGGCGGTGCGGTCCCCTACTGCACTGCGTAGGATCCTACGGTCTTGGCGTGCATCCGTGCGTCGCTGCGGTCCGGTCCCAGGTCGACCGGCACGTGCACCTTCCGCCAACCACTGGCGACAACATCGATGTACTGTGGAGACCTCACGCCCCACGTGTTGAGCAATTCGGCGGTACGTCCACCCGGCCTCCCGCATGCCCACTATACGCCCTCGCTCAAAGTCCGTCAACTACACATACGGTTCACGTCCACGCTGTCGCGGCATGCTACCAGTGTTAAAGACTGCGATGGAGCTCCGAATGCCACGGCAAACTGGCTGACACTGACGGCGGCGGTGCACAAATGCTGCGCAGCTAGCGCCATTTGACGGCCAACACCGCGGTTCCTGGTGTGTCCGCTGTGCCGTGCGTGTGATCATTGCTTGTACAGCCCTCTCGCAGTGTCCGGAGCAAGTATGGTGGATCTCACACACCGGTGTCAATGTGTTCTTTTTTCCATTTCCAGGAGTGTAGTTGTATGTGCAGATATAGTTTGTAAGGTAAGATGTATGAGGAATGAGATAGTGGAATTGGAGTCTGAAGATGTGTAGTGTTTTATAGCTGCAAGGCCATGGGCATATAGGATGTTGGCGTATAGAGAGGTGGCAGCAACAGTGACAATGAGGGATCCAGGTGGTAAAGGGAGGGTGAAGAGTGTGAAGGAAGTGGCTAGCATTTTTTAAAGGCTATGCTTCTGGCAATTGATTGAAGGTGTTGGTCAACAAGAGTGGAAATTCTTGCAGTAGGGGAATAACAACAAGGTACAATGGTGTGTCCAGGATTGTTGTGTTTGTGGATTTTGGGGAGCACATAGAAGGTGGGTCACTGAAATTCATCATGACAGTGGTATAGCTTTTGTCTGCTGGGAGGGTGACTGGGTTGGCTTTGGTTAATCTTGCCCCTTTTTGTTCAGAACACCATCCAAATTGTTAACTGCCTACATGACTATCCCCCGGTCTCCTTCGAGGAATTCCTCACCTACAACTTGGCCTCACCAGCCTTCTCCAGGTCACTTCCTAAGGACCTCTCAACAGAAGAAATGGCAGCCATACACAATCTCAAAGCAAATCCTGACCTAATCATCATTTCTTGTGCAATATCCTCACACACACACACACACACACACACACACACACACCCTAATCCTCCCACCAGTCCCAAGAATCAGCTATAAAGGAATGTGGCCCCTCCACCCTCATCGTCCAGTATCACCCTGGACTGTAGCAACTGAACCATATCCCTTACCAGGGCTCCCCCCCCCCCCCCCCCCCCCCTCCCCAATATCACCCTGGACTGTAGCCCTTGCCAGGGCTTTGATTACACTAGTCAGCAAATTTAAACTTTTTTCTGCATCTGGTTTGTAAATGGGTGGATTTACCTAATTTTGGAGTGCTGAATTCATTATATTTCCTAGATACACAGCAGAATCAGAAACAGTACTGGGAAGCTGTGACAGAATTAAAACAAACAAGAAATATGTGTTCAAAACTTTAGAATTCAATACTACTGAATATGTGTATATACAGATGATCTAAACATATTTTCAACTGTCTTCTTTTTTGGTGTTAAAAATTTGACAACAGTTCTCTTCTTTTGTTTGCCATTTCATCACTCTCCCTAACAAGACCCCCACAGTAGTAACTTATCAAAGGGTTCCAGTGACCTTGATAACAGTGTTTCATTGTATGGATGTCTTTGTAGAAGAGTGTAAAACTGTTCACAGTGCTCATAGTTTATGGCTACAAAATTTTACTGAAAGAAATCGAGGTGGGGATGTAAAAAGTGAATTTTAAGCGACATTATACATTGTTGTAACTTTCTAACAGATCATTGATAATGAAAACATAGTTATCATCTCTTCTATTGCTCAAAAAGCCCTTTAACACTGCTTTGAAAGAGGACCAAGCAGCTACTTCAATATTTGTGAGTTTGATTTGAAAGGCTTAATCTTTCATCAATTTTCTTATTTGTGTCCCAAGAAATGTGCCTTCTTTCAGCTTTCCTTCACTCAATTTACGAAACTTTTCTTTCACATGATTGAAGATCCAACAATAAAAAAGCCTTAAAAACACATAAATCTTATGTCCTGTAACATTTTGGAAGGTAGATTTGGACTCCACACACCAAAATAGATACTAATTAGTAAATCACATCCGAGATGCAAAGTGGCTATTGAGTAGTGTTACGTACATCTACAAGCCACCATACAGTGTGTGGCAGAGGGTACCCTGTTCCACTTACAAATTGAGCGAGAGAAAAATGACTTCTATATGCCTCTGTATCAGCCCTAATTTCTCTTATCTTCATGGCCCTTCTGCAAAATATACATTGGCAGCAATAGAATCGTTATGCTGTCAGCATTAAATGCAGGTTTCCAGAATTTTCTCAATAGTGTTCCTCACAAAGAAGGTTGCGTTCTCTAGGGATTTCCATTTGAGTTCACAAAGCACCTCGATAATACTTGCACATTGTTTGAATCTATCGGTAACAAATCTAGCCTGTGAATTGCTTCGATATCTAACATCATGCCTGGAAAGGAAGGACAACCTACCCAAGATCCTTCCCACCCCTCCTAAAATGGTATTCCTTCTCCTGCCCAACCTACACAATATACTGGTCCATCCATATGCCACTCCTACTCCCAACCCCTTGCCACAGGAGTCATATCGCTGTTTAAGATCCAAGTGCAAGACCTGCCCAATACGCTCACCCAGCATTTCTTATTCCAGGACCACTTGTATGTGTACGTACGTACTCTGGCTCATCAGAGGATTTATTCCCAAAGCTAGTATTCTTTCTCTTTTGTGTGTGCCTGTTGACAACCCAATGCTTCTGCTTATTCAGTGAGTGGCCTCCTTCAATCCTAAATTATTTGCATTCTGCCAGAACTTTCCTTACTATACTCATTCAGCCAACTATTTTCATAAGTAGTTTTGTTTAATTTGATCATGTGTTTAATAACTTTATTGTTTGGATACACAGAAAGTTTTCTTTCATAACTGTAACTGAAGTGTGTAGTAGTTCTGTTTGTTAGGTATGGGATTCTGAGGATGTTGATTTTTTGTATGTGAAATGTCAGTTGATGGCTGTTAACATTAGCCCTTTTGCTGCTACAGGCACACTCTGTGCATTCGGTGCTGAGCATGGCTTTTTTGTGGCTGTACTGCTTGCCAAATGCAGTTACTTATGCTGAAAAATGGTGTTCCAATACTTATCATCCAATTTTAAAAAAAGAATCTGTGATGAAAAAATTTGATATTTGCATATCTTACAGTCTGATAGCTTTTCTCGATAAAGGACTCAATTTATTTTCCTTGTACCTCGTAGTTACTGCACTGAATCAAATTAAGTAAACCATTGCATGAAATCTTAGAGAGTTTTCAGAGGTTAAAATACATTGCACAAACTTTGTGTATGGTTTATTTTAGCTGATACATTGCTGTGTATGAAATGTAGATAAGCTAAAAAATTTTGTTTAAAATTGAGAGCAGAACAATACCTCATTTCATTCTTGAGATATTGGTTTTTGTATCAAGCGGACGGTCACACCAGATGCGCCCATTTTTGTACTTGCGCTTTGGGAACTGTGGTCAAAGCAGTTGTCACATTTCATAGGCCCTAAACTGTTCAAGATATTGAAGTGATGTCTTTTGCAAATGATAGCATGCAAAAGACACACATTTTATAATAAATACTCAAAACTTTTTTTATTTGCCAAGATATGGTAGTAACTCGTCCACAGCAGTGAGACGTCAGTGGAATGGGATGTGTAAACATGTCAGTAGTGCTTCAGGAAACCTGGGGGCTGTGTTTAAACATTTCTCCAGCATCCAAGGAGCAGCAAAGTATGATGAGTTAACTCATCCACAGAAGTTAAATGGTTAAACAAGCATATTATTTTGAAGAATCATAATTGTTCTCAGTTTTGATATTGTTATTTCTTTTTACAGTTCATAATGAAAATGATTCTCACTCGTCAAGTAAATTCAGATGCCATGACAAATGCTGGGTCAGCACTTTACGCACTTATATGCTGTTACCAGGTGAGCTATAAAATGTTCAGCTAGTATGACTCTACTAATGTATATTCTCTCTCTAAAATTCATGCACAGTTAGACTTTTTTGCCAAGTAAACATGTATTATATTAGTATTACTTTCATTTGTATGGTATTGGATGCAGATTGTTTCACATTTTAATATTGTTCTTTTTTATATGAACAGGAAATGGACATTATATTGTTTAATACACCAAATAAATCAGTGTAGTTATTTCAGCCTTACTTTATTTTTTCGTGTCCAGAGATCGAAGTTTTTCATATCAAAATTAGGCTACATCCAATACTTTCTTGTCATAATTTATCAAGGGTACATTTACTGGCAAAGTTAGCACAGGTCAGAAGATATTCCGTATTCCAATATTTGCGACAATCACATCTGTAGTCATATTCATCTGTGTAGGGGCTTCATAAAGTTAGTTGCGTACATCGTTCCACAATAAGACCATTGCACAACAAGAATGACACTGTAGTAACACTGTTCACGTTTTCCGTCGCACTTCACATAGCGTAGACTGGGAACTGTGTCCTAGGCATGCCCAATGTGAACTGACTGGGCACGGCCCATGCTGCCTGAGTTGTTGTTGTTCCGCCGGCAGAGATCGCGGCTGAATTCTTGCATGCCCACTGGTGGACGGGACTCTACTTGCGGCAACTACCATCTGTGACGCGCCGTGCCGATGTGCGCCTCCCGCGATCTTTCTGGTGGCTACTGCACTCCTCCTCCTTCTGGAGGTGAAGCCACTGCAATCCACTGTGTCGGAAGGTGGAGCGTCGTGCAGGAGTGATGACCTCCACGTCCATCGGAAGGCTGGAGTTGAGGGGATCTGCCAACCCTCGAGCCAGAACCTTCGAATATGGCTGGAAGTGACCCACACGAAGAGGCGCCCGTCGTCCCACCACCGGAGCCCGGGACAAAACGGGAGACAAGCCGTCGAATTCAGGATCCTGGTCCACCTCGGGAGGGGCAAGACCCAGTGGCAGGGACGACCTGGAAGGTACGACCACAGGTGAACCAGCCTTCTGAGAAACCGGGCCTGCGAGGGGGCCGGCTCCCGCTGGGGCATCTCTAACAATGGCGATGCCGGTGCTGGAGCTGCCAAGGCTGAGAACCATCACAGTGCAGCGGAGTCACCGGGGGGAGGGGCGGTAGCGTCCCCTGAGAAACCAACACGGGCGCCGGCAATGGGGAAGCCAGTGCCCGAGGGGTCGGAGGGTGGGTGCCCAA
Source organism: Schistocerca nitens (assembly GCF_023898315.1). NCBI lineage: Eukaryota > Metazoa > Arthropoda > Insecta > Orthoptera > Acrididae > Schistocerca > Schistocerca nitens. The sequence continues at coordinate 866,943,916 of NC_064616.1, forward strand.
ACGTTGGACGTAGCTGATTTTGGTGACGACGTGCCTCCCGGTTCCCCGCCTGCAAGGTATAGAGCCGGCGGCCATTTCGGCGCAGGACCACCGCCAGTATCCACCGTGGATTGCGACCAAACCGACGTGCCCAGACCGACATACCCGGTGGAAAGCCGGGTACTACATTTGGTGTGGTCCGGTATGCCATGAGGAAAAACGTCAACGCCTTCTCCGCAGGAAATTCGTGCACATACTTTTTCATCTGCGTCTTAAATGTGCGCACCATGTGCTCGGCTTCCCCATTCGATTGTGGATGAAAGGGTGGAGAGCAAACGTGCCGAATACCAAAGTGCCTACAAAAATCCTGGAAGGTCTGCGAAATAAGCTGAGGTCCATTGTCAGAGACCAGGGTGACTGGCAGACCTTCCACAGAAAAGATTTTTGCTAGTGCCTGGATTGCAACTTCTGAGGTGGTTGAGGAGCAGCGAACCACATATGGGAATCGGGAACAAGCATCAATGACAATGAGCCAAAAGCCATTGAGAAACGGGCCCGCAAAATTGATGTGAACACGTTCCCATGCCTGGGATGCAGGCGGCCATGAAGAGAACGCTGACCTGGGAGATGCCTGTTGGCTCGCACACTGGGAACAGGCGGCCATCAAGTGCTCAATTTTTCTGTCAATACTGGGCCAGTACACATGTCTGCGAGCCAAGGTTTTAGTATGGGAAACACCACAGTGCCCCTCATGTAATAACATGAGGACTTCCCTTCGCAAACTTGCAGGAACAACCATGCGAGGAGCTGTATCATTGGTAGCCAGACGGAGAACTCCTTCCAAGACGGAGAGGCGGTCTCGTAGAACAAAATAATTACAAAGAGGGTCCGAGGCCCGGCCTGGAGGTCGGGATGACCACCCCTGCTCAATGAGGCGAACTACTTGCCGTAGAACCGGGTCTGCTGCCGTTTCCCTGGTGACTCTAGAACTAGTGATCGGGAAGCCATCAACCACTTGGCGGGACGCCACATCCAAATGAAAACACATAATCTCCTCTCAATCGAACTTAGGATCCGGGCCCACCGGTAGACAGGAAATACCGGCTGCATTGGCATGCTTTCCGGTAGGGTGAAAATCAATGTCATAATGGTACTTAGGGAGGAACAAGGCCCAGTGCTGTAGTCTGTGGGCCGCCCTATCCGGAATCTGAGAGACGGGACCAAATAACGATATTAACGGCTTATGGTCAGTGATTAACTGAAACTTCATGCCATACAAGAAAGGGTGAAACTTGGTAACAGCATAGACAATGGCCAAAACCTATTTTTCCACCTGGGAGTAATGGGCCTGCGCGGGACTAAGAGTTTTAGACGCAAAAGCCAGTGGCTGCTCAGAACCATCCGCATTGTGATGGGCCAGGACCGCCCCCATCTCATACTGCGAAGCATCTGTAGCCAGGACCAACGGCTTATGGGGGTCAAAAGTAGCCAAACAAGGCGCTGACGTGAGGAGGCCCTTCAACGAGGTGAACGCTCGCTCGCATGCAGGCAACCAAACAAAAGGAACACCCTTGCGCAGAAGGCAGTACAGGGTTCGGGCTATGGTGGAAGCCCTGGGAATGAACCGGTGGTAATAGGCAATCTTGCCTTAAAAAGCTTGTAACTCTTTCAGCGAAGCGGGCCGCGGAAGGTCAATGATACCTTGGACCAAACTTCCTAGTGGCTGGACGCCGTGCCGAGAGATGGTGTAGCCCACATACTCAATGGACGGTTGGAAGAAGTTTGACTTACACAGGTTGCAACGCAAGCCCACGGACATGAATTTGAGAAAGAGGGTGCGAAGGTTGTGCGAGTGTTCCTTCGTGCTGCGGCCTGTGACAATTATGTCGTCCAGGTAATTAATACAATGAAGGATTGTTGACGTGACGTGCTCAAGATAATGCTGGAATATCGCCGGGGCACTGGATATTCCGAAGGCCAACTGCTGGTATTGGTAAAGGCCAAACGGGGTGTTGACGACCGCCAGCCGTTTGGAGTCCTTATCAAGTGGTATCTGATGATAAGCCTCCGAAAGATCGATTTTCGAAAAATATTGGCCTCCCGCCACAGCGGAGAACAATTCATCAGCACGAGGAAAAGGATAGGCGTCCACCACCAATTGGGAATTAATGGTGGCCTTGAAATCGCCACAAAGACGTAATTTTCCCGAGGGTTTCCTTACAATAACGAGTGCCTGTAACACTCACTAGAAGAAATGGGAAGAACGACCCCTAGGGCTGTCAGCCGGTCAAGCTCTTCTTTTACCTGAGGGCGGAGAGCCAAGGGGATCTGCCTCGCGCGTAGAAAACGCGGGCGAGCCGACGCCTTCAACGTTAAGTGAGCTTCAAAGCCTGAAACACGCCCCAGGCCCTCCTCAAAGATATCCAGAAAGTCAGAGATCAAAGATTCCAATGATTGATAGGGAACGTCTTTGGAAACCAACTGTATGGTGTCAGCGATAGAAAAACCGAAAGCTTGAAAGGCATCCAAGCCAAAAAGGTTAGCGGAGCTTGCATCACTGACAACAATGAACGTAATAGGCCAAGTGACTGATTTGTAAGTCATGTCGGTAGTGAATTGACCCAGTAGGGGAATGAACTTTTTACCATAACCGCGTAGACTCCAGTAAACTGGCGCCAACGGGGGCGACCCAAGGTCGGAGTAAGTTTGTGCATTCAACAAAGAAACTGCCGCACCCGTATCTACTTGCAGTTGTAATCGGCACGACCGAACCGACACCTCGATAAAGAGTTTGTGTGCCGATGCGTCGGGAGCCTGGCCCGATGAAACTTCCTGAATGTCAACGTCCATGTCCTCTGTACCTGCTTCCTTCGATTCTTTCGAGGCTGAGCGGCAAACTTTAGCAATGTGTCCTTTTTTATTACATTTGCGACAAACGGCCCAACGCTGGGGGCGCTCTGACCGATCATGATGTATATAGCATGACGCACAGGACGGTAACAGGGGCCGGCGGCCAGAACTCTGTTTACGCGCCGTACGGGAGCGGCCATAACGGCCAGATTGTACCGCTCGCACGTCGTCCATCCCGGACGCAGTGGATGAAGCCGCGCCGCCCTGAACTGCCGCGACGTCGCACCACGCTTCCAACTGTTGACCTGTGGCGTGAGAGACTTCATACGATTGAGCAATGGACAGGATGTCCTCAAGGGAAGGGTCTTCTAACTGCAGGGCCCGTTGCCGGACCTCCCTATCAGGGGCCAAACGAACAATGACGTCGCGCACCATAATGTGGGCATATGACTCTCGCGACTGCTCCGTGACAAAATGACACTTGCGACTAAGACCGTGCAGGGTAGCGGCCCATGCCCGGTAAGGCTGATGGGGGCTGCTTCTTGCATTGATAGAACTCAACCCTAGCCGCCACAACATGTGTGCGGCGGCGATAATATGAAGACAGCAATGAACACAATGCGTCAAAAGACAAGGACGAGGGTTCCTGCAACGGCGCTAGCTGCCGCAAAACTTGATACAGCAAGGGAGATATCCAAGACAAGAAAAGAGCACGACATACCTCCGCAACGGTAACATGAAACGCCTGGAAATGCTGCCGAAGGAGATGATCATATGCGCCCCAATCCTCCACCATCTCGTCATACGGGGAAAAGGGAGGAGGGAATGGCGCTGGAGCAGACTGCATGGAGAACAACGCCGGAAGCACTTGTTTCATGGTGGCCATGAGCTCTGTCTGCTGCTCAGCCAAAACCCGCACTAAATTCCCATGCCGTGGATAAGCTGCAAAACTGGAACAACGACGCAACACGCGAAAGAACGACCCTACTTGTCGCCAATTGTGTAGTAACACGGTTCACGTTTTCCGTCGCATTTCACATAGCGTAGACCGGGAGCTGTGTCCTAGGCATGCCCGATGTGAACTGACTGGGCACGGCCCGTGCTGCCTGAGTTGTTGTTGTTGTTGTTGTTGTTGTTCCGCTGGCAGAAGTCGCGGCCGAATTCTCGCGTGCCCTCTAGTGGACGGGACTCTACTTGCGGCAACTACCGTCCGTGACGCGCCGTGCCGATGTGCGCCTCCCGCGATCTTTCTGGTGGCTACTGCAGACACATTGTCAGAAGTGAGTACATGTTCTGGGTACCTGCAGACACAGTTCTGCTGCATTTCAGATAATAAGTGCACAACACTGTCTGACTGAAGTAGCACAGCAACCAGAAACATGTTCCAAGGTTGAAGTATGTGGGACAGAAGGATTCTTGTGGAAAAAATGTGTAAATTGCATTCTGACAGTATATGGACCAAATGGAATGTCACATCCAGGTGACATCCAGGTGTAGAGGAATGGTGGCAACAATTTGGCAAGGCTGTACAGATTCCCGAAGAAGTTCAGTTCTTGCACCATGCGATTTCCAGTGATGAAGATGTTCACACAGTGATTCTTGAATGGTTCTATGGCCAAGGACTGGAGTTCTGTTGTCAATGAATTTAACAATTGGTAAAACATTCAGACCATTGTTGACAGAGACCTGATGAAAAATAGTGTCATGAATCTCTGTCACTATGAAGTGCAGTGCAGCACACCGAAAGTTACTTGGCCTGCCATAACACGGTGTAACTTAATCTTTAGTCCACTTTTATAAGGCCCCACCTGATCAGGCAGAGTCCAACTTTCAGTTCCGTACAGCAGTTTATTCGATGCAAATTATTTTTTTGACATCTGTATTCATATGTTTGCTGTTTAAAATGTTTTCTTAGTCCTAAATGCCTGTTTTGTCAATGGAGTCTCTCTCTTCCCTTCCATTAAGTATGTATAGTTCTCTGTGATTATGCTACTGAAATAACAATATTGTTTCACCTGATCAGTTCTGACATCGTCAATTTTTATGCTAGTTTTTATTTCTCCCATATTTTTTTCCATTCTGCCATTACGTTTGTTTTCCATTTCCATTGTTAAAGAGTGTCTTATAGGACTTGCAACATTCTATCCATATCTTTCTCAGAGGCTGCAACTATCACAATGTCATCAGCAAATCTAATACAGTGTATCCTTTTGCCATTGGCTTTATTCCCTTTCTCTTCTCCTTCATGCTTTGAATAGCTTCCTCAATGAACACGTTAATAAATATAGAGATAGGGGACATCCTTGTCTAGCTCCTTTTGTACTTGTGGCCTGTTTCTCTATCTTAGCGATGTTTATTTTTGTGCTTTGATTCTGATACAGTTGATTAACCATTCTTCTTTCTTCGAGTCAATCCTATTTCTTTCATAGTTCTAAAGAGTAGTTCCCAGTCACATCGTCAAAAGCTTTTTCTAAATCAACAGAGATAAGAAAAGTTCTTGTATTCATATCCATCCTTCTTTCAGTATGTGCAAGGCCAGACTTGCTTCTCTTGTTCCTCTGCCTTCTCTAATTCAAAACTGGTCTTTTCCAATATACAACTACTTATCTATATCTCCCTTTATCCTGCTTTTAACTATATTAGTGAGTATTTTAGAGGCATGGGATAATATTGAGTGTGTTTTATAATTTGTGCAGTCTTTCTTGTTTTAGGTATGCTAATGGTTCTGCATTGTGTGAAGTCTTTTGGCATGATTCGTCTTTTGCATCTGTCATTTATTACTCTTCATAATTGGTCTTCCATGTTATTACCTAAATTTTTCAGCAATTCTGCAGGATGTCATCAACACCAGTCGCTTTTCCTTCTTTGAGGTTCCAAATGTCGTTTTCAAATTAATTTCTCATGATTTGAGGACCTCGCACTTCTCTTTCACATTCATTGATATGTTCAGTTAGATTATGTTCATTCTTGAAGTCTTTATCATCGTACAGTTCTAGGTATTCATTCCAATGACGACATATCTTATCAGCGTGTGTCAGTGATATTCCCTCTTTATTTTTTACTACTACAGATTTTGTTCTGTGCTGAAGGACTCTGATTTTTGTATAAATGTGGTCCTGTTTTCCCTTTTAGTGATCTTCTTCTATCTCTTCAGCAAGGCTTTTTGTCTGTTTCAGTTTTTCTTGTCTGCATTTGGTTATGATGTAATTTTTAATTCTTTTGTATTCATCTACATTATTTTCATTCCTGAGCTGATTCCTTTTCTGGATTAGATCTATAGTATTTCTTCTGTCATCCAAGATTTTTTTTTATGTTCTAGTTTCCTTTTTCCTGAAATCTCATTTGTTACTCCAGTTGTCCCTATCTTGATATTATTATTCCACTTGTCTACCACCTCAAAACTCTTTCCTTTGTCTGTGATTGCCACGTCATTGGCATACAGGAAGTGGATTATTTAATTTGGTGGTGCTTTGTCATTGGTGTATACTATGAAAGTTGAAAGTGGGGGGAAGGGCAACAAAACACTACCCTGGGTGAGCCCAGTTTTCAGACATTGCCGTCACCTCTTCCTACCCTATAGAATAACATACAACATTCTGTTTTGGAGCAGCGATTTTTATAATGTGGTAATTTTGTATTTGTTGTACAGTTTTGTCGTGGTCAGTGTGTGGTTCATTGTGTTGTATGCATAACTTAGGTCAACCAGAGCTAGTCCTGTTACTTGTTCATATTGATGTCCTTCCTCTAAATGTTCAGTGATGGACAAGATTTTTCTGGTGAATGATTTTCCTGATCTGGTGATGGTTGGAGTGGTGAGCTTTGGGTTCACTGTGCAGTTAAATATCACTTGTTCTTACAATTTGTGTAGGTTTCATAAGAGTGATATTGAGCATGAGTTCTTTTAAGGCAAGAGGCACAACAAAGTTATTTGATTCTTGGTGTGGGCATCTATTGATTTTTGGACTTCAGACATCTTTTACTGGATTTCCCATTGGTTGTTACTTTGGATTGTTATTTGGCAACCTTGGGGTTGCAGTTAAGTTTATTAAGTTGCAGGTCATTTTGCTGCTCTGCGTCATGTCCATCCCTACTTTGGTTTTTCCTCGCTCAGCATTTCCATTAGTGTAGTTCTGCATGAGACTGTCTCTGTAGTAGATTGAGTTTCTTTACTTCTGCATCAAAATCTTTAGCATGTTGTATCCATTTGGCCTTTTTAAAATGGAACATTCTCTGAAATGTTTTTGTTGTTCTAACTGGATCGTATGTCTGGATTTCAGTTGGACTGTGTGTTGACTTTTAGAGATAGGGTTTTATGTGGTTCCCAAGCACTGGTTGGCCTGTTTGTACTGGTGAAACAGTTAAAAAGATTGTAACCATGCTGCCATATTTTCCTTTTAAAGGTGCAAGGTAATTTTGGATTGTATAATAGTAATAAGTTATTTATTTTAGCCCGTTGCTCCAATATATGGTCATTGTCATCTGTTTCCTTACAGCCCCCATATGGTGCTGTGTCTATGAAAATATTCTATTATGAGCTGTTTTCTGGTTACAGAAGTTTTTCTGTAATGTCAGGCTGATCTTTTCTCCAGGGAGTTGATATATAGATGTCACAGTGAAAGTGCAGCATTTGTTTGTTAGTAACTCTATGTTATTGCAGTTGGTCCTGTCTGTTGATGTTACGGCCCTGTTAGGTTTTATGAAGATTGTTGTGCCATATTTAGGGTGTGGAGATTCTAAGGCTAAGCACATTCTCTCTCCTTCTGGTCTTATTTCTCCTTCGTCTTGAATGCACAGTATGTCCCATTTGCATTTGCAGCAAAGTTATGACAGTATTTGTTGTTTATTTTTAGTCATTCTCTCAACACATTTATGCTTGCAGTGGTCAAGGTTGACTCCAACAAGCATAATTTCTCTTTCTCGTTTCACTTCAATTTATAGTTGTAAAAGAATTGGGTGCTGTTCTTTTTTTTTAATCATGTTTCCAGAGGACACCGGCATTTTCTGTTTGGATAGTGCACACATGGTGGCTCCTCCATTGTTCCCCATTATTTCAACTGAAAAATCATATTGTAGCGCCCCCTGTAATAATTTTGATTTGATAATTAGCAGTTCTGTACCAGTTCTGAACTCTCATTATTGATCACCCCTTTTCCTTTCAGTTGCCTCCCCACCATTCTTTTTTTCCTCTTCCATATGAATAGTACATTTTGTTCCTTTTCTTGTCTACTTTGATGTCTTTTATAGTGGGTTTAAATTCATTTTTCATTCCTAGACATCATCATTTCACATGTATTTACATGTTTACACATTCCTTTCCCACTCTAAAACAGCTGTTATCTTCATTATTTTCATTGTACCTGAGGTGTTCTGTCTTTCTTGATTGTTTCAACTATGTCCTCATTTTAATGCTAATTTTTTTAAAAAATAAACAAGCTTTCAGAAATAGGTTTCCGACTGCCCACATTGTTATTATTCCATTTGTTGGAAATTTTAATCATCTCTAAAAGTGTCTGATCTTTTACTGGTCATCAACAATTTTAAGTTCAATAGCAATTTCCGTTTTTGTTCATAAGTTCGTGTATTCAGCTGGTGGTGCATTTATTCAACACCTAATAGTAGACAATTAATAACAAGAAGATTGTATTAAATAAATGTGGGAATTCTTGAAAGTGAAATCACAGTGCTGTGTTTGTCACAATAATCGACACTCAAATGCAAAATACATTTTTACTGTGGTACACAATTAAATGGTACTGGCTGTGAAATAATCTTCTTATCAACTATTTATTATTGCTATACATAAAATAAATTTTGCTGTCACTATTTCTGCACTGGCACAAGAAATGAGAATGCTGTTTGCAAAGAAACAGAAATGCAAGCAAACATCTGAAAAGAAAACTACTTATGTAAAATTTGGCTTTCACTGTTTCTAAGCTGATAGGAGCAATAATTTCAGTATGCATCTTCTTTATCAGTCACATTCAAGTTGTGCAGAGCTTATTATATTTCCTTATTAACCCTCAAGCCTGTAGCCTTAGTATGTATTCGCATGCTGTGAGCATCCACACTGGCAGTATCCTGACCATGTACTCACCAGTTGCAGTCTCGCAGGTAAAACTGTATTGCTCTGCTGACGGTTAATGATGGGCAATACTACTTTGTCAGCTCACTGTAGATATATCTGTGCAGACTCACCTTAAAGATCTTCAGTAGAAAGTGGGCATGTCTGATGAAATCAAGTGATGAATCTTACAGTCTGAGCGACACTAACGCGAAACGATACAGCCAAATACTTCATGCAGTGTTACATCATAGCAGGGTCTTGTGATTCTTAGTGAGCTGATGAATGAGTGAATTAGCAATGGAAGTGATCTAGATATTGATGATAACATTGATACTGACTGACTGGAACAAATGCCTAAACAACTGAAAAAGAAACCGTGGATAGTGAGGATGAGATCGAAAAAGTTCTGCGACATGAAGAAGACTGGAAGTGAGAAGAAGTTGACAGCTCTTACTGTGCCTTTGAAAATACCATTTGTTGGTAAACGTGGACCAATGAAATAAGTAAATTCTGCTGCTGAAGCATTCAAGCTGCATTTTGGTGAGTCAATTGTAGAAACAATCCTGAATGAAACTAACTGTTTTGCTGCAGTTTTTATTCAGAAACAGGCTGCTATACATCACATTCTAGGCTTTGTAACTGGGTACATGTTGATGCAGATGAGCTTTGTTTTTTTTTTGCACTGCATATGTTGATGGGAAATAGTCAGAAATCATCCATAAAATCTTATTTCAGCAAACATTGACTTCTGAATGTGCCGACTATTTACCAGAATATGCACCAAGACAAATTTGAGTTACTTTGTAGATTCCTGTATTCTGTAAACAATGAGGAACTGCATGCATTTGAGAGGAATAAAAGATTGTTCAAGTAGGGATCAGTCATTCAGCATTTGGATGAAACCTTTAAAAATTCATACAACATGGGGTAAAATTTCTACGGATGGACCTTTTATGTGATGGAAAAGAAGGTTGGCAAGAAAAACTTACCTACCTCTAAAAGCAGCACCATTTGGAATGAAGTCCTATGACATCTGTGAATCATCGACATGATATTTATAGCAATTTATTATTTATACGGGAAGCCCCACAGAGACAGAAATGAAGTTTCCTTCTGCAGATACTCTGAAAACAAGTCAGACTGTAGTAAAACTTGTTGAGCCTCTTCGCAACATAAGCCATATGCTCTTGGTGGACAACTAATAAAACAACATGCATTTGTGTCACTTTTTGAAGGAAAGAGGTATGAAAGTCACTGACACACTTTGACTGAATAAGAAGATACATGATACCTTGAAAAATGCAAGATTCAAGAAAGGTGAACTGGTAGCATGTCACTCACAGGGTGTTATGGTACTGAAAGTGATGGATGAAAAACAGATGGCCTTTATTTTAGCATTCTGTAATGATATAGTTGGTACAGCAATCAAAAGTGGCATTAAAGAATACTTTTCTTTTATGGGTTGTGTAGATCTAAAGGATCAGAAACAACAACCTTTTTTCGTGGAAAGGAGGAAAATTGTAAAGTAATATATGGAAACATTTGGTTAGCTGGTGAACATTGCAGTGCATAATGCATTTATTATTTATAAAGTCAGTCAAAAGACAAAGAAAGAAACACGTGTAAATTACAGGTTGCTTCTCATGTCAGAACTGCTGGAAATTTGCAGGAAGAGTGTAGCTTCACCTCAATGTGGGTGGCCTTCAAATGCTATGCCTAAATGTCTCACAGCAAGGCATTTCATTGAGAAGATCCCACCCACAGACAAGAGGATAAATCCTACAAGAGAGGCACAGTATGCTACAGGAAAATGAAAGGAAACATCGTTCTGGTGCAAGGACTATGGTGTAGGACTTTGTTTCGAGGTACACTGCACTGAAAATGTATGTTTAATTAAAATGAAAATGTATTGTTAACAATTCCTGAAAATTTAATTAATTTTCTACAAATAATTCCCACCTTAGAGCAATTTCACTAAAACACTACGCTCTGCATTCCTGTACCAGCTGGCCGTATCAGCTACTGCCAGTAGGCTAGGTGCACATATGGAAAATAACAGCTTGAAGGGTTGAAAATAAAGATAAGAACACTTAAGTTACTTTGGTCATTCTACTGCATTTAGATTCCATTAACTAATGCTTTTTTCACATTAAGAACATAAATGGGACTAGTGATCTGCCTTAGGATATAGTTCAATGTGTATCGTAATTCCTTTTGCCTTTCAGATGAATGAAAAAGTCAGCAAATCACTAAATGTGAATAAAGCAGTTATTCACAGTTGTGGTCTTTCGACCTCATCAGTTCCATTTTTGAGGGAAAAGAATTTCCAAGCTTTTCTAAAGGATTAGAATTCTTCGTTTTGGCTGATACGGCTGCTGGTTTGACTTACTTTATGCCAAAAATAGCATCCTTGATGTGTGTTGAAACTAAAGAAATCATGTTATTTTTGCAAAATAAAATGCACGAATAATATAAATAGGATCAAGGGTTTCCAAGTTCATTTAATTCCTGCCAGGACAAGAGTATTTGAGATGCATACAATTGTATTTATGAAATATGTTCTTTATAGTCAGAACTGCTCAAGACTACCCTTCTTGAGAGGGGGATGGAGAGAATAGCTGACAGCAGGATAGGAGGATATGAGTACATGGACAGCGACAGCTCTCACAGGTATAGGCAGGTATAACTGTACTGTATTTACTCGAATCTAAGCTGCACTTTTTTTCCGGTTTTTGTAATCCAAAACACCGCCTGCGGCTTAGAATCGAGTGCAAAGTAATCGAAAGTTCTGAAAATTGTTGGTAGGTGCCGCCACAACTAACTTCTGCCGTCGAATATATGTGGCGCTACACAGGCATGCTTTACACACACAAAGATAAATACTGGCGCCAAAACCTCTGCATCAGTAAATAAATTAAAAGAAAAGATAGAAGAATGTAAACATTATGCCATGTATTCTTTCATTTTTGCTGCTATCCCATATAAATCCAGTCTGCCTAATAAACTACGAAACTAGGGTGAGACAACAGCAAACACGGAACAATATACATATCATGTCATGTTTATATTCATATTATTTTTATGCTGAATAGTGATACAATCAGAAATGAAGCACGGCAACTGACTAGATTTTTAAATCTAAGACTACTCTAATTTCTGTGCAGAATGTAATGTACTAAACAGGCGTCTGCAAAGATTTTCAAACGGAGAAAAATTTTCGCTAAATTCTCATTCAGAACATTTATCATATGCAGTCTATTACTTGGTTCTTGTTGATCATTATCAAATAAAGCAGCGGTTTAAGTCACAACAAATATAGTCTCTAGCCATTGTTTCGCCTATGAGACAATTCCTCTCTTTTTTTTTAATTGTAAGCCGCAGTAGCGCACACAAGAGCAAACCATGCCACGCGCGGCGACAGGTCGTAAACACTCATTATCAGAATGCGACAAACAATGCATGACACATTACAATAATGCAGTTTCAGCTTAGAGTGACGTAAACACCTATAAAATGAGAACGGCATTTATCAGATCAAAGCAAAATAAGCAATCGATTTAAACCAGACGAAGCAGGTGAAAAAGGAAGGGTACCCATACAAATACATGCAGAGCGCCTGACACATAGCAATGGCTACTTGGTAAAGCTTAACTGTTATGCTTACGACTCAATCCAAACTACTGTAGCTGTATCTTCATCCATTCAACCTAAATTGTGTCTCATGTTACAATGAACCAACTTTGTTTTGATTTGGAGGTGCAGTCTAAAACTTTTCTCTCTCCTTGAAATTCGAGTCTCAAATTTCAGGTGCGGCTTAGATTCGGGAATTTTTTTTTTTTCCCCTTGATTTCGAGTCTCATTTTTCAGGTGCAGCTTAGATTTGAGTAAATACGGTAGGTTGTTTGCAGTAAGAAGAGGAAAGGGACAGAACAGAGGGAAATTGCTTAAAAATCAATGTAGAAGCGGTCAAAGAATGATAATGATATGTGTACTCCAAAATTAAAATTGTAAGCAACATATGAGACATTGAGAACTGTAGTAGAACTGAAGCTGATTTTATTTTATTTATTTATTTATTTGGGGCGGGGGGGGGGGGGGGCATTGGAAGGTTAACATGGTGGATTAAAGTGAGTAGTGGAGATTGATGCCTGGAGGTCGTGGGACCAAAGGGTTTGAAGTTCAGTTTATGGAGCATCTGATGAAATTGATCAAACTTTGCTGAGAAGCAAACCCTGAAACTGTTGGGTGGTCAGGCTAGTTCTTTACTACACATTCATGACAAAAATCTTACAAGTAGACAGTTGATTGCCATACTTGCATAAAATGATGCATACCTCCAACCATGTTTGTTAACAGTCTCCCTCTATTAGGTCTCCATTTCCTCCCTTGCCTTTTCCCCGTTTGCATTTATAGTAACTGTTGCTGCTCTTATGTTTGTATCCTCTTCTTGTCCCTTTGTATCCTCAACCACAATCCATTTCCTTCTTTCATTCATTTCAGATTTCAGAGCTGAGCAAAAATCACTACTACTTTACGTGACTACTCCCCACTCAGTGCCTCAGCTATAATATTGTCTAGATCCAAACCAGGATTTCCCATTCTTGTTTTTATTACCTGGTAGTATAACTGTATTTTTCATGTATTTGTGGTAATACAATACAATTCATCATTTTTAGGATGAATATCAAGTTGTTATTCAGAAAGCATTGAATTCCCAGGCAGATGAAGGAAGTGCTGACAGATTAAGAATTGCTTTCCAAAAGCTGACTGAAAGTGCTTCACTGAACATGGACCGTCAAGAAAAAAAGAAGTTCAGGGAAAACTTCGAAACATTTGTTGCTGATGTTAGTGGTTTCCTGTTTTACAAATAATGTTTGTTTTGTACAAATGAATGTGATGTACGTTTTTAAATGTTTGTGAAAATACATTTATTTAATGATCAGTAGATTTAGTCAAAATGTTATCATATATGTGAACTAGCAGAGATAGTAGGCCTAGCGAAAAATTTGAAATATTTGTTGCTTATGTAAATGATAGAATTTTTGGTTAAATAAAGATAGTCTTAATAGAATTTTTGGTTAAATAAAGATAGTCTTATGTATTTGATAGTTTACTCATTTATTTTGACTCACAAGGGAACATTCCCAAGTGTAAATAAATGATCTTGATGAAACTTGACAGGTGTGCACAGGGGGGTAAATAATGCAATGTGTTTTTCTTCCCCCCCCCCCCCTCGCCAATTTCACTTTAAAGGGGTAAAACACACCCCGAAAGGTCATTTGGTATATTAGGTTTAGAGGAAATATCTCCAAAATAATGATAAATAAAAAATGTTTTTCATATAAAAATTGATATGTAAATAAAATTCTTGAAAACTGTATAATCAGCTTTCATTATAATTTGAAATTTTGCAAAATACCCCACCACCATTAACTAATTTCGAAAAATGAAAACTTTTATTAAAACATAAATTAAAGCAGTTTTCAAGCCTCATATATCCATGTGTAATAAAGTTGGTTTCTGAAATACCATTTTTGTAAAATAAACTGTACGCAGTGTGCTGATGGAGTATTTTCAACATAACCAATTAAAATAACTAAATATTCATTATTGTTCTAATTATTTATGTTACTTATATTTATTTTATTGTTTTTTATGTGTTGCATTTATATATATATATATATATATATATATATATATATATATATATATATATCCCCTCTCTCACTCCCTTCCTCCTCCTCCTCCTCCTCCTCCTCCTCCTCCTCTTTTTTTAAATATATATATTTTCTTAATTGAAAACAATTAGTAATTCATTATTACTGTACAAAATCCTTACAATAATTATAATCTGTAAATAATTGCTTAAAACTTAATATTTTTACACCATGCACACAAAATGAATGAACATTTTTTTTCTCATAATATACCTGACTGAGAACACAATATAAAAGAAAATTCAGCTGGATTTCAAACTGTTACAGGTGATCCTTTTAAATATCCTGATTTGTATCAGGCATGTTTCAGTACATAGGTAAGCCTTGGCAAAAACAATTGATTATATACTAGTAGCCGCAACTTGATTATATTGTTTCTCAAGTGGAGATTGATATTGTCGTCATTCAACAGAACTAGGTCTGTACCTCTCACAAAGTTCTTCCAACATCGAAAACTTTATACGTTCCATGGCTGTACCTGTGCTGTCGTGCAAAGCTTCTTGAATTTCAGATATAAGGATTGAATCTCTTCTATCATCTTCTTGACCTGTATCCTTATTTTGATACGGCCTAATTTCTTCTGAGCAGCTATAAAGTATCTTCATGTAATCTGTCTATCTTCCTGCTTCAGTTTCTGTTTCCATTACCCACTTACCTCTTTCATCACTGGTCGCTGCACTCCTTAGCACTATAAAATACTTAGTTATTTTTTTAGTGTATGTGCAGCATCTACATCATTCTGCATTCTTCTTTATCATTTATAAATTTATAGTTAATTTCATTTCTGTGTTTTCACTTTCAACATTTGTGTTGTTTCTGTAAACTGGAGTGAATAGGGACACAAACTGGAAAAATTTAATCGAATGAAACCTCTGACTTGTGTTTCTGTGTATGTGTTGGGACCAGTGCAATTAAGATGGCCATTCTGTTATCTACAAGATGTTTTGACACCAAAATTGTGTTTTTATTTTTTATCATGTTGATAGACATTTTAATCTGCTGGCAATGTGCATAAAATTTTTATACATTTTAAAATGTTGTTTGATGCTATCTGGTGACTGGATTGACGTGTTGTTGCAGTTAGACTCTCAGTTCAATGAATTTGGTGAGTATTTATACATAATAAATGTTTACTTATCTTCATTCTGAAAGCAACCATTTAATTTGTTTTTAAGTAGCATTTGTATAGTTCTATTGGGGTGAGTAGGGACAATATGAAAAATACCAAAAGTAATTCTGGTAACATATTTAGCTTAAACATATGTGATTAAAATGACAGACAAACTTTATTTTTAAAACCTAACCTCAGTGTTAACATCTTTCCCGTGATTCACGATGTCTAGGACACACAAAAGTGACCCTCGATCGAACATACATCGTCCTGTTGATGAGAAGATGATAATGCAGGCAGTTACTCCAGAAATGTCCACAAAGGAAGCAGAAAAAAAATTGAAATTTCTAAGCCAGCCCTAAACTGTTATATGAAGCAAGTAAGAGAGACACCTGCTGGAAATATTGAGTTCCAAAAGAAAGGTGGTCAGACTTGTTTTCCAGATCATCTTGAACAAGAACTTGGTGAACACCTTTTAATTTGTGCAGATTAGGGCTATCTTTTAAGTGCCTTTGACTTGGGTTGCTTCATAAAATATCACTTGGACAGAGAAGGCAAGAATGTAACTAAATTTAAAGACAACATGTCTAGGAATGAGTGGGCACTTGACTTCCTGACTAGACACAATGCTGAACTCTCTCAGCTCATCCCATAATAATAAAAGGAGCCTGTACCATCACATCTGATTATAAACTATGACAAGTCTGCACTCTCTGATGACCCAGGCTGACACAAACTTATTTTTAAAAGAGGGTGCAAATACCCAGAGAGGGTAATAAGCAAGTCTAGTGTATCTTTCATGTTTGTAGCATGTGCTTCTGGGATGCAGCTACCCCCCCCCCCCCCCAATGTAATCTACAAATCCGCATATATGTATGACTTGTGGACAGTTGCCTTCTACAACCACAGTAAGTAGAGCTGGATGGATGGTTACAGAGAGTTATAATACTGTCGTCGATTTGAGAGAAGGAAGCTTGTGATAGGTGACAATTTAAGTTCTCACTTATCTCCAACAGTTGTCAGGCTGTGTGAGGAAAATAACATCTTGTTTGTATTTCTTCCTGCAAATTGGACGGATTTGACAGAGCCATTAGATGTTGCCCTATTCCGACCACTCAGGATAAGCTGGAGAAAAATTCTTGTGAATAGCAAATCCAAAGCAAATGTCAAAAGCAGAGCATTTGATAAAAAGTATATTCCTTCTCATACGAAGGAAACATTAAATTTAATGGAAGAAATGTTGAAAGATAATATCCAAAGCGGTTTTCGAAAGGCAGTTATATTTCCTCTTAACTGGAAGAAAGTACTTGACAACTTGCCAGTTGAACATGAAGAAACATGAACTGCTGCCCCAGCCTCTGCAACAGTCAATCTGACAGAATTCTTGAAAGTAATGCTCTACAAGAATGATGAACCAGAACAGACAAGATGTTGGAAAAAGAGACTGAATGTCCCGACTGGTCGCAGTGTTACTCTAGCAGACTTCCAGAAAACCAGTGTAGATGATCCAGAACAATTATCTGATGGTGAAGAAACTATTCCAGTTGATCTAGATTCTTCTGTAGAAGACGCACAAAATGGTGCTGCAGCCACTGCAGATGACGGGATAAACAATTTAAAGGAAGGAGACTGGGTTAAGATGAAGTTTTCTTATGATGGGTGCCTGAAGGTGTTCATTGGAAAGGTTCTTCAAATTGATAAGGAAAATGGAAAATACAGTGGAATATTTCTTTACCTGTCAAACAAGTGCTCAGATGTGTTTGTTTTTCCTGATGTGCCTGATAATTGTGTTTTCTTAAAAGCTAATATTTTTGGCATTTTGAAGAACAACTGTTACACCTTCAAGCCAAACTCATTTTTGTAATGACTGATTTGTTTCATTAATCAGTTTGCTAATTTTATGTTACCCCTGATTTGTATAATAGTAAATTGTATTGTAAAAATTATAGTTATCAGTTTAAAATAAACAAAAGTTCATTTATACTACCATACTTATATAATATCATCAAGTCTTAAAGAAAATTATGTCCCTATAGACCCCACGAGACATTTGGATAGGGAACACAATAATAAACAAATGCCTGTCCCTTTTCACACAGGACTAGGGACACAAACAAAAGAAATATATATTTGTAGAGGAAAAAGGAGAATAGATTTTCTTTATATGGCATGGATAGCATGAGCAATATTACAGAATATAAACACGTTACCTTCAGTACAGAAGTAATTTATTGTTCAGGAATAACAAAAGAAACACAAAAATGTCCCTATTCACCCCAGTTTATGGTTCTGTATTTATTCTCGTATCTCACATGTTATCGATGGCTGCCTCTGTTACCGTATTGATCCTAGTATGAGGTCTGTTGCATTTACTGCACCATTCCATTTCCCACATGAGTATCTTGCCAAAGCCTCATTATGAGGGGTACTCATAAAATTTTAATCATCAGGTTTAAAAAATCAAGCTGTGAGCACAAAACTTGGTGATGGTGTCAGTCCTTCTTTATGTAATCACCTGTCAATCCAACACATTTTCCTGAAGATGGATGGCATGGCGGAGACCTCAGTTGTAGAATTATGCATTTTGGCTCTTCAGGAAATGCATCACCTTCCTGTCATTCTGGAAATGTGTGTCTGACAATGGTTTCTTCATCCTAGGAAAGAGGAAGACGTCAGTTGGTGCCATGTCAGGAGAATAGGGATGCGAGGCAAAATTTGATACCCCAGAGATGTAGCATCTCTGACTGTTTCCTGTACAGATTGAGCAAAAACCCCTTTTCACACAGGTTCCTGCAATGCTTCATTTTGAGAGGCTCCTGTAACCTCATCACAATATTTCAGTATTATTCTCCTGGGGTAATTTGTACTACACAATGGCATTGACAGATAACACTCAATATCACCTTGCCCAATGATGGCTGAGTCTTCATAGTTTTTGGCGGTGGTGAATCCACTCATTTGCATTGCTCTGTTACTCCTTTGTCTTGGAGTCATAGTGATACACCCAGCAGTCATAGATGGTGATTAGGTAGCTTTAACACATCTTGATTGGTATATGACAGCTACAATGTTTATGCTGCTGCCTTGGTCCCACGGCCTTTTTGAATGGATGTGAAAGTCGTGTAACCCAGTGCGCAGTGACCTTTGTCACGTTTGAAATGTTATGCAAGTTGCTTAAAACTGATTCACATTGTTTTGCACCATTACTTCGATTGTGATCTTCTGGTGCCGAGGGCTCCACTTCTCTTGTGATATCCAGTTAGTCAGAGATATTTTCTGCCATTTAATTCTTCAGCATTCAGAGTCTAGTGTGGTGCATAGTTGTATTACACTTCCACCAATGCAGCATGGATTGCTGCAGTGTTTTCTCCCTTTCAGTTGTAGAAAATGAATTATCACATGATACTTCACTTTATCAACGGGTTGAGTCTTTTCATTTTGGCTCCTCTAGTTGCATGCTATGGTGCAGGGATTTCAATGTGTGATAGGACGGCAAATGTGCATGCAAACAAAGAAAATAAAGATTTATTGATGTTATAATTAAAAATTTATGATTATCCCTCGTAATTATTTTGGCACATGGCCTTACAGAATTATCAGTTTTTAAAACACAAATAAATTACTGACATTAGCTGCTAGTGGGCGTTGATTTAAATCAATGGGGAAAATTGAAAATTTGTGCCGAATTGGGATTTGAACCCGGGTCTCCTGCTTACAAGACAGATGCACTGACCACTGCACCATACGGACACAGTGGTCATTGCAGCTGCGCAGATTACTCTAGCACACCACCTTTCAAACCCAAATTCTCAACTTATCTTACACTACATATGTGGTGCCCTTTGCCCATTATCCTCATTACACACAGCATTTCACCAATTTCCATAAGAGTTCAATCATGGTGTGCATCTGGACTGAAGTGATCAGTTGGTTTCCTCACCTTAATTATGTGTAAGTGCTGTCCAATCTTTTGGACATGTGAACAAAATCATCCATGAAATGCCACACAGAGAACCATATGAGAAGAGCAAGTATGGCTGCAGGCCACTAACCAGCCTCATTTGTCAAGAACTGCAAAATTTCAAGAACAGATTATTATAGCTCCTCTTATGATTTTACACACCTCGGTCAATACTAAAATTAAGAAAGGAGATGGTTTGCAGACTATTAGGTTGGTTAGTTCATTGTTTACACCAATAGTAGCAGTAACTGAGTGATGATGGTCTAGACAGATCCCTGACATTTACAAAACACCTAGCACTAACAGAATGGAAGCTAAAATCAAGAAATAATATATTAAGGACACTTACAGGTGCTAGCTGTGGATCTAATGCAAACACCATAAGAACTACAACCCAAGCACTTGTGTATCCTGTTCTCCTGTTTAGAGTAAAAGTAGCAATGTCAACAAAATATATATCCATCTAAATGTGCATCACAACAGGAACTCTCAAATCCAAACGCATTCCAAGGCTGTCAATACTCACCAGTATTGTCCCTCGTAACCCGTTACTCACCAATATTGTTCCTCGTACTCCCCGATGACAATGGATGAAACTAAAAACATCCAGAGCTTTACCAGTTCATGAAGCATTGAATAACTTACAGTGCACCAGACAGACCCAATACGTGCAGCAGTTCAAGGTCTGGACTCTTTGGATAGCCAACTATGATGGAAATCTCAACTTATAGCTATTGCCAGTTCTCCAGCTTTCATTATTACCTATACACACACACATACATATGAGCTGTGATTAAAAAAGTAATGGCAATTTTTTGATTTTGCGGGCTTTATACATCCGATTTTCAGAATTATGTTCCTGATGTATGTTTGCATTTTCAACTGTTTTGACTATTTAGCTTATTGTTAACAGTCAAAAAGGTTCTGTGGGCGTTTGCAAATGCTCAATGAATGTTTACTTTCAAAAGAGATGGATTAAAGATCTTGCATTAAATTTTGCTCGAGAAATGGAGTAAAGTGCAGCACCGCATTCAAAATGTTGACTGTGGCTTTTGATGAATCTACTATGAGTAAGACAAGAGTTTGCAAGTGGTGTAAGCATTTCTAAGAGGGTCAGAAAGATGAAGATGATGACCACCCTGGACACCGTAGCACAACAATTGCTGAAGAAAATTTGGAAGAAGTAAAGAAAATGGTTCTGGAAAATAGTCAAATCACCATCAGAGAGGTTGCTGGTGGTGGCAGCATATCCTTGGGCTCGTGCCATCAATTTTTTGAGATGTTTTGTGCATGAAATGCATAGCAGCATTGAGTTTGTTCCAAAATTGTTGAATTTTGACCAGAAACGACTTCATGTAGACATTGCTCAGGAATTGCTCAATGAAGCTGACAATGATGCAGAACTTCTGGAGAAGGTTGTAACAGGTGACGAAACATGGGCATACACATATGGCATTGAAACAGAGGTCCAACTGTCCCTATGGAAACTGCTTGATGTGACAAGACGAAAAAAAATTGAAAAGTTCCATCACACGTGAAGGTTCTTCCCACTGTTTTCTTCTATTGCAATGGGATAGTGCATCATGAGTTCCTGCCTTACGGTCGTACGGTCAATAAGGAATACTATCTAGAAGTTATGGACCATTTGTATGAAGCAATCCGAAGAAAAGACCACAACTATGGCAAAACCACTCATGAAAATTGCATCACGATATTGCTCCTACCCACACCTCAAAAAAAAAAAAAAAAAAAAAAAAAAAAAAAAAAAAAGTTATGTTGCCGCAGCCACTATATTCACCGGACATGGTCCTCTGTGACTTCTTTCTCCAAGGCTGAAGAGAAGCGTGAAAGGACGTCGTTTTGTCCCCACTGATGAGATAAAAACAGAATCACTGAAGAAGCTGAACACCACAACAAAAAGCGAGCTCCAGGATTGGAAAATTTGCTGCCATAAGTGCATCTTATTTACTTTCTTTTGCATAATGAATACTTTTCACCTAACTGAGGAGTTAACCCAGTGTATTGTTGTGTAGGACATCAGTGAACAAAAATATGTTAATTTATTTATTTCTACATTCAAAGTAGTCGATATTCTTGTGCCAAAAGTAACTGACACACACTGTATTAGTAAGTCTACTGTACAGTTCAAAGTTTGTTTTTATCAATATCCACACACAAGAACTTGGAACTTTCTATGCTGTTTATTTATTGCTTTTTTTTTTTTTAACAAAAAAGGTTTATAGCTAATCCATTTCTGAAAACCCCATAAATAACTAATGGAATCATCATTTACTCTTTTCCCTCTTTGTGCTTCTGTGCTCGGCTTGACAACAATGCTTATATCATCTGCAAAAATGACTAATTACGCTTCTAGATTTCAATAAAATAGTAAATCATTGACAAAGAGCAAGAAATGTAATGCGACCAACACCCATTACAATTTTCCAGACCGAGCGAGGTGGCGCAGTGGTAGCACACTGGACTCGCATTCGGGAGGACGACGGTTCAATCCCGTCTCCAGCCATCCTGATTTAGGTTTTCCGTGATTTCCCTAAATCGTTTCAGGCAAATGCCGGGATGGTTCCTTTGAAAGGGCACGGCCGATTTCCTTCCCAATCTTTCCCTAACCCGAGCTTGCGCTCCGTCTCTAATGACCTCGTAGTCGACGGGACGTTAAACACTAACCACCACCACCACCAATTTTCCAGACTCTGATGAAGTGGCGGCCCAATTTGTAAGACTAACATCTTAGTGCAGCTTTCAGCATGCTGTTTCATAAATAGGAACTAAATAAAGCACATGCCAACTCGTGTATCCCATACAAACTTAATTTGTCTGATAGAATTTATCATTGATGCAATCCAATGCCTCGGATGTGTTGAAGATCCCAACTGGTGTTATTTCATCATTCAAAGATTTTATTATGAAGGAAGGAAGATTGGATTTAACCCATTGCTAATGAGGTCATCAGAGACAGAGCACAAGCTCAGATCGAAGAAGGAAATTAATTAGCTGTGTCCCTTTCAAAACGAACCAACAGGTATTTGCCAAAAGTGTTGTAACAAGTTGACCGCCACATGCGTAGTGATAAATGTTTTGCCATCAGGCCAGCAGGCATATGGCATCAGCTGTGATGCTGCTATAGTTTCCAGTGGCCTCATGGCAGTCAACATGTTAGAGAAATCACAGAAAACCAAAATCTGGATATCGGGATACAGATCTGAAATGCCAATCTCCCAAATGAGAGCACACGGACTTACCACTGTCCCAACATGTTCAGTAATTTTATTATGTGCTCAGTGGAAGTATAAACAGATGCCTCAGTAGAGCAGCCCTTTTGAAAACCAAACTTAGATTAAAATATTATGTTGTCAGACCTTGTTCTGTCTGGCAAACTGCCCTAATTATTAATGTATTATACAAGTGACTGAGAACATTGCATCTTTTAGGGCCACACCTGTTAATTGTTTTATTGAAATAATATCAAATCCATATTGCCATAAAATGTGTGTGCAGTGTGGCTTAGTAGTTAGCGTTGCTGCTTGCATGCTGCGGGTCGCCAGTTTATCATTTCTGGAAGGTTCTGTATATAGTATTTGTGTATTCTGAAATATTATTGCATTGTATTACAACAGCTTAATCTAGAAAAGCCTTAATTTAATTTAATTTAATTTAATTTTTATTGCTACAAATATTTACTCCATGGATAGCAGCAGATCGATATGACACTTAAATGTTCTTTAGTTGTCAGCACTGGAAGACAAACAAAAAAACATTTTCCCCCTGACATCCCCACAGCCCTGAAGTAAGCAGCCAGGTGTATTTAGTTCACAGCCGAATTTGCCAACATCAGTTAGAATTAAGCACATATTAAAACATTATTGTGTGTCTAAATATTTTTGTTTGTTACTGAGAAAAACTGTTAATGTTAGTTGATGTCTTTGGATTCAGCTATTGGGTGATAGATGCAAAAATGGCTATGATGCCATCCTGCTTCTTCACAGGGACCAAGGATACTCTGAAAGTTTAGTAATGTTGTCTTGCAGAATCTTCTCTACTTCTTGGATTACCTGCTGTTCAGTCAGTTACACTGTACATGAGTGCTCGTTTATTGGTAGATGATACCCACGATTGATAGCATGTTTTGTGACAGGCCGCTTGGCCTGCCTTTTCTCCATTCAGGATTTGAAAGCATGCAAAAACAGCCATTCTGTGTCAATCATTCACCAACGTTGTTCCTCGGTCAGATCAGATCCTATTGGAAGTTCAATAACAGCTCCCTCCCCTGCAGTGTTCATAGAAGTAGGGGAGTAAGATTCTTTGCTGATGGCATTAAGCTACCCTCCTTTGGCTAGTTTGGCTGTTCCTACGCATATATCTTTAGGGATGAGTTGTGGCTGCTTGTGACAATTAGTGATCCTAAGTTCTCCTTGACCACCTACAGTACTTATGATCACTGGAGGCATATAGATTTCTTTTTGTGAGCTTGAGTGAACTCATCTCATTGATGATGGCGGAATAACATTACCTTCAATGCCAGTCACCCAGAGCAATCTCAGTTGTTTGTGATCCTTGAAGATGTCACATCTGAGAATGACATTATGACTACATTCTGATAAAATGCCAAATGTGAAAGGCTGTGTTATGGCATTGATTTAATATATTTTCCTATTGGCTGGACTTATTTCCCATATGTGACTTTCAGCAAACAAAATTATTATCATGTAATGTAGTCTTCTTTACTCGGTGATGATAAGTATCCGAAACTGGAAAAGAAAGCCCAGAGATAACTAGTGTCGAGACAGGGTAGCCGTTGATGATGTCAGTGAGGTTCCCTGATGACAGCCACATGACTTTCACCCGTGGTGGATTTTCATATGGAGTAGCCTCACCTCCATAGGTGGTTGCCTTCCATAGGTTTCCTGAATTCGGGAGTGGTTGGTACCTCTGTAGGATCATGGGGAACAGCTATGGCATTTTGGGGAGTGACCTCATCTAGGGTATGGCGATAAATTCCATCCCATAGGTCGACTGTAATTGTCTGCAGCTGACTGGCATTTATAGAACTGTTCTGATGTTTGGCATGTGGCAGTGTACTAGTTGTCGAAAACTCACCTTCTTTCTCTGAAGTACTATACAACATGTCCAGGGTGTCCACAGTGGAAACACCAAATGTCTGTTTCTGAGCAGGGCATTGTACTTGGTATAGGAGTTGGTTGTACCTGTACTGGGTGGATTCTGGATAGTTGTTTGATGACCACGGCATAAGTTCGAGTTTGTAAAGTCCATTTTTCCTGGTGTGTTTCACTGGTGATGGAGACTGGTGCTAAAGACTAGAACATATATTCCTTCAACATTCTATATTACTGTACTTAGCCAAGTATAAGACAGCCATGAATGTAAGATGACCCCACACCCTTTTTTCTTTTTAAAAAAAGAGGCTCCTTGAGAAAAATTTATTTTTAACATATTCTGACTAATCAAAATTACAAACTGTTTTATTTACAAAGTATGTGCTAAAAAGTTAACATTATACCTATTCTAAACTTGTGCCATTTATTGATTATCTACATTCTGATAATACCAGGAGGAATAAAATAAACAAAAAGAAATGTTTCTAGAATGAAATTTTCACTCTACAGCAGAGTGTGCGCTGATATGAAACTTCCTGGCAGATTAAAACTGTGTGCCGGACCGAGACTCGAACTTGGGACCTTTGCCTTTCGCGCGCAACTGCTCTACCAACTGAGCTACCCAAGCACGACTCACGGCCCATCTTCACAGCTTTACTTATGCCAGTACCTCGTCTCCTACCTTCCAAACTTTACAGAAGCTCTCCTGCGAACCTTGCAGAACTAGCACTCCTGAAAGAAAGGATATTGAAGAGACATGGCTTAGCCATAGCCTGGGGGATGTTTCTAGAATGAAATTTTCAGTCTACAGCCGAGTGTGCGTTGATATGAAACTTCCTGGCAGATTAAAACTGTGTGCTGGACCAAGACTCGAACTCGGGACTTTTGCCTTTCACGGGCAAGTGCTCTACCAACTGAGAGCTTCTGTAAAGTTTGGAAGGTAGGAGATGAGGTACTGGCAGAAGTAAAGCTGTGAGGACGGGGCGTGAGTCATGCTTGGGTAGCTCAGTTGGTAGAGCACTTGCCCGCAAAAGGCAAAGGTCCCGAGTTTGAGTCTCGGTCCGGCTCACAGTTTTAATCTGCCAGGAAGTTTTATATCAGCACACACTCCGCTGTAGAGTGAAAATTTCATTCTAGAAACATCCCCCAGGCTGTGGCTAAGGCATGTCTCCGCAATATCCTTTCTTTCAGGAGTGCTAGTTCTGCAAGATTCGCAGGAGAGCTTCTGTAAAGTTTGGAAGGTAGGAGACGAGGCACTGGCAGAAGTAAAGCTGTGAGGATGGGGCGTGAGTCGTGCTTTGGTAGCTCAGTTGGTAGAGCAGTTGCCCGCGAAAGGCAAAGGTCCCGAGTTTGAGTCTCGGTCCGGCACACAGTTTTAATCTGCCAGGAAGTTTCAAAAAGAAATGGTTTACATTAATCTTCAGACCATTTTCTTTTCTACTAGCGCTGTACTCTGTGGCATCACTATTTGTAATAACCACAACCACCACCACCGCCCTAATAGCACAGCTGTTAATTTATATCTTCATTGTCACAAATATTTTGCTGTTTGTTCCAGATATGTTGCTATTTCTCAGGTAATTGTTATTGTGGGACCTGAACACAGCTTTTTTTTTCTGACTATATATCTGATTTCGCTTCTATGCTGATGTGATAATGTTACAATGACTCTCGCTTCCAAACGTATCACCTGCCCACCGCTCTCTGTTGGTTGTGTAGAACCAACTGACACACCACCTTTCATAACAGTTATACGTCACGGCATGTGTTGACACCATTGCAGTAAGAAACACGAAAGTATGCCACTGGCCCCTGTCTAGAATTTTACCATTTCCTGTAGAAATGAATACTATTCTTGAGTATTTGTCCATTTCTAAAGACATTTTGATTCCAACTACAAATGGACTCTGGCAAATTGCAGTTTAAATGGAGTAAGTGTTCATAAAAAGCTAAAGTACATGATATACACTCCTGGAAATTGAAATAAGAACACCGTGAATTCATTGTCCCAGGAAGGGGAAACTTGATTGACACATTCCTGGGGTCAGATACATCACATGATCACACTGACAGAACCACAGGCACATAGACACAGGCAACAGAGCATGCACAATGTCGGCACTAGTACAGTGTATATCCACCTTTCGCAGCAATGCAGGCTGCTATTCTCCCATGGAGACGATCGTAGAGATGCTGGATGTAGTCCTGTGGAACGGCTTGCCATGCCATTTCCACCTGGCGCCTCAGTTGGACCAGCGTTCGTGCTGGACGTGCAGACCGCGTGAGACGACGCTTCATCCAGTCCCAAACATGCTCAATGGGGGACAGATCCGGAGATCTTGCTGGCCAGGGTAGTTGACTTACACCTTCTAGAGCACGTTGGGTGGCACGGGATACATGCGGACGTGCATTGTCCTGTTGGAACAGCAAGTTCCCTTGCCGGTCTAGGAATGGTAGAACGATGGGTTCGATGACGGTTTGGATGTACCGTGCACTATTCAGTGTCCCCTCGACGATCACCAGTGGTGTACGGCCAGTGTAGGAGATCGCTCCCCACACCATGATGCCGGGTGTTGGCCGTGTGTGCCTCGGTCGTATGCAGTCCTGATTGTGGCGCTCACCTGCACGGCGCCAAACACGCATACCACCATCATTGGCACCAAGGCAGAAGCGACTCTCATCGCTGAAGACGACACGTCTCCATTCGTCCCTCCATTCACGCCTGTCGCGACACCATTGGAGGCGGGCTGCACGATGTTGGGGCGTGAGCGGAAGACGGCCTAATGGTGTGCGGGACCGTAGCCCAGCTTCATGGAGACGGTTGCGAATGGTCCTCGCCGATACCCCAGGAGCAACAGTGTCCCTAATTTGCTGGGAAGTGGCGGTGCGGTCCCCTATGGCACTGCGTAGGATCCTACGGTCTTGGCGTGCATCCGTGCGTCGCTGCGGTCCAGTCCCAGGTCGACGGGCACGTGCACCTTCCGCCGACCACTGGCGACAACATCGATGTACTGTGGAGACCTCACGCCCCACGTGTTGAGCAATTCGGAGGTACGTCCACCCGGCCTCCCGCATGCCCACTATACGCCCTCGCCAAAGTCCGTCAACTGCACATACGGTTCACGTCCACGCTGTCGCGGCATGCTACCAGTGTTAAAGACTGCGATGGAGCTCCGTATGCCACGGCAAACTGGCTGACACTGACGGCGGCGGTGCACAAATGCTGCGCAGCTAGCACCATTCGACGGCCAACACCGCGGTTCCTGGTGTGTCCGCTGTGCTGTGCGTGTGATCATTGCTTGTACAGCCCTCTCGCAGTGTCCGGTGCAAGTATGGTGGGTCTGACACACCGGTGTCAATGTGTTCTTTTTTCCATTTCCAGGAGTGTAGATCCTATTGCCGGCAACACAATGAACTTAGCTGCTCACTTGCCACTCCCCTCCCCACAATCATCCTAGCTCCCAGCCAAGCTGGTGTCACTGTACCCTTTCCAAACTTTCAGTAATGCTGAACCTGAGCAACTGTGAAAAACAGACTGCAATATCTTGTAGTATGCAGGTCATATTTGACACCACCAACCAATACACAAATAAAAGATCGCAACTACAATTAAGTTCCATTCTCAAACTTCTGCTCTCCCTGCAATCTAGTGACGTCTGTTGGTACTACTATCTCCATGACAGGTCTTGCTGCTTTAATTTATTCCCACGATAACAATTAAAGTCAGTTTAATATGATTTATTTGCTTTGTTAGACATTTTATTCTGGATTAGTGTTACTTAAAACATCAAAAAACTATTGATTAATCGATAGTGTCTGCACTATCGATAGTCCTATCGTTTATAATGTAATTATTTTTGAATTGGCGCCTGACAGATTGTCAGTTCGTATTACCTCCATGGCATTTGGAGTGCAGATGGAAAGTAGATTGCATGGGGGTATTTAATCAACAACAAATATGGTGGCACCTTCGCCAGTCTAAGTTGTTTATAAACTATGTTGTTAATATATTGGTCGCTGTTGGGGAGGGGTTGTGAAAGAGGGAGTTTTCTTGTTTGTCTTTCAATGATGACAACTGACGGTTGTGCGCATCTCATACTGATGCATTATACTGACTTTCATCTTCAAAGGAGTGAGCTTGCTTACTTGTAGCAAGGAATACAAATGTAAATAAGGGTGTTGTAATACAACACAGTTAGTAGAGAAAAAATTGACATTTTAAAGATTTGTTAAGTGTTTCTGATTGTATTGTATAATGTATTTTAAAATAAATACAATTATTGTTATTAGTAATTAAACACGCCTGCTACAGTCCTCTTCTGTTTCTGAGTCCTCATTGTACTTACAAGTGTTTCCAGTTGTATGTGTTAACGTCTACAGTGATTCAAAAACACAAAACACTGACCCAATCCTAATGCCCCTGCGTCACTTCTGCTTTTGCAGAAGCACAAACATCATTCATATATTGGCTGTCCACGTTATGGTTGATTAGCGGAGCTTGTTTCTTCGAGGACACTCCAACTCCCCCAAAACTGAATACAGTAAAAGTACAACCCATAGTGTGTCAAGCTTTTTTATTTGTATGGTAGCTAGACATAATCATTAAAATATACAGCTGTATCTACATGCTGTCTGCTTTCAAAGCATTGCAGTACATTTTCATAAGTAATTCGGGCGAAATGTGAACGTTTCAGTGGATGTGAGACAACTAATCCCTTCTTGCCAAGAGTTGACTGTGAATGTCCAGGAATGTTTTTGCAGACCTCCAAATCCTGTAGATATTTCTGAAGCTCACCATTATTTTTATTTTATTTTTTTTCATTTTTTCAAGTTTACATCATTCTGCAACCTGATTAATAATTTTTCAAGTGTCACGAGGAAGAATTCTGCCTCTAAAGCTTCTAGCTCTGCGGGGTATTGTAGGAGGTGACCTCAGTGTGCCAACAATCACTTATTCATCCCTCATTTCGTTATTTAAATGCCACACAACAACAGGATTATTCTTCATAACACAACTATAATGCCATAACTGTATAATCACTGTCATTGGCTGGAGTGAGACAAAGAGCACAGCAGCGAAGAAGTGTTCCGAATGGTGCCGACTTGAAACAATCAGTACTTAAACCTACAGCTCGCCCTAAGTTTTTCCGGGCACGCCCTATTCCGATGGCGTTGCATGCACCTGTCAAAGCTGAGATAGACAGATTAACAGCTTCAGGGATTCTCCTTCCTGTTACCTCCAGCGAATGGGCATCGCCAATCGTGGTGGTTTCTAAACCAAACGGGAGTCTGCGATTGTGTGGTGATTTTAAAGCCACTGTCAACGCTCAGAGCCTCATTGACACTTATCCTCTTCCCCGTCCTGAGGAGTTATTTACCAAGCTCGCTGGGGGCCAGTTCTTTTCCAAACTTGACTTATCTGAGGCATACCATCAGTTGCCGTTGGATGCGTCTTCCAAGGAATTTCTCGTCATAAACACTCCTTGTGGGTTGTATCAGTACCAGCGGTTACCATTTGGCGTTGCTAGCGCGCCGGCCATTTTTCAGCTGTTTTTGGAACAGCTCACGGCTTCCGTTCCCGGCTGCATCAACTACATGGATGACATTGTTGTCACGGGGGCCTCCACTGAGGATCACCTTTGCAATTTGCGTTCACTGTTTCGGGTTCTGCATTCGGCTGGGTTGAAGTGCAATCTGGACAAGTCACAGTTCTTCCAACCCTCCATTGTATATCTTGGTTTCCACTTGTCCAGTGAGGGTATACGTCCTCTAAGACAGCACGTTGCGGCCATTACCGCTCTACCCCGGCCGTCTACGGTCAAAGAACTTCAGGCGTTTCTAGGCAAGATTGCTTATTATCACAAATTCATTCCATCCACGGCGGCGGTGGCTCATCCTCTGCATCAGCTGTTACGCAAAAACGTTCCTTTCTGTTGGTCCGACGAGTGTGAGCAGGCTTTTGTCCGCCTGAAGGCTCATTTGCAGTCGGCGCCTTGTCTTGCCACATTCCATCCGGGTCAGCACTTGGTTCTGGTGACTGACACGTCACAGTATGGCCTAGGGGCTGTTCTCGCCCATCGGTATGAGGATGGGTCGGAACGACCCATTGCCTACGCTTCCAAGACCCTCAACGATGCCCAATGGCGTTACTCTCAAATCGAAAAGGAGGCGCTCGCTATCATTTATGCTCTAAAAAAGTTCAGCGTTTTTTTGTATGGTTCTAAGTTTCACCTCATCACCGACCACAAGCCGCTGGTCTCTCTGTTCAGCCCCTCAGCGTCGCTTCCGGATAAGGCAGCTCACCGCCTGCAACGTTGGGCCTTATACTTCTCTCGTTTTCACTATGAGATTCACTATCGCCCCACGGCCCAGCACGCCAACGCTGAAGCGTTGTCGTGTTTGCCGATGGGCCCCGACCCGGTTTTCGATCGAGATGAACTACTGTTTCCACATTGATGAGGAAGAATGTCATGCGGTCGAGGGTTTTCCACTTACAGGTTCGCAGGTCGCGTCGGCTACTGCGCGGGATCTGGTCCTGCGTCAGGTGATCGGTTTTGTTCAACGGGGTTGGCTGGACAGGACCAAGGGCCGGGCATCGGATCCCCTTCGCAACTACCATGCCTTGCGCCTTTGTCTGTCTGTTCGTGAGGGTGTTGTTCTTCTGGCCACGGATGGCCCATCTCCACGGGTCGTGGTGCCAGCCTCTCTTCGCAAAGATGTTCTCAAACTATTGCATGAAGGCCATTGGGGGATTTCTCGGACTAAGTCCCTGGCCCGCAGGCACGTTTATTGGCCCGGTATTGATTCGGACATCACCCACATGGTCGCTGCGTGTGGTCAGTGTGCTCAACAACTGGCTGCACCCCGTACAATGCCCTCTCCATGGCCTGATCTGGCGCAGCCGGCTGGACAAGGGATTCATCATGTTACAGCAACGCCCTTCCATCCGCAATCAAATGGGGAGGTCGAGCACCTTGTCCGCACTTTCAAAAGCCTGATGAAAAAATTCCTTAGTGATTTTTCCACAGATGACGCTCTGTTGCAATTTCTGAGTTCTTATCGCTTCACGCCTCTGGGTGATCGCAGCCCTGCTGAACTCTTGCATGGCCGCCAACCGCGCACTCTACTGCACCTGCTTCACCCTGTCAGGCCTTGTACTGTGTCCGCTAGTGCGGGATAATACTCGGCGGGTGCCGACGTGTGGGCACGAGGGTATGGATCTCGCCCTAAATGGATTCCAGGGGTGGTCCAGGCTCTTCGCGGCCGCCGGCTTTGTGAAATACGTACGGACGACGGCACGGTTGTTCGCCATTACGACCAGATGCACCCACAAGTGGTGGCCACGCCGGTGCCAACGCCCCTTCTTTCGCCTCCACCAGCCCGAGAAGCCAGTCCTGTCGCTGCTGCTGATCTTCCGTGCGTGTTGCTGCAGCCGACGTCGTTACCGCTTCCGAGTATGCCGGAACCGGCCCCAGTCGTGACGCCGCCTTCTCCAGGACCCATCTCGCTGGAGCACACTCCCAGGTCCACGACACCTATGAATGCTGCTCCGGAGTTTTCACCCATCATCTCGTCCAGGAGGCACGTTCCACGCGCAAGCTTCCGTCCTGGACATTTTCGACCATACTCTCGTGTTACTCTGCGGGATCTTATCGGGGCCTCCCAAGAGGCCATGGATGTCTCCGCACTGTCCGTGTCTCCAAGGAAGTGAGTGTTTTTTTTTTCAAAGGGGGGAAAGGTGTTGTGACAGTGCCACGAGATTTAAAAGTGCCGCTACGTCAGTATGTGAACACGGCGATGGAGGCGCTCTGCAGCTCGGCCAAGCGCGGGAGCGCCACCTGGCGCCGGCCGCATGTCACGGCACGGCAGTTGAGTGACAGATACGGAGTTGGTAGCATGTAACCCGTTATTGTTTCTACGTTTGTAAATCCACGCAATTTATTAGTGATTAAGGTTATAACATTGATAATGTTGGATGTGTCAACTATCGATGTTTAATTTCCCTTCTTGTTTCAACTCAATGCCACCATCATGTGCTAATGCTGATTAAAAGTTGTTAACTTTTTACCCGGTATTGTAATATGTGAACAAT
The DNA here is from genome assembly GCF_023898315.1 of Schistocerca nitens. Classification (NCBI taxonomy): domain Eukaryota; kingdom Metazoa; phylum Arthropoda; class Insecta; order Orthoptera; family Acrididae; genus Schistocerca; species Schistocerca nitens. Next base: position 866,976,822 of record NC_064616.1, read on the forward strand.
GACATAGTTTCTCATTTGAAATCCAGTTAATAAATCATTACAGTGTCTCAATAAAAAAAAATATTGGTCTGGGTTCTTAATCAGCTAATGTTTGTTGAAGGACAACATTTCTAATTTTGAATGTTACCGTAATGTGGCATTGTTTTATTGGTATCCATACATCAGGGTATATACGACCCAGGACAACCGAGAGATCCGGGAATTTTTTCATTCGGGAGAAAACCAGGAAAAACACGGAATTTTTTAGAATTCCAGGAATTTTTCATTGTTTTAGTATTCAGTTAAATTTTTGTAATTTTGACTGGTAAGAACCGATACTCTACCAAAGTATATTACTGTATCCCAGTACTGCAGAATAATTCAACAATAAAACATAAACGAGAGAAATAAACGAAAATAACTTAAGGGGCTCCGGAACGTCCTATACTTGCAATGTTAAAATAACGCTTATAAATTACATCTTTCCTCACAAAGTATTTGCGGTAGGAAGTTGAACTTTTTCAGATTATTTATTGGAATATGGGCTACAACTTAACACAGGGATTTTACAAAATTTTATTTCAGTTATTAAAGATGATTTTTTTTTCAATTGTAATGAAAATTCACAACATTTTTTTGCAATTTTTTATTTATATATTAAAAAATATACAGTTTTTTTGAAAAAAGGCTGTGTTAAATTATGCAGAAGGTACTGTGTAACATTTACTGAAAGTTTGAAACAAATATGTTTGGAAGATCCTTAGAAAACATGTAATTAGTATGAGAAAATAAAAGTTTTGGGAATCGAGCGACAAAGATTGGATTAACTTTTTAGTGCATTCCAGGTCCATAGGATGGATTATCTTCATCCTATGCAAACTCCTCCTCCTGCTTCCTCTTGTTCCTCCTCCTGTTTACTCTTGCTTGTATTTCTAGACTCTTTACAGCCCTGTCTGCAGCCAAAAGGCGTTCCTTGTCTAAAGCAAGCATCGCTCGTACCATGTTAGAACCTATCTTCATTCCCATATTTCTAAATACCTTGCACCTTACAATGTTGCCATCATTGAAAGTCGCAACATCATACACACCAAAGTGAAGTGTTTCTATTCCAACAAATACAGTCTTGGGGATTCTCGACGATATAACACTATTTACACTTTCATTGGGGTTTTGAGTTTTTCCGTGAATACACTTTTTCAACAGTTCAGGTGCTGCTAAGTCTCTGAAAATAGGTTTTATCACCTCCATTATTGCATGAGGCAGACTATGCTTATGAGTGTACACTTCACCAGTTAGCAATCCTTTGTTATATTTACACCAACTGTCTTCTTCTTTGGGACACAAGCTATGTTGGGGATTTTCATCGGTTGAAGAAGTATGAAAAAAAAGAGCCCAAACAGCCTTCTTCATTTCGTCGACACTTTGTGTATTTTGCCTAATAGCCATTCCATAATAGTTCTGTATTTTGTCAATTACACTGTCAGTTAACCTTCCCTTCCCATCCAACCCTTTACCATCACTGAGTTTTTGTTTTTTGTACGAAGCTTTCAGTCGCCGAAGTCTTGTTCCCATTCGCTTCTGTACGTGTCCAATACACTCAAATTTCTGCACTACAACATCATCACCATAGGGCTTCAGTCCTTGAACATGTTTGAAACTTTTAGAATCACCGTCACCAAGGTAATTAACATATCGCACTTTATCACACGCCTCAGAACGCTGGAAAATACTGGCAACACCAGCCACTTCCATTCCTCCACTACTGCCACTATAGTTAGCTTTGCAATTATTTTCATGTGTACCTTGATATTTTTGTGGACATCTACAATACTTTGATATTACTGCTACATCTAAAACTTTCCCTGTATACATACTGGTGGCAGATACTACACCATGAAGAGATGTGTGTCCCCGTTTATGCCAGGTACCATCGAAAGCTGCAGTCAAATCTCTGTTACCATTATTTTCCATTACTGCCTCTTCCACAGCGTTCTTCATAGATTCTATACAGACATCTTCTACTTTAGACCCTATTAATTTATTATTGGTAGTGAACTTGGTTGGGGGATTTGGAAGATTCATGATGCCACAGAAAATATCACCTGCAGTAGCACCCTTACCAACTGAACGCAAGGAATAAACAAATCTAATGTTGTGTTCGTAGATTTTGCTACCATTTTCTTCAGTTGCAGTTACTGCAACACTGTTCCAAAAGGTGGTCATGTATGAACACTTATCACATTTCAGTTGTATTTCACTAGCAAGTCCTACGTGCTTTATTATGGAGAGTTCCAGACCAACTTCACTACAATGAATACATCTTACACAGTTTGAAAAAATTCCTTTGAGAACCGACATATCAAATATTTCATTCACATCCGATTCGCCCATAAAACATTCATAGTTTTCACTCATTGAACCAAGCTTCTTCTGTGAAGTATTTTCTTTCCCACTTTGACTGCTATGGGCAGGTGTACTTGAGAGGTTAGGTTCACTCACTTGGTTATCGTCTTTATTGTTTACAGTAATAACACATACCTATGGCTTTCCAACATTTCTCCTTTTCTTAAAAGCCTTCAGAGGATTTCTAATAACTTTACTTTTACTCATTATTATACTTCAACAAAACAGAGACTCAAGAAACAGAATTAATTACGAATATTTTCGAGATAACGACAGAGTAAATAAACATGAAACAATCGACAATCACACCAGCGATATATATTGAACCATCACAGGTTAGCCACAACACACACTTTCTCACACATCACTAAAATGTACCTGATGAACACGGACGTTAATAATAACACCATTTTACAGCAGTTTAACAGCGCCACAGTGGGTCACCCCCATGTAGAACACATTTAATAATAGTTGTAGTCTTCGGAATTGAATAAATTATATATCTATTAAAAGGTAATAGTCTGCAGATTCAGAAAACGCAAAAAAGTAAAAATTGAACTTTTCATGATTTTGAGCCTTTCCGGAGCCCCTTAAATCGCAAAGGAAATGCGCCATATACGACAGACTTTTTGCAAGCGTCTACCAACAACAAAATGTCAAAGGTTTTAGGAACACTATGCAATGCTTTATAACAACAAATTGCCTCCGATTTGCGTGATGTCACAACTGTTTACCTTAGATTGGTTTTAGCAGTTACGAGCGGGCTCATGCCCATTCGCAGTTGAATAGCGTTTGAGTAGTAGATTCTCCCGCTTCTGGCTACAGGAATGTGGCTGGTGGCTGTTAACTGTGCAAGCAGTAGCATCAAGCAGCTAGAAACTACCGGGAAAAAGAGGGCGCCATATTCATATTCTTGTGGGAAAACATCTCGTTTCACAGAGCGCCTAACATCCAGTGCACGTTGGTCTGTCGATTATTCATATGATTTTGAAACGCATCCCTGTAGGTTTTTGAAAATTTTTGTTTATTTCTGAATGAATCGCAAGTTGATTTTTGAATGCGTGCATAGTGTACGTGATGTCTGTCAGGAGAATCCTTGTCGCATCTAGAAATAAAATTGGGGCTATAAGAGCTGAGCGGAGTAAAGCCGAACGGATGAACGCCACTCGCTGTCTGATTATGTGGTTGATTGGGTTTGCAAATGTTCAGCGTTGTTATAATTACTAGCGAAATCCATAGATTCAGACTACCAGGAATAACAGGTGAGAAAAATTACGTATTATCTTCTAGGTGTATTCAAGAAAATGACATTTTGACATAACTTTTGGGCAGATCGCTACACTGGTAAGATCAGTTGTACAGTCCCCGGCTAGCAGGCGCTTAAGTTCTATTCTGGAAGTAACGCGGAAAATGTGTTGTACGAATATGTAACAACGCCTAACCGGAGAATAATCGCGGAATAACTAGTTTATTGTGAAGTTAATCGGCGAACATATTCTGATAATGGTAGGAATAGTTACAGAAACCTTGATGACAAGATTGTTGGAAGGAGAAGAAACGGGGACATCACACAAATTATGGAAGAATGTAACTATTCCAAATTTAAATAAAAATTTTGTACTACTAATATTTGATCTCATGCTTCAGAAGCTGGAGCATATGAATGAAATGTGAAACTATTTCCTAACACAACTTTTTGCTTGTAGTAGGCCTAATAGGCATATGATATTGGTACTTCATGGATTATATTGTCGTTTTATAAAAATTACCATTTGTGCCAAAACAGTCTTGTTTATTTGGTGTGTTACAATTGCTACAATATTAGGCAGCTTATTTCATTTTATCTAGCAGATAGTGACAAAATACACGTAATCAGGTCTTGAAACCACGCCAGTCTTGGGTATTATTTGTATTAACAGCTTTTCAGTATTAGATAACATTTCGATTTTTTTAAAAAAACTTTAAATGTGCACATTTTAGTATGGTTCACGAAATTCCGTTGCTCTTGCAGTATCCTGTCATGTTTCTTTTATGACAATGTATGATATTTTAATGTTTTACACGTACGTACATACAGGCTTCCTACGTCATGGTAGCTATGCATGCGCTGTGTCGCCTGTTATCTGGCGCTCTCTGGCATCTGCTGAAAGGAACCTGTTTCTAACAGGTCACGGGAAAATATTGCGAATGGTGGTTTGAAAAGCGTTACTTTCAAAGTAAATATCCTTTTACGTAAGTTGAACTATGTGCGAGAATGTACCATGAATTTCTTAAATCAAAGAGCGTTTGACTCTCGTTTAAAAATCAACTCTTTGATGACGAGCCATTTAGGAGAATTTCAAACCCTGACGGTCAGACATAATGAAATTTTGACAATTTTTGGCCAGATAGCTACACTAGTAAGGACCAGTTGTACAGTTCCCGGCTAGCAGCCGCTTAAGTTCTATTCTGGAAGTAACGCGGAAAACGTGTTGTACCAATATGTAACAACACCTAACCGGAGAATAATCACGGGATAACTAGTTTGTGAAGTTAATCGGCTAACAAATTTTGACAACGGCAGGAACAGCTACAGAATTCATGATGACAAGAATGTTTGTTAGAATAAGGAAGGAGGGTACGTATTTTGGAAATTTCAAACAAAAAAAATTTTTTTTGAATGGTTTAAAATTTTCAGATTTAGGTAGCATAGTCATGTTACATATCAAATTGAAGGGAATTTTTTAGAGGATAACAGTGGTGCAAGTTTGAGCTCTCTGGGTTGTATAGTTTGAGCTACAGCAGTTTAAAACAATCATCGATTGATCAAAAAGTTTTTTTTTTTTATTTTAAAACCCTTGAAACTCAAAAACCATTGGTCAGAAAAATTTGAACAGACATTTATGTCATTATTAAAAATTTTACTGGCACATTTGTGTGATATATCTTAAGGTGTAACACGCGCAAAGAAGACCAACATTATATGCGACAGCTTAGCTTCTCTTGCAGCTTGTTAACCTTAGAGACCAATTAACAGTGATGTTGCTGTTAGCTGACTACATCACGTGTCCTATGCTCTGAATATCCGCTGTCATCGACTGGCGAGATCACGTGACATGAGCTATGGCTGGCATACAAAAGCGCATCGCAAGCTAGGTTTCAATGATTCGGAAAGTAAACATACGGTGTTTGGTGGAATTCCAATGTATACTTTCGTAATATGAAAATACATGTTGCTGCACATCATAGATATTTCCAAAACATGTCTTTTTCCCTACGTTTTGTTTTCTAAAGTGTCGGGAAATTCTACGCCCGTGTATAAAACCATAACCATTCAAAGGATTCATAAGTTTTGCAGTTCCGAAGGAAAATATACTGTCACTTAACACGGAAAAAGTGTGTTTTCATCCGGGAGAAAGTGTATTTTTAACCAGGAAATCCGGGAAACGTCAGAGACTTTTTTTTCCTTGTCCATGTAATACACCCTGATACATGCATGAGAATGTTCACTGCAAACCTGTTGAAATACAATAGAAATTTGTAAGACCATAGAATTGAATGCTATTTCCTCTTGTGTTTCATAAAACTGTCAAATTTTAATTAGAGCAATATACTGTTGTAGTGGCGAGTTCATAGTTTGTTGCATATCTCTTGCACTAGGGCAGCACGTGTCAGTATCACGTGATTTTTTTAGCAACATTGACACTACCAAGTGCTTCAGTGTATCAGGAGATCTCGAACCTGTTTGGGATGTATCATTTGCCACGCTCTGGCCTTCCAAATTCTTCAAAATATATCTGCACGTGGCTTCAACAGCCGAAGCTTCATCTCTAAATGTGCGACTACTCCTATATACTACTGAACAATATAAAAATGTTGAACTCTGCAGCAGCAATAGTTTAATCTGTGAATATAAGATGACCCTGTACATTTTTGAATGACAAATTTGGGAGGAAACCTCTTCTTATAACCAGATTAATGCTGTACCTCCTGATGTATGGGGTGGACATTCAAGGCTGCTATAGTCTTGTGTACTTGGTCTGACATTTCTGGCTGCCACACACATTCAAATCATATAGTAGACATTTGTGATTGGTCTCTCATTCCAGAATAATTACTGTCATTAATCATCTGTTCACACAGACAGCACAACAATTACAGGAAATTGCAGAGTCACAACTTGAGGTCACTGATGATCCCGCAATCTGAAGCAGAAAACAGTTGACACAAAGTGTTCCAAATGGTGTCAACTTTCAATGATCAGAGTCTTAGGATCCAGCAGCCAATGTATCACACCCTTACAATAGCTAGTGTAACACATACTAATTCATGTATGTTACCAATTAATAATAAATCGGAACATACACAGTCCAAAGTGCCACCCCACAGTCAGTATTGACTCTTGAGCAAAAAAGTTTGACCACCCCATACCCTAGACTGCTTGAAAGAAACATAGTATTTCATAAGTATGGACATGCAGCAGGCAACTGGAAAATCTAGGCTGACCTGGAAAATACTGAATTTATTACTCCTAATGGCTTCTGTAAGATTACAGTTATGCCATTTGGACTGTGTAATGTGATTTATAAAAGACTTCTGTACCAAGGCACATCCCTTGTATGAGCTACCACAGGGAGATACCAAATTTGTGTGGAACAAGATGCAAGAAAGATCTTTCCTTGTCCTTAAGGAGGTACTAAAATCATGTTCAGTTCTTGCATTTCATGATGAGAATGCCAAGACAGAACTTACCACTAATGCTGGCCATTATGGGGTAGGTGCAGTTCTAGTTAAAGTTCAACAAGGTGCTGAAAAGGTGATAGCTTGTGCTTCCAACGTACTCTCCAAGTCGGAGATGAACTATTCAACAACCAATAAAAACTGCCTTGCAGTTGTTTGGGTCATCAACAAGTTTTGGTAATATTTAGCAAACCATTCACTGTTGTGATGAACCACCATTCTCTCTGCTGGCTGACTAGCCTGCAGGATCCATTGGGTTGATTGGCGAGATAGTCACCAAGGCTTCAGGAGTACATCATCACAGTAGCAGACAAACGGCGATGCAAACACAAGGATGCCAACTGTCTTTCAAGGAATCCTTTTGAGGTACACATCAGTGTGAATGAAATCTCAGTCATTGCTGCACAGAGGGAAGATCCAGCTGGAAACATAAGTCTTGAGGAAGGAGGAACCAACCAAAGGAGGATTCCAATTAATATATGGAATATTACATATGACGAACTATGATCTGATGCAGCTAAAACTGTTGCTTGTGATCCCAGCTCATCTGTAGCCAGCAATGCTGAAGTTTTCCACAACACTCCAACATCTGGTCACCTGAGATTGTTGAAGAGTCTTAGACAGAATCAGACACAGGTATCACTGAACAGGTCTCTATCGATCCGTTAAACACTACATGAGCCACAGTACGTTTGGCATCACCGCTAGCAGACATCAAGACAGATACAGATGAGCTGGCATGGATATCACAGCAGAATGCTGTCATGTAGTCAGCACACGAAACATGACATCAGCAGAGCCATTGACTTAAGTGTTTACCTGTTGGTGACGATACACCTGGCCCAGCAGTTTTTCTAGTTTCAACTACCTCAGGACCAGTCCCTCACCTCGTACCATGCTGTTTATGCATGCTAATGGCAGTCATTCACATTGGTCACATCCATATTTATCTCCATCTTGTCTCTATGCAGACAGTATTCAGTCTCTTTGCTCCCCCCATCAACAGACTCACACAGAGTTTTGTTCTCCCTTCCTGAGTTGAGCTCCTGGTTTTGTCGTTGCACCACCATCAGCTCATAAAGTTTACATTTGTTACAACAGTGATGGCTTGTGGTGTTGTCACACCTGGTACAGAACAAAAAGTATGAAATGCCAATGCTGAAAGCATGTGCTGCATTTACCTCTGGGGAATCCGGTACTAATCCAGGCAGAAGCAGCACCATTCCACCATACTGGAACTGACCTCTTGTGAAGATTCCCAAAGTTGACAAATGGGAATCTATGGATAATAGTCTGCACTGACTACCTTACCCATTATGCTGAATGTCAAAGTATAAGACATCATTATGAAGCATGGAGTACCCCATGTGACAATCTCCAATTATGGAAAAGTTTCCCATTTGAAGCTAGTATAAAAGGTAATTTCACACTGCAACATCACTCACAGGGTGACAACTGCCTACCATCCACAGAACATTTTACTAAGACTTTGGCAGATTGGGATACAATATTACACATTGTGACATTCACATGTAATACAGCAAAGCAAGACACTACAGGCTTCACAATGTTTTTTTCTGTTCCACAATTGCAAGACCAAATCAACAATGGATACACTGTTTCCATTTTAACTAGACGATGCACAGGTTGACTGATGATGCAAGGCAATTGGCTCACATTTGGACCCTGGGTGCCCAGGAGCAGGGCTGAGAGCACTAATGCACCAAGTACAGGTCAATGAGATACAGCCTGGGATACTTGATGTGCATTTTTATGCCTGTGCAGAAAGAGGGACTATCAGAAATGTTGCTAAAGAGTTACTTTGGGCCACATCTTATCCTTCATTGCTTGTCGGATGTCACATATTCAAGGAAACTGAAGAAGCACTTGACAGGAAGGGCTACCTTTGATGCTCATCGCAATGAAGAGGATGTAACAGCACTACCACAATGTGATGATCCACCAGCGCTGCCATACAGAGTACCGTTGACAGCATCTAGATGCACGGTGTTTTAGTCAACTACAATGATAACTTCAAATGGTGGATCGCTATTTCTCCAGGAGAGGGAGGAATGCCACAACTGTGTGCATGCAGTGCGGCATAGAGGTTAGCGTCACTGGCTGGTGTGTGGCAGGTTGCCAATTCAAACCTAACCACCAGCAATTATTCGTTATTTAGAATTTATCATTTGTTGAAGGTTCTTGAAATATCTTATATTTGTAATATTTGCATAGTCTAGAAGAATCTGTGTTTGTACAAATGGCTGCACACACTGTTCAGGAGGTAAGTCCTATTCTTGCTGTACATTGGTGTTGGTGATAAATGTGCTTTCAGTACTAACTGATGAACTTTACTGACAACGCCTCCTTTGGATTTGGATCTGATTTTACATGACCTTCAAAACTATAAGTTCTTATTGTCATCATTATTTCCATTTTTCAGATGGCTGTGTATGAGAAATTTTGTTTAATAAAACTCCTTGGTATTTAAAATGTAAAATTAGTAAAAAACAATTTATTAAAAATATGCCTCTAGTAGTAGGACACCTTCAGATAATGCATCATCTTGCTGATAATGACGACACTTTGAACAGCTGTGCTGGCCTTAGTCGCAAAACTGCTTGTGGTGTAATGTTTTGCATTCTCTTTCAAATTTCTTGAATCAATTTTCTAATAATATGTTAAAACAATAGCAATTAAAAATATATGATACATGTGAACTGTCTTTTTTGTTGTTCCCGTTCTCTTTTATCAGAAAAAGTAGCTTCTTTCATATCCCCCCCCCCCCCCCCCCCCCCCCCGCCATCTCAGCAACAGTCCACATTCATTTGATTTTGTTATCTACTTTGTCAGTTTCTGATGATGTATAAACATGATTTTTTCGCAACTTTTCCTGAAATGTTATAATACTGTTTATAATAATAATAAAACACATGAGAATTTTCCCCTGTTCCGAATATTTTCTAGGTTTGCCTTTTTTGTTCTGAAGGAAGTCTGATACCTGTAGTGATCTGAGATTTTTTTGAAGACTAATATTTTATTTATTTTTGGGGGTTTCAAAAAATTGTTACAAAATGGTATTGACACGACTTCTAGTTGAGGCATGAAACTGCACTGTGTGCATCCTCACAGATGAATAAAGATCAGAGTTAAAGTTGCCCAACAGTTCTTGACTTTATATTTTAAGAGTGTTAACTGGAAACTTTTTGTATTAACATGTAATGAACTTAAGTGTCTTGAGTTGTAAACAGTTATTATAAATACTATGATCATTGTTCTGCATATGATTTGGGGGGATGGTGTTAATGTAAAATGAAAGAGACAAAGCTGTAAAAATATATTATATAATACAATACTGCAACATGTACAAATATTAACAGTTAAACCAGAAAAATACTGAACCGATACTGAACTTATGATTTGCATGATGTGTAAATCATAAACTTTAAAACATCCATTCTGGCAAGAATCCAACAAATTGCATAACCATGTACACAAATAAATGTGGCAATGACAATCAGCTTCTAACCTTCCAATTTTAATGAAACTGGCATGAAACCTAGACAAATATCACTTATTTTTCTGTCATGTGACGTCAGTCCACTTTCAGTGGCAAATACATGAAGTATTGAATTTTACTTCAAGTTAGTATGAGTGCTACAGCATAGAAAAACATTGCACGATTGGTGATGTACATGAGCATAACCTTGCATATTAAGTTTTCAATTTCATTGCGGTTGTGTTTACTCAAATTTTCATTTAAATACTCTCGCTGCATGTTTCAAATCCAGTATTCTCTTAATATACCAGCAACTCTGAAATTATTTATAATGCCATTTTCTCTCATCAACAAAGAAAACTGCTGCACACTTCTTATATCACTCCTAGCAATCCCAATAATGGAAAATTTTACTTAAACCACTGTTTGTTTTACAGAAATTAACAGCAAACACACTTCAACACGCAGGCCATCCTCACCAGAAAATGCTGGATCCATTCCATTAAACTGGCAGAAGTATCTACTCTTATAAAAATAAAATGCAATGATCACACAATGAGAAGCACAAAACATTTTGCAGTAAACATCTTATAAAAAATATATTCACTTTACAGATGAGCATAAAAAAGTAGAAAATATTTTCACATAGCCATCAACGTCATGGTTTCTGTGTGCAATTCTGAAATGAGCATTACAGCTTTGATTTTAGCTGCCCCATTAATTTTTCCAATTTAAGAGCTTTCTGCATGTTTCCTGTGATCTTCAATTTCCCAGACATGAATGCAGCTGCTGGCTTTAATTTTCCTGAAACAACATTTTATTCATGTTAAACTCTTTCTGGAATACCACGACATGACTTTTTTTTTATGTGCACATGGAAAACAGTGTAATTACACAAAGATGAGAAACATATTCTAATAAATATGATCATCGACAGTTGAAAAAACTTTCACTCATTCTTTTTCTAACACTAATTAATTTCAAACAATTTAAAACCAATGATAGTGTGAAAAATAAGTTCAAATGCTTTCTTGTGTTCACTGCTCTTCACTGATCTAAGACAGATGATACACAGGAACTTAAAACTCCCCGTTTCATTTTGTAATCATGGATGAAAATTACTTGAAAAACATTGAAACAGCTCCACCTGGCGCAGAGTTGCACGGAAGGTGCACAAGGGAATACCTGGAATAGAACCTGGATCAATGTCATCATGTTCTCTTCACCAAAAAGGGCAGGATTTGTTTGACGTGCGACTGTCCTTTAAGTGTGGGGCCGCTACCCAGTCGTTAGACAAAAATTTTTTAAATATTTAACAAAAGTAATGAGAAGCAGCAAAGAAGCTACCATGGAGCATTGAATTAACAGCCATGAGTAGGTAGCTGCCAGTATAGTGACATGTAGATCACAATATTGAACATGCCAGGGGATTGTGCAGAGGTGACAGCTGAGCTCAGCGGCAAGTGGTGCCACGCAGCCGTAATCTTGTAGCAAGAGGTGGGGTGTCACCACACTAGGCAGAGTGTCCCTATGGAAGTGAATAGCACACTTCATACACTGGAATCACATTCTAGATCCTTATATTGTTCCAAAATGACAAGTTTCAACAGTCTTATGCTGCCATCATTTGATGTTATGGAACTTGTTAGAAAAGTGTTGTGTTACACTACATGAAGTCAAAGCAAAAAAGACACTCCACACACACACACAACTCTATCAATAACACATAGCTGACAACACCCTCATACCACCCACTCACTCATATCGGTGTCAGATATGACTCTCCCAAGCTTCCAACATGACTTGTGTGCTGAGGGGCCGTCTCCCGAGTGGGACACAATTGCAGCACAACACAGAGTGCTGTTGACATAAATGGCCATGACCTACAGAGGCTGCTGGCGTCAGCAGTGTAAGGCACCAGCTCAGCAGCATCAGGCAGAAGCCCCTGCCCACTCATCAGCCCCAACCAGAGTCAACGAGGAGAGGCATGCCTGCCTCACTATGCAATGTATGAAACTCAATAGTTCTTTGAAACCGTTTACAGTGTTTGCCCTCGGCTCCATGGCATGTCACCACCACTCACCACCCGACCGCTTCACAAGTGTGTGGAGGTGGCCAGGCCCTAGCTGCCAGATTCTTGGCAATATGAAGAGCTTCAAGAACTGTGTGTGCAGACTAATTCATGGAAATACGTTGAGTGGAGGTCCCATCTGTCTGGTTCTGGGTAGTGAAGTACACAAATGCAGCACTATGCTTTCTCACTATCACTGCCATCACCAAACCAGCCTCTCTCCACAATGATTCTGTATGTACCAAAAACTACTTTCTCTCCACATGAATATGTAATGAAGTCATTCCACAAATAGAAGTGGGACTGATCTGTGAAGGGCACATTCCTCCTTTTGTTCACTGTCCAATCTCAGTGTCGCTGACTCCACGACGAACAGCTTCCTCTGTGAAATGCTGGGCATGGGAAACATAGTGCAGAAACTTATGAAGAAACTTTACCTCCTGAGATAACTGCATTTCCTGAAGACAACTGTCTTGCAGACTCCTTATGCAGATCTCACAAGCCCAGTTTCAGGTGTAATCTGTGATTTACAATTGTTGCACACTTTTTTCTTTTCATTTCAGTTTCTTCCAGATTAATGCTTAGCTTTCAGACACTACTTTTTTGGTCACACATTTGCACTGACATCCAACAAATATATCCAAAATGACAACAAATGAATGTAACAGTAACAAAGATTTGTCACCCTTTGAAAAATGATGTAGATGTCAAAGTAATTGGCAAAGATCACACGAGAGAAGAATGAAGACCTTTAACAGTTGAATGTTTTTCCTTAAACTGTTCCTTTAATGTGAAATTCTTTAACTTTCTATTTGTGAAATTTAAGTAAGTTTTGGTAGCCCTCTGATACAAATTAAGATATCTTCAGCAAGAATTGACAAATAAATTATTTTAAAATTATTATATGTAACTGACCTGAAAACATATTGTAAAAATCAGCTGCATCCATTGATAAAATCGCATCAGGATTTGAAGCTGGCTTGCCTTTTCCTGCCGCCCCATTTCCATTCTTCAAGTCTATATGCCAAACACCTTCCTCAGCACCTATATATATAAAAAAAAATAGACAGAAACTACAGAAGTTACCTTTTTTTATACATAAAATGTCAATCAAAAGTTACAGAGAGCAATATGGCTGTAGCTTTACAGTGCCATAAGACATACTGTGCTAATGAGCTAAAGGCTGATATGAGTGTAGATTACCAAATTTTAATTTTGTATAATGCTGAGTAGAAAAGTCTCAATATTTAATTTAGACTCAATGGACCTAAAATCAATAATCACAAAAGATCTTTTGCAATTAAATTTTAAATCATGCAGGGACAAAAAATAATGTATACAGTTCACAGACAATTCAGAATATGATGAATTTGTGGTTAATCATTGATGCACATATGATCAGTAAATGTGTGCATGTAGAAAAGAAATAAATCAGGATGGACAGTCTACAAAATGACCGTCTATGCTGTTTTGGGACATGATAAAGAAAATGGTACATTCTAAAAGTCACATTAGTGACACAGCAAAGACAGGATGTTCTACTGTGGCAAGTGGTCCCAAAATTTCCTATTCAGTGTGACATTTTATAGTACATGTTAAATGAATTACTTTTTTCAAATGGCAACTCTTTCATGAGTAACATTCAGAATCTCTTTCTAATAGTATGGGTTTTGAGTACGTAACAGAGTACAAGCAGTGTAAGAGCTGCTGAAGCTGATCATTCCCATGATTAGGAAATATAATTTTGAACAACATATTTTATACAAGTCATAGCTGAAGTAGTTTCAGGTAGCAGATTAAATACACTGAGCTAGCTTATTTGGCTGACGTGGAAGTAGACACTGGTAAATGTTGATGGTAGGGCATGGGTATGGGTATGTTAAAAACCACATGAGGCACCTCATCCTGCTTCCCAATAGGGCACTGTTAAGCAAGTTATAGAGGTATTCTTACATGGGAGGATGTTTGCATGGGAGTAAACACACAATCTCTCACATATTTAGTGGTAATACAGACAAGTGACATAAAATGGGATTAACACATAAAATCAGTATCAGAGAAAGTGAATGGATGTCTTAGATTTGTTGGGTTGAAGGTAAATGTAGTGCATCTGTAATGGAAATCGGACGCAAAACACTAAGTGTGCCCAATTTTATATTATTTTTCTAGCATTTAGATTCCTTATCATGTACACATGACATCAGACATTGCCTAAATTCAGATATGCACTGCTAATAATTGTAGAAAGTCTGACAAGCCCATATGAAAATTAAACAAATGTTAGGGGGGAAACAAACTGAAATCTTTGGAAGAAAGGTGAATTAGTTCATGCAAAACACTGTTGGGTAGTAAATTATTTGAGAAAGATTAAACAACAGTTCTGCTATCACCATCATGTATTTCATGTGAGGATCAAGAGAGATTAGAGCACATACACAGTAAGTACACACAGACATTTTTCCCCTCTCTAACGACATAAATCCAAGAAGACAAAAAATTAATATCGGTATGACATACCCTCTGTTGTGCACAGTACAGTGACTTGTTGAGAATACTTGTAGATGACTGACTGGTGAATGATGTAGGAACAGACTACTGATTGATCATATGATGTGCACCTTCAGCAAGGCAAAGAACCCTTCTATTGCTTCTGATCTGTGTCATAATGGTCTGAGAAAAAAAAATGTAGGTGAAAGCTATCCTAAATCCTATTGAGTAAATCTGGGTTGCCACTGAGCATCCTAAATCCTATTGAGTAAATCTGGGTTGCCACTGAGCAAGATGTATGAACTATATGTGAGTTGAGGGCAGCAGCAAAGTGATCATTGATCACAATTCTTTCCCAATGCTTTCAATGTTTTGTGGAATACACCACATTAACTAATTACTTATCTCTACGTCAATTGCTCTTGCTCATGCTCTTGCTCCCCCCCCCCCCCCCCCTCTCACATTCTACTTATACTGTTAGACAATGACAATGAGGTACAGCAACAAGCAAGATTAGGATTTCATGTTTTGTCAACATTGAGGTTAATAGAGAGAGAGCACGAGCTTGGATCGGGAAAGGGAAGGGAAGGAAAGGAAACTGCCTGTGTTCTCTCAGAGGAAGGTGCATTAAGTGACTTACGGGAAATAGAGGAAGTCTAAATCTTTATGGCTGTACGGAAATTTGAACCAATGTCCTCCTGAATACAAGTCCTGTGCCTTATCACTGTGCCACCTTGCTTGATAACAGTACCGAGCGAGGTGGCGCAGTGGTTAGCACACTGGACTCGCATTCGGGAGGACGACGGTTCAATCCCGTCTCCAGCCATCCTGATTTAGGTTTTCCGTGATTTCCCTGAATCGTTTCAGGCAAATGCCGGGATGGTTCCTTTGAAAGGGCACGGCCGATTTCCTTCCCCATCCTTCCCTAACCCGAGCTTGCGCTCCGTCTCTAATGACCTCGTTGTCGACGAGACGTTAAAACAACACTAACCTAACCTTGATAACAGTGAGGTCAAGGAATTTTTATAATATTGTCTCTGATGGAATCTCACACACACTGCACAAGATTCCCAAAACAGGAAGTGTCAGTTAAATGAGATAAAACTCAACATCAAGGGCACATAGTACCAGTTTGCTTATCATTGACATATGGAGAAGATTAGCACTTTCTTGTTGGTGTTGACATCATGAAATACTTGTAGTAGTGAAGGGAAGTTCCTTTAACCAAAAACTAAAATCTGAAATAATGATGATAAGGACAATGATACTACTATGAAAATATTAGTCTCGGCTATAAAATCCAATGTTGTACCATCTCACAAGAATTTGCAAATTGCATTATGAAACCACCACACAGGTGCAGTAAGGATAATATCCTTCATTGACAACTAGTTTTGATCTCTCCGACATCATCTGACTGAGAATAATTATAAGTACAGAATTCAGTGTGTGTGTGTGTGTGTGTGTGTGTGTGTGTGTGTGTGTGTGTGTGTGTGTGTGTGCCCACATTTCCTGAATATAATATGTGACTGGCATCAGCAAACATTGATGAATCATATAAAATTTTTTGTGGTATCGTATTGACAGCAGAGTCGCTATACTTAATGCCCGTGGATTTCCTGTATCAGTAATTCCTGTACCAATGATTTATGCCAGTCAGAATCTGATAGCTTGATCCAAACTAAGTGTCTATAAATTGTATAATACATACAGCAGCTTTCTGGTGGCTTCATGGTGACTTTTTCAAACACCACACAAATGTAATGAGCAAACACACCAAGGTCCCTGACTGCTGTACTATAAAAAGGCTCACATTTAAGTTTATGAAATCTATATGTGAAATATATGCTGACTATACACAGCTACCATGTGCCATATGTGCCCAAGTGCCTGACAGGTACTGCATACAAAATACCCCCTAAAAGATCTTTGTGATAGGTCTTTTGGTGAGAAAACTGTTTCCCCAACATTCTTCCACTATGTGACCACTACCTTTTCTCATCCTCAGATATACATGGACAGTCCATCATGCATTTCTTCAAATAGTCTCACCTTATTATTTGACAAATGTATCTCAAATACGTGATTTGCTTTAAAGGGTACAAATTGAATTACAATGCGACTGTCTCCCTAGGTATGACTATAACATGTCTACTTGCAGCAGCATAACACAATGCAGCTGTACGTTTACTTTCTGCAAGCCCTTCAGAGTTTTGTCATTGTTCACTCATTCTTCAACACACTATGAGTGTGCATGTGTTACTACTGTTGTCTGGTCTGTAATTGATGGGCAATCCCATTTGTGTGTGTGTGTGTGTGTGTGTGTGTGTGTGTGTGTGTGTGTGTGTGTGTGGGTGTGTAGAAAGAGCTACAAACATGTGTAGTCAAGAAAACTTGACGTTGCTATCACACACTATCTGGTCAAAAGAATCCGGACACCTATTGCTGGGCATTAACATGGGGTGTGTCCACCCTTCGCCTTTATGATGGCTTGAACTCTGCTGGAGACACTTTGAATGATGTGTCTAAGTCTGTGGAGGAATGGCTGCCCATTCTTACTCTAAAGCCGAAACCAGATAAGGTGGTGATTTTAGACACTTGGATTTGTCGGGAAATTATGTTCTAACTCATCTCAAAGGTTCAGGTCAGGACTCTGGGAGGCCAGCCCATTTCAGGAATGTTATTGTCCACAAACCACTGCCTCACAAATTGTGCTTTATGACAAGGTGGCATTGTCTTGCTGATTTACTCACTCATTGTCTCTAAACTGTTCTTCTGATGTACGCAGCAGACAACACTGCAAAATGTGTTCATATCTTTCTGCATTTAGTATTTTCTTAAATGCAATAAGGGGATTTCATCCTAACCACAAAAGACACCCCCCCACACTGTAACACCACCACTTCTGTACTTCACAGCTGGCACTACACATTATGACAGGTGACATTCTCCGACATTCAGCCACAGCCAGATCCTTCCATCAGATTGCCACACAGGGTATAGCATGATTCATCACTGCAAATAATGCATTTCCAGTTATCCACTGCCCATAGGCATCATCACTCTTTACACCTGCCTCCAGCATCACTTAAACATTGACTACAGAATAGCTTGGCTTATGAGGAGCTTCTTGACCACAGAACCCCATACTTTTTTCTTTTTTACAACCAACTTCCACAATGCTTGATGGTCCCTGTCCACCAGTACATGAGGTTCGCCTAGTTTCAGTTTACCCGTGGTGGTTCCTTTGCATTTCCACTTCACAATCACATCGACAGTTGATTTGGGCAGCATTACAAGGGTTGAAATGTCACTGATGGATTTGTTACTCAAGTGACATTCAACAATTAGTCCACATTCAAAGTCACTAATCTCTCCTGACCGAACCATTCTGCTGTTACTGCTTCTCTACTGCTCTACTGACAACATAATACTTCCTGCCTCCTTTTATACTGGCAGGTCTGCCTCTTGTGGCATCTAGTGATCAATTCCACAGTATGTGTTACATACGGGTGTGCAGTTACTTTTGATCTCTCCACGCAAACTTCCAACAAACTGGCCTTGCAATATTCTGTTCAGTGGTAATGTGGGAGTCTCCAATGTGTTTAGGGAGAAATGCACGAAGAGTTCAAATCAAGCTGTATTAACAGTACAAAATGGGAAAAGCATTATAAGTCAAGAGCTAATATTGAAGTTCCCTTGTTTACATTTTGGAGGTGGAAATGCTATTAAAGATAAAGTGAGAGTTTTGAAATGTTTGTACAGCTCAAGAGATGAATAAGAATGTACTTAGTAAATAATTAAAATAATGGCATTCTGGAAATAATGCCAGATGAGGCCTATAAAGCAATATGCTGCTGAGAGATGGTTCAATTGAAATTAATAAAGCTGGATGGAAATTATTACAAAAGAAACTTGCAAAATTATTCACAGAACATTTGAAAAAGATGACAATTTAAAAAAATTGAGCAATGTTGTAATTTTTTTGCTTCACAATAAAGGAGACAGACATGACATAAAAGAACTATTGATCTATCCACCTCTCAGTAATGTACAAGATATTCAGTAAGTTTTAATTACCAATTTGCCTTAATGTAAAGTTTAAAGAAAGCCATTTCATCAAAATCCATACTAACTGGCCTTTAGAAACTATGCCTTGCTTTAACATACTGTGGCATTCAAAGATTTGTGTAGGTAACTAGCTGTAGCTGTATACATGTAAATTTATTCTTGACTGGTTTCGGCTATTTCAACCACAACCAATTTAAAGAAAAATTATGACATCTGTTGGATCAAAAATGCATATTGCTCATAGAGATACGTTCATATACCAATTGTATTATACACTGAGGTGACAAAATTCGTGGGGATAGCAATATGCACATATACAGATGGCGATAGTATCACATACACTTGGTATAAAAAGGGCAGTGCATTGGCAGAGCTGTCATTTGTATCAGGTGATCCATGTAAAAAGGTTTCCAATGTGCTCATGGCTGCATGTTGAGAATTAACAGGTTCTGAATGTGGAATGGTAGTTGGAGCTAGATGCAAGGGGCATCCCATTTCGGAAATCGTTTGTGAGTTCAATATTCCAACATCAACAGTGTAAAGGGTGTGCCGAGAATACCAAATTTCAGGCATTACCTATCACCACAGATAACACAGTGCCCTATGCCTTCTAATGACCGAGAGCAGCGGCATTTACATAGAGCCATCAGTGCTAACAAACAAGCAAGACTGCACGAAATGATGACAGAAATCAATGTGGGACGTATGACGAACACATCCGTTAGGACAGTGTGGCAAAATTTGGTGTTTATGGGCTATGGCAGCAGATGACTAATGCAAGTGCCTTTGCTAACAGCACAACATAATCTGCAGTGCCTCTCCTGGGCTCATAACCATATCTGCTGGAGCCTAGATGACTGGAAAACTGTGGTCTGGTCAGTTGAGTTCCCATTTCTGTTGGTAAGAGCTGATGCTATGGTTCAAGTGTGGTGCAGACACCACAAAGCCAGGGACCCAAATTATCAACAAAGCACTGTGTAAGCTGATGGTGGCTCCTTATGGTGTGGGCTGTGTTTACACGGAAAGGACTGGGTACTCTGTTCCAACTGAACTGATGATTGACTGGAAATGGTTATGTTCGGCTACTTGGAGACCATTTGCAGCCATTCGTGGACTTCATGTTTCCAAACAACGATGTCATGTCAGTGGGCCACAACTCTTCATGATTGGTTTGAAGAACATTCTGGACAATTCAAGTGAATGATCTGACCACCCAGATCGCCCAACATGAATCCCATCAAACAATTATGGGACATAATCATGAGATCAGTTTGTGCACAACATCCTGCACTGGCAACACTTTCACAATTGTGGATGGCTATAGAGGCAGCAGGGCTCAATATTTCTGCAGGGGACGTCCATGTCACATCAAGCTGCTTGACTACAATGGGCAAAAGGAGGTCTGACAGGATCTTAGGAGTTCCCAGTACTTTTGTCACCTCAGTGCAGTTTTTCTACCAGTGGATGATGGTTGAAATAACCAAAATCAGTCAGGAATAAATTTAAATATATACAGTTGATGGAAAAAAATGCTTTTCTATAAATATTTTAATATTGTAAAGAATGTTTATGACAATGTTACATCTTGCACTACAATTTATAAGGATAGTGGAACATTCACAATTGAAATATCAGTCAGGCAAGTTTCCATAGCACCAGAACTATTTTCAGCAGTCCTAGATAAAGTCATTTGATCCATAACCTGGGAAAAGGAGGAAGGAATAAAATTTACTGGAACATACCAGAATGACATTTGTTTTGCTAATGAGCTTTTTCTGTTTGGCTCTAGTGCAAATAAATTCAATAAGAATTGAACTTTATAGTCAAAGTTTGAAAATAGGCCTGAAAATCAATTACAAGACTAAAATAATGTCTAATAATCAAACCAAAAACAAAACTGAACAAACTAATGACAAACTAGGGTAATTGAAGACAACGACTGGCTGGACGGCAAAAGAAATTAACAGAACAGTATTAATTATTTAAATAAAACTGAATTTTTAATATAGCACAATTTTAGACCAGACTAAGAAGTATAAAATAATTTCTCCTAGTCCTCTATTGCAACTACAAAGAGGAGGCTCATCATGGAGTTAAAAAAACCCAGATCAACCTAGCATCAACAACACAAAGATGGCACAGGAGAGTAGATTCCCACCGGGAGAGGCAGAGGGAAGAACATCACAGTGGTGGGAGTCTCCTTGACTGCACGAACTTTATTAGACAGGAGGTAGCCCCCAGGAGTCAGTCCACAACTGAGCAAAAAGGGATTTGGCATAAAGCTGCAAATCTCAGTAAACACCCCCACACATGACAGGCAAGAGATGGTGTCTTGTGCCAGTGGAAGACATGAAGGTATACCCCATGTGACTGGTGAATTTAGAGCCATTGGTACAAAAAACAGTGGCCTCCTCAAACTCTCATAAGAGTGATGGAACAAACAATGGAAAACCATTGAAGCAAGGGAGGTTTGTGGACCTCAGAAGAGATCCATCTGAATCCAGGTCTGAGGAACTAACCAAGGAGGGGTGGTCGGAAAAGAAAGCAGGGAAGAAGACAAGGTGGGGAGATGGAAACTGGTAGAGAGAAGCAGAGGGGTGAGCAGGGGAAGGGCTGGTAGTGATGGCATAGGAAACCAGCAGTTGGGACCACTGAACTGAAAGGGAGGGATCACAGCATCAACCAGAAGACTATCAACAGGGCTAGTGCGAAAGGCACCAGTGACTAGAGAGATATCACAATGATGAATCGCGTCCAAGATGAGCAGCATGGAAGGGGTAGCTGATATATAAACTTAACAAACATAATCCAAACAAGACAGAACTAATGCCTGATAAAGGTAGAGAAGGGTCAAGTGATCCGCACCCCAAGAAGTGAGGGCAAGGAAGCAGAGGACACAGTTTATGAAAGCAGCCAACATTCAGAAGGCGAATATGTGCAACCAAGTAAGCTTGTTGTCAAAAAAGAAGACCCAGAAACAGAAGTCGGGGACTGCAGTCAGGTACTGGGCATCAGGATGGACCATAGTACAACAACAGAAACATGCTACCCTCAACTTATGGAGAGAGAACTGAAAACCGTGTGAGAATGTCCTCGAGGAAGTGCACTGGATGGCACCCCGGAGCTGTCACTCCGCAGGGACCACCAGGTGAGAACAAGCTAAAATACAGAAATCATCCACACACAAAGCAGGGGTGACCAATGGTCTAGTGGAAGCCACAAGTCCATTAACAGTGATGAGAAAAAGAAGGAAACTTATTACAGAGCCCTGTGGAATGCCATTCTCCTGAGTCTGGAGAGCTGAGAATGGTTCCAACCCAAACTGGCAATAAAAATCAGGAGGGGGAGCCCCGAATACCCCACTCATGGAATGCAAGTAGAATGTGATGGTACCAAGCTGTGTCATTGGCCTTAAGATCAAAGAAAACTGCGACAAGATGGTGACACTGAGAACATGTCTGCCAAATTGCGGTTTCCTATCGAAACAGATAATTGATTGGTGACTGCACCTCCAAGAAGCTGCAGTGGTAAGGAGATAAAAAAATCTGGAGATTCGAGGATCCAACTGAGCCAACAAGCCATCATCTATTCAAGTAACTTGCAGGGGACATTGGTCAGACCTACTGGCTGGTACCTATCAAGGAACAATGGATCCTTGCTGGGCTTAAGACCAGGAACCACAATACTCTCTCTCCATTGAGCCAAATATGATTAAATATATGGAGGGGATATTGTCATTGTGGAGGACTGAAGTGTTGAAGCAATTGGCTATGGATGGAATCAGGGCCATGGGCCGAATGGTGAATGGAAGAGAGGGCCTGAAGGAGTTCCCATTCAGTAAAAGGTTCAATATAGGATTCCACCTGACAAGGGGTAAAATATAAGTGGAGAGCTTCAGCCTCTGTTTCCAGAGGAGAAAGGTGGCTGGATAGGAGGCTGACACTAATGCTGTTGCAAAATGGGTCACGAGGTGTTCCTTGAGAAGTGATGGATTCTTACAAAGGCCATCTTGAAGTGCAAAGCTCAGAAAAGAAGACTATCATTGACAACCTTTGAGGGTGCGAAGAGCCGTGCTCCACCATGAAACCAGTCAGCGATGAACAGGTCCCATCAAGCAGGGGATGGCAATGCCAGGAAAATGGCAAGAGTGCACATGCAGTTTTACAACACTACAATAATTATTTGATTATGACATAAAAAAAGAGTCAGTTTTATATTGCTTAATCTAAGGTCAAGGCAACTTACCTTTCACTTCAAATTGGAAAACTGCATTCGTTTTAGAAACTAGTTCTGGCCCCATACTGTGACGAATTGCATTAAAAATTTTTTCTATTTGGCCGCCTTTCTGTGTTGAAACAGATAATTTATGTCCACCTTCTTCTGGGTTGTAGTCCAAGAAAAAGTCCTGCATTAAATTATCATTATTTGCTGGAAAAAAAAAGGACACATTACAAACAACATAAATGAAAGGAACACATTTTACTACTTTTATTAATTCTGTTGGCTCTCCCAAACTTATATACATCTCCAACATAAAACTGAACATAAATACTGCTCTCAAGCATTCAAGAATTGTTGCATCTCCATTTATTGCAGAATTGATTCTCAGAAGGTACCATGCAGTAACCACTTAAGCCTGTATCAGAAGAGGCTCAAAGCCTATAAAAGTTCGCACACCATATCACTGAACATTAGTTCACCATACAAGACAGTATGGATGCTGTTTTTTGATGATATGCCATGCCCCTTTTACATACAGGATGCAGTGAACCATCATTAAAAAGAAGACTATTTTTTGCAAGTCAGTGTACTTGAGTCACAGTCAAAACTCGTTGGGCAATACAGGACAGCACCATCAAATTGAGAAAATATGCATTAATTTAGTGAAGTAATTTACAATATTAATTCTAACATAGAGGCATATAACTAACAGCATGTAACAGCAGAACTATAATCAGGCCACAGCAACAGCCTGTCAGCTGGTCACTACTACCTATACTGAAACCTCAGTAGAAATAGCCACATCTGTGCCAGCCATTTCCAGGAGCCATTGGCCAAGTCTGCGACACTGACCATCTGCCACATGACAACAGCTAGACTCTAGTCAGTGGAATCTGTTCCACATTTCACATTTCCAAGGGACATAGAAACATAGTCTCTTCCACAGAGTCTCTTCCACAGAGTCGGCCCTGGGCAGTTGTATTTAAATGTCCAGGTCCAGCCCACCATCGTCGGTACAGCTGGGCCATGTGATGACACACAGCCCACAGCAGTCATTGCTGTAATTATGATGCAGGCCCAGCCACCT
This sequence comes from Schistocerca nitens, assembly GCF_023898315.1. Classification (NCBI taxonomy): domain Eukaryota; kingdom Metazoa; phylum Arthropoda; class Insecta; order Orthoptera; family Acrididae; genus Schistocerca; species Schistocerca nitens. The sequence continues at coordinate 867,001,359 of NC_064616.1, forward strand.
CATCTGAGCTGTGAGCTAAGGACCGCTGTCGGCCTGAGGCCGGGCAGCGAGAGCACTCTCTCTGCTGCCACCTCATGGTTCAGGCCGCACAGTGAGTTCCAGCCAGATCCGCACTGTGGGGGACCACTGCCACCCAACGCCAATCTTCTGCCTCTAGTTCCGTGTTCATCACCCATGTAACCCCACTGTGTATGTGTGCCTAGCCCTGGCTACTGGCTGCCTTTTTACTGCCCCATCATCACATCTCGTGCTGCCGGCATGTCCGTACCGTCTTGCTCGGGTCCAAGGGACACCACCACTGCCTACTGCAGATACACTCCCATGAATTCGTGTACAATTATAATGAGGAGTTTTGGCAACAAATTGGCTGCCTACATCACCTTCCTCTCCGCCCACCACCAGCAGGGAGCCACTCGTGCACACCTTCCCATTATACCCCAATATATTAATGAGTTTTACAGCCCATGAAACATTGTATGATAATATTAACTACTATAATAGCAGTAAACAAGTACATACTAGTGATGTACAGAGAGAGAGAGAGAGAGAGAGAGAGAGAGAGAGAGAGAGAGAGAGAGAGAGAGAGAGAGAGAGAGTGTGTACAAAGCTACTGAAATTTGCAAGCTTTCGCTGATATATTAACAGACTGTGTCATACCACAACTCAAATTGACCCTTTACTTTTGCAGGCAATCCTCTTACTGAGCTACCCATGCACGACTTGTGATATCCTTCATAGCTTCATTTCTGCCAGTAATTAATCTTATTATCCAAAATTCCCAGAAGCACTCATACAAAGTGTGTTGGATTAAAAGCCCCTGACGAAAGGAGATAGTTGAGAAAATCCTATAGCCTTCTAGGATGAATTTTTCACTCAGCAACATACTGTACTCCGTTTAGAATATTTAACAGATATTTCTCTGCAGTATCCTTATTTCAAGGAGTGCTAGTGCTGTACGGGATGCCAGAAAGCCTTTGCGACATTTAAGAAATATGAGACAGCCAATGACAGAGTTGGAGCTTTGAAAGCATGTTGTGAATTAAGCCCGGGTAGCTTAGTCAGTAAGACCACCACCCATAAAAGGCTTGTGTGGTGGTTTGGATCCTTTTATTTAGGATTGTTCAGTCAGAGTTTGAATTCACAGATATGTTCAACAAACTATAGTGAAGAATGCTAAGAAGACATTGACCACTGTTGCTAGGAACTACTCATAATTTCCAGATGTTACCTTCTCAGAAGAACCAAACAAGATATCACTACGTACTAGATAGAAATTGCATGACCATGATGTTGAAAGCAGAGAAATTCTACTCATACATAAGTAAACAGATAGTGCTTTCTGCACATCATTAACAAGTGATAACGATGTACCATTCATTACAATTCATAAACTGGCTAGCCAAGTAAAAATGCACATTCAGAGAATACAAGCTTCATTTGTAGAAGAAAAGGGGAAAGAATTCGCTGTAGCAGTATAGAGTTGGGGGAGAGTGAAGGAACCAAATGAAGTGGTGCACTGGTTTGCACATTGGAGTTTTATTCTGAAAGAGTGAGATTTAAATCTCTGTTCAGCTAACCAGTTCTAGGTTTTATATGGTATATCTAAATCGTGTAAGGAAAATGTCATGATGATTCCTTTGAAAAGGCACAGCTAATTTCCTTCCCCGTTCTTGTTAAGCCAAACATGTGTTCCTTCTCCAATGACTTTGCTGGCAACATAATATTAAACTCTAATCTTCCGCCATCTCAGGAGTCAAAGAACAATCTTAATTCTAATATTAGTGCAACACTTTTACAGTAGTAGTAACTTCCTTTCTATTATATTTCTAGTATCAGATGTCCAACATTTAACATAAATATCTCTGTTGAAAAGAATGTAATCAACGCTTGCAACATACAAATGCACACCTTCACATAAATACCATAACATGTAATAAGGAAAATTAGCAAAACTGTAAATGTTTTAACACTATTAAAAATATTTTAAAATTAAGTTGTTGAAACTGATGTGTTTCACTTACCTGGATCAACAGCATATTGTTTAAAATCTTGAATGCCACATTCTCTTAAAATGTCTTCATCAATTATAAAGTTTCCTGTAAAGGTTTTTGGGTCTTTTGTCATTATTGCATAAGCAGCATCTGCAACAATTTCTGGTTTCCGCGAGTATCTTCCTGATTCTGGGCCACTTAGCATCTCAATTGCAGCAGTATGAATTGCTGGAACAAAGTTATTCGGCAATTTGTAAAGCACTTTAAAACTCAGGAATAGTTTTATGTTTATGTTTGCTTGTAAAATGTCTCAAAATAATCAGAAACTTAACTCTGTAGCAGAAATGTTGAGTCATCAACACACACACCTGGACCCCTATATTGTGCAGGTCGGACACACAATTGTCATCATGGCTTAGATAAAGAATGATTTTCAAACAACACAATAAAAAAATGTGATTTAATGGACCGAGTCAAACACAGAGCATTCGGAATAAGACTTCAGGTTAGTGTAGTCGGCAATGGAAATTCCCTACAAATTGATACTATGTGCTGGAACAGTGCACAAATCAAGATCTTCAGTTTCATGCACATTATTCTTACCAACTGGACACCAAAGTACATATGTAATCCTGACTCAGTACCAGAGATGCTGCCAGATTGACTGTTGCTCAAATAGCTTAATTGCTCACAAAAAGCAGGAAATCTGTGTTTGGGGTCTGGTATTACAAATTTCCAATTGTCAAGCATGTTCATTAATTATTTTATTTACAGATTGAAAACATTTGACATCTAAGACACTGATTAAGCAGAATGTGTTGATCATTTGTTATGCCACTGTTTCGACAAAAAATGGTTCAAATGGCTCTGAGCACTATGGGACTCAACTGCTGAGGTCATTAGTCCCCTAGAACTTAGAACTAGATAAACCTAACTAACCTAAGAACATCACAAACATCCATGCCCGAGGCAGGATTCGAACCTGCGACCGTAGCGGTCTTGCGGTTCCAGACTGCAGCGCCTTTAACCGCACGGCCACTTCGGCCGGCCTGTTTCGACAGTTTTTATTTCGAAAATGATGAGAAATTTGATTTTTGGTTAATTTGTTGCAACAGCTGAGAACTGATTGTAATCCTGAAAATTAATTTTAATTTAGTGAAACTATTTCATATTTTCTCTAAATTTGCAATTCGTTAGGTCTGATACCACTGTCGCACACAGGGTGAAAAGATGGAAGTACGAGTACCTTAGAGCTGGTAAGCTAGGACATGAGGTCCTGGCGTGGAAGCCACTGGACATTTAGAACAACAATTTATTAACAAACCAAGTTACAAACAATTTGTCACTGAGCAACAGTTACTTTAGAAACTTTCCCCTAAGTTAAGTTTACGAGGCCTACCCCACTGCAGCAATTACTTTTGTTAAAATTAACATATAATGTATAAACTTATGGGCACTAGCCCACAAACTATTTTTTTTAACACCAGCTAAGAACTATGGAGACTACCCCACTGCAGCAATTACTCTGTTACGCAACATATGCTGAATATTAAACACTTTAAAATATTAAGACTTTCCTCAATATGCAATTTACAGGCACTAGCCCACAACAGCAATTACTCTTTCTTGAAAAGAATGTATTGAAATTTCAATGATTTTACAATCAGCAGTTCATTAGAGCAGTTGCCTTCGAAGAACGAACTGGTATATACACCTCATGCAAACTGTCCGACCATTAACAGTGTATGACATACTTTGACAAGGAGCAAAATTCAACTCCATTTACAAATGTTACAGCCTGGAGCAGTTACTACCAAAGTAGTAACAGTTTTACACAGTATTTCTCAAATGAGTTAACCACTACTAACAGATAGTAGCACATATTTGCTAATTAGACACACACATTCAAATGCATTTATAGGCACTAACACCCTGCTAGCTGTTCCAATGAACTTTTTTGCCATTAACACACTGTGTCATCTATTCTTCAACTTGCAACAGAAGTTGAAATACAGTCAGGTACACTAACACACTGTGGCAGTTATTCTCAAAGCAGATACAGCCTTATACTGGTTATTCCAATGAAATTTTCAGCCACTAACACACTTTAACATCTATTCTTTAACTTGCTTTAAAATGCTCAACTATATTTACATGTGCTAACATACTGTGGCAGTTACTCACGAATTGATACAGTTTTGTACTGACTGTTCGAATAAAATTTTTTGACACTTAACACTATGACAGTTACGAAACCAAATTCAAGGAGACAAACCAACAAAGAACCATTGGAAACCTCTGAACCCTGTAACTGGCTTTCAACTGGACAGTGAAGGATACTTAACTTAGTGTATCCCTGCTGTTCTTGGCTCGTAGCAGGTTGTACCAGGGTCCTGCCACATTACCTAAATTGCACTTCTCAATTACAACAGCCACTGCCGCTTCCTCTCTGTCACTTCACACACCAGGCCCCAATTGACAGTATGTTGCATTTCAAATCTGTGAGTCGCACAAGCAACTGCTTCCACTGCCTGTCGCCAAGCAACTACTGCTCGCACCACTGATAGACGTTATCACCACGGTCTGTTTCCTAGCCACTACCAGCAAATCTATGTGGCGCGCATCAATACTAGGGACATATCAACAGACATGCGAAGTTCTTTTATTTTTTACTCACTTTCATCTTCTTTGTGTAAAGAGTAACTGATGTAATAATTCACAGATTTCATGAAAATACTTAAAGAAAACACTGGACGAAGAGAACCACTGAGATTTTTTACAGTTAAGGAATATCATTTGTTACTGATAAGGAAAATATATGGCACACAGTTAGTGAAATGCAAGTTTTTGGTATCTGTTAAAAATATGTTTCTGCTTGGCATTGTGGAAGTTTACAATAAGGGGGGAGAGGAGGGGGGGGGGGGGGGGGGGACTTCACAATAATGAGGATTCATGCTAGATAATAAAGAAATACACCTGCAAAACAGAATTTTTTCCTGATGTAAATGAATAAGTAAAGATACTAGAATCTTGAAACATCATAACCAATTAAAATTGTGTTCTCGACTGGCAACTAACCCAAAACTTTGCCTTTCACTGGCAAGATGTCAAATGTTTTTAAGCCGTAAGTAAAATAATTAATGAATATGCCGAGACAATTGAAATTTTATGATATTGGACCTTGAATGTGGATTTCCTGCTTTTTGTGAACAATTATGCCATTTGAGCACTTGGCAGTCTGGCAGCATATCTGGTATTGAGTCAAGATTTGACATGTTGGCATCCAGTTGGTAAGAGAGCACTGCACATGAAACTGTCTTAATCATTAGGCTACCTAACCACACTACCAAGACTGACTCAACCTCCTGTTGCCACTGATGGTTCCACTAATGGTTCCCAATACCACCGCCGCCGCCGCCTCCGCCGCCTCCGCCGCCACCGCCACCACCACCACCACCACCACCACCACCACCACCACCACCACTGCAGGTTATCCCATGGCTACATCCCACTGGAGGAATGGACTGTGTGGATTATTGTGAACTACCCTATCACTAATTCGAACTGAATTAAATGTTCCAAAATAAAGTGAATGGTTCCATGGGAGTGAAATCAATGGAGACAGAATGACATGAAGTGCTATCGATGCAAATTGTTAGATATGCTGAACCTGCACTGTAATTAACAAGTGACAACTGAGAAAATTAGTACTGTCAGTGACAATGAAAGTTTGAGTCAGGCTTTGAGGCATGGTTAGACAGTTCAATGGTTAATGCAACTAACTGCTCATAATAACCAGAAAATATGGGTTTGAATACTGGTCAGGCACAAATTTTCTATTGCCACTACATATTGCAAGTTCAACACACCTGAAAGGCTTGTTCCGATATCATTCCACGACACTTCATATCCATTCATTTCATGCCATCAATTCATCCACTTCATTTCACAATAATTAATATTCTAAATGAGGGTTCATGGCTGTATTTATGTAGCTTTAGACTACGACACTAGATTTTCATACTCTACTTCTACATCTACATCTACATAAATACTCCACAATCCATTGTACAGCATGTGGGGCGGTGGGTATCCTGTACCACTACTAGCCATTTTCTTTCTGTTCCATTCGCAAATAAAGCGAGGGAAAAACTAGTTTGTGCAAGTCTCTGTATGAGTCCTAATTTCACGTATCTTATCTTCATGGTCATTACACACAAAGTACATTGGAGGCAGTACAATAGTTCTGCAGTCCGCTTCAAATGCCAGTTCTCTGAATTTTCTCAATAGTGTTCCTCGAAAAGAATGTTGCCTTCCTTCAAGGGATTCCCATTTCAGTTCCTGAAGCACCACTGTAACACTTGGGTGTTGTTCAAACCTACCAGTAACAAATCTAGCAGCCTGCCCATGAACTGCTTCAATATCTTCCTTTAATCAGACCTGTTACAGATCCAAGACACTCAAGCAGTACTCAAGAATAGGTCACACTAGCATCCTATATGCAGTCTCCTGTACAGGTGAACCACACATTCCTAGAATTTTCCCAATAAACTGAAGTCAACCATTAGCCTTCCCTACTGCAATCCTCAAATGCTCATTCCATTTCATATTGCTTTGCAGCCGTACACCCAAATATGTAAATGACAAGACTGTGTCAAGTGGGGCACTACTAATGTTGTATCTGAATTTTATGGGTTTGTTTTTCCTATTCATCCACATTAACTTACAATTTTTTTTCAACATTTCGACCTAGCTGCCATTCATTGCACCAGCTAGAAATTTTGTCTAAGTCACCTTGTATCATCTTACAGCCACTCAACTTCGACACCTTACCATACACCACAGCATCATCAGCAAACAACCGCAAATTTCCGCCAAATCATATATATATATATATATATATATATACACACAGAATAATAGCAGTCCTATCACACTTTCCTGGGGCACACCTGACGACTGCATATAAGACACTGGTGTGACCTATTCTTGAGTACTGCCCGAGTGTTTGGGATCTGTAAGAGGTTGGATTAAAGGAATAAACTGAAGCAATTCAGAGGCATGCAGCTAGATTTGTCACCGAAAGGTTCGAACAACATGTAAGTGTTATGGAGATGCTTCGGGAACTCAAATGGGAATCCCTGGAGGGGAGGCAATGTTCTTCTCAAGAAACTCTATTGAGAAAATTTACAGAACCGGCATTGGAAGCTGACTGCCAAATGATTCCACCAACATACATTGTGTTTAAGGATCATGAAGATAAGATACGAGAAATTAGGGCTCATATGGAGGAATATAGACAGTCGCTTTTCCCCTCTATTTGCGAGTGGAACAAGAGAGGAAATGACTAGCTGAGGTACAGGGTGCCCTCCATCAAGCACCGTACAGTGGCTTGCGGAGTATCGATGTAGATGTAGATGTAGAGGTAGATGCAGATACCCTCGTCTTTGTTGAACACTCGCCATCAAGGACACCATGCTGGATCCTATTGCTTAAAAAGTCTTCGAGCCACTGGCATACCTGTGGATCTATTCCATATACTCGTACTTTGTTTAACAGCCTGCAATGGGGCACATTGTTAAACACTTTCTGGAAATCTAGAAATATGGAATCTGCCTGTTGCCCCTCATCCATATTTCACAGTCTATCAGATGAGAAAAGGGTAAGCTGAGTTTTGCATGAGCAAAGCTTTCTAAAACCGTGCTGATTTGTGAAATAAGATTCTCTGTCTCAAGAAAGTTTATTATATTTGAACTGAATGCACTCAAGAATTCTGCAGCAAACCAATGTTTAGGGATACTGGTCTGTAAATTTGTAGGTCCGTTCTTTTGCCTTTCTTGCATAGAGGAGTCACCTGTATTTTTTCCAGTCGCTTGGGACTTTGCACTGGGCAAGAGTCACAATAAATGCAAGCTATGTATGGGGCCAATGCTGTAGAGTACTCTTTGAAAAACTGAAATGGGATTCCATCTACACCTGCTGACTTATTTGTTATCAACTCTTTCAGTTGTTCTTCTACACCAGGGATGTCTATTACTGTGTCGTCCATACAGGAGTCTGTTCAAGGGTCAAATTATGGTATGTTTGTACGTTAACTGTACCTGCTCTGATTACCACCAGTGCATAGAAAAATTGTAGTAGCCACCAGAAAGATCGCGGGAGGCGCACATTGGCATGGCGCGTCACGGGCGGTAGTTGCCGCAAGTAGAGTCCCATCCACCAGAGGGCACGTGAGAATTCGGACGGGACCTCTGCCGGCGTAACAACAAGAACAACAACAACAACTCCAGCAGCACGGGCCGTGCCCAGTCAGTCAACATTGGGCATGCCTAGGACACAGTCCCGGTCTACGCTAAGTGAAGTGCGACGTAAACGTGAACAGTGTTACTACACAATTGGCGACGAGTAGGGTCGTTCTTTCGCGTGTTGCGTCGTCGTTCCGGTTTCGCAGTTTCTCCACGGCATGGAGGATTTGGTGCGAGTTTTGGTTGCGCAGCAGACGGAACTCATGGCCACCATGAAACAAGTACTTCCGGCGTTGCTCTCCACGCCGTCTGCTCCGGCGCAGTTCCCTCCTCCCTTTCCCCCGTATGACGAGACGGCGGAGGATTGGGACGCATATGAACATCGCCTTCGGCAGCATTTCCAGGCGTTTCATGTTGCCGAGGCGGAGGTATGTCGTGCTCTCTTCTTGTCTTGGATATCTCCCTCGCTGTATCAAGTTTTGCGGCAGCTAGCGCCGTTGCAGGAACCCTCGTCCTTGTCTTTTGACGCATTGTGTTCGTTGCTGTCTTCATATTATCGCCGCCGCACGCATGTTGTGGCGGCTAGGGTCGAGTTCTATCAATGCAAGAAACAGCCCCATCAGTCTTACCGGGCGTGGGCCTCTACCCTGCACGGTCTTAGTCGCAAGTGACATTTTGTCACGGAGCAGTCGCGAGAGTCGTATGCCCACGTTATGGTACGCGACGTCATTGTTCGTTCGGCCCCTGATAGGGAGGTCCGGCAACGGGCCCTGCAGTTAGAAGACCCTTCCCTCGAGGAAGTTCTGTCCATTGCTCAATCGTATGAAGTCTCTCACGCGGCAGGTCAACAGCTGGAAGCGTGGTGCGACGTCGCGGAGGTTCAGGGTGGCGCGGCCGCGTCCACTGTGTCCGGGGTGGACGACGTGCGAGCGGTACAATCCGGCCGTTACGGCCGCTCCCGCACGGCGCGTACACAGAATTCCGGCCGCCGGCCCGTTGCCGTCCTGTGCGTCGTGCTATATACATCACGATCGGTCAGAGTGCCCCCAGCGTTGGGCCGTTTGTCGCAAATGTAATAAAAAAAGGTCACATTGCTAAAGTTTGCCGCTCAGCCTCAAAAGAATCGAAGGAAGCAGGTACAGAGGACATGGACGTTGACATTCAGGAAGTTTCATCGGGCCAGGCTCCCGACACATCGGCCCACAAACTCTTTATCGAGGTGTCGGTTCGGTCGCGCCGGTTACAACTGCAAGTAGATACGGGGGCGGCAGTTTCGTTGTTGAATGCACAAACTTATTCCGACCTTGGATCGCCCCCGTTGGCGCCAGTTTACCGGCGTCTACGCGGTTATGGTCAACAGTTCATTCCCCTACTGGGTCAATTCACTACCGACGTGACTTACAAATCAGTCACTCGGCCTATTACTTTTATTGTTGTCAGTGATGCGAGCTCCGCTAACCTTTTTGGCCTGGATGCCTTTCAGGCTTTCGGTTTTTCTATTGCTGACACCATACAGTTGGTCTCCGAAGACGTTCCCTATCACTCATTGGAATCTTTGATCTCAGACTTTCCAGATATTTTTGAGGAGGGCCTGGGGCGTGTTTCCGATTTTGAAGCTCACTTAACGTTGAAGGCGTCGGCTCGCCCGCGTTTTCTACGCGCGAGACAGATCCCCGTGGCTCTCCGCCCTCAGGTAAAGGAAGAGCTAGACCGGCTGACAGCCCTAGGGGTCGTTCTTCCCGTTTCTTCCAGTGAGTGGGCTTCGCCCCTCGTTATTGTCAAGAAGCCCTCAGGAAACTTACGTCTTTGTGGCGATTTCAAGGCCACCATTAATTCCCAATTGGTGGTGGATACCTATCCTTTGCCTCGTGCTGATGAATTGTTCTCCTCCGTGGCGGGTGGCCAATATTTTTCGAAAATCGATCTGTCGGAGGCTTATCATCAGATACCTCTTGATGAGGACTCCAAACGGCTGGCGGTCGTCAACACCCCGTTTGGCCTTTACCAATACCAGCGGTTGGCTTTTGGAATATCCAGTGCCCCGGCGATATTCCAGCGTTATCTTGAGCATGTCATGTCGACAATCCCTCATTGTATTAATTACCTGGATGACATAATTGTCACAGGCCGCAGCACGAAGGAACACTCGCACAACCTTCGCACCCTCTTTCTCAAATTCAGGTCTGTGGGCTTGCGTTGCAACCTGCATAAGTCAACCTTCTTCCAACCGTCCATTGAGTATGTGGGCTACACCATATCTCGGCATGGCATACAGCCACTAGGAAGTTTGGTCCAAGGTATCGTCAACCTTCCTCGGCCCACTTCGCTGAAAGAGTTACAAGCTTTTTTAGGCAAGATAGCCTATTACCACTGGTTCATTCCCAGGGCTTCCACTATAGCCCACCCCCTGTACTGCCTTCTGCACAAGGGTGTTCCTTTTGATTGGTCGCCTGCATGCGAGCGAGCGTTCACCTCGTTGAAGGGCTTCCTCACTTCAGCCCCTTGTTTGGCTACTTTTGATCCCCGTAAGCCGTTGGTCCTGGCTACAGATGCTTCGCAGTATGGGGTGGGGGCGGTCCTGGCCCATCGCAATGCAGACGGTTCTGAGCAACCACTGGCGTTTGCGTCTAAAACGCTTAGTCCCGCACAGGCCCATTACTCCCAGGTGGAAAAAGAGGCTTTGGCCATTGTCTACGCTGTTACCAAGTTTCACCCTTTCTTGTACGGCACGAAGTTTCAGTTAATCACTGACCATAAGCCGTTAATATCGTCATTTGGCCCCACCTCTCAGATTCCGGATAGGGCGGCCCACAGACTACAGCGCTGGGCCTTGTTCCTCTCTAAGTACCATTATGACATTCATTTTCGCCCTACAGGACAGCATGCCAACGCCGACGCTCTTTCCCGTCTTCCGGTGGGCCCGGATCCTACGTTCGATCGAGAGGAGATTATGTGTTTTCATTTGGATGTGGCATCCCGCCAAGCAGTTGATGGCTTTCCGATCACTAGTTCTCGAGTCGCCAGGGAAACGGCGGCTGACCCGGTTCTCCGGCAAGTAGTTCGCCTCATTCAGCAGGGGTGGTCCTCCCGCCCTCCAGGCCGGGCCTCGGACCCTCTTCGTAATTATTTTCTTCTACGAGACCGCCTCTCGGTCTTGGAAGGAGTTCTCCTTCTGGCTACCGATGATACAGCTCCTCGCGTGGTTGTTCCTGCAGGTTTACGAAGGGAGGTCCTCACGTTATTACATGCGGGGCACTGGGGTGTTTCCCGTACTAAAACCTTGGCTCGCAGACATGTGTACTGGCCCAGTATTGACAGAGAAATTGAGCACTTGGTGGCCGCCTGTTCCCAGTGTGTGAGCCAACAAGCATCTCCCAGGGCAGCGTTCTCTTCATGGCCGCCGGCAACACAAGCATGGGAACGTGTTCACATCGATTTTGCGGGCCCGTTTCTCAATGGCTTTTGGCTCATTGTCATTGATGCTTATTCCCGATTCCCATATGTGGTTCGCTGCTCCTCAACCACTTCAGAAGTTGCAATCCAGGCACTAGCAAAAATCTTTTCTGTGGAAGGTCTGCCAATCGCCCTGGTCTCAGACAATGGACCGCAGTTTATTTCGCAGACCTTCCAGGATTTTTGTAGGCGCTTCGGTATTCGGCACGTTTGCTCTCCCCCCTTCCATCCACAATCGAATGGGGAAGCCGAGCGCATGGTGCGCACATTTGAGACGCAGATGAAAAAGTATGTGCACTAATTTCCTGCAGAGGAAGCCTTGACGTTTTTCTTGACGGCATACCGGACCACACCAATGGGCGACCGCAGCCCCGCAGAGCTCCTCCATGGGCGTCAACCTAGGACTCTGCTGCACCTCCTCCGGCCTGGTCCTCGCCAGTCTTCACAAAACGAAGTACCTGGCTTTCCACTGGGTATGTCGGTCTGGGCCCGTGGGTTTGGTCGCAATCCACGTTGGATACCGGCGGTGGTCCTGCGCCGAAATGGCCGCCGGCTCTATACCTTGCAGGCGGGGGATCGGGTGGTACGTCGTCACCAAAATCAGCTACGTCCACGTTCGGGCACCCACCCTCCGACCTCTCGGACACCGGCTTCCCCATTGCCGGCACCTGTATTTGTTTCACAGGGGACGTTACCTCCTCTCCCCGCTGTGACTGCCGCACTGCGATGATTCTCAGCCTTGGCAGCCTCCAGTAGCTCCAGCACCGGCATCGCCATCATTCGAGATGCCCCAGCGAGAGCCGGCCCCCCTAGCAGGTTCGGTTTCTCAGGGGGCTAATTCACCTGTGGTTGTCCCTTCCCCTTCGTCCCCACCACTGGGTCTTGCCCCTCCCCAGGTGGAACGGGATCCGGAGTTCGACAGCTTGTCACCCGTTCTGTCCCGAGCTCCGGTTGTGGGACGACGGGGGCCTCTTCGTGTGGGTCACTTCCAGCCGTATTCGAAGGTTCCAGCTCGAGGGTTGGCAGATCCCCTCGACTCCAGCCATCCAATGGATGTGGAGGTCATCGCTCCTAACCGATGCTCCACCTTCCGACGCAGTGGATCACAGTGGCTTCACCCCCCGAAGGAGGAGGAGTAGTAGCCACCAGAAAGATCGCGGGAGGCGCACATTGGCACGGCGCGTCACGGGCGGTAGTTTCCGCAAGTAGAGTCCCGTCCACCAGAGGGCACGTGAGAATTCGGACGCGACCTCTGCCGGCGTAACAACAAGAACAACAACAACAACAACAACAACTCCAGCAGCACGGGCCGTGCCCAGTCAGTCAACATCGGGCATGCCTAGGACACAGTCCCGGTCTACGCTAAGTGAAGTGCGACGTAAACGTGAACAGTGTTACTACAAAAATTTATTTCTTTTTGGGTGAAACTGTCATGATAAAAAGTGTCATTTAAGAATTCTGAACGTATTAGTATCAGTTTATTCATATTTACAAATGATGTTTAGTGTAAGTTTATGAAGTAAGATATAGCTGCTAGTCTACATTAGGCTCTATTTCCAGAGAGTTAATCAGACACTATACTATGCATCTTCTATTTGTTATTTCCAATGAACACATGAACACTTTCTCACAAATAAATTAGGATAAAAGACTTATAAGGAAACATAATAGAAACGAAGTGCAACTTGTTTAGTGTTTGGGAAGCACAAACAATAATTGCTCTGGCTAGTGTAATATTATTTTGCCTTTTAATTTTATTTACAAGTTATGTAGTGGTGTGAATAAAATCTGTGTCAGCTTCAACACAGCTATAACTAAAGGACTTAATACACAGCAACCTTAATTTTTAATCATGTGTATTCGCTGTATAATGACTCGCAAATTTCCATTCACTGTCTTTAAGTGTAAGTCCAAGTTTTCATAGGCTAGGAAAGGACAGCTGTGAGGGCAGGTCTTAGTTGTGCTTGGGTAGTTCAATTGGTAAAGCACTTGCCTGCAAAAGGTAAAGGTCCTGGATCCGAGTCTCAGTCCAGCACATGTTTTTAATCTGCCAGGAAGTTTCTTATAAAATGCTTGCAATGTACTGTAGGTAAGCCATAATTTATCCATTGTAAATCTTTATGTACAAAAATTCAGGCTGCATAGTTTGTGTTCACATAACTTGAAAGTAATCGGTCAATTGACTTAATTTTGACCAATATTACATTCCAATACCTGTATTTTATATTCCTACTGGAGTACCATATGGTATATAAAGGGGACAAGTTGTTAGCAAAAATCTCACAGTCATTTGTTCAAAGTCTTAAATGTCAAAGTTCTTCACCAAATGCTTTGAAATTTTGTCCATCTTTTTATATACCTGTTTCTAAATGTATGTAATATATCAATAAATATGTAATATATAAAAGGAAATTTCAGTCATTTTGATTGCAATTAAATTCTTTTTTAACACCTGTCCAGAAGATTATACTGTGATTTTTTCACATTGCAAGCAAGGATTCAGCATATTCAAACAAGCTATGATTGTGGGAAATAATACTTGCAACATACACCAAAATTCCTGACTAACAACAGCCTCTTACTCTGTCCCATATCACCCATCTATCCCATGCCACCACCAATCGTGAGCTTTCTTACAGACATTTACATATTCTTATGCACTTACATGACATTTCAGTTCATTTTTTTATGCAGTATCAATACTGCAGGGAGAACAACTTTCAGTCAGTCTTAATGTTCTCTAGAAACCTGAAGTGAGTATTTCAGTTTCCCAGCTGGCCACTTCGAAATTCAGAAATAAGAAATCACAAAGCAACATTTCCTTACCTGTTTTTGGCCACAGTGCGTTCACTGCTATTCCATCTTCCTTAAATTCATCTGCCATCCCCAAGACACACATTGACATCCCATATTTGGCCATAGTATATGCAACATGGTTTTTGAACCAATGAGGAGACATGTTCAATGGTGGACTAATATTTATTATATGAGGATTTTTGCTATTCTTCAAGTATGGCAAGCACACTTTTGATCTGAAATAAAAGTGACATATGTATGTTATATTTTTTGAATGAGCTTTATAATAGAATCCAGTGTACCACATTATGTGTAACAATGAAATTAGTAAAAATATTCTTATTCACCAAATATCTCATTCTCCTTGAATCATCTCCTTGATCATTCATGGAATATACTAAACAGAAGTAAATATGTTCCCTAAACAAATGACTTGGCTCATAAGTTACTGGTAGTTCTGGTTTTGGCTTGGCTCTGAGCACTATGGGACTTAACATCTGTGGTCATCAGTCCCCTAGAACTTAGAACTACTTAAACCTAACTAACCTAAGGACATCACACACATCCATGCCCGAGGCAGGATTCGAACCTGCGACCGTAGCGGTCACGCGGTTCCAGACTGAAGCGCCTTTAACCGCACGGCCACACCGGCCGGCAGTTCTGGTTTAATATTGTCCAAATGTCAAGTTCCAAGTCCCAAATATTGTTTACGTGACTTTCTGCTACTTAAGGGCTCATCTATACTGTGAGTTGTTACTTATAGTCTTTATTTTGCTTACATGCTTTGCTTACAAACTGGAGATGTTTGTCACATAAGATGTATTAAATGATTAAATTTTCATTCCATTCAGAAGTGGTGTCCATCATCTACATTAGTATGAGATGTGACCCCCACGGGCACAAATACATTCTTGTATTCATTGTGGTTTGGTAAAAAAATATCAGTTCATGAAGAGTGCTGGCTGAGGAAGATATGAAAGTATATATATCTTCCATCATCACATCCCAGACATTCCTCATGGTGTTTATGGTGTGAACTGCAATGTGGGGTCTTTCATTATTCTGCAAAAATATGCTATTTGGTACCATGGTCATAAAGGGTTTGACGACAAAGTTTAACATTCTTGTCACATATTGGTATGCATTCAGCCTCCCTTCACCAATTAACAGATCAGTCCTGCTGTTATAGCCAATAGCTTCCTGCACTTTGATTCCAGGAATTGGAGAGGTACAGGTCTCAAGAATCACTGGCTGTTTCCTGTAACCTTTCAATAAATTATCTATGAATATGTTGACCCTGGACTGAAAGCTACAAACAGAAACAAGATTGATAACTTGAATACACAGTATTACCATTCCACAATAATATTTAATAGTTAATTATGAACCAGCTTTTAGCTTCCAAGGCTATCGTCAGATAAGACTCATTACTGAAAACCACAGTGTGTCATTTAATTTCCCAGTTAACTTTGCTTCTACACAATGCAAGTATGTGTAGTCTGTGACATGGTGTCAGTGGTAAATGACATATGGTATCCCAACATCTCAACCCAGTTTCCAGAACATGTTCCTGATAGTGGTTCCACACTGCCTGTAACCTCAGTTACAATACTAGCACTATGTAGTTGGTGTGCACTATGTACCAATACAAACTCATGTTGCAGAATATAAGGTCTTCACTCTATACTAAATTCTCAGAACTGTGAAAGACCTTTACTTGCAAAATCTTTGCATTTACTGTTTATGTATGGATATGTATATCAATCATATCAAGATATGTATGCTGTCAGTTGCCTGTAGTTATCATTATTAAATGGTTATCTGCTAATGGATTGTCACTGAACCGACTTAAAACACAACACAGCCAATTTTTTTTACTGCTCAAGACCTCACCACACTGTTAGAAATAATGCATGAGACAAAATCAATAAATGAAACAGAATATTCTAAATTCTTGGGTTTTTATATTTACTGAATTAGAATTCAAATGTTGCAAATCATGTTAAATGTCTCAGCACTGCAAATTTTTCCCTACGGGTAATAGCAGTCTTTGAAGATGACAATTCAAAAAGATAACTTACCTCTCCTATTTTCATTCCCTAATTTGTTTTGGCATCATATTCTGGGGAAACTCTTCAACGATGATGAAAGTTTTGCACAAAAACCATTTTGGAAATTTGTGGTAGGATCTTATGGGACCAAACTGCTGAGGTCATCAGTCCCTAAGCTTACACACTGCTTAATCTAACTTTAACTTACGCTAAGGACAACACACACCCATGCCCAAGGAAGGACTCTTAATCTCCGATGGGGGAGGGGGGGGGGGGGGCGCACGGACTGTGAGAAGGCACCTCAGACCGAACGCCTACCCCACGCACCACACACAAAAACATTAATAAGGACAATATGTAGTGGGTCCTCACTACATCATCTGCATAATGTTAGATCTATTTTTTTATACTTCAACCTTAAAATACTTACACCAAAAATGTGCCTCTGGTATTTATCTGATGCATAAGGTCATATCTCTTCATTTCTGTATTAAGGGTCCCAGTAAGTGAAATTGCACTTGCATTATTTATCACTATGTCAATGCCTCCAAATTTTTTAACAGCTGCTTCTACAGCTGAAATTACTTGCTTCTCATCACGAACATCAACAATGCATGGCAGACATTTCCCTCCTGCAGCCTCAACTGAAAATAATATGGCACATCACTACACATTTTTTCACTGTGCAAAATACACTTATCCACATCAACAGGCCGAATAAATGTTGCATAGAAAAGAGGAAATGTGTTTCCCTGAAAACATGTCATTATTCAGTGTATTTTAGAGCTACACAAGAAAGTCAGGATTAGGAACTGCATTATTGCATAATAGAGTATGTATGACACATTTATGTATTTATTATTTATACATTTGCTACTTACCTAACAGACAAAAAAATGTCTGTCATAAAGGTCATATTATTTTAATAATACTGCTAGAATACATCACTGAATACTGAACACTCTATTCTTTACACAGAATTCTGTTCACAGTAGCATTCATTTTTTCATATATTAAATACAGGTGCTCCATCTCTGAATGAGATGGTCTGCATTATAACCACCTATGGCTGACTTTAGCCATCATCAATGGATTCCATTTTTTTTTTCCAACCATAAATTTCTTTGGATGGGGGAATAGCTGGAAGTCAGAGGGCTACAAAACTTAAGTACAATGGATGTTCAAACAATTCATACCTCACATCCAGAGCCACAACAAAGTCATCCTGCATCCCTACCTACTATGTAGAAAAGTAGTATTTAAGTGTGGCTTTCATCTGTATATAATAAAAAAATTTTCCAATACTTTATTTTTAATTCCAAAACGTAATGTACTTTGTGGATAGCCCTGGTACATACCAGGTTACAAATGTTGCTCAATGTGATGACCATCTGCATCCATGACAGCCTGGAAGATTATACGGACATCATTTCAAAATTGTTCACAGCACTTTTCGAATTGTGGACCACGGAATATTCAGCTGTTATGACATAGTTCATGCACCACTTTAAGATCACACATTGAGTCCAGCTTTCTCAGCCATGGCAACAGTAACTTCTTCAACAATTTGTGGCACAACTGGCCATCAGCCTCTTTCAGGAGCAATGGCCAAATCACCAATTAATTCAAACTTCTGAATCATTCTTCACCCCCCCAGTCTTGAAAGCAGTCCTCTCGGTATCCCTTTAATGCATCAATACTTGCGAAGAGCAGCAGAACTATTGCTGTTGTTTTGATAAAACAACTTTATGAGTAAAAGCCCAGCTCACCTTGCCCAGATCCATGCTGACCGTCTGCAACTGTAATGCACACTATTGCTTGTGTTTCAACACTATGTCATCATAGCAGTACCAGTGCCAAACAGCAAGTCTTGTGACACCAATAACACCGCAAATCCTGTACTGCACAGTCTGAGCATTATCTCTATAAAGTTAGGTATCAATATGGTAAATAATTTTCTATCTCCATTGGCTCAAGTAGTGAAAGTTTAATTATAGCCCACCCTTTATTATTAATTAACCACAGAAGGTTTATTCCTGAATTCTCAAATTTAGAGGGGGACAGCAGTCAGCTGCAAAAATTCCATAATTTATTGCAGATCTAGATTTTGACAATAACAGTCATCGGTGCATTACCAGAAGAGTCATGTAGGTACCAACATGTTGGAGTATAAACTTGTGATAAATGACAAGACTTTATATGGCAGAAACAAAACTCCAACTGCAATGGCCTTAGTTTTGTTTCTGACATGTAATGACTAATGTAATTTGTCACGCTCGTGTCATTTGCCACAAGTTTATGTTCCGACATGTTGGTCCCTATATGACTAATCTGATAATGCACTGATGATTACGTTATAGTCTAAATCTAGATCTGCAATAAATTATGGATTGTTGCAACTGACTGCTGTCCTCCTCTAAATTTCAATATTCAATGGTCACTGTGCACACAAGCATCCAATGTATTTCAGTTTAGTTAATCGTGAATTGTTTTCTATTTACGCAGCAGATAATACCAACTAAAACTTGGGAGCAGCAGAACCATGGGCTGGAAGGACAATAAGTTACTTATCTACTCCATTTTTTCTGTTTTCTTCCTCCACTGTGTCATCTTGCTCCTGTTGTCAGTCAACAGAAATCTGAAGCCTTTGGTCAAATTTGATTCAGCATCTGCTTTTGCTGACATCTGAGATCCTACGATACCATAACGAACAGCATCAAGAACTCTACTGTTGAACATGATTGGGCTGTGTACGCAGCAGCTGTGTGAACCAAGTGCACTGAGGCCTGTTCCACAATAATAGTATCGTTATATACTGGCAGTTTCTTGTTGGCAGAAGGTAGACACACAACAGATAGAAGAATTCACATCTCTCTTCCTATTAATTCTTGAACTGCATTTTTCCTCTTTTCCATTCAGTTTTTGCACCTCCTCATGTCAGCCCATTTGACAGGAGCGTATCTTGCTACCTCCTCATCATGACACAGATTAAATCCATTCACTTATTCACAGTCAAAGCACTTTTTGTCATAATAATAATAATAATAATAATAATAATAATATGCAGATAGAACTATTTCATTCAACTGTACCTCCCAATTAGTCAATACATTACTGCACATTTTTATACTTATGTCCACGGTTGCCATTTAGGTTGTCTTTCTCATTAATTATCTTCAAGAAAACTACGCCACATTTTAATCCTGCCAACTATTTCTTTACTGTAGGAAACTGCCAACTATTTCTTTACTGTAGGAAATGAAGTAACAGACCCATTATAAGCCTTTGGATGAACTGTAAGCAGAGGCTTCTGCAGCCGTTGTCACAGACAATAAAATTCTTCTGGTTATGTGACCCAACTGTCAAAGTGTAAAATTCTCTAACATTTTGACCAGTATTGCAAATGAGCTTCCTCAGGGTGTTCTTGATAATTTGTATACCCACAAGAACCTTATTGAGTTTGGATGAACTATTGAAAACAAATAATTTTACAATGGCACAGTATTCTATTTTAAAAAAGGCAATTTTTATCGTCAACTATAAGGTTGGTTTGATGTACTTCAAACCTGTACTCCAGTCAATGTTATTGTGCAACATCTCCAACATAACGAAAGTAATATATCACTGATTCACTGATATCAACATTCTCTCTATAGCTAGCCAAGCACTAGTCACATTGTTCTCATTATTTTATAATGTTAGGAAAGTTCTCTAACATAATAATGGCAGATCCAACAATAGTGCTCAGCTGAAAACTAAATAACCTCCTAAATGACACCTGAAATGCTACTAATATACTTTAACATGCTGTGTCAGGTTAGCCCATATTGGCCAAATGGCGATGTTAAAAAGCGGTAATAAAACTTGGTTAATGCCACGAGAGTATAGTACTTTGTTAAATGTATGATAAACCTGTGTGCAGACACAAATAACACAAAAATGCAAATATAAAAACCACAACATTTGACAACAGATGATGAATTTATTTGAAATTCAATGTAAAACTTACTGTATGAAATTACTAAGTAAAATGAAAGAAGAATATACTATGGTATACGAGTAAACAAGACAAGTAATCATGGAATCTAAACGCCATTACAGCCAATCAATAATAACAAACCTACTGCACTAGATGATATACTTACTACACTTTTATATTGACAGCATTCTGAAAAGGATAGATTGCTGTTCACCATAAACATGACACGTTGGGTTACGGACAGGCACAACAAAATGACTGTTACATACTGAGCTTCTGGTCAAAGCCTTTTCCAGAAAAGAAAGGAAAAAACACACACATCAACACAAGCACACACACCCCTCGTGCACACATGACTCCCATCTCCAGCTGCTTTGGCCAGACAGCAACTGCTGCATTGAGCAAAAGCAGCAGTCTGCAGTGGGGCAGGGAAGGTGGAGGGATAGGAGGGTACAGGTGGGGGAGAGAAAAGCCATGTCTGGCAGAGCATGCAGGGATTAGAAGGTGGCAAGACAAGGCTGCCAGGCGCAGCATCAAGAAGCTTTGAGAGTAACAGGGAGCGGAAAAGAAGAGGAGCAGAGGGAGGAACAGACTGGTGAGTGTGCTGGCAGAGAGCGGTGCACAGTGATGGTGAGGGGATGTAAATTGGGAGGAGGTAATAGGGAACAGGGGGCAGAAACCATTGGGCAGAGGATGTGAGGAAAGTAGGTTACTGTAGGTTTTTTTTTTTTTTTGTTTTGGTTTTAGGGCGCAAAACTGCTATGGTCATTAGCGCCCGGTCCGTGACTTAGTATAAAACCGAATATGGAAACCAGCAGCAATGGGAACGAAAGTCATAGAATTGGAGAAACTAAAAGCAGAAAGAAGGCTTACAAATCCACTACAGAAAGGGGTTGGTTGTCCCCAAAAAAAGCTTCAAATGACTGACGTCATTTCACTGGCACTAATAAACTCGAGAACGCGATCGGCTGAGCGCGTGTCATCTGCTAAAATCGACGATATATCAGGCGACAGCTGTAGATGGACGCGTAACGGATTAAAATAGGGGCACTCAATTAAAAGGTGTCTTACCGTCCACAGCTGAGAGCCGTGGGGACAGAGTGGGGGAGGATTGCCGCTTAAAAGATGTCGATGGCTAAAAAGACAGTGCCCTATCCGGAGTCTAGTTAAAATTACCTCTTCCCAAAAACGCATTTGGGAGGAAGAGGTCCAAGCACAAGGAAGAGCTTTCACGTCCCGCAATTTATTATGGGGAAGTGTCGACCAATGTGCGTGCCATAAAAGAACAACAAAACGACATAAAACGCTCCGTAGATCAGCGAAGGGAATCGATTGAATAGCTGGCCGAAGAAGAGAGACTGCAGCCTTGGCTGCAATATCGGCCGCCTCATTTCCACAGATACCAACGTGTCCCGGGAGCCAGAGGAACGCCACCGAGACGCCCCCCAGGTGGAGCAAGCGCAGACAGTCCTGAATCCGGTGGACCAGAGGGTGCACAGGGTAAAGAGCTTGGAGACTCAGGAGAGAGCTGAGAGAATCTGAGCAGATAACGTACTGTAGCCGCTGATGGCGGCAGATGTAGTGGACAGCCTAGAGAACAGCGTAAAGCTCTGCAGTATAAACCGAACACTGGTCGGGAAGCCGAAAGTGATTTGGGGTGTCGCCAACAATATAGACACTCCCTACACCTAATGATGTTTTCGAGCCATCGGTGTAAATAAATGTGGCTTCCGTCATTTGTGCACATAGAGCAGCAAATGCCCGACGATAACCAAGTGAAGGGGGTACCATCCTTGGGAAATCGACAAAGGTCATGGAGCAGGCAGATCCGGGGACGGAGCCAAGGCGGTGCTGTACCCCAAGTTGTCAAGAAGGTTTTAGGAAAGCGGAAGGAAAGAGAATGGAGCAGTTGACGGAAGCGGACTCCCGGTGGTAGTAGGGAGGAGGGGCGGCCTGCATACCCTACATCAAAGGATGCATCGAAAAAAATGTCATGGGCTGGATTAGCAGGCATGGAAGACAGATGGCTAGCATAACGACTCAGAAGGACTGCTCGCCGATTGGACAGCGGAGGTTCAGCAGTCTCAGCATAAAGGCTTTCCACAGGGCTGGTGTAAAAAGCTCCAGGTGTAAAAAGCTCCAGGTGTAAAAAGCTCCAGACACTAAACGTAATCCACGGTGGTGGATAGAGTCGAGACGCCGAAGAATAGACGGCCGAGCAGAGGAGTAGACTATGCTTCCATAGTCCAATTTCGAGCGCACTAAGGCGCGATAGAGGCGGAGAAGGACCACTCGGTCTGCTCCCCAGGAGGTACCATTCAGGACACGGAGGGTGTTGAGGGATCGCAGACAGCGAGCCGAAAGATAGGAAACGTGGGAGGACCAGCACAGTTTTCTGTCAAACATAACACCCAAGAATTTAGCGACATCTGAAAACGGAAGTTTGACAGGTCCTAGATGTAAGGAGGGTGGAAGAAACTCCTTACGTCGCCAAAAATTAACACAAACGGTCTTACTGGGAGAAAAACGGAAGCCGGTTTCGATGCTCCAAGAGTGGAGGCGATCGAGACATCCTTGAAGACGTCATTCAAGAAGGCTGGTCTGTTGAGAGCTGTAGTAGATCGCAAAACCGTCCACAAAGAGGGAGCCCGAGACATCAGGAAGGAGACAATCCATAATTGGATTTATGGCAGTGGCAAACAGTACAACACTCAGCACGGAGCCCTGGGGTACCCCGTTTGCTTGGGAGAAAGTACGGGAGAGAGTAGTGTTCACCCGCACCCTAAATGTGCGCTCTGCCATAAATTCGCGAAGAAAAAGGGGCAGCCGACCTCGGAAGCCCCAAGAGAACAGTGTGCGGAGGATGCCTGTCCTCCAACAGGTATTGTATGCTCTCTCCAGATCAAAAAATATTGCTACTGTTTGGCGTTGCCGGAGAAAATTGTTCATGATATAAGTGGAGAGAGCAACAAGATGGTCAACTGCAGAACGATGCTTTCGGAATCTGCATTGGGCAGGTGTTAAAAGACTGCGGGATTGCAGCCACCAAGCTAAACGGTAATTCACCATATGCTCCAAAACATTACAGACACTACTCCTGAGAGAAATGGGGCGATAGCTAGAGGGGAGATGTTTGTCCTTTCCAGGTTTCGGAACAGGAATGACGATAGCTTCCTGCCATAGTCTGGGAAAAGTACTGTCAGTCCAAATTCGATTATAAAGGCGAAGGAAGTAACACAGACTATGGGTTGATAAATGCAGCAACATTTGGACGTGGCTACCATCCAGTCCTGGGGCGGAGGAGCGAGAAGAAAAGAGTGCATGTTGGAGTTCCCGCATGGAGAAAACAGTATTGTAGCTTTCGCGATTTTGAGAGGAGAAAGCAAGAGGTTGCACTTCCGCTGCACGTTTCTTCGGGAGAAATGCTGGCGGGTAATTTGAAGAGCTCGAAAACTCAGCAAAGTGCTGACCCAAAGAGATAGAAATTGCGACGGGGTCCACTAATGTATCATGAGCGACAGTGAGCCCAGAGACCGGGGAGAAACTAGGCACGCCTGAGAACCGTCGAAGCCGACTCCAAACTTCCGAGGAGGGAGTGAAGGTGTTAAATGAGCTAATAAAGAATTTCCAGCTTGCCTTCTTGCTATCGCGGATGACACGACGGCATCGCGCACGGAACTGGTTATAGCGGATACAGTTGGCCAAAGTAGGATGGTGGCGGAAAACGCGAAGAGCATGTCGCCGCTCACGTATTGCGTCACGGCATGCCTCGTTCCACCAAGGAACTGGGGGGCGCCGGGGCAATTCGGAGGTGCGTGGTATTGAACGTTCTGCAGCTGTAAGAATAACGTCGGTAATATGTGTGACCTCATCGTCGACGCTGGGAAAGTGACGGTCATCGAATGTCGGTAGAGATGAAAAAAGTGTCCAATCAGCTTGGGCAAACTTCCAACGTCACGGGCGCATATATGGCAGTTGAGGCTGCAGTCTAAGGACACATGGAAAGTGGTCACTCGAGTGTGTATCATCAAGGGCGAACCATTCGAAGCGCCGAGCTAGCGGAACAGTACCGACCGAAAGGTCCAAATGAGATAAATTTGTCGTGGAAGCAGACAAAAATGTAGGGACCCCAATGTTGAGGCAAACTAGATCCGCTTGGTGGAAGACGTCTAGCAATAGTGAGCCACGTGGACAAGGATGTGGAGATCCCCAAAGCGGGTGGTGGGCATTGAAGTCCCCAACCAGCAAATAGGCGGGTGGAAGCTGACCAAGAAGATGAAGGAGATCAGCTCGTGCCATTGGTGTGGACGATGGAATGTATACAGTACAAAGAGAGAACGTGTATCCAGAAAGGGAAAGACGGACGGCGACAGCTTGGAAGGAAGTGTTTAAGGGGATTGGGTGATAATGGAGAGTATCATGGAGAAGAATCATCAGTCCTCCATGGGCTGGAGTGCCTTCAACAGAGGGGAGATCAAATCGGACGGACTGAAAATGGGGGAGAACAAAGCGGTCTTGGGGATGCAGCTTTGTTTCCTGAAGACAGAAGATGACCGGCGAGTAGGACCGTAAGAGGGTCGACAATTCATCCCGATTGGCTCAAATGCCGCGGATATTCCAGTGGATAATGGACATAGGGTGAACAGAAAATGGAGGAATGTGACCAAGGTTGCTGTCAACTCAACGACTGCTCAGAGCTTGTGACCGACAGCATGGAATGGCATTCAGCTGAAGGCAGAATATCCTGATCCATACGTTGTTCAGGAGCAGCTCCTGCCACCAGCGATCGGCCGCCAGCAGTGCGGCTCGGCGACACAGAAGACGGCCGAGGGAGATTTCCGCCAGGTGGTGCTGTAGATGGGACACGCCTTGGTGGAGAAGGAGATGAACTGGGTTTCTTTGTAGCCTTCTTGGAAATATGTTGTTTAGATGAAGGAGGAACCGATGGTTGTGAAGTTGGGGTACGTAAAAAATCTTCACGAACATGCTCTTTTTTCAAAGCCTTGGTGTCTGACTTTTGGGCTCGAGATTTAGCAGAACCCGATGAAGGGTGAGCCATAGAGTGGGCAGGCGAAAGTGGTGAGGTTGAATGGGCGATCTTTGCGCTGGCCGATGTGACGACCGTGGCACTAAAGGTGAGGTCGCAAGTCTGCGTGGCCGCCTCCTTTGTTGGCCGAGGAGAAGCAAGGACAGAGCTGTATTTTCCTGTCTGAGGCACGGTGGGCTGTCGACTGGCGAATAATTTTCGAGCAGCAAAGGTCGACACCTTTTCTTTCACTCTGATTTCCTGGATGAGCTTTTCATCCTTAAAAACGGGGCAATCTCGAGAGGAAGCAGCGTGGTCACCCATACAGTTGATGCAGCGAGGGGATGGAGGTGGACAAGCACCCTCATGGGCATCCTTGCCACACGTAACACATTTGGCCGGATTGGAACAGGACTGGCTGGTGTGATTGAACCGCTGACACCGATAGCAACGCGTAGGGTTTGGGACGTAAGGGCGAACAGAAATTCTCTCATAGCCTGCATTGATTTTCGATGGGAGTTGAACTTTGTCAAATGTCAAGAAGACAGTGCGTGTTGGAATGATGTTCGTGTCAACCCTTTTCATAAGTATGAACAGCCGTTACGCCCTGGTCAGACAGGTGGTGCTGAATTTCTTCGTCAGAGAATCCATCGAGGGAGCGTGTATAAACGACTCCACGCGAGGAATTTAAAGTACGGTGCGCTTCAACCAGGACAGGGAAGGTGTGGAGCAGTGAAGTACGCAGCAATTTTTGTGCCTGGAGGGCACTGACTGTTTCTAACAACAAGGTGCCATTCCGTAATCTGGAACAAGACTTTACAGGACCTGCAATTGCGTCGACACCTTTCTGAATAATGAAAGGGTTGACCGTGGAGAAGTCGTGACCTTCGTCAGACCGAGAAACAACAAGGAAATGTGGCAATGATGGAAGAACTGTCTGTGGCTGAGACTCAGTGAACTTATGCTTGTGAGCAGACATAGTGGAAGGTGAGGAAACCATTGCGGAAGAGTCCCCCATGATTACCGGTGTCTGCGATGGCGCGCTCCTCCCTTGTGGGGGCCCTCTCCGAGGGCACTCCCGCCTTAGGTGATTGTTCACACCTCAGGTCACACCTCCCGACAAATGGACTGAGGGACCGATCGGCACTTTCGAAAGGTATCAGCTAGGGTAATCACCCCTCCCTGGGCCTGGCCGTTACCAGGGGGTACGTACGTGTCCTACCTGTCTACCCGGGGCGGGGAATTACGCGTTACCCCGTCACCGGCTACGCACAAAAATGCGTGGCTCGGCCTTCAGACACGCACAGGGAGGAAGAAAGAGAAAGGGAAAAACAAAGAAAGGGAAAGGAAAGAGGAGAGGTCTCAAACGCCGCAGCGCAGAAAAGGGTAAAGAGAAGAGGTAAGGAAAGGAGAAGGACAAAGGAAGGATGATGACATACAAGCAGAGAAGGCGAAGAATGCGGTATATTTACGAGCGTCCGTCTCCGGACGTAGGCACAAACCATACTCCCAGAGGGGGAGAAAGGGAAGGAAAGAGCCAGAGGTGAGGGGAGGAGGGGCGAAGATGGGGGAGAGGGAAGGATGTGGAAAAGGAAGGTATGCAGCCCGGAAAGGAAGGAGGGCCACATTAGCTCGGGGTCCCATGCTCGCTACGCACGTATCCACAAAAGAGTTGTGGACCCCCTGGGGGGGCTTGTAGGTTGTGGCTTGGATTACTCTGGCATTAGTGAATGTGTTTGAAGGATAACTCCCATTTGCACAGTTCAGAGATGCTGGTGGTGGAGGGGAGGACCCAGATGGCCCGGGCTGTGAAGCAGGCATTGAAATAAAGCGTGTTATGTACAGCCGTATGTTGTACACTTTGCTCTTGGCCACAATTTAGCAGTGGCCATTCACCCCAGTAGACAACTAGTCGATAGTCATACCAATAGAGAAAGTTGTGCAATGATTGCAGTAGAGGTGGTATATGACGTGCCTGCCTTCACAGGTGGTCTGGCCTCTGATGGGGCAGGGTAAGTTTATGACAGCACTGGAATAGGTGTGCTGGGTGGATGGATTGAACAGGTCTTGCACCTGGTTCTTCTGCAGATGTATGATAATCATGGTAAGGGCTTGGGACTGGGAGTGGCATATGAATGGACAAGAATACTGCAGAAGTAAGGTGGGTGATGGAACACTGCTTTAGGTGAGGTGGGAAGGATCTTGGGTAGGATGTCCTTCATTTGAGGGCATTATGATAGATAATCAAAGCCCTGACAAACGATGTGGTTAAGTTGTTCCAGTCTGGGGTGGTACTGGATGACAGCAGAATCACAGCCTTCATCAGGGCTTTGATTATCTATCCTCGTGCCCTGAAATGGACACCTACCCAAGATACACCCCCCCCCCCCCAAAATTGATGTTCTGTCACCCAACCGACCTCTGCAACACTGTAGTCCGTCCCACTGTCACTACCAATCCCATCCCCTTGCCATTGGGATTACACCTCTGTGGAAGGCCCAGGTACTTGACCTGCCCAATCCACCCACCCAACACTTTCTCTTCCAGTCCTGACAGTCTTATTCTACTCCATCAGAAGCCCGGCCATCTGTGAATGTGGCCATGTCATATACCAGCTCTACTATATTCACTGCACAACTTTTTATATTGCTATAACTACCAATCAGCTGTCCACTAGGTTGAATGGCCACTACCAAACTGTGGCCAAGTGCAAAGTGGACAACCCTTGGCACAACATGCAGCTGAACACAACATGCTTGATTGCAATGCCCGATTCACAACTTGGGCCATCTGGATCCTACCCTCCACCACCAGTTTTCTGAAATACCCAAATGGGAGCTGTCCTTACAACATATTCTCTGCTCTTTAAATTATCCTGGCCTGAACCTGTGATAACTTACTGTCCCTACAGCCTCCACTCAACAGTTTGTGCCCCATCTGTCCTCTCACCTCCTCCCAAATCAGATCCCCTCACTGTGTGCTGCTCTCTGTCAACACACCCACTGGTCTTTTCCCCTCTCTGCTCCTCTCCTTTTCTGATCCCCATGTCCCCCTTCCCTCCT
This sequence comes from Schistocerca nitens, assembly GCF_023898315.1. Classification (NCBI taxonomy): domain Eukaryota; kingdom Metazoa; phylum Arthropoda; class Insecta; order Orthoptera; family Acrididae; genus Schistocerca; species Schistocerca nitens. The sequence continues at coordinate 867,029,962 of NC_064616.1, forward strand.
CCCTCCCCCCCCCCCCCCAGCCTCCTGACGATGCAGCTGGACCTCTTCCTGCCATCTTCTAGTCCCTGCGTGCTCCACCAGACAGCACTCTTCTCTCCTCCACATATACCCTTCTAACCCTCTACCTTCCCAGCCCCACTTCAGATTGCTGCTTTTGTTCAACAGAACAGTTGCTGTCTGGCCAGAGTAACTGGAAATGGCAGTTGTGTGTGTTTTCCTTTCTCTTCTGAAAAGGGCTTTGGCCAAAAGCTCAGTGTGTAACAGTCTTTTCATTGTGCATGTCTGGAACTCAATGTGTCATCTTTATGGCAAGTAGCAACCTATCCTTTTCATAATATTGTTCATATTTCAACCTTGTCTTTCCATTTTCTTGTACACTTTTACATTGGCTGCACAAGACAACTGTTTCCACTTGTTAATGCTGTTAGTTGTATGTTGTTGGAAGAACTGGTTCTATGTCTGGCCTGGGGTGCATCAGTTTTTAAGAAAGATGGCACCACAGATGCAAAAAATGGAGACCAATGCATCTACCATCAATTAGTTGCAGAATCATAGACAAAAATTTCTTCCTAGGAATCAAAATGTATTCCACGAGTTTTTATCATCCAAAACTCAACAAACCCTACCAATCCAAAAGATCCAGAAGACTGCAGATGGTAGCACTGTGTTGACGTGTTACAAAATGTCTGGGAAGCATTGGACACATTTTTATATTTTTGCTTAGTAAGCAATACATATGCTTGCAAAGTATCAAAACAGATATGAGCCTATACACTGCTCAGTCAGAAAATTATGACCACCAATCTATCGATATAAACCTGTATGGGCGCTAACAGCATCACCTGGCAAGGAATGATTGCTAGTGAGACACATGCAAGGTGCATGCAGTATCAATGAGCATGCTGTCTGTGTGTAGAATGGGGAAGGCGCACGATTTGAGTTTGACTGAGGGTAGATTGTGATGGCCTGGAGGCTTGCCACGAGCATTTTGGAAACTGCACGACTTCTTGGATGTTCGAGGAATGCTATGATGAGTGTCTTTAACACGTGGCACAACAAAGGTAAAACCACGTCCAGATGTCATGAGGTCGGATGGCCACCCCTTATTACAGATGTCGGACAGACTGAATGATAAAACACGACAGACGGCAAACTGTGGCAAAACTAGCATCAGACTTTAATGCTTGGACAGAGTACAAGCATGTCTGAACACACAGCACACCGAGCACCCCTAATAGTGACCCTCCGTAGCTGATGACCTATAAATGTGTCGATGTTAACACCGTGACTTTGGCAACTACAACTGAAATGGGCATGTGACCATTGCCACTGGTCGTTGGTGCTGTGGCAGAGCGTCGCATGTCTCACAAATCCCGATACCTTCTTCACCGTGCCGAAGGGAGAGCGCGAATCTGTCTTCTTCCAGGGGAACAGCTCGTCGACACCTGTACTGCGAGATAGAGAAGCTGGCATCAGCTCCATTAAGCTCTGTAGAACATTCGCGTGGGATCTATAGGTCCAGTGGAGCTTGTAAAAGGCACCACAATGACCACGGAGTATTGTACACTGGTTGCAGACCACATATAGCCCTTCATGATGATTATGTTTCCCAACGGCAGCGGCATTTTTCAGTGAGATAATGCGCAATGTCCCAAGGCCAGGAGTGTGATGGAGTGGTTCCAGGAACACAGTGGTGAGTTACCATTGATGTGCTACCCCCCACCCCCGAATCACCATATCTGAAGCCAAGCAAACACATTTGGGATGCTCATCACACCCTCCCAAGAATTTACAAGAGTTAAGCAACTTTTGTTTGCCCACGTGGGTCCAAGTCCCTCCAGCGACTTTACCAAGGCCTCATTGCTTCCATGCCATGACATGTCGCCGCTGTCATCTGTGCCAAACTGGCTATTAGGTAGGTGATCACAATGTTCTGGCTGATTAGCGTGTATACCACTAGAGTCATTAGATATTGTCAGCAGTGGATGTAGAGTAAAATTCATAAAGGCTGGCACATTAACAACATTTCATGAAGGACAGGCTGCTAACTCAATAGACCACAAGGTAATGTGTGAACAGAGTTAAGATGGAGTAATGAGTAATATGAGGGTGTGCTGAAAAGTAACACCTCAATTTTTTACTTGAAACTCTTAAAGCTTTTAAAATAAAACAAATGTTATTAACATTTGACATCTGTATTCTTAATGCCATACAGTTGCTGCCCTCTGCACTAGAGGGTTCTGATATTGTAGCATGTAACATGACCATGTGCAACGTAACTACGTCAGTGCATTAGAAACAGCATGCCTGAACTGAGTTCCCATACAGAGAGCACCTCCTCCTTCAGTATGACAATGCCAGACGACTTGAGTCCTGTGACATCTACAGCAATCCAACATCTTGGGTACATTGTCACGTCATCCTCCATACAGTTCTCACATGTCTCCATCAGATTTTCATCTGTTTCCAAAACTTAAAAGGGCTCTGATAGTGATTAAGTAGTAAAAGCACATTCAAGGTTGTCTCTCGTTGGGAGAAATGTGTTCGTTGCTATGGTGACTGTTGAGAAATAAATATGTAGAATGTTAATTACATTTGTTTTATTTAACAAGCTTTAAGAGATTTTGCATTGTGTTTACATGGATCACTGACTTGCAATGGTTATGTTCAGTTCCATTAAGACCATTTGCAGCCATTCATGGACTTCATGTTCCCCAACTATGATGGACTTTTTATGGGGCCACAATTGTTCACGATTAGCCTACGGAACATTCTGGCCAATTCAAGCCAATGATTTCGCCACCCAAATCACCCAACATGAATCTCATTGCACATTTATGGGACATAATCTAATAGGTCATTTTGTGCACAATATCCTGCACTGACAACACTTTCACAATCATGAATGGCTATAGAGGCAGCATGGCTCAATAGTTTTGCAGGGAACTTCCAATGACTTGGCGAGTCCTTGCCACATCGAGTTGCTGCACTATGCTAGGCAAAAGGAGGTCCGCCATGATATTAGGAGGTATCCCACCACTTTTATCACCTCAGTGTATAGTGTGTGTAGTGACAGGGAGTGAGAAATGAACAGTGTGGCCTTTTATCACTATTAAATAACTTATTTGTAAAAGAGTATTGTATACTAGGTGTAAACTTAATGGGGTGCCACTGTTTTAAACAGAATGGCCTTGTATTCAGGAAGGTAAAGGCTCCAGTCTTCAACCAGCCATCCTGATTTGTTGTTTTTGTGGTCTTCAGTCCTGAGACTGGTTTGATGCAGCTCTCCATGCTACTCTATCCTGTGCAAGCTGCTTCATCTCCCAGTACCTACTGCAACCTACATCCTTCTGAATCTGCTTAGTGTATTCATCTCTTGGTCTCCCTCTACGATTTTTACCCTCCACGCTGCCCTCTAATGCTAAATTTGTGATCCCTTGATGCCTCAAAACATGTCCTACCAACCGATCACTTCTTCTAGTCAAGTTGTGCCACAAACTCCTCTTCTCCCCAATCCTATTCAATACCTCCTCATTAGTTACGTGATCTACCCACCTTATCTTCAGCATTCTTCTGTAGCACCACATTTCGAAAGCTTCTATTCTCTTCTTGTCCATACTAGTTATCGTCCATGTTTCACTTCCATACATGGCTACACTCCATACAAATACTTTCAGAAACGACTTCCTGACACTTAAATCTATACTCGATGTTAACAAATTTCTCTTCTTCAGAAATGATTTCCTTGCCATTGCCAGTCTACATTTTATATCCTCTCTACTTCGACCATCATCAGTTATTTTACTCCCTAAATAGCAAAACTCCTTTACCACTTTAAGTGTCTCATTTCCTAATCTAATTCCCTCAGCATCACCCGATTTAATTAGACTACATTCCATTATCCTCGTTTTGCTTTTGTTGATGTTCATCTTATATCCTCCTTTCAAGACACTGTCCATTCCGTTCAACTGCTCTTCCAAGACCTTTGCTGTCTCTGACAGAATTACAATGTCATCGGCGAACCTCAAAGTTTTTACTTCTTCTCCATGAATTTTAATACCTACTCCGAATTTTTCTTTTGTTTCCTTTACTGCTTGCTCAATATACAGATTGAATAACATCGGGGAGAGGCTACAACCCTGTCTCACTCCTTTCCCAACCACTGCTTCCCTTTCATGCCCCTCGACTCTTATAACTGCCATCTGGTTTCTGTACAAATTGTAAATAGCCTTTCGTTCCCTGTATTTTACCCCTGCCACCTTTAGAATGTGAAAGAGAGTATTCCAGTCAACATTGTCAAAAGCTTTCTCTAAGTCTACAAATGCTAGAAACGTAGGTTTGCCTTTTCTTAATCTTTCTTCTAAGATAAGTCGTAAGGTTAGTATTGCCTCACGTGTTCCAACATTTCTACTGAATCCAAACTGATCTTCCCCGAGGTCCGCTTCTACCAGTTTTTCCATTCGTCTGTAAAGAATTCGCATTAGTATTTTGCAGCTGTGACTTATTAAACTGATAGTTCGGTAATTTTCACATCTGTCAACACCTGCTTTCTTTGGGACTGGAATTATTATATTCTTCTTGAAGTCTGAGGGTATTTCACCTGTCTCATACATCTTGCTCACCAGATGGTAGAGTTTTGTCAGGACTGGCTCTCCCACGGCCGTCAGTAGTTCTAATGGAATGTTGTCTACTCCCGGGGCCTTGTTTCGACTCAGGTCTTTCAGTGCTCTGTCAAACTCTTCACGCAGTATCATATCTCCCATTTCATCTTCATCTACATCCTCTTCCATTTCGATAATATTGTCCTCAAGTACATCACCCTTGTATAAACCCTCTATATACTCCTTCCACCTTTCTGCCTTCCCTTCTTTGCTTAGAACTGGGTTGCCATCTGAGCTCTTGATATTCATACAAGTGGTTCTCTTCTCTCCAAAGGTCTCTTTAATTTTCCTGTAGGCAGTATCTGTCTTACCCCTAGTGAGACAAGCCTCTACATCCTTACATTTGTCCTCTAGCCATCCCTGCTTAGCCATTTTGCACTTCCTGTCGATCTCATTTTTGAGACGTTTGTATTCCTTTTTGCCTGCTTCATTTACTGCATTTTTATATTTTCTCCTTTCATCAATTAAATTCAATATTTCTTCTGTTACCCAAGGATTTCTATTAGCCCTCGGCTTTTTACCTACTTGATCGTCTGCTGCTTTCACTACTTCATCCCTCAGAGCTACCCATTCTTCTTCTACTGTATTTCTTTCCCCCATTCCTGTCAATTGTTCCCTTATGCTCTCCCTGAAACTCTCTACAACCTCTGGTTCTTTCAGTTTATCCAGGTTCCATCTCCTTAAATTCCCACCTTTTTGCAGTTTCTTCAGTTTCAATCTGCAGTTCATAACCAAGAGATTGTGGTCAGAATCCATATCTGCCCCTGGAAATGTCTTACAATTTAAAACCTGGTTCCTAAATCTCTGTCTTACCATTATATAATCTATCTGATACCTTTAGTATCTCCAGGATTCTTCCAGGTATACAACCTTCTTTTATGATTCTTGAACCAAGTGTTAGCTATGATTTAAGTTCCCTAAATTATTTTATGCAAATACCAGGAAGGTCCCTGTTATAAGGCCATGGCCAACTATCTGTCCCACCCTTGTCATTCTAGACCTGTGAGTCTCGAAATTTCATATCATTCAGTGATTCATCAAATTGTACCAAAGAGATTTTTAACACACTCTGGCTGTCAATTTTTCGCATCCTTCTGCACTTGACAGAAGCTCCCCAAGTGCACTCCACAGACTTTTATGTTTTCTCTTTACTAGAATTACTTTTAAGCTACCTATGAGAAATGTCAATTAATTCTATAATCATATTATTTCCCAGTTTATGTGTGTGTCTATATATTGCAATTTTGAGTTTACCTTGATTTGTTTTCTATAGTGGCCACTCTCGCCTTAAGATTTTGTTCTTTATTATATTCCACTCCTCTTATACTAATTTACCCCAAGAGACCCTGTTTCAGAGGCTACTTCCTCTGAAAATTTCAATGTTATTCTTTTCAACAATGTAGGAAAAGATATATTACTACTTACCATAAAGATGACATGTTAAGTTGCCGACAGGCACAATTAAAAGACACTCAAACATAAGGTTTCAGACACATCCTTCATCAGAAAAAGAGAAACCCCCCACATTCATTCACACAAGCAAGCAAGCAAGCAAGCACGCACGCACGCACGCACACACACAAACTGCTGCCATTCTGGCCCAAGCCGCTGGTGTTGGGGGTCATGTGTGCGTGTGGTGTGCTTATTTGTGTGAATGAATGGTGTGTATTTCTCTTTTTTTTATGAAAGCTGTGGTCAAAAGCTTATGTGTAAGTCTCTGCTACTTAATGCATCACCTGCATGGTAAATAGCAATTATCTTTCCCTACATTGTTGATATGTCTACTTGGAGTTTCCATTGTTTAATTTTATCCTCTTCTTTCATAATTCAACATTAACTCGCCTCAAATGCTATCAATTTCTTTACACTTCTGAATTGCCAACGATAGTTTAACATCATAAGCTTATGAATCTCTTCCGAGTCTGGAATTGTGGTAAGTACTTATAACCTTGAGATACTTCAGTTGACACCTCTCAATCCTTTACAAGTGTACATTCTTATCCTGATATGACACTGTTTCACCAACAGCTTCTGATGTAAGCATATAATTATCTCCAACAGTTGTTGGCAATCATGTTAGAAGCTTTTTCCTTAGCATAGTTCTAAACTCAGCAGGAATATCAAAGGTCCATTTGACCTTGACTTACACTATTGTAACTTACTGAAATTATTGTTCTTGCACCAATGTGACATGATTGTTAGCTGATTTGCATTTCCATGAATTTCCCAAATCATTCCAGGCATACACTCCTGGAAATGGAAAAAAGAACACATTGACACCGGTGTGTCAGACCCACCATACTTGCTCCGGACACTGCGAGAGGGCTGTACAAGCAATGATCACACGCACGGCACAGCGGACACACCAGGAACCGCGGTGTTGGCCGTCGAATGGCGCTAGCTGCGCAGCATTTGTGCACCGCCGCCGTCAGTGTCAGCCAGTTTGCCGTGGCATACGGAGCTCCATCGCAGTCTTCAACACTGGTAGCATGCCGCGACAGCGTGGACGTGAACCGTATGTGCAGTTGACGGACTTTGAGCGAGGGCGTATAGTGGGCATGTGGGAGGCCGGGTGGACGTACCGCCGAATTGCTCAACACGTGGGGCGTGAGGTCTCCACAGTACATCGATGTTGTCGCCAGTGGTCGGCGGAAGGTGCACGTGCCCGTCGACCTGGGACCGGACCGCAGCGACGCACGGATGCACGCCAAGACCGTAGGATCGTACGCAGTGCCGTAGGGGACCGTACCGCCACTTCCCAGCAAATTAGGGACACTGTTGCTCCTGGGGTATCGGCGAGGACCATTCGCAACCGTCTCCATGAAGCTGGGCTACGGTCCCGCACACCGTTAGGCCGTCTTCCGCTCACGCCCCAACATCGTGCAGCCCGCCTCCAGTGGTGTCGCGACAGGCGTGAATGGAGGGACGAATGGATACGTGTCGTCTTCAGCGATGAGAGTCGCTTCTGCCTTGGTGCCAATGATGGTCGTATGCGTGTTTGGCGCCGTGCAGGTGAGCGCCACAATCAGGACTGCATACGACTGAGGCACACAGGGCCAACACCCTGCATCATGGTGTGGGGAGCGATCTCCTACACTGGCCGTACACCACTGGTGATCGTCGAGGGGACACTGAATAGTGCACGGTACATCCAAACCGTCATCGAACCCATCGTTTTACCATTCCTAGACCGGCAAGGGAACTTGCCGTTCCAACAGGACAATGCACATCCGCATGTATCCCATGCCACCCAACGTGCTCTAGAAGGTGTAAGTCAACTACCCTGGCCAGCAAGATCTCCGGATCTGTCCCCCATTGAGCATCTTTGGGACTGGATGAAGCGTCGTCTCACGCGGTCTGCACGTCCAGCACGAACGCTGGTCCAACTGAGGCGCCAGGTGGAAATGGCATGGCAAGCCGTTCCACAGGACTACATCCAGCATCTCTACGATCGTCTCCATGGGAGAATAGCAGCCTGCATTGCTGCGAAAGGTGGATATACACTGTACTAGTGCTGACATTGTGCATGCTCTGTTGCCTGTGTCTATGTGCCTGTGGTTCTGTCAGTGTGATCATGTGATGTATCTGACCCCAGGAATGTGTCAAAGTTTCCCCTTCCTGGGACAATGAATTCACGGTGTTCTTATTTCAATTTCCAGGAGTGTATATCAGGCCAATTTGCATCAAGGTTATGTGCACCACCTTCCATATTCCCAGCTCATTATTAGTCATTTAAAAATTACTTACACAGTTGCATTATTATCATCATCAACAACAACAACAACAAAAACAACAATAAACAGTATTTAATAATTAATCTCTTAATGTAGAGACATCTTTTGTGATCATGAAGTAATATTACTTGAGGGGAGTGTCAGGAGGAGGGCCTTTATCAGACCAGTGATTGGTACGCTGCAGCTTACCTTTTCATCTCAGACTAGCACTTACAACCAATGTTGTCAACTCTTTATTCTATTCTGGAACCACAGAAGTCAGTCTCTCATGTCTTGACCCGAGCCCTATAATCTTATCCCCTTAATCATAACTAAAATAAATATTATTCATTAAGGAAAAAAGACGATTAGTAATGGAGAGAGAGAGAGTGTGTGTGTGTGTGTGTGTGTGTGTGTGTGTGTGTGTGAGAGAGAGAGAGAGAGAGAGAACAATGGTACAAACTGGCACTGTTTAAAAATAATAATGAAATATTAGTTGTACAACAGAAAAATTAACAGATATCCACATGTCATTTTCAGTATCTGAATAGTTTACATTTATGTGATCAACAGTTAAGAGTACAATCCTCAAATATTTGTCTTCTCTCTGCCTTGTGTTCTACAGGGTGACAATTATTGAATTACAGGGAAAAGACATAAATTAGTTACAAACTACAGCATGCACACACTTTATTTAACATGTAAACATCAACTATATTCAAATTTAGGTTACGACATCACTGGCGATGATGTGGCACAGACGAATAGCGAAATTATGCATGACCCGCTGAAGTATCTGAACATCGAAGCTGTCGATGACCACCTGAATGGCTGTTTTCAGCTCAGCAATGGTTTTGGGGTTATTGCTCTACACCTTGTCTTTAACACAGCCCCACAAAAAGGCACATGTGTCCAGATCTGGAAAATATGGTGGCCAATTGAGGTCCATTCCAGTGGCCCCCAGGTACCCCAGAGACAGGATGTGGTCCCCAAAGTGCTCCACTGAGACATCAAACACACTCCAGCTTATATGGGGTCAAGCTGCTCCATCTTGCTTGAACCACATCTTGTTGAAATCAGGGTCACTTTGGATAATGGGGATGAAATCATCTTCCAAAACATTCATGTACCGTTCTTTACTCACCTTGCTACCAAGGCATACAGCACTGATTGTTTTGTGACTGGACATTGCACGCCACAGTCACCAGTTGAGGATGACACGCATCAAGGGTTGGGGGTTGGGTTGTTTGGGGAAGGAGACCAGACAGCGAGGTCATCGGTCTCTTTCTGGATTAGGGAAGGACGGGGAAGGAAGTCGGCCGTGCCCTTTCAAAGGAACCATCCCAGCATTTGCTTGGAGCCATTTCGGGAAATCACGGAAAACCTATATCAGGATGGCCGGACGCGGGATTGAACCGTCCTCCTCCCGAATGCGAGTCCAGTGTCTAACCACTGCGCCACCTCGCTCGGTCAGTTGAGGTTGAAAAGACTTCTCAATCACAAAATGAAGATTCTCAGTCCCACAAATGCGCCAATTTTGCTTACTGACGAACGCGTCCAAATAAAAGTGGGCTATGTCACTAAACCAAACAACATTCACATCAAAGTCCTGTTCGTCAATTGTGTGGACAATAGTGTTGGCAAAAAACAATCACTGTTTCATGGCCCTGGGACTTAATGGCTGATGGGTTTGAATTCTGTATGGGAGCGCTATATGCTCAGGGACAGTGTACCATGACATTTTCATGTGCAAATTGCCGACAACAACAAAGAACGTGTGCATGCGCATACTAATTCCCATCATTCCCCACCACCAACCATGCAGTTTGAAACTCCTAATGCAAACCATTCAGAAGTTATGATTATTTTATTTCATATTGTTCAATAATTGTCACCCTATACAAATGGGAAGGGATGCAGGAAGTATATTTTATATAAAACAGTGATGTTTGTGCACTTCTTTACAACTAGATAAATTCTATGTAGGCTTACTGCTTCCAGTATGTTCTCAGAATAACTTTCTCTGTGGAAGAAACTTAACATCGGTATATCAAATCTAATAATCCTCCTTTTAATACATGGAATACAGCAGCATTCACAAAACCTTTTTTTTTTTTTTTTTTTTTTTTTTTTTTTTTTTTTTTTTTTTTTTTTTTTTTTTTTTTTTGCAAAACTGCTATGGTCATTAGCGCCCGGTCCGTGACTTAGGAAACAGTAAAAACCGAAAATGGAAACCAGCAGCAATGGGAGCGAAACTCAAAAAATTGGAGAAACTAAAAGCAGAAGGAAGGCTTAAAAATCCCCTACAGAAAGAGGTTGGTTGTCCCCAAAAAAAGCTTCAAATGACTGACGTCATTTTACTGGCACTAATAAACTCGAGAACGCGATCGGCCAAGCGCGTGTCATCTGCTAAAATTGACGATATATCAGGCGACAGCTGTAGACGGGCGCGTTAACAGAGTAAAATAGGGGCACTCAATTAAAAGGTGTCTTACCGTCCACAGCTGAGAGCAGTGGGGACAGAGTGGGGGAGGATCGCCACTTAAAAGATGTCGATGGCTAAAAAGACAGTGCCCTATCTGGAGTCTAGTTAAAATTACCTCCTCCCGACGATGCGTTCGGGAGGATGAGGTCCAAGCACAAGGAAGAGCTTTCACGGTTGGTTGGTTGGTTGGTTTGTGGGATTAAAGGGACCAGACTGCTATGGTCATCGGTCCCTTGTTCCAAAAACCTAAAACTACCCAAAGAGACTAAAAAAAAAACGAACAACAGGAAAGACGGCAGATGACACAGGACTAGAAATACTCCGACAAAGGACAAAACAAATTAAAATCACACCGAGTGTGACGGTGGTTGGCCGACCATAGAGAAAAAAGGGAAAAGCCAACCACCGAGAAACACATTAAAAAAGCAGACTACAATCGTAGGCCATAGGCCAGAATCAACACAAAAACACACACATTTACATTAAGCAATAAAATCCCCCTGCCCGAATAAAACGTAAAACTAAGTCCACTATGGCAGAGTCGTCAGTTAAAAGCACAGGGAGCGTATCAGGCAGCGCAAAAGTCTGTCTGAGCACAGTTAAAAGGGCGCACTCCAACAGAATATGGACCACCATCAAGGACGCCCCACAACGACAAAGAGGTGGATCCTCACGACACAGTAAATAACTGTGCATCAGACGGGTGGGGCCAATGCGGAGCCGACAAAGGACGACTGAGTCCCTGCGGGTGGCTCGCATGGATGACCGCCAAACAGTCTTCATCTCCTTGATACGACGGAGTTTGTTTGGCACGGGCAGGTTGCGCCATTCAGTGTCCCAGAAATCGAAAACTTTGCGGCGTAATAGTGTCCCCAAATCAGTCGCCGGGAGGCCAATCTCCAGAGGTGGTTGACTGGTGGCCTCTTTCGCCAGGCGGTCAACATTCTCATTGCCAGGTATCCCAACATGGCCTGGGGTCCACACAAAGACCACAGAGCGGCCGCTACGTGCAAGAGTATGCAGGGACGCTTGGAGAGTCATCACCAGACGAGAATGAGGGAAACACTGGTCGAGAGCTCGTAAACCGCTCAGGGAATCGCTACAGATAACGAAGGACTCACCTGAGCAGGAGCGGATATACTCTAGGGCACGAAAGATTGCGACCAGCTCAGCAGTGTAAACACTGCACCATCCAGCAAGGAACGTTGTTCGGAATGGTCCCCTAGAGTTAGCGCATAACCGACACGACCAGCAACAATCGAACCGTCAGTGTATACAACGCCAGAGCCCCGATACGTGGCCAGGATGGAATAAAAGCGGCGGCGGAAGGCCTCTGGAGGGACTGAGTCCTTCAGGCCCTGTGCCAAGTCGAGCCGAAGGCAAGGGCGAGGAACACACCATGGGGGTGTCCGCAAAGTGGCCCGGAAAGGAGGTGGAACAGTGAGAACCCTAAGCCCGTAGAGAAGCTCTTTGATGCGGACCGTGATCGTACAACCTGACCGGGGCCGATGTTCTGGCAGATGGACAACCAATTGCGGGAACAGGAGACGATAGTTTGGATGCCCTGGAAAGCTGAAAACATGGGCAGCATAAGCGGCCAGTAAATGTTGGCGCCTCAATCGCAGTGGAGGGACACCTGCCTCCACAAGTATGCTGTCCACAGGGCTGGTGCGGAAGGCACCAGTGGCAAGTCGGATCCCGCTGTGTAGTATTGGGTCCAGCACCCGCAATGCAGATGGGGATGCTGAGCCATAAGCCAGGCTCCCATAATCCAGACGAGACTGGATTAACGCCTGGTAGAGCTGTAGGAGAGTAGATAGGTCGGCGCCCCACCTGGTATGGCTAAGGCATCGCAGAGCATTTAGATGCCGCCAACACATCTGTTTAAGCTGCCGAATATGAGGCAGCCAAGTCAACCGGGCATCAAAAACTACACCCAAAAACCTACGCGTCTCAACCATAGCAAGAAGTTCGCCATCAAGATAAAGCCGCGGCTCCGGGTGGACAGTGCGTCGCCGGCAGAAATGCATTACGCGGGTCTTGGCAGCCGAAAACTGAAACCCATGCGCTTCAGCCCAAGACTGCGACTTACGGATAGTGCCCTGTAGCTGACGTTCAGCAGCTGCAATGCCAATAGAGCTGTAGTAAAGGCAGAAGTCGTCAGCATACAGGGAAGTGGAGACAGAATGTCCCACCGCTGCAGCGAGCCCGTTTATGGCAATTAAAAACAGGCAGACACGGAGGACAGATCCCTGAGGTACCCCGTTCTCCTGGACTCGGGAGGAACTATGGGAGGCCGCGACTTGCACGCGGAAGGTACGATACGACAGAAAATTTCTGATAAAGATCGGCAGAGGGCCCCAAAGACACCATCCATGAAGCCTAGAAAGGATGTGATGACGCCATGTCGTATCGTACGCCTTCCACATGTCGAAAAAGACAGCGACCAGGTGCTGACGGCGGGCAAAGGCAGTACGGATGGCCGACTCCAGGCTCACCAGATTGTCGGCGGCGGAGCGGCCTTTACAGAACCCACCCTGAGACGGAGCCAGAAGGCCTCGAGACTCCAGTACCCAATTCAAGCACCGGCTCACCATCCATTCAAGCAACTTGCAAGGAACGTTGGTGCGGCTAATGGGACGGTAGCTGTCCACCTCCAAAGGGTTCTTGCCTGGTTTGAGAATGGGGATAACGATACTTTCCCGCCATTGCGACGGAAACTCACACTCGACCCAAATACGGTTGTAAAGGTCGAGGAGCTGTCGCTGGCAGTCCACTGAAAGGTGTTTCAGCATCTGACAGTGGATGCTATCTGGCCCAGGAGCGGTATCAGGACAAGCGACAAGGGCACTGCGGAATTCCCACTCACTGAATGGAACATTGTACGATTCTGGATGGTGGGTGCGAAACGAAAGGCTCCGACGTTCCATCCGCTCTTTAATGGAGCGGAAGGCCAGGGGGTAATTCTCAGAAGCGGAACTCATAGCAAAATGCTCTGCCAAGCGGTTTGCAATGACGGCGGAGTCAGTACAAACTGTTCCATTCAGTGAGAGTGCAGGGACGCTGACAGGGGTCGGAAAGCCGTAGACGCGTCTAATCTTGGCCCAGACCTGCGATGGAGTGACATGGAGGCCAATGGTGGACACATACTGCTCCCAGCACTCCTGCTTGCTTCGGCGGATAAGGCGGCGGGCCCGCGCACGCAGCCGTTTGAAGGTGATGAGGTGTTCAATGCAGGGATGTCGCTTGTGACGCTGGAGTGCCCGCCGGCGATCTTTAATCGCTTCAACGATCTCAGGTGACCACCAAGGGACAGTCCACCGCCGAGGGGACCCAGAAGAACGGGGAATGGCAGATTCGGCAGCAGTAACGATGCCCGTGGTGACCGATTGAACCACCGCATCAATGCCATCATTAGAGAGAGGCTCAATAGCGGCAATGGAGGAAAACAAGTCCCAGTCAGCCTTATTCATTGCCCACCTGCAAGGGCGCCCAGAAGACTGACGCTGTGGCAGTGACAGAAAGATCGGAAAGTGGTCACTGCCACACAGGTCGTCATGCACTCTCCATTGGACAGATGGGAAGAGGCTAGGGCTGCAGATCGAAAGGTCAATGGCGGAGTATGTGCCGTGCGCCACACTGAAGTGTGTGAAGGAACCATCATTTACCAGCGAAAGATCGAGCTGTGCCAATAAATGCTCAATGGTGGCGCCTCGACCTGTCGCCACTGACCCACCCCACAGAGGGTTACGGGCGTTGAAGTCGCCCAGTAATAAGAAAGGTGCGGCAATTGGGCTATCAGCACAGCCAGGACATGCTGCGCGACATCACCATTCGGTGGAAGGTAAAGACTGCAGACGGTAACAGCCTGTGGCGTCCACACCCGAACAGTGACAGCCTCTAAAGCTGTTTGTAGAGGGATAGACTCGCTGTGAAGAGAGGTAAGGACATATATGCAGACGCCACCAGACACCCTTTCATAAGCTGCCCGGTTCTTATAATAACCCCGATAGCCACAGAGGGCGGGGGTTTGCATTGCTGGAAACCAAGTTTCCTGAAGAGCAATGCAGAAGAAAGGGTGAAGGCTGATAAGTTGTCGGAGCTCAGCTAGATGGTGGAAGAAACCGCTGCAGTTCCACTGGAGGATGGTATTGTCCATGGCGGAGAAAGGCGTGACGGGACTGGGAAGGCAGATTACGCCGCTGGGTCACCTGCTGCCTCTGATGGAGCGCCCATGCAAGTGCTATCCATTGCGTCTGAGGGACCGGCGAGATTGAGATCCTCAGCGGACGCAAGGATCTCCACCTGATCCTCCGACGCAGAGCTTGTAGGGAGCGGTGGAGTAGGTGCCACCGCAGGTGTCTTGGTCTTACAGGTCTTCAAAGTCTTTTTCTCTCGCTGCTCCTTTGGTTGTCGTCGTTGAGAGGGCTTATTGGAGTCAGTCTCCGGGACCGAAGAGGATCGCGAAGCCCGATGACCAGCGACCTGTGGCTTCTTCAGCCACTGGTTGGTGTCTGCTGTGCCGTTGGTAGGAACCTGGGAAGGGAGTGACCCAAGGGATCCCTTCCGAGCGAGAGAAGCCGAAGAAGACTTACGCTTCTCCGGCTTAGAAGTGGGGACTGGTGTCCCCAGTGGTTTAGTGGGTGCTGCTCCCGAGGTAGATGGTGTGGGAGCAACAGCGAGAGAAGGGGTCCCCATCGTCAAGGGGGCAGGTGAGGTCCTCTGACTCTGAGAGCTGACTGTATGTCTTGCAGCTGAAGGAGCTGGAGCAGGAGTGACAGTGGAGGCATAAGATGACATCATGCGCACGGGATGTAGCCGTTCAAATTTCCGCTTAGCCTTAGTGTAGGTCAGTCGGTCCAGGGTCTTATATTCCATGATTTTGCGTTCTTTCTGTAAGATACTGCAGTCCGGCGAGCAAGGTGAATGAGGCTCTCCACAGTTGACACAGACGGGAGGCGGAGCACATGGAGTATCGGGATGAGATGGGCGTCCACAATCTCGACATGTGAGGCTAGAAGTACAGCGAGAGGACATAGGGTTTGACGTCACATCGGTAGACCATCACCTTGACCTTCTCTGGTAATTTATCACCTTCGAAGGCCAAGATGAAGGCGCCGGTAGCTACCTGATTGTCCCTCGGACCACGATGAACGCGCCAGACGAAATGTACACCTCGGCACTCTAAATTGGCGCGCAGCTCGTCATCAGACTGCAAAAGTAGGTCCCGATGGAAAATAATACCCTGGACCATATTTAAACTCTTATGTGGGGTGATGGTAACGTTAACATCCCCCAACTTGTCACAAGCAAGTAACCTGCGTGACTGGGCAGAGGATGCCGTTTTTATCAAAACTGACCCAGAGCGCATTTTGGACAAGCCCTCCACCTCCCCAAACTTGTCCTCAAAATGCTCTACAAAGAACTGAGGCTTCACGGATAGAAATGAGTCACCATCAGCTCTGGTACAGACGAGATACCTGGGCGAATACACGTCACTGTCATTCATTGCCTTTCGTTCCTCCCATGGTGTGGCCAGGGATGGGAACGATTTGGGGTCATAAACGTTAGATTTAAAATCAGCCCTCGAACGCTTAGAGACTGCTGGTGGCTGGCCGCCAACGAGAGATGATGTCCCACGCTTCATTGCGGGTCATCCGCCCTGATGCCACCTATTCCGACCAAGGGCCCTCCCCACGGGCGCCACCCAGCCGCAGCAATAGCCACCTGGCAGGATGGCCATTGCCGGGAGTCCTGATGCCCCAGGGAGATGGGCATCTACTCCTTGGCATACATGGGGAGTTAACGGTGCAGGCATTAGTAGAGCGATCCCTGTGTTGTCAGGGGGCTACAACCAACAGGGTACATGGCGGCCCCACCACAACGGACTGGCTATCGTGCTGGATCTTAGGTGCAAAAATGTCCAAGGTCGTCGTCGCAGTTAAAAGCAAAACTGCAGAGTGCAGCGTGGTAATCGCACCCAGGGACGTATCCTCGCCCAAGAGATGGAAAACGAGCGGGACACCATTGCAAGGACGAAAAAGCCGGCTAAAGGTCTCAATGCACGACGGATACAGTGCACCATGTAAGGCGCCCTTCCCCAATTGGTTCGCTCTGCGGAATAATTTAGAAAGATGGAAGTCAAACCCGAGAGGGGACCATCACATAAGGCCGAAACATTTGAGACTCCTTTTAGTCGCCTCTTACGACAGACACGAATACCGCGGGCCTATTCTAACCCCCGAACCCGCAGGGGCAGAGCTTTCACGTCCCGCAATTTATTATGGGGAAGTGTCGACCAATGTGCGTGCCATAAAAGAACAACACAACGACATAAAACGCTCCGTAGATCGGCGAAGGGAATCGATTGAATAGCTGGCCGAAGAAGAGAGACTGCAGCCTTGGCCGCTATATCGGCCGCCTCATTTCCACAGATACCAACGTGTCCCGGGAGCCAGAGGAACGCCACCGAGACACCCTCCAGGTGGAGCAAGCGCAGACAGTCCTGAATCCGGTGGACCAGAGGGTGCACATGGTAAAGAGCTTGGAGACTGAGGAGAGAGCTGAGAGAATCTGAACAGATAACATACTGTATCCGCTGATGGCGGCAGATGTAATGGACAGCCTGGAGAACAGCGTAAAGCTCCGCAGTATAAACCGAACACTGGTCGGAAAGCCAAAATTGATTTGGGGTGTAGGCACTCCCTACACCTAATGACGTTTTCGAGCCATCAGTGTAAATAAATGTGGCTTCCTTCATTTGTGCACATAGAGCAGCAAATGCCCGACTATAAACAAGTGAAGGGGTACCATCCTTGGGAAATCGACAAAGGTCATGGAGCAGGCAGATCTGGGGACGGAGCCAAGGCGGTGCTGTACCCCAAGTTGTCAAGAAGGTTTTAGGAAAGCGGAAGGAAACAGTATGGAGCAGTTGACGGAAGTGGACTCCCGGTGGTAGTAGGGAGGAGGGGCGGCCTGCATACCATACATCAAAGGAGGCGTCGAAAAAAATGTCATGGGCTGGATTAGCAGGCATGGAAGACAGATGGCTAGCATAACGACTCAGAAGGACTGCTCGCCGATTGGACAGCGGAGGTTCAGCAGTCTCGGCATAAAGGCTTTCCACAGGGCTGGTGTAAAAAGCTCCAGACACTAAACGTAATCCATGGTGGTGGATAGAGTCGAGACTACGAAGAATAGACGGCCGAGCAGAGGAGTAAACTATGCTTCCATAGTCCAATTTCAAGCGCACTAAGGCGCGATAGAGGCAGAGAAGGACCACTCGGTCCTCTCCCCAGGAGGTACCAGTCAGGACACTGAGGGTGTTGAGGGATCGCAGACAGTGAGCCGAAAGATAGGAAACGTGGGAGGACCAGCACAGTTTTCTGTCAAACATAAGACCCAAGAATTAGCGACGTCCGAAAACAGAAGGTTGACAGGTCCTAGATGTAAGGAGGGTGGAAGAAACTCCTTACATCGCCAAAAATTAACACAAATGGTCTTACTGGGAGAAAAACAGAAGCCGGTTTCGATGCTCCAAGAGTGGAGGCGATCGAGACATCCTTGAAGACGTCGTTCAAGAAGGCTGGTCCGTTGAGAGCTGTAGTAGATCGCAAAACCGTCCACAAAGAGGGAGCCCGAGACATCAGGAAGGAGACAATCCATAATTGGATTTATGGCAATGGCAAACAGTACAACACTCAGCACAGAGCCCTGGGGTACCCCGTTTTCTTGGGAGACAGTACGGGAGAGAGTAGTGTTCACCCGCACCCTAAATGTGCGCTCTGCCATAAATTCGCGAAGAAAAAGGAGCAGCCGACCTCGAAAGCCCCAAGAGAACAGTGTGAGGAGGATGCCTGTCCTCCAACAGGTATTGTATGCTCTCTCCAGATCAAAAAATATTGCTACTGTTTGGCGTTTCCAGAGAAAATTGTTCATGATATAAGTGGAGAGAGCAACAAGATGGTCGTGGATACCATCCGGTCCTGGGGCGGAGGAGCGAGAAGAAGAGAGTGCATGTTGGAGTTCCTGCATGGAGAAAACAGTATTATAGCTTTTGCGATTTTGAGAGAAGAAAGCAAGAGGTTGCACTTCCGCTACATGTTTCTTCTGGAGAAATGCTGGCGGGTAATTCGAAGAGCTCAAAATCCCAGAAAAGTGTTGACCCAATGAGTTAGAAATTGCGACGTGGTCCACTAATGTATCATGCGCGACAGTGAGCCCAGAGACTGGGGAGAAACTAGGCGCGCCTGATAACCGTCGAATCCGACTCCAAACTTCCGAGGAGGGAGTGAAGGTGTTAAATGAGCTAATAAAGAATTTCCAGCTTGCCTTCTTGCTATCGCGGATGACGCGACGGCATCGCGCATGTAACTGCTTATAGCGGATACAGTTGGCCAAAGTAGGATGGTGGCGGAAAACACGAAGAGCACGTCGCCGCTCACGTATTGCATCACGGCATGCCTCGTTCCACCAAGGAACTGGGGGGCACCGGGGCAATTCGGAGGTGCGTGGTGTTTAACGTTCTGCAGCTGTAAGAATAACGTCGGTAATATGTGTGACCTCATCGTTGACGCTAGGGAAGTGACGGCCATCGAATGTCGCTAGAGATGAAAAAAGTGTCCAATCGGCTTGGGCAAACTTCCAGCGTCGGGGGCGCATATATGGCAGTTGAGGCTGCAGTCTAAGGACACGTAGAAAGTGGTCACTCGAGTGTGTATCATCAAGGGCGAACCATTCGAAGCGCCGAGCTAGCGGAACAGTACCGACCGAAAGGTCCAAATGAGATAAATTTGTCGTGGAAGCAGACAAAAATGTAGTGACCCCAGTGTTGAGGCAAACTAGATCCGCTTGGTGGAAGACGTCTAGCAATAGTGAGCCACGTGGACAAGGATGTGGAGATCCCCAAAGCGGGTGGTGGGCATTGAAGTCCCCAACCAGCAAATAGGCGGGTGGAAGCTGACCAAGAAGATGAAGGAGATCAGCTCGTGCCATTGGTGTGGACGATGGAATGTATACAGTACAAAGAGAGAACGTGTATCCAGAAAGGGAAAGACGGACGGCGACAGCTTGGAAGGAAGTGTTTAAGGGGATTGGGTGATAATGGAGAGTATCATGGAGAAGAATCATCAGTCCTCCATGGGCTGGAGTGCCTTCAACAGAGGGGAGATCAAATCGGACGGACTGAAAATGGGGGAGAACAAAGCGGTCTTGGGGATGCAGCTTTGTTTCCTGAAGACAGAAGATGACCGGCGAGTAGGACCGTAAGAGGATCGACAATTCATCCCGATTGGCTCAAATGCCGCGGATATTCCAGTGGATAATGGACATAGGGTGAACAGAAAATGGAGGAATGTGACCAAGGTTGCTGTCAACTCAACGACTGCTCAGAGCTTGTGACCGACAGCATGGAATGGCATTCAGCCGAAGGCAGAAGATCCTGATCCATAGGTTGTTCAGGAGCAGCTCCTGCCACCGGCGATCGGCCGGTTGATCGGCCGCCAGCAGTGGGCCTCGGCGACACAGAAGACGGCCGAGGCCGGTTACCGCCAGGTGGTGCTGTAGATGAGACACGCCATGGCGGAGAAGGAGAGGAACTGGGTTTCTTATTAGCCTTCTTTGAAACATGATGTTTAGATGAAGGAGGAACCAATGGTTGTGAAGTTGGGGTACATAAAAAATCTTCACGAATATGCTCTTTTTTCAAAGCCTTGGTGTCTGACTTTTGGGCTCGAGATTTAGCAGAACCCGATGAAGGGTGAGCCATAGAGTGGGCAGGCGAAAGTGGTGAGGTTGAACGGGCGATCTTTGCGCTGGCCGATCTGACGACCATGGCACTAAAGGTGAGGACACAAGTCTGCCTGGCCGCCTCCTTTGTTGGCTGAGGAGAAGCAAGGACAGTGCTGTATTTTCCTGTCTGAGGCACAGTGGGCTGTCGACTGGCGAGTAATTTTCGAGCAGCAAAGGTCGACACCTTTTCCTTCACTCTGGTTTCCTGAATGACATTTTCGTCTTTAAAAATGGGTCATCTTGAAAGGAAGCAGCGTGGTCACCCATACAGTTGATGCAACGAGGGGTTGGAGGTGGACAAGCACCCTCATGGGCATCCTTGCCACACGTAACACATTTGGCCGGATTGGAACAGGACTGGCTGGTGTGATTGAACCACTGACACCGATAGCAACGCGTAGGGTTTGGGACGTAAGGGCGAACGGAAATTCTCTCATAGCCTGCATTGATTTTCGATGGGAGTTGAACTTTGTCAAATGTCAAGAAGACAGTGCGGGTTGGAATGATGTTCGTGTCAACCCTTTTCATAACTCTATGAACAGCCGTTACGCCCTGGTCAGACAGGTAGTGCTGAATTTCCTCGTCAGACAATCTGCCGAGGGAGCGTGTATAAATGACTCCACGTGAGGAATTTAAAGTGTGGTGCGCTTCAACCCGGACAGGGAAGGTGTGGAGCAGTGAAGTATGCAGCAATTTTTGTGCCTGGAGGGCACTGACTGTTTCTAACAACAAGGTGCCATTCCATAATCTGGAACAAGACTTTACAGGACCTGCAATTGCGTCGACACCTTTCTGAATAATGAAAGGGTTGACCGTGGAAAAGTCGTGACCTTCGTCAGACCGAGAAACAACAAGGAACTGTGGCAACGATGGAAGAACTGTCTGTGGCTGAGACTCAGTGAACTTATGCTTGTGAGCAGACATAGTGGAAGGTGAGGAAACCATTGCGGAAGAGTCCCCCATGATTACCGGCGTCTGCGATGGCGCGCTCCTCCCTTGTGGGGGCCCTCTCCGAGGGCACTCCCGCCTTAGGTGATTGTTCACACCTCAGGTCACACCTCCCGACAAACTGACGGAGGGACCAATTGGCACTTTCGGAAGGTATCAGCTCGGGTAATCACCCCTCCCTTGGCCTGGCCATTACCAGGGGGTATGTACGTGTCCTACCTGTCTACCCGGGGCGGGGAATTACGCGTTACCCCGTCACCGGCTACGCACGAAAATGCGTGGCTCGGCCTTCAGACACGCACAGGGAGGAAGAAAGAGAAAGGGAAATACAAAGAAAGGGAAAGGAAAGAGGAGAGGTCTCAAACGCTGCAGCTGAGAAAAGGGTAAAGAGAAGAGGTAAGGAAAAGAGAAGGACGAAGGAAGGATAAAGACATACAAGCAGAGAAGGCAAAGAATGCGTTACATTTACGAGCGTCCGTCTCCGGACGTAGGCACAAACCATACTCCCAGAGGGGGAGAAGGGGAAGGAAAGAGCCAGAGGTGAGGGGAGGGGGGCCGAAGATGGGGGATAGGGAAGGATGCGGAAAAGGAAGGTATGCAGCCCGGAAAGGAAGGAGGGCCACATTAGCTCAGGGTCCCGTGCTCGCTATGCACATATCCACAAAAGAGTTGTGGATCCCCTGGAGGGATTCACATTCACAAAACTGTTGTGGTACTACAAAATACCAGGAAATTACATGTTATGCTACAATATTATAAGGTGTACAGTGGAATTCCAGAGTAGAACGTGCCTTTCATTTTGAGAGGTTTATGGTTAACTACAAAGATATAACAGACTGGGTCATTAATAGACTAAATGGTATGGGCTATAGATAACAACAACAAATCAAAATAAATTTTACAAATAGTCAAGGAAATCTAAAATTAGCATAATGATAATTATTAATTACATTACCTTCCTCAGCTGCACTGTAAATTGTGCCAGGCAACTTTGGGTGTGGGTCACTAGTTTTGGCAGCTATTACAACATTTGCACCATCTCTGGCAGCTTTTATTGCTATTGCCTTTCCTATGCCCCTGCTGGCACCTGTTATAAAGAGAGTCTGACCAACCAGCTTTCTGCAAATACAGAAAAGTAAACATTTTATAATTAACTACCTGTCAAACAGTAAAGACAAGGTAACACAGACAGGTAGAAATATTGTCACTATAATATTTAAAAATAAGAGTCTGTACAAAAATTGAATGTCTGTTTATTTTCCTCTTCCCTTGTTCAGCTGTATCTCTCTTCACTTACTAGATTCATGGGTAGGACTGTGACTCAAGTCCTGAAAAGCCCCATTCCTTCACATTCTTTTCTCTCTTACCAAATGAGAGCTACCCTAATGCTCTTGCCAACTCCTGCTCAAATGCATCAGTCTGCTGCCAATAAGTAAGTAGATTTTTTTTGTTTTATTTGGTTCCTAACACAGGTGAAAATCATTTGAAATGTGAAAAGCCACTGCATCCATAAATAATGAACCAGCTGCCCAAGTTTACAACAGATTTTTCTCTTGTTTCCACACACTGGCTGAATTACACTTCCCACTATCTTTTAAGTGTAAGAGTATGTGCAACCGTTGCCTCCACTAAAAAAAATAGAAAAATCTTGGTATCAAACATCATCCCAATAGTCAAGTTAAGACACATTTGCTGTCAGACTACATCTTAAATTTCCGGAATGAATTTTCACTCCACTGCGGAGTATATGCTGATTTGAAACACAGTAGAGCACTTGCCCGTGAAAGGCAATAACACCAATTGGTAAGCTTCTGCTTCGTAATACTAATGAACTCTAATGTACTACACTTAAGTGCTTCTTTAAGAGCAGTTATGTAGTTATATTATTGTACTGATAAATTATACCCACAGTAACAACAATAAGCTAAAAAAATAATCTAGCTTAATTCAATATGTTATACAGAAGCAAGGTGTTTTAATGACAATGGTAAGCCCAAAACACATTACATAATGCAGAGTAAATCAGAATCAATTCACTGTAAGAGGCGATTGTTGTTGTATGCTAATATAACAAAATTTTGTGAGTTTTGTTGTGGAACGGTATGATGCAGTAACTGCTGAGTATATATATATATATATAAAATAGAGGTAAACATTCCACGTAGGAAAAATATATCTAAAAACAAAGATGATGTGACTTACCAAATGAAAGTGCTGGCAGGTCGACAGACACACAAACATACACACAAAATTCAAGCTTTCGCAACAAACTGTTGCCTCATCAGGAAAGAGGGAAGGAGAGGGAAAGACGAAAGGATGTGGGTTTTAAGGGAGAGGGTAAGGAGACATTCCAAACACAAACTGTGCATTACTACAAATGTGGACAGAAAACCACATTTAAATATATGGACTTGAAAGAAACAAGTTATGTAATCCTTCCTTCAGGAGCAGTGCATAAGTGATATATCTAGTACCAGCACAGAATCAACACCAGAAATAGGAATTTGGAGTGAGGGATAACCAAAGAGAACTACACGTCTAACAGATGTTTAAATTTGTTGTACCACTATTCTTTTGTGATGTAGGTAGTTTTTTCCTAGCGCAATCTTTAAACTTCAAAAGAAAATCCTATTATGATATAGACAAGATATCTGCATGGTGCAAAAAGAGGCAACTGACTTTAAATAGTGAAAAGTGTGAAGTCATCCACAAGAATACTAAACGCAATCTGCTAAATTTAAATAACATAATAAATCGTACAAATCTAAAGGCTGTAAATTGAACTAAATACCTGGGGATTACAATTACAAATAACTTAAAGTGGAACAATCACATAGATAACATTGTGGGGAAAACAAACCAAAGACTGCAATTTATTGGCAGAACACTTTAAAAATGCAGTAGGTCTACTGAAGAGACTGATTACACCACACTTTGTCTGCCCTCTTCTGGATGCTGCTGTGCAGTGTGGGATCCACATCAGATTGGATTAATGGAGAACATAAAAAAAAGTCCAGAGGTGGTCATGGGACCAGTGCCATGGATATGACATGCGAACTGGGCTTACAATCATTAAAACAAAGGTGTTTTTGTTGCAGCAGGATCTTCTCATGATATTTCAATTACCAAATTTCTCCTCCAAATCCGATTATATATTATTCGTGCCCACCTACACAGGGAGAAACCATCATTGTAATAAAATAACCGAAATCGCACGGAGACACTTAAGTGTTCATTTTTCTCTCATGCTGTTCAACCTGTGCTAACTAATTCCTGATCGGCAATCTGCGTGGCGAGATGCTGGGATAAATCCCAAATGCCTTAATTTAAAATGACAGTTGCTGTTACATTGAGACATTTCATAACATTAACAGCAAGAACACTGACATAAAATGAGGATTGGAGAGGAGGCGGCGTAAGTAACAAAATGAATTTACTCTTCACAGTCAACATGAAAATACAGATGATCCTGGTACTATGTGTTTTATTGCCTTTCGCAGTTGTTGCATGAAGCAGCACTTCATTAGATGGAGCAAGAAACACAGTTTACTCACCTCACTTGTGTGCAAAAGGTTGTGTGGGCACCCCTTATTCATCAATTACTTCAACGTTTTTCCTTACCATGACGACATCCCACTAAATGGCAAATGATAACAGAAACATAACATCGAGGGAGGAGGGGGGGGGGGGGGGAGGAAGAGGATAAAAAGGACTTCCATACAACTTCTCCCAAAATACACACACAACACTGCAGACATAATACTTTATTAGTAGAAAAACTCAGACTGACTGTTGTTGTGGTCTTCAGTTTGAAGACTGGTTTGATGCAGCTCTCCATGCTACTCTATCCTGTGCCAGCCTCTTCATCTCCAAGTACCTACTGCAACCTACATCCCTCTGAATCTACTTACTGTAGTCAACTCTCTGTCCTCCTCTACAATTCCCCCCCCCCCCCCCCCCCCCCCACTTCCCTCCAGTACCAAACTGGTGATCCCTTGATCCCTCAGAATGTGCCCTACCAACTGATCCCTTCTTTTAATCAGGTTGTACCACAAATTTTTCTTCTCCCAAATTCTCTTCAGCGTTCCTCTGTAGCACCACATTTCGAAAGCTCCTCTTCTCTTCCTGTCTAAACAGTTTATCATCCATGTTTCACTTCCATACATGGCTTCACTCCATACAAATACTTTCAGAAAGGGCTTTCTGAAACTTGAATCTATGCTCTATGTTAACAAATTTTTCTTCTTCAGCAATGCTTTTCTTGCCAATTCAATTTACATTTTATGTACCCCCTACTCTGACCATCATCAGTTATTGCTTCCCAAATAGCAAAACTCATTTACTACTTTAAGCGCCTCATTTACTAATCTAATTCCCTCAGCATCACCTGATTTAATTTGACTACATTCCATTGTCCTTGTTTTGCTTTTGTTGATGTTCATCTTATATCCTCCTTTTAAGACACTAGCCATTCCGTTCAACTGCTCTTCCTAGTCCTTTGCCATCTCTGATAGGATAACAATATCATTGGCAAATGTCAAAGTTTTTGTTTCATCTCACTGGACTTTAATTCCTATTCCAATTTTTTCTTTTGTTTCCCTTACTGCTTGCTCAATATACAGATGAATATCATCGCAGATAGGCTACAACCCTGCCTCCCTATTGGAACAGCTATTTTTCCAAAATTGGGAAACTGTGTAAAAAAAAAAAAAAAAAAAAACTGCAAGTGGTTTCTCAGTGTGTCACTATAACATTCACACAACAGAGAGCCATTAACTTTGTCATCCCTAACATCACATGCAGTTAGAACCAAGACATTTAGGTTTAATTGAGATGTCTGGCATTGCTTCACCAGCTTACAACTGAACTGGCACCTAAAGGTTGAAAGTTGTGAGTTGGTGAAGCCAACAAACACGAATATAAAATCTTAGTTGTGGTGACACAACTAAGGCCTAGGTTAGGTTATGTTGAAAGGTGACAGATCTGTTTCAGTTTGGCAAAGTGGTATAGAAGGCTTCAGGTAATCCTCTGTATTGTGTTGATTATAGGCCTACATTATACTTGATTCTAAGGCCCACTTTCAAACTTGCACAGTAAACTTCCTGAAATGACAGTTTAAAATCTGTACAAGGGTTGGGATTCCTATCTGGATTTTGTGCATTTCACAGGCCGCCATCTTACCAATCGGCTATACAAGTATGTCTTCTGGCACAACCCACATTTTCAGTGTCACACTACATTCCCTCTTACATGCTGAAATTTTGCTCAGTTTCAGGTATGTTTTATTAACACATACTTTTTTCAGCTTAGGTGTCTTAAATTTTCCTCTACAGATTTGGGGATATGGCAGTTCCTTGCTAGACTTCTTTCCATTCTGATTTTCCCAATTCAATAATTAGATCTAATGCAAGCTTCAGCTTTGAAGGGAGATTAGATTACAGCCTCCAGTCAACAAGATCATTAGGAACAAAACAAGTTCTGGTTGGGAAGAATAAAGAAGGACATTGGCCATTTCCCTTCAAAATACTCATCCTGAGATTTGTCTTAAGAAAATTAGGTAAACTATGGAAAACTGAAATTAGCTGGCAAGGGATCTGAACTGCTGTTCTCCGGAAAGCTCATCCACTATCTTACCACTACTACAGCATTATGCAAGTAGCTTTGATACGCATGTACTTCACAATACTAATATGAATAAATATTTACCTGGGCTGTTAGTACTTATTTTGCTGAAACTGAGTCAAACCCTTTTGTAGAAACCACAAAGCCCTGGCAAAGCACTAATTCATATTCAATGCTCCAGTTTATCATTCATGGCTTACAAGTGGTCCATTATTCTGTATCCACTTTTAAAGCCAGCTTGTTCCCTAACCTGATATGTCTATAATTTCTTTGTGTGTCTTGTCTGCTTTCTTTAAAGTGAATGAGACTAATCACAGCACAGTTCTAGTTTTGAGGCAAAGATCCTGTAAATAAGTCTGAAAGATCCTTTTCTGTGATTTTTTCCCTTCAGCTGTAATCATTTACTTTAAAATATTATTTGTCATTAAGACATCTTTGTACATGTGCAGCCACTATGATATTAAAGGTGCTGAAAATAGAAGTTATTTTAAAAACGTATTACAATTATTTTGTGACCCAAAGTTTACTAGAAATTATGGCTGGACTGGAATACACGACAAATATGGCAAAACACCAATAAAATTATCAGCCCATCCCTGACATGGTACTATTTCTCCAGTCAAGTCACAACAAACAGGATTTGTTTGTATCGTTAGGCTGACTATCAATTTTATTTCAGCGCATGTTAAATGTATATTCCAAATGCCAGGGTTGCTTCTGAAACATACAAGGGTGTTTGTAGCATCTGTATGGCATTTATTGTGAATTCGAGCTTTAGGTTATCACTGAGGTCTTTTTGTTTTCGTATTTATTACACAAGCATCTCTCCCCTCCTATTTCTATATCCCTCTGCAGCTGCTACTGCTGCCGCCACTGCCACTGCCACCGCCAGCCTCCCCATTCCCTCCCCCCCTCCCGACTAGAGCCAGCAACACTCAGTTGACAGGGATAATTGCATACCATCATTATATTATAATATGTTCTGAGCAATGTATCCAGTAATGTCAGTAATAATATTCCTAATATGCAACTCAAAACGAAATTATAGGATTCTATCATTTTGACGTAATAGTACTAAACTTGACGACTTGATCGTTATATTCTAGGTCTCATACATTGGATAAAATCATATAAATTTGGCCACGATTTGATGATACTGGGGAGGAGTGAAACTTAAAGAGTTCATTAACAAATAGTCATACACTTTGACTACAATTAACTTTGCAGCGTAAAACTGAAATAACCAAGCGGCAGAGACGCAAGAATTTCTTCATTTATTATTTTAAATACGAAATGCTGCCTCCCTTTATACCACATGGTAGAACTGTGCATAAAGCATTTTTTAAGATATACAAATAATCTTTCCAGTAACGATCATGATACTATTGTTGAAATGAAAATATTGCAAACCAAATACAACGATTTAATAGACTTAATCGCTTGTTTTATTCACGAAATGAGCTTCAACACTCACCCACTGTTCATCGTGTCACTATAGACGTACTTCTAACACACTTGAACCTAGGTACAAACTACAAAGGCCAATGCCCAGGAATGTCAAAGTTTGTCGGTAACATAAGTAAACCGTACGAAAGACAAAGTAGCTTTATTTATCGCATGGAACCACAGTGTAGTTTCTGTCGGTTCCATGCGATCTCGACACAAAAGTGGCTCACAAACGAAAAACATACTCGGCAATATAACGATTAACCACCATCAAATGCTCCGTAGGATCAATAAATAACACATTAAGTATAGTGAAAAAAGTTTACAAAAGAAACAGCATAGATTTTTGTGGGTAATCGTACTTCGCTGTCTGCATTTTGTGGAAGTTCCTACAATTTTTTTTACTTCTCTCACGCTTTTGCTGTATGTCTATGCATATGTGACAGAGCAACTCTGGAAGACCGCTGCGTTACTTTGTTTTAGCTGTGTTCTCTTTGTCCAGAACTGTAGCTTGGCTCAGTGGATTGAAGTTCATAAATTTAATATCGGTGTTGTGGACCTACGAGGATTAATATGCTACAGGGATTAATATGCTCTTTCTCCCCAGGAACGTGTGATGTAGTCATGATGAACAAGAGATTGACTGTCGCTGTTAAATGGGCGTTAATGATCATGACACTTCCACTAAATTCCTAGTGAAAGACTTCTCGAAGAACTCATTCTAAGTACTAGTATGTATGGATGCTAGATAATTCTTGCCCATGCATTTACCAGTAGTTTAATACCGTACAGACATTGTGTCGTGTAGGCTTGATTAAATTCTTCTTCCTTTGACGAATTAATGTCATCAGCAATATGTAGCGCTATAATAGGTCATTTATTTCTGGTACCAGAATTCTATAGGCATAGTCTGGATTATGTCAGATCCATAAGGAGGAGACCATTCAGTATGTGGAAAACGACAGAAACACAAAATTGCAAAAGCGGAGATGCTGAGTTCCAGATAGGCACAAAAAAAGGCTCACACAATTAAAGCTTCGGCCATTAAGGCCTTCGTCAATAATACACACACTCACGTAAACGTAACTCACACCTACGACTGCAGTCTCAAGCAACTGAAACCACACTGCCTGAGACTGCAGTCGTGTGTGTGAATTGCGTTTGCGTATATATATATATATATATATATATATATATATATATATATATATATTGTTGACGAAGGCCTTAATGGCCGAAAGTTTTAATTGTGTCAGGCTTTTTGTTGTGTCTATCTGCGACTCAGCATCTACGCTATATGGCGAGTAGCAACTTTCCTTCTCATAATATTGTTACAATCCATCCTGGATTTTCCATTGTTCAAACTTACAAAGGAATTGATAAGCTAATACTCCTTCCACCGATCCTAAATGAGATGGTCTTCAGGCGTGTGGGAAAAGTAATGTATAGGGGCCTATATAATATCTCAGGTTTTCTCGGCGCGATTGATTAATGTTGTGTTTCCGGGTGTCGAGCTGAGTTTTTGTTCTCATTTTGTGCGCAGAATTTGGACGATCTATCCTTCAGGTGCTGCGATTTTGCTGTTAAAGTCGGGTTCACATACGCAACAAAGTGTCGCCACCCTTAGCGGCATTCTGCAGTTGTATGTTGTCAACTCCCCAATTTCAGTGGCGCTACTTAAGAGACGCAACTTTTTTATACCACAAAAAATTCAACTTGGTTGTGCTTCGTTACGCCACTTTCCTTCCTCCATTGCTCCCTGGTGGCTTTATTTCAAAATACGATCATTCTGTCAGCGTTAATCGGGGAGTAATAGTTGCTGTACCCCATTCGATTTCACTTTTTTTTTTCATTTTATTACTGAAAGAAGTCAAAACAGTGGTCGTCGGGTTGTCTTTTGCAGCTTCTGGAACTACAAGAGGAACATCTACGTTTAATTCCTGTAGGAGTGTGCGTGAAACCATTGACGATATAACCCCCAATCTTGAACCGTTTCTGCATGAACAAATAAATAAACTTAATATGCAACCAAAAAAGCGAGTCCTATGAAATTCGTGAATTGTGAAACCAAGCACTGTGTAAATTGTGGATTATACGCGGGTTCAAATGGTTCAAATGGCTCTGAGCACTATGGGACTCAACATCTTAGGTCATAAGTCCCCTAGAACTTAGAACTACTTAAACCTAACTAACCTAAGGACACCACACACACCCATGCCCGAGGCAGGATTCGAACCTGCGACCGTAGCAGTCCCGCGGTTCCGGACTGCAGCGCCAGAACCGCTAGACCACCGCGGCCGGCATTATACGCGGGATATAGACCTTGAGTGTAATGTGGCAGCTAAGAATTAGTTATTTGAAATGCGTAGATCAACGAATACAATAAGATTTTAAAATCTTCGAGGAGTGGCGTGTCTGCAGATGATATTTACATATTAGCTGTTGGTTAGTTTGCCATAGCCGATAGCATTTTTGTCTTCGAGTATTATTCCTTTTATAAATGTCTCTGTGCCCCTGATTTATCTTTGAGCGAAATCTATTTTCGGATCTAACATTTAGGTTTTGTCTTCTTTGTATTTAACTGTTTTCACAGCTCTACTCCCATAACCTGCACTATAACGTAGATACCCGTCCATATGATTTCAGTTGGTGCAATTTTGAAAGCTATGCAATTACGTAGAATTTGCGGCGTCCTGTGTGAATGGCAGCTTACGGTACCACTACAGACAGCCACAAGCTGTGGCGTCACATTAATTGCCTATGTGAATCTGCCTTAAGTTCTGTGTCCACTAGCAAGCCAACTTCTGCAGGTCGCTTACAAGTCCTTTGACATGCAAACATGCAAAGCAAGTCGCCTTCCGCAAGTTTCGTCAGGTTGCAGAAGTGGCCTCCGCAAGTTAGCGCATACAGTTTAGTGCTACTTGCTGGAAGTTTTCGTCAGCTTGCAGAAGTTTTGTGTTGTGATCATAATACGAAAATGTCAGTGTTGATGACGAAATTCGTGTAGAATTGCGAGAAAACTCAGTTGTTAATACAAAAAGTGGAATGCTTCCCAGAACTCTGAGGAAACAAATCACATAGACTACAAAAATAGAATTTAAAAAAGTTCGCTTTCGAAAATAATTCGGCAGATTTCGGTACAACAGACGCCGAAATATGAGAAAAAAAATCAGAATTTGCACGCACAACATAGACAAGAAGTCAACAAAATGAGAAAACGAAAAAATGGACAGAGTACATGTTATGTGTACACAAGTAAGTGGCAATATTTTGATCCACTAACATTTATGTTTCGCCCCTGCAAACTCATGGAAACAGAATAATTTGGCAAGTGAAACAAATTTCACGAATAGTATTTAGTACTTCCATTAAACATGCATATGTATACTAACTTCAAAAACTCAGCGAAATTTTAAACATGTTGGTATTTTCAGTCTACTTTCCCTTCTGGTGAAACAAAGTAATCTGTACATTCATTTCGCACTTTCTTGGTTGACTGTGGCTGGTTATATACGTTTAGGAGATCCAGTGGTACATTTATTACTGCTCATCTGTCTTTATGCCATTCCCATTGAGTTTGTGAGTCTCAAACATCAAATGTACCATGTGGCATATAAAAGGATTGCTACTCTACTCTGTCATTAAAAAAGGGTGGAGACCACAAGTTTCATTGATATTTTTCCTTGTTTTTTTTCTGGGTTC
Source organism: Schistocerca nitens (assembly GCF_023898315.1). NCBI lineage: Eukaryota > Metazoa > Arthropoda > Insecta > Orthoptera > Acrididae > Schistocerca > Schistocerca nitens. The sequence goes on from NC_064616.1 coordinate 867,062,328, forward strand.
AAAAGAGGTGGAGTTTTTAATATTGATATGCAAGTGGAGATAGGTCCAAAAAAGTATTCAGACACACTTCTTGCTCTAGACAACCCTTAATTAAACACTTGATTTTGCATTTGCTGGCCTCTTAAATGGGCGAGGATTCATAATATATATTTAAATCAAATGCACGACCAGCAACAATGATCTATAATCTGGACAGTTCTACCTGCCAAAATTCGAGGAACTGGTAAAGTCAAAGTCTTATGCTCAAGGCATTCTGACAGTCTGCAGTTTTTGAACACTGTCATCCTGACAGTTTACAGTTTATAAAAACTCCACCATCAGATATTCTACCACTACTGCTCACAACAATGTATAGAACACTATAGCAGGTCCAACCTTTGTTAACAGCATAATGCTCATACTATCTGTCCCTCAGAACACAGCACACACTGTCTTCTTTCTTAGGAGCCTAAATGACTGCATGTTTTCTATCCATAACACCACTGCAGCCTGGAAAATCCCATCTGTTTTCAAAACCGTTAGCAATCTGTAGCCATCCTTCTTCAGCTGAAATTACCTTCAAATATAGAAATAAATAATATATCTGAAATTTACCCATATGAATAGTAAGAAACATACTACATTATGATATTTAACATAGAAAACAAAAAAATATACATGAAACGAATAGGCCTACTATTTTGGAGGAAAACTGTGTGGAAACAGAAGCCTTGCAAAAAGCCAGAAACTGACACACTCAGATTCTGATTCTCTTTTGAAAAATGCCCTGGAAATGATGCAGAAGTCTAATGACTAATTTCAAGTGTTTGGTTATTATGTTCCTTCAGAACTTAGAGTATTGTCGCAAGCAGCAAATAAAAAGAAATTAAATGTAAAATCCAAGAAGCAACTATGTAAACTTTGGCAGAGGATAATGCTTGCAATGTTTGGATATTGGAAGACAAAAATTTTATTCCTGAAATGTACACTCCATTGATCAAGTAGGTAATTTATGATCCCATCGAAGTGGATCATTCACAAGGTTATAGTTTTGAAAATGTTCTGCTTTAGTGAATTATTTGAGTGAGCTTACGAAATATAAAAAGACTAACCTTTACACATTCTCTTTTCAAACACTCATATAGAGCCACACAGCAGTCAAGGACAATGTGAGAGACCATACACACAAGGACCAGAAAGAGATATGTGAGGGAGTGGAATGAATCTCCTGAAAATAAATAAGTACACATCTAGTAACTGAAAATAAATATTTCGTAAGTTCACTATCATACATCTTTGCTGTTATTTCACAAATCTCCACCCTCACAAAAGTGTATAAAGGCTGTGCAATACATACAAGGTATCCCTTTGAAGCATGAGGGAGGTGATGTTTAAGATGAATTAAAATAAAATACATGAAATGGTGGCATGGGACTTTCTCCATGGTGCTGCCAGTATTTGGGTATGGGAACAGATAGTACACGACTGTGACCATATCCAAAGAGATATAGCAAATATATTTAACATTATATTGCTACTGCTTGAGGAAAATCACAAGCACAGTATCTGGAATGAACTACATGCATCAAGGTGAAATCAATAATAAAGTACACACATATTATGATGTAAAAATTCATTATTTCTCATCCAACTTAAAAGTAATTTTACATTTCCATAAGCAGACACAGCAGCCCTATTTTGACACATCTTCTTCTTGAGTCGATGGAGAGCTGGACACCTGTCGAATACAAGGTCATGAATAACAGCAAACTTGAAGATTTGACACATCCATGAAATCTTCTCCTTCCTCCTCATGTAGATGATGGCATCCATGTGGTCGAATAATCTAAGGGACGTCACCATATCTTTATAGGGTATTCGAGGATCATCCCAGTGAATTCCATGGTAGAAATCTGTTAAACATTTTGCACTCTTTCGTATTTCAGCACACTTCACATCCTTGAAAGACCTCAGTGATGCAATGTTTGCTGAAAATGTCTCTATTATTCCAGCATATTGTGTGTATGCTACAAATGAGACATCTTTAAATATGAACTGCCTATGTTCGTCATCATAGAAACCCTGAGAGCCAACATCCTCCTCCTTCTTCTTCAGCACTTTCATAGTAGGAAGCACAGAACCTCGCATACATCCAGTTGGAGAAGTAAACTACCATATGGGTCGAATTTTGAATTCAGGTAGATTCTGGCATTGGTTAACTTGCAGTTGTCGAATATAGTTGAATCAGCTGCTATCTTACCCCTTCTACACAGGTGATCCAGTGGATAGAACAGTTTCAGAGTACAAACGATTTACTGTATGCATACCTCTCAAAATGCTATATGGACCACTTTGAGGACATGAAGCATATTATTATGAATGCTAAACAGGAACTTTCGTCAGTGCGAAAACCAACAAGTTGAATATTTTGGCCCACAATACAGAACTCTAAATAGCCCAATGTCTGAACTGTCACTGGAAGGTATATTGCATTGGGTTTTTAAGAGGTGGAGCCTCACCACGCCCACACTGGCATTATAGCCAACACAAAAGGTCTACTGCCATCTCTGTGTATGGGCTAGTTTTCATTAAAGTGAGGTCTCGCAGGATGTGGTACTGCAATGTTGGCGTATGTCTGGTTACAGTTAACCATTAATATGCACTCATCTAGAGATAGATTGGGATGAAAATTGAATGAAGGGTAGCTGTTTGAAGGGCAGAGGGAGAAAAGTGCCAAGGCAAGTGCCAAGGGAAAAAAATCTCTGCAATGCTTGGGTCAGGTAGTAAGAGCAGTAGCGGACAGGTCATACAAGGATAGGTTAAGTTAATAGTGGTATCACGCAAGCAGACACCATGTCATGCCATTTGTTGGTCATACAAGATCAGTACATTACGGTACGGCAGCACAGTTATAACACTAACATGCCATGAAATAAACTAATGTTACCCTCTGAGAGGATTTAGAATTTTGACCACCCATATGTCTAATGGACAAAGGTATCGGATTATAATTTTGAATATGGTGAAATTAACAGAAAAAAACCAAACGTACTTTAACCTTGGCAGTTAATGAAAGTGGTAAAATCATAAATTAATGAAAAAAATGAATGGTCCCTAGTCCAATTAGGCACATTAATTTGGAAATGTATGTTTAAGAAAATTGAATATTGGTCATTGAAGTTACTTTAATTAATATTTACCTTTGAATAGTGCACAGGATACAACCTGGTACAGTGCACTCTGAACTGTGTTTAGCAGCATTACCAATAACGCACACTCCAGTAATTATAGAAAGCAAATTTGCAGCAAGCTCATATTAATGACAGCTACACTCAAGATCATTACTTAATCAAATACTTAAACGTTACTGCATGAAGTGCATCACTAAATTTGGACATGAGGGGCTTCTATCTTAACTGACATGAAAAACAGCAAATAAAGAGAAATAATATCATAAATACACTGTTTAAACTCCTCTACATATATAAGTTTTCCTTAGCAGAAGTGATAGTTAAATTTTATTTCTAATAGGTGGAGAATATGATGGGGACCCATAAACCAGTATAGTTTCACTAGTCCAGCTCTATGATTATTCCAGTAGAAAGTACTAATTCAATGAAAGCTAATCATTCACTTCACTTGGAGTAGTTCATAATTTACTTTTCAAGACAATAAAATTCAAGACTGAGCTTAATTAACTTCAGAAACTTCGGGACGAGTTCGAATCTCGGTCGGGCACACAGTTTTAATCTGCCAGGAATCAGCGCACACTCCACTGCAGAGTGAAATCTCATTCTGGAAACATCCCCCAGGCTGTGGCTAAGCCATGTCTCCGCAATATCCTTTCTTTCAGGAGTGCTAGTTCTGCAAGGTTTGCAGGAGAGCTTCTGTAAAGTTTGGAAGGTAGGAGACGAGGTACTGGCGGAAGTAAAGCTGTGAGTACCGGGTGTGAGTCGTGCTTTGGTAGCTCAGTTGGTAGAGCACTTGCCCACGAAAGGCAAAGGTCCCGAGTTCGAATCTCGGTCGGGCACACAGTTTTAATCTGCCAGGAATTTTTTTAAGTAGATAAGTGTTTGTGAGTGCACATCCTGGTAGACCTGCTAACGGGATTTTTTTTTATTTGTGAATAGACCAAGTTCTTTCCAGTACAGTTTCAAGTATAGTCCTTTTCAATGTCTGCGGCTTCCATCATGTGCTTATGTCTACTTGCCTCTTCTAACTGCACTTGGGAATTTTGAGCATTCTTGACTGTTCGACCAATAGTAGCAGCACCACCAGCGCGGGACCCCACCGCCGAGAGAGCGGAGACAGCTGGGTTGAGGAATGGAAGAAAACCATCTGACGTCTTTGATATTGATGGAACTCGAGGTGCTTTAAGGATATTCAGAATGAGTTTTTCGATGAAAAAATCGATTTTTGGGTAAATGCATTTTCGAAAAATTTAGACTCTCCCGTTTAATACCATGTATAAAATATTTGGATGACGTGAATAGAACTATTTTAAATAATTTTTTAAAATAATTTCGACACACGATGTTCCGCACCTTGTATATGAGACGTGAAATATACCTGATATAGACAGCCTTGCCAGAGATATAATTGAGCACAAGAGAGTTAGCTTTTCTGTTGGCTACACTGCTAGACAGTTGACAATAGATTCTGCACCATTTGTATTGTTTCCATTGTGAGTACATCCATGTCATTGTTGTGAATGTCGTATGTGGAGAAGTCATTGAGTTTTCTTTCCTTCAACATGCCAAGACCTAGTCTGAAGGTATTTAGAAAGCGTGTACATTGGCGCAAGAAAGTAAAGTGTACTAAAAATTCGTCTGATTCATCTTCATCAGTATCTGATGCCCCAGTAGCGACTAACCTCAACACTGGTAGTGCTACATTGAGTGATGCTGCTGCCACTACACCGGAAAGTGCTTCAAGAAGAAAACTAGCTGGAATTGAAGAAGAATACATGAAACTAAATGCTGGGACTACAAAATATGAGGTAATTAACGTCTCTTTATTATCAGACGTTTTGGAGAACAATGTGTGCTGCAAACAATGTGGAAAATGTGGTGTTTCATTGATAACAAACTTACATGTAGGACTTGCTTGTGAATTAGAGTTGATGTGCAGTTATTGCAAACACTGTGTTACTTTCTTCAATTCCTCACATGTTACTGCATATACAGGTAAACTATACGATATAAACATTAGACTGGTTTATGGATTACGGTGTATAGGAAAGGGCAGGGCTGCAGGTGCCATGCTGTATGGTGTGATGAACCTCCCTCCTCCACCTTCAAAATCTAACAAACACATAATTGCAATAGGCTCTGCTGTAGAAGATGTGGCACAGGAAAACATGAAAGATGCTGTTGAGGAAGCAGTTGTTGAAAATAATAATAGCAGAGACTTGTCCATAGCTTTTGATGAAAGCTGGCAGAAGAGAGGCCACACATCTCAGAATGCTGTAGTAACAGCTACAAGTGTGGACACTGGCAAGGTAGTTGATGTGGCAATACTTTCCAAGCATTGCAGATGCAAGGAGAAAATGAAAAATAAACATGAAGAGGAGTGCATGGCAAATTACTATGGGTCAAGTGGTGGTATGGAAGTTGCTGGTGTAAGAAGTATTTATCAACACTCAGTAAAATGGTACAACGTTAGATACATAAATTATCTTGGAGATAGTGACTCAAAGGCTTTCAAAGAAATTGAGGAACTGAGACCCCATGGTAACGATGTGAAAATTTCCAAACTGGAGTGTGTTGGCCATGTTCAGAAAAGGATGGGATCAAGACTTCGACAGCTCAAGGCTAGCATGAAAGGCAAGAAATTGAGCGATGGAAAAACTTTAGATGGGAAAAATAGACTGACAGATGCTACAATAGATCATATTCAGAAGTGCTATGGTCTAGCAATAAGACAGAATACAGCAGATGCAGAATTAATGAGAAGAGCAGTCTGGGCTCTGTTTTTTCATACAGCTTCAAACAATGAGAATCCCCAACATGGGCTATGTCCAAAAGGAGACGATAGTTGGTGCAAGTACAACAGAGGCAAGGTAACTAAGAAACAATAGAATCACCTGCCACCTGCCATAATGGATGAAATAAAACCAATATTCCGAGACCTCGCAGATATTAGTCTACTAAAGAAATGTCCTCATGGCCGGACTCAAAATCCAAATGAGTGTGTGAACCATGTGATATGGAACAGACTATCTAAAACTGTGTTTGTGGGTATAAACACACTTCACTTTGGCGTTTATGATGCTGTTTCATCATTCAATCAGGGCAATATAACAAAGTGCAAAGTTCTGCAGAAGTTGGGGCTCTGTGTAGGACTACGAACTGCCGCAGCTATGCTTTGTTTGGACAAGGAACGGCTCAGGTCTTCAGATAATGCCATAAAAGTATATTCAAAGATGGCTAGACAGCATAGCAGAGCCATCAAGAGGAAGCTGTTGGACGATTCTGATGATACAAGCTATGGAGCAGGCTTGTGCTGAAGTAAAAACTTTGAAGCTAATTTCCTGTAACTTTAGTTTTTTTGTGTATAAGGTACATTTTCTCAGGGCCTATTTATAGTAGAAAGATGAAATTTTCTGTAGTCGTTCCTTAAGACCTTCTAATATATGTGAATTAAAAGATATGTGGAATTATTTTGTATTAATGGATGTAAATTTCAAAATACTTGTTAAAATGTATAACTTATTCTAACATTTACATAAAATAAAATATCTGAAAAACTATACATTATTTTTTCAAAATTAATAATTCAACATAAAAGCAGAACATATCTCTGTGTTCTGTAAAAAAAATCAAGAGTATTGTCCAAATAACAAATGAGAAAATGTTCCTAACTTTTAGCACAATTTAACATTGTAAGCATAGGGCGTTCCATATACCATTAACCGATATTCTTCTTCTTCCCACTCCTTTCTGTTTCAGAGCATTTTTAGCTGTATACATCGCTGTCAGGATACATACCTTCAAACACTTTTGCTTCCCATTCTTTTTCTTCATCTTCTTGTTCTTTAGTGCAAAACGTGTAGCGTTCATAGCTAGCTTGAAATTCTTCACTCCTAAACCCCACTTAAATTTTCCCACTCATTCTGCAATGCGTTGACCTATACCAATATCCTTAGACTTATCAGCTGAAATCTAGTCTGCAATGTGACGACTTGGGAGATCTTTATTTGCAGCGTACACAATGTTGTATTTCATACATGCTTCGTTGAGCAGATTAATCCCCTTATCACCTCGTGCCTAGTGTTTGAAGCTTTGTTCCTGGTCCACAGTAGTTATATCCCAGAATGTTTAATTCCACCGGTAGTTTGTCTAGAACGCCACCACCTCCTCTTGTGCATTTCCTAGCATGCATATGCTTCTGCGGTGGTTGTGGACTGCGCACCCCATTATATAGCAGATCTTTAGAATCTATCCAAATGACTTGTGCTCCAAGAAAACCACGCCACTTGACCAACACTCTAGTTCCTCGATGCCTTATGACTCTCTTCACAAGAAACACATCCAGTTCAGAGCTTTTCTGCAACTCTTCGGTGTGGAAACAACCTCCAATTCTTCACCTTTACTATCCTTCAAGATATAAGTTCTAAAGTTCGTTCTCTGCACCTTTGAAACTGTAAATATCTCTGTTGACCAGTTTCGTAAGTATGAGTTCTCAAACGCTGTCTTGTGTTTTGTGGTACATACGAAATAACTTACATTAAATTTCTGTTTGCGTGGATCCAGCATTTTAATAAAAAATTTCACCGCATCCATGAGTTCATTATCAGGAACATCCATTGGTCTCATTTTTATTGTGCTATATTTGGTTCGATTATATTGTGAAATTATTCCTGGGAGGATCTCTGTCTATTTTTATGAGCCATGAAGATTAAACGCATCCACATTTGACCTTTTACTGTTCTGGTCAGACGTTCCGCAATACTTGCCTTCAGGTGGGTGAATGTTGAGTAGTGATGTATTCTGTACCGCTGCATCTGCATCACAGTCTTAAAATACCTATAGTGAAAGTCTCCACCATGATTGGTTTGGAGGTTGTCTGGGCATCGATGGGTCCCTGTCTGCAACAAACGCTCGAACACATATGTGATATTTCTCCCCATTTTTGCTTTAAGAGGTAATGACCAGAAAAATTTTGAGTGTGTATCAATAACCATTAAAATATGTTTGAATGCATTATTCTCATGTGAATATTCCCTCATATCTACAAAATGTGCCTGCCATATAAGCCATCCAAACCTTCAGTCATAAGATGCATATGAGGGTATTTTTTGCTTGCTGGTTTGTGCAGTTCTCGAACTACTGTCACCATACTTATTCGATGATACCTCTCTCTCTAAGCTCAGAGATTACTTAAGTCAATAGTGGAAGCTATTTCTGGATGGAGTTCGCATAGCACTGTGAGACAAAGATGAGGAGCAAGCAAGGGGCTGACCAGCTATTCCTAAAACCAGGAAACGAGCAGAGCAACATCGCAATCCAGACATCGAGGCCGAGGCGTTGCCATGCCCCGAGCAGTCCAATGCCAGAGACCCCTACAATCTTGGTAGACATGTGTAGTGTGAGTGCAGGCAAAGTGCGTGTTTATTTCTCAGCCATGTGCCTATGTTAATGTGTTGTGCAAATATATGTTGCAACTATTACATAAAGTGTGCAAGCATAACTAAATCTTGTTCCACAGGCTAACACAAGATACACATTTGCATTATGTTCACACTTTAACGTTTAGAACTAATGAACCACGTTTACAAAATTTTAATTTTTGCTGTGACAGTGTGTTCCATAAACGGTATAGTGACAGTGCTACAGACAACAGGTGTGTTGTTTGAACCACAATCAGACGTGGTAGTTTCAACAAATAATGCTAAGCTTGTACTTAAATACAATCCCTGAGTCACATTCAACAACGATTCAGTTCTGTTAAGAAACAAATTGGTTTACTATTTCAGTCAAAGATAATGACACAATTTTGGAAACGGCAACGTCTTGGTATAACATTTGGATCATAGCCAAAATGCAGCAAGAGTCCACATTTGCTAATTATGAACAAGAGATTAACAGTTCCTTAAGCCTTTTGTACATTTGGTACTTTATCCAGGCGAGATCTATCGGACATTAAAGACAAAATTTGAGCTCTTGAACAACAGTCTAGTACGAATTCAATTAACCTCTCTAATTAAATACCGTAAGTGTATTAAGAATCATTACCAACCATACAGTTTTTACTGAGCAGATTGAAAAGCACACTTTTCAACACAATTTGTGATGAGATGAATGCAACCATCTGTGAATTGTTTGAAGGATTTAATGCTGTGAGTGCTCACTTAGATTTAAACACTCTGTTGTTAAGAACTACTGAGCATCTATCAAATGCTAGAAATGATGCTATTAATTTAATAACAGCTCTAGAAAGTAGTTTGAATACTTGTTTAAGCAGTGTATTGTTGCATCGAGACCAGTTCTTACAGATCCTACTATTTACTGAATGTAAGTTAGGCGCAACATCTACTATGATTTCCCCTGTAATTCTTACTATTTATATGCTTACTACACATTAACTACAACACACTCTTTAATAACTGAAGATGAATTAACTGTTATCATTTCTAAACCCGTTGCTACATCAATGCATAATTTGGAGATGTGTAAGATTTTACATATTCTGTGATGTGGCAGCAGGCTGGCCTTCTTGCCATATATTAGCTACAGGATTATTTGCTGATCAGCAAGGATTGAAGGTATTTTTATCTTTGAATGAGCATGGTATGCAGATATGTAAACATAGTCATAAGTTAATTTGCCCAGAATTGGCAGTATTCTTAGACAGCAGAGTGTACAAATGTGAGAATGGATTTTTTTATGGAAAAACGTCTACAGATATTCTTTCGCCATCTTCCCGCTCACGTTTATATCTACGAAGGCATTTGGAGGGACTATTTTAGTCGAGCAGAGCCATACTTTCTATTTGGTTCTTGGAAGCATATATACAGGATGGTCAGAAACAGCCTGAAAAGCTTGTCAGCGTGTTGCAGGGTAGGATGTGCTGAGAAATAATTGTTAAGAAAACAATTCGGTGCATTGCGCCGTTTCCTAGTTAATTAGCACTGAAGTTAGCTAGTCAAGACCTTTCACGTGGAAATCCAATCGGCCTGCCAAAGACTGTGTAGGCAAACGTGTTGTGCATTTGTTTTCCTCAAACTGAACACGAGAACGATACAAAAATTGGTCATGAGACGGTTGTAAGAGTCGAACCCGAGCCAAAGGCTGAGCAGCCTAATGCGCTATCATCTACACTATGAGAACAATGACACTAATTGTGTTAGCCTGATTGGCTAACTTCAATGCTAATTAACTCTGAAACGGCGTAACGTATCGATTTTTTTTCTTAACATTTATTTCTCAGCACAGCCTACCCTGTAACGTCCTTACAAGCTTTTCAGTCTGTTTGTGATTACGCTGTAGAATTTGTCTCCCAGTCGTCCGTCCGTTGATCGCGACCTCAATGGTGCAGCTGTGTGTTGCACTGTTAACTGATTGCAACGTTGACACAGTGTTTCTTTCCCCTCACATAGATAGCATTCTTTTGGCAGCAATCTCATAGTTCAACTGATTCTGATCACAGTTCCATACAGAACCCATCTTCAGCAACACCTGTTTAAGCTCTTTGAATCATCTCTTCTTTGTCGTCTTTATCTTTTCCTGTTTGGAGGATAGTTATACGACGTGATATTATCCTAGTATCCTTTTTCAAATTAGTAATAAATCCAACAGACTCTATGAAGTTTGTACATTCGAAATTTCTGGCTACATCCAATGCTCAAAGTTTTTTTTATTTTTTTATTTTGTTCTGCCTTACGGCAGGTCGTGTCATGGGGGAAGCCCTGTCAGATAGGTCCACCACATGAGCGTCTGGGGAAGTGATTCCAGTGGTGGTTTCCCGTTGCCTTCCACTGGCTCAAAGTTGTAAATGCCAATAATATACGGAAGACCAGCTCACGCTAATCAGACCTCGCCATTACAAGCTGCTTGATGACACTGAAGTGCAGTGAATGATTTCCTTCGAAAACAGTAACGGCCGGCCGGAGTGGCCGTGCGGTTCTAGGCGCTACAGTCTGGAGCCGAGCGACCGCTACGGTCGCAGGTTCGAATCCTGCCTCGGGCATGGATGTTTGTGATGTCCTTAGGTTCCTTAGGTTTAATTAGTTCTAAGTTCTAGGCGACTGATGACCTCAGAAGTTAAGTCGCGTAGTGCTCAGAGCCATTTGAACCAAAACAGCATCGCCTTCTTTTTTCTTTGCCACATAGTCCAGTACGCATTTAATGTTGCCTTTAGCCTTCATTTTAGGGTACATTTTCAGGAGCTTGTCATATGCGTTGAATCCTCTGACATAATAATCATCAGCGTGTCCACACCAAACATAGCGATGACGCTTTAGCCGCGCGGAATGGTCGCATGGTTCGAGGCGCAATGTCACGAATTGCGCGGTCCCTCCCGCCGGTGGTTCGAGCCTTCCATCGGGCATCGATGTGTGTGCTGTTCTTAGCATAAGTTAGTTCAAGTTAGATTAAGTAGTGTGCAAGTCTAGTAACCGATGACCTCAGCAGTTTGGTCCCTTAGGAATTCCCACACATCTGAACATTTTTGACGACAATTTCGACCTTAAGCTTCTTGTCAGGAAAAGGCTCGAATTCGCTTTCACTGCTTCCATCGGTTCTTCTCGAACTTGCCATATTACTAACGCTTGCAGTGACGTGTTCCTCATTATCATTACAGCATCGAAATTATGCATTAGTGTTACTACAGTATCCTTTTATAATCGATGATAATACACTCCTGGAAATTGAAATAAGAACACCGTGAATTCATTGTCCCAGGAAGGGGAAACTTTATTGACACATTCCTGGGGTCAGATACATCACATGATCACACTGACAGAACCACAGGCACATAGACACAGGCAACAGAGCATGCACAATGTCGGCACTAGTACAGTGTATATCCACCTTTCGCAGCAATGCAGGCTGCTATTCTCCCATGGAGACGATCGTAGAGATGCTGGATGTAGTCCTGTGGAACGGCTTGCCATGCCATTTCCACCTGGCGCCTCAGTTGGACCAGCGTTCGTGCTGGACGTGCAGACCGCGTGACACGACGCTTCATCCAGTCCTAAACATGCTCAATGGGGGACAGATCCGGAGATCTTGCTGGCCAGGGTAGCTGACTTACACCTTCTAGAGCACGTTGGGTGGCACGGGATACATGCGGACGTGCATTGTCCTGTTGGAACAGCAAGTTCCCTTGCCGGTCTAGGAATGGTAGAACGATGGGTTCGATGACGGTTTGGATGTACCGTGCACTATTCAGTGTCCCCTCGACGATCACCAGTGGTGTACGGCCAGTGTAGGAGATCGCTCCCCACACCATGATGCCGGGTGTTGGCCCTGTGTGCCTCGGTCGTATGCAGTCCTGATTGTGGCGCTCACCTGCACGGCGCCAAACACGCATACGACCATCATTGGCACCAAGGCAGAAGCGACTCTCATCGCTGAAGACGACACGTCTCCATTCGTCCCTCCATTCACGCCTGTCGCGACACCACTGGAGGCGGGCTGCACGATGTTGGGGCGTGAGCGGAAGACGGCCTAACGGTGTGCGGGACCGTAGCCCAGCTTCATGGAGACGGTTGCGAATGGTCCTCGCCGATACCCCAGGAGCAACAGTGTCCCTAATTTGCTGGGAAGTGGCGGTACGGTCCCCTACGGCACTGCGTACGATCCTACGGTCTTGGCGTGCATCCGTGCGTCGCTGCGGTCCGGTCCCAGGTCGACGGGCACGTGCACCTTCCGCCGACCACTGGCGACAACATCGATGTACTGTGGAGACCTCACGCCCCACGTGTTGAGCAATTCGGCGGTACGTCCACCCGGCCTCCCGCATGCCCACTATACGCCCTCGCTCAAAGTCCGTCAACTGCACATACGGTTCACGTCCACGCTGTCGCGGCATGCTACCAGTGTTAAAGACTGCGATGGAGCTCCGTATGCCACGGCAAACTGGCTGACACTGACGGCGGCGGTGCACAAATGCTGCGCAGCTAGCGCCATTCGACGGCCAACACCGCGGGTCCTGGTGTGTCCGCTGTGCCGTGCGTGTGATCATTGCTTGTACAGCCCTCTCGCAGTGTCCGGAGCAAGTATGGTGGGTCTGACACACCGGTGTCAATGTGTTCTTTTTTCCATTTCCAGGAGTGTATTTTTGCGTTATAATAGATACCAGAAACCATGCGAATGATTCATCTTCTACACAAATACCACCTTCACGAAGAAGAGTTTCACATAATTTCATCTCAACCAATCGTACTATATTAGCAGGGTTGCTTACCAGTTACCGACACATCTGATGCTTCACGACACAGATACACTATGTGATCAAAAGTATCCCGACACCTGGGTGAAAATGACTTACAAGTTCGTGGCGCCCTCCATCGGCGATGCTGGAATTCAGCATGGTGTTGGCCCACCCTTAGCCTTGATGACAGCTTCCACCCTCGCAGGCATACGTTCTATCAGGTGCTGGAAGGTTTCTTGGCGAATGACGGCCCATTCTTCCCGGAGTGCTGCACTGAGGAGAGGTATCGATGTCGGTCCGTGACGCCTGACACGAAGTCGGCGTTGCAAGGCATCCCATAGTTGTTCTATAGGATTAAGGTCAGGACTCTGTGCAGGCCAGTCCATTACAGTGTATTTCTTGTTGTGTAACCAGTCCGCCACGGGCCATGCATTGTGAACAGATGGTCGATCGAGTTGAAAGATGCAATCGCCATCCCCGAATTGCTCTTCAACAGTGGGAAGCAAGAAGGTGCTTAAAACATCAATGTAGGCGCGTGCTGTGATAGTGCCACGCAAAATAACAAGAGGTGCAAGCCACCTCCATGAAAACATGACCACACCATAACACCACCGCCTCCGAATTTTACTGTTGGCACTACACACGCTGGCACATGACGTTCACCGGACATTTGCCATACCCACACCCTGCCATCAGATCGCGACATTGTGTACCGTGATTCGTCACTCCAAACAATGTTTTTCCATTGTTCAATCGTCCAATGTTTACGCTCCTTACACCAAGCGAGGCGTCGTTTGGCATTTACCGGCGTGATTTGTGGCTTATGAGCAGCCGCTCGACCATGAAATCCAAGTTTTCTCACCTCCCGCCTAACTGTCATAGTACTTGCAGTGGATCCTGATGCAGTCTGGAATTCCTGTGTGATGGTCTGGAATCATGTCTGCCTATTACACATTACGAGCCTCTTCAACTGTCGACGGTCTGTCAGTCAACAGACGAGGTCGGCCTGCACGCTTTTGTGCTGTACGTGTCCCTCCACGCTTCCACTTCACTATCACATCGGAAACAGTTGACCTAGAGATGTTTAGGAGTGTGGAGATCTCGCATACAGACGTATGGCATCTCCTGACCACGTTTGAAATCCGTGAGTTCTGCTCTCTCACGATGTTTTATGACTACTGAGGTCACTGATATGGAGTACCTGACAGTAGGTGGCAGCACAATGCACCTAACACGAAAAATGTATGTTTTTGGGGATGTTCAGATACTTTTGATCACATAGTGTAACTTCACAAAACGCAGCTTCACTTACGAATACACGCTGCAGCGTCTCTACTGGTCTCGACTAACGTAGTGATAGCCAAACGTCGAGTTTGGCGTGGCCTACTCAGCAGCCTCTAATGGACGACTGCAGAGCTTTGCAGATAAACGAATGTCACTGGTGCAATAAGGGATAGTGGAATGATCCGTCACGGGACTGTGTTGTAATTGTGTTTGTTCGAGCCCAAACACAGGGTGTCCCACTCGAAAGAGACCTCACAAAAAAACGTTTGATTAAATTACACTTAAAGGCTTTGCATAAAAATCAGAAATGAATGAACATGTTATATCCTGTTCATCGGGAAATAATGATGAATCACAAAAGGTGCTGGAACTGACTGCCCTCGATTTACATGCGCAGTTTAATACGACGCTGCAGATCCTCGAATGGTGCTGCCAGAGCTTCTGGTGTCACTACCTGGATTTCACGGATAATGTTCTCGCGTAAATCTTCCAAGTTGTGTGGTTTGTTCCTGTAGACCTTGTCCTTCAGGCCCCCCAGAGGAAAAAGTCTACATCTACATCTACAGGTACTCTGCAATTCACACTTAAGTGTCTGGCAGAGGGTTCATTGAACTATTTTCATGCTACTTCTCTCCTATTCCACTCTCGAATGGCGCGTGGGAAAAAGGAATGCCTAAATCTTTCCATTCGATCTCTGATTCTCTTATTTTATTATGATGATCATTTCTCCCTACGTAGGTGAGTGTCAACAAAATATTTTCGCATTCGGAAGAGAAAGTTGGTGATTGAAATTTCATAAATATATCTCGCCGCAAAGAAAACCACCTTTGTTTCAGTGACTGCCACCCCAACTCGCGTATCATATCATTGACACTCTCACCCCTGTTGTGCGATAACACAAAACGAGCTGCCCTTCTTTGCACTTTTTCGATGTCCTCCGTCAATCCTACCTGGTAAGGATCCCACACCGCGCAGCAATATTCCAGCAGAGGACGGACAAGTGTAATTTAGGCTGTCTCTTTAGTGGGTTTGTAGCATCTTCTAAGTGTTCTGCCAACAAAGCGCAGTCAGGTGGTGTTAAATCAGCTGACGTTGGGCCCACAGTCCTTTCGAAATCACTCTGCCGGGCAAAAATGATTCGACTCCAGCCATGGTCACACTATTCTGCCGAGGAGTTCCTTGAAAAATTAAGCTGATTCGTATGTTACATTGTTGATTGCGTTTACTTGAGGTTATGGTTTGACTTCTTTGGATTCATAAACATTTTATTTTATCTGTTATTACTTTTATGTTGTAATTGCATGCACTGACATGTTCCATGACCTTGAAGATTTGCTCCTCAATTTGGTCCAACAGAACTAGATGAGTAAATGGTTCAAATGGCTCTGAGCACTATGGGACTTAACATCTGAGGTCATCAGTCCCCTAGAACTTAGAGCTACTTAAACCTAACTAACCTAAGGACGTCACACACATCCATGCCCGAGGCAGGATTCGAACCTGCGACCATAGCGGCCGCGCGGTTCCAGACTGACGCGCCTAGAACCGCTCGACCACACCGATCGGCCAGATGAGTAAATAAAAATAAATAAAATCATGTAGCACGTTGCTCCATCTTGTTGGTACCAACGAGGGTAAGTTCTTCATTATCCAACTGCTTTACAAATTCCCGAAACATTTCGATGTAAACTGCACTTGTCACAGTAGATTCGAAAGAAATTAGTCTGGTGATGCAACACTGTGATACTGCACAGAACACTCCAATCTTTTGTGAATGTAGGGTTTGCTCCACCAGCGGACGTGGTTTTCATTACACCACTAACATGTATTCTGAGAGTTCACATAGCCAGAGAGTTGGACCCATGCCTCATCACTGAACCATGTGTATTGCAATATTCCTGGCCTCTGAGTAAAAAATTGCTGAAATCACACTTTAAATGTGACGCGTTTGTCTTTGTAATTGACATTCAGTTCCTGAACAACTGCAAAACCAGTATCAATATTTTTTTCCGATAATGGCGGATTTACACCGCCGTGAAGGTCCAATACCATTCTACTGCCATCCATCTTGTTCACTAACTCTTGTATGCGGCATTTAGACGGTATATGCTGGTCACCAAAGTTTTCAACAAACATTCGCTGACATGTCAAATTCAATATTGTAATCTAATATTGTTTGAAAAGATACACGCACTCTTCGACGGAATAGCAATACATTGTCACTTACCACCGAACACTGAGCTCCAGCCACAGCGACGGGTGGAAACACACTGTTGCATCAAACGACGTTGCAGAGTGCAGTGTTGCCACGTCCAACGTCACAAATGGCATGGTTCAATTTCAGCCGAATTACTACACGTTTTTGTGGGGCCTCTTTCGAGTGGGACACCCTGTACTTTCCGTGGGAGTAAGATATCAAGTCAATTGCTTGCATCTTGTAAACTTGCCCTTCAAAAGGCAGGCCAGTTGCTGCAACCTGGCAGTTCTGGAGCGAGCTATTTTCATCCTGACTCCTGATGTATGAACACAGCAGGGGTAGCAGTCTCACGAAATGACAACAATGAGAAAATTAAAGAAATTAGAACTACCACAGACGTTTACCATCATTCTTCCCATGTGCCACTCGCGAATGGAACAAGGAATGAGGGAAACGGCAGTGGTAAGAGATGCTCCTTCTGTCACATGCAGTAAGCTGGCTTGTGGAGTGTACATGCAGATGTGATGTACAGGTTTTTTTTGTGTAATATTGGATCACAGGCATTCGAGATCAGTCATGGGTTGCTTGGGCTTTGGAATGTGAGCTTTCTCAGTGTGACGCATGTGTAGTGGATGGAGGTTACTAGCTGTTATTCTATTCTATTTTCTTGCAGGTATCTCAGGATTGGAACATAATACTGTATCGGATTTACGTGATTTTGGCTCATCATATAAAGTCTAGTGACCGATTTAAAACCGCCGCAAAACACTTTTTATTTAGAAAGGTTACAAGTTTATCACTTCTTTCTGGACTTGTTAACTGCGATTTAAATAATAGAATGTATACCGCAGAGACAGGCTGGACAGTGAAGGGGGAGGCGTGTTTATAGCGATAAGAAGTGCAATAGTATCGAAGGAAATTGACGGAGATCCGAAATGTGAAATGATTTGGGTGAAGGTCACGGTTAAAGCAGGCTCAGACATGGTAATTGGATGTCTCTATAGGCCCCCTGGCTCAGCAGCTGTTGTGGCTGGGGACCTGAAGGATAATTTGGAAAATATTTCGAGTGGATTTCCCCACCATGTTATAGTTCTGGGTGGAGATTTTAATTTGCCGTATATAGACTGGGAGACTCAAACGTTCATAACGGGTGGCAGGGACAACGAATCCAGTGAAATTTTTTTAAGTACTTTATCTGAAAACTACCTTGAGCAGTTAAACAGAGGACCGACTCGTGGCGATAACATATTAGATCTTCTGGTGACAAACAGACCCGAACTATTTGAAACAGTTAACGCAGAACAGGGAATCAGTGATCATAAAGCGGTTACGGCATCGATGATTTCACCGTAAATAGAAATATTAAAAAAGGTAGGAAGATTTTTCTGTTTAACAAAAGTGACAAAAAGCAGATTACAGAGTACCTGACGGCTCAACACAAAAGTTTTGTCTCAAGTACAGATAGTGTTGAGGATCAGTGGACAAAGTTCAGAACCATCGTGCAATATACGTTAGATGAGTATGTGCCAAGCAAGATCGTAAGAGATGGAAAAGAGCCACCGTGGTGCAACAACCAAGTTAGAAAACTGCTGCGGAAGCAAAGGGAACTTCACAGCAAACATAAACATAGTCAAAGCCTTGCAGACAAACAAAAGTTACGCGAAACGAAATGTAGTGTGAGGAGGGCTATGCGAGAGGCGTTCAGTGAATTCGAAAGTAAAGTTCTATGTACTAACTTGGCAGAAAATCCTAGGAAATTTTGATCTTATTTCAAAGCGGTAGGTGGATCAAAATAAAATGTCCAGACACTCTGTGACCAAAATGGTACTGAAACAGAGGATGACAGACTAAAGGCCGAAATACTAAATGTCTTTTTCCAAAGCTGTTTCACAGAGGAAGACTGCACTGTAGTTCCTTCTCTAGATTGTCGCACAGACGACAAAATGGTAGATATCGAAATAGACGACAGAGGGATAGAGAAACAATTAAAATCGCCCAAAAGAGGAAAGGTCGCTGGACCTGATGGGATAGCAGTTCGATTTTACACAGAGTACGCGAAGGAACTTGCCCCCCTTCTTGCAGCGGTGTACCGTAGGTCTCTAGAAGAGCGTAGCGTTACAAAGGATTGGAAAAGGGCACAGGTCATCCCCGTTTTCAAGAAGGGACGTCGAACAGATGTGCAGAACTATAGACCTATATCTCTAACGTCGATCAGTTGTAGAATTTTGGAACACGTATTTTGTTCGAGTATAATGACTTTTCTGGAGACTAGAAATCTACTCTGTAGGAATCAGCATGGGTTTCGAAAAGGACGGTCGTGTGAAACCCAGCTCGCGCTATTCGTTCACGAGACTCAGAGGGCCATAGACACGGGTTCACAGGTAGATGCCGTGTTTCTTGACTTCCGCAAGGCGTTCGATACAGTTCCCCACAGTCGTTTAATGAACAAAGTAAGAGCATATGGACTATCAGACCAATTGTGTGATTGGATTGAAGAGTTCCTAGATAACTGAACGCAGCATGTTATTCTCAATGGAGAGAAGTCTTCCGAAGTAAGAGTGATTTCAGGTGTGCCGAAGGGGAGTGTCATAGGTTCGTTGCTATTCACAATATACATAAATGACTTTGTGGATGACATCGGAAGTTCACTGAGGCTTTTTGCAGATGATGTTGCGGTGTATCGAGAGGTAGTGACAATAGAAAATTGTACTGAAATGCAGGAGGATCTGCAGCGAATTGACGCATGGTGCAGGGAATGGCAATTGAATCTCAATGTAGACAAGTGTAATGTGCTGCGAATACGTAGAAAGATAGATCCCTTATCATTTAGCTACAAAATAGCAGGTCAGCAACTGGAAGCAGTTAATTCCATAAATTATCTGGGAGTACGCATTAGGAGTGATTTAAAATGGAATGATCGTATAAAGTTGATCGTCGGTAAAGCAGATGCCAGACTGAGATTCATTGGAAGAATCCTAAGGAAATGCAATCCGAAAACAAAGGAAGTAGGTTACAGTACGCTTGTTCGCCCATTGCTTGAATATTGCTCACCAGTGTGGGATCCGTACCAGAAAGGGTTGATAGAAGAGATAGAGAAGATCCAACGGAGAGCAGCGCGCTTCGTTACAGGATCAGTTAGTAATCGCGAAAGCGTTACGGAGATGATAGATAAACTCCAGTGGAAGACTCTACAGGAGAGACGCTCAGTAGCTCGGTATGGGCTTTTGTTAAAGTTTCGAGAACATACCTTCACCGAAGAGTCAAGCAGTATATTGCTCCCTCCTACGTATATCTCGCGAAGAGACCATGAGGATAAAATCAGAGAGATTAGAGCCCACACAGAAGCATACCGACAATCCTTCTTTCCACGAACAATACGAGACTGGAATAGAAGGGAGAACCGATAGAGGTACTCAAGGTACCCTCCGCCACACACCGTCAGGTGGCTTGCGGAGTATGGATGTATATGTAGAACGTAGCTGGAGTTGTCTATCATAAATATTATAGACGATCCATTGAATGCCTTTGGTCTTAAACTGTTTATTTCCTAAAATATTTCAGTACCAGTGTCACTAGTTATTTCATTAAACTGTAGCGGACAGCCAAATTCACAAAGCAGACTTAAAGTATCTCCCACAACACACGATATATTGTTCAAGTTGTTAATGTGCATTAACACACTTCCCAATCAAACTTTACAATCCTACTCACAGAAAACTTTTATCTCATGATGGACTCGTGAAGTATTCAAAGTCCCAAAACTTCCACTATGCAGTCACTAGCCTCTCAAAAATCAGTCACAAAAACGTTACCGAAACTCGCAATCGTGAGACCGAAGTGGTTACTGTGGTTTGCGCATTAAACACTGGTAAGTGTAACTGGTGGGAATTCCACCCCAGTCGTTCTTGGTGCCAGTGCATTAGTTGGAAGATATTTTTTAGTACTCACAGCACTTCAAAATTTTCCACATCGGCTCATACTGAACATTATTGTTTGGTTGACATTTCCTGTATGCCGTTTCTTCTGCTGTCATCTTACCTCCTTGTAGCCATGATCTGACGTATGGAGCAGAATCCAGAAAATCATGCGGTGGTCCCACTAATTTTATAAAAACAAGATTACTTGCAAGTTCTAAATGAATATGAATACTTTTTTTTTTTTTTTTACCGCGGGACTGCTACGGTCGCAGGTTCGAATCCTGCCTCGGGCATGGATGTGTTAGGTTTAAGTAGTTCTAAAGTTCTAGGGGACTGATGACCACAGATGTTAAGTCCCATAGTTCTCAGAGCCATTTGAACCATTTTTTTTTCTTTGTTAACGCTTTATCCATGTCACTTGATCGCCTTTCGCACTCAGAGGTGGAAACTGCAACTGCAAGATAATTTGCATTAACAGTTTCAAATCAAAGGGCATCACATTTGTCTCTATGCAGGGTGGTCGGAAACAGTCTAAAAAGCTTTTAAGTGTGTTGCAGGGTAAGTGATGCTGAGAAATAATTGTTAAGAAAAAAAGATCGATACGTTTCGCTGTTTCCAAGTTAATTAGCACTGAAGTTGTGCATGCACGGAAATTAAAGCGGCCGCCAGATACAATTAGTGTCAGTTGTTCTCATAGATGATAGATGATAGATCACGAGACTGCTCAGCCTGTGGCTCGTGTTCGATCGTTACTACCGTCCTATGTCCAATTTTTTTATCGTTCTCTTGATCGGTTTTAGGAAGCCAGACGCAGAACACGTTTGGTAACACTGTCACCGTCGGGCCAATTGACTCTGCATCCGTAAGGGCCTGATTGGCTAACTTCAATCCTAATTAGCTTGGAAACGGCGCAAGGCATCGATTTTGTTTCTTAACCATTATTTTCTCAGCACAACCTAACATGTAACACCTTTACAAGATTTTCATACTGTTTCTGAGCACCTTGTATATTCCCCGAATCCATGTATATATTTCCTCTTGTCTGTTAACTGCACCATACAGATTGCTTATCCTTCTGTCACCTTTAGTAATGTATGTTTCTTCAGGCCAATGAGCCGCAGTCACAGTTTTCAAGTCTTCGTACAGTGCTTCCAATTATTCATCGGATTTGACGTCTAAAGAAGTAAGGTGTGAAGCTTGGCTCACATTTTGCACTAACCGCTGCTTTAGATTTTCTGCCAGGCTCCTCAAGAATTGTCCACTGTGAATTTCTTTTACTTCGCTATTACATTGTAGAGTTTTGTCTTTAAATTACTGAGATTTCACTGTAGTGTTAGCTTGCTTTAAATATGGACCTGGATAATTTATCTTTGATTCTGCAAAACGTATTGTGCGCTTAATTGCACTGTCTGTATCTGGGAGTGTGACCTCTCGTTACTCTAGATACAAAGATAATTCGGAAAATTCTGTTAGAGCATCTTACAGTAGACCTTTATTTTCAATAAACTCATTACTAGTCAGAATTTTGCATAGACCATTGTACTTGCTACTTTCCTTGCCATCTCTTTTGCGAGAATCCGCAGATCGTGCAAAGTGCTTTACTAAGAGCCTGTAATTCTCTCACACTGCTCTGACATTTCTTAAGCTCGAAGCTGCCCATCCTATGATGAATATATTTCCAACCTTGGATAATGCCTGTCCTAAAGCAGCTGCACATTCTTCAAGTTATAGCTGACTTTTTGGGGGCAAGCTGCTTGTAGTAAACAATTTATGAAAAAAAAAAATGAAAATTGACAACACCCTCCACAACTCTCGGCGTATCATTAATAGCTAAGTCCACAATTGTATGATTTGAGCATTGTCAATTTGAAGAAATAGTTTTTTTTTTTCATTTGTGTTGCAACACTTTTTTCCTTACCAAGCATTATGGAGGCCCCATCACAGGAAAACCCCACTACATCTGCTTTAAGGGGAGTTACAATTAGATAATGTGAATCGAAATTCTTTGGCAGAGCTTCTTTTGTTGAAAATGTTGTTGTGTCAACTAACTCTACAAAATCCCAAAATAATGTTTGCACTGGCCCATTAATGCGAATGGTCCATCTCAGACAACTTACAAGGAGAGATTTATTACTTATAGTAGTAGATTCATTTATATATAAGTGGGTGAAATAGGTGATGAAAGGTGTTTTGAAAGCATTGTACATGGGCAGGGATGGGGGAAGAAGGGTGTTGCAAAAGGCTTGCGGCGACAATGGTCGAGCGGTCAGGACTTGTAAATGGGCATCGAGGACTGCCGTTAAATGATAGAACAGGGAATTATGAAAAATAAAGAGACTATATTTCAATGTACGGTATACAAGGGGCGCGTCTAGGGTCGGAAGTTGCCAGGTTTAGGCCAGTCTAGGAGGTCGAACAACTAAATAAGTGGGCAACGGAAGGGGAGGCGGTTCATGTTAACTGATGTTGGTGGCCGGTCATGGAACGCAGAGCCAAAGGCTCTGTCTCCCAAGAAAGACGTCTGTTCTGCTCGAGGTCTGGATCACAAAAGAGAGAGGCAACTGCGTTCTGCACTGGAGAATCCTCCAGAGTCCACGCACGTGACCTGTATCCCATGCACACTATTGACTAAGGCCGATGGCGTGAATTCGCTAGCAGTTTCAGTAGAGGGCTCAAGGTGTCTCTTGTCAGCAGCTTTTACTGGACAGAACTGCCTCGGTTGTGGAAGACACGCAACTTGTGTCACGTAGCCACAGCGGAAGTTGCTCTGGGAGAAAACTCATAATGATTTGACTGGGCCTTTGAAACAAATGTTTTGAACCAATTTCCTAACGTATTACTTGACTGACTGCCACCCTGTACAGTATGTCACTATTAATACTATTGATACGTAATCAGCATGGTTTCAGAAAACATCGTTCTTGTGCAACGCAGCTAGCTCTTTATTCGCACGAAGTAATGTCCGCTATCGACAGGGGATCTCAAGTTGATTCCGTGATTCTAGATTTCCGGAAAGCTTTTGATACCGTTCCACACAAGCGACTTCTAATCAAGCTGCGGGCCTATGGGGTATCGTCTCAGTTGTGCGACTGGATTCGTGATTTCCTGTCAGGAAGGTCGCAGTTCGTAGTAATAGACGGCAAATCATCGAGTAAAACTGAAGTGATATCAGGTGTTCCCCAGGGAAGCGACCTTGGACCTCTGCTGTTCCTGATCTATATAAATGACCTGGGTGACAATCTGAGCAGTTCTCTTAGGTTGTTCGCAGATGATGCTGTAATTTACCGTCTAGTAAGGTCATCCGAAGACCAGTATCAGTTCCAAAGTGATTTAGAAAAGATTGCTGTATGGTGTGGCAGGTGGCAGTTGACGCTAAATAACGAAAAGTGTGAGGTGATCCACATGAGTTCCAGAAGAAATCCGTTGGAATTCGATTACTTGATAAATAGTTGCAGAAAACAATAGACAGCACACTGAACATGTTTTGCACCAGTCACACGGGAATTAATAATAATAATCAGATCAGATATTGATGCTTTTTACACGGTTTTTAGCGTCAGGACAATTAAAAACCGATGCGATTGATGCTTCTTAAGCGGTTTTTGGCCTCAGGCCAACTAAAAACCAATTTTTCCCATCCGATGTGATATGACTTTGCTGTGATGAATGGGCTTACGTAACTAACAGTATCGCACCTGTACACCATCCACACTGACTAGTACAGTTTGTTTAACGTCAAACGTATACCTGACGCATTGTTGTATGGTTCATTTGTTATTTGTAATCGACCACTATTAAATTACGATGCTTACAGTGCCGTCTATTGTTACATTTTGTAACTATTTATTTTTCTTCTGCCGTACGTTTTCCCCCTTCTCTGATAAAATTCCGTTGCAATTTGGCGTCATTCTGACCAGTGGTGTTATTTCTACAGCAATTTGAAAGTTTAACTTTAATTATAATCATCCTGCACTCTGTACTCTTCCAATCACATGTTACATATGACCTCATCTGGGGACACAGCTCATAAATTACCAAAATTCTGAAAAAGATATGAAACAGCATCAGCGTTACATGTAAAGTACAAAACTGGTCCCACAGAGTACTGTCGACCTCTCTTCAAAAGGCTATCTTTATTGACTGTTGTAGACATGGAGGTAAGAATACAGGGAGATGGCGCTACGTCTTGTCTTAGAGACAAGCTTCTGTCAGATGATCCAAGTTATGTCAAATTTTTGGGGGTATACATTGATGATAAATTATCTTGGGGTCAACGTGTACGATATATTAGTGGTAAATTGTCAAGAGTTATTTACCTGTTAATGCGACTTATGGATTGTGTTCCTGAAAAATACGTTAGAACATCCTATTTTTTATTCTTTCAAAGTATAATAACATATGGAATTATTTTGTGGGGGAACTCTAGCTGTGTACATGACATATTAATACTGCAAAAAAGAGCTATTAGGATAATTCCTGGTTCTGCATATAAGGCACACTGTAAACCATTGTTCTGTGAACAGAAAATCATGACTGTTATAAACTTGTACATATACTATGTTCTAATTTATACGAAGAAGAAAATACCAGAAACAAAAACCAGAGAAAAGGTACACAGCCACAATACAAGAAGGAATAGGTGCCTCTATATTCCTTATCACAGATTGTCAAAGTCACTCAACAGCTACGAAATCATGGGGTACAAATTGTTTAATAATCTTCCTCAATCTGTTCAAGAATTACCTGAACAATTATTCAAACAAACAATTCATGACCGGCTAGTCCTCCACCCATTCTATGACATAAGAGAATTTATCAGCTTATCAGCTGTAATATAATACTCTTCCCCCATGAACCATGGACCTTGCCGTTGGTGGGGAGGCTTGAGTGCCTCAGCGATACAGATGGCCGTACCGTAGGTGCAACCACAACGTAGGGGTATCTGTTGAGAGGCCAGACAAACATGTGGTTCCTGAAGAGGGGCAGCAGCCTTTTCAGTAGTTGCAGGGGCAACAGTCTGGATGATTGACTGCTCTGGCCTTGTAACATTAACCAGAACGGCCTTGCTGTGCTTGTACTGCGAACGGCTGAAAGCAAGGGGAAACTACAGCCGTAATTTTTCCCGAGGACATGCAGCTTTACTGTATGATTAAATGATGATGGCGTCCTCTTGGGTAAAATATTCCGGAGGTAAAATAGTCCCCCATTCGGAACTCCGGGCGGGGACTACTCAAGAGGACGTCGTTATCAGGAGAAAGAAAACTGGCATTCTACGGATCGGAGCGTGGAATGTCAGATCCCTTAATCGGGCAGGTAGGTTAGAAAAATTAAAAAGGGAAATGGATAGGTTAAAGTTAGATATAGTGGGAATTAGTGAAGTTCGGTGGCAGGAGGAACAAGATTTTTGGTCAGGTGATTACAGGGTTATAAATACAAAATCAAATAGGGGTAATGCAGGAGTAGGTTTAATAATGAATAAAAAAAATAGGAGTGCGGGTTAGCTACTACAAACAGCATAGTGAACGCATTATTGTGGCCAAGATAGACACAAAGCCCATGCCTACTACAGTAGTACAAGTTTATATGCCAACTAGCTCTGCAGATGATGAAGAAATTGATGAAATGTATGACGAGATAAAAGAAATTATTCAGGTAGTGAAGGGAGACGAAAATGTAATAGTCATGGGTGACTGGAATTCGTCAGTAGGAAAAGGGAGAGAAGGAAACATAGTAGGTGAATATGGATTGGGGGGAAGAAATGAAAGAGGAAGCCGCCTTGTAGAATTTTGCACAGAGCATAACTTAATCATAGCTAACACTTGGTTCAAGAATCATAAAAGAAGGTTGTATACCTGGAAGAATCCTGGAGATATTAATAGGTATCAGATAGATTATATAATGGTAAGACAGAGATTTAGGAACTAGGTTTTAAATTGTAAGACATTTCCAGGGGCAGATGTGGATTCTGACCACAATCTATTGGTTATGAACTGCAGATTGAAACTGAAGAAACTGCAAAAAGGTGGGAATTTAAGGAGATGGGACCTGGATAAACTGAAAGAACCAGAGGTTGTAGAGAGTTTCAGGGAGAGCATAAGGGAACAATTGACAGGAATGGGGGAAAGAAATACAGTAGAAGAAGAATGGGTAGCTCTGAGGGATGAAGTAGTGAAGGCAGCAGAGGATCAAGTGGGTAAAAAGACGAGGGCTAATAGAAATCCTTGGGTAACAGAAGAAATATTGAATTTAATTGATGAAAGGAGAAAATATAAAAATGCAGTAAATGAAGCAGGCAAAAGGGAATACAAACGTCTCAAAAATGAGATCGACAGAAAGTGCAAAATGGCTAAGCAGCGATGGCTAGAGGACAAATGTAAGGATGTAGAGGCTTGTCTCACTAGGGGTAAGATAGATACTGCCTACAGGAAAATTAAAGAGACCTATGGAGAGAAGAGAACCAATTGTATGAATATCAAGAGCTCAGATGGCAACCCAGTTCTAAGCAAAGAAGGGAAGGCAGAAAGGTGAAAGGAGTATATAGAGGGTTTATACAAGGACGATGTACTTGAGGACAATATTATGGAAATGGAAGAGGATGTAGATGAAGATGAAATGGGAGATAAGATACTGCGTGAAGAGTTTGACAGAGCACTTAAAGACCTGAGTCGAAACAAGGCCCCGGGAGTAGACAACATTCCATTAGAACTACTGATGGCCTTGGGAGAGTCAGTCATGACAAAACTCTACCATCTGGTGAGCAAGATGTATGAGACAGGCGAAATACCCACAGACTTCAAGAAGAATATAATAATTCCAATACCAAAGAAAGCAGGTGTTGACAGATGTGAAAATTACCGAACTATCAGTTTAATAAGCTACAGCTGCAAAATACTAACACGAATTCCTTACAGACGAATGGAAAAACTGGTAGACCTCGGGGAAGATCAGTTTGGATTCCGTAGAAATGTTGGAACACGTGAGGCAATACTAACCTTACGACTTATCTTAGAAGAAAGATTAAGAAAAGGCAAACCTACGTTTCTAGCATTTGTAGACTTAGAGAAAGCTTTTGACAACGTTAACTGGAATATTCTCTTTCAAATTCTGAAGGTGGCAGGGGTAAAATACAGGGAGCGAAAGGCTATTTACAATTTGTACAGAAACCAGATGGCAGTTATAAGAGTCGAGGGGCATGAAAGGGAAGCAGTGGTTGGGAAAGGAGTGAGACAGGGTTGTAGCCTCTCCCCGATGTTATTCAATCTGTATATTGAGCAAGCAGTAAAGGAAACAAAAGAAAAATTCGGAGTAGGTATTAAAATTCATGGAGAAGAAGTAAAAACTTTGAGGTTCGCCGATGACATTGTAATTCTGTCAGAGACAGCAAAGGACTTGGAAGAGCAGTTGAACGGAATGGACAGTGTCTTGAAAGGAGGATATAAAATGAACATCAACAAAAGCAAAACGAGGATGATGGAATGTAGTCAAATTAAATCGGGTGATGCTGAGGGAATTAGATTAGGAAATGAGACACTTAAAGTAGTAAAGGAGTTTTGCTATTTAGGGAGTAAAATAACTGATGATGGTCGAAGTAGAGAGGATATAAAATGTAGACTGGCAATGGCAAGGAAATCGTTTCTGAAGAAGAGAAATTTGTTAACATCAAATATAGATTTAAGTGTCAGGAAGTCGTTTCTGAAAGTATTTGTATGGAGTGTAGCCATGTATGGAAGTGAAACATGGACGATAACCAGTTTGGACAAGAAGAGAATAGAAGCTTTCGAAATGTGGTGCTACAGAAGAATGCTGAAGATAAGGTGGGTAGATCACGTAACTGATGAGGAGGTGTTGAATAGGATTGGGGAGAAGAGAAGTTTGTGGCACAACTTGACTAGAAGAAGGGATCGGTTGGTAGGACATGTTTTGAGGCATCAAGGGATCACAAATTTAGCATTGGAGGGCAGCGTGGAGGGTAAAAATCGTAGAGGGAGACCAAGAGATCAATACACTAAGCAGATTCAGAAGGATGTAGGTTGCAGTAGGTACTGGGAGATGAAGAAGCTTGCACAGGATAGAGTAGCATGGAGAGCTGCATCAAACCACAACAACAACAATATAATACTATAATGTTAACAAGAAACCTGTTGTTTCTTTCAAACTATTAATTGTATTTTAGTATGTATATGACGTTGTCTATTGCTGTAATGGCCGAATGACAATAAAATTATTATTATTATTATTATTATTACTATATCCGAGCCGTACTACGTTATGAAGGCATAGGGGCGTGGCTCGCTGCCATGACACTTTGACCAAAACATTGCCAGTGTGCTATAGTGCTGTGTGTATTTACAGTCGCTAATTGCACCATATACGTATGTAACGTCATCAACTTGGTTGTTTCAAAGTTTTTGTTTAAAATAAATTCTCGTAAAGGCGAAATCTCATGTTTCTTCCAATTAAAAATAGTTTTAGTGCATTATTACGAATAGCTAGTATATGCCAGTCTTCGATGTAAATGATACAATTTTGTTAATTTAGTAATAAAAGTGAATCACAAACTTGGGTTCTTTCTTTAGTTATTCTTATGATCGTCTGATACAACAATCTGATTGGACGAATCAGTTGCAGATTTTCGGCAAGTGACAATGTCTTTTCCTTTTTTCTTGACATACATACCAATACTTTTCAATTGTTTGACTTCAGAATGATGTATTGTAGCAGCTATTTACTAATGTGTAACAGTCTGGTTGCAGTTCTGATCACCACATATATCTGAAGAGGTAACTAAATGCTCTGTTTTTTGTCAATTATTTAAACAATGAAAAAGCGGATAAATAAGTCTGATAAAACAACTCAATGTGCGTTAATGTTTAGCCAACAACTTGTCACATTGTGCACAACTTCATTCTGTTGTCAAATGTAACAGAACTGTGGAGAATCCCAAGAAATATAAATTAGGAGTTTGTTATCCACAAAAAAAGATACTTTCAGTTTGGATAACATTGACCCTGAGGAAGAAAACAAAACTCTTTGCCATACAATTCATATACACATCAACAAATGCCCACATTTCTTCTCTTAAGAGGTATGCAGCAGCTCTTGTATGAACCTAGAGCACTTTTTTTGGTAACTAACAAATCAATTGCGGCAGCAGCACTTGCTACATGACATGTCTGTTAGCCGAGGCTGTATAACAGTGTTCCAATTTCCATCTGTTATGGGAGTCATTTTAATACTAGTAAGGAGTTCTAGTTATTGTTTACTTACCTTAGGTTCCAATTTCTTATTTTGGTATTAAAGAAATTTCTTAACAGGGCAACAGTGTCCCACGTTTTTAGGTAACTTAGGTATAAACCATTTTACATTGAGCTTTGTTTACGTCGTTCCATATTTTATAATTTTCAGTCTTTTAAATCCAGTCCTTTCTTGTCAAGCTGACAGGTATTTACTGTGGTACAAAATTAAATGATGAAGGAATTAAGACAGAGCTCATGGACCAAAACCTTATATCAGAGTTTGAGAAGTGTGGAATGTCTCAGTAAGTAAGCAGAAGTTTCATTGTTTACCAATGACAAAGTTTTGTTAACATTGAAACTAGGTTTTGCTTTTGAAATCATTGTCCTAATAAAAGTGTTGGCTATATATTCCTTATTCATTCATAAAAAGTGTGGTAACTGGGACTGAAATAAAGTATAAACATTAGGTACTATATTCAGAATTTTATTCCAGCAAAAAAGCTTTTCTTGATCTGTGGTTATCCACTTTGTGTCGAATTGCCTGTTATTGGCATATAGAAAATTTTTACAATGTGACTGTTTTCAGTTGACTGCCTTGTTTACAAGATTGTGGAATTTAAAAATAACACAGCTTTATGTAAAAAAATTATATTTTTATTTATAAAATTATATTTATTTTATTTTTATAATATTTATAAAGTATTACTATACTATTATATACACATCACGACTTACATTTACTAAAAATGAATTATTATGAAACAAGATTTCACCAAACAATAGAACTGAAACCATTACAGATACAACTATGCAATTAAACTGTTTGTGGCCAACAGTGTCTTGAACCTAGGAGTTTTTCAGTCCTAACTGAAAACAGTATTATTGAAACCAAGCATCAAAACCCAGATGCATGAGCACTGCTGCACAAGACCCTATTTACACTCCTGGAAATTGAAACAAGAACACCGTGAATTCACTGTCCCAGGAAGGGGAAACTTTATTGACACATTCCTGGGGTCAGATACATCACATGATCACACTGACAGAACCACAGGCACATAGACACAGGCAACAGAGCATGCACAATGTCGGCACTAGTACAGTGTATATCCACCTTTCGCAGCAATGCAGGCTGCTATTCTCCCATGGAGACGATCGTAGAGATGCTGGATGTAGTCCTGTGGAACGGCTTGCCATGCCATTTCCACCTGGCGCCTCAGTTGGACCAGCTGGCCAGGGTAGTTGACTTACACCTTCTAGAGCACGTTGGGTGGCACGGGATACATGCGGACGTGCATTGTCCTGTTGGAACAGCAAGTTCCCTTGCCGGTCTAGGAATGGTAGAACGATGGGTTCGATGACAGTTTGGATGTACCGTGCACTATTCAGTGTCCCCTCGACGATCACCAGTGGTGTACGGCCAGTGTAGGAGATCGCTCCCCACAGCATGATGCCGGGTGTTGGCCCTGTGTGCCTCGGTCGTATGCAGTCCTGATTGTGGCGCTCACCTGCACGGCGCCAAACACGCATACGACCATCATTGGCACCAAGGCAGAAGCGACTCTCATCGCTGAAGACGACACGTCTCCATTCGTCCCTCCATTCACGCCTGTCGCGACACCACTGGAGGCGGGCTGCACGATGTTGGGGCGTGAGCGGAAGACGGCCTAACGGTGTGCGGGACCGTAGCCCAGCTTCATGGAGACGGTTGCGAATGGTCCTCGCCGATACCCCAGGAGCAACAGTGTCCCTAATTTGCTGGGAAGTGGTGGTGCGGTCCCCTACGGCACTGCGTAGGATCCTACGGTCTTGGCGTGCATCCGTGCGTCGCTGCGGTCCGGTCCCAGGTCGACGGGCACGTACACCTTCCGCCGACCACTGGCGACAACATTGATATACTGTGGAGACCTCACGCCCCACGTGTTGAGCAGTTCGGCGGTACGTCCACCCGGCCTCCCGCATGCTCACTATACGCCCTCGCTCAAAGTCCGTAAACAGCACATACGGTTCACGTCCACGCTGTCGCGGCATGCTACCAGTGTTAAAGACTGCGATGGAGCTCCGTATGCCACGGCAAACTGGCTGACACAGACGGCGGCGGTGCACAAATGCTGCGCAGCTAGCGCCATTCGACGGCCAACACCGCGGTTCCTGGTGTGTCCGCTGTGCCGTGCGTGTGATCATTGCTTGTACAGCCCTCTCGCAGTGTCCGGAGCAAGTATGGTGGGTCTGACACACCGGTGTCAATGTGTTCTTTTTTCCATTTCCAGGAGTGTAGATACTGGTAATTACACTGTGCTTACTTGATATTCCTCTGAAAAACCTTCAAAGCACTCAGCAATATAGTGCCACAAAAACAAGGTTAATCAAACCAACTTCAGAGAGATAGTAGAACGGTAATTAGGCTACTAACAAACAGACACAAAACATGGCATGTTCCAACACTTCTGCAAAACAACACTACTTGATTTCGATATCAGAATCATAGAAAAAAGTTAAGTTCTCGCAGGTAGCCACTGTTGCATCCTGTTAATGCATCGAGACTGATCAATCTTCACCAAAGTACGTGAACTGACAAAGTTATCACAAGTCAGTAAACTAACTCCCATGGATTGTATAATGTAGTAT
Organism: Schistocerca nitens; assembly: GCF_023898315.1. NCBI lineage: Eukaryota > Metazoa > Arthropoda > Insecta > Orthoptera > Acrididae > Schistocerca > Schistocerca nitens. The sequence continues at coordinate 867,094,946 of NC_064616.1, forward strand.
GGTGGCTCAAATGACACTTACATAAATGAAACGCCTATTGCTTGTTGAGAATGGAAGAAATGTCTCAAGACTCCTGACTCATACAAATGTAATACTATTTAGCATTTCACATAGATATGATTTATCACAGTGGTCCTGCATAACCAGGAAAGTAGTCCAGCAGACAAACATAAGAAAATATGCAATCATTTATAAAATATGTCTTACTACAGATATAAATGTTGTGGGCTGTAGTTTCCATTTCAGTGGATTAGGGGAGAGACTGCTAGCAAATTTAGTGCTCAATGAAGTAGAAAAGCAACGATAATGCACACCTGTGAACACTAATATCTCTCTTTGATTTTTTGAGGGTAAACTACTGCCAGACTAGGTCACGAAAAAATTTAATTTGTAATGACCAACAAGCAAAAACCGTAACATACTGCACAATGATGCGAATGTATTTCAATGTGCCAAAAATGAGACAATTCCATTTCTCATTAATAAGCTGTCGCTTGCGATGGCAACTTAATTAACAATGCTGGCTAGAACAAACTATAGTATACTCTGCCAAACAATGTGTGTCCCATTTGGAAGCACACAGATCACAAGTTATTGCAAAACTAGTATTCCATACTGGTATGGTGGCGTATCAATCAGATGGAAACACTCTACATATAAAGTAGTTATAAATGTTTGTTTGTGTAAGGTATATTTGAAAGGTATTACACGCAAGTGAAATTATAATTGTCTGACTCCATCACACACTGGGAACAAATTTTCATAAACTGAATATGCAAGTAGTATTAGTTTCACGATACAGACAACACAAACTTTTGTAGCTGGTTATAAAAACACAGACATAACAGAAAAGGAAGAATGTGCATCATTTATTAAATACAATAAGGTGACATTTTCAGTTTGCCTCAAGATAATCACTGCTTGATACTAGATACGTCACATACTAGATCTCTGTGTATAAATATCAGTTACTGACCTTTAAAGAGTGCCAGTTTTGTATAAGTTGTCCTGATTTTATTTTCATGTAATGCATCAGTTATTCTCTTGGCAGCATATTTTTACCGTGTAAGGAGGTACTGTGTGGCAATTGCTTTAATCAGCAGTATCATATGATTTTCCAAGGAATGCTGATTTTTCATGTGGTCTGTTAACTCCTTGAACACTGGCTTGAATATGAATTCACTAAGCACCTCAGAAACACATTTGGTAAAGAGATTTTTCAATGGAACTTTTGAATTACCTGTAGTATAGCGCCTGAACACTTTTTCTGCACACACACACACACGCACACCCATATCAACATCATTCGATGGTAAAACCAACCATCCCCTACTTTTTCGATGAACGAGAGAATAAGCAACACGCCTACTACCCCCTCACAACACGGATAAACATGGTTAACACTTTAAGGTCCTTTCTGTGTGATGCACCACAAACCCAGCTATGTGCACTACAATCGGATGGCCTCTTCAGAGAGATAAGTTCCAGTAGCAAAGTAATCGTGGTCAGGTGTCGCTGCACCATTTTCCATGCTTAGTAACTGCTACCGTTCTGATGTGTGATTTATGTGATCTTCAACATTGGAACTGCTGAAAGTAAGAATGCGAATTTCTTCCAAAGATGTGCGATTCCCTTTTTCTGATCCACGGATCTAACTATGAATTTAAGCCTCTTGTATGCTGCAACAAACTGGAAAACAGTGGGGTTGTTATTCCAACCACCACGACTTCGATGGCACTAAGAAACATTTCCAAGTGGCCCTGATAACATATGTACAGAGGTAGGAACTTCTGTAGAAAAGCATGAGTTGGTGCTCCCACTAATTTGCTATACATGTGTAAAACACTGGATATAAACACCAGGAATCCAACAAATCCTGTCTTTCTATCTGTGTCAACGACTTTGATTGGTTGAGGATTTGGACAGACAGTGAGTTCCTTGATGTATCTCTGTGCCTTTAAAAGAAATCCCTCTATAGCACTAAAATTTGCTGTATATAATGCCTGTTTGAAACCACTTTGTAAAAGTGTTCTGGAATTGCAGACATCAAAGAGACAGTCGAAAACGCGTATAAATTTTACTGCTGTAGATGCCTGTTCAAAACCCGGGAGTTTCATATCACAACAGTACTGTATGGCATCTGTCACAGAATTGCTAAGCAGCTGAGTAGCCAGTTTCACCTTCATTTTTTTAAAATTAAGGTGACTGGCAGTAATCTTGTTGCCGAGTGGAGCCCTTCCTTGACCTGCAATTTATGTAATAGTTCCAAAAAGTACCAAGAAATGACACCACCTTGCTCATTCCAAAGAAATTTTTTATCTCCTAAAGCATTGCACACAAGTTTCAACATATGTGGAGGGTCTAGGAAAAATGACATCTCATGATCATTCCCTACAACTGAAAAAGTACTTCTCAAAGTTTTACAATTGAGATCGAGCCTAAATATCTAGCCATTTGCAAATTGCTAACTGAAAACTTTCACACCACTTGAATTGGCAAGATCATTGCACTGTCTTACTAACTCGACTTTTTGCTCGCCAGTTATACCAACAGTCAAGAAATACCCAATTGGGATCTTCCAAGAAGCATTAATAGCCACAAGCATGAGCACAAATGCTTCTTTGGCAAAGGGCAAATTATCTGTGTCTACAGATAACCCCATGTCGATATACCCATAATAGCATGTATCATCAAATTCTACATGTTGCCTGATGGCAGTTTCATCAACTATCAAGCTACATAGAGTCGGAAACTTTGTTTTGGAGTGATAAGCTTCTGCCTTAATTACCTTAAACGTCTCGGATGTGAATCCAGGTGCTCCACCTACACATTGGTACCACTTCGATAACGTTCTAGGGTGTGGCAAACGTGTATTAAAACAGCGCCTAACATAATTATATGCCCTGTGGGAATAAAAATGCAGCGTCAAGGCAAAGGAGCACAGTTCTGGGCTGTATGTCGTAGGTACAGCCTGTGCACTAGCTTTCTCAGTTTTGCCCCTGCAGCAAGTCTGTCTGCATTCCAGGTATACTTTCATCCACAAGATGCTTGTATTTCTGTACCTTAACGACAGCACACGAAGAAGCCACTTTCTTCTTAAGTCGTTGCTTAGACTGCTGAAGAGGTTTTAGTTGTTTTTTTACTGTTCAGTTTTTGTTATGAGGCGTTCATAGTTACTCTTCAGTTCAGCACTTTTAGAGGATGCCTGACTAAGTTCTAGTGGTCCTGCAGTGTACTTAGGAACAGGAACTACCTCAGCCTGCACTCTATTGACGGTAGCCAAAACTGAAGATGGAAAGGAAGAGCTATCCTTCCGCACTGGTGGCTTTCTCTTCCTGTCTCCCTAAAGAAAATAAACAGATGGAAAACATTAAGGGGACCACACCATGGTTCAGGTCGAAAAAAATTGATTTTCGGTTTTCATCATATTTTGATAGATTAAGGTTTTATTTAACTACTCTAAAAAGGATTTTGCTGAAAAAAACTTTTTTTGAAGATTTGAAGAGCATTTTCCTACCACTTGTGTTTATGTGCCATGTCGACTTTTCTGTCACCCACTTTTCTGCATATATTTTAGACCTTTATATCCCCTACATTACACGTTACGTATTATTTTTTTACTCCCGAGTGTGTTGGCTATCCTTGGAATGCAATGGTCGGTATTCTTTTGTTTCTGCAGTTTGTAAACAATATGCTTTGAAACACGTGGTTAGTTTTGTTCAAGTGTGATTGCGAGTAGGTGTTATGGTTTCGTTGGCAGTGCTTGTTTACGTGTGTTTCGTTGTGTTTATTGAAGATGACGAAATGTAAAGGCATTTTCAAGAAACGACAATTTAGAGGAAACAAGTTGAGAAAGCTTTCTGTACAAGAGGTTAAGTCGCCTGGCAACGATGTTTCTAATTGTAATTCTTCATCAAGTGCATCATCAAAGATGCTCTCACCATTGCAACAGAGTTACAACGAATTTACTGTAAGTGACAAGGGGTGCAGTAACATTGTTATAAATTTGAGAATATTATCAGATATAATTTCCAAATTTGTACAATGTAGACTGTGTGGTGAGTCACAGAGTGTGAAAATTTGTGAGAGTGCCAGTGGAACAAAAGACCTAGCAATTGCTTTGGATTTAATTTGCACTAAATGCTCAGCTGTGATTTCATTTATGAGTTCTTCAAAACCAGATTAAAGTGGCCCTTATGAAATCAATACTAGATTAGTTTATGCCTTACGATCCATTGGCAAGGGCATGGCTGCAGGGAGAAAATCTTGTTCAGTGATGAACTTACATCAACCACCAAATAAATTTGAAAAACTGACTGCAATATTAGAGAAAGCTGTATGTGAGGTCAGTGAGGAAAGCATGAAACTGGCTGCTAGGGAAGCAGTGGAAGAAAATGATGGCTGTTTGGATATTGCAGTCGCACTTGATTGAAGTTGGCAGAAAAGAGGACATACTTCTCTTAATGGAGTAGTGACTGACATGAGTGTAGACACCAGTAAAGTGTTAGATGTGGAGATAATGTCTAAATATTGCAAATGTTGTAAAGTCAATGAACATAACGAACACAACTGTGTGGCTAATTTTAGGGGAACAAGTGGTGGGATGGAAGTTCATGGAGTACAACAAATATTTCATCACTCTGTAGAAACAAGAGGCGTACGGTGCACCAAATATTTGGGCAATGGTGACAGTAAGGCATACAACAATGTGGTGAACTCTAAGCCATATGGAGATGCCATTATTAGCAAAATAGAATGTGTAGGCCATGTTTTTACGTTTGGGAACAAGGCTGAGAAAACTAACTGTTGATACGAGAGGAAAAAAATTAGAAGATGGAAAACTGTTGACCGGACAGTGTCAGTTAACTAAAAATGAAATAGAAAACTTGCAGGTATACAATGGGCAGGCAATTAGGAGAAATAAAGAAAACCTGGAGGTAATGAAGAGAGATGTTTGGGACATATTCTTCCATGAGTCCTCTACTGATGATAAGCCATGTCATGGATTGTGTCCATCAGGAGAAAATTCGTGGTGCAAATACAATAGGGCTCAGGTAACTGGAGAATCTTATTCTCACCAGCATCCTCTTCCTGCTGCTGTTATTACAGCAATTAAACCTATTTTCAGAGACTTGGCTCATCCTGAACTAAGTAAATGTCTGCATGGGCAGATACAGAACCCAAATGAATGTTTCAACAGCATAATTTGAAACCACCTTCCTAAAACTGTATTTGTAGGCATGCATACAACGAAACTAGGAGTTCATGATGCTGTTATTACATTCAGTTGTGGTAATATTGGAAAGTGTTGGGTACCAAAAAAGCTGGGAATTAATCCTGGTGAAAATATGATCTCTGGGCTGCATCTAATATGGCCAAAAATGCAAGACAAACATCCAGGAAGGTGAAAAAGAAGCTGGAAGACCTGCTAGAGGCCAAAGAAGGGCCATCATATGCAGCAGGACAGTTTTAATTAACTGTAAGTAACCAATTTCAAAAGTTTCTTCTTTAAAGTCAATTTCCCACAAACTAAAATTTTCAGTACATATGCCCCATTATATCAGGAACTATCATAGATAAATGAAACGACATTTTCAATGACTCTGCATAACATAAAAAGCCAACTCTGGTACTACATTAATTAATATTCACCCATTAGGAAGTTCACAAAAAATATTTTCTGCAGAAAAACCTTAATATTTTTTTTAATAAATTAAAAAAAGTATTTCTTAAAAACTATAAAATAGATAAAGTAGATTTTAGTGTAGTTGACTCTGTTAGCATCATGTAACATACAGTAAAATATTAAGGTACTGCATCAAATAGTTTTTTTCAGAAATGGGTTAAACACTTTCCTAAATTAACATGGGTTAGATAGGCAAGGTGTGGTCCCCTTAAGATTTATGTTTTTTTAATAGGTGGTTGAAGGTGTTACAGTGTTTGTCATGAACAGCATGCTACAGCCCATTAAATACTCCTATTCTTAGTCCTTTTCAGAAATATAAATTCTATTTTTCAGCATCTATTTATCTTGTTCATAAAATACTCATTACTCTGTCAAAAACCATTGTTGCATTCAGCAGAAAATTTGAGATTTCTCCCATGCATGAAGCTACAATTAATACACACTTAATTAAAAAATGTAAACTCTGTACATGTAAAATATTTCTACTATTTTGTATCGCTATGGGTACTTTCAGTAAACAAGCTCTTAATATAACTCGTCCAACAGTTAATGATATAAAATTGTGTGTTATATCGAAATTTGCGTTAGTGGTTGATGTATATTCAATATTCCACAGCAGTGGATAATGTTGACAAGAAGGTAGTCTTCTTCTTTCTTGGCTCTACAGCTCATGGTGAGCCTTAGCCTCTTCTACAATTTCCTTCCATTTCTCTCGGTCCTTTGCCAATACTCTCCAGTTTCTATATCCCATCTTCCTAAGATCTTCGATTACTCCATCTTCCCACCTGGCTCTTGGTCGACCACGCCCTCTCTGCCCTCCTGCCTTTCCTTGTAGTATTCTTTTTGGTAATTATGTATCATTCACGTGAGCCACATATCCCGTCAACCTCAGTATGGGTGATTTCACTATCCTTCTGATGGGTTGGTCTTTGTATATGATATACAACTCATGGTTGTATCTCCTCCTCCATCTTTCTCTTTCACAGATTGGGCTGATAATTCGTCTAAGCAACTTTCTTTCAAATACATCCAGTGTTTCTATATATTTAGTGGTTAATGTCCAGGCTTGAGAGGCATATGTAAGCACTGGTTATATAAGTGATTTGTAGATAGTTAATTTAGTGGTATGAGTCAGAAGCCTTGAGGATAGAAGTTTTGTTAGGGCAAAATATGCTGTATTGGCTAGTATTAATCTCTGCTTAATTTCATAGGAGGTATCATTTAGATGCATAACTGTTGAGCCCAGGTACTTGAAATGTTCAACTCTCTTAAACGTATAATTGCCCATTGTTATTGTATTTGGCATATTTTCTCAATGTGCTTTTCCAACTGCCATATATTTTGTTTCTTGTTCATTAATAATTAACCTCATCTTCCTACTAGTTTGTTCGAGAGCTGTAAATTTCTCTTCCATTGCTTTTTGGGTTGTTGCTATTATATCTATGTCATCCGCGTTGGCCGGTATCTGCACTGATTTATAGAAGATCGTTCCCCTATTCAGAAGGTTTGCATTTCTCATCACCTTCTCTAGGGCGGCATTAAAGAGAAGACATGCCAATGCATCCCCTTGTTTCACTGCGTTTTTAATACTCATTGTATTGGACATCATTCCTCCTATTCTTACACTACCTTGTGTGTCGCTCATTGTCATTCTTGCCAGCCTTACCAACTTTCTCGAGATTCCCAGTTCATCTAGAGCTCCCTATTTATGCTATCATAAGCTGCTTTGAAATCTATAAAGAGGTGATGCGTGCCAATCCTGTATTCGTTTGTTTTTTCCAGGATTTGTCTTAAGGTGAATATTTGATCTATAGCTGACTTCCCGGGAAGGAATCCGCATTGGTACGGCCCCGTCTCCCTCTGTATGATTGGGAATATTCTGTCAAATAGTATATTAGAGAATATTTTGTATCAAATTAAGTAGTGTGATCCTATCTGTAATTGCCACACTCCATCTTATCTCCTTTCTTATATATGGGACATATGATAACCTCTTTCCATTGTTGGGGCATTTCCTCCTCTTCCCATATTCTGATGACCATTTTCACAAGGCTTCGCTCCAGCTCTCTGCCTTCTTGCTTAAACAGTTCTGCTTGAATACCATCTGTCCCTACTGTCTTGTTGTTTTTCAATTTCTTCATGGCAGTTTTCACTTCTTCTGTATTTGGTGGAGTAGTGTTGTTATCTGGGTCCTCTTCCCCATTCGTTTCTGTTGGATTCCTTGGTGTAGTTATTCTAGGGTTGAGGAGACTATCAAAATACCTGCGCCATCTTTCGCATATTCCCTTCTCTTCACTTATTATATTCCTTGTCTCATATTTTATTGAGCTTGTTTTACTACCAAAAGGCTTCTGTGCCACATTCACCTCTCTATAGAATTTTCTTATCTCATTTTTGCTTCTCATGAGCTCCATTCTTTAACACTTGCTTTCATTCATTCCCACTTTTTTCTTTGGTGAGTCCTCATTTCAATCCTCCGTTTTTCTTTGTATTTTTCTACTATCTTCCTCGTACAGTGTGATCGCAGTGTCCTTCTATATGTTTTCTGTTTTCTTCAGTTACTATTTTGCATTCAGTGTCAAACCATGATGGTCTTACTTGTCTTGTCCCAATTGCAAGTATCTCTCTTGCCGATGTCTCCACCGCATTTTATATCGCTTCCCACTGATCTTCGATATTATTATATTCTCCAGCACTTTCCAGAATCCGAGTTATCTTCTCCTGATACTGTTCTCTAACTTCCACTGATCCTAAAGTTGTTATATTATATTTCTGTGCCCTGGGTCGGGCTCCTTTCGCTGTGTTAGATATCCTTGCCCTCACCGGTGCCCATACCAGAAAATGATCTGTAACTATGTTCGGGCCTCTGAGACTCCTCACGTCACATAGGACCGATTTGTGTCTCTAATCTATCGACACATGGTCGATCTGGTTTACTGTCTTTCCATCTGGCGAGTTCCTTATTCAAAGGACCTGAAGGAATCCTCCCACAATCAACGTAGATAAGTAAACTTATGCTGTATCAATTACTCTTAGAACATATCTACCATTAACTAGCAAAGACAGTGCAATAAAAATGTAGTACAACACAGTACACCAGACAAAGTGAGATGTTCACAAACTACTGCCTTCAATATTCACATAACTGATAAAATGTAATTCATATGTGTATTCAATTACTTTTGGAGTTACGGCTGAATAATAGAACCTGAAAACTAAGTTAGCTCTACCATCATTCCAAGGCCCCATAAATACATCATGATTGTGATACGTACAGTAACATTTCACTTATGTTACACTACTGTGAAACAATGTTCAATGACACCAATATTTACGGAAATACATAGATTGATAAATCTACACAGTGCCCTGTTTAGGCCTATACTTTGCGCCAGTTAAATTAATATTAGCTTATAATTTGGTACATGATGAAGACAGAAAGTGAGTTACTCAACACTTCGCATATCGGCGATATGTACATATTATACTGAAACATGAAATTCAAATCTAAGAATTTAAATCTTTGAATTAACATACCTTTTGCAAATGTTTTGGGTGTGTAGAAAAAACAGATGGTACAGCGTTTTCTTGGAGCTGTACTGTTGAAAGAGAAGTTTGGTCAATGTCCTCTTCTCGAAATGCTGAGAACATATAGTGCTCTATTTAGACGCACGCCAATTCTTTCTCCTCATGGCATTCTCCCACAGAGCTTTCCGATTTTCATCTTTAGGAAATATAAAATCATAAGAGAGAAAAATACGCTATAGTACAAGTAAAGATGTTGTACATGTTCTTTCACAATCAAGTTGTAAAATCACACTTAGCGAGACAACTTGCACATGAACTGTTATTCCCTTTGATTTCACGTCACAATCAGAACGATTCGTACACCTGAACACCACGCAAGTCACCATAATAGCGCAAAATCCTTCCAAAAACGAGCGACAAGCCTATGCACACAAGCTTACAGCAGCAATTTTTCTGTCGGATTAAGATGGCTACCCTCAGCTTCACTTATCTTAGCAGCAGTGACGTCACGGCGTCTCCTTTTATTCTTATCGCCATGGTTGTAGAGTTACACATAATACGTCTGTGTACTATTTGTGAAGAACAGCGGCAGATGAAAACCGACAAGCGTAGTGTAAGTAGTCTCTTTAGTAGATCTGTTGCATCTTCTAAGTGTTCTGCCAATAAAATACAGTCTTTGGTCGACTTCCCGGTAACATATTCCATATGACCATTCCAAATTATATGGATGTGACCGTTCCAAATTTTATGGCCCGTAATTGTAATCCCTAGATATTTAGCTGAATTGACAGCCTTTACATTTATGTGATTTGTCATGTAACTAAAACTGAATGAAGTCGTTTTAGTACTCACACAGATGACCTACTGCTTTTTGTTATTTAGAGTCAATTGCCCGTTCCACACCATATAGTTATCTTGTCTAAATCATTTTACAATTGGTTTTGGTCTCCTGATAAGTTTACCAATTGACAGCATCATCTGCAAACAATCCAAGAGGGCTGCTCAGGCTGTCTCTTAAATAATTTATATAGGTTAGGTACAGCAGGGAGACCATAACACTACCTTGGAGAACACTCGATATCACTTCTGTTTTACTCGGTGACTTTATAGTTATAACGAGCTGTAACGTACTGTGACCTTTTCGGCAGGAAATCACGAATACAGTAGCATAACTGAAACGATACTCTGTAGGCGTGCTATTTGATTAGAAGCAGCTTGTGAGAAATGGTGTCAAAAAATCTAGAAGGGTGGAATCAATTCCAGATTCCTCGTTGATAGCACTCATTACTTCTGTTTCACAACAACGATATTTCGTGAATATGTGCTGACTATAGGTCGACAGATCTTTTTCTTCTAGGTAATTCATAATGTTCGATCACAGCATATATTCCAAAATCCTACTGCAATTCGAAGTCAGCGATAAGTAACCGTAATTCAGCGAATTATTTCTGTTTCTTTTGTTGTGTAATGGTGTGACATGTGCAACTTTCCTTCATTAGGTTCGGAATTCACACTGAGCCACCAGTTGTATATGATTGTTAAGCATAGAGCTTTTACATCAGCATGCTCTGAAAGGAACCTACGTGCTATACAATGTAGACTGGAAGTCTTGCCTTTGTGAAGTGATTTAAATTGATTCGCTAACTGAGGGTATCGACTTCTAGGTAACTCATGTTTGCAGCTGTTCTTGATTCAAATTCTGGAATATTTACTTCATATTTTTTGGTGAAGGAATTTCGGAAAAACATATTTAGTAACTTCGCTTCAGTGGCACTGTCATCAGCAACATTATCATTGCTATCAGTTGTTAAAGGTATTCATTGTGTTTTGCATGGGTGTACTTTACATATGACCAAAATCTCTTTGGATTTTCTGTCAGATGTCGACATCGTATTTCACTGTATGAAGTATTAAAAGCGTCTTACATTGATATGGTTCAAATGGCTCTGAGCACTATGGGACTCAACTGCTGAGGTCATTAGTCCCCTAGAACTTAGAACTAGTTAAACCTAACTAACCTAAGGACATCACAAACATCCATGCCCGAGGCAGGATTCGAACCTGCGACCGTAGCGGTCTTGCGGTTCCAGACTGCAGCGCCTTTAACCGCACGGCCACTTCGGCCGGCTACATTGATATCCACGCTAAATTTCGAACTTCTGTAAAATGTTGGTAACCTTGGAGATTTTATGTTCCTTTAAATATGACAAGCTTTTTTCGTCGCTTCTGCAACAGTGTTCTGACCATTTTGTGTATCATGAGGTGTTTGTTCCATCTCTTACTAATTTATTTGGTATAAATCTCTCAAGATTGGCTAAAATTTACAGACGCGCGAAATTTGGCACGGACTGCAATGCGAGATGCCTTTAATAGGTTCCACAACGAAACATTGTCTCGAAATTTGGTAGAAAACCCGAAGAAATTCTGGTCGTATGTAAAGTACACAAGCGGCAAGACGCAGTCAATACCTTCGCTGCGCAGTGCCGATGGTACTGTTACCGACGACTGTGCCGCTAACGCGGAGTTATTGAACGCAGTTTTCCGAAATTCCTTCATCAGGGAAGATGAATGGAATATACCAGAATTTGAAACACGAACAGTTGCTAGCATGAGTTTCTTAGAAGTAGATACCTTAGGGATTGCGAAGCAACTGAAATCACTTGATACGGGCAAGTCTTCAGGTCCAGATTGTATACCGATTAGGTTCCTTTCAGATTACGCTGATACAATAGCTCCCTACTTAGCACTCATATACAACCGCTCGCTCACTTATAGATCTGTACCTACAGATTGGAAAATAGTGCAGGTCGCACCAGTGTTTAAGAAGGGTAGTAGGAGTAATCCATTGAACTACAGACCTATATCATTGACGTGGGTTCGCAGTGGGGTTTTGGAGCATATACTGTATTCAAACATTATGAATCACCTCGAAGGGAACGATCTATTGGTACGTAATCAGCATGGTTTCAGAAAACATCGTTCTTGTGCAACGCAGCTAGCTCTTTATTCGCACGAAGTAATGTCCGCTATCGACAGGGGATCTCAGTTTGATTCCCTATTTCTAGATTTCCGGATAGCTTTTGACACCGTTCCTCACAAGCGACTTCTAATCAAGCTGCGGGCCTATGGGGTATCGTCTCAGTTGTGCGACTGGATTCGTGATTTCCTGTCAGGAAGGTCGCAGTTCGTAGTAATAGACGGCAAATCATCGAGTAAAACTGAAGTGATATTAGGTGTTCCTCAGGAAAGCGTCCTGGGACCTCTGCTGTTCCTGATCTATATAAATGACCTGGGTGACAATCTGAGCAGTTCTCTTAAGTTGTTCGCAGATGATGCTGTAATTTACCGTCTAGTAAGGTCATCCGAAGACCAGTATCAGTTGCAAAGCGATTTAGAAAAGATTGCTGTATGGTGTGGCAGGTGGCAGTTGACGCTAAATAACGAAAAGTGTGAGGTGATCCACATGAGTTCCAAAAGAAATCCGTTGGAATTCGATTACTCGATAAATAGTACAATTCTCGAGGCTGTCAATTCAGCTAATTACCTGGGTGTAAGAATTACGAACAACTTCAGTTGGAAAGACCACATAGATAATATTGTGGGGAAGGCGAGCCAAAGGTTGCGTTTCATTGGCAGGACACTTAGAAGATGCAACAAGTTCACTAAAGAGACAGCTATTACTACACTCGTTCGTCCTCTGTTAGAATGTTGCTGCGCGGTGTGGGATCCTTACCAGGTGGGATTGACAGAGAACATCAAAAGGGTGCAAAAAGGGCAGCTCGTTTTGTGTTATCACGTAATAGGGGCGAGAGTGTGGCAGATATGATATGCGAGTTGGGATGGAAGTTATTAAAGCAAAGACTTTTTCGTCGCGCCGAGATCTATTTACGAAATTTCAGTCACCAACTTTCTTTCCCGAATGCGAAAATATTTTGTTGAGCCCAACCTACATAGGTAGGAATGATCATAAAAAGAAAATAAGAGAACTGAGAGCTCGAAGAGAAAGGTTTAGGTGTTCGTTTTTCCCGCGCGCTGTTCGGGAGTGGAATGGTAGGGAGATAGTATGATTGTGGTTCGATGAACGCTCTGCCAAGCACTTAAATGTGAATTGCAGAGTAATCTTGTAGATGTAGATGTAGAACTGTCATCGATACTATTTCTTTGAATTTAAGTCACATATGGTCTACACTGATATAGTTACATTGGAAGGAATGGATATATGTAATGGATTCTTAGGAAGGTATTAAGTGAATTTTATCTTATTTTTAATTGATACCACGCTTGTTGGGCTATGTAAGGTGCATGAACAGTTTCCAATATTGAATAATAACTGTAATGGACAGGTGATACTGTGTACTTATGTGAGATAGTGTTATCAGCAACTAACATAGCACTCAGTGTAGGTCTCCAGTTGTCTGGTTGGTCGAATAATGGAATATCCAGAGCTGTAGGGCATTTGGATATGACTGGCTCATCGTACATGGGTATGTGAGGACAGGCGAACTCGTTGTCTAGGTTATGGTCGACCAGGTGTGACCATTATAAGGAAGGATCGCCGTATTGTGCACCAAGTACATCATAACGCCTTCACATCTGTGCCTATCATCTGAGAATAAGCAGTGGACTCACAGCAACGTTCTGTATCACCCTGCACCGTTGGTCAGAGATTAGCAGCAGCTAGACTAGGTAATTACTGTCCCATGCGTAGACTACCATTAATACCACAAAAATGGTTCAAATGACTCTGAGCACTATGGGACTTAACATCTGAGGTCATCAGTCCCCTAGACTTAGAACTACTTAAACTTAACTAACCTAAGGACATCACACACGTCCATGCTCGAGTCAGGATTCGAACCTGCGACTGTAGCAGCAGCATGGTCCCAGACTGAAGCGCCTAGGACCGCTCATCCACAGCGGCCGGCCGTTAATACCACAAGAGAAACAGCTATGTTAGGAGTGGTGCCATGAGTGGAAAGCATGGACTGCTAATGAATGATATCACATGGTATTCAGCAGTTAATCACGGTTTTGTATGGCAATGGATGACTATCAACAGTGAGTATGGTTATCTGTGATGACGTACAATCCTTTTAATGTTTTAGAAAAGCACAACAATCTTTCTCCTAGCACCATAATCTGCTGAGCCATGGGATTTGACTTCATGTCGCAGTTGGTAGTGATTGAGGGAACTCTGATGGCAATATGATATGTCATGGACGTACTGCTTCCTCATGTGTCACCTTTTGTGCAACAGTATTATGGTACCACTTTTCAAGAGAACAATGCTCATCTATATGTCTCTATGAACTGACTGTCTGATGTTGAGGTACTCCTGTGACCAGCAACATCTCTAGGTGAGTTACAGATAGAACATATGTGGGACCCATTTAGGTGTCAATTCTGTCCCAGTGCCAGTATCCAAGATATCAATGATCATTTACAACGGTTGAGGGCTAGTTTACCTTTGGAGAAACACAATAACTATGCAAGTAATGAAGGTCGTACAAATTATTTAGAGCCGTTTATGCAGGGAAAAACGCACCATTTGGTGACATTAATTTTAAAACACAAATGATAACATGTTTGTTTGATGAAGACAATTATTTGTGTTAGAAGAATAATTTTAAAAAAATACTAATGCCATCTAAGGACAAGAGGATAAAATACTCGCACATTCAAAAAACTGATAGTGGTTCTGCAATTAATAATTTTGAAATACGTTTGGTCCTCGACATTCCTCCAGAAACTATGTACCTGTTTTGCATATTTTGTATGCTTGCATTGTGCAGGTTGTATCAGGAAACATTACAATTATTGAAAGGTTTATATCTAAATGCAGTTATAAAAGCCAATGAGCATCTATGAACGGTATTTTCTTCATTGTTGTATAGTATATGGAAACTAGACCGTATGAACAATGACAAATAAATATTTTCATCGAGGCATAATGATCCATGAGTGCAGAAGAATTAAATAATATTTGGAATAATGAAATAAATGTAAATTATAACATTTTTCTTATTTATTTTAGGGTCACAAAGTCTCATTTCCCAGAACAGTTGTGGATTGAGCAATTTAGGAATCATTAAATTTTTTTGTGAGCTCAAAATTAATGAAATAATTGATGAAATTGGAATTATGACGTACTAAGTGGAACACTTCTCATCATCTACGCTTATCAAAGAGAAAATGTGAAGGAGCTACAAATATACTGCTGTCAAATAATGCCCTCTCACATGAGGAAGATATGATTCTGAAGATTGTCTCAGTTTCATTCATAAAAGGGTTCCTAGTCTCGAGACAATAATGATCAAGCATGTTTGTTTGTATTCAAATACTGAGTAACCATTCAGATAAAAAGTGAATGATTTCCACTGAACGCATCCTGAATGAAGCTTCAGCTATGTCTCCTTCTCTGAGTTCAATCATCTAGCCTCTAAGTCAAGCGTATTCGTCTTTTTTGTGCTGTGGCAAGAACGTGATTTAGAGAGAAGCAAGTGTTACAGGTTTTCGTCTCAACAAAAGACTTTTTCGTGAGACCATATCGTTAAGTCCCACAAATCTGTACCAGGTTGAAGGCACTTGAGGCAGAATGCTATGTTTGCTTCTACATGATGAGATGTAATGGTCTATGCTTTTTATTTTTATTTTTGAGAGATTCCAGTGATGGAAACCCGCAGTTCGACAGTGTTCATGAACAGTGTAGAAAGTCAAATTGAAATTTTTATCCAGTTCAATAGCTAGCATGAGTGGTTATTGATTGGTGCTTCTAACATTGATTGATCTTGATCCCTAGTAGTTTCTTCTGATTATCCCACTATTGCGAAAGTCTTTGATGTGCTATTGAAACCTTATTGTCAATAGTTTCACAGCTAACTATGATGTGATAGTTCCTTCTCTATTATAGCCAATGGGGCCACTACATTTCCTTATACAGACAATACAGCTACTAGTCGTCTTGGATAAAGAAGAATTAATTTGACAAGAAGTCCTTCCCATATTTGATTTATTCATAGTGATCTAGTGGATGACATTATGCATCCCTCACATTTGACTAATTTCTCTCTGCAGTACTATAAGCAGTAGATACAAAGAGCTTACACCTGCTACCAAGTCCAAGCAAGGAGAAAGTAATCCCAACCTTCCAAAGTGGCAATTCCAGTCAGTTGTCACTGACCGATACAAGATAGAGTCACACAGGACGTATACAGAACGTGAAGGAATGGGAGGGCACAACACCATCAGTTGTAGTTGTGTTCATAATAGATGAGACATTAAAACAGCTTCATTTCACTTAACCCAGCACTGAATGGTGAAAGTGAGGCAATGAGATACAGACCATGATACAAAAGTCAGAGTATATTATCAGAATTAAGGAACTAGGAATGATAGTAGAGTTTATAAATGGCCAAAGCAAAATTCATAACGAATGTTCTTGATAAAGGTGTTCTGAGACAAAGCTGAGACCTGTAAGAATCCAAAAAGTGTTGTTTAGACATTTCGTAGTACCAACATTTATTTAATCAAGATAAATGTGTCAAACAATATTAAGAAAGCAATACTTCATCTCTCTATATTGTTTTCTTTAACTACCGAATAACATCAAAGAACTGTGTTTTTAATCAATAGAGCTGACAATTTCACTAAAAGAAACGTTATGTATATTGAAAACTGTTCAATCTCCTTAGATTTCTATACAGTGTAGGCTATTTCTTTGACCAGGTAAGATAAAATCTTTTTTCTTCGTTATCCTAGCCCTTATGCTACATTTGCAACGTGTCACATAAACTAAGCAAATAATAAAGTAAAGCTTCAGAAAACACAAAGCAGAAGTCCTCTACGATAGCACGAAGGAGTGCCTCTAGAATAGCTTAACTGTCCAATATTAGCGGACGACGACACTGTCTGTCCATCACCGTCAACTTCAAAACTTGTTCCTAAGTTTCTATTGATGATGAAGTCCTGGTCTGTTCTGTGGTGCCATTGATGGTTTGTGTGCAAGCTGCCATTTGAAATGCATTGTGTTAATGACAGAAAGCTCGCTTTCATGGCCAGTATTTGTGGTAAATACTGTTTGATGTGTTTGTATGCATAGTGTATTAACTTTTAGTCGGCATAAACAGTAGAAGTCGGTAGATGTCAGAAGGGTTCGACCAACAGTCATTTATTTTTTGGACACAGCCAATATTAGGTACAGTTACTGACCAAACTGTGTGAGGTAGTCAGAGTCGTCTGCTTTGTTGTTTTGCACTTCACTGATCTGGGTGCTTTTGTGTGTGTGTGTGTGTGTGCAATATGTTATCAAAATGAGTGCTATAGTACGTGGCACTTCTCAGGAGTCTCCTACAATGTCTGGTAGTAGGCCCACTGTTATAACGAAATCAGTACTACGTAGCAACGCTGAAAATATTATTTTGCTTGTGACTGAACACTGCAGAAGGGCAGCAGAAAGAATTACTTCGCTTCATCTAGAAATCTTCCTTGGGAGCTGATACGTACACAGGACAAGGCATGCATAGCATTGGATGGTTCAAACAGTTTCCAAGAATCATCCTGGCAAATCACTGAAAACGCATGGGAAGAATTGATAAGTTTCCATTTTAGATATTTTGTTTGGGATCGCTTTGAAAGAGCCCTCTATTTTTTGCGCATATTGTACCTTTCATTGCTGCTGTTTTGCTTTGTATGGAAACACATGTTATTGTATTATTTCGAAGCACATTCATATTACCATACAGCTCCACAGTCGATGACATTATCGTTAGTACATCACATCAGACGTAAATAAGGAAGAATTAGGCAAGTAAACATCAGATCATTACAGTGAAAGTGAATGACCACATGATCTGAAACGTTTTAAAAAAGAGTGGATGCCTAGTCTCAGTGGTAACACCGGTTCCCGTCAGATCACTGAAGTTAAGCGTTGTCAGGCTTGGCTAGCACTTACTGTCCAGCTCTGCCGTACTGTTCGCTAGTGGGATGCACTCAGCCCTTGCCAGGCTAACTGAGGAGCTACTGCATTGAGAAGTAGCGGCACCATCACGAAAACACAACGGCCAGGAGAGCGGTGTACTGACCACATGCCACTCCATATCTGCATGCAGTGAAGCCCAAGGGCTGAGGGCGACTCACCGCTGGGCGGTACCATTGGGCCTCCAAGGCCTGTTCAGTCGTTGCTTGTTAGTTTTGTGGCAGCTTCAATAAATGTAAAAAATAACTTGCCATTTATTGCATCGTAAATTTTGTATCTATTTCATACTGTTTCGTTTCCTCGCGATAAGTGTACTTAATTGCTGTGCTTAGAATCTTTATTAACCATGTTAAGGCGTAAGACAATTCCAGTTTCGTTTAAAACAGCATTCACAGTGAAACTTCCTGGCAGATTAAAACTGTGTGCCCGACCGAGACTCGAACTCGGGACCTTTGCCTTTCGCGGGCAAGTGCTCTACCAACTGAGCTACCGAAGCACGACTCGCGCCCGGTACTCACAGCTTTACTTCTGCCAGTACCTCGTCTCCTACCTTCCAAACTTTACAGAAGCTCTCCTGCGAGAGTGCTAGTTCTGCAAGGTTCGCAGGAGAGCTTCTGTAAAGTTTGGAAGGTAGGAGACGAGGTACTGGCAGAAGTAAAGCTGTGAGTAGCGGGCGCGAGTCGTGCTTCGGTAGCTCAGTTGGTAGAGCACTTGCCCGCGAAAGGCAAAGGTCCCGAGTTCGAGTCTCGGTCGGGCACACAGTTTTAATCTGCCAGGAAGTTTCATATCAGCGCACACTCCGCTGCAGAGTGAAAATCTCATTCTGGAAGCATTCGCAGTGATTTTTACCTCAGTGTGTGATCTCAACTCTCACGGAAACACGGAAATATCAAGTGCAGTTTGTAGTGTGAGCACTGCAGAGGGTAGGCATGCCTAGTCCCCGCCACATGGCTCCTCACACCACGTTAGTCTGTGTGGTGGCTGGGCATGCTTCCTCTCCTCGCTGCTCATCCTTATGAACTTCAGCTATCTTACAGTTAACACACTGTATATGTTTTCGCTAGAAAATAAATATCGATGTTTTGAAATGTTGTTTCACTTCTCAGCACATTAGTGCACAATACGGATCAGGAACATATGTTATGAAGTTCGCTTTGGCTATTAAGAAAATTTATCGTTGTTAGTTCCTCCAGACGACTGGCATAATTATTAGCAGATAGATTTGGAAATATGTAATGATCTTTTGAGGCTCAGACTCCTCATATAACATAAAAAAATACTTGTATGAAGAGAACATTGTCTCCACATGAGAGGCTGGCAGTGACGTTAAGATTCATGGCAACAGGAAGAAGCTACATGGCTCTAGAATTTTCAAATGCAGTTTTGAAACAAGCTTTGAGTGAAATCATACGCAACAGGCGTGGAAGCTGTTTACTCTGTCCTGAAGGAGGATTTCTTGAAGGCAAGTAATGTATCTCAGTTCTGTAATATATCAATTGTGAGAAAGCACAGATAACGTTTGTACGCTTTTAGACATGTTTGGAACTTAGAATTTCCTAAGAAATTGTAGGTGTGGTCAATGAACTACAGTTTAGATTGTTTTGGAGTCCCAATTTCAAATTCGCTGCCTGAAGTCTACCAACAGCCTATTATAAATCGTTGGGACAGAATATAAAAGTCTGTTGCGAACTCTAGACAGGGATTTTTAGTCTATCTGGAATGTTTTACTTCTAGTGCTGTGGTAATGAATAATAAAGTTCTCCTCTAAATCACTTTTGCTACGAACCACATAATATATTAGGATTTCGTTGCTTTGCTGGGCTCTTTGTGGTAAACAGTCAGCAACGATTTTTTTTATCATTTCCGTGTTTGCCATAGTGTCAACCACTAGTATTTTTCCAATTAAAAATTATAATCACCGCCTTCTTATCTCTTTCTCAGCATTTCTTGCTCTTAATTTTTTCAAAAACGTGTGTTACATCTATACATTTCAATAAATTCAGTGCTGGTAATGAACAGATGTGCGTATGTGATTTTAAAATTCACTGTGCACACATACACTAGAAACTCCAGACTGAAGAAACAGCCACCTCAAACACGTTAAGTGCGCCAGATTTGCAGTGATCTTCTGTCCATATGCTGCAATTTATCTGCGCAGATGACTTTGATGGCCACAATTTTGAGCAATTTTGCTCACTGCAACTTCCACGTTTGTGGACATCTTATATCTGCATAACGAGCGAGCTGTCTCTGCAGGTGTTATGTGCGCAGTCATTTGCGAAGGCAGAGCGTTGCGTATGGACAGGCCTTATGAGAGCACGATTAGGTCAACTACTTATGTTTGCAGTCAACGCCACTGCCCCCCCCCCCCCCCCTTAACTCTAGCATCAAAACTTCCTTCTCGAGAAACTGTGACACTGGCGTGCTGTTCGGTCCCGCCTCGTTCCATGTATATCAAATCTGAATTGCGCGATTTGTAATGCATAGTGGAGTTTTTTGACGTTCCGTTCCGTCAAGTGTGAATCGATATAAATACAGTTCAAAGATGTTTATGCGTCGCAGTAGTTCTATGTGGAAGTATGGCATTGGTGCAGAGCGGTGATGTAACTTGTATCTAGAGACAGCACATCTTGTTGCCGATCAGGTGAGCCGATCGGTTGCGCTCGGCTGGACTCGGATGTACAGGTCATAGCGGCTTCCTGGTAGCAGATAGCGAAAGCTTAAATTCGCCTTTAGGACAAGGAGATGTATCATTCATTCTGCATGGATTTCAAAAGTGGAATTTTTAATCCCATGTAAGATGTGACAATCTTCACAATGCGTCGAAGCGCCTAAGCCGCTTATGCAGCTCCCACAACTGAAAACGTAGTTAATATTCACTCCCCAAACTAAAAGTAATTTTTCATCAGAAAAGTGTTCCAGTTCTTATAATCTTAACTGACTAATTATGTAAGTTTGTGAGCAGAGAGAATTACGCAGATACATTGGTCTGAATCCCGTGTTTATCACCGATGTCTGCACAAACATCATTGGCACCGGTTTCCTTCATTAATCTGGAGCTGTATTTGATCTTTAAATACAGAGCTTTATGTACTTCCCTCGAGAAGTTCATATCCAACTACGGCAGTTCACGAGTAGCTACATATTTTATGTAACATTTCTTTTAGTGTATTGAATTTGCCAATAGGGCAAAGACTATTGTAATTATACACTCCTGGAAATGGAAAAAAGAACACATTGACACCGGTGTGTCAGACCCACCATACTTGCTCCGGACACTGCGAGAGGGCTGTACAAGCAATGATCACACGCACGGCACAGCGGACACACCAGGACCCGCGGTGTTGGCCGTCGAATGGCGCTAGCTGCGCAGCATTTGTGCACCGCCGCCGTCAGTGTCAGCCAGTTTGCCGTGGCATACGGAGCTCCATCGCAGTCTTTAACACTGGTAGCATGCCGCGACAGCGTGGACGTGAACCGTATGTGCTGTTGACGGACTTGGAGCGAGGGCGTATAGTGGGCATGCGGGAGGCCGGGTGGACGTACCGCCGAATTGCTCAACACGTGGGGCGTGAGGTCTCCACAGTACATCGATGTTGTCGCCAGTGGTCGGCGGAAGGTGCACGTGCCCGTCGACCTGGGACCGGACCGCAGCGACGCACGGATGCACGCCAAGACCGTAGGATCCTACGCAGTGCCGTAGGGGACCGCACCGCCACTTCCCAGCAAATTAGGGACACTGTTGCTCCTGGGGTATCGGCGAGGACCATTCGCAACCGTCTCCATGAAGCTGGGCTACGGTCCCGCACACCGTTAGGCCGTCTTCCGCTCACGCCCCAACATCGTGCAGCCCGCCTCCAGTGGTGTCGCGACAGGCGTGAATGGAGGGACGAATGGAGACGTGTCGTCTTCAGCGATGAGAGTCGCTTCTGCCTTGGTGCCAATGATGGTCGTATGCGTGTTTGGCGCCGTGCAGGTGAGCGCCACAATCAGGACTGCATACGACCGAGGCACACAGGGCCAACACCCGGCATCATGGTGTGGGGAGCGATCTCCTACACTGGCCGTACACCACTGGTGATCGTCGAGGGGACACTGAATAGTGCACGGTACATCCAAACCGTCATCGAACCCATCGTTCTACCATTCCTAGACCGGCAAGGGAACTTGCTGTTCCAACAGGACAATGCACGTCCGCATGTATCCCGTGCCACCCAACGTGCTCTAGAAGGTGTAAGTCAACTACCCTGGCCAGCAAGATCTCCGGATCTGTCCCCCATTGAGCATGTTTGGGACTGGATGAAGCGTCGTCTCACGCGGTCTGCACGTCCAGCACGAACGCTGGTCCAACTGAGGCGCCAGGTGGAAATGGCATGGCAAGCCGTTCCACAGGACTACATCCAGCATCTCTACGATCGTCTCCATGGGAGAATAGCAGCCTGCATTGCTGCGAAAGGTGGATATACACTGTACTAGTGCCGACATTGTGCATGCTCTGTTGCCTGTGTCTATGTGCCTGTGGTTCTGTCAGTGTGATCATGTGATGTATCTGACCCCAGGAATGTGTCAATAAAGTTTCCCCTTCCTGGGACAATGAATTCACGGTGTTCTTATTTCAATTTCCAGGAGTGTATTTAACAGTTCTGGAGGTGGGGAAGTATTTATTAATATAGTGGACTGGATTGGACATTCACATACAGGTGACAGGTTTTGTGAGATATGAATAAAAAATTTTTATTCATCTTTAATAATTTTACATTGAAACAGGCTTCATCATGTTGTATAATATAGGTTGTAGTAATACATAGGGATATATAATAACAAAATAAACTAATGGCAGTTAACTGTGGTACATATGTTAAGCACCACAATAAAAAATACGCTATAGGAAGATTTCTAAGAGCTAGTGCCCATAAGGTATCCTATGATGTAGTATGATACAAACACTGTGCAATAAAAATTGGATAGAATATACAGGACATAATTATACAAAAAATAAACACACCACACAATACTGCAGTTGACTATGGGAAAATTTGTTAAATGCTAATATCGTCCTCAGGCATCTCAAAGAATTCTTTAATATGGTAAAATGGGTGATCTGATAACCAGCTGCACCATTTAATTTAAAAAAATTTTTGACCCGTAGACTGAACATAGATTGGTAATTTGTTGAAAATTTCGAATGGGTTCCTTTGTGAGAATTTTCAGTTGTTGCTGACTTGTGCCTCGGTATATCTCAGTTAGCCTTAGCTCTGGTGATGTGTTCATGAGTTTCCTCCATAGCAGCAAATTCTGAAACATTATTTTTAACATAGAGCACAAACATTAATTATTATAAACTTATAATTGTGAGTATTCTGAGCCTAGAAAATGGAGGCTGACAGCACTCCATGCGCCCTGTTTCACATGTTATACATATCACTTTTTTTTGTATCTTTAAAATGCTAGTTTGCTTCACAAGTCTATTTTAGATCTACACAATACCAGTGTTTCTGTACTTTTTATAGGTGTTATATATATATATATATATATATATATATATATATATATATATTCCTGGAAATGGACAAAAGAACACATTGACACCGGTGTGTCAGACCCACCATACTTGCTCCGGACACTGCGAGAGGGCTGTACAAGCAATGATCACACGCACGGCACAGCGGACACACCAGGAACCGCGGTGTTGGCCGTCGAATGGCGCTAGCTGCGCAGCATTTGTGCACCGCCGCCGTCAGTGTCAGCCAGTTTGCTGTGGCATACGGAGCTCCATCGCAGCCTTTAACACCGGTAGCATGCCGCGACAGCGTGGACGTGAACCGTATGTGCAGTTGACGGACTTTGAGCGAGGGCGTATAGTGGGCATGCGGGAGGCCGGGTGGACGTACCGCCGAATTGCTCAACACGTGGGGCGTGAGGTCTCCACAGTACATCGATGTTGTCGCCAGTGGTCGGCGGAAGGTGCACGTGCCCGTCGACCTGGGACCGGACCGCAGCGACGCACGGATGCACGCCAAGACCGTAGGATCCTACGCAGTGCCGTAGGGGACCGCACCGCCACTTCCCAGCAAATTAGGGACACTGTTGCTCCTGGGGTATCGGCGAGGACCATTCGCAACCGTCTCCATGAAGCTGGGCTACGGTCCCGCACACCGTTAGGCCGTCTTCCGCTCACGCCCCAACATCGTGCAGCCCGCCTCCAGTGGTGTCGCGACAGGCGTGAATGGAGGGACGAATGGAGACGTGTCGTCTTCAGCGATGAGAGTCGCTTCTGCCTTGGTGCCAATGATGGTCGTATGCGTGTTTGGCGCCGTGCAGGTGAGCGCCACAATCAGGACTGCATACGACCGAGGCACACAGGGCCAACACCCGGCATCATGGTGTGGGGAGCGATCTCCTACACTGGCCGTACACCACTGGTGATCGTCGAGGGGACACTGAATAGTGCACGGTACATCCAAACCGTCATCGAACCCATCGTTCTACCATTCCTAGACCGGCAAGGGAACTTGCTGTTCCAACAGGACAATGCACGTCCGCATGTATCCCGTGCCACCCAACGTGCTCTAGAAGGTGTAAGTCAACTACCCTGGCCAGCAAGATCTCCGGATCTGTCCCCCATTGAGCATGTTTGGGACTGGATGAAGCGTCGTCACACGCGGTCTGCACGTCCAGCACGAACGCTGGTCCAACTGAGGCGCCAGGTGGAAATGGCATGGCAAGCCGTTCCACAGGACTACATCCAGCATCTCTACGATCGTCTCCATGGGAGAATAGCAGCCTGCATTGCTGCGAAAGGTGGGTATACACTGTACTAGTGCCGACATTGTGCATGCTCTGTTGCCTGTTGGTTGGTGGGTTTTGAGGAAGGAGACCAGACAGCGAGGTCATCGGTCTCATCGGGTTAGGGAAGGACGGGGAAGGAAGTCGGCCGTGCCCTTTTTGAAAGGAACCATCCTGGTATTTGCCTGGAGCGATTTAGGGAAATCACGGAAAACCTAAATCAGGATGGCCGGACGCGGGATTGAACCGTCGTCCTCCCGAATGCGAGTCCAGTGTCTAACCACTGCGTCTGTTGCCTGTGTCTATGTGCCTGTGGTTCTGTCAGTGTGATCATGTGATGTATCTGACCCCAGGAATGTGTCAATAAACTTTCCCCTTCCTGGGACAATGAATTCACGGTGTTCTTATTTCAATTTCCAGGAGTGTATATAGTCTCAGTAGTAGTGACGTAGAAAATTTTCTCGTTAAAAATGTATCACAAAAAGGTACACTCTGTTGCAGGAATTCAGGATTATCACATTAAGACTACTTTAGTGCAACAGTGTGAGTTTAGAAAAGGAAAAAACCTGCCTCTGCTGTCTGATTGCCATTAGTGTTTTGCTTACAAATTAAAAGTAAGTGAAGATTGTCACTGCTATTGACAGTGAGTTAAAAAAGTAAAGCAAATTGTCAAAGCACATTTTTTTATGTGGAGTACCGTTATAAATATATGTTTGTTTGATATGACTTGTAAACTTTTAAAGGTCTCAGAAATGAGGTATTTAAATTGCATATACGGCAAATGAGAGATTTTGTATCAGATTCTTCATACACTACTGGCCATTAAAACTGCTACACCACGAAGATGACGTGCTACAGACGCGAAATTTAACTTACAGGAAGAAGATGCTGTAATATGCAAATGATTAGCTTTTCAGAGCATTCACACAAGGTTGGCGCCGGTGGCGACACCTACAACGTGCTGACATGAGGAAAGTTTCCAACCGATTTCTCATACACAAACAGCAGTTGACCGGCGTTGCCTGGTGAAACGTTGTTGTGATGCCTCGTGTAAGGAGGAGAAATGCGTACCATCACGTTTCTGACTTTGATAAAGGTCGGATTGTAGTCTATCGCGATTGCGGTTTATCGTATCGCGACATTGCTGCTCGCGTTGGTCGAGATCCAATGACTGTTGGCAGAATATGGAATCGGTGGGTTCAGAAGGGAAATACGGAACGCTGTGCTGGATCCCAACGGCCGCGTATCACTAGCAGTCGAGATGACAGGCATCTTATCCGCATGGCTGTAACGGATCGTGCAGCCACGTCCCGATCCCTGAGTCAACAGATGGGGACGTTTGCAAGACAACAACCGTCTGCACGAACCGTTCGACGACGTTTCCAGCAGCATGGATTATCAGCTCGGAGACCATGGCTGCGCTTACCCTTGACGCTGCATCACAGACAGGAGCGCCTGCGATGGTGTACTCAACGACGAACCTGGGTGCACGAATGGCAAAACGTCATTTTTTTCGGATGAATCCAGGTTCTGTTTACAGCATCATGATGGTTGCATCCGTGTTTGGCGACATCGGGGTGAACGTACATTGGAAGCTTGTATTCGTCATCGCCATACTGGCGTATCACCCGGAGTGATGGTATGGGTTGCCACTGGTTACACGTCTCAGTCACCTCTTGTTGGCACTGACGCACTTTGAACAGTGAACGTTAAATTTCAGATGTGTTACTACCCATGGCTCTACCCTTGATTCTATCCCAGTGAAACCCTACATTTCAGCAGGATAATGCACGACCGCATGTTGCAGGTGCTGTACCGGCCTTTCTGGATACAGAAAATGTTCGACTGCTGTCCTGGCCAGCACATTCTCCAGATCTCTTACCAATTGAAAACGTCTGGTCAATGGTGTCCGAGCAACTGGCTCATCACAATATGCCAGTCACTACTCTTGATGAACTGTGGTATCGTGTTGAAGCTGCATGGGTAGCTGTACCTGTACAGGTCATCAGTCCCCTATAACTTAGAACTACTTAAACCCATCTAACCTAAGGACGTCACCCACAATCATGCCCGAGGCAGGATTCGAACCTGCGACCGTAGCGGTCGCGCGGTTCCAGACTGAAGCACCTAAAACCGCTCGGCCACTACGGCCGGCCAAGCTCTGTTTGACTCAATGCCCAGGCGTATCAAGGCCGTTAGTACGGCCAGAGGTCGTTGTTCTGGGTACTGATTTCTCAGGATCTATGCACCCAAATTGTGTGAAAATGTAATCACATGTCAGTTCTAGTATAATATATTTGTCCAATGAATACCTGTTTGTCATCTGCATTTCTTCTTGGTGTAGTAATTTTAATGGCTAGGAGCGCATAAATATTTTTTCGATCGGTTTAGATTTTGATGAAATTTTGTATATGTTACACACATGAGAAGCCTAATATTTGGTATGTGGGAAGAAGAACGTTGTGGCAACATCATTCTTTCCACAATATTAGCGGATAGTAAGGCCTGAGACATTCAAGCTTACAAGTCAGGAAGAATGATCTTGGAATGTAATCTAGTAAGGTCGTGCAGGTTTAGGGGAAACCTGTATTTCTCAGCTTCTCAAATGATTTTCATTCTCTTAAAGTAATGAAAAAAGTTTGAAAGTGTTGTTAATTTTTACGAATATTTTGACTATCGTGCTTGTATCTTGGACATTTTGGTGATATAAGCTTTTATTACTGCCCTATGTTGAAGTGCTCAAATTGCAACTATATTTTTCCACTTTCCAAGTGAAAGTTATACTTAGATAAACAAACGCACACTAACCAGAACACGTGACCAGTACATAGCAAGCTGGAGCCAATGAGCATTCGCTTTCTGTCATAGCGCAAGGAGCTGCAAACCCGAGCCTAGCCGAGCGCTACCGATCGGCTCACACAATCGGCATCAACATTTGCTGTTCCTAGACACAAGTGGTGATGTAGAGTTACTCTGTTACAATCACTTTGAAACTATACAAGGTGTTGTGTGTGCGTTTGTTTATTCAAGTGACGAATTTGCCGGCGCACAATTGGTTCATTATTTTCGTACAAAATGGCACAAAATTCGTGTTTACATAGAAATGAAATGCGGGAAAATCATAGAACTAACAATAGTGAAGGAAAGGCACCATTCCTTATTGGGGTCGCTGGGGGAACGGCGAGCGGCAAAGTGAGTCCTAGTGACACACTAATCTTTTGATCAATAAATAGTATATTTGTTTTCGATGTTTATTGTTTAAAATTATGTTAGGTCAGTAATTAAGTACTGATAGGGTATTTCAAAGCTGTAGTGAATTACGAACACTGTACAAGAAGACAGTGTGCTGTTTGAGACAACGATATAAGCTTTTAAATTGTTTTTAACGTTCCCTCTCAGTCTGCGGTATCTCCTGTAGCAGCTTCGCACTGAATTCCATTTCTTTGGCAGGGTGGTACTGATGGACTATGGAAATGTGAAGAATGGTCGTTTTCATTTGCCCCTTCACGTTTGATTTCTGCATATCAGATAGTGCTCACAACTCGTGGTCGTTTGGTTGCCGTGTAATAGAAGTGCAACTGACTAAAACTAAAGCAAAATCCATTCATAAGATTGGAAATGGACCCAGATATCAGCAACATAACCTTATCCTGACAGCGCATTATGTAGCCACAGACTCAGTTCATCACCCTGTAAATTAATAAGTGATTGAATGCAAAATCAACAAACAATCATTTTTGTTTGTTGATTATAGAGTAATATTCACTGAGGATGCATCCATCTGAATTACTTGTTACGTGATCAAAAGAGAAATGTCTTTCGTCGATGGGATTATACTGTAAACATTTTGTTGAAAGAGCTCAGTGCAGTTGCATATTTCATTTTTTAATATTGATCAGATGAGAGAATTGATTTGTAGAGTATTACATATTAACTAATGATCGAGTTTTGGAAATTAGAGTATTATACTCTTTGCGGTGGCTGATAGGAGTTAATATAAACGGGAAATGCTTTCACGATCGCTGTAGCTCCATAATGTGAAAGATCGCCGTCAGTTGTGCTCTGTTATGAAATTGTCATTCCATTTGTGTGTGTGTGTGTGTGTGTGTGTGTGTGTGTGTGTGTTTTTATCATTGGATGCATACACTGAAACATATCTCTGTTCTATACCTGATGTGAGCTACTGAAGCTTATACTACGTTATTGTGGTGGTGGAATGACGAAATTGATTTCTCACACACAGACAAATTTTATCCTAGCAGGAAATGGGCAGAATCATACGTTAATTTCAATATTTTCGTCCCTTTACTTGAGGCACATCTGCTTGTTAAATGAATCTTTTCCCGTTGGCATTTAACTTTGTATTTTGACGAATCATCAGACTTTAAAATAGGTTACTGAATCGAGTTTTTCAGTCAGTCACATTATATGAAGTTTCATTCAAAATCTCAGTACACCAGCTAAGTCCCCATTTTCTGTAGGGATGTGATGTTAATACCTCTTCTTAAATCAGGAAACAACTGCATATACTGTATTGATTATGCTAACTTTGATTGCCTGTTTGGGTAAGGAAGGATTGGTGACTTCTTAACTACCACCTTATGCACGTTCTAGATGCCTGAAAACTAACTTTGGTTCTGTTAAGAAAACATCATTTTACATTGACAAACTAATCAAAATGAAAGAATTGCTGAAAATATTTCTGTTCCAGAATAAGCTGCATTGAGCTTTTGGTAGCTCGTTCTACTTCCAGTAGGGGTATTACTTCCACTCATTCTCCGTTAAGCATATCGTGATATGTTGATTCGGTAGTTTACTATCATTTGTTTGTACAAATAATAGTTTTTCTCAAGGAAATAAGTATTTTTGTTTTTAATTACAGTAGGAGGTTCAAGGGGATACTGCATAGAGCAACAGTTTATCGGGTTGTAATAAATTCAAATGTCGCAGTTATCAGCATTTAGGCCTACAATGTGTAGGATTCCTGTGGGGAAACAGAATATTTTCTTAAAACAATTTGAGTCTTTTGTAAATTGTTTTCCTTATAATAAGAACTACTATTAGTTTGTGTGGCTTAATGTTAAATTTGTTACTGAAAATAACAACAGGACTGATTTGCACACCCAGTGAACACAGGTCACCATCAAGTCTCTCACTGAGATTAATTTCATTGACAAGACCATAAGCCACAGCATAACAGTAAAGCAGATTTTAAATGATTTTTCTGACAATGACGTGCATTTATTTATCAAAGGTTTTTTCCCTACATATCAGTTAGTCAATTTCTGTGATAGGACTTTTAAGATGTATCACTTGCAAAGATCTTAATAGTTTCCAAAATTATTTACAGGACATCAATTGGGGTCCAGTCTACAATTTTGAAAATGTAGACAAGTCGAATCTTTTTTATAGGATTTTCATTTCCTTGTTTCAATAAATCTTTCCCAAAAATATAAATGTTTTTATAAACTACTTCGCTCCCGCTAATAAATGTTTTGTTACTCAAGGCATCGAAACTCCATGGAAAGGAAAGTGATAGCCGTTTACCTCATTTAGAGACTCCAGTGTACGTGAAAGAAAAGCACTCTACAGATTATACTGAATCATTCTAAAAAGCTTCAGAGAAAGGCAAGGGGCATGACTATTAAGTTTGAGATCGATGCTTCCAATAATAAAATTAAGACCATATGGGGTATAATAAAGAGAGTGATAGGAAGAATTGAAGTGAAGTCGGACCTAATGGGCTCATTTTAAATAAATCTGAAGAAGTAGCAGAGATTTTCAACACTCATTTCCCGTATACTGCATCCCAAATTGGATTTAGGGGCTCTGTTGATGAGGCAGTGGGTGGACACCAAAAAGTGGGTCTCACAAATACCAACCTTAGTCAAATATCTCCTGTCACTGAAAATGAAGAGACGATAATCAAGGAAATGGACAAATAAAGTCTCCCCTGATACTGACGAAATATCCATCAGAGTTGTGTTATTAAAACACTTTATAAACAGGGTAATAAAGTCAAATTTTCCTTTTAACATGCTTCTAAAAAATTCTAGAAACAATTGTCCATAGAAGGCGAGCGAGGTAACCACCTCAACTCCAGTAATTTATTTAACAAAAGCCAAATTGAACAGGCCTTATTCTCATTTACCAACCAAGTCTTAGACTCTGTTAATAAAGGTGTAAGTGGGACAGCTGTCAACTGTGGAATCCCACAGGGCTTTGTGTTTGGGTAGCTCATGTTCCTAAACCCTATTAATGACCTTCTAGTGTGTACCAGCTTCGAGACTCATTTTACAGTTGTTGGTGGTGAAAGTTAGTTAGTTTCGTGTTCCATGTATCATTTGCATGAAAAATTGTAACTAAGTGAAATGAGTCATTTAACATACAAATTGCAACTTAATTTTTAAATATGGGTAATTTATTTAAATACTGACAGATGTGACTTAGTAATTTCTACCCACCACCTTTTACACCTGACAAGTAAAAGAAATTCTTCTGCAGAATGGAAGGCGCTGTCAGGGAGACACTTTTTTTTTAGTTTGTTTTCCAATATTACTTTGCCATCTGTCAGAGAATTTATCACTGCATAAGTTATCAAAAATTTTAGTTGCAGCATTGTGCTCCTCTTTTTGTGCTAAAGACAATGTTAACATGGAGTAATGGATGTAAATTTCCTTCTGGTATTATAATTATGTTCATCATTGTTCGTTTTCAACTGCTGTGGATTGTTCACAACAAAATTTCTGAGTGAATAAATATACTGTGAAGCAGTAGTCCCAATGCCCAACTTAAAATGATCACGGGTATGCACCACATATTACTCTAACAGCACATTTTTGAGCAATGAAGACTGTCTTTCTTAAAGATGAATTGCCCCAGAACATAACTGCAAATGACATTATTGAATGAAAAATGAAATATGTCAGCTTAGTGAGTAGTCTCTTCCCAAGATTTGCAATGATTCTGAGTGGCAATGTGGCTAAACTACATTGTTTTAGGAGTTCCAAAATGTGCTTTTCTCCAGTTCAGATTCTCATCCAATAAGAATTTGGAAGTTTCCACCCTATCTATTATTTTCTCATGTGTTACACTTCTCATTGGCGCAGTATCCCTACTTGTGCAGAAGTGAATATGTTGTCTTTTTAAAATTGAGGGTGAGATCATTTGCAGAAAATCAGTCAATGATGCTTTTAAGAAAATTGTTTACTATTTCTTCTGTTTCTGTATGTGTGCATGGATTGATTACATTACTACTGTCATATGCAAAAAGAGCTAATTCTGACCAAGCAAGGTTGCACAGTGGTTGGTCCACTGGGCTCACATTTGGTTGAAACTCACATCTGACAATCTTGATTTAGGTTTTCCATGATTTCTCTAGATTGCTCCAGGCAAATGCCAGGATGGTCCCTTTGAAAGGGCATGGCCAACTTCGTTCCCTTATCCGATGGGACTGATGAACTCACTGTTTGGTCCCCTCCTTCATATCAGCCAACTAACCAATTAATTCTGCTTGTTGTTTATTAGATGTCAGATTCCACCTGTCTGCTTTGACCCATGGCATCGTCAAAAGGCGGACACCACTACTTTCAGCGTATCCAATATGATGACAATGACGTCACTTCATACACACACCAACAAATGTGAAAAAATATAAAAATTACACAGTAACGTCTCACTCCAAAAATAAAATGAAACTGGACAACTGTGGGGAAAACTGTGGGATTAGGATGTGGAAAAGCTAAATGTACAACAATAATAATAAAAAAACCACAGAATGCTCCCAAAACAAACAATATCACAAAAAAACAAAATTACAGTATTTTGCTACACCAACAAAAAGACAGGAATTGGACATTTCCCGCGACCTATATAGCTCAACCGCAGATCTCGATTCCAAAAATCCAACACTTACAGCTATGAAAAGTAGAACCAAAACCCAAACACAGGGCATCACTAAATCAGTTAAAACACCTACCACAAATGCACAAAACATCACAATTACTATAGAATAAACCCACAACAAAAAAAGAACTTCTAAACCACATACAAACTACCACCCATAAACTAACCCCAAACCACCCTCATCACCCTCCCCCCTCAAAGAAAAACCACAAACAAATAAAAAACACAAAAATAAACCAAAATCAATCATACCTTACAAAACAACAAAAACTGGTCCTCTACAACATAATCTCAAAACAATCCCCCCCCCCCCCCCCCACACACCCCCCTCCCACAACCTGCTCCATTAAATCCATAACCAATATCCCCTCCCCCAACACCCAGACAAACCCAACACTCTTAACTCACCACACCCACAGCCTATACATCATCCTCACAGCCCTAAAAAAAATGCGAAAAATACAATAATCTTCAAGGACACTCTTGTGCCAGCAATACTCAACTAAATGACATTGCGGATGGGAAGAGTGCCTCTTCCCCCTCCCTATAACTGATTTAGGGGGGGGGGATATGATGGATTTTGGTCCAAAAATATTCAATTTTTCGAAAATATTATTTTCTTGATCTACACGGTTTAATCTATGTTGTGTGTGAATTTTATCGTGAGAGCACCTGTAGAAATGCCTTTAAATTGTTAAACTGATTAACTCTGCACTGGTGGCCACTATCACCTTTTCTGACATTTGAGAATCTGCTTGCTTCAACGGAATTTTTGTCAGTGTGAAGTCTATTTTCTTTCGACATCTTTGGATGACATCTGTATCTCTGGCTGACATCTCAATATTTGCCTGAAAACTTTCTTGCATGTGGTTTATTTAAATTTTGACAATACTAACATACATTAGTAGGTGGAAGGTTGAATTCACAGACCTTTACATGGAAGTCTAGATTAATGCATAATGGGTGGTGTAAAAACTGTGTTTAGGGGGAAAAAAGGGCCACTTGAAATGAAGAACATAAGCTCTCAGCTTCAGCATGCAGGGAAGGAGGTAATTTATTGTGTGGTTTTCTGAACATGCCTCCATCTTGTGCAAGGTTTGAAAAAATAAATGAAGAAATGTCTGATGCTATATGCAATACTGCCAAAGTTTCTATGAAAAAAGTTGTGGGGGAATTGGTGGAAGTAAACCAAAGAGAAATAGATCCTGGGGTAGATATTCATGACAGTGAATCTCTTAAAAATGTTACTGAACTGTGTGTTTCTGTAGATGAGACCTGCAAAGGGTTCACACATCTCTGTATGGAGATGCATCTGTTATTGGTATTGTCTCAGGTAAAGTTTTAGATGTAGAAATTATGTCTAAATAGTGCCACCAGTGCGCAACAAGGAAAATGTTCAACAATGGAGACAGTGAGAAACTGTGGCAAGAAAAGCATGCTCTAAAAATTATAGTGGCTCAAGTGGGGGTACGGAGGTTGCTGCAGTTGTGAGGATTTTCTCCAGATCTTAAGACCAGTGAGGTGTTAGATATACTACATACCTTGGTGATGGGGACTCCTCTTTGTTCGAAGCTGTAAGAGATAAAAATCTGTACAATACAGCAATAGAAAAGTTGGAATGTGTTGGCCACATCCAAAAGTGGCTTGGTGGTAGGCTTCATTGCTTGCGGAAAGAGGAGAAAGGTGAAGTACTTGTGGATGGAAAACCACTAGCAGGAAAAGGCAGGCTTACTCAGAAAGAAATTGATTCTCTTCAGTTATTTTATGGGAGAGCTATCAGGAATAGCACACACAATTTAGAGGCAGTGAGCTGTGCTGTGTGGGCAATTTTTTTCCACAACCTATCCACTGACCAAACACCAATGCACAGTGTATGTCCGAAAGACGATTGGTGTTAGTTCAACAACAGAAATGAGACGTATTCACATAAACACTTGTTACCAGAACCTGTTATGAATGCAATTAAGCCCATGTTCAGGTTTCTTGCAAAACCTGATTTATTGAGAAAGTGTCTTCATGAAGAGACACAAAATGCAAAAATAATTTAATTTGGATTAGATGCTCAAAAAGGGCATTCTGTGGACTTGAAGTACTCAAAATAGGTGTCTGTGGTGCAGTTTTATGTTACAATAATGGAAATAATGACATAATTGAAGTGCTGAAGATAATTCGTGTCGATCCTGGTTTGTTTACAACAAAGCATTTTACACCATCGACGAGAGCAGGGTCAAGGTAGCTAACAGATCAGTGTCTTACCTGCAAATACAGGCCAGGCAGATTCAAAGAGGAGAGAAACTAGGGGGATGAGGTGTATCAGTATGGAGGACTTTAAAATTGAGATAAGCTAATTACATGTAGAAGTATGAGGAGAAAATTTTTGAACCTCATTTTCTCTGTTTTACATTTTTTACGTTATTAGAAGCCTTTTTTCAAAAAGTATGTGCCCTAATGCTATCAAATTTTCAGGAACTGTTCGCAGCTTGTAGCTGTCTCCCTGGAACTAAAAAATATGAGATACTGCAATTGCATTCTGATTTACAGATGATTGTATGTGGGGAAAAAAGTTAATTTTGGATGTGAAAAATTAAAAACTCTGTTAATGGTACAGTCTGTACCTTAAATTAATAACTGTAGTTCAGTGGTCTTATAACCTTCTCAGGACAGTACAATAAAATTTTCAGATGAATTGCATGATTAGAATTTGAGTTGTGGCTTTTTATAAAAAGACAATGGAAAAAATTAAAAATTCAGATTTCTGGCAAAATATTAATCATGCATATCTTATTGTATTTTTCTATTACAACACAGCTCTTTTGCTTTATACATGCAAAATTTTAGATTTGGACATTAATAAATATGGCTTTAATGATTGTTTAAATAAATGTTTACATTTTCCATTACACCCCCCACCCCCTTAATTGCCCCCAAAAACCCCTCTATCCTGATAGCAGAAGTCCCATTTTCATAATCTTTATACTCAATACTGTGATTAACTACTAAATGACCATAACCCCTCTTCCCCAAATCTCCACAGGACAAAAATGCATCAAAAACTATAGAGATACCCTCCTCAATACATTCCTCAATCAAACCCACCAATTCCCTCTTAGTACAACCCTCCAAACCCCTAAAAACACAATCAGCATACCCACATCCGAAATAACAGCACCCTACACCCACTAACCAACCTGAGAACTATCCCTCCCATACTTCCTCTTACCAAACTGCGATTCATTAATCTCAGCAACCACCCCCAGCCCACCGAATCTCCCTTTACACTTAACATACTTGGAACAAACCGCTCGACAAAATGGAAACCAATCCAACACTCAACTCTCACTTATACCAGTCTCATGCGCACAAAAACTGATAGAGGACCGATAACAAAAGTGATAAGTGAGCAAAAAAACACTCCCTCATGGCCACCCTGATTTCTCGAACAAGGTACCGTGTCCAATTGACCGCCAGATATTGTCCCGCTGACATTGCCAAGTATATGCAACCCGAGTCCAAGACACCAGAACTCTTGTAAGCCTCATATTATTGCCACAAATGTTGCACCTAAAATATTCCACAGTATAATTTAAAAGTAGGCATCATTTCTTCACCAATCTCTACACGCAATGATGTGCTAGTGAATTTCCCTGTCATACCCATACTTTAAAAGAAAAAAAAGGCAAAAAATTACACTCCTTTCCCCACAACAAACACCAAACCAAGAAGACCTATAACTCACTGGAAACACTTCCAAACTACATTACTGCACCAACTACGTACACTCAAAGTGATGTTACCACTATCATAACCAAACCTCAAATGAACCCAATACATGGTACACTGGTTGGCTATACAGTCAATCCTATAAAAATTCAATTTATCAGAGAATATTGTGATTCACACAATCAAATGCTGTAGATAGGTCAGTGCAAATACCAACTGGCACTATTTTATTAGTTAGTGCTTGTAAAATTTGATGAATGAACATGTAAATGACGTTCTCATTGGAACAACTCTTCTAAAATCCAAACTGTGATATGCAGGGGGTATTATTGTTATTCAGGTAAGGTACTATTGTAGAATACATCACATTGTCTAAAATTTTGGAAAATGTCAGTAGTGAAACAGATCAGTAATTAGGGACATCTCTCCCATCACAGAAGAAATGATAAACAAAGTTATTAAAAGTATTATTGACTTGTTTTCTGCAAATGGTCTCACCCTCAATTTTGAAAAGACACAATATATTCAACTGTGCACATCTAGGGGTATGGCACCAGTGATAAGTGTAACACATGGCGAGGAAATTATAAACAGTGTGGAAACTTCAAAATTCTTGTCTGTCCATGTTGATGAGAATTTAAATTGGAAGAAGCACATTTTGGAACTCTTAAAACAACTTAGTTTAGCCACGTTTGCACTTAGAATCATTGCAGATCTTGAAGAGAGACAAAGTGGAAAATTGACATACTTTGCAAACATATCCTCACTCAGTAATGTTGTATGAAGTAATGTTCTGGTGTAACTCATCTTTATGAAAGTAAGTCTTCATTGCTGAAAAATGTGCTGTAAGAATATTATGTGGTGCTCACCTACGATGATATTGCCAGCATCTGTTTAAGGAGTTGGGCATTGTGACTACTGTTTTAAAGTATATTTACTGCGTTGTGAAGTTTGTTGTAAATAATCCACTACAGTTCAAAAAGAACAATGTTGTACATAACTATGTTACCAGAAGGAAAAATGACATTCATTATTCCATATCAAGGTTGTCTTCAGCACAAAAAGGGGTGCACAGTGCTGCAACAAAATTTTTTGATCACTTAGCCAGTGACATAAAATGTTTGGCAGCACATTAAAATTTCTTTCTGGGAAAAAACCTTATGAATGTCCATGATGTAACCATATGTACAAATTAATTTGTGATGTGAATTTTAAATCAATTGTTTCACATCATTACAATCTGTTGTGCAAAGTGATCCATGGAATATGAAAGTAACTAACTCATCTTTCTTATGGAGGGGTCTGACAATTACGTATTTCAGTTTCTCGGGAAAAATGTGTTTAGTTAGTGATGCACCATATATTTCATATGAGACAGGGCATGTCATATGGAAACAAATGTTTAGTAGTCTATTGGAAACACTATCAAAATCAGCCCGCATCTCGTGGTCGTGCGGTAGCGTTCTCGCTTCCCACGCCGGGGTTCCCGGGTTCGATTCCCGAATTTTCTCTGCCTCGTGATGGCTGGGTGTTGTGTGATGTCCTTAGGTTAGTTAGGTTTAAGTAGTTCTAAGTTCTAGGGGACTGATGACCATAGATGTTAAGTCCCATAGTGCTCGAACTATCAAAATCAGATGACCGTTATGGTTAACAATGTAGCCAGCAATAACCTTCAGAAAATTGCAAATGCTGTCTATAGTGAAGTTGTAATATAGTTTGAGTCACACCATCTGAATGCAGGCAACCACATTTCATTCCAAGTGAGCTGGAAATTACAGGAATTGTTTAACATTAAATGTAATGATCAAAACCTCATAAGTATGGAATCTTCAGAGTTTCTGGGTGTACATATTGATGGTGTTATCTTTTGGGTTAATTCTCCTCATGCCGTAACACCAGTCAGGAAGCAAAAGAGAATAATCAGAACAATAATAAAAAAATAGAAGTTCATTTAAGCCTTTGTTAGAGATTTAAATATTCATCTTTCTTGCATTTACATTTTAGAAATGGTGTTTGTAATAAAATGTGTGATGAAGAAGGAGAATGTCTCTATTGAAAACACAACTCCCATTAGAAAAAGAAATGTGTGTGTAACTTAGACGAATAACGAGAATAATCTATCATTTGCAGATAAATGAAACTTCCTGGCAAATTAAAACTGTGTGCTGGACCGAGACTCGAACTTGGGACATTTTCCTTTCACAGGCGAGTGCTATACCAACTGAGCTACCCAAGCATGACTCACGCCCCGTCCTCACAGCTTTACTAATGCCAGTACCTCGTCTCCTACCTTCCAAACTTTACAGAAGCTCTCCTGTGAAGCTTCTGTAAAGTTTGTAGGGTATGAGACAATGTACTGTCAGAAGTAAAGCTGCGAGGACGGGGCGTGAGTCGTGGTTGGGTAACTCAGTTGGTGGAGCACTTGCCTGCAAAAGGCAAAGGTCTCGAGTTCGAGTCTTGGTCTGGCACACAGTTTTAAT
Source organism: Schistocerca nitens (assembly GCF_023898315.1). Classification (NCBI taxonomy): domain Eukaryota; kingdom Metazoa; phylum Arthropoda; class Insecta; order Orthoptera; family Acrididae; genus Schistocerca; species Schistocerca nitens. The sequence continues at coordinate 867,134,025 of NC_064616.1, forward strand.
CTGCCAGGAAGTTTCATATCAGCGCACACTCTGCTGCAGAGTGAAAATCTCATTTGCTGTTAAATGTTCAGCAATATAATTATCATGAAAGTTGTTTGCTGATTTGGAATGGTTAAATAGAAACAACATAATGCCAGCACACATTTGAATGTGGCCCACACACTTATTTAAATACAACAAAAGTTAATGCTATTTACTAGAATCCATTGCCAGCTAAGAATTTGTGTTTATTGGTTGTTCTCAATTTATCAGAGTTTCAGTTTTTGTTTAAATATCTGTTAACCCCTCATATTTTTCCATATTGTTTTCATTATTTTATTAGGATTGTGTCAGTTGTCTTTTGTATTGTACTGTGCTCTTGTTGACCAAACTGTTCTTAGTTTTATATTTCTTATATCCCATGTACCTTGTAACATCATTTGAAATAATCTTTGTAAAATGTGTTTTTTGGGTTTTTATCCATCCTAACAAACCACTCTCTAACTGTATACATGTGGTTTGAGACAGATAAATAAATACCAGTTCTCTAAGTTTACCCAACAGTGTTTTATGAGGATTGTAACCTCTGTCTTCAAGATGTTGCAATATATGCTTAAAGCAGTGTCATGAAAGTGTGCTCCTACCCTAGTCCAATATGAGAATTGTTTGTGCATGTTTAAACCATTAGCAATCCAATTACATTTGCTTGGGGTACACCCAGTGTTATTTTAGTTTCTGTAGAACATCAACAAACTATAGTGTAACGTACTGGATTTCATCAGGCAAAACCGAGCAAGGTGGGGCAGTGGTTAGCACACTGGACTTGCATTCGGGAGGACGACTGTTCAAACCTGTGTCCAGCCATCCTGATTTACGTTTTCTTTGATTTCCCTAAATTGCTTCAGGCAAATTCTGGGATGGTTTCTCAGAAAGGTCATGGCCAACTTCCTTCCTCATGCTTCCCGAATCCAATGGGACCGATGACCCTGCTGTTTGGTCACATCCCCCAAATAAACTGACCAACCATCAGTCAAAAATTCCTCAAGAGAGCATCACATATACACTGATGAACCAAAACATTACTGCTTAAAAACATATTGGTCCGCTTCTGGAATACATGACAGCAGCTGTTGTGTGTGACCTTGATTTGACTTTTCCTTGGTAGGTTTCTGGAGGTGTGGGGCACCAAATGATTACACCCAGGTCACGCAATTCCTAGAAATTAGAGGCCTGTGATAATGTGGACACAGAACTGGTGTGACCCACATTTGTTACATTGGGTCCAGATCAGGCAAATTTGGTAGTCGAGACATTGTGAGTTCATTATTGTGCTTCTCAAACCACTATAGCAAGATTTTGGCCTTTGACATCGACAGTTATGCCACTGGAAGATGCCATTACTGTCTGGGAAGACATCAAACATAAAAGGGTGCAGGTGGCTTGCTATGATGTTCACACAGTCCACTACAATAATGATTGGATGTTGTTGTTGGGTCAACAAGAGAACATGTTGGGGTCACCTGCTGAGAAGCCCCATATTCAATAGTGTGTGCTGAATGCTGTTCTCCAAAGCATTTGTGCCCACACAAGTATCATACTCTGTCATCAGATCTGCCACAGATTGCCACCTATGCTGCTTTACATAATGGGGAAGCCACCTACATCCATGTTTTGTGATGAGGTATGGACGTCCAATGCCGTGTTGCTTGATAGAAGTTTTACCAACAAACCACTTTCCGTGTAGTCTCTCAACACTAGCACATGAATAGCTGACAAGCTGCACCATTTCAGACACACTCATCTGCAGGCGCTCGGCCATAATAATCAGCCCCTTGTCAAAGTTACTTTGACAGTGTTTTTCCTCATTTGCAGCCCATATCGTTGCTACAATGATTTCCCAATCATATCTGCCCCACTTATATAGGTTTCTCGGTAGTTTGGACAAAGGTATCATATGAAAACACACAATGCTCTGTTGTTCACTATTTTATTGCTTGTGATATGACACAGTCCCAAAGTAAGTGATGTATTCACTGTCTACATTCCACCGCTGACAGTGGTGTACTGACTCGTCTAAAATGTCCATTTCCTGTAGGTCACCCTGTGTATCTCTGACTGCCTCCAAAGTAAACTGAAGACACTGAGTAACACTCTAATTGTCAGCATGTAACTGTGTATAGACTAAAATAGTATATTTTAAACCAGCTGACATACTTCAGCATCACAGTTAGATAACCAGTTGACCGTCTTCAGTGTCTTTGATTTGTAGCTTTGATCCAGTATAGAGCAGATTAGGTGTACAATCATGACTCTGGATATCCTTGGTTACTGTCACTGTTATGGTTGTGTGGTGACATGGAGTGAAGCATGCTACAATACTTTGGTGTAATCAAACCGTCTTAGTTCTACTAGGTGGTTATCATAAGACCCGCCATAAATCTCTTGGAGGCTCATTCTGATTGTGCCTTGATGGTCATATTGTATAGAAGTGGGATACTCCAAACTAAGACAAACAAAAAAGGTAAATCTGCCAACAGCATAAATGTTGGTTTGAACAACACAGTGCTTCACTAGGCATGATCGTTTTGGAGGGGTACACTATTACCTTCCTCGGACCAATGAACTGACTTACTTAGCTAGTTTAATATGGAATCCAAACCACTTGGAAATTTTCACATTGTCAGAGGAGAAAGAAGTGATGAGTGACAGATCGACCTTGAGATCCTTTGATCCATAATCTGGCACTTTACCACTGATTCACTGAGGCATGCGACAGATATAAAGAGTATTATCTGAAAAACACAGTGCTCCCATATGTCACACACAGTACGTGATCAAAAGTATCCATACACCTGGCTGAAAATGACTGATAAGTTCGTTGCGCCCTCCATCAGTAATGCTAAAATTCAATATTGTGTTGGCCCACCCTTAGCCTTGATGACAGCTTCCACTCTTGCAGGCATACATTCAATCAGGTGCTGGAAGGTTTCTTTGGGAATGGCAGTCCATTCTTCACGTAGTGCTGCACTGAGGAGAGGTATCGATGACGGTCAGTGAGGCCTGGCACGAAGTCAGCGTTCCAAATCGTCCCAAAGGTGTTATATAGGATTCAGGTCAGGAGTCTGTGCAGGTCAGTCCATTACAGGAATGTTATTGTTGTGTAACCACTCCGCCACAGGCCGTGCATTAAGAACAGGTGCGCGATCATGTTGAAAGATGCAATCGCCGTTCCCGAATTGCTCTTCAACAGTGGGAAGGAAGAAGGTGCTTAAAACATCAGTGTAGGCCCGTGCTGTGATAGTGCCACACAAAACAACAAGGGGTGCCAGTCCCCTACATGAAAAATACGACCACACCATAACACAACTGCCTCTGAATTTTACTGTTGGCGCTATACATGCTGGCAGATGACATTCACCGGGCATTCGGCATACCCACACCCTGCCATCGGATCGCCATGTTGTGTACCGTGATTCATCACTCCACACAACGCTCTTCCTCTGTTCAATCGTCCAATGTTTACACTCCTTATACCAGTTGAGGTGTCGTTTGGCACTTACCGGCATGATTTGTGGCTTACGAGCAGCTGCTCGACCATGAAATCCAAGTGTTCTCACCTCCCGCCTAACTGTCATAGTACTTGCAGTGGATCCCGATGCAGTTTGGAATTCCTGTGTGATGGTCTGGATAGATATCTGCCTATTACACATTATGACTCTCTTCAACTGTCGGCGGTCTCTGTCAGTCAACAGACGAGATCGGGCTGTACGCTTTTATGCTGTATGTGTCCCTTTACGTTTCCACTTCACTATCACATTGGGAACAGTGGACCTCAGGATGTTTAGGAGTGTAGAAATCTTGCGTACAGACGTTTGACATCAGTGACACCCAATCACATGACCACGTTTGAATTCCGTGAGTTCTCCAGAGTGCCCCATTCTGCTCTATCACGATGTCTAATGACTACTGAGGTCGCTGATATTGAGTACCTGGCAGTAGGTGGCAGTACATTGCACCTAATATGAAAAACATGTTTTTAGAGGTGTCTGGATACTTTTGATCACATAGTGTATGACTTGCAAACTTGTGCTAGGGTTTTCAACTGTCGCTCTTCATTTTTCTGTAATCACTCTTGCCACAAGTTCGTGTAAGAAAGGTAGTTTTACATGTTGGTTTCATACAGTGTTATGTTGAAATTGACAACATTATTTATTCTGCTGTGTGGAACTGTATTATTATGATCTTTTTCTGGTTAGGTGGTGGTCAGTTTGAAGGAAACCAATAAAGAATTGTAGCGGAAATTTCATTTGTAATTTATTCTGTTGGTGCATCTGTGTTGATGTCTGTAATGCATGAGTCATCATCAAACAAATTTTTTTCTCCGTATGACTGTATTATCAGAAGAAGAAGAAGAAGAAGAAGAAGAGTGGCCCCAGTATTGAACCCGGTACAGAACAATAATGATTATTTTACACTTGGAAAATAGTTCTTTATGTAAGCTGTTAGCTGTTGATGTTGTGATTTCAAAGCATTATTCTGGTTCCAGTCTACAAAGTTGGAAGCCAGAGTCTAAATATCACATTATCTACCATACACACTTCTTACATTTTTTGTGGAATGGTATGCTAACATGTCACTTGGTATGAGAATATTTATTCTCTATACTTCATTACACACCCTGTAACTGCACACAGTTCTCCATACTATTACTTTTGTATTCAGCCCTGTGATTGGTTTGCAGCAGTATGCAGTTCCACACTTACTGTAACAACAGTTCAGAATAGTGTATTAATCCACAGAACCTAACAATAATATTTCTTGATAGATATAAGTAATAGTTCCTGATTGAAAATGATGTAAATCCAAGCACTACTACTCCATTATGCATGCTGCGAAGGCCACTAAAGTCATGTGGTGGTGGAAACCACCAGCTCATCAGCTGATACCCTATTCAACACAAGGCTAAGTCGGTCCAGGTAAACAGCTGCAGTGGTTGTAGTAAACCTGTAGAGATAAGTTGGATAATAACAACCGAGAGTGTCCTGGCTGCCTCATACTTGTCACAACAGAAGGTAATGTAACTGTCATGTGATATTGTTGACTTTGCCACAGCTGCTGCACTTGCCAAATGTGGGTAATTTGACACATACCAGTATGTGAGTATATTCCATTTTCACATTTGGTGAGGTTACTATAGCTCTCTGCCCTTCAACTATTATCTAGGGCTACTACTTGCTCGGACTGTGTGAGGGAGGACAACAAGGTAGAAGCAGCCAGGAGCTGGGTGATATCATGAAGGAAGGCTCCTGAGGGGCTCCGGGACTGCCAGTGATGATGGTGGTGGCGTTGGATCCGGAGTGTCTTGCTTAGGTTCAGAGATTTCGAGGAGTGGAGCATCCTGTGGACATGGCAGGTCCTGTGGTCAACCATCAGTTAAACTGTATCAGTGTTCATGGGGGTGTCCCTCAGCTCTTGGGAAGAGATGACACCCTGACCTCAGAGTAAAGAAACCTACAATGTGGTTGTGATGGTGGTGACGGTGTACTCCAGATGAGGAAGGATACTAACTAGGGTGCCCAAATCAGAGTTGGTTGCACTACCGTTGTAGCATCCCAGGTGTTGGTGGCTACACCACCATCTAGTTCCTCTGCTGTTTAGCCATGGACCCAAGATCAACTCCACATTCCACTGACGTGTGTGCCTCCACTGGGACACCCACACGAAACAATGTTGCTGTGTCTGCTTCATGTTCTGATGGTGGACACATGAGATCCAGGTGCATCTTGTGATAGCATGAGAGCTTTGCTGGGATTCAGTGGTTGATTAGTGTGGAATAGAAAAAGCATAGGAAGATGTTTAGTGCTTAACCTAATTTAACAGACCCGAATGTTTTTGACATGTGAACTTTCAGTGTTTCCAAACTGCCTATTGGCTTCTGTCTCGGGTTCTTCGGCCTACGTTCATCTAATGATTTTTCTGACGTTTCGCCAGCACGAGTGGCTGGCATTGTCAAAGCTTCACCCTCCATTGCCGGTGGTGAACTGGAGGCGAGCTCGCGGCCGCAGACTATATGTACCTGGCGCGCCAACGTCCGAGGGCTTCTCCGCGGTCATTTCCGGTGCGGTTCTCCTCTTGCTACCTGCGACGGTCGTTCACTGCAGTACGGGAAGCCAGGATCCGTTTACCTTAAGGCTTTCCTCTTTCCTGTTGAAACTGTTCGCGTGTTTTTGGATTTCTACAGCTTCTCTGAACAAGCGCGTGTGATAGCGCTTCTCTACAGCGGCGAACGACCGTCGCAGGTAGCAAGAGGAGAACCGCACCGGAAATGACCGCGGAGAAGCCCTCGGACGTTGGCGCGCCAGGTACATATAGTCTGCGGCCGCGAGCTCGCCTCCAGTTCACCACCGGCAATGGAGGGTGAAGCTTTGACAATGCCAGCCACTCGTGCTGGCGTAACGTCAGAAAAATCATTAGATGAACGTCGGCCGAAGAACCCGAGACAGAAGCCAATAGGCAGTTTGTCAACAAGTGGCCACGAAAGCCTTAACAATTTTGTTTCAGTGTTTCCATCAAGCCCATTTGAGGTAGGATGAAAAGGGAATGTGGTAAGATGTGGGGTGTGAAATCTTTCGAAATCAGTTGCTATAAATTGGTGGCCGTTGTCAGTCACCATTATGTGGGATGCATCCTCAGTTGCGAAGATCTGCCCCAAGACTCCCACCATGGTTGATCTACATCTACATCTACATTCATACTCCGCAAGCCACCCAACGGTGTGTGGCGGAGGGCACTTTACGTGCCACTGTCATTACCTCCCTTTCCTGTTCCAGTCGCGTATGGTTCGCGGGAAGAACGACTGTCTGAAAGCCTCCGTGCGCGCTCTAATCTCTCTAATTTTACATTCGTGATCTCCTCGGGAGGTATAAGTAGGGGGAAGCAATATACTCGATACCTCATCCAGAAACGCACCCTCTCGAAACCTGGCGAGCAAGCTACACCGCGATGCAGAGCGCCTCTCTTGCAGAGTCTGCCACTTGAGTTTATTAAACATCTCCGTAACGCTATCACGGTTACCAAATAACCCTGTGACGAAACGCGCCGCTCTTTTTTGGATCTTCTCTATCTCCTCCGTCAACCCGATCTGGTACGGATGCCACACTGATGAGCACTACTCAAGTATAGGTCGAACAAGTGTTTTGTAAGCCACCTCCTTTGTTGCTGGACTACATTTTCTAAGCACTCTCCCAATGAATCTCAACCTGGTACCCGCCTTACCAACAATTAATTTTATATGATCATTCCCCTTCAAATCGTTCCGCACGCATACTCCCAGATATTTTACAGAAGTAACTGCTTCCAGTGTTTGTTCCGCTATCATATAATCATACAATAAAGGATCCTTCTTTCTATGTATTCGCAATACATTACATTTGTCTATGTTAAGGGACAGTTGCCACTCCCTGCACCAAGTGCCTATCCGCTGCAGATCTTCCTGCATTTCGCTACAATTTTCTAATGCTGCAACTTCTCTGTATACTACAGCATCATCCGCGAAAAGCCGCATGGAACTTCCGACACTATCTACTAGGTCATTTATATATATTGTGAAAAGCAATGGTCCCATAACACTCCCCTGTGGCACGCCAGATGTTACCTTAACGTCTGTAGATGTCTCTCCATTGATAACAACATGCTGTGTTCTGTTTGCTAAAAAATCTTCAATCCAGCCACACAGCTGGTCTGATATTCCGTAGGCTCTTACTTTGTTTATCAGGTGACAGTGCGGAACTGTATCGAACGCCTTCCGGAAGTCAAGAAAAATAGCATCTACCTGGGAGCCTGTATCTAATATTTTCTTGGTCTCATGAACAAATAAAGCGAGTTGGGTCTCACACGATCGCTGTTTCCGGAATCCATGTTGATTCCTACATAGTAGATTCTGGGTTTCCAAAAACGACATGATACTCGAGCAAAAAACATGTTCTAAAATTCTACAACAGATCGACGTCAGAGATATATGTCTATAGTTTTGCGCATCTGCTCGACGACCCTTCTTGAAGACTGGGACTACCTGTGCTCTTTTCCAATCATTTGGAACCCTCCGTTCCTCTAGAGACTTGCGGTACACGGCTGTTAGAAGGGGGGCAAGTTCTTTCGCGTACTCTGTGTAGAATCGAATTGGTATCTCCTGGAAGCAAATGACATATTGGAGGTGGGAGAGGAACTCCACGACAGTTAACCACATGGACCCCATGAAAGAATCCATGAAATCAGTGTGAACTAGATATCACTGCTGTGTCAGCACTGGCCATGGAGAGAATGACTGGGTGGTGTCAACTGATATGCCTGACAAACAACACCCTGTCTAACCACTCGTGCAGCAACATCATCCATACAAGGTTAGTAGATGTGGCAGGCCAGTTGCTTCACCCTGGAAATACCCCAGTGGAATTGATGCAGGAGTTGGAGCACCTGATGTTGCAGGAAGGATGGCACCACCACCTGGTAATGTTCACCATCTTCTGTACGGAGTATCACACTTCGCTGAACTTGAAGTTTGTGCTGCTGATAAAAAATGAAGGCCAAGCAGCTCTTCACAGGGAGTTTGGTAGTCCAACCTGACCAGACTGAATGTAAGACCCTGTGAAGAAGCAGATTGTGTCTAGATGTTGTAGGAGTGTCCTAGGGATTTATAGAGGACTCATTGAGCAATAGCTCAAGTTGGCTGTCCAACTGAAAATGAACTGTCTCCTCATGGTAAAATTCAGGATCCAAAGTGCCAGAGGGTGAGAAAGTGCATCTGCATTAGAATGATGAATAGAAGTGCAATAGTGACTGGGGTACTAAAAGTTTGTAAAAGAGAGACCCATTGATGAAGATGAAGTTCCGTGTGCTCTGGTAGTTTAGCATTAGGATGGTTTGTGGTGAAGGTGAGATTTGTAACCATACAAAAAAAATTGAAATTTATGGACACCTAAGATCTACTTCTACATAAGTACTCTGCAAGCCACCATATGGTGCAGTGTGAAGGGTACCCTGTACCATTATTTGTCATTTCCGTTCCTATTCAACTTGCAAATAGGGCAAGGGAAAATGACTGTCTATATGCCTATGTATGAATCCTAATTTCTCATATCTTAGCTTTGTAGTCATTACATAAAATGTATGTTGGCAGCAGTAGAATCAGTCTGCAGTCAGCTTAAAATTTCGGTTATCTAAATTTTCTCAATAGTGTTCCTTGTAAAGATCATCACCTTCCCTCCAAGGATTCCCATTTGAGTTCCCAAAGCATCTCCGTAATACCTGCATGCTGTTCTTACCTATTGGGAACAAATCTAGCAGTCCACCTGTGAATTGCTTCATTGTCTTCCTTTAATCCAACGTGGTGCAGATAGCACTCACTTGAGCAGTAGTCAAAAATAGGTTGCACTAGTGCTGTATATTTGGTCTCCTTTACACATGAACCACACTTTCCCAAATTTCTTGCAGTAAACCGAAGTCAACCATTGATCTTCCCTACTGCAGTCTTTAGATGCTCATTCCATTTCATATCGCTTTGCAACATTATGCCCAGATATTTAAACAACATGACTGTGTCAGCTGCCGTTCATCATACCAACTAGAAATTTTGTCTGGGTCATCTTGTATCCCCCTACTCACTGAACATAGACACTTTACTATACACCATAGTATCAACAGCAGACAACCACAGATTGTTGCTGCTACACTCCTGATGATACCCTTGGCTCTGATGAACACTCCTCATCAAGGACAACATACTGGGTTCTGTTACTTCACAAATCTTCAAGCCAGTCAAGTATCTGGGAACCTGTTCCCAGATATGCTCATACCTTTGTTAACAGGCTGCAGTGGGGAACTATATCAAATGCTTTTCAAAATCTGGAAATAGGGAATCTGCCTGTTGCCCTTCATCCATAGTTCACAGTACATCATGTGAGAAAAGGGCAAGCATAGTTTCACGTGCATGATGTGTTCTAGAACTGTACTGATTCGTGGAACGTAGCTTTTTGATCTCAAGAAAATTTAATGCAGTAGCCATCAGAAAGATCGTGGGAGGCGCACATCGGCACGGCGCGTCACGGACGGTAGTTGCCGCAAGTAGAGTCCCGTCCACCAGAGGGCACGTGAGAATTCGGACGTGACTTCTGCCGGCGGAACAACAACAACAACAACTCAGGCAGCATGGGCCGTGCCCAGTCAGTTCACATCGGGCATACCTAGGACACAGTCCCGGTCTATGCTAAGTGAAGTGCGACGTAAAATGTGAACAGTGTTACTACATTTAGTATATTGGAACTCGGAATATGTTAAATAATGGTGTAGCAAACTGATGTTAAGTATACTAGTCTGTAAATTTGCAGTTCTATTCTTTTACTCTTCTTATATGTAGGAGTCACCTGCACTTTTTCCAGTCGCTTGGGACTTTGCTCTGGGTGAGAGATTCCTGATAAATGCAAGATAAGTAAGGGGCCAATGCTGTAGAGCACTCTCTGCAAAACCAAATTGGAATTCCATCTGGACCTGATGCCTTATTTGTTTTCAGCTCTTTCAGTTGTTTCTCTATGCAAGAGATACCTCTTACTGTTGTTGTCCATATGAGGCTCTGCGCGATGGTCAGACAACAGTATGTTTGTATGATTATCCTGAGTGAATGATTTCTTAAACATAAAATTTAAAACATCGGCTTTCCTTTTTCTATCTTGTACTGGCACACCAGACTGGTCAACGAATGACTGGATGGAAGCCTTAGACCTGCTTAGCGATTTTTTTACATAGGACCAGATTTTTCTTGGGTTCTCAGCTAGATCTTTTTCTGAGGTATGACAGTGGTAGTTGTTGTATACTTTGTTCATAGATCTTTTTACAGAGTCACAAATCTCTACAAACCTATGCCTGCTGTCAGACAAACACTTCCTTTTCAATCTGTGAACAGTGTTCTTGAATTGGAGGGTGTGTCTTCGACATAAATGCAATATGGCCTCTTCGTCCCGTCCTGCGACTTATCCCTAATGCTGTTTAGGGTCGTATCTGTTGCCAAAAACAGTGAGAAGTGGGGCTGTAAGACAGGAAGCAGTGTGCTGATTAGAGGGCCGTTTTTATCTTCTGAAAAGCCAAATGTTACTCTTCTGGCTTTTTATAGGGATGATTTGGTGAGGCTATGGAGAATGTCTGGGGAATAAATCACACATAGTAATTCACTTTTCCTAGAAATACATGAGGGTGATTTAAAAGTTACTCTTAAGGCCTGCGTGTGCAAGGTCCGTAAAAACTGGATGTAGATTGCACAAATGTTTCCTGTCATGTGACCAGTAACCAGTGTTTTGTTAAGATAATTCACACAAGGAACTTCTGTAATATGGCTGGGAGGCTGGCTTCACCAAAAAGCAGCCTGTTATAGTAATCCAGTCCAAATGGTGTTTCAAACCTAAAATATTCCTCAAGTCTTCATCAAGAGGCAACTGAAAATATGGCTCCACTAGGTGTTGACCTTATCCTTAATTGCTGACAGAAACAGGCAAACGATGCAAAATCTCAAATTTGATACTGGCTCAAGATCGTGTGGGCTTGAAAGTCAGTCACCTTCCCCAAACCTGACTCAAACAGCAGTGCAAATAGCATAAAAGTGTATTGGTGGCTTTACATGGTACTGACAAGCCTATGGGGTGCACTTCATGATGTAATGAAAAAGCCAAGACAGAAAATAGTGTCGAGGCCAATAGTGTTCTTGGTTGATGGATCTGTCAAACCAAAAGTAATGTTTGAGACATCTGATCATAAGTGACTGTCAGTTGCATATGACCTACGAGTGGCACCTCATGGTGGCTCGCAACTTCAACTGCACGAGGGAGTTAGCACCCACACTATAGACAGATTAATGGCTGAGACGGAGATGCTAGTATTAAAAAAAAGTTAGTGGAATCTCATACATAGTTGCATGTAGCAAACTTTTATGTTGTGCCAGTACATGATCAGTGCCTGCGATATTATTAATTTTGAGTTGGCTGTGACTGATGCCTGGTACCTGTCATGCTATGGCATACTTCTGCAGTGTATTGCCACAGTATCTCAAAAGCCTGTGCAATTTGTTGCACTTAGCCAGGGAAGGGTTAGAATGTCGTTAAGCTAGTGTGCTAGTATGGGGACCACCTTATCTGGGGTAAGTGAATCACTGTGGCATGTATTAAACTTTCTCCATGTGATTTACCATATACATGTGTGAATTTACGTTTTCTACTCATTCCATGTAAATCTGCAGTCTCAGATTTGTAAGTTACAGCGTCTGACTTGCGGTGGTGAAAAAATTCTAGTCTCTTTGCTACTACAGGCATTTTGTTGCAAAAGTGGTCTGATAGTAAAGAGAGTATGTCAGATAGTGAATCGTAGATAAATTGGACAGTGAGGCCAGCTTTTGAACCATAAAAAAAGCAATAAACAAACAGAATGGAATCTAATTTTAGGATCTAACAAGAACAATGTGGTTTCACAACTGGTACATCGTGTATGGACATTAGTTTCAAATTTCGAAATGTTTTGGAAAAATGTAGGAAAATCAAAAAGCAATGGATTAGATTTCATAGATTTAGAAAAGGCGTATGATACTGTTCTGAGGAAATTACTTTGGAAAGCATTACATATGGCAGATGTATAGGATCCCATAATTAAAATAATAAGAGAGAAAAGCTTGTAATATACTTTAACAGAAACTTAGCACAGGAAATAAAAACAAAGGCTGTCCCACAATGCCAGTGCTATTCAGTGGTCTTATAAATGGGGTTAGAGATTGAAAAATAAAAAAAAATGAAATGAAATGAAATGATCGTATGGCATTGTATTGATCATACTGCACCGTTTACTGTTTGCTGGTGACCAAGCCATCATAAACACAACTGGGGAGTATGCAAATGTGTACAATCAGCTAGCAATGGAATATAAAAAAACTGACATTTGCAGATAAGTTATAAAAAAAAAAGAGAATGTCTTACTAATGATCTGGATGAACTGTACTTGGAGGGGAAATTAAAAAGGTCAAAAATTTTTACTACCTGGTGTCCATTTTAGAGAAAGGGAGAAATTCAAATTTAGAAATTAATAAAAGAATTAATAGTGGAAGCAAGGTCATTGTGTTGCTCAATTCAATCTTATGAAGCTGGAAAGTGCTGAATAGAACAAAAAAAGCTCATACTCAAGTTGATATTGGAGAGTATAGTACTTTTTGGGACATAGACCTAGACAACTAATCAAAAACATGTAGGAGAGGGGCACTGAAGTGTTAAAGATGATGGAAACTTAAGAAGCAATATGTGACATGATGGATAGAAGAAAATTACAGTGCTATAGACATGTAAGATGAATGTAGGAAACAAGAATAGCAAAACTGATCCAGGGGTGGGAATTTTAGGCAAGAACATGACTACCGATGAGAACCTGACTTCAAAATGTACAGATAACAATGAGATTTGCTGCAGAAGAAGATACACTAGATGGAAGTACATGGAGGAACATCTTGAAGAGGTGGTGTTGAGTACTTGTGTCAATAACTTCCAAGCATATTGTTATGTTGTAGAGATATCTCAGTATTGAGGAAAGGCTCAATTAAAAATCCTGTGGGATTGTAGACAACGAAAAGCCTGCTGACCATCAGGACATTTGATATCACCTGTGTGAAAGTACAGTGCGATTCATTTTTGATATACTTCCCAGTATTCTTGAGCCGAGACAATTGGCTGAAATACTGTGATGGCTGGCCATACCTGTTGCTACTACAGCATTAAATTCAGTTCTTGATAAATGCTTTATAGTGGTTTAGCTGTTGCTGTGAAAGCTCGAGAAATTTTGCATCCGTAGTAGCACTTGGTAAATCAAAAATGGGACCACCTCATTGCCAATATTGTAATGCTCGCAAATAAACTTTCTATAACAACAGATCAAAATCGTCCATTATTCCACAAAACCAAAAAAAAACAGCTGTACTTGCTATAAATAATTCTAGCAATAGTTCCTGACTGAAATTAATATAAGCCCAAGCACTGCTAATTCATTATGCACGAATACATATTGGTGGTAACTATGTGCTCATCAGCCAACACACTGTCTGACACAAGTCTAAGTTGTCCAGGTAAACAGCAGCACCTTTTGTTATTCGCATATAAAGTCAGATAACAGCAACTGAGAGCGAGTCCACCAATGGGCAGCCTTATATTTGCCTGTTATGGATATTCATGTGACTGGCTTGGGATCATCAGCTTTCCCACCCCTGCTGTCCTCTCTGGACATGGGAAATGCTACGCACATCAGTATGTGCGTGTCTTCCATTTACACATCCAGTGGGATTACTAAACTCTTCATATCTGCATACCCCATGTCATCACAACCTGCTGCATATATGATATCCTTGATTGTTCCTGATGATTCCTTCCATTTTAATAGCTCATTGAAAGATTGTTTCAGTGATGATATGTCTTAAAATGCACCCTTCAACTTTACTTCTGCTTTTTTGGATGTGCTTCCTGAGTGATATAATCTCTCCTGTATTCTCTGAATATCTCTCTCTCTCTCTCTCTCTCTCTCTCTCTCTCTCTCTCTGTTATCTAGCAAACTTTGCCTTTAGCGACCAGTGTCATACATTAATTCTTTCTGATTCTTCTTTATGACAACTTCTAATCACAACCAATTTGTTCTTGTAGAAGCTGAGTATAACTTGTGTTTTAAACTCACATTATTCAGTACCTTGAACATTATAAAATGTTATTTACCATTCTGCAAAAGCAACATAGTTTGGCTTATTCATTTTTCATTTCTTCTCGATAAGTAGTCTCAGTGCCATCATCACCTTTCTTGCTCATAATCTTCTTCAGAATCCAGTCCGGTAATTACCCAACATATCCTCCACATTATTTTCAACAGTCCTCTGTATTAAAACTGTCACCACATCGTCATAACAATGTCCATACTGCCAAGGATGCCTCTGCTAATGCCATTCTTTAAATCTGCCGTGCACATTTAATTTAATTTGCAATTTGTGTCGCCTGCAGATATTTTCTTATTGTGAGCTAGATACTCAGTATCATTAATTCTTCTCATATGTTGCTTTTTTCCTGTGGTTTTAGCCACTAATATACCTGAGTATAGTTAGCTTGGTGGCTCATTAGTAAGTGCCAGGCAGTGGACCCAAATGGCTGAGGTTTGACCATAGTCAGTTCTAGGATTTTTTATCTGACACTTACCTTTCTTTCCACCTCTAGCAATGTTTGTTTCTGTGAAAAATGCTGTTTTGCAACATAGTTCAGAGAGTGCATGTTAAACTGTGTAACTGACTGGGTAAGGTAGATCAAAGATCACAGGAAGGCAAGTGCATACCATGTCCACAATGACCACTACTAGTAATGCAGTTTAGTGTTCCAATCAGGCTAATTGCAACTTTACTTTATAGTTCATAATTTTTGTTTAATTTTTGTCAGATTATTATTATTATTATTATTATTATTATTATTATTATTGAGGAAGATTGTGTGTTAGTTTGTGTTGTTTTCTAGACAATTTTGAAAATTTTCAGTCTACAGTGTGTAAAAGGATCATGGAGAAGTTGGGGCAGGTTGATGTGGACCAGAAGCAACGACAGGTTGTCACTATCAGCCAAGATAGCTTTTACCGAATTTTAACAGCAGAGGAAAAGGCTAAGGCTCAGAAGGGCTTGTACAATTTTGATCATCCAGGTATTTCCATTTACAAATTATGATAAGATGAACTTTTTGTAAGAAATAACGGGATTCATTTTGTTTTTACTGCACTAATATGTGCTTTCTTTTTTTAAGATGCTTTCGACAATGACTTGATCTTGCAAACTCTGCGTGATATACTGGCTGGAAAGAAGTGTGAAATACCAGAATATGACTACAAAACTAATTCAAGGTTGGTTTAAATAAGTATTTTTATATTTAGAAGAGATTAGTAAAATATTTTTCATATCTACAATAATCCTGAATTGGTCCAGAACTGGTTTACATTATGAAATCAAATTTGTACACAAAACTAATAAATGTTCGGGTGCACATGGGCCATATATCTTTTAATATATATGTGGTACATCAATATATTTATACTATGTAACAAGAAACGTTGTTAACAAAATCCTTGATGTTCTCGACAGATTGCCTATAAATTTTTACACACTACTGCAACAATGTTCAGATGGACACAGGCTACATATTTTTTTAGTATATATGGAATAAAAATGTTACCAAAAATTTTGAAAAGTTCTTGTCTGATTTATTTAAATGTTAACAGTATATTCTAATAAACAGTTGAACAGAGAACATTTAAATAAAGTAGACAAGAATTTTTCAAGGTTTTTGGTGTGCGCCACCCCCCCCCCCCTCCACACACACACAGAAAAAAAGAAAGAAGAGGAAATGTTGTTAGCATAAATTTTGAAAAGCTCTTGACCAACTAACTTCAAATTTTTATTTGATAGTCTAATAACCATTTGGACAGACAGGCTATATATTTTTTTTAAAACAATGTTGTACAGGTTTCTTGTTAAAAACGACTGTGGTAAAGGAAATACAGAGCTGTGATAATGTATGGCTTTGTTTTCTTTCTTGCTGTCAGTTTTAGTTACAGTAGCAGGACATTTAAACCATTAGACAAATTGTTTCTCTCATATATATTCTTTTGCTTTACATGTAATTTTAAACAAAAATTGTATACACAGCTATGTGCCATTTGTTGTTAATCCTCACAAACGGATTTAACAGAAAACAGGAAAGTTGAATTTATGGCTTCTCAGCTTATGAATGGAATAGTGATACAGAATCTGAATCATCCAAAACTTCATGATCCTACTCATTTGCTGATTAAAACAACGCAAAATACTGCTATTGAAGCTACTGTCCTCACAGATCCAGTAGCAGGAGAGGTTTCTCGTACCAGTGATACTAACCAACGTACCCATTCATTTTAAGCAACGTCAATCCCCAGCTGAAGTTTCGCTTGCAATAAACAAGGCTTAAGGTCAGAGGATATAGATTGGTGGGGGGAGGGGAGGGGAGGAGGAAATGGATATAAAGATGGGGAAGGAGGAGATAGAGACAGAGGGGGGGGGAGAGGGGGCAGGGGGGGGTGATGAAGTCGTCGGAGAAAGGGGGGAGAAGGTGATGGACATAGAGAGGAGGCATGAGGAGGAGATGGACAAAGAGAGGGGAGAGGAGGAGATAAGAGACACTGCTGAGCCAAAACATTATGACCACTGTCTACTGGGAGATTGAATGGTGCCTGGAGGTGTTGTGGGCACATGCCACATTAAGGACAGTATATAACTGTAGCAGAAACGAATAGGGAACCATTTCAGTATGAGCTGAAAATGCGGAAATTTGGTGGCATAAGTGACACCGACAAAGAGACTTCCCAGCACTTGGGAAGGAGCATCTCTGAAATGGCTAAGCTAGCCAAGTGTTCATGTGGTACTGTCGTGAGCATTTTGGAATGTGGCTGAAAAATGGCAAAATCATGAAGGGACGACAAAGTGTTGGACGTCCATGCCTCATCAGGAAATCTGGATGTTGGAGGCTTTTCTGCTCTGTAAAACAGGGTAGGCGGCAACCTGTGGCAGATATGGCGGGAGAGTAAAGTGCTGGTGCATGCATAAGTATTCTGGAGCACACCATTCAATACCTTTTGTCGAACATGGGGTTCTGCAGTAAATGACCCATACTTCTTTTCATGTAGGGCGGTGTAGGGGGCATAGGTCGGGTAGGGGGTGCATAGGCGAGTTAGGGGGGCAGCCAGAGGGGGGGGGAATACGTAGGTGGGGTAGGGGGACAATTTCATAAAATTTACCACCATACAAGAAGTAGGTGGTTGTCATAACATGTCAGAACAATTTTATCATTTCAGAAGGAAAATGCTCTGCCAGCAGTTTCAGTGTATCCTCAACAGGAGGTTTTCTAAATAGTGTGACCACATCCAGGCTGATTATCGTTTGGGCCAACTCTAACATGTATAATTATCTCAGTGAACATCTGAGAGTTTTTGATGTGATGTTCATAGTGGCCAACTGTTGGGTCATCAACTTAGTTAAATGTTTGAACAGCCTGTGGGTAGGAGAACCGATAGCGCTAACAGTTGGCTTCAATGGAATACCTTCCTTGTGGATTTTAGGTAATCCGTACAGCCTATGTGGTGAAAGAGTTTGTGCTCTCAGATTTTTGATGACTTCCTCTGGCCGACGAGAATTCCTCATTTGCTCCTTATTCTTCTGCTGTATAACAGAGTTGGGTCACATTTTTGGTATTTGTGTGTGCTGTCTTCCATCAGCAATGCCACTTTGCTGTGATATTTAGTGGTATTAAGAGCAACTGTGTCGTTTCCCTGGTCGGTTGGAAGTACACCAAAATCTTCATCTTTCCTCAGTGCATGAAGCCCCTCTCTCTCTGCTCTGCTGATGTTAGATTTTGGTGGCTTAGCTGAGGCTGTTCTGGTACAGTGAAAGTTCGATGGAAGTATCGGCCTCTCAGTGTACCACAAACTGACACACACAGTAATTTATTTCTTAGCACCCAAAGTTTTTGATCGTCCAGTCCAGAAGAGAGCAGCTTTGGATTCTGAATTTAATCATCAGAAGTAAGTGTTCCAAAAGAATGGCTATGGCATGTGATATGAAGTCAGCGTTCCCCAAGAAAACGGAAATTTGAAAATGTTGAAATTTCACATGATGAGCCATCAGTTGTATTCCTCCCTTCTGTGTGCTACATCCAGCAAAATAGACAGAGTCCAGGGAAGATGAGGTATCAGATCTATTTTGTGACCTCCTAAAAAGATAAAGGATACCCTATTTAGGGACATTCTCAGCCTCGGGGTTCCTGGGATTTGCAACGTCCCTTCTGAATGTGGAAGCAGTTACATCAGTCAGTCAATCTGCACCATTTTCAACCTCTATGCAGAATATCAGTGGCATATTGAAAATTGAGAACTAGAGAAATCTGCAGTTGCTGAGCACATCCTCGCAAACAAACATAAAATACTGTTTGACGAAACAAAAGCTGTGTGTATGACCCTACTGACCGAATTTTTTCTTAATTGTGGAAGTTAAAGTTTCATATTTCTGTTTGCTGTTTTCTGTTTCCCCCAGACTTGTCTACTAGTGACTGGATGGAATATTTCAACGTGCTTGGTGATTGTATGTATGAACAGCATTTTCTTGTTTTCTTAGTAAGCTCTTTCGCTAAGCTATGATGGTGGAAATTGTTGTATGCTTTGTGCATGAATCTTCTTACAGACACCTGTTGCACATCATATACAGCTCTGTTGTCTGCAAAACATTGAAAACTGCATTTGATGGCTGAGTAAGTGAGATCTCTGTAAATGACCTCACATTTAGAAGCATGTGAACAGACATATAAGGAAATCTCAGGTGCTAGAAGGCTCTTTTGGCATTATTTGTGAAGCATATTATGTTTCATAACTTGCCTAACAGTGTGCCTACGCAAGTAATAGACTGCTGTTCATCATCACATACCATGCCACAATCTGGCTGATCAATTTCCTCAGGATATTTCTCCTCATTTTCACTTATAGTCTCACACATCAAGTTTGCCAAAAAAATGGCTGTCATCAGTTTCATCACTATAATTATTGGTAGTTCTAAAAAACTGAGGGAGTAATAAATGTAAGAGCTGATTTCAATTCATGTGGTGTTGATACAGAGTCTTTAAGTGGATCATTGAAAAGAAATTTTCTGAAGTTCCCTATGTAAATCTCCCTGTCAGTACGAATTTAAACTCATTACCATTCAGGAATGTGTCCTGCAATTCTGAAATACCTGCAGTTACCAAAAGCACACCTGACTGGACTGACTTCCAAACACTCTTCTGTCTGATCTTCAGGTTTTTAAGTAATGAAATTGTGCCCTTAAATGGCAAAATGGCAAATTATTTATTTGTTTATTAGTACCACTTAGTCATAGCTGGAGCACTAGATGTCATGAGAGAAAACCAGTTGCAAACATGCTTTAGGAACCATGCTGTGGTCAAAGCATTCCTTGGAAATTTCCCTCTCTTAGCAGCATACTCAGTGGCAGCAGCAGTCTGGTTGCTAATCAGCACAGTAGTCAAACCAACTCTCATTTTGTCATAGCCATAGTGGTTTGGCTTCAAACACCACTTATGCAGTTACGGTGCCAGTTTCAGGCGTAAACTACAATCTTGAATAGCTGTAATCCATAACTAATATGTACCTCGTTACATGGAAGATAATGTTTCTTGATAATATTTTGGGGAAGGAAGATTGACTGCCCACTAACCAAATGGTTTCCCACATATTTTAAAATATGTAATGTATTAGCTGAGAAAATTAGCTTCCTCTTATCACAAGGATGCTGGCAGGAGTTCATTAATTTTGAAAGTCTTCCAGCTGTAATTCTGAATTCTTGCCATAAAGCTTGATTTTTCCCTCCCATACCAGACACTACACAATGAACTTTCATGTCAAGTGTGTCACATTCAGTTCTAATTGTATCCTTTACATACGAACTTGAAAAAGAAAGCCCTGTATAACAGTAACCTATTGTTTGCTTCTGTCTTCACACAATACCACTCAGCATAAAAATTAACTCTGAGAAGCTACAGTTTCAGGGGAAAATTTTGCAGCTGGTATAATAGTGTTACCGACGATACAATCAATGCTATATTCATACTCTGACGACAGAGTGATACTAAACTCGTCCATCATAAGAACTGCATGTTTTTCATCTGTTACTGTGAGGTCAAGTTTGACTCTGAGAGAGTCTAAACTTCATGTTCTGTAGTATAAATCTGAGATTCTATCCAAAGGAAATGGAAATTTGTTTCCAGCAAGACTTCGTACACTGTTTTACCACAAGCTAGTCTTAATTTTTAGGGCTTTCTGCAATGTTTCAACTGACCAGTTGCTACACTTGCAGATTTCCTTTGGTAAAACTGTGAATTTATTTGCATCTAACAAACTTTCAGAGTTGAAAGGAGGTTGTCTTTTACATCAGAAACCTTCCTGTCTCATTTATGAGGGAGGTTCAATTTTCTCTTCAAAGCTTTCTGCAGTGTTGTTCAGGGGTCTTCAAGGTAACTTTGTCTTATGTTGTGTCCAACTTAGCTGCAGGAATAATAATACTCTGCTCTCATTCTCCAACCTCTGAAAGAGATGGGTGAAAAATTGTATCCTGCACAAATAGATTGTATTTTGTCCTATATTAAGTCTTGATGTTGTTGCGTTAGCCATTAATAATTTCAGAGTAGGCTGTAGTAGTCAAATAACAGATGAATAGATTTCATAGAATGTGAAAGCCATTTCAAAAATCTGTGATGATTTGAGTGGCAATATGGTATTCCAATGGTGATGCTGTTATCATGAAGGGGGAATTGCTGCCATGTATACAAGTGACATGAAAAGATGCCAAAGTAGTTATAGGATATCACATACATAAGACATCATCTGAAAACTAGGAATTTGAAGCTAACACATCATTAAAAAAAATGTAAAGCATCTAGAAAAACAAACTTTCTAGAAGTGGAATCCCTGCAAATAAATGCTTCACAGGGCATGGTATACACTTAAATATTTGTGGTAAAAAGTTCCTGAGCTATAAAATAAAACAAATGATTAAAATAATGTGCACACTTGTATCAACACAAAATGGAGAAGCCAGCCCAGCAGTAAAAGTATTGTTGTGTATGCGAATTTTATTTAAAATTATATATAAGGAGAAAAAATATATATGTAGAAGAAATAATTTGTCTAGCGGTTAAATACCCAGATATTGTAGTTAAAACTGACTGTGAGCACATTCTCCCATCACAGCACATGATTTTCTTGCAGTCAGTTTTAACAGACCTGCACAGTGTTGTTTAAAAGATGTAAAGCCTATGTTCGTCTGAATGTTTGTTACAGTATTGTGCCAAAATTTGAAAATCATTCAAGAATGTCCTCGTATATTTGCCAACAATGTTTGCGTTATATATATATATATATATATATATATATATATATATATATATATATATATATATATATATATATATATATATATATATATATATATATATATATATATATATATGATGAGACTTTCCAAACAAAAGCGCTGGCAGGTCGATAGACACACACACAAGCAGACATATTTAAATATGTCTGCTTGTGAGATGTCTGCTTGTGTCTGTATATGTGTGCGCGAGTGTATACCCGTCCTTTTTTCCCCCTAAGGTAAGTCTTTCCGCTCCCGGGATTGGAATGACTCCTTACCCTCTCCCTTAAAACCCACATCCTTTCGTCTTTCCCTCTCCTTCCCTCTTTCCTGATGAGGCAACAGTTTGTTGCGAAAGCTTGAATTTTGTGTGTGTGTTTGTGTTTGTTTGTGTGTCTGTCGACCTGCCAGCGCTTTCGTTCGGTAAGTCACATCATCTTTGTGTATTATATTCTCTCTCTCTCTCTCTCTCTCTCTCTCTCTCTCTCTCTCTCTCTCTCTAGTAGATAAAGTGTATGGCCGTCCAAATTTTATTAGAGTATCATGTGAAAATTTGAAGTAAATAGGTAAAGAACTTTTTGAGATTTTTGCAAACATCGTTTCCTCCTCCTATGTTACGTTAAACAATATATATTGTCCAATAGTTTATTAGAATACTGTGTAAAAATGTGAAGTAAACTGGTCAAGATTGTTTGTGATTTTTACTGACAGTGTTTCCTCTTCATATAACATACAGATATTTATATACTGTGTGTGTAAAAAACTGTAGGCTGTGTCTGTATTATTATAATATTATGTAAAAATTAGATGTAAATTGCTCTTGGTAACAACATTAAAGTAGGAGTTGTCTTCATTTAGAAGTGTAGATTTTATATATATGCAGATTGGGATACCAAATTTATTAAGAAATACGTACCCTATGTCTGTCCAAACATTTATTTGAGTATTGTGTAAAAATTTGAAGGAAATCGGTCGAGCACTTTTAGAGATTTTTGGTAATATTGTTAAATTATGCCTTGTCTTTATGTAGTAGTATAGATATGGATAGTGTCTGTTCTACAGAGTAGTGCCCCCTATCCATTAATCCACTTGCTTGCTGCTGAACTGTATGCACAACAGTATCTGAACCCTTGTGAGTATACAGTTAGGTTGTGAACAAGTGGATTAATGGATAGGGCACCACTCTGTAGTGTCGCATGTTGGGTGTGTTCGAATAGCCAAGGCGGTTAAGACAACCACTCGAATAAAGCAGGAAATCTGGGTTTGGCTCCCGGTCCTGCACAAATTTTATCTGTAGCCATTGGGTTTGCTCAGTGTCCTGGTCTAGCACAGATTTTCATCTGTCACCATTGTGTTTGTTCAGTGCTCCAGTCAACTAAATGTAGGATATTTCTCTCATCATTTATTGCTTACTGCTGCTGATCAATTCAGTGATGTATGTTACTTTGAACATACATGTCTGAAAGCACAGACACCATCCATGTACAGTAAAATTACTATTAGCTAATCTTGTTACATGAATTGTCAGTTAACATGCAAACATTTCTTTACTGTTCATAATTTTTTTTTTAACATTTCCTTATAATGCACATTCATTCCTTGGCATTTAATTTTTATTATGTTACATGTATAACAACTTTTTACAGGTATATTGTACCTAATATTTGCATTTGAGGTTGTTTACTGTAGTATAGGAAGAGCTGTAAAATATCAAGAAGTTAAACAAGTCATCTATCTTATTCCTTTTACATTTTCATGCTCTGTTTTCCATGTCTTCTTTCAAATCTTTGTCTGCTGCAGGGATACACTAAACACATTGCAGACAAATGGGAAAAGCATGCTTTAGGAATTGCACATAGCTACAAATGGAAATGAGAATCTGTTTTGTTGGCTCAGTTATGTCATATTTTTTGTATATTTCCATATGTTTCCAACAACCATCAATAAAAGCATTGATACTTCAAGAATTTAATCTCTCAACATTATGCGGCAGTTATTATCATAAATTTTTTCGTGTTAAAATGCTGCAGGTCTTTGTTTTGTGACATACTTATAATTGAATCTTAACTCTTTTAATTTACTTCAGTGCATGAAAATTGTAGTTACTTCATGTGATCAAGCTTCTTTTGTAGGTTGCCATTATGCCCTGCTGATTTTCATCTGTCAGATTATCCTTCTTACTGCCTGTCCTTCAGAATGAAGCCTATAAAGTTTCCCTCACTTCTTAACTTGAAAAGTACAGCCAAAAGCACAGCACTATGGCGTTATTCAACATGAAACTTGCAAAAATACGTGATGATGTTAAGTAAGCAGTGTACAGGCCCAATATGGGGGAAAAATCACGTGTCTTGATTTCAGCTAATCCTGAACTGCAGCTGACAGCAAGCAGCAGGGAAAAGGATTCCCGTGCGATCCTGATACAGAGCTTCAACAATGTCCACGGCTCCCCAACCTAGATGGTATTCCCTAACAACAACATTTGGGTATCCGTACCACAATGAAGTCTTTTCCATTGTCTGAGCCCCCATACCCTTGTCTGGGACTCCTCCCATGACTAGGACCACATCCTTCCTCCCTTCTCCCCCACCCCCTCCCCCACTTTCATACATCCACAGCTCCCCTCCCACGGCTACAACCCTTATATATGTCTTCCTAATCTGCACCTCCTTGACTGCCACCCGCCCCCCACTAGTCTGTTCACCCTAGTCAATTTCCCTGATTTGTCAGTACCCACAACCAATTTGTGGATACAACTCCATCACCTGTGCTTTCACACCTCACCCATACCCCCATCCCTCACCTGTGCCCCACACGAAAGACAATTCAGATTCCAGTTACGTAGTATACAATCATATGCCCTTCTGAAACCTAGTGATGCAACACTTAGATTAATGCTATTAAGGGGAGTAAGTGAGGGGCAGTTGTGCATTGGGGAGGGGGGCCTAGGCGAGGGGCGGCTTAGGGAGGAGGGGATTTGGCAAAAGGGGGGGGGGCTTAGGTGAGAGGGCGGTGGGCTATGGGCGATGGGGGCTTAGGTGACAGGAGTCTTAGATGAGGATCGAGTTGGGGTACAGGCGAGAGGGGTGGTATAGGCAAGGGAGGGTGTGAAAGGGGGGGGGGGCATAAGCTAAGGGAATAAGGGAACATTGTGAGAGGGAGCATAAGCTGGTGTGGTACCGGGGGGGGGGGGGCATGATGGACATAACAGTTCTTCAAGTGAAGCATGGAACAATGAAACATCAGACTACATAAAAGTAATGGACAACAATGTTTTCATTCATAGAGCAACACACACAAAAGAGAATATTTTGGTGTTTTTTGTTGTTTCCACTCTTGTTTTGTATTTGTCTTAGTCTTCTCACTTGAGAATTAAATACACACACTTTTGACTGTAAGCTCCACAACAACCAGTGATCAACTAGTAAAAATTTTAATGGGATGATTCAAAACTATTCATAAGAAATGGCAAGACTCTAAAAGTATTGTTAAATCGTGTACTTATGACATTCCTGTGCAGCTTGGAACTGACAAATGTGCAAAACTGTGTGCACTTAGAGAGAAG
Source organism: Schistocerca nitens (assembly GCF_023898315.1). Taxonomy (NCBI): domain Eukaryota; kingdom Metazoa; phylum Arthropoda; class Insecta; order Orthoptera; family Acrididae; genus Schistocerca; species Schistocerca nitens. Next base: position 867,159,578 of record NC_064616.1, read on the forward strand.
CTTGTGGAGGCAGAACACATTTGCTTAGATGGAATCTAATAAAATTGTGTTGTTATAGCAAAAACAGTGAAGAAAAAAAGCAATGCCATTATGAAAAAAGCCCTGGATTGAAACTCTCAAGCCTATAGGAAATAATGCTGGAATCAGAAAGGCAGCAATCAAATTACCACAAAACCATCTTTGGCGTTTATAGGGGTCAACGTGACCTAAAAAATAAAATTGTTGGATATGTTTATGCATCACTTGTACTGTTCCTATGTTTTAAAAGATAATTAAAAAAAAAAAAACTCCAAAAGGCAAAAGCAAGCAGAGAGTTGTAAACAAACTTTCCAGAAATGAAATAACAGAACAGCTTTAGATGCTACACTCTAGAGAGATGTAGATAATCAAATGATGATTCAGTTCATTTGTTCTAGTCCTGTCCTAGCACCACTCATTCCCACCTTTCCTCATTCAACTTGACATCAATTGCTACTTTTTATTTCTTTTTTATGTGGTTTCTGTCACCTTTGTCCTTTCTTTTTACAGATGTGAAGATAAATTCATCACTATATATCCTGCAGATGTAGTTTTGTTTGAAGGAATCCTTGTATTTTATTTTCCTGAAATTCGAGAATTATTTCACATGAAATTGTTTGTTGACACGGACTCAGACACTAGATTGGCTCGTAGAGGTGAGTAGCTGATTAAAATGTAATATGGTTGCACATGCATGTGGGGTTCCGATATTTGCTCTTCTGAAATTTTTATTTCTGATATGGCTTCATCTTTGAAAAATTAGATACAAGTATGAATGAAATTTTCACCTTGCAATGTAGTGTGCACTGATTTTGAAAATTCCTGGCAGATTAAAACTGTGTGCCAGGCTGAGACTCGAACTCGGGACCTTTGCCTTTCGCGGGCAAGTGCTCTACCAACTGAGCTATGCAAGTACGACTCACGACCCGTCCTCACAATTTTACTTCTGCCAGTACCTCGTCTCCTACCTTCTAAACTTCACAGCACTACTGGAAGAAAGGATATTGCAGACACATGGCTTAGCCATAGCCTGGGGGATGTTTCCAGAATGAAATTTTCACGCTGCAGCAGTGTGTGCGCTGATTTTGAAACTTCCTGGCAGATTACGAGGCAGGAGATGAGGTACTAGCGGAAGTAAAATTGTGAGGACGGGTCGTGAGTCGTACTTGGGTAGCTCAGTTGGTAGAGCACTTGCCCGTGAAAGGGAAAGGTCCCGAGTTCGAGTCTCGGTCGGGCACACAGTTTTAATCTGCCAGGAAGTTTCTACATACAAGTAGGAAAGTTGATATTAAATACTGTATCTACTTTCCTGTTTATTCCCTGATTGTTTCTTACACTTATATCTAGTTTCTCTTACACTGTATTTTTCACAGTCTTTTCCCCTGTCAGTTTTTCAGTTGCAAACAATAAGGTGACATAAGTGCTAAATGATTTATTGTACAGGATAGTGGAAAATTTACTATATTCTGTATTGCTTCTCTCCATCCATCCCTTCTAAGTTTCTGCAATATTAAGTTTCCTCTTATTTTAAACTGTTTTCTGTCTCTGCTCTGTTTGTGTAGATCATATAATTTTTTTCTGATATAACAACCATGGTTTCCTGTTTTTTTTTTTTTTTGTAGATATATGTTGTCAACTGGTATACGTGGTCCACATTTATGACTTGTATTAATTGTTTGTTATTTGTCAGTTCTGTTTGTTGATGTGTCTACTTGTGCCTAACTGTTCATTCAGATGATTCTGGATGTGTCATCCATTTTGATCTATCATTTGTTGTGCTATGACCTATTTTATTTACTCATGGCAGATTCACCGTGCAAGGTGCATTTACGGTAAAATACTAGATGGCATTTGAAAGGACCAGAGTACAAATTCTAGTCTGACCGTCCAGAATTTGGTTTGTTTTCAACGGTTTCCTTATATCACTTTGTCTTAATGACCATTTTGTCATTGGTGTGTTAAAGCACAATATCTTTGTCTTCGAAAGAGAGTGAAAATCATAGTGTCTCATTTACTTAGTCGTGTTATGCATCTGTGGATTCATGTAAATTGCTGCATCATATACCAGTCTTTCTTGATTCAAATGAAATATATTTGTCCATTCACTGTAACAGTGTTTCTGAATTGTCACAAGGAATTTTAGGCACTACATCTTTTGTGCTATTTGTACTGTGCATTGGCTTCCTTCAGTAATGCTTGTATGAAAATTTGTTAATGCACTGTTTGTTGCACGTTCACCGAATTATAATATCTGTTTCTCCCAGATAGTGTTTCCATCCATATTTACACCAAAAAATGTGAAGTCTTAGTCATATTAATATTAATAATTGGTATTAGACTATTTGGTGTGCAGAACTAACAGTGGTGTGCCGCACCCCACCCAAAACAAAAAAAGAGGGAGTCAATTTGCAGCGAACAACTTAATAAGTTTTTGGAAAACATTATCACTTTAACAACAATGTTGGTTTTTCTGCCTCTTAATGCAGTCACTCACAACACTTGGCATCTCAGCAAGTACCACCTGTACTTTATGTGCATGAAGATCGTATGTAAAAAATAAAGTGTGGACCAAAAGTTGAACCTCGTGGGACTGTATACATTCACTGTAATATTCTTGCCTTTGTTCATTGTTTAACTTATTCAGCACCAATTCTTATATACTTATGTTAACCTTGATTACCTGTTAAACATTGCGACCATAAAAATTGTAGATTTTTAGACTATTATCATGAGCTATACAATCAAATGCTTTGGACAGCTCACAGAACATACCACCTGATGATATTTGGGTGTTTCATGTTTTATATTTTGTGAGTAAGTGTATAAACGGATGGTATTTTCAATCCATTGCACCTCTGGAATTCAATTTGTTACATAGTAAGGAGACTGTTTCTCTTTACATGTAACTCTACTCTTGAGTAAATCACTTTCTTGAATAATCTGGATAATATGTCTGCAAGGAAATTGCATGATAATTTTTAGATATTGCTCATTTATTTTTCTTAATATTTTTTAAAAAAGAAGAACAGTAACTTTATTAAATAAGAAACAGTACATTTGTTAATCTGTCAGTAATAATTCTGTGTTGGCAATTCACCACATGTATCACGAAGAACATGAATTATGAGAATATTGAAAATACACTTCTCGGGTTTGCCGCACTCTGCAGCAGTGCCAGCAGAAACCACCACCACCTGAAGCTGTCAAGTAGTTGCGTCGATGAAATATTGTGCAATTTACACAATATGATCTGGCAGCAAACCTAAGAAGTGTATTTGCAACAGATCTATCGGGAAAGCCTGGAAAGTGACAATGACAGTCTTGTTCAAAGATCCGTCAGTCCCATGTGACATTTTATCGTTTAGAACTGTTAAAAGTCTAGTTTCACTGAAGAATGTCTGTGTTAGTTACTTACAAATTTTGTGAAATGACATTTTCAGTACATTTCCTTGCCTTTTCACTCGAACTATTTGATCTTGTATATGCTCCTACACATAGAAAATTGCTATTAATGGCACTTTATCTTGTGTGTTTGATGTTTGTTCTGGATCTCATTTTCCAGTACTTTACAGGATTTTAATGTTGTTTTAAACACATTACTTTTTGTCATCATATGTATGATAACTTTTCATAATATTTACAGTTCTAGTAACAAGCATGTAATATAGGCTCTAAACTTGCCCTGCCACTGATAAAAATTCCCCTTTTCTGTTTGCAATGTATTTTAATCCTTTTAGTTTGCATGACTTTTTCACTCCTTTCATTTATTGTGTAATTTGTGTGTGTGTTTTTTAAGTGATTTACAAAAACTGACACACAATTATAATGAAATGTATTGAGTCCACTTAATTTCAGATAGGCTTGTCTTTCCTGATATACCGCATACTATTTTACTGCATGTATCTTATTCTTGAAACACTGTATGCAGGTATCAGCAATAAGATTCACTGTTTTTGCGTAGATATGTCTTAGTTGCCTGGTGCTACAGTCTGCATTTTCAGTAGTTGTCTGTCATGGTCAGATGGTGTACTAACAACGAGGTGAACATTGTTCTTTTTCCTCCTTAGCCTGAACACTATATATGGGAGTGTTATCAACAAGAACTCTGCTTTCTTTTTGCACTCTAGTTTCAAGAGTCACAGGTGCCATAATATTTTTACTGTCAAATAACAGTGGCAGCAAATTTTTTTCTTCAGAATCTCTTAATGAATTTACATTGAAATGACCACAAACTGTTAACCGCTTTCTCTTGTCTGACAATTAGCTCAATGATGAATTTATGTTTATCATAAATAGGCCCTAGTTTCTCAGTAATTATCTTTACACTATTACAGTTACTGTGAAACTATACACTTTGAACCTATAGTATCTGATTATTTTCTAGTGAATAGAAAACTCGCTTCCAGAAAACAGTTTGGAACAATATTTTTTAGTTTGACATGAAATATTTTCTGTAGTGTTTTGGAGAGGTCTTGATCAGTTGTGATACTGGTATACCACTTTCGTTAACAGTTAATTGAAATTGATTCACGGGAATGAAATGGAGTCAATGGGAATGAAATTGGTGAGAATACAATGACATAAAATGATTTTTTCAGTGAAAACTCTCCAGAAATGCTTCATCTGCTATGTAATGAATATCATGCATGACAAATGAACATTTGTACGTGACAGGGACTCAAATCCAAATTTCCTGCTATTCTTGAGTTGTCACCATAACTATTTGCTATCTAAGCACAGATCCAGGCATCACACAAATTTTCATTGTCATTGATGTTTCCTTCTATTACAGTTGAACACTGCACTACAGCCAATTTTGGGAGAGCATGTGGATGTAGTGTTCAAAAGTAACAGAAGGAAACATCAGTGACCATGAAAATCGGAGTGTATTGTTGGAGGTGTGTGTAGATAGCCCCACAGTTAAGGAAATTGCTCACAGAAAGTGAGAAACCTTTGTTTAAGATTCAGTCTAACACAAAATTTCATTTGTTATGACATGTTCTTTAGTTGTAGGATGCTAAATGTGATCTTCCATGATGGTGACACTCCTAGCATGGATGTTCTAAAAAAGAATTGTCTCCTGCTGCACCATGGTGCAAAAATTGAAAGCAAAATAGGATCTTGAAGGTCTTGTATGGTCTTGGATACTGGTCAGTGGAAATGTAGCTTGCAGGTGAGCAGCTTATTTCTCATTTGATATTGGTACATTTGTTATGGTGCAGGATCAATTTTTATCATTCACAAGTGTTAATCTCCTATATCAGTCCATATCTCGGATGGTGAGTCTTGAGATTTGTCACTGTTTATTTAAAAAGAAGCTGATACATCGTTTTGAGAGATGGATGTGAGTAGAGGTTTATGTTGTTATTCCCATACAAACAGAAATCGTGCAATTTGTTGGTCAGTGGAGGCATGTTGATTGTCATGTTACTCAAATTAATGTAGAGCATTTTTAGCTGCTTGAGCAGAGTTATTACGAATTTGGACAACTGTCACATTCAGGTCCCCATGTTTGCTAGATTGAGTGAATGGGGCCATCTAAAATGATTTCATACACCTTACCATTTTGTAGATAGTTTTTGTCACTTAACTCTTTCTTCAACTTTGGAAACTGTTTGTAAATTCAAAAACTACCAAGCTGCCGCACAGTTTGGGCCCATGTTACACTGTAGGTCTGGCTGCACATGTCAACTCAAACATCAGAGGAGGCAAAGGCATGCCACAGGCCAAGCCTAGGAAAGCACTGTGGTGTTCAAACCAACGATCATCGCGAGGACAGCTTTAATTAGATCTTACCAGTTGCTTCTGCATTTCCTCTGGTAACAATGATATGGCAGACCAGTGCCTTATAAAACCGCCACCATACTCAGTAGTTGTGAGAAGACAATCTAGAATCTAGATTATTCATGTCCAGTTGTGGTCTTTGTGTAGAAACACATCCTGCAGTAGATAACTTTGTAAAATTCAACTTGACCCGCTTTGTTTTCTTTGTGAATTGTTAAACCAAGTTTTATTTGGATCCACTTCTTTGCACTTATCTGGTGCATTAATAAGGTTGCCAATAGCGATTACTTAATGTATCTGACACATATTTTTTTGCCTGTTAGTGAGTGCACAGCTGTTTGTCATCATAGAATTAGTGCAGCCCTTGATGGAGGGTGGGCAACATGTTCACATTTTTTTTTGAGACATTGTTGATGTGGGCAGAAATATCAGTGTACCCTTTAAATGATTGTAAGTTGTCCGCATGAATGTAGTACTTCCAGCCTTAAATTATGCAATAAATAGTGTGCTGTAGCATGTCAGAGAAGTCACTTACAGCCCTCCAGTATGTACAGGGTGTACCTACTGCTCATGGGAAAGGACTGCCGACACCCTCACCCTCCTCTAGCGGTATTTGCAGCTTGTATCTTTAATTCCCATCATTGCCATTGGTTATGAATCATCAACTGAGCTGTATTAGGAATTTTTGTTAGTGCTTTTCTGCTTGCACTCTTTCAAGTTGGCAGAAGTTTATTTTTCTTCCACTGTCGTGTATGGCAGACACAATTTTCCCATGAACTCGGTACATTGTCATTACACTAGATATACCAGCTCTCGGTACCATAGAAATTGCACCAACTGACTGTTTGCTGTTAACAGAAATCTGTAAGGTCTTACATGAAAGTGGATATACTCTGCATTGTAATGAGCTCAGATGTTACAGTACAAATGGAAAACAGTGCTTTGCAAATAAATCAGATCACAAGGTCTGGATGTCAGGTGTTTGTATCAGGCTGTTCAAACTATTTGTCTGTTCCCAGCATGCAGTATATGAACTAAATATAACAGGCTGACTACCTGTATGGATTTTGTCAAAAGTGATTTGCATCTGAAACTTCTTGGCAAATTGAAACTGTGTGTCAGATCTGGATTGGAACCCAAAACCTTATTGACTAAGCTATCTGGACATGATTTAGGACCCATCCTCAGAGCTGCAATTCTTCCTGTACCTCTGTCCTACTTTCCAAAGCCCACAGAAGTTTCCTCACATATCTTATAAGACAAGCACTCCTAGAGTAAAGGATGTCACAACCAGGGGGATTGTTTCCAGAATGAATCTTTCATTGTGCAGTGGCATGTGCACTGTTTTGACTTTTCCTAGAAGATTATTGTACTTGAATTGTAATTAAAGTGGAACCCTCACTTCAATTTGAACACAGTATAGGTCAGTCTGACGTGTTAAAATAAGTAAGAACTTGGAAAACCTGATTATAAGCAAGTCAATGGGAAACTAATGGAGATCTTTTTTTCATCTAGTGCACCAAAATAATCGTAACTATATTATACTTAATATCCTGGCATGGGAGGATACAGAAGCATCAGAGAATTAGAATTATGTTAAACTTATTCAGGATTTTATGTTCATTTTATATTTTGCAGATTCTGTTTCCACTTTGATGCATAATGCCACACATTTTGTGTATGGTATTATCTCAATAGATAAGCAAACATGATTGTATATGAAAGTACAGCATGACATTGTGAATTAAACTATTCGGTACATTGCAAATTTGCAAATAAGTCAGGGCAACTGATTTAAAGTGAGTGAGTATAGAGTATACCGCTGTACGGTTAACAAAATTTGGCACACTGAGTATACGGAAATCAAATTGTATTAAAATATATAAATTTGGGTTGTGGGAAAGGGAAACTGGTAAACTTTAAGTGTGATAAGTATTTGGCATTGAAGTATTTGAATAATAATTGTATTATTATAAATTTTAATTTACTATTGTATTTAGATAATTAAAATTCTTAATTTCACAAATGTTGTGAAAGAATCATTGACTGTGGAATAAGAAATTTCACATCTAAAATTTGAAATAGTATTTACAAAATGCAGTTTTCTCTACAAGAAATGTTGGTAGTGTTCTCCACCAGTCTGTTAACATACCTGTGCGCAGTACTGCATATTTTTGAATTACTTCTGTTGTTACTTGTGTGTGTACTGTGGTAATGACTGTTTGCAGCTTTCCTAATGTTTGAGAATATTGTCTAACATTTTCTCATTAAAGCACTATTGACTTGTACCCTAATTTTCTCGTTGTGTGCATGCCTTATCTTTGACTCATGAGTGTAATTGATGCTTCAGATATTTGATTTCTGACTTACACTGTATCTCGAATATATGTTCTACACGTCGTTAGTGATGAAGATTACATCACTAATCTCCTCCCCATTGCCATGAAGAAAGTTGTTAACTGAGTTGTAATCAGTGTGAGCCTAATGATGTATCACTTTCTAATATTGCACTGCATACATTTCCTTTCAGAGATAACAGTCTTACAGATTTTTTGACTTCCTCAGTATCATGTTGTTGACTGCCAGCACTTTTTCTCCTGACCTGGATGGTCAAACTGTTCAGTGAGTGTCGACTTCATTGATGGTTTCATAAAATTTTCCTATTTATATTTACATTTCGTATTTACATTATTTACACACAGTACCTGTGAATTTACTTTTGTAATAGAACTTGTGCCCCTCCAAGGCAGTTTATACAGACTGTCAGCTCCTTCCTGTCATCACATGTGCATCCCTGTAGTTGGTCAGTTGAGACATACGGGCAGGAAATAGTGTTCTAAGTAATGACATCTGTGACTAACTTTATTTTTCATAGCTACACAAGCGAAAGACTCTGCTTGAACTGTAATTCACAAAAAAAAAAAAAAAAAACACCCACATCATTCCATTCCTAAATTTCCTCTGCTCTGCAGTCAATTTAGGCATCCTGTTTTAGCACAGTCACAGGTGTCTTGCTCAAGAATGTGTGTATACTTTTCTTGATTTGGTAATGCTTTATTGACAGTTGACCGTGTATTATACTTTACATAAGATCAAAAGAAACAGTACAGAAGCAAAAGGCTGTAATCATTTTTGGAAGCTGCCATATTCAAAGCTTACAAAACCAGATTTTCGTTGCTTTTCATATGATGTCACTAAATTAGTGCAGGACAATGGTAGCATCTTCATCACCTATTCCTAACAAAACTGGTGTAGTGTATTAACTCTCCCCCCCCCCCCCCCCCCTTTTTCCTCTAATGACACATTCAGGTAAGTAAAACAATTGTTGCAGTAGTTATGGGCCACAAAGAACCTGTTAGTCAGTTGTCACCCAGCCAGGGAATTTTTTTAAAGGCACATGCAAACTGAGGTGGTCAGTATGTCTCATTCACCCATAACTTGTAGAAGATGAGAGGAAAATTGCTATAAAATAAACAAATGAGGCTGATGTCTGTGACAAGCAACCTAGTAGTCATCTGTATTCTGATGCTACAGAGTTGAACTGTTTTTGAGGACAATATTTGCAGAGTGAATGGTTATCAAGGTATGAATGTCGATGCAAATAGGTTTCCAGTGTTCCATGCTGCAAAATGTGTGTGAAAAATTATCTTAGAGAGGACACTGATAATTATTTTTCTCCCCATTGTGTTTCATTAATGATGTCGTACAGATATGAGAGAAATGGAGTAAATTAGAGCTGGAGGTAGCTTGTTTCTGGCTGGCAATATATAAATTCATTTCATTTTTAGATTGGCTTATTTCACAAAATTATGCCATTGGTAGTGAAGATAAGGTTGTTACAACATAACTGTATTAAATCGCTATCTGATACACATGGAAAATAATTTTCTTTGTATTGCTCTTATATTAATCATTACATAATAAAACTGTACTAATCATTACATAATAAAACTTTTATGTACATATTTTTTTACAGTGCCAAGAGACATCAATGAACGAGGAAGAGATTTGGAACAGGTGTTGAATCAGTACATGAATTTCGTGAAACCTGCATTTGAAGAATTTTGTTCCCCTGTAAGCAAAATATATATATATATTTGTGTTCATTTATTGATACACTTGATACATTCCATTCAGCTAATTCGTGTTAGTCCATTTACACAACTGGTCAGTGGACAAGTTGCTACAGAATAACCAGCAAATGCTCTGTTGGTGTTAATGGGAGGTGAACTAAGATATGATGAGAAAACACATCCTCTTCCAACATGTTTTGATATGACACTATCAAAGAACTACTTAGCAGCTGTGTTACAGTTTTCTAAGTTATGGTCAACCTTGGCTTGAAATTAATACATGGTTTGTAAAGAATGAAATAAAGCTCTCTTTTTGGAGTTTTATTGCATTTCATGTAATGTTCTAAGTGAATTCCATCATATTCGCCATATTATTTATCATTTCACAGTGAAATCGGGCTGGCCCAAGTGACAGTTAGTTCAGTGAAGTGACCATCCTGTCTCCTATAGCCCAATTATTCTCTCTCTCTCTCTCTCTCGTCATTGAACATGTTGTCAGATGCATGATCTTGTCATACTAAATGATTGTTTTTCTTCAGTCAGCATAACTGATTTGATGTGTTACCTTACTGAAAACATCTGGATTATTTGTGCGTCATTCTAGTTGAATGAGACATTTAATATTTATCTGCTAATTTTTTTCACTTGTGCTCTCTTCAATGTGTGAATGGGTGCACAATAGATTTGCAAATGAGCTACAGTTGGGTCAATACATACAAAAAATAGGAATTGGGGTGTCCATACTGCACTGAGAAGTTATTTTTGACCTAATTACTGATGTTCAGGGAAATTATCACACAATCAATCAGTAACCTTTAATTTTGTTGCTCTTGTCCACATAGGAAGGATATACATTACTCCAAGTGGTGGTGGCGGCTGGAGAGGGATTTGTATTTAGACAGTATGTTTAGTACTTTGTATTTGACATTACCTCAGACTAATTTCATTTGGCACGAATTTGAGATAAAGCTGCCAGAATTTCATTGATTGGTGTGTGCTTTGTACATACAAACTAGACAATTATACACATGTATTCTTGTCTCTAGCTATCCGTAACACTAGTGTACTTATAACTAACCCCCACCCTCTCTCTCTCTCTCTCTCTCTCTCTCTCTCTCTCTCTCTCTCTCTCTCTGTGTGTGTGTGTGTGTGTGTGTGTGTGTGTGTGTTTTCAATCATAAGGTTGGCTTGCAGCAGTACGCCGTTCTTCTTTTCAGTCTGCCTTCCTCTTCATTTCTGCATGTATAATGCATATCACATCCTTCATAATCTGCCTAAAGTCAGTTAACAAGGTGAATTGGTATACTTGTGAAACCCAGCATGCTCTTTTCATTTGCAAGAACCAGAGGGCAGTAGATAATGGCACTCAGGTGCATGCTTTATTCCTTAACTTCCAGAATGTCTTCAGTACAAAGTAATACAAGTGTATTGCAGTTTCAAATATTTTGGCTTGTGTTCTTTCATAGAGGGACCTTTCGAGATGTCGCTGTTGAAATTTTTAAAAAGGTGTTAAATCTTCATAGCTTTTACAGCCAGTTACTAATTTTTAAGCCCATTTCTGTATTGTTGATTAGGCATTTGTTCTTTTTCTAAACACATTTTCCATGTAGTTTTAATGCTAAGATAGCTTTATTGGGAAAAGGGTCAATGATGTGTACTGCTTAAATGAAAGTGCGTTATATGAATGCAGCATAAAGTTGCATTCACAGTGTGAGGTGCTCTAGAGCAGAATAGTATGCTCCATTCTAAAAATATTTTCATGAATGTGATTATGCCAATATTGTAATGGTAACTGACTTTATCAAATTCGAGCAACACAAATATATTAAATTGTTGAACCATTTCAGCAAACTGATACTTGAGGAATAGTATTGGTCAAATTCTTCATATGTTGTACATGGTATCAACAGCTGCTGTATAAATTGTTCGCTAATACTGGTACCATGTATGAAACTACTGAAATGCATTTTTTGTCACATTACATATTTCATTTTATTAAGTTAAAACACTGCCAGCGGAAGGATTCTCTCCTCCATTTCTTACTTGTGGTGGGGATACTATGTCTGTATGGATGTTTCAGTAGATTTATTCACTTTCCGCCCTAGTGCCGTACATGAAAAATTAAAGAAAATGGGAAAGCAGGCCGGTGAACAGTGAAACACTACAGAGCTGACAATGAGGTTCAGTAGTAAAGTAATATTTTTCGGGTGACCAGTAAAGCATCATCGGTAGCTGGGCGTGTGGGGAAGGACCTTCTTCCTGCTCCTCGCCCCATGCAGATATTCTTCTGATTGCCTACTGTGGGTGTGCTACAAAAATACTTTATACACATTACCCTTTCAGATGTTAAATTATTAGATTTTCTACCACAGAAAGAGGAGGTTTTCTCCTTGTTGACTTAATTTTCTGTAAACTTGAAAGAGAGTTGCTGACAAATATTGCTTTCTAGTATTTTTTTAAGCTAATTAAGCATCTGGTTTGGCAGGTGGCATGTTAAAACTATTTGCTAGGTGAGGTGTAGAACCACATTTGATTCCCAATTTAGAACCCCATTTTAACTGATCTCAGATGATAAACACAGAATATACTTTAAGACCGAAATAATCTCTTCTTAATAATGCAACTGTTTTCAACTTGCACATGGTAACTTTAATATACTTGTATGTTTATTGTTCTCATGAATGTACTTTATCTTTTTCAGACAAAGAAGTATGCAGATGTCATTATCCCCCGTGGAGCTGATAACACTGGTAAGTACTTTGTAATTTTTTATAAAATAATTCATTTTATTAAATTTTTACTTTTAGAAAGCAGGAATTAAATTATTGTAGTGAGCTGTGTTTCTGTTTTACTGTAGTTAATACTTATTTGTGCTTTTCTATTTATGATTTTTAATGGCTAATGGTACTCATTTAAAATTACCACTTCTTTTGGAGGACATTGTTTCTAGGAAGCTGAAACTCATTAGTTAAGAAAATTATGTAAAACATGCATTGAAAGTTGCTCATTTTGACATATTCAGATATTTTTGAGTACATATCATATGAAAGTATAATAGTAAGTAATGAATTGTGTGAAGCATGTGAAGGAGATTTATATGCAAGACTTCCTCTTCAGAACTAGGTTGACAGCTGTACTGTAATTCTCTCTCTCTCTCTCTCTCTCTCTCTCTCTCTCTCTCTTATGTGTAATAGTTACACAACCTCTGAAGTAAAGAAAGTAACTGATTTAGTATTTTTTGCTGGAGTCATAGACTCCATGTTTAATATTGCACAACCATTTTGTCATGATGAATAACATCACCAGAAGTTTCTGTTCTGCACATAATTGGTTTGATGATTGCCTGAGGGAAGATAATGTGAAGTTACAATTTCACGTGTTTGAGTATTGTTGTATTTAAGCTGTGATGGGTTCACAAAAAATTAAAAGAATTTATGAAAATATTGATACTCTTATATTATGTAATAATCCTCTTATTTTTCATTGTTGTGAAGGTTATGAATTTAATTTTTATCAGAGAAAGTACTGTATCTTCCCGAAACTACTATAATAACTATAGAACCCATTTCTTCCTGAAGTCTATTCCCAGAGTTTGTCATTGTTAGCATTTGATTTTTGAAAAGATAACATCTGTATTGATTATTTGTGTGGTATTCAGTTTTTAACACAGGCATGGACATATGCTTTTTATGAGGATTTAATTTGGCTTCACCAGTGTCTTTGTGGTGAAAATTCTTGTGCACAGATTCGCTGTAATTAACAGACATATTTCCCAGTAATACACGATTCCATCAACTTTAGACTGTCTTTTCAGTTAGAGCATGTTGTGTGTTATAAGATGTATGCATGCATTGCTAGTAAGAAGAAATATTTTAAATTTGTTCTTAATGCATGTTTTTGTGAATATGATTCTGGCATAACTTGCCTTTTTAAGTATTTATATTTTTCATCGTGTTTTGATTTCGACTTCTCACTTAGTTGCAGCTTTTTCAGTTAACTTTTTTGGATTTGCTGATTTGTGCTATTTCTTGTTCTTAATTGCTTTTTGTAGCCACTTAATGCTTTAAATTCCAGCATTGACAGTAATGATTTCTGCTTTTGTAATCGTGAGTGGGTTATCTATTGGCATGACCATTTCTGCATGCATAGCACTTTTGGTTTTGGTGGTCATTAGTGGCTACAACAGCAGCATGTGTGTTTGTAGTGTCTTAAATAAAGACTTGTCTTCAACTTTTCGTTTGAAAAAAAGATGAGGTACTGATGTGCTTTCCAGCCAGTTTTCTTTGCGTCAGCATAAATGATGTTGTAATCACCATTTTCACTATTATATGATGTGTATTCAAACATATGTAGCAGAATTTGTATTTTATAAAATGTCTATAATTCAGTTAGACTGCTTGACTCCTTTAAATGGTCAGTTGTTGACCACATTAGAACATACCTAATGAGTGAGATTCAAATGAAATCTGTGTATCCACAGTTGTCAACTGCGTTGTGGAACTGTGGTTGTAAATTCCCTCCATGAAAAATAACAATAATGGATCTCTGGGAAAGTTGAATTAAAGTTTTAATAAGTATTTCCCTCTCCCCCTGTGTATGAGTGTGTATGTCTGGGGAAGGAGGTCCAGTGTCATGTAATTTGTGGAAGGGGAAGGATGGTTGTTCAGCAAGTAAATTGCAGCAGATTGTGGCAGATAATGTTATCATTATTTTATAAGCAAGTGCATTTAAAATACTGTATAACCGTTTTGTGTGCTATGTAACTGTTGGTGCATCAAAGTTGAAAGACACGGTGTAATAATGGACCTACTTTTAACAGGTGTTACGGTGATATCTAGGTCCATGTACATCATTATCATCAACTGCTTGCCACTTACACTAATTCAATAAGATGATGATAATAGTACACAGCTATTGAATATTGAAAGTTCCAGGGTATAATCAAGTACTGGCATGGTGAGAAAGCTATGTTTAACATTGTTTACCATTGCCTTCTGCATTTCTTACATGGTCTAACATTTACACAACCACTGTAGCAGACCTTTTGCTGAGCAAAGGATTCAAAATCTGAATGTTTGTGATGTTGTTAGCCAGGTCACAGCAATTTGCAAGATTGTAGAATAGATCTGTGGTGCTTATAAAATCCTAAAACCCACTTGTAACAAACTCTCAGGTCCATCAAACGTATTAACAGTAGAATAACAGGTTCAAATGTTCATATGAAATAAGCTTTCCCGAAACATGATTTATTTCATTATATTCAAAAACAGAAAATTATTCTGATTTGTACATAAATCTGTGGCAATCCAACACTTTTAAGGTCAGTGACAAGTTTTTTAACTGCAAAATTTGACCTTTAACCACTAAAACTCTGTTTTTATTTTCTCCATGTTATTATTTTTCCTTTTTACCTCTTAATCATCATTTATATCATTTCACTCCCCTTTCATTTCACTGACAAACTTTTAAAAAGTTTCACAGGCTGCCTAATTAACTTGAATATGGTATCAACAAAAATCTATTGAAAATACCACCAGATTCAGTTTTCATAGCAGATTTTAACAACATTCTTCCCAATTTTTTTTTATTTAAATAAGGAAATTGTTTCACTTTGTGCTCTTTATTCTTTTGGAAACATGTTTGTCTTGTTAGAATACTTTTGGGAGCCATGATATCGTCCAATTGATTTCATCTTTTTTCTATCACACATTTAGAACAGGCAGACATGAATAAAATAAATAAATAAAAATGAGTTAGGTGCTTCACATGATTGCCTACCAGCCTTTTAAGAGCAGCATTTGCTTGTGTTGTATTTTGAGAGTAAAATGTTGAGTAAGTGTGTGGAATTTTTTTTTTTTCCGATACTGTCGTAGTCAAAATGCCTGGGTTCCTAATAAGCACACAATTTGAACTAATTGTAGACATATGATGTGGTAAGTTCATTTTGTCACGTCAGTAATTTTTGATGTGCCTTCAGCAGTTCTTATCTTCTTCTTTCTGAAGTGTGGCTACCACTACTCCGCATACTTTACTGCTAGTTCCCTTTGCATGGTTATCAATCTTTATTTTGCATGCTGGAATGGAGAACTATATTTTGTGTACAGCTGTGTAATTTGCTGTTTTGCTTGTACTTTAGTAGTTCGTGTTCTGATCCTTGTTTATTATCTTATTCTTGTGCTCTATTTGTATCATTGAAATGTTTTGATTTGCATTGTTTGATGCTAAGGGAAGAACTGTAGGTTTTGTCTTTTCTTGCCAACTACTAATTAATAAGTGGACCAGCCTATCTGTTAAGCTCTTTTTGTTTCTGCAACTCTTTAGTTTCTTTTATGAAGTAATCAGTGTTAGAAATTTTGGCCATTTCCTTGAAGGAAAAAAAAAAAGTGTTAAATATTTTGTAGCCCTCTGAGAAGTGTATGAAAACTGAAAAGTGCATTAAGGAAATTCATTTAATGTTCCATTAGTAAATTGAGAAGAATCTATTCTCTTGTTTTTTTTTTATCATAATCAGCTGGCTTTCAAAAGCAGTGCTCTTCCAAATGAGTGACATGACCATTCTCTGTGGACAGACTTAAAGCTTCAGGTAGCTACTGGCTCCTCTCTGCTCATTCCAAATATATCATTAGCATATATTCCACCTATAATTAAACAACACAATCTCTGAATTTACACAGTTTTTATGCCCTCACTGTTTTCTAAATGTTTTATATGTAATAGACAGTGTTTTGCAGAGTATGTGTAAAGCTGTTGTAAAAATAAATCCATCACATGTTTTCGTTATCTCTTGAAATAAACCACTGAACACGTATGTTAGAGATGTCTTAAGTAAAGAAGCATTAATAATCTTGACTTTTCTATGACAATGTTTTTGTTTCTTTTTGGCTATAAAGATGTTGACTTATGTGATGCATATCTTGTTGACATTATGGTTGAAAGCTTGGACTATAGCTTTTCTATTTGCCTCATGTGCTTCATTCAGTTGCGGTGGTTATGGGAGGCTAGAACCAGAATTTTACTAACTATAGCCACTGCATAAATTGAAAGCATCAACAAAAATAATTTAAAGTTTCAATAGGCATTTCTTAAGACTTTATTATTAGAGAATTTATCAGTTAATGTATTAGTGGGATGAATGCATTTGGCAGTTCCTTTAAATTGTAGGAAAATTTCTCAAGCTGGACTGAAAATTAAATGCTGACTAATTCCATCATTTCCAGTGTTAAAATTGTTGAAACATAAAACTTCATTGAGCTTAAAGAATCAAATAGTGTAGGTTGTATGTGTTTATGATTTAAGTGTATATATTTTTAAGTGCAAAAACATTTCAGAGCTGTTTTTTTTTCCCCTACCATGGTGGTAACAAGAAAGTAGCAGGCTGTCACAAGAACCACTTCAGATGAGATGTTCAGTACTCAATAATTTGTATTTTTACATAATTTTGCTTTTTGTGTGTGCTTTTATGTGAGAAAATTTCTTTAGGTAGCAAAATGTCAACAAGGAGTAACTACTGGTATTTACCCAAGTAGAGAAAACAATAAATAACTGTTATAATTGTTTTAAAGTTTCATCTTGGGAAGTATTGAAGTTGTTTTATTGATCATATATTGTGTATATAATGTGTGTGCAAGTGTGACTGTGCATGTTTCTTCTAGCTGTCACCACTCCTCAATCGCTAAAGTACAGTTTTTAATAAATGTAGTTAGGAAAGAAATGTGTTATTTACAGTTTTCGCAAGGTTTTGTCACAGTGTTACTCTAGAAATGTCAAATAATTCTAGCAGCAGGAATTTATTCATTACACTGTAATGTTTAAAGTGAAGGTATGTATCTACAGTTGACATGTTGTCTGTGTGGTCAGACAGTGAACATTCAGGAGAAATACGGTGCCAGACTTCACACAGGATCATTAAAATTTCAACTTGTTTGTAATTACTGAGAAATATGATATATCAAGAAAGATGAAAATAGATATCTAAGCTCTGAAAATGAAGCCACACACATCTTGTTAGTTGTATATTATACACATGTTCCCCCACATACACTGAAAGTCATATAAGCACCAGCTTCTTGATTAATGGTAAATTTATTACCGGTAGTGAATTGAAGAGGTGCTACCCATGGAAAATTGTAGCAGAACTCAATACAAAAGATGATATATAACTATTTTAAACAAATTAAGGCCAAATGTGCTTACTACAGTTCACATAGAGTCATGAACCAATAATTGTATTAAAAATACACTGAGCTTTTTGTTGTAAAAGATAATCTCATTAACATAAGTACAGTTCACCAATGAAATTAACACATTCTGCTCAACAAACAGCATTACAATATCACACGTCTTTAGGTGGATTTTCTTATGTAAAGTACGTAACTGTAGTAAGGGAATTTGAGGACGGAATGTCTTCTGAAACAGTGGTGCCAAAAGAATATTCTTATGAAACTATGCGATTTATTCCTTAAAATTAATTATACTTTCACAAATGGCAGAATCTCATGCTGTTTGAGTCTTTCTTGAAAAGAAAAGTTCAGAGTTTGCTCACAATTACTAACCATTGGCTGATACAGTTAACAACCGTAACAGCTAATAGCCATATTTATCCAAACATCACAACACTATGACTGGGTGATTGAAGTAAATAATCTCAGATGACAAATGGATAAATGACTCATAACTATAGAGACACTGTTTGATAACAATGGATCGTATGAGTAAAATGAGAATATATTTTATACTCAGAATTTCAGAGAACGTTCTCAGGTTCGCATGAATAAAGCAAGTCAGAGAATTTACTTCTCCTGAGAATGTTCTGAGCTTGAGTAAAAGGGTGGGGGAAACTGCTCAACGCAAAGAACATTCTCCACTTTCGAATGAATAAAGTAAGAGAAATTTCTCACAAGAGGAGAATATTCTCCATTTTCTGAAATGAGCTCTGTAGCATACTTCGAGCAGAGTAACTTCTGTTAAGGTTAAGTTTTACTGAGTTTGTTTAGTAAAAATGGCAGAATTTATGTTGCTCGGAACACAAAAAAGATATATGTAGCCTGAAGAAATACTGAACAGAGAAACTGCAGAAGTTTACAGGTTTAAAGTTTATACAGGTTTCACAGTAAAAATATTATTTGGCTGGTGAAGTCTTTTCTTGAAAATCGTGAAAGAATGGGCACCAGCCTTTCAAACCAAGTGAAAATGATAACATTTTTGTGCTGTTTTAGCAGACTGGTGTAGAAGAATAATTATTAGGTATACACCAGACAACTGTGTCACAAAAATTTTCAGATATTGTTCATCATATTTTCTCACAGCTTAAATCTTATACTTTGTTATGATAGAAATATGTAAGTGAACCACAAAAATTAATAACTGTTTTATGACAAACCTAGAGATCCGTTTCTCATAATGAAACAGCACGGGCAACTGCTTAAGTACTTGATGCACAAAGCATCATATGTAACCAAAATTATCACATCTTAGAAAAACTCTGATGAAGTCCTGGTTTGGAATAGATGAAAGTGTGATGTATTCTTAAGATTTCTTTTGTGTAATGTGGTCACCTGACTTCTGGAAGATCTGCAAAATATCCAGCTATGACAGCTTTAATCTCTTCATTGGAAACACAACATTTTCTAGTCACGAGATTCTTTAGGTGTGAGAATAGGTGGAAATTGATGTTCGATATGTGGTTATTGGTTGGCTGATCCAACTATTAATACTTCAGTTTCCAAAAAACTAGATAGGTGCATTTTCCTTGTGCGGGGTGCATTTTTCCAGTTCTTTGCTCTTATATTTTTTCATACAGTTTTTACAAAAGACTTGGACAATGCTATAGTTTTGCCTTGTGAATGGTAATCAGTAAGAAGAGTCCTTTTTGTGTCCCAGAAAACAGATAACAATTTTTTCAGGTATATTAAATAAACTTGGCCTTTTTGGTTCAAGCGCACCAGTCCACACTCAATGAGTTTATTGCAAGCACACTGGACAAGAAAATTTGGGTAACCCATGAGACATTGTTTTAATATTGCCAGAACGCTGCCTCCAGCTCTGAAAGTGCCTCAATTCACAGAGGAACTGTGTCCATGTGTTTATTTGGATATGCAGTATTCAGCTGAAACCACTCGTTGATGATCAGATCTAGAGCTATTGAACTGTGATGATTTCAGTTGCTACATTGCACCCACTGTTCCATATAGTCCCAGACACTTTCTGTGGGATTGTGCTCGGGTGATTTAGTGGTCCAGTTCAGCTGTGATAAGGTTCCCGTGTATTTGTCAAACTGGGAATGTAGCATCTAGCCCTGTTAATATGACTGCCAAGTTAGAAGATGGGATTGATCACAGCAAAGTCATCGTGTAGATGTAGATGACAGGGCAACACTTAGTCACTGAGAATGTTGAAATAATTTTCCAGTTAGTTTTCGTGGTAATCTCAACCTGACACCTTTCATCATTTGAAAAGAGGCAAAATCGTGACTCATTACACCACGCTACACACCTTCAGTTGACTACTGTTCAGTATCTTTGTTGTTTAACCCATTGAAGACTTGCAGTGTTATTTGCTGTTGTGATTAATGGCCTTTTGTGAGGGGGCCAAGTTCAAATGTCCACTGTATGCAGTTTCCTTTGAGCATTTGCTTGAAAACTGGTTGAGATAGACCTGCATTCACTGGCAGCAGCATTTCCTGTTAGGTTGATTGTGATCGACAAGGTGTGACACTCGTCTCTGGTCCCTTTCGGTTAGGACCTTTGTATGATCATTGTTCTTATGCCTTGTTCCATGGCATTGAGAGGTACATCATTACATGTAAGACATGTTGGACAGTATGCATTGGTACATCATTGACGGTGTGGTCACGGTCATCTCCAAACATGATAGCTCCTGTCTGCTCTTCTGTCACACCTCCCTGTCGACCCATTGTACTGGACTGATTACATACAACCGACTAGCAGATTTCACTGCCATAATTGATGTCTGCAGTGGAGGGTCACGTGGTCACCTGCTACTACTGTTACACTGTCTACAGAGTGCTGTTTTCTGGGGCTGGAAGTTTTATCGTGGTGGTAATCTAGTAAAATTACTGTACTCTGTCTGACAACAGTGTTTCAAACTTCCTCAGTGTTGTGTTTGACCAATACTGGTAGCTAAATATTTCCATCTATTATGTAATGGAAATTCTTATTCTTGAAGGTGTGATTAAAGCAAAAGTGTATGCGTTAGAGAACATACAGAAGGTGACACCACTAACAACACATTCATTGTGTCTCTCATTTAGAGATTCTCTATTGGAAGAAATGAAAGTATTTTTTGTAATACTGAACATGACTGAAGTCAAAGACGAAATTATGTGACTGTTTCACTGATGATCGGATAGGCCTACCCCGTTCTTCAAGGATGTTTCCTCTCACCTCTGAGTTCCCTAGATATTTTATATGCCTCATTCAGTTTCTCATGTTAAGTTTCATGTTTACTAGAAGCAGCAACGTGAAAATTGTTATTGAATATATTGGTAACAAATTGAAATAACTTTAGATACCAGGTATAAATGTGGTTGTAGCTGAGAGCAAAGTCTGTTTCAAATGTGTGATTCACTGTAAGTGCTATAATCCAAAGAGGCTCAGAAACTGTGCTCTTCAAATCTTTTGCCTCTTTGATCAACAAATTGGTTATGCGTTTCCTCACATTCCATATTATGGCAAGATGACAACTGAATGTTTTATCATCCTAATTTCCCATCTACATTTTGAATAGTGATCAATTTGGCAAAAGTTCTGAAAGTATGCACCAGTGGTTCAAGCTGTAGCAGCCATACAATCTTTCGACTTGCTCAGGAACTGCATAAAATGGAAATGCACAACATGGACAGTTATACCAATTAGGAAGGATTTTTCAACAGGTACAAAACAGAAATAACTGCATCAATATGAATTGTGTGCCTTTCAATCTAATATGCATGCAATGAATCTATCCTTCCATGAGAAGAGGTTAGTGAAAATGCTGTGCACATTTTTTGACCCTGAAACCCAACTGTTTACTGGTTGCAGAAAGAAATTATTCTACAAGGTGTACAACTTTGCATCCGCCGTTTTTTCCCCAACATTTGTGGATTTGTGAGGTAGCCATACAGTTGGTAGAAGCAAGTACGCAGATGGGTTATAGAAGTTAAAGTTGTGAATTTCTACAGAGTTGGAAAAGGAAGAAGCTTCTCTTTTATAATGAAATGTCAGCACTCAGCTTGTGGATAATGCTAGGAACAGAAAGAGAGAAATACAGTATTCCATAGTTTAGGAGAGGTGTAATGGGAAGATACATTTTATAATGCCAAATGAAAAGAATTCAGGGTTTGTGGTTTGTTGTGGAAAAAATAAAGAGGGGAAGAAGGGAGACTTCTCTACTATGATGAGACAAGTAAGATTAAGCATGGATTCCACTCTGGAAACTGCTTCAAGAGACACCTCATGGGAAAAAGCGTAATGGAATAAAACCAAGTTAATGTTACCTGTAACCCACAACAAATAATAAAATCTTTAGGTGAACTTGTGTATGTTACTTCAGCACAGTAAGCAGTCCATGGGAGTGGAAAGTGATAACTTTTGTAAACCTTTAATAACTTTGGATGAGGTGCTGTTGGTGTTAAATGCTTCAAAACAAAGATTTTTGTGACTGCAAAGTATTCCAGTTAAAAATTTGTTAGAAACACAAACAACATATTTTCAAAAATACATATAAACGAAACTATATGCAGACCAAGTTGACATGACACAACTTGTACCAATACAACTAAAACAAAACATCATTGATATCATCGTTGTCTCAGTACAAATACCTGAACTTGTCCACATCAAAGTGGTTTCACGAAACTGCAAAGTCAAGATAAATCATGAAAAAAATGTAACACAAAGCTGCAGTTTATCATTTCAGCTTCTTGACATAATTGTCAAAGAAACAGGAACATAAGAAATAAATAATTGAACCAGAAGTAAAAATACAATGGGAATGGGAACCATGGATCATTTATATCAACTTGTTAAGAAAATGAACATCAAGACTTAGAATCTCATAGATAATCCATTCATTAAAGACAGAGCATTACTTCAAATTAAGAATGGATTAAGAAATCACTTTTGCTTTTTCAAAGAAACCATACCAGCAGCTGCCCTGAGGGTTTGGGGAAACTGCAGAGAACCTGAATCTGGGTAACTAGATGAATTTTTGAATGCTTCGCATCCTGAATGATTCTCGTTCTCTGACTACTGTGTCAGCTGATTCAGTCCTGCTTAAAAATGTAGGTGTAAAAATATAAATGGGCTGGACTGTTTGCTTAACACAGAATTCAGCATAAGGAATGTAATATCAAATTGCTGAATGCTTAACTCAGTGAATATACAGTACAAAATTTGGCAGAGTTGCTCTTTAAATAGGAAAATCATATTTGACAATTGGACCAGAGATGATGTCAAGGAGTAATATGACACACATGAAGAAAGCTATCTTCAATAAAAAAGATTTTGTGCTGCCAGAAATTGGTGTGGAACTGAGGAAGAACTTTGTGAAACTGTTTGAAGTGCATCATTGTATGGAAATGAAAGAGAGACGAGGATAAAAAAAGAGAAGAAACATGCTGGTACGTGAGGAAGTTAAAAATCAAGTGGAAAAACAAAGATAAACTGTTTTTGACAAGGAAGGTAATGAAACCAGAAAGGTTGGACATGTATACAGGGTGTATCATAATAAATGGTGTAAACACATACAGTTAAAAGTACACAATACTATAAGCAAAAAAGTCTCAATAAACATAGGGTCGAAAATGCATACCTTAAGAGCTACAAGCAATTTTTCATCTTCGACACTGTGAAGCAAATCTCTTCTACTGCAAGCTCTTTGCTTTCTATATTTTGGGAAGTGATAATATGGACCAAAACGAGAAACAAATGTCCAGTAAACATGTGCATGCCTTAAAAGTTATGAGCACTTCTTCATTACAAGAGTAGTGTTCCAAAGTACTGCAGATGAACAGGTGCTCATAGCTCTTAAGGTATGCATTTTAGAGCACATGTTTACTGGACATTTTGCTTGCAGTCGAAGAGATTTTCTTTACGGCATTGAAGATGAAAAATTGCTTGTAGCTCGGTATGCACTTTCGACCCTATGCTTACTGAGAAGTTTTGTTTCAAGTATCGTGTACTTTCAACTGTATGCGTTTACGCCATTAATTATGAAACACCCCCTATAGGGCATGACAAGCAGTAGAGAAAGGAAAATTTTAAAGAGCAAAAAGAAAGAACTATGTAACATAGTTTATTGATAGCTATTGTAGCAGAGAAGAAACGGGTATAGAAGACATTGTGTAACCTATCAAAATAATAATCATTATCCATAAAAATAAAATATCACACTTCTAGGCAGGAAAATTTACTGTGAAATGATGTTACACAATAGTTTTAATCTATAAAAAAAGAACTGCGAAACTATGTTTAAAGTGCTTGAATGTGCTGCAGGATTACACAGGTATTACAACTTTAGATTTGTGAGCAAGCTGTTTTTACACTAATTTTCGGCTAACTTTAGTCACACACTGATCCACTTGGTAAAAAATGCAGATTTTATTAATTGTTGTTGACTTTTACTCACAACATACTTTTTAAAGAGAGATAGATGTGTAAATAAGGCCCTGTATAAGAAAATATTGAATATGACATTCACTGGAGAAAGTGTCATCTGCTAATTAACTTAAATTTTTTAGTTCATTGTAACTGAAAATTTTAAAACATTTATGGAATCAGATGGAAGAATTCATTAAAACCACATACTTTCTCAACATTTTAAAATATGAGGGGCGTTCAGTAAGTAATGCAACACTTCTTTTTTCTCAGCCAATTTTGGTTTAAAAATGTGGAATTTGTTGTGGGTTTTTCATGAAGTTCCAGTAGGTGGCGTTCCTGTACACAGCCTCGAGAATGGTGTCTGTAACAGAGGTGCATTCCAAGCAGAGAGCTGTCATTGAGTTTCTTCCGGTACCTCGCCGATATTCGTAGACACTTGGAGAATGTCTGTGGAGACCTGGCACTGGCAGTTAACAAATCACGGTGTGTCAGTAGGCGAGGCGGCTGTTCCCGTCGCATCGAGGTCGTGCACACCTGTCCAGTCTCTTGCGTGCTAGCCATCCACACACAGCTGTTACTACACTCATTTGAGGTGATCAATAGATCACGATCAAACACCTCCCTGCTCAGCTGGACATATCTGTTGGTAGTGCTGATACACCCATCCAGCAGTTGAGGTACTCAAAGGTGTGTGCACACTGGATTTCTCACTACCTAACAGAAGACCACAAAGAGCAACAAAGGACCATCTGCGTGGGGTTGCTTGCGTGTTAAGAGGCTGATCGTGACAACTTTTTGTCGAACATTGTCACAGGCGATGAAACGTGGGTTCGTTACTTCAAATCGGAAACAAAACGGCAATCCGTGGAGTGGTGCTACACCACCTCTCCTCTGAAGAAAAAGTTCAAAGCCGGAGCCTCAGCCAGTAAAGTTGTGACAACAGTCTTCTGGAACTCTGAAGGGGTTATTCTGTTTGATGTCCTCCCTCATGGTGCAATGACCAACTCTGAAATGTATTGTACTAACCTCAGGAAGTTGAAGAAATGGCTTCAGTCTGTTCGTCGGCACAGAAATGCAAATGAACTTGTCTTTCATGACAATGCAAGTAAGGCCTCACATGTCTGTGCACCTGAGAGGCGCTCATAAAACTTCATTGGACTGTTCTTCGTCATCCATTGTACGGCCCATATCTCTCACCTTCAGACTTCCATCTGTTTGGACCAATAAAAGATGCACCATGGGAAGCAGTATGTGGAGGACGGGGAGGTTATTGATACAGCAAGAGTTTGGCTCTGATGCCAAACAATAGCACGGTACCATGCTGGCATACAGGCCCTCGCAGTGAGGTGGCGAAAGGTCATCGCATTGAATGGAGATTATGTTGAAAAATTGGGTTTCATAGCAAAAGGAATGAGGAATAATAGAGACGTGTTGCTCCCCCACTATTACAAGATATATCACAGTTGACGAGTTCCGGAATAACCCGCAGACGCGCGCGCGCGTGTGTGTGTGTTTAAAAAAAACTATGTGGCCTATGTTCCTCAGACATTTATTAGAGTACTGTGTAAAAATTTGAAGTAAATTGGTCAAGAACGTTTTTAGATATTCGGTAACACTGTTAAACCATGACTTGTTTTTATAGAGTAGTTTAGATCAAATTATTCCCAGCAGATTTCCAGTATCAAAGGAGACAAATTTGACAATGCTAATGTATTTAATGCAAGTTCTTAGCTGAATGTATGGTTCCGAACATGATGTATTTTCTCTGGGGGTTATTCAGTAGCGAGGAACATTTGCATGCTGGTGTGTTCTCAGAGTTAATTACTGGTGCTATAGGATTGTCAGACTTCACAGTATTGAGTTCTGTTGTTATATAACAATATAATTAATTAAATACAGTTTTTGTCATAGCATTCTTTTAACAGAAAAGCAGATTTATTAAGCATTGAATTCTACCTAAATCACAATTTTTGAGTTTTATGTAGCTCTTCTCAGAAAAGAACTGTGCAGTATTAGATATAGTCTCCCTCAGATATGATGACTGATGGGTTGCCCCTGTTTGCCGAATCATTGTTGCACATTTCTCTTTAAGTTTGTTTTTTAACTGTAAGTAGTTTAGTTTGTGCATAATTTACAGTGGTGTGGAATTATTCTTTCAGTATAATTTTGTTAATACTTCATGCTTTTATGATTTGCCAGTATGTGCTGACATTTAGGCACTGTTTAAAGAGTCTTGAAGCTGTGTTTTAGGACTTTGCTTAGTAAATCTGATTCTTTCTCTTGAATTTGATTTTAGTTTTGTTAATTACCCTCTCATAAAAACTGTGTGATTTAGGCACAGCAGTATCATTAGATTTAAGACAATTCATATGGGTAATTGCTACTCTTTTTTTCTTAATCTAAGGTAAATTAAATTGTGAATATTACTGGTTACAACTGCAGTGAATTCTTCAATTCATTTCCAATGGGTGTTATATGTCAGCAAGCTGTAGATGAGGGTTTTAAACAATTTGCTGACTTCATGTTTTTGTTTATACTGATACTGCAATTCCTTTTGGAGCCATATCTTTTCCTCCTCCTTTTGACTATCTTTTTCACAGACAGATGTGACAGTTGTATATAATTGCTGTATGTCTTCCATTACATGTCATAATATATTTATATGATGAAAACTTATGTATTTTTAATGCATTCATATGCTTTAATATGTGTATTAATGTATGACACTAGTATAGTTCTTTAGTTGTTGAAAGCATTTCTTCACTAATGCCAAACTTATTTTTGAGAAGTCCCCTACTTCACGGATCTTATTTACTGTTGCTTCTTGGGAGAAAACAGTTCTTTCATGTCTTCTACTCTTGAGTGTAACGTTTGGCAAAGTATCCATTTTTTACCACTCCTCTTGTTCTAACTAGGAAACAAAGAAACACACATTTGTAAAACAGCTATGGTTTATTAGGTCACGGAGTGACAACAACAAAAATACACTACATGTAGTTACAAGTAATGAATACATTTGACAACAGAGAGCCCGGATGCTTGTCTGTGGCCTTATAAAGACGCTGTCTCTGTCTGGTGTCAATGGAGTTGTGCTATGTGTGCGTGGCAGAGCATGTGACTGTGGCTGGTGACTGGGCTGCCCCTGGCGACTACCTCGGGTATCTGTGGGTGTGCCATTTGAATGTCAGCACACACTACGCTTGCTGTAATGGCCCAATTCAGGTCCGCTGTAGGCGATAGGTGTAGTAACAAGTAGGTTACTACACTACTCCGTACTTGTACGGGGAAAGACAGGTGCCACCGTCTGTGATACTGTGACTGCAGAGATGTCCTTCTTGTCCATTGCAGCATTTGGGTCAGCACCCAAAGTTGCAAGAAGCTTGTGATCCACAAGGACCAGTGCATATGGACGAAAGCAGTTGGGATGTGGTCACCCCCACCACTCGCGTATCCCAGGGCGACTAGTGGGCAGGACCGGTGACAGAGGGGCAGGAATCATATGGATGTCAGAGTACACAGTGAGGGGCATCAGTACAGGCAGTGATGTGGTACAGGCAGTGACAATGGCAGACTGGAGAAGAGAGGCTCTGGCGATGAACACACAGCTTCCTTTCGGTGGCACCAGCTCAGCACAAGCGATGAGTGATCTCTGTCTTGCAACTTTTGAATAGCCAATGTCTGATGCCTGCAGTTAGCTCATATTGTCCCACATTAAGATTAAGTCTGTGCCTAACTGGTGACAGCAGTATGCATGTCCTCTGAAAATGTTTGAATTTGGTGGAGGTGGCATTAGAGAGTATGGACACTTATTAGCAATGAATTTACGGAAATTTTAACTACAGGTAATGTAATCCTCTAAGACAGCAACATCGATGAGATGCTGAACTTTAGGCATATTGAACACTTTTTTGCATAGAATGAGATAGTTTGTGATGTGAAAATTATTCTGTACTGTAAAAGGTAAGCTAGAATGCAGCTGTTGAATATTTAGTATTAGGTCTGATTACAATAGGAAAGCTTTGGGCATAGGTAAAAAAATTAAAGTATGGTCAGTTAATGCCACCCTTAACGGGGATTGAGTTTAAGTCTCAGTCTTTGTGTTAGTTACCTGACAATTCTCTAGGTGTACCACAATGTGTGTATGCTCTTAATTTCTTTAGTCTCGTAACTGAGTTTCACTTTCATATGATAGTGCCAAAAACTGGATGTATCTTTTGTTTGGCACATGGACAATAGGCATCAGCAAAACTTTTTCTTGTTGCATATCAATCCAGATTGCATTACATTCAGTATTGTCATTTAAGCACTTAATATGGTTGTTCTGATTACTGTTTTTGCTCGTTGTAAAATATGTACTAATACCCTTCATTTCCAGTAACTAGAATCAGTTTAATCTACTGAGCCACCTAGTTGAGCGCATATAGTTTTTTATTGGTAATGCAATGTGTAATGCTCCTGTGGGAAACTGATATTAAGTGTTTCATAATGACATGGTGGGGCGGAAGATGCTAATTTACAGTTGAGTGGTGAAGCTGAAAATAAAAGTAAACATTAGGGATGGCACATTCTGCACTACAGTTGCTGAAACTGTCAATGCTTTTTCCAAGTGGCATGAATGGAACTGTCAGACGCAAATTGGGTTTTGTTAGTATTTTACATGATTGTTTCCACAGATTCCATAAGAGGAGGAGAATGAGAATCGTAAGAAGTTTTTGCAAGCAAATTTGCTGACAAATCTTTGAGTGTAAATGAGATGATCATACGCACAATATATGTCGTGATTGAAGACAGGTGTGTGTGGTGGTTTTTTTTTCCCACTCACTATAAGTGGTGGACTGAGAGTCATTAATAATGTTATCATGTTCAACAAAATGAAAAATTAAAGTGGACAGTGATATTTGACTTCAATCTTAACAGCTGAAGACCAGTTTAAATAGGGATATGTTTTTAGATATTGAGCAAACCCTGTAAATTCAAATGTTTTTGAACACCAGAAAGTTACAGCTACAATGATGTGGTGTCACAAATGTGATATAGACATATTGTAGATAATCAAGAACAGTTTCTCTTGTATGTCCGTGAAGACAACCACTCCCCTCTCCTCCCTACCATCCGTAACAGTACACTATACACACTGTCTTTAGCACAAGAATTTTATTTGAGAAGTTAAAATGTATTTTTTGTTATTACTGTTGTAGTCCTGAAAATACCATTTCAATCAGTTCCCAAAAAGTGATTCACTAGATAATTGCTCAAGACATCACAATTTCTAAGAACCTTAAATCTGCATAACTTGGCAACGCTGTTGATCATAGGGATAACAAATAAGTAGTCTCCATTTGTTGAGAAGTGGAGAAAACATGAATGTGATGCAGATCTGCAACAGAGATAGTCAAATGTTGGATGACCTTTGACATGAAATGAATGTGGCATTTTTCTACTTGGGCTTTATTTATTTTTTACACTTCTTTGTTCCAGAACTAGTTTTATCTTTTTTAAGTCATTACTGAGT
The DNA here is from genome assembly GCF_023898315.1 of Schistocerca nitens. Taxonomy (NCBI): domain Eukaryota; kingdom Metazoa; phylum Arthropoda; class Insecta; order Orthoptera; family Acrididae; genus Schistocerca; species Schistocerca nitens. The sequence continues at coordinate 867,189,562 of NC_064616.1, forward strand.
TAGAAAAAGGTGGCATTTTCATATATATGGCACCTTTTGCCAGCTGAACACTCAATAGTGACTTAAAAAAGTGGAAGCTAGTTGCATAACGAAGATAAACTTTAAATAAATACAGCCTAAGTGGAAAAATACTGCATTAATTTATTCTCTGTTGGTCTATTGTGGACAGGGGACATCGGCTAGTTAAGTAATTGTCAACTTCAATGAAATTTACCAACAGCTGTATAATTAAAGATGTTATTTTATCTTATTTTGAAGGCTACCAGTTTCAGCATTTCATTATGCCATCTTCAGATCCCATATGCATATCTCCAAATACATGAAAATGTCATATACAGCCATGAATCACTGGGTGTCGTGAATTCAATCATTACAGTAGTGATTCATTCGTAGATTTGTGGCTGTGTTAGCCACTATGAAGATGATGATTGACTGTAATCGTTATTGCTTAATGTAGCAATGTCGTAGAAGTAGTGTATTCTGTGGTATGTAGTGTTCAGTGTGTCGGTAGCAAAGGCAACTCTAAGAAGAGACTTCTGACTGTTCAGTTAGACTTCTTGTAATGTCTCCATATGGCATTCTAACTGAGGAGAAAGTAGCAATATAGGCACTATGAAATAACCACACTACTTCATTTTTCTCTGTGACAGAACATGTTTTTGAAAGAGCATCTATGTAACACAAACCAGCAAGACAGTAGTTAAGAATTGTCAGTTTCGAGATTGTGCCGTAATATGAGAGACGTATCCTGCTAGAGTAATTTTTCTTTCAAGCATGAGCTGCTATGGACTACATTTATTTCAACTGTTTCTCCTTTCTTTTCTTCCACATTTCTCATTGTTTCTCTCTTCTTTCTTCTTTGCAAGTGACTCCAATCTCATTCTTGAGTTTTCAGGGAAATCTTTGTAGTTCAGTAATTTACTGATAAGTGACAGCCCTTTCTACTCCAGGTGTTATCCAATCCAGCTAGAATGTGTTTATTAGTTCTTTAATTACAGTTACCTATGGAAGATAGTTGTATTAGTTAATGCACTGTCTGTGTAAATTAACTGAGTAGTACCATTTTCAGTCTTCTTTTGCACTGAGGGAATATTATGTTTTCTTCTTAATAATTACTATCAAAATGAGCTGACAGTTGATTGAATTATGCCATATACATATTATTGTCTCTGTACTTCCAAAGGTCTTCTTGTGCAGCAGTAAAATGTAAAAGTAGTATGAGTTTATCTTTGAGGTTTTAATCAATTTCCGTATTTTCCATTTTGTGTACATCACAGTTATAGCTCTTGATTATGTCTTAATCTTTGTCTTTTATGTGCAATACTACAACTGAATCTTTTTCTTGTCTTCTTTACAGAAGTGAATCATTTAATTGAGTGTTGTGGATAATTAGCTTTAAATTGGTGCAAAAAACAATGCATTATACTGTGAAATGGCCACCATGCAGCATGCTTGTGCAGTTTGTGCATTAACTCTTTGCAGTATGCACAACCTTAGGAAATTAATGGACCACTGTGCAAACTATTTCATGTCTGTTAGTTCGTGGGAAATAAAACAAAAAAGTTCAGTCTTTTTAATTACTAAAAATTATGTACAACTTGGATTTATTCACCAATATATTATGTTACACTGGTGTGAGTGCTTAAAAGTGATACAGGCATCACTGGAATAACAGGGTGTACTTTCAGCATAGTTGAGGTAATCCAAATGTAATTTGAGTTTTCGTAGGAAAATAGTTGTGCTCCAGTGCTTTTATCAAGTAGTACGTTAGTTCTTAGGCATCCTCAGACATTACCCATTTCTCAGTCCAGTAATGGTGTAGCACTTTCATTTCTGTAGTATTTAAGTTACAACAAAACTTAATGCTCAAAGTTACTGGCAAGAAATAAACTTTTCTGGTAATTTGATAAAAAGATATGATGAACATTAGAATTTTCCACAAAGTAGTATAAAAGTTATGCATAATTTTATTTTGTAACTTGTACACTGAACAGTAACAGATAGTATCATTGCCAGTGACCAGTATATGTGGAAAGTTATCTGGTAATGAGCTGAAAATGATGTGTTTTTGGTTGAATTGCTCTCAAACTAAGGAAGAGCATTTACTGGCATTAGAAATTATATTTTTCAGTAAATGAAGTGCTTGAGTTCCACATGTTTCAAACAGCAGGACTCTAGGAATGCTGTTTTTGGTATGTTAAGTAACTTTGTGTAGTTTTCTATATTCTCGGTTTTCATGCAAATCTTATCCAGAGAAGTAATTAGGTAGCAGCTTGCTGTGTGAAATAATTTTTCTCTCTGGTAAAAACATCATTGTTTAGTGGTGATATCTCCTGCACTAAAACTAACTACTAAAATTTGTGACCACTTAAAAATTTTACTAAAATGTTTAGTTTTAAAATAACATCATTTAACTACTATATTTGTGTTTGGCTTTTTAGAAACTGCAGATAGTTTTGTTTTTAAATGGGTGAGATAAATAATTGGAAGCTAACATTGTACACAACATGTGTAATATTGGTTGGTCATGAATGATGGATGAGCATTTATGATAAAAAATATTAACTCAGAGCACACATTTTCTGGCAAAGTTGTTATGAAAATGTTAATCATACATATCTTGATTCTGTCTGTTGAAATATGTAGGATCAGTTAGAATTCTGACAATGCCTCTGTGTGTGTGTGTGTGCGCGCGCTAACTTCAGATTATCAATTATGGCACAGATGTTACTTCTTGTGGAAATAACTGTAAACATTACTTACTCAAAATGTCATTTTCAAATTCTAAAATGCTTTTCCATCAATACATATTTTCCCTGCATTTGCTGTCTTGTAAGTTAATGTGGGTTTTATCACAGCTGTATGTATTGCATCACACTTCACTGAACTGGTACATCAGATATATAATTTGTACTTTTGTCTGTTACATTTTAGATAAAATAACACTTTTCACCATATTATCAGTTAGCTTACAGATGCATGATTGCCACTTTTACTGTTGTGAATCTCCAGTTTGTGGTGCATGGCTACCCTGCTCCCCAGATCTAATGGGCTGCTTGTGCTGTTTTTGCGTTACAGTTGCCATTGACCTGATAGTTCACCACATCTGGGATATATTACATGGCGTGGTGAACCGAAGATGGGCTAGCTCTAGCTCAAGCTCAGAAAACCTTAGCAGGTAGATTTGCTGCATGATTTGAACATTCCAGGGCATATAACATATGAACCTTTGGCAGTGTCCATGTATAATGGTATCCAGCCATGCACTCAATAATATTTTAAAATGCTTTGGTTCTGCCACACGGACTTGGTATTTTACTGTGCCACAAAATTATTATAGTCAATAAAAGTTCTCAAAATAAATTATTTTTCAAGGATGTCACTTAACTGTTTGTTCAGTGTTACAAATGCATGTCTAGTGTGGCAGACACTATTCCTAACCTTATGTGAGGCAAGAATGTAAAATTGGGTTATACTAAGCAAAGAAGAAAAAAAAGGGAATTGTACAAGATACACAAGATTTGATTATGAATCTTGATCTATATGGTTCTCAGTATTCATTTCTTGCCTCATATAGACCTGCTGGGTGCTTTACTTTAGACTAAAAGTTATTTAATAAATCATTGAATAGTATTTCATCAACAAACTAGAAGCACATTATTGACTTTTGACTTTTTGTTGTCTTATTTGTATTATTTAATTAAATATTCATATTTAATTACTGTGTCGTGCAACTGTGTCATTCTGTATATATTCCAGAAGCATAAAGCAAGTAAAGTTTTTGTATTAATGTGTATTTCTTGCACAAAGATACTTTTATTTGTTGTTCATGTTTAGTTACTCTTGTAGTATGGTACATAATTTAATTTTTGATGCTGCAGGAATATTATCAGGTAAACTAAACTATTTTAAATAGTAAGGCTGTGAAATAGTATCAGTATTTTACTGTGACTGATGAAATGTTACTTTGATAGCATATCTTGGAGAAAAGGTAATTTCAAGTTGTTTCAGAAGGTCAGCTGTATGTGTGTAATATGTACATTTGTAAAACGGAATGCTTTGAACGGTCCTCTTCCTGTACACTTGGGAACTATCCACTGATTATGTTGTGCAGGAGGGAAATATTGTTCTCAAGGACTGCCTCTCTTTCCATAAAAGTGTGAAAATGAAATGTTTATTAATTGCACTATTGTACTGTAGTATTGATATGAGAGGTTATCTGCAGGATTTGTTTGATGGGAAAAATCACATCTTGGATATGACTCTGTGAAAATCAGAATGATTTTCACTTGTAACATTTATTTCCTTTCTGAGATCTGTATGTTCTGTATGATTCGTACCTGTTGTTTAAAATTGATGACACCATTATCTGTACGTAGATAATGTCAAAACATTTACACTCTGCGAGTGTTTTGTGACAGTCTTCCTTTTAATAAATATGAACAATATCATAATTTGAGCCAGTTGCTAAGCACTAATAAGAACACGAAGAAAACCTTCTGTATATCGTCAAATCCTTTTTACATTGTGAGTTTACTAATGTTTACTGTTCTGCTTTGTCATAACGGTTTATCATTATTCAGATGCACATTAGTCAATTCATTCCGTGTTATGATATTTGTAATTGTGTGTGCCTGAAAATAACATTAGTATGGACATGTAGTAATACAATAGATGTCTGTTAAACTCCAAAGCCTACCTGAACGAGGTTTGCAATTTGTGTGTAGCAGAGGGAGATTAGTCATGTGTAAATAAATTGTAATTCATTGAGTGCACTATATTTGTGTGATTCATTATGAACAGTTTATAAGCTATCTAGTTTGTACTTTTGGATGTTATTGACACTAGGGGAAGAAGAAAAAATCAGAAACAGAAAATATTTGGTCCTGAGAAGTAAAAATTGCGTACCTCTAAATTCACTTAGCAATTACTGAAAAAAAAAAAATCATACAGATTCTGCTACACTGTCTGTTTCTCTAAGTTATAAGTTTTTGTGTAGGGAGGAAAAAAATACAAAGCTATAAAAGTTGTTATTTTGCTGCAATAACTGCCTGTATCATCAGTATCTCATGGTTTTCACAATTTAAATGGTGCTCAGAATGCTGCAGAGATTTTTTAGAAACTTAAGGATCCTTCAGCTGTTATATCAGTGCTGAAGAAACAAATCAGAGCTGCAGTTCTTGTCACCATAACTTAAACAAATATTTGTGAGTATTCAGTATTTTTTATTGAGGTTTTGACATTCCACTTGTGAGACTGAGTTTTGATTTGGATGTACTTAAAATGTGGCTTTGTATTTTGAATAAACAAGTAAGAGCAAAATCTCATTTTTAATTTCCTTCCTGCCCTCCCCGACTATGTGCTCAATAAACTCTGTCCATGAACTGTCTTTTTCTCCATCTTCCTGTACTCGTTCTGCTATTCCTTTTATTCCTTCTATATTGTTTTTTTGTTGTGGTTTCCTTCCAGTGTTGTGATCATTACGCACATGGAAGTGTTTTTTGCCCTCTATATGAAAGGCATAATTTGAGTATCTGACTTTGTGTGAAATGTTGCATGTCAAAAAATACCAGCAACTTTTTTATATAATAGTTATATTACAGGTAGCAAATAAAAAGTAGTAATTTATTAGTTGTTTTTGGTATGATGAGTTAATGGTTAAAAATGTTGACAGAGAAACAGAGATATTTTTTTTTTGAGAGGGGGGAGAGGGGGAGGCAAAAATGTATGTGGAGGCTCCTTAGTTAATTGGTAGAAGCCCTATAATTTCATTTCATTGAATGGTGACAGCCATAGTAGGTCCTAAATGGTGGGGTAGGTCATAAAGTATACAATCTTCAATGCCTCTGAAAGTTATGTTTTATTAAGGGTCCAATTTATTCAAGTTGTTGGATAGGACTAAAATGTAGAAGTGGGTGCTTATTGCTATAATAGCTTCATATGATAAAACAATGGAAATATTGATAAATGATAATTGAATGCAATCATCTATTGTTAACACTGTTGTTTGTAATAGCAGTACTTTAGCATTACTATGTATGATGATGTAGAATGTGGGAGATGGAAGGAGGAGAGAAAATGGATGAAGCAGAGCCAGTACAATGGAGTGTAGAGAATATTCATTGAAATAGGAGAGAGAATTAGGAGAGGGGGAGGGAGAGAACATCTTGTAACACATACTCTGTCTTTATTCCCTCTCTCAATTTATCATTGTGGTGCTTGCAGAGTGGTTGCATACTGGACTTGCATTTAGAAGAACCACTTATAAAATGCCACTCACTGCCCTGTACCACACAAGGATAGTGTGGCCAACCTCCATCACTATAAGTTGAGACAAAATTGACTGTATTCTAGTTATGTGGTGGGTGCGTGTTTTATATGTTCAGCGATCTTGTTTTGATTGAATGATGATGTGAATAGTTCATAATGAAGTGCATACTATATTGCATGTGCAAATGCAAGAGCTTTCCAACATCAAACCAGAAATATTACAGATAGACAAAGAAGAAACAGTCTCGTTCACTATTGTTCCTATTAAAATTTGATTTGCTGTCTTCCTGTGAAGTGCTTAGTGTCCATTACACGTTACTAACACCAGTTACCCAAGAGTAATTGTATGTACTAAAAGGCTTGCCACTTGTGCAGATTTGTACTAGTTCTTTTGGTGTAGAAGGAAAAGAATGGGTATGGATCCAGAATTGTGAAAAAATATTTTGTACCATCAGTTGAGGATGTGACAGCTCTGTGAAGGAGTTTTACAAGAAACAAATGTTCACCTCAGTAACTCGCAATAGTGTGTGTAATATAGCATGTTACAATCTAATTCTGATTTTGTGGAGGGTAGAACACCAAGAATCTTTTATATGTGAATGTCACCACAATAGATTTTGTGGTCACTTGTCTCTCAAATCCTGTGTCTAGCCCGTTACACTTTTCTGTTTCCTACTTTTTTGTTGTGACCTCATCCCCTCCATTCTGTGATAAAACCCAGTTGAAATCCGTGTCTAGACATCCAGATTTTTCTCCAGTTTCCTTAAATTGCTAAAGGCAAATGCCAGGATGATTCCTTGAAACGGCACTGCCGATGTTCTTCCCCATCCTTTCCCTATCTCTAATGACCTCGTCGGCAACAGGACATTGAACTGTAATCGTCCTTCCTGCCTTCATGTCACCTGTTTGAGTAATACAGTACAAACACCCTTTGTTCACTTCTCAATGGACAGACCCAAAAAAAGTGTAAATTGCAGGAAAGTGTAAAATACAGGACAGCATAGGAAACACAAGAAGTTGTAGATTTTGTGCTTGTTGTTCTCTTGTTTACGAAGACTGCCAACTTAAGTGTTTTAGCCAATATTGTGTTAAAAGCTTTATTTATAGTACTTTTATATTTATTATCATTAATAAATCTCACATTAGAAAACAAATGTCTTTTTAGAGTGGTTTCACAAGAGACTTTATTTATGCCATTGGACATGATCAGAATTAAGAAGGAAATATTTGCGTGTGTTTGTGCGTGTCTGCATTTGGCCACTGCCTTTGCAATTATCACGTTTCCACTGTGACACAGCTGTTATTTTTGCTGGCTGCTTGCTTGTGATGTGTGGGTCATTGCTCTGATTCCTACAGTTATTTGTCTCTGAGCATTTGCAATTTCAGGAAGGTTCTGAGGCTTATTTATGTATGGAATATTGGAATTTACTGGAAAATTCAATGTATTTAGAATACACCTGAGGAAGGCAGTTCAGCTACAACTTTACATTCATGTGTGCACAGTACATATGTTTTCAAGTGTGAAGTGTTAGCTCTTATTGACTAGCCTATTCTCATAACTGATATTTAATTCCAGATTCTACAAGACAATATTGGATAGGTTTACAGTGTGGTTGGGAAAAAGACCAAGAAATGTCTGTGAACCTACCAAGGGTGCTGCAGCACTTGCACATAATGGCATCATACCCTGTGATTCTGACAAGGGAACCTCCCCCTCGCACCCCCCCCCCCCCCCCTCAGATTTAGTTATAAGTTGGCACAGTGGATAGGCCTTGAAATACTGAACACAGATCAATCGAGAAAATAGGAAGAAGTTGTGTGGAACTATGAAAAAATAAGCAAAATATACAAACTGAGTAGTCCATGTGCAAGATAGGCAACATCAAGGATAGTGTGAGCCCAGGAGCGCCATGGTCCCGTGATTATCGTGAGCAGCTGCGGAACGAGAGGTCCTTGGTTCAAGTCTTCCCTTGAGTGAAAAGTTTAATTTTTTATTTTCAGACAATTATTATCTGTCCGTCCGTCCAATGCGAGGTAGTATGGGGACGCTACACCTAAACAAACATCGTAACAAAACATATGTTTTCACAGAGCACAGGCAAAACTGTGCGACTGTGAAACTGTTGCAGTTTATGTGACAAACTCTTATGTTTTCGTAACTTTTTTGGGAGTGATTATCACATCCACAAGAAAACCTAAATCGGGCAAGGTAGAATAATCTTTTTACCCATTCGCCAAGTGTACAAGTTAGGTGGGTTGACAACATATTCCTGTCATGTGACGCACATGCCGTCACCAGTGTCGTATAGAATATAACAGACGTGTTTTCCTGTGGAGGAATCGGTTGACCTATGACCTTGCGATCAAATGTTTTCGGTTTCCATTGGAGAGGCACGTCCTTTCGTCTGCTAATCGCACGGTTTTGCAGTGCGGTCACAAAACACAGACACTAAACTTAGTACAGTGAACAGAGACATCAATGAACGAACAGACAGATCATAACTTTGCGAAAATAAACCTTTCACTCGAGGGAAGACTTAAACCAAGGACCTCTCGTTCCGTAGCTGCTCACACTAACCACGGGACCACGGCGCTCCTGAACTCACACTATCCTTGATGTTGCCTGTCTTGCGCATGGACTACTCAGTTTGTATATTTTGCTTATTTTTTCAAAGTTCCACACAACTTCTTCCTGTTTTCTCGATTGATCTGTGTTCAGTTTTTCAAGGCCTATCCACTGTGCCAACTTATAACTAAATCTGAGGGGGGTGCGATGGGGAGGTTCCCTTGTGAGGAACTTTGAGCATTAGTATTACTCGACAAAAGTGAACTGTAGATCTGGCTGTAGTGAGAACTAACTTAATCATGTGACGAGATACAGCATATTCCAATTCAAAGTCGTGCACATTAGCTCGCTGTGCAAGCATAAAAAGTGATCACAGAAAATATCTGTGTGTGCAAGTGTGAGGGAATGTTAAGTGAATGTTGACAAGTGAAAGTTAAATAAGTCAATGCTGAGTAGAACAAGATTTAGATATCTGTTCCAAATTGGAAGAAGCAAAATGCACACAGTAAATATTTCATTAATGATATGGGTTTATGTATTATTAGGAATTTTTTTTTTTAACAGTACCAGGAGTTTGCAGAATTGCATTTCTGGGCTAGCAAACAAGCAATGAGACAACTTGTTCCAGCTGTGGAATTTGGTTATAAAAGAGTCGTTATGTCTGATTGAGAGGCCATACTTGTGAAAAGGCATATTACATTAATTTTTACACAGGAATAAAGCATCAGAATTAAAGCAACCAGTAGTTTATTTAGAAGAAATGTGCCTTCATATACATTACACTGCGAATAAATATTGGCTAAGAGACACTGTGTGAAAGGTGCTGCTGACAAAAATGCCAATCAGTTTATCATTGTGGTTCATATAGGCAAGTGATAGTTTTATTCCATGTTCACTTCTCTTATATAACAGCAAAACTTCGAGATATCATACAGAAATGGACGGAAAAGTTTTTTTTTTTTTTTTTTTTTTTTTTTTTTTTTTTTTTTACATATAGAGAAGAAAATCCCAACTCCTCTAACCTTCTATTTATTCCATTGGCAACATTTTGCAAGAAAATGATTCCCCTGCTACTGCTGCCATGCTATCTAGTCCTCAGTTCCGTAGAACTGCAAAGATCTATAAGATCTGGTTAAGCCTCGCACTTCAAAGCCAGAAAAAAAGGCCAATGCTTTTGCTGCTAATCAATAAAACTTGTGTGTCACGTAGCTTTGTGCAAACCATTCAATGTGATGCTACTTAGGTGGGGTGTGCATCAGTCTTGCTGCTTTTATGTTCAAGCAGCTTTTAATTTGGCCTCACGAGATTGAGTGGACCTCGTTCCAGACCTTTACACTGTGAAAAATCTGGGGTTGTCACAGGGTATTGAACCCAGGAACTCCACACCACCAGTCAAAAATGCCGATTGCTAGAACAAGAGAGCTACCTACTTTAAATGTTGTGACATTAGCTTTTGATCCTGTGGAATTAGAACACTAGAAAAGTCGTAGGTCATGTAAAAAAAGTGTGTGATATTTACTGGAGAAGAGATACTTTGAATATTGAGGAAACAGAAAATGCAATAAAATTAGTCAGCATGGATACAAACACAGTCAACATTATCATGGAAACAAATTGATAAACACAGCTGAAAATAATAGTGATATTGCCAGGGAAGGTAGTCTTATGGATATTGCCACTTGCCATTGAAGTGTCATAAGCAGCATAGGTGAGATATCCTATACATTTTGTTTCCATTTTTGTTCTAAATGGGCATGTCACTCAATGGCACATACAGACTTGTAGAATATGACAGTGCTCCACCTGTAAGACTACTGGAATGTATGCGATTATTACATCTACTACCTGCTTTTTGGGCATAAACATGACTGTGTTTACCATGGCCATGTATTAAGTTTACTCTGCCTTTCTCCTGTGTCGTAATGCAAAGGTGTTACCTGGCATTTGCAGTTTCATGGAGATGGTGGTTAATAAGCAGTATACCAAGTGCCACAGGTTTACATATCAGTTATTTCCAATTCATACAGTGAAACAAATCTTAAAAACAAGCTTATTAAAGGTTATATGAAATACTCTCGGTGTTTGTAGCCTTTCCAATCAAAATAATATAGCATTCGATGGCCTACATCAGAACAATGGTCAGTCATCATGCTACCAGAATCCAAGTGGTCCTTGTCAGAAACAGTTGTAGCTCTGTATACCACTGTATTTAAAATCGTTTTAGGCTGGTCTTTGAAACGTCTGGGTACTGAGATACACTGATGTGACAATAGTCATGTGATACCTCTTAATACTATGTCAGACCTCCTCCTGCCCAGTGCAGTGCAGCAACTCAATGTGGCATGGACTCAACAAGTCGTTACAAGTCCCTTACAGAAATAATGAGCCATGCTACCTCTGTAGCTGTCCATAATTGCAAAAGAGTCTCTGGTGCAAGATTTTGTGCGTGAACTGACCTTTTGATTGTATCCCATGAATGTTCAATGGGATTCATGTCAGGTGATCTGGGTGTCCAAGTCATTGGCTCGAATTGTCAAGAATGTTCTTCAAACCAATCGTGAACAATTGTGGTTGCATATAAATTGCATCATTATTTGGAAACATGAGGTCCATGAATGGCTGCAAATTATCTCCTAGTAGTCGAACATTACTGTTTCCAGTCAATGATCGGTTCAGTTGGACCAGAGGAGCCAGTCTATTCAATGTTAACACAGCCCACACCATTATGGAGCCACCACCAGCTTGCACACTGCCTTGTTGGCAACTTGTGTCCGTGGCTTCTTAGGATCTCTGTCACACTCAAACCCTACCATCAGCTCTTACTAACCGAAATAAGGGCTCATGTAACCAGGCCACAGTTTTCCAGTCATCTAGGGTCCAATAGATATGGTCACAGACCCAGGAGAGATTCTGCAGGCGATGTCGTGTTGTTAGCAAAGCCACTCGCGTTGGCCGTCTGCAGTCATAGCCCATTAACACCAAATTTCACTGCACTGTCCTAATGGATACATTCATCGTATGTCTCACATTGATTTCTGCAGTTATTTCATGGAATAATGTTTGTCTGTTAGCACTGACAACTGTACTCAAATACTGATGCTGTCGATTCTTAAGTGCAAGCCGTTGACCACTGCATTGTCTGTGGTGAGAAGTAATGCCAGAAATTTGGTATTCTCACTACACTATTGACCCTGTGAATCTTGGAATATTAAATTCCCTTATGATTTCCAAATGGAATGTCCCATGCATCTAGCTCCTACTACCATTCCACATTCAAAGTATGTTAATTCCCATTGTGCGACTATAATCACATTGGTAACTTTTTCACATGAATCACCTGAGTACAAATGGCAGCTTCACCAATGCACTGGTCCTCTATACCTTGTGTACGCAATACTGCAAGCTTTACAACTTTGCGTCTGCCATTTTTTTCTAAACATTTGATGGTTTAATGAAACAAATTGGTTACACATGTATCATTCAAAGTATTTTCCACCGTTGGCCACTTTCTCCCATCTTTCGGGCAGTGTACGAATCTCGTGTCAAAACAATTGTTCATCTTTTGAAGCGATCCACGAATCTATCCAATTTGTGACTTCATTATGAGATCAGAAGTGTTGGTCAGCCAGACCATGTGCCATTGATCTAAACAGGTGACAGCCAGAGGGAGCAATGTCTGGAGAATATGGCGGATGGGGTAGGACTTCCCATTTTAACGTTTCCAAGTATGTTTTGACTACTTTGCAACTTGAGCTTTGTTGTGCTGCAAAATCACTTTATCGTGCCTCTCGCTGTATTGCGACCATTTGTCTTTTAATGCTCTGCTCAAACACATTAATTGCATTCAATAATGAGTACCTGTGATTGTTTCACTTGGTTTTAACACCTCGTAGTACACGACGCTGAGCTGGCCCCACCAAATGCAGAGCGTGATCTTGGAGCCGTGCATATTCGGTTTGGCTGTCTATGTGGAAGCCTGACCAGGATATCCCCATAATTTTTTGCATTTAGGATTATCGTAATGAACCCATTTTTCATCACTGGTCACAATACGATGCAAAAATCCCTTCTGTTTTTGCCTCTGAAGCAACTGTTCACAAACACACAAACGCCGTTCAACGTCTCTTGGTTTCAGCTCACATGGGACCCAATTTCCTTCTTTCTGAATCATGCCCATAGCCTTGAGACATTTTGAAATGGCTGGCTGCGTCACTCCCACTAATCGTGCCAATTCTTATTGAGTTTGATGCGAGTCTTCACTCAGCAATGTCTCCAATTCTGCATCTTCGAAAACATTCTTTCTTCCACCACTATGCCGGTCTACGACGTTAAAGTCGCTGTTCTTGAAGCGTTGAAACCACTCACGACACGTTCTTTCACCAATAGTGTCCTTACCTTACGTACTAGAGAGCATTCGGTGATACTCAGCCGCTGTTTTCTTTATATTGAAACAAAACAGTAACACCTCCCACAAATGACAAGAATTAGGGTCGAAACTGACATTTTCAGTCAAGAACGACTTTATGATGCACACACAAATCAACTAACGTTTGAATGAGGTTATGTTGACTGAGGTGCAAGCTAACTGCCTGATGTCTGCGATCTGTTTCTTTCAACCGCTACTTACCATTGCTGCCACCTATCGGCAAATGGCGGAAGCAAAGAGCAAAGTTGTACACCTTGTATCACCATCCGTATATGTGCGTATCACTATTCCGTGACTTTTGTCATCTCAATGTATTCTGTAATCAGGCATTTGTTAATGTAATGATAGTTGATAATTTGCCTTGTTAGCATTTTATATAATGAAATCGCAACACGTGTCTTAGTTCTTTGACTTTATGTGTGTTTATTCCCATCTAATAACCACTGACATCTGTTGCCCCCAAGGTTTTTTTCTTACCAGAAATGGTTAGTACATTTTTTCCCCTCATTTTCGTAATCTCTGTTTGCTTCTTTGTCAGTTCTCGTGTTTATTCCACATTGCTGTATTGAAGGGTTCAATAATCTAGTTATTTGTACTTTTTCTGTGGCCAATTCTAAAAACTTGTGGTCCACCTATGCAAGGATACCTTGAAACCTAATGAATGTGGAAATTTTAATGTACACAGCATATTGAACATTTGCAGAAGCTCCAACCTGGAGGATGAGGATTTTTCATCCTTTACCTCAATGGCTCCAATTTTATGGTGCCAGTGAATTGTATTTCATACTTCCCTGCCTACTACATTCCTCAAGGAATGAAGTGCCCAGAGAATACATGGGAGCTGGATTTGTTGGCAGAGCTAGGAAAGAGCAAAGATGTCCTCCTCAAAAAATTTATGTTCTAACACATTTGGTGTCACCTGGACCCCTTGGAGCCATATAAGATTTTATATTACATTATCATTTATAATAATTAGAAATATAGATGTCATTATTCAATAAAGCTTTCAAATAACATCAGCACAAGTGAAACCAAAGTTGATTGTTTTATTCAATACTGGACCCCAGACATATTCATTTTACCTCATTGAGGTTTTGTTTATTTAGCCAACATTTATTACTTGTCAGAAGTTCTTAATCGTTTAACATGCTTCCTACCTGTTAATAATCCCCATGTTTCTTTTGACATAATATATTTTTTTAACCAATAAACTCACACACACAATTTTAATAACATCAGGCGATAATTGGTTCACAAGTCTGCAATGTTGACACAAGCCAGTGTTTAAAAGTTTGTTGATGTTTTCACCATATTGCACCAGTATGTGGTTCTGACATTAGGTTTTTTGTTGAAGGTTGACCTCTGGTTTATGATCATTATTTTATTTTTTTACAACTCACCACATTTGTGAAGAATTCTAAATGTTCTGTCTGTGACTAGTGGAGCATGCAAATAGTTATGAGGATTCAAGTACTTATGCACCTTTTTTTTAAATTAGTTGTTGTGTCATGAATAGTTATAGAAAACTTTATGAATTGGAGGATAACTTTTCCTGTAACTCGTTTATTTTGTCAGTAATTCCATGTTTTGGAGGTTACTGTTCTTCCTTTATCTATTCTTTAGAATAGTCATATCTTCTGAAAGCAACTTTCCTTCATCCAAGTACTGTAGCTCATACATGATCAACAACTCAGTTAGTCATATTTTCTGAATGGGATGGTGTGAGAAGATGTTTCTGGAGGTGTCAGTCAGTGTGAGATTATTTCCTGTGAAATCTACCCCCCCCCCCCCCAAAAAAAAAAACCTCCATCAGGTTTTGGAGTACCTATACGTCTAAAGATGGAATCTGTTCTGGTTTTCCAGTCTGTATTCTGTACTGTGTATAGCAATTTATACAGTTAAATGAAAATTCAGAGCACTCATTTCCTTCACGAGGCCATTATATAAAATTTTTATCTATGTAACCAAAACTAGTATCTTTAAACTTCCTGGCAGGTTAAAACTGTCTGCTGGAGCAAAACTCCATCGTTGAACCTTGCCTTTTGTGTACAGTGCTCTTCCTGATTGAGCAATCTAGGCACAATTTGTGATCTACCCTCTCAGATTGAATTCTCCCAGTATCTCTTTCCCATTCTTTGAATCATCATAGAAGTTTTTCTGTATGCATTGTGGGGCTAACATAACAAAACAGTGTGCATGCCATGTCAGAGTGAAAGATTCATTGTGGAAACAGTTCCTAAAATATGGCTAGGTCATTCCTCTGCGATATCCTGTCTTCCTGGAGTGCTAGACCCACAGGGTATGTGGAAGAAACTTCTGTGAAGCTTGGAAAGTAATATAGTAATACTGGCATAATTGAAGCTGTGTTAATAAAAAGCAAGGTTTCAGTTGAGGATGTTGGTCTGACACATTGTTTTCGATGTAATTCTGCTAAGTTTTAAAACAGTCCGTACCCCAGTACAGAGTGAAAGATTTGTTCTGGAAATATATTGTGCTTGGTTGTCAGAAGGGTTAATTAGTCAAAAATAATCAAGTAGAAATTCATATCACGACTGGGTTCCTGTAACCATGCCATCAGTTTTCTCACAGAATTTGTTGCCTCATTGAAAGTAAATTGTGATGAGGCAGTGTCTGATTTGATATGTTCTTGTGTGAAAAAATGCTATGACATCACCTGTTTCATGGGGCTCTAGTTAGTTAGTGGACAACATTAAAAGAGTTGTAATAAGCAGTTCAGCTGCTCTTGCCTATAGTAAAGTGTTCAAAATATTTATATTTCAAATCAATTAAAAACAGAACATTCAAAAATCTTTCTCCATAGCCTCTGACGTTCTCTCTCTGAGTAAGAGATGAAACAGGAAGAAAATTATGCTTTAGTCCATGGCATGTGTCCCAAAAATCATATGTCACCAAGAAAGTAAACACCAGCAGAGAAATCCTGCATTATATGATCAGAGACATTAGTGCTGTGTAAATGATGCGAGACTGCAGTTAAAAAATTGTCTCATAGCACATGTGTACACTGTCACTTTTTGAAGGTACGAGGACCACCCAGAAGATAAAGAATGTTTTGCCATACCAAGATACTCTTTCATAATAATACAGAAACTGAATTACACGTTTTGGCACATACTTTGTCTACTTTTCGACATAGTTACCTTGGAGATTAATGCACTAATCGTACCTTGGCACCAGTTTGCGTATACCCTCTCCATACCATGTGACCACCTGGCTATTCAACCAGGTCATGACAGTGTTATTCAAGTCCTCATTATTTGCAAAGTGTTTACCAGCAAGGTGCTTCCTCAGTTTTGGAAACAGGAAAGAGTCTGACTGTGCCAGGGTCCAGACTGTAAGCAGGATGCTCAAACATGTCCCACTGGAATGTCTCGTGCAGCTGGCCTGGGTGGCCGAGCAGTTCTAGGCGCTACAGGCTGGAACTGCGCGACCGCTACGGTCGCAGGTTTGAATCCTGCCTCGGGCATGGATGTGTGTGATGTCCTTAGGTTAGTTAGGTTTAAGTAGTTCTAAGCTCTAGGGGACTGATGACCTCAGAAGTTAAGTCCCATAGTGTTCATAGCCATTTGAACCATTTTGTCTCGTGCAGCAAAGCTTTTGTCTGTCGGGCAGTCAGTGGACATGCATTGTTGTGCAACAGAACAATTCCATGTTAGAGCTCGCCTCTTCGAAGGAGTCTGGCAAAGACTTCAAGGGTAATACAGTATGTATCACTATTGATTGCTGTGTTGGGTGGCTTCTGAGGCGACTGGGGATGACACCACTCCATAACCTGTTGCTCCATTGTGGGGATGGTATGAGAAACACATGTTTTGTCTCCTTTAACAATCTGGTCAATGAATGCATTGGCGTCCCATTCGTAACACTCCAAGAACACTAATGCAATACCTGTTCTTGTAGTTTTTTGGGAATCTGTGAGCATGTATGGCACCCACAGTGATTTCATTACACCTTCACCATAAATATTAACAAGTCTGCAGTGAATGTACAGGGTCTAATATTTCGCCCAGCAGAAAATTAATAACATCTCACACCTCACAGTTGGCAGGATTAAAAAATGGCACAGCCATGGTCACAGTTATCTCTGCTCTTACCATGTGATGAGATCTGACTTACAACCACATGAGGCAACTGAACACTAGAAATCAATGAGTGGCTGCCACAAGACAGGTGCACAGACTGTATGTATATATGGTGATCTTTGGAAGTTATATGTGCTGAAGTATTTGAGAAGATATTTACTCTTGTACTGTGTAAGGATGAAAGGTATGAAATCCAATGAGAATAAATTTCACTAGTCACTTAAAATATTTGTAATAATACAGTTTATGCAGATGATGAAAGGAATTTGTTGTTACATGATCATTTGACGCATTTGGTTGCATGCTCTTGGAATTGATAGTCTATTGGGACATGTGACTGAAGAAATGGAGCTTGGTATGGCATGCTGAAAAGTTGGGTCTTCTTTTTGTAACATTAGTTTTATATGTGTAATGGTGAGTGAAGTTGGCGAAGGTCTTAGTGATGAAGTGCACACTTGATGTTAACATAGATAACATATCATTCAAAAAATAATACCTAGATTTCATAAAATACTGCATACAAAATGAAGGAAATGCTTTGATCAATGTTGTAACCATAGTGTCAAGACCATATTTAGTGTATTGTACAGCAGCAAAGAAAATATGCTGACAACTCGTGAATTATTTCCATGACAGTTCTGTGCCCCTTGTGCAATGGAACATTTCCTTTCATCATCAGTAATGGGTGAATAAATCCACCCTGAATTCTCTCCTCTAGTAGTTGAGTACATATCTGATTGCAATGTGGTGGGCCCAGTTCAATTCCCAGTGCTGCCAGTGTTTTTCCTTGGTGGGAAGACTGGAACAGGATCTACTCATTCTTGTGGTGCCAGCTGAGGAGCTACTAGAATGAATAGTGTACCCGAGGCATGGGAAGCCAGCAGTGGTCTGGAGAGCAGTGTGCTGACCTCATGCCCAACCATACTGCATAAGAACGATGCCACATGGCAGAGGATGACACAGTGGCTGGTTGGCATTGTGCAGGCCTCTGGGCATGGTTGTGGATTTTAGTGTGTGTGTGTGTGTGTGTGTGTGTGTGTGTGTGTGTGTGTGTAGTTTAGTCTTGTATGGAAGTGAAACGTTGATGATAAATACTTCAGATGAAAACATAATAGAAGCTTTTGAAATGTGTTGCAGAATAATGCTGATGATAAGGTGGGCAGGTCATGTAACCAATGAGGAGGTACTGTATAGAATTGGGGTGACAAGAAATTTGTGCCATTACTTGGCTGAAAGAAGGGACTGGTCGATAGGACATGTTCTGGGACATCAGGGGATCACCAATTTAAGGGATCACCTATTTAGTATTGGTTGGAAGTTTAAGGGGGGGGGGAATTGTAGGGGGAGACAAAGAGATGAATGCAATAAGTAGGTTCAATTGGATGTAATTTGCAGTAGTTATTCGAAGGTGACGATGCTTGCACAGGACAGAATAGTGTGGAGAGCTGCTTCAAACCATTCTTCAGACTGAAGACCACAATAAAAATAATAAATAAAAAAAAGAAAAACTGAAGCTGTTGCTACCATCGTTGATACACTAGAATAGAAAGTGTCACATTGTGTGCTTAGTGCAAAAAGCAATGGTGAATTTATGAGTTTATCTTTTTTTCTTAAACATTGTAGCCGACTTGTGAATTGTTTCTTTCCCACAGTTGGGACAATAAGCATTAGAGAAAAGCATCAAATTTTCAAAATTTTACTAGTAGAGCACATAAAGTATTTTGTATGAAATCAACACCGATGAAGAGCACATGCGTATTATACAAATTCTAAGTTTCATATCTTATCTTTCACAGATATTTAAATCAGTCCTTTTCCTTATGCATCAATGCATATTATAAAACTGGAGGAGAGTGTGAGAGTGTTTCAACCAGACTTGGTACACATGTCACTTACTTTGGGGAAATCATTGATGGTAAGAACTAGCTACCTATTAAAGGGGTGGGGGGTGAAAAAGTAAAGTAGCCCATGACATGTGACTACCCATAGTTTAGTCATCCAGTATTTGAGAATGAGAGCACTTGCAACAAGCTTTACACATAATTTCAAACCTTTGCAGAACTTTTTCTTGCCGCTGAACTTCCCACAAAACATGGAAGGAAAAAAAGTTTATTATTTACTACATTTTTGCTCTTCATATAGTAAAACTGCTCCAGGAACCATGATGTTTTAATATATTACTTCTATACTACTAACTGTATCTGCGACACATTTTGGAGACAGCATTCACATATATCACTGAATGTACCAGAAAAATTGTACCATTGTATGACACACAGTTCAGGAGATATGATGTCATAAACACTAAGATGCATGAAAAACTGCTGTATCATGGAAGAGGTTTAAATTTATTACTTCATTGCTACTAATTCTATACACAGCACTTTACAGAGGGAGTAAAGGATGATGATGTATGTCACATAGTGCAGGAGATATGTCATAAACACTGAAGTGTAAGAAAAGCTGCCACATAATGCATGATGTTTTAAGTTATTACTTCTTTACTTTTAATTCTGTTCACAACTCATTTCATGTACAGTAACCACGTATATCACTGGATGTATCTGCAAAATTATGTCATTGTACAGTATATAATTAAGAAGACATGGTGCATAAACATTGAGCTGTGTGAAAATGAAACTGCAGGGCAAAGTTCACTAGAAATACAGCTTAAATACGTGTACAAATACATGTGAAATATGTCTAAAATATATTTGAAATGAGCGTATATGGGTAAAGCCATGGGTGAAAAAGCTCATCCTAAACACCTGGAATGATTCCAATCAAATCTGGTACACGTATTAGTTACAGTCTGGAAAGAAATACTGTGTGTGTAAGAACCACTAACCTCTTTTTGGGGTGAGCATGATAATGTGGAGAGAGAAGAGGTGAGGAGGAGATGGACAGACAGTGGGAGGGGGAAATGGTCAGAGAGAGAGAGAGGGGGGGGGGAGCGGAGGAGATGGACAGAGACAGGGGGAGGAAGAAATAGGGGAGGAGGAATTGGATAGAAAAAGGGAAAGATGAGGAGATGGGCAGAGAGAGTGGGGTGGAGGAGATGAACAGAGAGGGGATGAAGGAGGAGATAGACAGAAAGAGGGTAGAAGAGGAGGGGGGGGGGGGGTGAGTAGAAGCTGGACTATACTCAGCTAAAGAGAGAGAGAGTGTGTGTGTGTGTGTGTGTGTGGTGGTTGACAGCTGAATATTAATCTGAAGTTTGGGGCTATTGCTCTTATATAACTTGTTGCCTGTGTAAAGCTAGGGGATCCATACATCCTCTATGAATCCATTTGAATTAGTGTCAGACTCTTTCCCTCTTTCCAGGTTGTTAAGGAGAAGTCAGACATGCAACACTGAAGATGCATGTGACAATGCTAGTAATACATACATATTCACACACAAAGATGTGAATGTGTATATGTTAACTGTTGTTAATAACATACACAATACACTCAAATGTTTGCTGGCAGATAGGTAATAAATTTCTCAACATCCATACCTTTGTAAGCCAATGCATACACTTTTTCGCTCCACATTAGCTTCTGCAGGTCAGATTTCTGCACGGATAATAAAAAAAATGAGGTTGACTTAGTTTGAGAGGTACTCCTTTAATATTTCTCTTTTTGTGATCCTCCACAGGAGTCCTACAATAATTACTGTCAATGATAGCTTGTGCATAATGAAATATTGGTTGAGGTTAGTGTGTGTCTGATGCGGGTAGTGTTATGACATCACTAAAGGCATATGACACCTTGTTGGATGGCTGTGAGTCTTATGCCAAATCTCACTCCAGACAGGGTGCAGTATTTCATTTATTCAGTTTAGCTGAGGTAGATACATGGAATGAAATGTACAAAAAATGTAGAACCATCCAGTAACACAAAATACCTGAAAGAAAACTTGTACAATACACTAAGAGGCAAAAAACTACATGAGCACCAAAATTGTAAGTACATAGAACTTAAAAATACAAAAAGCTGCATTTTCAGTCTCTATTTCATCTCATTCAGGATGATAATCTCTGACTGAAGGAAGAAGGAAAATTATTGCTTGCTGTCCTCTCAAAAACAAATGTTTTAGAACCAAAGCACAAAAACAAATCTATTAGAATCAAAGCACAAACTCTTATTGGGGAAAGAAATCAGCTGTGCCCTTTTCAAATGAATCATACTGGTATTTGCCTTTAGGAATGTAGGGAAACAACAGAAAAAGTAAACCTGGATAGCCACATGGTGATTTGAATTTTCATCCTACTGAATATGACTGGATACGCCCAACAGCTTAATGAATGCTCACCTGTACTGACGGTCTGTGAGGCCAGTGCCAGCTTTTGCATTTCACCCATGTTAACTTCATTTACTTAAATCTCCTCACTACAAAAAAGAAGAGAAGATTAAGGTTTAATGTACCATTGATAATCAGGTCATTAGTGATGAAGCATAAGGTTGAGTTGATGAAGGAAATCAGTCGTTTCCTTTTCAAAGGAATCATCCTGCCATTTGCTCTATGTGATTTATGGAAATCACTGGAATCCTAAACCAAAACGACCTGGGGGGATTTGAGCAAACGTCCCCTATAATATGAGTCCAGTGTCTTCTGCACCACCTCGCTTATTTCCTCATAACAATGGAGGAATGCCACTTGCAAACACCCTTTCCTTTAATCTGATTGCTCAAAAATAGTGTGGTCCATAGAACAAAGTTTGAGGCACATTTGAACACTTCCTTAACTCATTGTCAAATACAAGACTAAATGACAGTCCACATGCTTCTATTATTTGTATACCCTTTGCAAGTGTTAGTTCTCAGTGAGACAATGACACTACCACATGTACTGTAGTATCCAGTGCAACAAAAATAGTTTCAATTTCATAGATGTGGAGTAGTATGGTTGTTCAGTTTACTTTTGAAGTAGGGCACAGTTTTTTTTCTGCTAGCTTCAGGATCCTGCTTATAACAACACAATGTCTTTACTTGTTCAAAAAATGATTATGATGTCACAGTGGTTAACTCTTTGACTGACAAAACTATATTGTCAATCGAGCAGCACCTTTTCCAGTGGCCTTTGTACAAGTACTAAGAGTTCTAATGCATTTTAATTGGCAATATTGCTCAAGTTGTCCACTGGCTAGGAACATTTGACAACCCCTATGTTTGTAGCATGGTATTTTGTCACCAAATGGCACATATGTGACAGAATGTACCAGAACTGCGAGCTCCCAGATGGCACAGTGTTTTTGTCAGTTTCATCCTAAATGTGGGAAGACTTTCATGTGGACTTTATTTGTTCACTCATATAAAACATTTACAGGTATTTTTACATTGATTCACATAAAGTTTTTATGCAGTGGAGTGTTTTAACAGCTTACTTTGTTTTGGAAATTTAAAGCAATGCCCACTGAATGATCAGAGCATTGGACTTGCAGGTGTTATGTACAAATAACCAACCATTTAGATTTTCTATCGTTCCCATAAGTTGATTGTGGTGAATGTTGGGATGACTTGTTTTTAAGAGGATGTAGATAACTTCCTTCACCATCTTTGTCATGTCTGAGCTTGTTGCTCATCTATAATTACCTCATTGTCAACAGAACGTTAAACTGTTATTTTCCCTCCTTGCCATAAATTTCTTCTACCAGCATACTCAGTCTGCATCCAAATGTTATTTCTATCTCTCTATACCCTGAGGAATACTGTGTTAAACTGGGTAGCAAAAATACTTGTAAAAATTGCAAGGCATTTGCATACCTTTGTAAGGTAATCATTATCTGTACTTCTGCTCCTGTTACTACTACATGCTTACTTAAACAATTTATGAAACTTACACTGGTCAACCCATTAAGTTCTGTTATGTTCTGGATCTGACATCCCCAACTGTAGCCTAACCTCACCCCATTGTTACCTCTGCTGCCACTCCACTCTTCTCACAAACATACCGTCTTGACTAATGTCACAGTTATTCATCTGTACAAGTTCCATATTGTAATACAAGGTGAATTTTACTCTTCCAACTTATGTTGTTTCCATTTCTGTTCATAATTTCAGCAGATTTCCACATATTCCCTGTCTCATATAAAGACTGATTTTAAAACTACATATTTTTTCCTGAATTATTTTAAATCTGTCGTCATTTCTGAAACTAATTCCTTCTGATAGATGACTAAGTATGACAAGCTCTCTTTTCTATGAGGTCTTTGCTCCAATAAATGCTTTTCATTTCAGGTATAAGTTATTTTTTCATGCCATACAGTAGTTCCATGAACAGATAGATTGTGGGCTATTGTACTAACTTTAACATCTTTATGGTCCATATCAATAAATGCTATCTAGTTATGCATACTTGAAAATTTCCTCTTCATGCACGCTGTCAACCTCCACATTGCTGCATATCAACTGCCATGTGCTGCTACTCATATTATTTTCTCTTCCACTGTGTCACCATACAGGGAGCATGGCTGTTCTTTCGTCGCCAGGTAACCCCATCTGTGTGCCCAACAGCAAATTGCAGTTGCACACCTTGCATGAATTTGTCCCATAAGCTCATCATTAATGCTGTGTTTTTTTTGGTTGGCTGATGTCATAAGTGTAACCACTAGGTTGATTTGTTTGTTGTGTGGTGGGCTTCACCCTTTCACTGTTATTGATCCATATTCATCTTTGTTGTATCACCTAGGGCATGTTCTCTTGTCATTATGCCATAGCAGTCCCTTTTTCCACTGCCACCTCTGTTATTCACTAGTGACTTCATTTATTTAACTTGCATGCCCCTCAAGGGACACCATGTGGATGTCTCACTTATATGTTGACGTGTGCAAAGCTATGTTTACAATCAGTGGTTGTTGCTGCATGAGTTTGTAGTAAAGGAACCTGCTCTGGTGATTCTGAGGTCTTGTGTGAATCTACTTGAATTTGCATCAGGCTGTAGCCAGCCTCTTACCCTCTGTGTAAAACTCTTCCCTTGTCCATGTAGGTAAGTGTCACATTGCTGATAAAACAGAAGTAATTACGACTTTTGCAAAAGGGCTGGAGCTGTGACAATTCTAAATTCTGTGAGGATTCCTTCTACATCTACATCTACATGATTACTCTGCAATTCACATTTAAGTGCTTGGCAGACGGTTCATTGAACCACAATCATACTATCTCCCTACCATTCCACTCCCGAACAGTGCGTGGGAAAAATGAACACCTAAACCTTTATGTTCAAGCTCTGATTTCTCTTATTTTATTTTGATGATCATTCCTACCTATGTAGGTTGGGCTCAACAAAATATTTTCGCATTCGGAAGAGAAAGTTGGTGACTGAAATTTCGTAAATAGATCTTGTCGCGACGAAAAACGTCTTTGCTTTAATGACTTCCATCCCAACTCGTGTGTCATATCTGCCACACTCTCTCCCCTATTACGTGATAATACAAAATGAGCTGCCCTTTTTTGCACCCTTTTGATGTCCTCCGTCAATCCCATCTGGTAAGGATCCCACACCGCACAGCAATATTCTAACAGAGGACAAACGAGTGTAGTAATAGCTGTCTCTTTAGTGGACTTGTTGCATCTTCTAAGTGTCCTGCCAATGAAATGCAACCTTTGGCTCGCCTTCCCCACAATATTATCTATGTGGACTTTCGAACGGAAGTTGTTCGTAATTTTTACACCCAGGTACGTAGTTGAATTGACAGCCTTGAGAATTGTACTAGTTATCGAGTAATCGAATTCCAATGGATTTCTTTTGGAACTCATGTGGATCACCTCACACTTTTCGTTATTTAGTGTCAACTGCCACCTGCCACACCATACAGCAATCTTTTCTAAATCGCTTTGCAACTGATACTGGTCTTCGGATGACCTTACTAGACGGTAAATTACAGCATCATCTGCGAACAACCTAAGAGAACTGCTCAGATTGTCACCCAGGCCTTTATAGAGATCAGGAACAGCAGAGGTCCCAGGACGCTTCCCTGGGGAACACCTGATATCACTTCAGTTTTACGCGATGATTTGCCGTCTATTACTATGAACTGCGACCTTCCTGACAGGAAATCACGAATCTAGTCGCACAACTGAGACGATACCCCATAGGCCCACAGCTTGATTAGAAGCCACTTGTGAGGAACGGCGTCAAAAGCTTTCCGGAAATCTAGAAATACGGAATCAACTTGAGATCCCCTGTCGATATCGGCCACTACTTCGTGCGAATAAAGAGGTAGCTGTGTTGCACAAGAACGATGTTTTCTGAAACCATGCTGATTACGTATCAATAGATCGTTCCCTTTGAGGCGATTCATAATGTTTGAATACAGTATATGCTCCAAAACCCTACTGCAAACCGACGTCAATGATATAGGTCTGTAGTTCGATGGATTACTCCTACTACCCTTCTTAAACATTGGTGCGACCTGCACAATTTTCCAATCTGTAGGTACAGATCTATCGGTGAGCGAGCGGTTGTATATGATTGCTAAGTAGGGAGCTATTGTATCAGCGTAATCTGAAAGGAACCTAATCGGTATACAATCTGGACCTGAAGACTTGTCTGTATCAAGCGATTTGAGTTGCTTCGCAACCCTTAAGGTATCTACTTCTAAGAAACTCATGCTAGCAGCTGTTCGTGTTTCAAATTCTGGTATATTCCATTCGTCTTCCCTGGTGAAGGAATTTCGGAAAACTGTGTTCAATAACTCCGCTTTAGCGGCACAGTCGTCGGTAACAGTACCATCGGCACTGCGCAGCGAAGGTATTGACTGCGTCTTGCCGCTTGTGTACTTTACATACGACCAGAATTTCTTCGGATTTTCTACCAAATTTTGAGACAATGTTTCGTTGTGGAACCTATTAAAGACATCTCGTATTGAAGTCCGTGCCAGATTTCGCGCGTCTGTAAATTTTAGCCAATCTTCGGGATTTCGCATTCTTCTGAACTTCGCATGCTTTTTCCGTTGCCTCTGCAACAGCGTTTGGACCTGTTTTGTGTACCATGGGGGAACTGTTCCATCTCTTACCAATTTATGAGGTATGAATCTCTCAATTGCTGTTGCTACTATATCTTTGAATTTGAGCCACATCTCGTCTACATTTGCATAGTCAGTTCGGAAGGAATGGAGATTGTCTCTTAGGAAGGCTTCTAGTGACACTTTATCTGCTTTTTTAAATAAAATTATTTTGTGTTTGTTTCTGGTGAATTTGGAAGAAACGGTATTGAGCCTAGCCTGATGTCATATCCTCTTTTTCTATGGCAACAGTGCTATTTTGTATGGCACAGTGGTTAAAGCACTAAACTCGCATTTGGGAGGACAACTATTAAAATCTAAATCTGGTCAGCCAGATTTAGGTTTTCTGTGATTTACCTAAATTGGCTGAGGCAAATGCTGGAATGGTTCTTTTGATAGGGCAGTGCCAGTCTCCTTCCCCATCTCTGAAAACAATCCAAGCTTGTACTCCACCTCTAATGCCCTCAATGCCGATGGCATGTTAAGCCCTAATTTTCATTCCTTTTTGGCTATTTTTTTAACAAACACTGACACAGAGAGTAGCCATTTGCATTTTGTGGTCCCCGATGGTATAATGATACCTGTTGTCTGGACTCAGAGGTACTGGCAGAGAAAATTGAAATGACCAGCTTGGATTATCTTTTACAAATGGGGAACACAATCTGCAACATGTCTGAAGAATTGGCTGTGGAACTCTAATTTAGAACCGAGTGGAAGGCCTGAAACAGAAATTTCAACTATTCTGTGACAACCTCATAATAATTTCATAAACTTGGGCTGTAGGCTTGAAAAAATAGGATTTCCCAACTTGCCATCTGTTTTAAATTGTACAATTCTTTGCCTAGTCAGGATGAACATGCTACAGGTGGCTCTAAAATACATGTATCAGATTCCAAACAATGATCCTGATTCATTTATGGAATTAACTGTAAACTTTAATGAAAACACGAGTTCATAAGTGTGTACACTAAAAGGTCATAAACTAATAGTTGGAGAGATTTTAACCTCCGTACAATATTTATAAACAGAAAATTACAACATTGGAAGTGGAATCACAACACTAACTTCATGTGAAATTTCTCTAAAACATTTTTCTATGATTTTAAAGTGCATTGTGAAAACTTTTCAGTAACTTCTATAGCAGGAGCCTATTGCATGGAACTATTTATCATTTGTTATTGATATCACCATGTGAAAAAGTGACTACATAGTCATTGGTGACACACCTGAAATTCTCAGTTCTTCTTTAAACTGTTCAGTCACAAAGGAAAATCAAGGAAAACTGATGCTGTTCAAACAGATAATTCAGATACTCACCCATTACAGAACTATATTGCATTTGTTGATAACAAACAGATATGGCTTCTTTGGAATGTTCCCATAGAGACTGAGATCAGTGATTGTGTTGCATTGTAGTAACAGTGATCACCAATGTATGAAATCATACAAAAATTAACATAAAGTTTATATGTGCAGTAAATTAAGTAAGCAGGCAATTTCTCAAATGGAATCTAGAATAATTCAATTTATGCAAAGAACAGGTAGAGAAACTATGGATCACAATTAGCACTTTGAGATTCAACCACTTTGAAAAATTTTGGGCCCCAAAATCCAGCTACTTATGCCATTATTTAAAATGTTACTGGCATGCCAGTGTTTGATATAGCTTAAAAACCAATACACATTAAATAAGAAAAAAAGCTCCAAAGTTTATTTTTCTATCATTATTTTAGTTTTGTGATAGGCTACCAGTTTTACAGGGACAGAAAGTACAACTGGTGTGAGGTGAGTTCTTGAGCAATCTCACAAAAAAAAATGCTTTTGTACAGAAAAGCTGGAAAGTTTCTGGCTTGCAGAGAAGTATGTTGCAATAAGGGTAATAGCAGCTTGTGCCCTTTCTACTTGCTGTGCCAGTAGAGTGTTTCATCTTCTCTGAGCAAATCTTTCAGACCTATGCTGGATGCTGCTTCATCTCTGTTGCAGGAATTTTTTCTGAAAGTGTTGTCCTACAAGCTTATGGCTGATAGTTGCACTAGGAACAATTTCGTGGTGTGCCTTTTTGAAAGAGTCCTTCACTAATTTTGTCAGACTATTTCCACTCATTTTTCTTCCAATCCAAAATCATTCAATTCTTCTTCTAGTTTCCAAATTTTCTTACTCAATATTTGGGGCAGAATTATGAAAAACATAGAAACATAACAAGTGCATGCAAGAATATCATGGTAAAGCAAGCACAAAATGGCTCAGTCATTTGCAAAAGCAGCTATTAAGTTTGCTTCTGCTTCTATCAAAATAATTCAACTACAAACTGACAGCAGAGGGCAGCAACTTTCAAGGCATGGGTAGTGAGATGTTCATACCTTCTTGTCATATGAAAGCACTTTAGATTTCCAGTGATAGGTGGCTCGCAGGTTGTGAACAATGCCACCCCAAAACACTCTTGAGTGTGGTCATTTAAATGCAGTGTCATGGCCCAAGTTGCACTTGGAGTTTGTCACAAAAGTGTTAAGTGAATAGCTGATAAAGCTCTGGAAAACAAAGTAGAAATCAGAGTAGTCATAGTAGTCAGAAATCCATTATTGTATGCAAGTAATATTTGGTAGCTTCTTCAGAAACAATGCCTGTTCTACAGTAGGTGCAAAGCAGTGCATACCAGCACAGATAGCCAAGTGTTAATAAAAGTTTGGCTTCCAAAGGGCAATGCTCAAATTTTTAAGTAATTGCTACGGCAGAATCCTATTGCAGGAAACTTGAACATTTTATCCTTTGTTATTCATGTCAACACCCAAAAAAGTTATAACCAGGCAGTTATTGTTGACACAACCAAAATTCCCAATTCTTCTCTACTCTGTTGTGTCACAAAGGAAAATCAAGAAAAGCTGATTCATTCAATAGAGGTGCTATTCCAAAGATTAATGATACAGATATCAATATTAATGATGTTGAACAACTGTTAAAATCACTTAAAGTGTACAAGATCTCCACAGGTGGCAGAGTTCCTGTTAGGTTAAATATGGAGCAGAAAATTGATGACCTTTGTGCCAACCAACATGGATTCTGAGAACAGAAATCATGTGGATATACCGAGCAAGGTGGCGCAGTGGTTAGCACACTGGACTCGCATTTGGGAGGACGACGGTTCAATCCCGCATCCGGGCATCCTGATTTAGGTTTTCCACGATTTCCCTAAATCGCTCCAAGCAAATGCTGGGATGGTTCCTTTGAAACCGCACAGCCGGCTTTCTTCCCCGTCCTTCCCTAATCCGATGAGACTTATGACCTCGCTGCCTGGTCTCCTCCCCCAACCAACCCTACCCAACCTCTCATGTGGATATGAACTCAAATAGGATATGATCAAAGCTATCAATGGGTGTAAATGATTGTGTTTTATGTGTGCTGATTCCCAAGAACCTTCTGATTCAGTGACATATGATAAAGAAAACATGTTTATTTTAAATGTGGAGTCACATTTAAGATTGTTTAGAGAACTTCTTGACAAACAGAATACAGCACATTATCCTAGTTGGAGAACTAGCCTTAGACCAAGTTGTAATATAAGGTTTTAAGTGGGAACTATGATGAAGCTGCTACTGTTTGTGTTATATGCAACTGACCTACTATCATAGTAGCTGAAATATCAGACTTTTTGCAGATGGTACAATTGTTGTTGTTGTGATCTTCAGTCCAGAGACTGGTTTGATGCAGCTCTCCATGCTGCTCTATCCTGTGCAAGCTTCTTTGTCTCCCAGTACCTACCGCAACCTACATCCTTCTGGATCTGCTTAGTGTATTCATCTCTTGGTCTCCCTCTTTGATTTTTAAACTTCACACTGCCCTCCAATATTAAATTGGTGGTCCCTTGATGCCTCAGAACATGTCCTACCAAGTGATCCCTTCTTCTAGTCAAGTTGTGCCACAAACTCCTCTTCTCCCCAATTCTATTCAATACCTCCTTATGTGATCTACCCATCTAATCTTCAGCATTCTTCTGTAGCACCACATTTTGAAAGCTTCTATTCTCTTCTTGTGCAAACTATTTATCATCCATGTTTCACTTCCATACATGGCTACACTCCATACAAATACTTTCAGAAACGACTTCCTGACACTTAAATATATACTTGATGTTATCAAATTTCTCTTCTTCAGAAACGCTTTCCTTGCCATTGCCAGTCTTCACTTTATATCCTATCTACTTCGACCATCATCAATTATTTTGCTCCCCAAATAGCAAAACTCCTTTACTACTTTAAGTGTCTCATTTCCTAATCTAATTCCCTCAGCATTACCTGATTTAATTAGACTACATTCCATTATCCCTGTTTTGCTTTTGTTGATGTTCATATGGAACAATTATCAATGAGGAAATGTTATCAGGTAAAACTGTAGTTATATCAAGTTATGCCTTGACGAAAAATCATCCAGATATTAAGATGACCAGATGGGCAGAAGGAAAAATGAAATTGTAGTTGCCTTCAAGTTTGCAGTAAACAAATCATTACTGAATTAAATCATGGGATGCAGATTCTTAGGAGTAACACTTTGTATGTAATGTGGAATGATCGCATATGAGGAATCTGCTATTTGGCTATGGGGGATATCAGTCACTACATTCATTCACAACATGTTGCTGAAGTATTTAGAACCAATATCGAGTTGCGTAGCCCAGTCAACAAAGACCAAAAAAGGTTGATTGCAGGTGTGGAGGAGGGGGGGGGGAGGGAGGGGGGGGGGAATTCATGCACTCACAAATTTTGGTACAGTGGTGGGAGGGAGTGCCATGAACAACATACTGAAAATTCTGACTGAGTGTGAGTGAGGGGGTGGGGAGCATTTAAAGATCACTTTTTATGTTTTTCTTGAGTAAAAGTTAAACTACATTAAATTTCCTGCAAAAAAGGTCCTCTTCCGTTTTTCTTGAAGACTAATAGTTTCTGTGTTGCGTGGAATAGAAGCATTGCAGATCATTAACCCTAAAACCACACTGTAGTCGCCCACAACATGGCCATTTTACTATCTTAGCTATGAATGCACCATTTGCTGTCAGCATGGAGTCTACCTTCAGTGTTTGTGTAGTTAATGAGATGCCAACATCAGTCAAGTGAATTTTATGTTTTGTTGTGCTGTATTTTTGTGTTAGGGTCACATACGAGCCCAAGGTGTGGTTTGTGCAACAGCATTGTACATAAAGTACCTTGCATTATTTTGAAATAAATGTCATGTATAGTTCTTAAAATACTGATCAAGGTATTAAGCTCCATTATTGACCATTTATTATTAATTTTATAAAATTTTCAACCATCAGAATGGCTTATTCATGCTGCGGCATTTTGTCAGAAGAAATAACAAAAATATTGAACGATGATACAGAAATGGACCATATAAACTACAGTGACTTCAATGAGTCTGCAGAAACTTGTGTTGGTGGTTAGGATGATGATGTCAAGGGTGAGTTTAAGGGAGAGTTTAATTATAAAAGTGAAAAACCAGTCTCTAGGAAAGTTGTCTTTGGAAAGAATGGCCACAAGTGGTTCAGAAACCCTTTCTACTGAGCTAGTATGAGAACAAGGAATTAAAATTTGGTACACTGCTAATAAGGAACCAAAAATGAGGAGCTTAATGTTTCAAATGAAAATAATAATTTCAGATTACTTTTTTCAGATGAAATCAAGTGCCAGTAAGAAGGGGTGTACAACATGTTTTTACAAATACAGAAAAGGGCAAACAAAGTGTGTGATTTGTTCTTGCAGTTTGTGTACAGAACTCTGACAAGTGATCTATGGTGAATGCAAAAATAACAGAGCCCAGACTATCACAGAATTGTTTAAATGAACATAGATAAAGTATTTTGTGTCAGTTCATTTTTGAAGTTAAAAAGTATGTACCTTTTATACATTCGGTTAGTTTTGATTTGAGAGAAGGAGAGCTTAAACGTATGGGTTGAGTTATAGCAGTTTCTGACAAAGAAACTACAGTAAACAGATGTATAAGCTCATAAATGCTGGAGAAAAGTGTTTATATAACTCTATAGACCATTGAAAATAATGAAAAAAACAACAAAATAAAAAAAGTTGAAA
Organism: Schistocerca nitens; assembly: GCF_023898315.1. Taxonomy (NCBI): domain Eukaryota; kingdom Metazoa; phylum Arthropoda; class Insecta; order Orthoptera; family Acrididae; genus Schistocerca; species Schistocerca nitens. The sequence continues at coordinate 867,221,987 of NC_064616.1, forward strand.
TACAATAATTTACTTCATATTTAAATGGGTCACCAGCGATCCAACAGTGTGATTCATGCCATAAAAATCTACTTGTGTATTACTAAGGTTAAAAATAGGGTTTTAATGGTATAAAATTGATGTTAAGTGAAATGGATTAAGGACAAATATTAAATGTGTATACCACATCTAAGTGCAGTAGAAACCTATTAAGGGATACATTGTGTTCTAGGGATGGACCAGCATAGAAAGGCAGGGTTTGAGGTTATAAGCATGAGGGAATGTAGGTTGCCAGATTGTAGTCACGCACTTCCCTCCCTTGTAGGTCAGTGAACTGAAAAGCGAGCAGGCGAGTCCCCATTCTGTCTCCCCCACTATGTCACAAAAAGCAACTATAGGGTGTTTCACAAAGTTATACCGACCCATCCACAGCAACCCTTATTTATCACTGGCAACACAACACAGAGACATGCCCTGGGTGTGTTTATTTTCCAACAGAGCATGTTAACAGTACATGGAATACAGATATGTGTTTTTAATAATACTAATGCAAGAAATGCATATGGACAGAATCTACATAAATCTCGGCACGCTGTTCTACACTGCTAGAGGGGAAATTGATTCTTAGTCATCCTGTAAGGCAGTTGTAATGTTCTTCTGGGTAAGATGACTTCCCCCACCGTGAGCACTGCTTTTCAGTTTACAAACAGACTTTATCTCCCCAGCATTTCCTGCCCAGTTCTCATACATGAGTAAACAAAATAACTTCAGTGAGCTCATGCTTATACAGTGGAGTACTTATTTGAAGTTTTTACGAAAAAGATGTTCCTATAAACAATGGCTGAGAAGTGTTTAATTTGTAAGTGTGATGTTGTCAGTGACCTTTTCTGCTGTTTATCATTCTCATTGTATTGTAAAGCCATGTAACTATGTTATAGGCACTTTGTGGTGAATTAATGGATGACCAAAAAGTTACTGCACTTATCTCACCACCAATAGTGTTACTGGTAGACTGCATAAAACTTTTCCATTAAGGAATTCTTGAGACTTGTAGAGTAGCCTTCACTGATTGGAGCCACTTACCACACATCCACAACATATTTGGCAAGGCAGATGTGAGTAAGTTTGATGTGACGTATCATGTTCAAGTCTAGAACAGGAATATGCTGTAATGCATTAGGTTGAAATATCTGACGTTCCATAATACGTAGGTGACCTACTTCTGTTGAAGAAGGAGCCAGTTTAAGCCTCTTGGCCTCATCAGATGTTGGGAGAGCTGAGTAATGTTTCATATATTATACAATAAAAGTGCTCTCTACTGTGCATGATCTGCAGGGGATTGACATAGATGTATGTTGCACTTGATACTTTAAAATACCCTATGTAATGCATGGTTGTTATTTTTTCCATTGAGTGAAACAAAGTGAGCAAAGTGAAGCTTTAATCTCCATCACCCAAGGGCCACAAGTTATGAGTTCACTACACAATCTTGTTTGAGTGTCTGTCATGTGGAAACTGACTACAAAACCTTCCACGACACAGTCCTTCAATAAAAATTTCACTAAACTTGCCATGTGAAATTTCAATAAAATACTGAGGTTTCAATGACTACCTTCATCATCATTGTCACGGGGAGTAAGTCTGACTCTCATTAAACTGGCGAGGGTCCTACTTTTATACGCAAAGAATGGCATCTGTTTGAATGGATTACGTAATGATGACATCATGGAGGTGGTGCATAATGAGGTGGCTCTATCCAGTGATGCTTACAGTGCCATCACTTGTATTAGGTTGTAAACTATAGCAAGTGTCTGTCTGTGCCCTTTTTTTCTCAAGTACACACTTACATCCATAACTATCTTGGTTAGTTGGTATCTCTAATATCTATTGAAGTTTTTATCACATATCATAATGTCCACTGCTTCTCTGATCAGCAAGTCCCAATAGTTTGAAGCATGGGCCAGAATTCTAGTGTATTCAAACATAATCTTGTGTTTACTTAACAGGTTGTGCTCAGCCACCACTGACTTTTCCCCACATGACTTGCTGCCACAATCGTAAGGAATACTGGTATATAAATCCCTGGCACACTCATTTGAGACTTCTATAACATGTTGCAACGTTTCCTTATTTTCCTCTGTGGGCAAAACACTGGTCTGATTCCGTGCCTGCTTAGGACTCTACCTATCTTATTGGTTGTTGCTCTGCAGAATGGAACCCACGCTATGTGTTGGCCCTCATGGCTTTGTTGAATGGCATTGCATCTAGGTTTTCTTGAAAGCATTGACCTAACATCATGAACATAATATCTATTCCTTCTGAAAACTGTAATCTGATCATTCATCTCGGAGCCGAGGTGCTGCTTTTCCAAAATAGTCATGACTCTGAGTATCAAGTTTTTTGGCATTGCTCTCATCTGAGCTGGGTTGTGAAAGATATGCCCGTTGAGGTACATGCCTGTATGGATGCATTTCCAATATACAGAATGGCCAAGTCATCCATCCATTTTTTGTTCAACCAACATATCTAAAAAAGACAACTTTCTGACCTTCTCCATCTCTACAGTAAATCTTATGTTTGGATGCATGCTGTTCGTGTGGTAGATCAATGGCTACAGTGCTTCCCAGCCATGTGGTCAAATTAAAAACATATCATTGACATATCTGAAGAAGCAGGATGGATGACAGGGGTGACGCTGGGAGGGGGGGGGGGGGAATGGGACGGCATACTATTCAATGCTTGCGTGTTCTTCAAAATCCTCCATGGAAAATTTTGCTGTGGCTGGTGACTGTGCTGAACCTGTGGCTATTCCATCAGTCACTTCATAATAATTTCCACCATACAAAAAATACATGGTCACTAGGATGCGTCGAAATAATTCTAAGATTTCAGGAGGGAAATGAGCTGCCAGTAGTCTAACATTTCTTCTACTAGTAGTTTTTTAAACAAGGAGATAATGTAAAGGCTAACCATGACTTCACCCAGGCATGTCTTCATCTGCTTACAAACATTTTAGAATTTTTAATCTGGTGTCTGCAGTGGCCGACTATAGGTGCCAATAATTCTGATAAACACTTAGCGACCCTGTATATGGAAGAGCTGACAGTGCTCATGATCGTCCTGAGTGCAACACCATCCTTGTGGACTTGGGCAGAGCATATAACCTGGGTGACCTAGGTGCTTTTGGCCTCAAATTCTTCACAAATTTGTCAGAGTTCTTTAATAACTCTCCTGTCTTCTGGCTCTGTGTGAGCAAGGGAGCCTGTTTAAGAATCTGCTGAATGAAATCCTCCAATAATAGACACACTTTGTCCTACAACATCAATCCTTGCCTCTAAAACATGTTAATATTTGATTTTGGGACTTGGCTGTTGCTAAAATCATTTTTAGCAAACCGTACATCATCTGCTGCTTCCTGAGGAAGATGCCCCACTGCTTGTTCAATCCTGCTGAAAATCTTTGCCACTGGTAGTGTTTGTGGAGCCGGAGCAAAATTCAGGTCTTTATTCAACACTGAGATGGTGGCTTCATCAGTTTTCCTGTTGGAGAAATTGATTACAGTGTGGTGAATGCCACTGGACCCAGCAGGTCCTTCATCATGGTTAAGGTGCTCAAATTATTGGGCTCTTTTGCTGTTGGCTTGCTCAGATTAGCTCATTGATTTCTGCTAAAGTCATGTCTACCCATTCCTGGTCCCTTGGTTACAGAGCTGTCCGACAGAAATAGATGGCAACTATACAAGGAGCAAGCACTGAGGTCAAGTTTGTACCTCATTTGTTGTTGTTGTTGTTGTTGTGGTCTTCTGTCCTGAGACTGGTTTGATGCAGCTCTCCATGCTGCTCTGTCCTGTGCAAGCTTCTTCGTCTCCCAGTACCTACCGCAACCTACATCCTTCTGGATCTACTTAGTGTATTCATCTCTTGGTCTCCCTCTATGATTTTTAAACTTCACACTGCCCTCCAATATTAAATTGGTGGTCCCTTGATGCCTCAGAACATGTCCTACCAAGTGATCCCTTCTTCTAGTCAAGTTGTGCCACAAACTCCTCTTCTCCCCAATTCTATTCAATACCTCCTTATGTGATCTACCCATCTAATCTTCAGCATTCTTCTGTAGCACCACATTTTGAAAGCTTCTATTCTCTTCTTGTGCAAACTATTTATCATCCATGTTTCACTTCCATACATGGCTACACTCCATACAAATACTTTCAGAAATGACTTCCTGACACTTAAATATATACTTGATGTTATCAAATTTCTCTTCTTCAGAAACGCTTTCCTTGCCATTGCCAGTCTTCACTTTATATCCTATCTACTTCGACCATCATCAATTATTTTACTCCCCACATAGCAAAACCCCTTTACTACTTTAAGTGTCTCATTTCCTAATATAATTCCCTCAGCATTACCTGATTTAATTAGACTACATTCCATTATCCCTGTTTTGCTTTTGTTGATGTTCATATGGAACAATTATCAATGAGGAAATGTTATCAGGTAAAACTGTAGTTATATCAAGTTATGCCTTGACGAAAAATCATCCAGATATTAAGATGACCAGATGGGCAGAAGGAAAAATGAAATTGTAGTTGCCTTCAAGTTTGCAGTAAACAAATCATTTCTGAATTAAATCATGGGATGCAGATTCTTAGGAGTAACACTCTTCTCTACTCTGTTGTGTCTCAAAGGAAAATCAAGAAAAGCTGATTCATTCAATTGAGGTGCTATTCCAAAGATTAATGACACAGATATCAATATTAATGATGTTGAACAGCTGTTAAAATCACTTAAAGTGTACAAGATCTCCACAGGTGGCAGAGTTCCTGTTAGGTTAAATATGGAGTAGAAAATTGATGACCTTTGTGCCAACCAACATGGATTCTGAGAACAGAAATCATGTGGATATACCGAGCGAGGTGGCGCAGTGGTTAGCACACTGGACTCGCATTTGGGAGGACGACGGTTCTATCCCGCATCCGGGCATCCTGATTTAGGTTTTCCACGATTTCCCTAAATCGCTCCAGGCAAATACTGGGATGGTTCCTTTGAAACCGCACAGCCGGCTTTCTTCCCCGTCCTTCCCTAATCCGATGAGACTTATGACCTCGCTGCCTGGTCTCCTCCCCCAACCAACCCTACCCAACCTCTCATGTGGATATGAACTCAAATAGGATATGATCAAAGCTATCAATGGGTGTAAATGATTGTGTTTTATGTGTGCTGATTCCCAAGAACCTTCTGATTCAGTGACATATGATAAAGAAAACATGTTTATTTTAAATGTGGAGTCACATTTAAGATTGTTTAGAGAACTTCTTGACAAACAGAATACAGCACATTATCCTAGTTGGAGAACTAGCCTTAGACCAAGTTGTAATATAAGGTTTTAAGTGGGAACTATGATGAAGCTGCTACTGTTTGTGTTATATGCAACTGACCTACTATCATATTAGCTGAAATATCAGACTTTTTGCAGATGGTACAATTGTTGTTGTTGTGATCTTCAGTCCAGAGACTGGTTTGATGCAGCTCTCCATGCTGCTCTATCCTGTGCAAGCTTCTTTGTCTCCCAGTACCTACCGCAACCTATATCCTTCTGGATCTGCTTAGTGTATTCATCTCTTGGTCTCCCTCTTTGATTTTTAAACTTCACACTGCCCTCCAATATTAAATTGGTGGTCCCTTGATGCCTCAGAACATGTCCTACCAAGTGATCCCTTCTTCTAGTCAAGTTGTGCCACAAACTCCTCTTCTCCCCAATTCTATTCAATACCTCCTTATGTGATCTACCCATCTAATCTTCAGCATTCTTCTGTAGCACCACATTTTGAAAGCTTCTATTCTCTTCTTGTGCAAACTATTTATCATCCATGTTTCACTTCCATACATGGCTACACTCCATACAAATACTTTCAGAAACGACTTCCTGACACTTAAATATATACTTGATGTTATCAAATTTCTCTTCTTCAGAAACGCTTTCCTTGCCATTGCCAGTCTACATTTTATATCCTCTCTACTTCAACCATCACCAGTTATTTTGCTCCCCAAATAGCAAAACTCCTTTACTACTTTAAGTGTCTCATTTCCTAATCTAATTCCCTCATCATCACCTGACTTAATTCGACTACATTCCATTATCCTCAATTTGCTTTTGTTGATGTTCATCTTATATCCTCCTTTCAAGACACTGTCCATTCCGTTCAACTGCTCTTCGAAGTCCTTTGCTGTCTCTGACAGAATTACAATGTCATCAGCATACCTCAAAGTTTTTATTTCTTCTCCATGGATTTTAATACCTACTCCGAATTTTTCTTTTGTCTCCTTTACTGCTTGCTCAATATACAGATTGAATAACATTGGGGATAGGCTACAACCCTGTCTCACTCACTTCCCAACCACTGCTTCCCTTTCATGTCCCTCGACTCTTATAACTGCCATCTGGTTTCTGTACAAATTGTAAATAGATTTTCGCTCCCTGTATTTTACCCCTGCTGCCACCTTCAGAATTTGAAAGAGAGTATTCCAATCAACATTGTCAAAAGCTTTCTCTAAGTCTACAAATGCTAGAAACATAGGTTTACCTTTCCTTAATCTTTCTTCTGATATAAGTCGTAGGGTCAGTATTGCCTCACGTGTTCCAATATTTCTATGGAATCCAAACTGATCTTTCCCAAGGTCAGCTTCTACCAGTTTTTCCTTTGTTCTGTAAAGAATTCGTGTTAGTATTTTGCAGCTGTGACTTATTAAACTGATAGTTCGGTAATTTTCACATCTGTCAACACCTGCTTTCTTTGGGATTGGAATTATTATATTCTTCTGGAAGTCTGAGGGTATTTTGCCTGTCTCATACATCTAGCTCACCAGATGGTAGAGTTTTGTCAGGACTGGCTCTCCCAAGGCTGTCAGTAGTTCTAATGGAATGTTGTCTACTCCCAGGACCTTCTTTCAACTCAGGTCTTTGAGTGCTTTGTCAAATTCTTCATGCAGTATCATATCTCCCATATCATCTTCATCTACATCCTCTTTCATTTCCATAATATTGTCCTCAAGTACATCGCCCTTGTATAGACGCTCTGTATACTCCTTCCACCTTTCTGCTTTCCCTTCTTTGCTTAGAACTGGGTTTCCATCTGAGCTCTTGATATTCATACAAGTAGTTCTTTTTTCTCCAAAGGCCTCTTTAATTTTCCTGTAGGCAGTATCTATCTTACCCCTAGTGAGATAAGCCTCTACATCATTGCATTTGTCCTCTAGCCATCCCTGCTTAGACATTTTGCACTTCCTTCATTTGATGTATCTTCTCCTTAATGATGGCATGGCTCATTTTCCATAAAATTTTGTTCTCTGCAGCAGTTCTTATTGATGGTTGACAACTGCAAACTGTGGTATGGCCTTGTCATGACAGCATTATAGAAAAGTCAGATTACTCAGCAGCTGTCAATGTTCCAGGTGCAGCTTCTCCAGTTGATGAACACTGAGCTCTTTATCTTTAATGTAGAGGAAACTTATATGGCTACAAAGTCATTCGCAATGGACTCCTTGGATAACAAGTCCTCATTAAACTTGCCATGTGAAATTTCGATAAAGTTCTGAGCTTTCAGTGACTAACTCCATCATTGTCATGGGGGCTGGAGGGCTTTGACTGTCATGAAACTGTTGAGGCTCCTACTTTTATATGCAAAGGATATCATCTGGTTAGCTGGATTATATCATGATGACATCACAGAGATGGTGCATAATGAGGTGACACTCTATACATCGATAGATTATGTTTGTGCTCTCCATCCAACATTGTTTGCAGCAACATGACTCATATCAGGTGGTAAGCTATGAGAAGTAATCCTCTGTATTCTTTCTTTATCAAGTATGTGCTTCCATGCATTGCTAAGTGCTTAGCTCGTGTCTCTATTGAAACTTTTATCACATAGCCTGATTTGCACTGCTTCTCTAATCACATATTACATACGTTTTTAACAGAATCAGACCCAAAACTTTCTTATGGCTACTTCCAGAATATTAAAAATACTTCATACTATCAGGTCTGCAAACTATCACATGGGTGCCATTGCTCTCAAGTTGTCTTTAAAAGGTTGCAACATTTGTTGATTTCAGTACACAAACCATTCAAGCTACACTGGCTGCACTCCAGCAATGAACTGTCATTGAAAGCCAGAGGCATTTTCTATTTTGCGTCACATATATCTGGGCGAGTATGAAATAAGCTGCCCAGTTAAATGCTGATTGATTTTTATTAGTTAAATGCCAAATGATACTCTTAACTCACAAATGATGTGTGTTAATGGATTAAAAAAGTGTGACTTTGGTCATACATGTTTCCTTTATTTTCATGATCATCACTGTATTGTACAGATTGCCAGCAGAGATGGGAATGCCCATTGTTGTCCTGTGCTACTTGCCCTTTGGTAATTTTGTTTATACCAGTTTTTTAGTTGCTTTTCATTGCAATGGATTGTTTTCATTCACATATGTTTCTCTTGTGCTTTACAAAGGAGATAATTAATTATTCCTTTTGATGTTAATAAACTGTGTAAAGGAAAAGAACCATTGTTCGTTAGTGCAATTAGGATTTCTTACAAGGGAAACTCCCTAGCGCACCCCCCTCAGATTTAGTGGTAAGGTGGCTCAATGGATAGCCTGTCAAAAATTGCACACAGATCAAACATGAAAACAGGAAGAAGGTGTACTGAACTGTGAAAAAAAGCAAAATAAAAATGGTGAATGATCCAAGCTTAACAAGTGCAAAACTGAAGTAATTTGAACAGCAGCGGCATCGTGGTTGAGTGTTGGTGCTATTGGACTGCCAGTCGGGTGAGCCATGTTCAAAATTCCCTTGTGTGATTTATTTTTATTTATTTCTTTATTTTTCACAACATTATAAATTGTTTGTCTAGTCATAGAAATGTTTGCTCTCTTTCTGTAGTCTTGGCAGTTGCCATACTATACATAGGTTATAGAATATGAGTCATGTGGTAAGACCAGATTACCATCAAAGTAAATGTGGTGAGTAGTGAGAGCAGGCAAGATACCACATAGACCCCTCACAGAGATGGAAACAACAAATAAACACATGTGAACTATGTTACAAAAAAGGAATTCGAGACTCCAAACTTCCAAAACTGGAACACAACTTCAAAAACATTAAAAACATATGTTTTGACAGAGCACAGAGAAATTGTGTGATTATGAAACTGTTGCGTTCATTTGTTGCAGCTTATGTGACAAACCATTATGTTTTTATCATTTCCTTGGGAGTGATCACATTCACATTTGTACGAACACCTAAATCGGGCAAGGAAGCATTTCTCACTCACCTACCAGACATACAAATTAGGTGTGTTGATAAGAGATTCGTGTCATACGACACACATACTGTTACTAATGCCATGTATGATGTACCAGACATGTTTTCTGGTAGAGGGCTCAGTTGACTTGTCATCTCATCATCAAATGTTTGCGGTTTCCATTCGAAAGCAGCTTCCTTTTGACTGCTAAAATCAGCTGTCATTATAGGCCCCTACACCTCGCTGTTGCAAATGGATGTTACACCACAACACAGACACAAATTTGAATACAGAGAACAGCCAATGCTGCTGCTGATTTGGGCTGCTCAATATTGCACTGTTTCTATTTTGCTTTTTTTTCGCAGTTCAGTACAACTTCTTTCTGTTTTCATGCTTGATCTGTGTTCATTTTTTGATGGGCTGTCCACTGGGCCCTCATACCATTAAATCTGAGGGGGGGGGGGGTGTATCATGGGGAGTTTCCCTCATTAGATACAGAGAGAGAAACTGTGTATGTCAGGGAGCACAAGAAATGACCCTGCTCTACTTCAATCATACAAAAATTGTTGAAATATGTTAAAAAAGTTGATCTCTGTGTGTTTTCAAAAATGAATTGTTCACACAAAAGAGTTAAATATATATGCAATGTAGTAAAACAAGTCAGAAGTCAATAAATCATACTGGACTCATATTTGGGAGGATGGCAGCTCGAAGCCATACCCAGCCATCCACATTCCACTTTCCTGTGATTCCCCAGTAAATGCCAGGATGGTTCCTTTGAAAGGGCATGTCTTTCCCCCATCTGGACTTGTGCTGCATCTCAAGTGACCTCGCCATCAATTTATTTATTTATTTATTTATTTACATGTCAAGTTCCGTAGGACCAAATTTAGGAGCAAATCTCCAAGGTCATGGAACATGTCAGTACATGAACTTACAACATAAAAGTAATAACAGATAAAAATAAATGTTCATGAACCTGAAAAAAAGTCAGTCCATAAGTTTAAGTAAACGCTATCAGCAATACAATAAGAATCAGCTTAATTTTTCAAGGAACTCCTCAACAGAATAGAATGAGTGACCCATGAGGAAACTCTTTAGTTTTGATTTGAAAGCACGTGAATTACTGCTAAGATTTTTGAATTCGAGTGGCAGCTTATTGAAAATGGATGCAGCAGTATACTGCACACCTTTTTGCACAAGAGTTAAGGAAGTCCGATCCAAATGGAGGTTTGATTTCTGCCGCGTATTAACCGAGTGGAAGCTGCTTATTCTTGGAAATAAACTAACATTGGTAACAAGAAACGACAATAAGGAATAAACATATTGAGAGGCCATTGTCAAAATACCCAGACTCGTGAACAGATGTCGACAAGAGGTTTGTGAACTCACACCACTTATTGCCCGAACCGCCCATTTCTGAGCCAAAAATATCCGTCTAGAATGGGAAGAGTTACCCCAAAACATAATAACATACGACATAAGTGAATGAAAATAAGCAAAGTAGACTAATTTATGTGTCAAAGTATCACTCACTTTTGATACCGTTCGAATAGTGAAAATGGCAGTATTAAGTCTTTGAATAAGATCCTGAACGTGGGCTTTCCACGACAGCTTACTATCTATCTGAACACCTAGAAATTTGAGCTGTTAAACCTTACTGTTCATTTCTTTCTTCACTAGGCCTCGCAACAAGATAATATCAATAATAATCAAAACTGAAATGTAATAAATGGCAATTGATAGGTGCCATGTATTTTTAATAACCAATTCTTAAACTTGATTGAGAAAATAGTTCAGTAGAAAAATTAGTATGGTTTTTAAAGGCAGCAATTCGCATAAAATTTAGTCGTCTGGAAGTCTTGTCTAGTTACTCATCTGATAATAAGCAAATTGTAAGCTATCCTAAAAATCTTACACTGATTGATTACATTTGCCTTGGAGTTCTGTGGAAGTGTTCTCACAAATAAGTAATATCATTTCTTAAATATTTAAGGCATCATTAACTAAGGGAATTTCTCCCACGTAGAGTAAATATAAAGGTATGGTGAAAATTTCGTGGCTTGCCCATGATAGACTATTTCTTCATAAAAAATACCCTTGTTTTTTTAATGTAGTCTCCTTTTCGTTCAGCGCATTATTATATCATTTTACCAATGAGTATATTCCATTGTTGAAGTGTGATTCTGCAAGGGTTGCAAAATACCCATTTATGGCAGCTATAACCTCTTTCTACGACTCGAACCATTTTATGCCCACAACATTCCTTTAGAAATGTGTATGAGTGAAAAACATAATCTGGTGAATAAGGAGTACGTTCAAACAATTCATAGTTAAAATATTTCCATTTTACCAACTGTCAGATTATGTTTTTGAGCAAGTACATTGTGCTGATTAAATATGATTACTTTTCTTCTGAAATCTAGGTCTGTTCCCTCATATTTTTTTCATCCCGTTGTTCCAAAAGGTCTTTCAAAAGACTTGGGTAATATTTGCCAATTATTGTTGTATACTTAAGCCTGTCTGGAAAACTTCCATGATGCAGGCATTAATTATGGAAATGTCTAAATATATTAGTTATCTCACATGGGAAGAAAATAAGAATTTTATCAAACTTGGTTTGGAAAGTACATTTTTGAAACTGTACACTATCCACTAAGGAGCTATTAAACCTATATTATCTGCTACTAACAGAAAGGAAAGGTACTAACACACAGACACTGAAACCATGAAGAAATCAACACTTAGGGAATAGCCTGATAATTTTCTGTCCATTCCTCTGTTTTGGGGGTACAATGACTTATTTACTGTATGTGAAGTCAGGAATTAAGAGGGATAGGTTGTTGTAAAACAAGTCCTGAGGCAATAAAGCTCAGCTGAGAATACAGATAGTGTGGTTCAAGTAGGCGTCTACAACTACATGTTTTGGTTGTCACAAACATTTATTTCAGTACACACACCATTCCAGAGTGAGAGATTCATTGGGAAGAAAGGTTAGAGATAAACACCGTAATAAGATTAATACTATTAGAAATGGATCACTACCTCTGTTTTACATAAATGAGTGTGTATCACAGAAAGCAATTAGTCTGAAGATCACAATTTAATATCCCGAAATTTCTGGAATTACTCAAGTAGGTATCCTGGGGATCATATTTATGACAGCTATGTGGTATGAGTAAGTTTACAGACTATTTAACCACAGTTCTATTTCTGTGTGGTTGTATGTTGACCAATTGTAGATGGGTACATTTTTCATTTTAAAAAATCCTTTAATAATAGAAGTAAGAAAGTAACTCTTTCACATTATATAAGCTACTGTTTTCTGAATAAAATCTGTTCTACAGAATAATAGTAAGTAATATAATATACAACTTTCTAAATAAAAACTCTCCTATAGAACAGTAGTAATTGCAAGCAATAAAAGCATTATACAGGGTGAGTCAGGAGGAAAGGTACAAGTTTTCATGCATGATAGTATTAGTGTTTCTGAACAAAAAATGTCAGTTGGGCATATGCCCTTTTCTGAATGGTTTCTGAGATATAACACATTTAATGTACATTCTGTTTTATTTTCTGTATTTTCAAACATTGTCATTGTTTACGATGTAACACAGTACTGTAGAGGAAGTTGAGTCATACAATTTGATTGGGACATTTGGGGTCTCGTAAATCGGGAGTCTACCTGTAATTGGCCTACAAAATCAACCTAAGTTACAGCCACACTCGTTGTGCAAGATTTTGAATATTCTCCCACTCTCTTCACAAAATCTATTTGTCCTAGAGAGAAAAATGAAAAGGTCTTTTTTTTTTTTTTTTTTTTTTTTTTTTTTTTTTTTTTTTTTTTTTTTTTTTTTTTTGTAGGAAATCTGACATAGTTTAATTTTGTGCTGCAACACACTATTGTTGAAGGGAGTGGTTTTCGAGTTACTGAAGAGAAAATGTACAAAAGTGATATTAAATGTGTTCTCTCTCAGAAACCATTCAGAATAAGGCAAATAGCCATATAAAGTTTTTTGTTCAGAATTACTAATACTGTCACCCCTCAAAACATGGACCTTTCCTCCCAACTCACCCTGTATGTCACTATGTACATGATCAAAGATTTTGGTAGCGACATTATTCTCCCTGTTCTGAACTAAAGTCACTCTTAACAGAGAGTAATGAAGGTCAGTTTTTTCTTATACTGTTGTAATTATGGATGTCATTATCCTTTCTGAACTTTGGAAGACACTTGTAACAACTTGGAATAGAATATTTGTAATGTGAAGCTGGAGTTAAATACTTAACTCCACAAACAGGTGTGTATATGATCACACATCATTCTTGCTGCACACTTTTGAGTGATGTTGCCTTAAAGAGTTACCGAAATTGTAATTCTATAGCATATTATTAATAGCAAATTATTAGTGAAAGAAAATAAGCAAAGTATATTGACTAGTTGACCCAGAAGTAGTCCACTGCTACCATGGCTGAAACATTGGTTTTATGAGTAGTAGTTTGTTATAATAGGATGCAGTACCATACCTAGAAGACTTTTATGTCAACTGACTCTGGCCACAGAAGCATACACTATTTATAAGTATATTAGTGCTTAGTTTATGTTTTTCACAAAAGTGAGGGGACTTAGTATCTAAAAAGGATCCATAGTACATTACTGTGTGTGTGTGTGTGTGTGTGTGTGTGTGAATATCAAGAATGTTTCTGTGATGTTGATATGATATTTCAGGAAGCTGGAGAAGAGCAAATATATCAATTTAAGATAGGGAACCCTGGTTGAGAAATGACTTAGTTGATTCTGTTGAAAGTTCTATTATTAATGTGCTCAATGTGTGAAAGGTGCTACATTCACAGCAGTTGTTCAAAGTGGTGTTCCCCAGCACCTACACAGGCATGATATTCTTGCAAAAAGTTCTGTCGCACCAGTTTGAACAACCCCAGTGCTCAAAAAATGTCCCACATAGCAATAATCTTTGTGAGGCGATCCTCTTCAGCCTCAACAAGAGTTTCTTAGACAAGAATTTTCGTATGAACCTGTGAGGAGAAGTCAAGTGGAATCAGATCATATGAAGAAGCTGGCTATGAAATGGGACTGTGTTCATGATCAGTATTGAATCATATTGGAATCAGAAACATGCAAGAAGATCACTTCCAAAAATACGAAACATACATCTCTTCAAAAACACTGCATGCCAGTGTAAGTAAGTGAGAACATATGAGGCTGTTAACCAATCATTGACTATACCCAGAAGTTCACTGCAAATCTATTTTGAACACTTCACAATTACAGGATGTGAACTCTAAATGATCTATAATGACTTTGAAGCATTCTCTCTCTGGTGAAATGGGCTCCCTTTGAGGAAAGTATATATGATGGAAAGTGAGGATAAACTCTGCTATGATGCAGCACTCATTAACTCAACACAATTCAAGGTATACAGTCATCAGAAGTTCAAGCTTGCACTTTCAGTGAATGGTAGAGGAGTAGCTGCTGTTGTTGCACTAATTTAGACTTACTGTTGTGCACAGTACCCAATTCACATGCAACTGTTTGAGTGCTGACTGAAGGGTCCTCATCCACATGAGGAACCATTCTTCCGAACTGGAAGTTAGTACAGTTCTTTGTCCACCTTGGTCATTGTGTTATAGTATCACTTGTCCTGTCTTCCTTATCTGTAAGTCTTTGGAACATGTCAGATGTCTCCCATGTAGATACTTCCTCTGATATGATCTGTCAGCTTCCTTACATTTGCTCATGTGCACATCAAAACCATGTCTGCTGGTGGTGTAACTGGGTGCAATGCTTTTCAGTTGGGCTACTGGACTTTTACTTGAGTTTCTTGGCCACAACATACATGATGTACAGAGACATGATTTGTCAGCCCTCTCATATTAGTAACTATGTTTTGTTACACAATATTGACAACAATGTGTAGGGTTTAATATTCAAGTGGCAAAGTTATCTTACAAGATGTTTGGCTTCCTCAATTTGGACTCAGTCATTTACAGACCATAGTTCCCGGTCCCAAATTGATACATTTGCTCTTCTCTCTTATCCATGCACATTTGTATCATCATCACAGAAACACCTTCATACAATGAAAATTCTGAAAACACTACTGTAGTTATAAATTCTTGAGCATACATTACTTATTTCTTACTGGTGTTGTACTCTTTTATGTGCAAAACTTAACGTGCTGTTTTTTCTGAATGTTCATTTGCAGTAAAAGGGAAATAATAATTTTATTTTGGTTGACTGATTTTAACAACCATATCATCCATAAGAAGAACTGATTCTGAATCTTCCTGGCAGATTAAAACTGTGTGCCCGACCGAGACTCGAACTCGGGACATTTGCCTTTCGCGGGCAAGTGCTCTACCATCTGAGCTACCGAAGCACGACTCACGCCCGGTACTCACAGCTTTACTTCTGCCAGTATCTCGTCTCTACCTTCCAAACTTTAAAGCTCTCCTGCGAACCTTGCAGAACTAGCACTCCTGAAAGAAAGGATACTGCGGAGACATGGCTTAGCCACAGCCTGGGGGATGTTTCCAGAATGAGATTTTCACTCTGCAGTGGAGTGTGCACTGATATGAAACCTCCTGGCAGATTAAAACTGTGTGCCTGACCGAGACTCGAGCTCGGGACCTTTGCCTTTCGCGGGCAAGTGCTCTACCATCTGAGCTACCGTAGCACGACTCATGCCCGGTACTCACAGCTTTACTTCTGCCAGTATCTTGTCTCCTACCTTCCAAACTTTACAGAAGCTCCCCTGCGAACCTTGCAGAACTAGCACTCCTGAAAGAAAGGATACTGCGGAGACATGGCTTAGCCACACCTTAAGCACACACTACTGGTAACACCAGTGGCACAGGCCAGAACGCAATTATTATATGGAATGGTAGCAGCAATCTGAAGGGGGCAGAGAAGGTGAAGGGGAAGGGACAGCAGTGTACAGGTGGGGGAAGAGAGGAGCACTGTCTGGCAGAGTGTGCAGGCACTAGACTGCCAACAGGCACAGCATCAGGAGGTTGTGGGGCAGAAAGTTGGGGAAAACAGAGCAAAAAAAAGGAGAGGTACAGGGAAAAATGGGTGTGTGCATTGGCAGAAGGTAGCAAACAAGGAGTTTAAGAGACAGGTATTTGGAGGAGATGATAGGACAGAGGGAATGGAAACGTTTGGGTGGAGGATGTGGAGACAGTGTGTTACCATAGATTGAGGCCGGGATAATTATGAGAGCACAGAATGTGTTGTAAGGATAACTTCCATATGCCTAGTTCAGAAAAGCTGGTGGTGGAGGGGAGGATCCAGATGGTTTGGGTAGTGAAGTAACCATTGAAATCAAGGGTGTTATGTACAGTTGCATGTTGTGCCACAGGATGGTCTACTTTGCTCTTGGTCACAGCTTGGCAGTGGCCATTCATCCTGTTGGGCAGCTGGTTGATAGTCATGCCAATATAAAAGATCTGTACAATGATTGCAGCAGAGCTGGTAAGTGACACAGCTGCTTGCACAGGTGGCCTGGGCCCTGATGGGGTAGGATAAATCTGTGACAAGACTAGAATAGGGAGCACTGGGTGAGTGGACTGGGTGGGTCTTGCACCTGGATCTTCCACAGAAATATGATCCTTTTGGCAAGGGGATCCATCCCTATGCCACTCCCAATCCTAACCCATTGCCACAATGATCATATCCCTGTGTAAGACCAGGGTGCAAGACTTGCCCAATCCACCCATTCAGGTCTTCCTGTTCCAGTCCTGTCACAGGTATATCTTACACCATTGGCAGTTGGGCCACCTGTGAAAGCATCCATGTCATTTACCAGCTCTTCTGCAATTATTGCACAGTTTTTTTTATTGGTATGACTACCAACCAACTGTCCACCAAGATGAATGGCCACTGCCAAACTTTGGCCAACAACAAAGAAGACCATCTTGTGGCACAGCATGCATCTGAACATAACACCCTTGATTTCCATGGCTGCTTCACTACCTGAGGCATCTGGATCCTCCCCTCCACCACCAATTTTTCTGAACTGTGCAGATGGGAGTTATCCTTACACATTTGCTACTCCTGTAATTATCCCGGCCTTGATCTATGGATCTATGGTAACATACTGTGCCCACACACTCCACCCAACAATTTCCATCCCCTCTGTCCTATTATCACCTCCTCCACATTCCCATCTCCTACACTCTTTATTTGTCACCCTCTGCCAATTTCCCCACCCACCTTTCCCCATACCTCTCCTTTTTCACTCTGTTTTCCCCACCTCCCTGCCCCACAACCTCACAACACTGCACCTGTTGGCATTCTAGTCCCTGCACACTCCGCCAGATGGCACTACTCTCTTCCCCACACACATACACTACCATACATTCCACTTCCCATCCCCTCCAGCCTGTTGCTACCACCCCATGTGATAGCTGCCATAGTTTGTGGTCATGTGTGCATGAGGTGTGCCTGCTTGTGTGAAGGAATGGGGTGTGTTTCTCTTTTTTCAACAAAGGCTGTGACTGAAAGCTTATGTGTAAGTGTCTTTTAATTGTGCCTGTCAGCAGCTTAGTGTGTTATCTGTACAGTAAGTAGCAATCAATCTTTTCCTACATTGTTGACATTCCTACCTGGAGTTTCCATTCATTGGTTCATTCTATTTGTTGTCTGTTATATCTCCCCCCCCCCCTCCCCTCTCTCCATCTCTCTCTCTCTCTCTGTCTCTGTCTCTCTCTCATTCTCTCCCATTTTATCACTTTGATGTTGTGGCTGTGCTAATGAGGGTGGTAGTTTATGAGCAGTTGTCGTTGAAAAGATATGTGGAGTGAATGGTGAAGAAGATGAAGGGTTATATGTGGAGTAAGGAGAAGGAGGAGGTTTATAGGAACACATGAACTTCAAGTAAGTCTACAGGTGCAAGGAGGACTAGTGCAAACTTGGACATCATGTTCAAATCTACAACTACTCCCGCAGGTTTCTCATTAATTACAAACTTTCACTATCACTACTTGAGTTCCTAGGAACTGTTACAGTTCACCCTTATTCTCCAATTCAGACTACTTACAAAATTATAATTTAGATATCTTTAATTAGATAAATAATTTAGATATCTTTAATATTCACATTTGTCTCTGAATTTTTTGACATGAAACAGTTTCTGATTAGATGTTAGGAGTTATAACAGATGGCACAGTTCATTCTAGTCAATTTTCCAAGATGCTGGGAACCACAAATTTTCAAAATAGATTCACGGGTGTGCTACACAGGTAAAGTTGCTATAGAAGAGTAACCGCTCAGACACAGCAGCTCAAATCTTTGTCTGACTCTTCCGAATTAGATTTTCCATGGTTTCTCCAATTTATTTGGAAAAGGAATGAGTGATTTATTGCCTCATCCTGGATTAGTTTGATTTGCTGCTCAGTCCGTAATGACCTATTTGTTGGATGGGCTGTAAGCTCTAATCTTCCTTCTCATACCAATCTCTTCATAGTTGGTGTCCTGATGCAATGCTGCTCAATATCATTGGTGCAGTCTCTTTTCCATCTCCACTTTCCTGATAATGCCCTTTCCTTATAAAATGGAAATAGTAGCCAGTGACAGGCATAAAATTTATTGAAATAAAAGTGCAACTTTGGTTTTCTGCTGAAGGATACTACTGTTGAAATACACAATGTGTTGTGTTTCTTGAAGTTTTCCCAGCAGATCCAATATTCCATCATCTGTGAGGCATACATCTGGGATATTATTAATTCATTTACTGATATTTTGGATGACGATCTTACAGTCATTCACCTTGAGAATGACTGTAAGGGTGTCAGCGGAAATATCGGAACAAGAATTGATAATATGCCAGATGCGCTTTTTCTGGAGGCAGCTGGTGTCCTATTATATGAATTCATATAATCGATTTGCCTTCATGGGCAGTGAATCTACAACCTTCTGTGCTGATGCACATTTATGTTTGACCTCTGGTGGGAATCTAAAAATTAGCATGTGTAGAAGACATGGCCGGGGACTGCAGATAGTGGTGCTAGGTGGGAATATGAGTCGACCAGGGAGCATGCTGAGATATTCCATGCGTTTGCGATAACCCTGTGTCTAGATGGTACAGTGGTTAAAGCAACTAGCTAGTAAGCAGGAGATCCAGGTTCGAGTCCCGGTCCAGCACACATTTTCACTTGTTGGCGCTGAGTCCATATAAAATCCTGATGCAGCTGATATCATTAGTTCCTTTCCTTCTCTTTCTTCCCCCTCCCTCCTCCCCCCTTCCTCCCTTCCACCTTCAGTTTACATAGTTGGTATCTTCTCAAAAATTGCTGAATGGATACAAACCATTGACCATAATGTTTACTGAAGGTCAGCTAAACTTTTCAGTTGGGAGTCTCAAACCACTAAAAATCTTTTTCCATAATTTTCATGGTAATTGGCAGTTTACTTTGATTTAAACAACAACATTAGGCTTACCTTTTTTTTTGGGTCCAATCCAGGATATATTTTTGAAATTACTTAGAAGTCTGAATAATTTATTGAAACATTAAATCTGATTTATTAGTTTGTGTTTTTCACTAGAAGCAGTATAAAAAATCATCTTTTCTGCAAGTTCACAATTTTCCACTTACTGCAAAAGATACTGACTCAAAATTTGACCAGTTTCACCTGACACTTAAACAAAATTTAAAAGTTTAACTTGAATTCCGTCCTACACACTGAAATACCTTGTAACAACCAGAACAATTTTTCTCACCTCTGTTCGAGCTACTCATTTTTACTGTTACATAATTAATGTTTTCCAAATAATGCAACACATTATCAAATATAAATGGTGAAATAACGCAAACAATAATTACTTTAGTTTTGTTTCCATCAGATGAACATTTTGGATCACATAACTTTTGTAACCTGTTTAGATGTTCAGTCTGATGTTTTGAAACTAAGTTTGTGTGTTACAGTGTGGCATGAAAATGTAGCTTCTTTAGGACCACACTACAGATCACCATCTTTGACATTCAATAAAAATCTTTTATGTTTGCATAAATAGTACTTCTATGTTTACCTGTTTTCATGTGGTCTTTAATATCAACCTTCCTTTATGTGCAACACAAAATTCTCCAGTACATAGTGTGCAATAAACATGTTCATTGCCACTGTTAGTACACAATTCCAAAAATTTATATTCCTGTTGCACTTTAACATTAAAAACACAGTTTCTTTTAGCCGTTGCTAAATAATGGGACAGAAAACAAGTAGAGGTAAAATGATCAAAAATGTTTAAACAAGTTAATTCTCACACAAAAACAACAGAAACTCTTTGCCCCTGTCGTGTTGTGACATGACTAAGTGAAAAGTTGTGACAGAACAGGTAGCCATGCCTAGCTATTGATGTCAGTGATTGCTCCAAGGTAGGCTCAGAGAGGCACAGCCCTAACAGAATGTTTAAAAACATGATATTGAACATATAGGTCTAAAATAAAACAAAATCCTCACCAGTTGTAAAATTCTCAAACCCCAGACATTTTCGCAACCCCAGACATTACCCAGGACAGCACTAACAGTCCAGGACTCCAGAATGAGATTTTCACTCTGCAGCGGAGTGTGCGCAGATATGAAACTTCCTGGCAGATTAAAACTGTGTGCCCGACCGAGACTCGAACTCGGGACCTTTGCCTTTCGCGGGCAAGTGCTCTACCATCTGAGCTACCGAAGCACGGCTCACGCCCGGTCCTCACAGCTTTACTTCTGCCAGTATCTCGTCTCCTACCTTCCAAACTTTACAGAAGCTCTCCTGCTAACCTTGCAGAACTAGCACTCCTGAAAGAAAGGACATAGCGGAGACATGGCTTAGCCACAGCCTGAGGGATGTTTCCAGAATGAGATTTTCACTATGCAGCGGAGTGTGCGCTGATATTAAACTTCCTGGCAGATTAAAACTGTGTTCCTGACCGAGACTCGAACTCGGGACCTTTGCCTTTCGCGGGCAAGTGCTCTACCAGTTTTAATCTGCCAGGAAGTTTCATATCAGCGCACACTCCGCTGCAGAGTGAAAATCTCATCCTGGAAACATCCCTCAGGCTGTGGCTAAGCCATGTCTCCGCTATATCCTTTCTTTCAGGAGTGCTAGTTCTGCAAGGTTAGCAGGAGAGCTTCTGTAAAATTTGGAAGGTAGGAGACGAGATACTGGCAGAAGTAAAGCTGTGAGTACCGGGTGTGAGTCGTGCTTCGGTAGCTCAGATGGTAGAGCACTTGCCCGCGAAAGGCAAAGGTCCCGAGTTCGAGTCTCGGTCGGGCACACAGTTTTAATCTGCCAGGAAGTTTGATATCAGCGCACACTCCGCTGCAGAGTGAAAATCTCATTCTGGAAACATCCCTCAGGCTATGGCTAAGACATGTCTCCGCTATATCCTTTCTTTCAGGAGTTCTAGTTCTGCAAGGTTAGCAGGAGAGCTTCTGTAAAGTTTGGAAGGTAGGAGACGAGATACTGGCAGAAGTAAAGCTGTGAGTACCGGGCGTGAGTCGTGCTTCGGTAGCTCAGATGGTAGAGCACTTGCCCGCGAAAGGCAAAGGTCCCGAGTTCGAGTCTCGGTCGGGTACACAGTTTTAATCTGCCAGGAAGTTTGATATCAGCGCACACTCCGCTGCATAGTGAAAATCTCATACTGGAAACATCCCTCAGGCTGTGGCTAAGCCATGTCTCCGCTATATCCTTTCTTTCAGGAGTGCTAGTTCTGCAAGGTTCGCAGGAGAGCTTTAAAGTTTGGAAGGTAGGAGACGAGATACTGGCAGAAGTAAAGCTGTGAGTACCGGGCGTGAGTCGTGCTTCGGTAGCTCAGATGGCAGAGCACGTGCCCGGGAAAGGCAAAGGTCCCGAGTTCGAGTCTCGGTCGGGCACACAGTTTTAATCTGCCAGGAAGTTTCAGCCCAGGACTGCCTGGGCCAATCCCAAACATGTGGTAAGTCTAAACAAACACAATTTTCTGTAACATGGCCAATGTACTTGCATGAATAAAAGTTAATCGACCACTTTTTTATTGCATACTTGCAAAATTTTGAGTACTGGTTGTAACATTTGGAGTTCACATGCCTGAAGTTCACATGAGGACAATAATATGAAGATTGGCTTACAAATTTTGTGATAAGATCTAGTCTTTTGGTGTTGTAGTTGTTCACTGAACTGCATGGGGTACTGCATCTTGCCACACCTAATAGTAGGTATTTCCTCTTGTGGGCAGGGAGACAGTGCAAGTGTGTGTGGATGCATGTGGGTGGAGGGGGGATTGGGAATCACACTCATCACTATACTGAGAGAAATTCCTTAGGACAATGTGTATGGCCCATTGGTATATCACATCCATGACACACCTTACCCGATGGTTTCATTATGTACAGAACAATTCTTGTACTGAGCAAGAAATCTTATGGGCTCTTGATTTAATTCTTGAGCACACTGATGCAGTTGTTACATCTAGTGCTTTGGCTGCTGCACATATTCATTATAGTTATTTCTGGGTCCTTTGGCATTCTTTTGAGGAATTTGACATAGATTGCAAATTCATCCAATAATTAAATAAATCAGTCAATAAATACATAAATTAATGAGGTTATATCCCTAGTGGTACGATGTGGTGAGCAGGCCACAGAGGCTGAGTGGTTCTAGGCACTTCAGTCCAGAACCACACTGCTGCTACAGTCCCAGTTTCGAATCCTGCCTCGGGCATGGATGTGTGTGATGTCCTTAGGTTAGTTAGGTTTAAGTAGTTCTAAGTTTAGCGGACTGATGATCTCAGATGTTAAGTTCCATAGTGCTTAGAGCCATTTGAACCATTTTTTGAACGATGTGGTGGGGGTTGTATACAAAAATGGCATATTCCATGTAGCGATTCTCACCCTTATGAGTCCTTTTGATTTAGTGTTGTAGTTATTCCATCAGTGTGGAGTATTTACTCAAAGGAACTATTTGTCTGTGAATTGTGTACACTGTTCTGAATCTTTTGGAACAGAAGGTACATAGCTGTTTCTGTGTCACACAACAGTTCACTTCCATGGTCACTTAGAAAAATTGAGGGTATTTCATACCACAATGTTTATTTTTTTCCCACAAATGTTCAGGCAACTGTTCATGTAACTTGCTATAGCATGAGACCTGCTACTACGTATTTTCTTAAAACTGTCTGGAAAGTGAGAATGTAGCATTTACACTTAGTGATTTTTAAGGATACTATGATATACATTATCTGATCAAAGGTATACAGACATCTATAATTGGACATTAATATGGGCTGTCCATGGTTTTGCTTTATGACAGCTTGAACTCCACTGGGAACTCTTTCACTGAGGTGTCTGAATGTCTTTGGAGGAATGACAGCCCATTCTTACTCAAGAGTGAAAACCATAGAAGGTAGTGATGATGGATGCTGGGGTCTGGAGCAAAGATGACATTCTGACTCATCCCAAATACATTCCATCAAGTTCATGTTAGGACTCTGGGCAGGCCAGCTCATTTCACGAATGTTATTGTTCACAAACCATTGCCTCACAGATGCTGCTGTATAACAGGTTGGTATTTCATGTTGATACAAATAACTGTCATCATCTATAAAATGTTCCTTTACTGTACGCGGTACAAAATGCTGTAAAATGTGTTCATAATCTTCTGCACTTAGCATTTTCTTAAATGCAATAAGGGAACCACACCCTAACCATGAAAAACACCTCCATACTGTAACACCACCTCCTACATAGTTCACTTTTGCCACTACACATGATGGCAGGCAACATTCTCCAGGAATTCACCAAACCCAAACCCAAACTCTTCCATCAAATTTCCACAGGGTATAGTGTAATTCATCACTCAAAGTTACTCATTTCCAGTCCTCCACTGTCCAGTGGCATCACTCATTTGACTTTTAACAATAACTCTCCACAATGCTTGACAGTCCCTATCCGTCAGTACACGAGTTCTGCTTGGTCTTGGTTTAACTGTAGTTGTTCCTTTGCATTTCTGTTTTACAATCACATAATCAACAATCAACTTGGGCAGTTTTAGAAGGGGTGAAATGTCCATGATGGGTTTTGTTACTTAACTAACATCCAGTGACTAGTTCATGTTTGAAGTCACTGAGCTCTCCTGATCAACCCATTCTGTTGTTGCTGCTTCTCTACTGACAATCAGATAGTGTACACTTCACATTTGTTGAAAGATGGTTTGAATATTGTGGTTAATTATGAGGGCATGTTATTCATCTTTGGTGCTTTTATTCTGCTGACCGACTTCACAACTGTTGACATGTTTGCTTGTAACATTCCTCACTCTATCCCATGTGTCATACTTCACAGGGTAACACAATTAAAGGATCACTTTTTCAAAAACCCCGTAATTGTCCCCTATTGCAACGCAGGAGTTTTAAATTTGGCCCAAAGGTGCCTATAACCTTCTTCTGTGATGGTACAAAAGCATGCTACCCTGTGATGACACACTATGGCTCAGCGATGCTTTAAACAGCAAGGTGTCGCCACATGGGATAGAAAGGCCACAGCTCAGAAGTTCGTGTGAGGTGTAAGGTGGGATAATGAAGTTACATTGGCACCAAATACCAGCACAAGTTTGCCCATCACCACTGTGGATCTGTCACACAAAAGGGAGGTCATCAGACCCCCTCTTAATGACATTTCACTCCTTCCTTTGATGCAAATAGGGCTGAGGGGGTGGCATAAAGGGCATCAATGAAACTACCCCTTCCACTGTAGCATTGATTCCCACACGTTTTGCAGTCAAATATGACAGTTCACTGTGTGATAAGCAACAGACAACGTTTTTGACAATCTTTGACATTGCTGATGCCTCCTGGACATTTCAACACTTCTGTAAGGACAGTGTAGGCCTGCAACCCTATTGAACACAATTGCACCCCTTTGGAGTGTAATGTGACCACAATTTTTGCTCTGGTATAAAGGGTGGAACCACTAGTGTCTGTTGATAGCCATTTGAGAGAATCTGAATGTGATCCAAAGAAGCAAAAGGTGTTTATGCTTTTTCAGCCCTCCTACTTTGCGCCCTCCTGTGGCATGATCATCAGGGAGTGCGACATTGACACATGTGTGAATAAAATAGCAAAGAGTCCATGTAATACCCCTAATCCAGCAACAGTCTTAGTGTCATCTGTACACCTTTGTAAGCAATTGAAAAATGTACCTGTACAGAAACAATCCGTGACAGATTCCTAGGCACCTGCTGGCACGAAACCACTCAAGACATTTTACCTGAGTGGTGGTACACTGCTTCTGTAGTACATGTTTTTGGGCAAGTGGAATCTAAGGAGTGTCAAAGGATTTCCTCTCTCCAGGTGCCTAGGAATCCATCATGGGTTGTCTCTGTACAGGTGCATTTTTAAAGTGCTCAGTAAAAGTGCGCATGTAGCACCAGGGTGTTGCCAAAGTGGAGGGTCTTAGAGGGACCCTTTGCTGTTTGATTCATGCATGTGTCAATATCACAGCCCCTCCCCCCCCCCCCTCCACAATCCCACCATAGGAGAGCACAAAACAGGAGGACTGCAAAAGCATAAATACCTTTTGCTGCTTCAGGTCATGTTGAAATTTCATCAAATGGTTTTGAAAAATCTGTAGCGGTTTCACTCTGTACATAGAGTGAAAATTGTGGTTGTACTATATTCCAAAGTGGTATGATCATGTTTAGTGGGGTTGCAGGTCCGTTATGTCCTTCGAGGAAGGTTGAATTGTCTGGGGCAGGGTGTGTCAGCAGTGTCAAAGTCTGTCAAGAACTTCACCCTGTTGTTCGTCACATTGCAAACTGCCATTCTTGACAGTGAAATGTGTAGTAATCAGCTCCCCAGGGGAAGGGGTGGTTTCATTGACGTCCTTATATGACACCTCCTGGGGCCTTTCCATGTTGATTCTGAGTGGCAGGTGTGTGAAATGTTTTTCTCAGCCATCCATAAGAAAACTGCATGATTTTAACACTAGGCATTGCGGTTCTGACCTCCATCACAGAGGCCTAAAAGGAATGGTGAAATGTGATGCTCTCAATATACTTCCGATTATCTCCTCACAAGTGGAGACAGCTTAGGCCTAGAATGAAACTTTCACTCTGCAGCGAAGAGTACTCTGGTTTGAAACTTTGTGACAGATTAAAAATGTTTGCCAGGCCAAGATTTGGACCCAGAACTTTGCCTTTCATGAGGAGTGCTCTTACTGACTCAGCTATCCAGGCATCACAACTCTAATTCTGTCAGTACCTTTCCTGTGCTTTCCAAACTTCACAGAACCTGTCGTGCATGCCTAGATGAATTAGTATTCTTGGAAGCAGTCTTCATCTCTGCGTAACTATCGATCCTGCATCCATTTGAACCTGCTCGTTATATTGGAGCCTCAGTTTCCCTCTGCAATTTTTATGCCACACACTTCCCACCAGTACCAAATTAAAGACTCCCTGATATCTGAGAATGTGCCCTATAACCCAGTCCCTTCTATTAGTTGAATTGCACCATAAGTTCATTTACTCCTCAGTTTTATTCCCAGATATTCATCTAATATTCAGTGTTCTTTGTAGCATCACATTTCAAAAGCATCTATTCTCATCATGTCAGCACTGTTTATTGTCTATATTTCCAAATGTGTCTTTAATTTTCATACAAATGGCACATATCTTTCCCACACCTGCTCTGCTGTTTTGTGTATTATGCCAGTCTCATTACCTGTTTGACTCATTACATTTTTATATCTCCTCTTTTCATTAATTAAATTCTATATCTCACATTATCAGAGGATATCTACTGGGCCTTGTCTTTTTACCCATTTGATCCTCTGCTGCCGTTACTATTTCATCTCTCAGATCTGCCATTCATCTTCTATTATATTCTGCTCCCCTGTTTCAGTCATTCATTGTCTAATGCTCCTTTGAAACACATCCAGTGGTTCTTTCAGTTTATTGAGGTCCCATCTTCTTAATTTCTTCAGTTTTTTCAGTTAATCTTCAGTCCACAACCAATAAATTGAGACCGCATCTGCTCCTTGAAATGTATCGTAGCTTAAAATTTGATTTCAAAACATTCACTGTATGATTACGTAATCTATCTGAAACTTTCTGGTATCTCCAGGTCTCTACCATGTGTACAATTATCTTTCAAGATTCTTGAACTGTTGGTTAAATTGTGCTCTCCGCAAAATTCTACCAGGAGCTCTTCCTTTCATTGCTATTCCCCAGTCTGCATTCACCTACTAATTTTCCATTCTTCCTTTCCCTACTACCGAATTTCAGTTACAATTAAAATTTCATCTTCTTTAACAATCTGAATAATTTCTTTTATCTCACTGTACATTCTTTCAATCTCTTCATCATTGCAGAGCTAGTAGGCCTGTATGCTTTGACTAATATGGTGGGTGTCAGCTTTGTGTCTTATCTCAGCTACACTAATGAGTTAACTGTGTCGTTATCATGGAAAAATTGCTTAACCACAGCCATGGCATGAAGCTTAGAAATTAGGAGACAGGTACAGGAAGAATTGAAGCAGTGAGGCTGAGTTGGGTATCGTGGCTGAGTAGCTCGGTTAGTAACAGCAAAGTTTCAGATTTGAGTCCCAGTACAACATGTACTTTGGTCCAAATTGTTTTCCTTCTTGTGTAATTGTTTGACAGTTAATTGTGTGTTCAGAGGTGAGCTGAATGACTGGCAACTCTACTCATTCTTGTCCCACATGTGTAGTTTTCAAAATCCCATTTGCCTGTCAGTGGGCTACCACGAATTTTGGTGCATTGCCATGTGGCATATTGTGGCAACTACAAGTTCTCACATTCGTGACAATTTCCACTGTGTTGTATTGAATTTTAAATTAGTATACACAAAGTCACTGTAATTGACATGTCATTGTGATATGGCATACTAATACTCAGTTCATATCTTATTCCATACAAGGATATGTATTCTACCTTTCCAATTGGTTGGCCAAATTTGATGTTACTTTGTGAACATTTGGCATGTGTTATCACAAAATCCATAATTTCAGTCCAGTTATCTAAAATATCAAATAGTGTCTTTATTCAGAAACAGGTCCGATAATTTCTTTGAATACTACATGCGTCTCTACACCTGCATAAAAAACACCTCTGTCCGAACAGGCCATGAAGGCCCAACAGTACTGACCAGCCGCTGTGGCATCCTCAGCCTGTAGGCGTCAGTGTATGTGGATATGGAGGGGCATGTGGTCAGCAAACCACTCTCCCGACTGTATGTCAGTTTACAAGACTGGAGCCGCTACTTTTCAATCAAATAGCTCCTCAATTTGCCTCACAAGGGCTGAGTGCACACCGCTTGCGAACAGCGCTCGGCAGACCGGATGGTCACCCATCCAAGTGCTAGCCCAGTCCGACAGCGCTTAACTTTGGTGATCTGACGGGAACCGGTGTTACCACTGCGGCAAGGCCGTTGGCCTACATCTGCACTACTACTCTACAAATCATGCATAAGTGCTTGGCAGAGGGTTTCTGAGATTCACTTTCAGACTGTTTTCAAGCATTGCACTCTTGAACAGTTTGGGGGAAAAAAGAACACTTAAATCTTACTGTGTGAGCTGTGATTTCCGTTATTTATTACATTTGTCATTTCTCCGTGTTTAGGTGGGAGTTGAAAAAATGTTTTCACTTTCAGCAGAGAAAGATGGTAACTAAAATTTTGTGAAAACACATAGCTATAACAAAAAAGCACCTTTATTGTAATGATTGTCATTTCAACTCACTTATTGTATCAGTGACACTCTCCACTATTACAAGATAATACAAAACAAACTCTTCTTCCTTGAACGTTTTCAATGTTCTCCAGCAGTTCTGTGTGGTAAGGATCTCATACCATGCAGGAATACTCCAGAAGAAGAGAGACAAGTGTAGTGTGAGCAGACTCTTTAGCATATTTGTTGCATCTTCTAATTGTTCTGCCAGTGAAAAACAATCTTTGGTTTGTCTTCCCCATATCATTTTCTGTGTGATAGTTCCAGTTTAAATTGTTCTTTATTATAGTCCCTAGGTATTTAGTTGAATTGACAGACTTTAGATTTGTATGTTTTCTCATTTAGCATAAATATAACAGATTTCTTTTAGTACTCACATGGATGGCCTCACAAAATCAATTGACACTTTTTGGGTCAAACAGGTATATTGTCTAAATCATTTTACAATTGGTTTTGACTGTCTGACAATTTTACTAGATGGTAAAGATTAAATTAAAGAGCTATATGAATTTTGGAAATTATTTGCTTACCACATGGCTACATAACATTGGATTACAACAGTTTATTAGCTGGGGTTATGGCTTTTTACTATATAAATTGTTACTGGACGTTTGAGGGGTGGTATTTTCACAGTTTTCTCAATTGAAAGTGTATGTGTGAGCTGAAAACTAGACTGTGTATCTATCTCATAGTGCCACTGACAGGTGTCTTTAAGTAGAAGGGATATTGTAATGATACATGATACTTCACTTGAGAGAGAGAGAGAGAGAGAGAGAGAGAGAATTTTGGTTCTAAACCAAAAAAACTACTGTCTTGAATCACAGCATTTTGTTCAGGAGCCTCCCATGTGTGATGACGGTAGATGTGTTATGATACACCCTTAGGCCAAAAATCATTCCACAGACTATTAAAAATTACTTTCCATTTAAAAATGGTAGAGGCATACAAATATTTAGGCACATTTTGACTACAATAAACAGTATTGTTAAAAGGTGTTCCCAGTGGCTAACATGACAAAAACATAAACAAATAATAAAAGCATCTTCTCTCATTGTACTGCTAAACAGAAAATAAAATGGGAATGTGTAGGAATAAAATGTAACATTCTTCAATTACCTGTACAAAATTACTTCACTGGGAGATATACGGTATTCAGGGAGGCCAATAAATGTAGAACAAATTTTTCTGGTACGTTGCTTGGGGATGTTTTGAAATTGTGGTTATTTGCTGCAGTCTGCAAGATGGGACATCATTTTCATCTGTCCATGTAAGACTTGTACAACGTTTCACATTCAGTTAGTTGTATTCTGACAAGTTTGGCAAAGTACTTACTCTGAATTTTGATGATTCATATTATTATTTTCCAAAACTGTTGTGTCTACGTATACTAATCATCATTATAACAAAAAAATTATACAGAGATCCACCATTCACATGTCACTCTTTTATTCCAAATATTTCTTATGCTTTGATTTTATATGTAGTTTACAAAAAGTTACAAACAGAATTTCTTCGTGATCTAAAATGGACAATATGTACTCTGATTACACTTTATAATATGAATGCTTTACTGTTTACTTTTTTGTGTTGGACATAAGTACTGACTTGCTCATTCTTTCTTCCAGTGGCCATTGACTTAATTGTGCAGCACATTCGAGACATACGTATCAACCGACGTGTTCCCAGCTCTTCAACTCTCAATATCAAGAAGACTCAGACAACAGATGGTTATTTCACAAGACCTCACTGAAATTACTACAAAGACATTTTACAGATGTTATCTCTATTTGATCAACGTAATTAAGTTACAAATATTTTTGGTATTTTACATAACATATCATTCATTCTCCTTTTTTTTATTTTAAGGAATTCCTCATTCAGATTATTTTAGAATCATTAAGTGTGTGTGTGTGTGTGTGTGTGTGTGAGAGAGAGAGAGAGAAAGAGAGATCTTGTGTATGTATTTGTCAAATAAGATCAAGATATTGTAACATCTTACCATGTACATCTTCAAATCTTCAAGTCCCAAATGTGTACAAATTTTTGTTGTGGTTGAGAAGTTAGGAAGAAATGCCATTTTTTCCATTGCATTCTTCGTTTGCCATGTTATTGCAAGTGCAATGAAAATAAGAATATATCAAACCAAAGATGATAGTTCCTTAATGTGTACTTACATTTTATTTATGCAATTCATTTACAACATCAGTAGCTGTTCTCTGCAAACCACTGTGTGCAGAATATACTTTTTATTGTATCATATGCACACTAATGGATGGAACATTGGAACAATAACTGTTTATTGCCTCTATTCAAGCTGTTATTAGTAAAAGTTTTTCTTCGTGGCCCCTGTAATAACATTATGTCCTGGGTGGAGGATTCTGCTCTAAAATCAGCTCTTGGGGTTTCCTGACAACATTTTCATGAGACATTGTGCATTTTCATTTAAGGTCTATCAGTTCAGATTTTCAGAAATCCAGACAATTCTATTTCTAATTACCCCACCAAGTGATGTGCACATTGCTAACTCTCTGGACTCATATTCAGGTGGAGGGTGTTGAAATCCCTATCTGACCATCCCAATTGTGGTTCTTCCATAGTTGCTTTACATTGCTTAAGGAAAATGCCAGTATGGTCTTTTGATAAGTATTTGGTCAATTTATTTCTGTATCCTTGTCCAGTCTGACTGTTTACTCTGTCTCTAATGCTCTCCTGAGCAGGGTGTTAAACCTTAATCTGCCTAGCTTCCTTCCCTCCATCTAATAACATCAGTCTTGACAGGATGTTAATAAACTTTTTTTTCCTTGAGTCAACGTACCTTTGGCGATTAAAATGGTTCAAATGGCTCTGAGCACTATGCGACTTAACTTCTGAGGTCATCAGTCCCCTAGAACTTAGAACTACTTAAACCTAACTAACCTAAGGACATCACAAACAGCCATGCCCGCTACAGGATTCGAACCTGTGACTGTAGCGGTCGCGCGGTTCCAGACTGTAGCACCTAGAACCGCTCGGCCACTCCGGCTGTCTTTGGCAATTCACACTGACCTTTGTACATTATTTCCCACTCTGTTCCAACATGGTATGGCTCCCACACATGTGAGCAGTATTTCAGTATATGCTGTTCAAATATTTTATAGCTAATCTCTTTTGCAAACAAACTGCATGTCTTCAGTATGCTACCAATTACACTGATCCTGTCATGTTTTTTACTTACCGCTGTATCTTTGTGAATGTTATATATATATATATGTTGCTAATTCCAGATATTTAATGTGATGACTGACTGCAGTTGTGACTTATGAATTCATGTAATCAAAGGTTACTACAGTTTGATATTTCACAAAGCAAACACATTTCAATGTTTAGAGTCAGTTACCCACTTCTGTATGGAACTGTAATCAATTCCAGACAGTGAAGGAGGGGTAGGAAGGGGGCAGCAGTTGTCTGACACCTCTCCTCTACAAAAAATGATCAAAAACTGAACATACATCCTGCATTGCATCATTCACTGATATATCAGTTCAACTCAGTATCTGAAGAAAGGCTACTGACTAGTAAGCATGTGTACCCAGAATCATTTGTCTTGAAATCTCAAAACTATTTTGCCATCCACCATTAAATTAATATATCAGTTGTGCCTCCCGCCCTTCACCCTCTCACTTCATATCCTGACTACACCCTTGTGTCCATATCTGATAGGGTATTTGTGCAGTTTTTCTTGTCTAACATTTCCCTATAGATAACCAATTCTTCTTCTTTTTCTTGTGCCTTTGTTCCGAATTGGCCCAGGGTTGGCATCATTAATTTAAGAGGTGGCTGGATGCCCTTTATGTCACCACCTCTTTACTGCCCTGGATGGAATATGTATACCACAACACTCTCATGTAGTGTTATTCATGTGAAAGTGAGTGAAAGTTTTTGAAATGTTTGTGAATCATATAACTGAGGTACTTGGGTACAAGCCTGGTATTCACCTAATGGGACATGTGAAACTGCCTAAAAACCACATGCAGACTGGCCAGCCCATTGACCCTCATCATATTCAGTCTGGGACTGGCACATCTGTCCATCCTGGAAGAGGCATTTCAAGATGCACAGCTACCTGGACAGGTCTCCTTATAGATAACCACACACTCTATAAAAATAAATCTCACATTTCAACTAATATTATCTATGAAGTCATTAAAATATAACGTGAACTGTTATGGGTCACATCCAAAATCAGTTTTGTGTTTGTGGATGACCCTGTTGAAGATAAGGTGATATTTTCTGTGTTTCAGGAAATCCTTAATCAAGTGTCAATTCAGCACGATGTTTCATACAAATGTACCTTCTTCATTATGTATTAGTGCAAAGATGAATAAAAATCTTTTAAAATGTTGACTCTAGCAGTGGCCGTTAAGAGATCATCTATCAGCAGCATGAGTTGAGTTAAGCATCATATGAATGATATTATTAGAAACCATGCTGATTCATCATGTGTGAACACAGAAGACATTCTTGATTAATGCTACAGACAAATCTGATTGGTGTAGGGTGAACTGTATCAATTCTGTTGCCTTTTTTCTAGACTACTGAGATCTCTGCTCTCGTCCAATTGCTAGAAACAGTTTTCTGCTCACAGGATCTGGAGTAAATTATATTCAAGAGAAGACATAATTCAAGGATTCTGTTAGAATTTTAGTAAGTTTTAGGGAAATCCTGTATTATCAGTATCTTTGCTACTGAAATTGTTATCAGTCATCTCTGCAATGTGGATGGTGGCAGTCTTTCTTGATTTCATCTAATGTATAGCAAGTGTTACTAGTTTGTCACTGTGTGTGTATTTTAAAATACTGAAGATAAATATTTTTATTAAAATGGTTCAATTCTATAATGTTATCAAATTAGATGTGCCATATATCAACAGTCTAAATCAGTTTTAGAATAGCTTGGATAACTGAACTATTCAGAAAGAAGTAATCTGCAACTGAAACACTAGTTACATTCCATAATGTTGATAAATGACCTGTGTAGTGTAACAAGGATGAATTTAGTCATTGGATAGATTCAGTTATCTGACTTAAGTGTTGTAATACATAATCAATTAAACATATAGTTCTTTTAAAATTAGGTGTTTTGTTAATCTTTACAAAAAGTGAGAGAGTAGTCCTCTTCACACATACACACACTTTAAGTGCCTTAATGAACTTTGCAAAGGATTTTGTAAATTGTGCAGTGGGAGTTGTAAATTGTTCAGTGAGAGTTGTGAATGTGTGGTAAAGTGTGTTGTTTCCTTAAGTGTGCTTGAAAAGTAAAGCTTACGAGTGGCGATAAGGTGAGCTGTAAAGCTGATTGATAGCAGTATTAACTATATTATGTAAATAAAAAGCCATATTTGCTGTGATGTATTAAAAATGAGCCAAAGAAGCAGAGTAGTATTTATTTGAATGTAAGTACAGCCAAGTCCTGTAGAGCGAGACTAATTTCCATAAAATTGCCCAGAAATGTAACAAATGTTCTGTTTTGTACATTCGCTGGAAATACTCTTAGGAAAACTAGTAATGTACATTTCCTGAACTAATTATCTAGTTTGTAATCAAGTAGAATGGTATTAAGATGTGCAATGTGAAAGTAACTTTGCTGTTAACGTCATTTTCTTGCTGTGATAATATCCTTCTGAGGTACTACCATTTTAATGTAAAATTTGTTCTATAATGTAATGAATGCATCATGTACAGTGCTTGAAACCTGTGCAATTGATAAGAAAATTTATGGGATGCTGATATCCTTCACATGGAAATAACAATTTTTTTTCAGTAAAAGTTCAAATGTTACATGTACATGAGTCACATTTTTGGTATTTATAGAATTTTTTTGCTTTTCTTTAGATTATTTTTAAATATCTGGCAGCAGTTTTAAGTATAAACTGAGACAGAGGGATCACATTCAATTTGAGGAAGCCACATTCATGCAACCCCCCTAAAAAGCATCTTAAGAATAGTAACATGAGAGCTTACTGTAGATTTTTGTGTTGTGTCAGGAAAATGAAATTTTTGTAATAGTTTGTGTGCTGTTTGTCAATTTCATTGTGTATACCCCAATTTGTGATACTTTTATATATTGTTCCATCTTTTGATTTGAATATTGTGTTAATAATTTAGTGTTTTCTAATGTTAATAAGTTTGATGTTAAATTTATTACTGTTTTGAGTTTTATTGGATTAAAATTATGAAATACGCTTGTTACAAGCTGGTTTGCATTTCACTATATTTTTCAATTAGTTGGCTCCTATTGTAGTACCTTTTGCGATAAGTCTACACAGCATACATAACAGCAAGATAAAATAAGCATACAGACATAGATGAGACTAAGGAAGAATTTTTTTGCATAATTCTATATGAATGAACAACTATGACCAGCTGTTTTATAAACATTAATTTAGTGCTTATTGAAAGCATGTTCAATTCTGAGTGTAGATACATATTCTCACATATTACTCATGTTCTTCAATTGTGCGTGTACAGGTATGGTCACAAATTACTCAGCATTTTTTTGACAGCTATACTGCAATACACTACATAATTACCATAGTTCAGCATATATTTTTATTAACTGAACATGTTTGCCACAATTGAGTTATTGACAACAAATATCACTGTGGGCCTGATGTTTTAACATAATTTTGTTCCAGATAATTTAGTAGTTTAGGCTACTAACAGTACATTTATATTCACTGTAAGCAGTCATTGACAATTATTTCCTCTTGTGTAAGTGCAAATTAAGCACAGTACCACTGTGTTGTCAGTAGCAGTAATCCACTACAGACAATATAACTGAATTAGGCACCTGGAACTGTTGGCATTACTTCAGAATTATTAATGTTATTTGAAGAATAACCATGACAAGCATTGTTCTATCTCATATGCAAGATATATGAGACAGGTGAAGTGCCTTCAGACTTCGAGAACAATTTGTTAATTCAAAAACCAAAAAAGGCAGGTGCTGACAGGAGTGAATATTACTGAACCATTAATTTAATAAGACATGGCTGTAAACATATGGATTAAATGGTAGAAGCCAACCTGGAGGAAGATCATTGTGGGTCCTGGAGAAATATAAATACACACAATGCAATACTGACACTATAACTTACCAGAAGATAGTTTGAAGAAAGGCAAACCCACATTTATATAATTTGTAGATTTAGAAAAAGGTTTTTACACTTTCAACTGGAACTAACTCTTTGGAATTCTGAAGTTATAAGGGCTCAAATAAAGGGAGCAGAAAGTTATATACAACTTGAACTGAAAAAACAATGCTGTTTTAAGAACGGAAGGAAATGAAACAGAGGCAGCAACATAGAAGGGAATGAGACAGGTTTGTAGCCTATTACCCGTTTCATTCCAACTGTAGATTGAGTAAGCAGTAAAGGAAACAAAGGGGAATTTGGAAAATCAATTAAAGTTAAGGGAGAAGCATTTAAAACTTGTAAGGTGGATATGAGTTTGTAAAACTAAGAGGTGGATGGCAAAGGTTTATGTTAAAAACAACAAAAACACACTGTAACCAGTCACTAAATTTTGTCAGTACCAGTCTTTACATGTTTCAGACACATAGCTCTGTCTTCTCATGACGATATTGAGCTTTGGTTTGTCAACATAGTTCTTATGAAATATACTCATATTAAAATGTTCATTTTGTGATGCAAATAATGTGCAACATATTTCGGGAAGCTCAGTTTTATTGTATTCATGGAATAATAAAGACCTACATAGAATTTCAGCCATACTCAAACAAAACTATTGAAACAATTGTTTACCATGTACATTGCATTAACTGTTTACTGGTGTATGAGACTGGCATCTCCCTGTTGTATAATCTGTCTGTATGGAATGGAAATTTATATGGTGACTAGAAAGTAGTTTTCTGTGAGCTTGTTACGGAGAGATGTTGGCTGCAATGCTGTGACGAAATCGCTGCATGACTGCCATGACGCTGCTGTACAGCAGGCTGAGCACCCGCTTGTGCAAAAGGAAGTCTATGTGGTTGAATGCTGTCTCCGGCACACGTTCGATTGACACAACATTCTGTAACTCCTGCGCCAGCCGCATCACACCCTGCCAACACAGACCACCAAACATGTACATCATCTGTGTACTTCAGCTCCACCCATGTTGGTGAAACACATTCTGAAAATAATTTACAGTCTGGCACAATCTCTATAAGTGATCAGCATAGCTGACTACCATGTGGAGGACCTGGATTCAATTCCTCGTACTGCAAGGGGTTTTTCTTGATGGGATGACTGGAACGGGGTGCACTCAGCCTTGTGACGCCCACTGAGGAGCTACTTGACTGAGTAGTAGTGGTTCCAAGTTCAAGAAACCTGAAAATGATGGGAGAGCAGTGTGCCAACCACGTGCCTCTCCATACTGTATTTGATGATGCCATTGGCAGAGAATGACATGGCAGTTGGTGAGGCCTGAACTTAAAAGTTTTTACAATAACTTCGACTGCAATATGAAATTACCAGTTTTGGTCACCACTGCCCATCTTCAGGTCAGGAGACAGATGTAGTGGTTCTCACCCACCAGTGCAGAAACAGCATTGTAAAATCCACAGTGGTGGGTGTAAACCACGGCAACTGCCTTACGATCTACAAATGACCAGTGACTACTGAAACTGGTAATTCCATTTCGGAATTTGTGCCACTGTGCTGGACGATAAATTATTTTCAAAGTAATCAATCATTGGTTTCTCCTGTTCAATAAATGTCATTCTTTCTTAAATACTTTTTTATATTTAAGCAAATAGCATAACTCTCACAGGCCATTGAAAGTATATGTAAATGATTAATTTTACAGAAAAGTAGCATATACTGCCATCAAATGATTCCCTCTGAAAGGCTGTACTGTTTTTTTTATATAAATGTTTATTAGAGCATTCAATGTTATTTATCTTCACTGCACCTCACTCAAGAATTTCCAATGATCCATCGACCTCCACATAAACTGTGAACAGTCACACACTGCTATTGTTAATTTACCGGATGCATGTCTTTAGCTCATTTGCACATGCTTAAAGATGGTTGTTGCACAATAGTAGTTGGGAAAGTCCTGGAGGAGTCAGATTGCTCATCAGAGCACTGTGATAAAAGTTTTATTATGATGATGATAAGTAATTAATTGTCAGTGGGTATACAAGTGTGTCACAGAACAGAGCAGGTGAAACACTTCTGTGTTTATTTTGAAACAATTTATGCTTTAAATGGCTTATATTTGTGAATACTTGCCAGGGCCTTGCCTATGCCATGTCCATCAAACTGTGATTTGATACACAGAGATTAATCATGAAGCTATTACGTTGTGTGACACGTGATGATTGCAAACTTATTATTGAGATATCTGAAGTTGAACTGAGTGGTTATCATGATCGACAGAATATTATTATGGTCACTAGACTTTTGTGACCTGACTGATAGAGATATGTTTGTGTGTATATAACACTAGCAGTTGAACACTGCATCCAAGTGGAATAACATTTCTGAATGGAAATCAAATTCTGCCAGATCTGTGCTACTTAGAATAGTAGAGTAATACCCATTCCCTCTGTGTTGAACCATTGCCTTGTACTTGAACAGTACAGCAGTAGTTAGCACACTGGACTCGCATACAGTAGGGTAAAATTTCAAATCTGCATCCAGACACCCAAATTTAGGTTTTTGTGACTTCCCTAAGTCGCTCCACATAAATGCTGGGATGATTCCTTTGAAAGGGCATGGCATATTCCCTTCCCCCATCCTTGAAACAATCTGAGCTTTTGCTCCGTCTCTAATGACCTCGTTGTTGATGGGATTTTATACCATAATATTCCTTCACGCATTGAATGGTACACTATTAGCATCAGTAGCATCACAAGGAAAGAAGCAGCTGACCATAAAACAACAGGTTGGTGACTTAATCTGCAGTCATTAAGCATTATTGTTGCCTACCTGTGCAGTTCAGAGCAAGAACATGATTGAGCTTGCATATACAGGGTATAAAAACTAAGTCTATAAAATTTTAGAATTCTTAGAGGGGATTAAAAGCAACAATTTCATTATGTGACAAAAATGTTACTGTGGCACCATTTCTCTGCTAGGGGCCCTGAAAGTTTTGACACTAGTGATGTACAAAGATTGCATTCAAACTGCCATGAGCTGAAAATTATTTTAGAGATCAGGTTACCTTCCATTCAGAAGGCTGTTGCAGGCAGCAACTGTTATATTGACTTGTAAATAATAGATTTCAACTATCAGTTGTCATTTTTAAATTTTATTGGCAGATATAGATTTCAGCTAGAAACTAGCCATTCTCAATGCTAAGAAATGATTTCTTTTCCAGTAATATCACTAAACTTCATCATGTCATCAATGATAATAATGCAATCAGCTGCATCATCACATTTTTGTCAAAGAGTGCTGTACGAGTACATTACTAAATTTAAATATGGATGAATAGTCAGCTATTATCAATGTAGTTCCTTGTATCACAGAAAGGTAGCACATTCTACATCTACATTACTACTCTATAATTCACATCTAAGTGCTTGGCAAAGGCTTCACAGAACCACTTGCAGACTATTTCTTAACCATTCCACTCTTAAATAGCACATGTGAAAAATGAATATCTAAATCTTTCTGTGTGAGCTCTGATTTCTCTTGTTTTATTACAATGGTCATTTCTCCTTATATAGGTGGGACTCAGCAAAATATTTTCTCATCCAGAGAACTGAAAATTGAAATTTTATGAAAAGATCATACTGCAACAAAAAGAAAGATTTTGTTTTAATGATTGTCACCCCAGCTTATGTGTCATATCCATGACACTCTCTCCTCTGTTTTTGATAATAGAAATTGAGGTGTCCTCCTTTTAATATTCAAGGAATAATGCTGTCAGAGCATGTGGACAGATGAGAAATAAATGACTGATAGCTAGAAACAGACTGTGGCATGAGGAGACAGGGTTCTAGGCATGTAAAAATAGTCTATATTTTGGGAACACAAATAAATGAGTAATTGAAAATCATTTGAGCATTGTATACTTGAACTGAAGCTACTGCAAAAAATCATTATTTGCCTCTACAGGGCACCTAGTGGAAATATGTATGTTTTAAAAACAATCTGGAGGTGGTCTTAAACAGCTACAGAAGCAAAGGCAAAAAGCTTGTCATGTGTGGGGACATAAATGTGAATTTTACAGCTGTCACACATGAGTCTGATGACCTGAAAAGCCTACTTATCACACTGCATAAGGAAAACATGGTAAATGAGCCAATGAGAGTAACTCCTACCTCTGGCTGAATGGCTGATGCAACAAACTTTGTTCATCTTTATTTCTATGTCAAATCTAGGTTATCCCTGTATATGAAAAGGCTGGCAGGCATGATGTTCATAACTACTGTGCATGATCTATCCTCCCAGCTTTATCAAAGATATTAGAGACAGTAATCTATAATGAAGTTACAGCACTTCTGAATGCTCCAAATGCACTGTATGAGCACGAGTTAGGTGTCCACTTAAATAGGTCTGTTAATGATGTGCTTTTCCACATTAATGACCATATTATTAGTTCATTCAATAACAAGGCACTACTTCTATGGCCTTTTCATAGATCTGACTAAGGCTTTTGATTTGGTAAATCAGATGCTGTTACTTCAGAAACTTAATGAATGTGGTATAAGAGGTACCCAAAACAAATGATTCCATCAGCTGTGGTGTGCACAGGGCTCAGTACTGGGACCCCATCTCTTTCTTGTCTTTAGAGATGATTTACCTCACTATACACCTAATGCCTTTCTGGTTCTGTTTGCCGATGATGTCAACTTTTATCATAGCAGTTCAACTCAGCAAACAAGAACTGATATAATAGATGCCATTAGCGGGCTGCTGTCCTGGCTGTTTAAAAATTGGTTGCTGTTTAGTATTAGCAAAACAGTACACATGTTATTCTAGCCATCCAGACAACTTTTAACATACATATTGTCTGTAGAAATAGAAGGCAGTAAAATATAGCAAGTGGAACTCACCAAATTCTTGGTTGTAGCTTGTATGGATTGCTGATTGACTGTGATGAAACACAAAAAGGAGAAAATTTCTAAATAAATTTGGCAGCCTCTTTTAATCTTGTGACATTAATACCATGAAAATAGCTAAAATTATGGTCTGGTCCATTCAGTACTTTCATGTGTCATCCTTTTCTGGGAAGGGGGAGCGTCATTCCAAAAAATATTCTTCGTGCCAAAAAAGATCATAAAAATCTATTTCCGCTATAAAAACAAACCAATTTTTAAAGAACTAAACATATTGATAGTCCCTTAAGTTTGTACAGGATGA
This sequence comes from Schistocerca nitens, assembly GCF_023898315.1. Classification (NCBI taxonomy): domain Eukaryota; kingdom Metazoa; phylum Arthropoda; class Insecta; order Orthoptera; family Acrididae; genus Schistocerca; species Schistocerca nitens. Next base: position 867,263,353 of record NC_064616.1, read on the forward strand.
TTAAAAAAAACGTTTACAAACTAACATAGCACATGGGCCTACAACAAAGATCAGTAGTCACGCAGTGATTGGGGGCTGCAAACGCCATGAGAGAGCACTGCATGAGAAGGCATTGCTATACAAACACAGGTGAAGTGCACAGAGACCATCACCATTCACACTGTAGAAGTGTTGGGAGCAGCATGGCTAACTACAAATACCGCAAAATGGTTGAGATGCATTTGATTTATGTTGCTGCCAGTTGCAATGGACAAGAATCCATATGACTGACAAGAATCCATATGATTGTGTCGTGTGAAATACCCTGATAGAAAGGTGCTATGCTATACATTAGTTGCCACCCTGCATCGTCGATTGTGTGAAACTGGCTCATTCCATTGTGCACAAGCTGAATGCTAATTGCTGATGAACAACATGGACTGTTGTGGCAAGAGAAAGTGTACTGGAAAGGGTGCAGTATATGCCATCAATGAGTACACAAGGTGTGTCCCACACCACTGATACCCCCAACCCACCGTGTGGCACATTATACATGATGGACTGCATCTGTTCCATTTCCAACACAACCAGTACACAGGTATTGCAACTGGGGGACTACCGGGATTTGTGTGGTGGTTTCTGCAGAAATCTGCTGCAGACTGAAGCTTCACAGCAAGTGCACTCTTCACCAATGAGGCTCCGTTCTCACTTGAGGGTTTAATGAATGTTCAAAAGCTGCATATGTGGGTGGATGTGAATCCACATGCTATGTGTATGCATGCCTCACAATGCAAATTTACCTTTAATGTGTGGGTTGGGTTGTTTTGAGGTAGAAGACCAGACAGCAAGGTCATCAGTCTCATCAGATTAGGTAAGGATGGGGAAAGAAGTCGGCCATGCCCTTTCAAAGGAACCATCTGCCAGGAGTAATTTAGGGAAATCATGGAAAAGCTAAATTAGGATGGCCGGATGTGGGATTGAACTGTTGTCCTCCCGAATGTGAGTCCGGTGTGCTAGCCACGGTGCCACCTCGCTCGATTTAATGTGTGAGCAGGAATTGTTGGAGACTGCTTAATTGGGCCATACAATCTCCCAGACTGGCTTGATGGTCACACATATCTCGTTTTCCTGCAAGAGATTCTGCTGGACATGCTGATTGATGTTCCATGCCCATTCATCGCCGCATTTGATTTCAGCATGACGGAGCCACTGTGCATTTCAGCAGACAAGTGAGGGCACATCTGCAGGCAACCTTTCCCAGCTGCTGGATTGGTCACAGTGGGCCAGTTGCATGGCCACTATGATCACCCAATCTGCCCCCAGTCAATTTTTTCCTGTGGGGGTATCTGAAGGACTTTATATGTGAAACTCCTGTTACATCACCAGAGGACCTAATGGGCAGGATGTCTTCAAGATAAACCAGGTATCTATGAGAGGGTGCACTGTTCAATGCAGTATTGATGTCAGGCATATCTTGATCCATCTGGACAAAACTTTTAGCACCTCCTGTAGTGGGTATGTACACTCCTGGAAATGGAAAAAAGAACACATTGACACCGGTGTGTCAGACCCACCATACTTGCTCCGGACACTGCGAGAGGGCTGTACAAGCAATGATCACACGCACGGCACAGCGGACACACCAGGAACCGCGGTGTTGGCCGTCGAATGGCGCTAGCTGCGCAGCATTTGTGCACCGCCGCCGTCAGTGTCAGCCAGTTTGCCGTGGCATACGGAGCTCCATCGCAGTCTTTAACACTGATAGCATGCCGCGACAGCGTGGACGTGAACCGTATGTGCAGTTGACGGACTTTGAGCGAGGGCGTATAGTGGGCATGCGGGAGGCCGGGTGGACGTACCGCCGAATTGCTCAACACGTGGGGCGTGAGGTCTCCACAGTACATCGATGTTGTCGCCAGTGGTCGGCGGAAGGTGCACGTGCCCGTCGACCTGGGACCGGACCGCAGCGACGCACGGATGCACGCCAAGACCGTAGGATCCTATGCAGTGCCGTAGGGGACCGCACCGCCACTTCCCAGCAAGTTAGGGACACTGTTGCTCCTGGGGTATCGGCGAGGACCATTCGCAACCGTCTCCATGAAGCTGGGCTACGGTCCCGCACACCGTTAGGCCGTCTTCCGCTCACGCCCCAACATCGTGCAGCCCGCCTCCAGTGGTGTCGCGACAGGCGTGAATGGAGGGACGAATGGAGACGTGTCGTCTTCAGCGATGAGAGTCGCTTCTGCCTTGGTGCCAATGATGGTCGTATGCGTGTTTGGCGCCGTGCAGGTGAGCGCCACAATCAGGACTGCATACGACCGAGGCACACAGGGCCAACACCCGGCATCTTGGTGTGGGGAGCGATCTCCTACACTGGCCGTACACCACTGGTGATCGTCGAGGGGACACTGAATAGTGCACGGTACATCCAAACCGTCATCGAACCCATCGTTCTACCATTCCTAGACCGGCAAGGGAACTTGCTGTTCCAACATGACAATGCACGTCCGCATGTATCCCGTGCCACCCAACGTGCTCTAGAAAGTGTAAGTCAACTACCCTGGCCAGCAAGATCTCTGGATCTGTCCCCCATTGAGCATGTTTGGGACTGGATGAAGCGTCGTCTCACGAGGTCTGCACGTCCAGCACGAACGCTGGTCCAACTGAGGCGCCAGGTGGAAATGGCATGGCAAGCCGTTTCACAGGACTACATCCAGCATCTCTACGATCGTCTCCATGGGAGAATAGCAGCCTGCATTGCTGCGAAAGGTGGATATACACTGTACTAGTGCCGACATTGTGCATGCTCTGTTGCCTGTGTCTATGTGCCTGTGGTTCTGTCAGTGTGATCATGTGATGTATCTGACCCCAGGAATGTGTCAATAAAGTTTCCCCTTCCTGGGACAATAAATTCACGGTGTTCTTATTTCAATTTCCAGGAGTGTATTTGTACCATGTGACTAAATAACTGAAACACCATTTAGTACCCCCAGATGGCCTTTGCAACCCCTGGTTCCTATATGATAAGTGATTCTTGTTGTGTGCCTGATGTGCTGTCAGTTGTTTTTAATCAACTTATATAATAGAAACTTTCTGCTTCACTCAGAAAAATGTGCACCTGTTTGAAACAATTAAGGAATTCCATAGTTATGGTACAAGAACTAAAGGAGTCATTCATGTAATGGTTTAAAGACTGAGTAGATGCTGTACTGGAGCAAGAAGCATGGGTGTTTTACTGTACAACAAACTGTCCTACACTGTAAGAACAAACAAAAATACATTTAGCAACAATATTACGTCTCACACACACCTGACCGCTATCTCTGACCGCTTTGGCCAGAATTCTGGGCAAAGTGGCCAGAGATTGTGGTCACGTGTGCATGAGCTATGCTCGCTTGTATGAATGTGTGTGTTCTCCTTTGTGAAGAAACCTTTGGCCAAAAGCTCATGTGTAACAGTCAATTTGTTGCGTCTGTCTGCAACTCAGTGAGTAGTAATCGATCCTTTTCATAATGTTGTTGATATTCCAACCTGGACTTTCCATTGTTCAAAAAACCCATTTAGGACATATGTCAAAGAATTACATGCCAAAAATATGAAGAAGTTTCTATCTATGTAGTCATATGAATACCTAGTATTTTTGTCATCTACTGGTATAAATACACTCCTGGAAATTGAAATAAGAACACCGTGAATTCATTGTCCCAGGAAGGGGAAACTTTATTGACACATTCCTGGGGTCAGATACATCACATGATGTCACTGACAGAACCACAGGCACATAGACACAGGCAACAGAGCATGCACAATGTCGGCACTAGTACAGTGTATATCCACCTTTCGCAGCAATGCAGGCTGCTATTCTCCCATGGAGACGATCGTGGAGATGCTGATTGTAGTCCTGTGGAATGGCTTGCCATGCCATTTCCACCTGGCACCTCAGTTGGACCAGCGTTCGTGCTGGACGTGCAGACCGCGTGAGACGACGCTTCATCCAGTCCCAAACATGCTCAATGGGGGACAGATCCGGAGATCTTGCTGGCCAGGGTAGTTGACTTACACCTTCTAGGGCACGTTGGGTGGCACGGGATACATGCGGACGTGCATTGTCCTGTTGGAACAGCAAGTTCCCTTGCCGGTCTAGGAATGGTAGAACGATGGGTTCGATGACGGTTTGGATGTACCGTGCACTATTCAGTGTCCCCTCGACGATCACCAGTGGTGTACGGCCAGTGTAGGAGATCGCTCCCCACACCATGATGCCGGGTGTTGGCCCTGTGTGCCTCGGTCGTATGCAGTCCTGATTGTGGCGCTCACCTGCACGGCGCCAAACACGCATACGACCATCATTGGCACCAAGGCAGAAGCGACTCTCATCGCTGAAGACGACACGTCTCCATTCGTCCCTCCATTCACGCCTGTCGCGACACCACTGGAGGCGGGCTGCACGATGTTGGGGCGTGAGCGGAAGACGGCCTAACATTGTGCGGGACCGTAGCCCAGCTTCATGGAGACGGTTGCGAATGGTCCTCGCCGATACCCCAGGAGCAACAGTGTCCCTAATTTGCTGGGAAGTGGCGGTGCGGTCCCCTACGGCACTGCATAGGATCCTACGGTCTTGGCGTGCATCCGTGAGTCGCTGCGGTCCGGTCCCAGGTCGACGGGCACGTGCACCTTCCGCCGACCACTGGCGACAACATCGATGTACTGTGGAGACCTCACGCCCCACGTGTTGAGCAATTCGGCGGTACGTCCACCCGGCCTCCCGCATGCCCACTATACGCCCTCGCTCAAAGTCCGTCAACTGCACATACGGTTCACGTCCACGCTGTCGCGGCATGCTACCAGTGTTAAAGACTGCGATGGAGCTCCGTATGCCATGGCAAACTGGCTGACACTGACGGCGGCGGCGCACAAATGCTGCGCAGCTAGCGCCATTCGACGGCCAACACCGCGGTTCCTGGTGTGTCCGCTGTGCCGTGCGTGTGATCATTGCTTGTACAGCCCTCTCGCAGTGTCCGGAGCAAGTAAGGTGGGTCTGACACACCGGTGTCAATGTGTTCTTTTTTCCATTTCCAGGAGTGTATATGCAAAGTGTGTAGGAAAGGACTGCCACATACCCCTACAGCAAGTAGTATTAGTCAAAACTAGAAGAAAATTTCCTATAACAATATGTACGAAAACCAATAACTGGTGTGGTATGGGTAGATCTATCCTTTTGTTCCCATGTGTTTGTTTCATATAAAGAGACACTAAAGCCAGAACTTCATGTGGTTATCAAGCATCCTGACACATCCTTCAGCCCTTCTTTGCAATGAATCATGCACTTTTTCAAATATATCTGGCACCATTTGGAATGTGCCACATGCATCATTCACATGCTCCTGCAACATCTGCACATTGTCAGTGAGTTGGACATACAACAATGCCATTAAATGCCCCCGTAGTGAGAATCCAACAGATTTAGGGCAGTGAATGGAGAGTCCATGCTATTGGACCTCCTTGAGCTATCCATCACCCATGAACTGTTGCAGATTAGATTAGTACTTGTTCCATAGATCATGAATATGACACTTCGTAATGATGTGGAACATGTCAGGTTAATAAAAGGTGTCTATACGAGGATATTACATTACACAAAATATTACATGACACTTTTTTTGGGGGTGGGGGGTGGGGAAATTACCCACTTACTATATCCAAAAATTCATCTAATGAGCAGAAGGAGTTGCCATTCAGAAATTCTTTTAACTTCCTTTTAAATGCTGTATGGCTATCTGTCAGACTTTTGATGCTATTAGGTAAATGACCAAAGACTTTTGTGGCAGCATAATTTACCCCCTTCTGAGCCAAAGTTTGATTTAACCTTGAGTAGCGAAGATCATCCTCTCTCCTAGGGTTGTAGCCATGTACACTGCTATTAGTTTTCAATTCGTTCGGATTGTTAACAACAAATTTCATAAGTGAATATATATATTGCGAGGCCACAGTGAAGATCCCTAGCTCTTTAAATAAGTGTCTGCAGGATGATCTTGGATGAGCTCCAGCAATTATTCTGATTACACGCTTTAGTGCAATGAACACTCTTTTACTCAATGATGAGTTACCCCAGAATATGATGCCATATGAAAGCAGAGAATGAAAATAGGCATGGTAAACTAATTTACTGAGATGTATATCTCCAAAATTTGCAATTACCCTAAAACCATAAGTAGCTGAACTCAAACGTTTCAGCAGATCTTCAGTGTGCTTTTTCCAGTTCAACCCCTCATCAATGCATACACCTAGAAATTTTGAATATTCTACCTTAGCTACCGATTTCTGATCAAACTCTATATTTATTAATGGTGTCATTCCATTTACTGTGTGGAACTGTATACACTGTGTTTTGTCAAAGTTTAATGAGAGCCCATTTGCAGAGAACCACTTAATGATTTTCTGAAAAACATCGTTTACAATTTCATCAGTTAATTCTTGTCTGTTGGGTGAGATAGCTATACTTGTATCATCGGCAGTGAGGTACTGTCACACAATCGACAAAAAATGGAGTGCTGCCCCATCGTGCATAAGCTACACTTGTCGTCTTTCTGCAAGGGTAACATTCTCCATTAGTTCTGGTAATTCATCAAGCATAAATTGGTGATACACAGCACTTGTTAATGTGTTTGGTAAAGCATATGGCAAATTGTGGATGTCATTCAGTGTACAGTCCATGGGCATATTGATTATTGCCATTAGCTAACCCATAATGGAATACCATATCTGCCATTTCCCCCATGGAATAGTGACCCTCCTCTGCACTTTTTACAGTACAGTTTCTTCACACTGCACAGAATTACTAATCTTGTTCTGCTAACATAATGCTTGGGCAGCACAACCATAACTGACTGATGTAGCAGATAATTGCACTGCTATGAGTGGTACCAGTGCCACCTCCCATGTCTTGTAAATTACAACAGTGCAGACAGTAAAAAGTCTCTAAATTTTAATGGGCCTACAACTTATACGGTAAAGGGCAAAACATTTACATGTTTGTTTTCTCTAATGTATCATGCATGTTGTGTTTGTCAAGTTGTGCAGATAAATTATTATTATTGTCAGCAGACAAATGATAAATTTGAAAAATATCATTTTCACATACAAATTTCAGCTCAGTCACTTCCAGACCAGAATTCCATTTCTTAAATTGCAACACTTTTCCTTCATCATTCCTGAATGTACTTGTTAGCTTTGCAGAAAAACATCCCTTTATTTGTTAAATTCACTATATGTTGCAGAGTTTGAATGCCCGACCTTGCCAAAAACAAATCATCAGAAAAGGGAAAATAAATTTTATGTTTTCAAGAACGTCGTTCATTAGTGCTCACCCAGGTCCTAGTAGGAATAGCAACTACAATTGCTTAGTGGTGGAAAGGCATTAGGACCAGATGGAATACCTATAAAATTCTGAATTCTGCAAAGATTATGTGAAAGAAGTCACCCCCCCCCCCCCTCCTCCTCCCTACCATTCAGGTAGTAGTTTACTGTACATTGCTTGAACAACGAAGGGTATGTAGTGACTGCAAAAAAGTGCAGGTCATTCCCAGTTTCAAGAAGGGATGTAGGACAGATGCACATAATTATGGTCCTCTATCGTTGACGTTAGACTGTTGTAGAATTATGGAACATGTTTTATGCCCAAGAATTATGACGTTTTTGGAGAAAGAAAATCTCCTCTATAAAGATTATTATGCTTTCCGCAACCACTTAAAATGCGAACTTCAGCTCTTGTGTTCCTCCATGAAATCCATAGCACAGTAGACGACGACGTTCAAGTTGATGCCGTGTTCCTTGACATCAGGAAGGCATTTGACACCATCCCACACTGCCGTTTAGAGAAAAAAGAAAAAAACGAGTATACAGAGTATCAGGACACATTTGCGACTGAATTCACGACTTTCTGCAGACAGAACTCGACACGTCACTCTTAACCGAACAAAATCGACAGACGTGAAAGTAATGTGCGGAGTATCCCAACGTTGGATAAGCAGCTGCAGCAGCAAGTCGTATACTCCTAGCTCACTCATTTCTTACATAGTTTAATTTTTAATTTCTTTGCGTGTTTTTGGTACTTGCATTGTTTGATACATAAATTTTGGGCGTATTATAGTATTTGAGAGTTGTAGCATCGCGTTTTAGTACCTGAATAGTGTAAATACGCGTAGTCGTTTGTCTTTTGTTTTTGTTTTGAACGGCCAGTGTCGGTTGGTCACAGTCAGTGTGCTCCCTGCCGCCGTTGGATAAGCAGCTGCAGCAGCAAGTCGTATACTCCTAGCTCACTTATTTCTTACATAGTTTAATTCTTAATTTCTTTGCGTGTTTTTGGTACTTGCATTGTTTGATACATAAATTTCGGGCGTATTATAGTATTTGAGAGTTGTAGCATCGCGTTTTAGTACCTGAATAGTGTAAATTCGCGTAGTCGTTTGTCTTTTGTTTTTGTTTTGAACGGCCAGTGTCGGTTGGTCAGTCAGTGTGCTCCCTGCCGCCGTTGGATAAGCAGCTGCGGCAGCAAGTCGTATACTCCTAGCTCACTCATTTCTTACATAGTTTAATTCTTAATTTCTTTGCGTGTTTTTGGTACTTGCATTGTTTGTTACATAAATTTCGGGCGTATTATAGTATTTGCGAGTTGTAGCATCTCGTTTTAGTACCTGAATAGTGTAAAATCGCGTAGTCTCCTTCCGCTGCCGAGCAGTGTGTCAGCAGTGCGTTAGTAGCAGCATTACTGCATTTACTAGGCAATCTTGTATTTTAATAACCGTTTAAATTTTGTCGATTTGTTTGCGCCCTCTGTAGATTAGTTCAGACGTTCTTTGCAAAACAGTTTTTAGCATGGATAGGGACTGCAACTGCTGTGTTCGGATGCAGGCTGAGTTGGCATCCCTTCGCTCCCAGCTTCAGGCAGTGTTGGCTTCGGTCACACAGCTTGAGGCTGTTGCCAATGGGCATCACTGTGGGGGTCCGGATGGGGGTTTGTCGGGGACGGCCAGCTCGTCCCACGCATCCCCCCGATCGGACTAAGACTGTGGTTGCCCGGGATACTGCCCGCGTTGAGGCTGATCCCTCACCTGTGGTAGAGTGGGAGGTAGTCTCAAGGTGTGGCAGGGGGCGAAAGACATTCCGGAGGGCTGAACGGAAGGCCTCTCCAGTTTGTCTGACGAACCGGTTTCAGGTTCTGTCTCAGGCTGATACTGATCTTCGGCCTGACATGGCTGCTTGTCCTGTTCCAGAGGTTGCCCCTCAGTCTGCAAGATCCGGGCGGTCGCAGAGGGTGGGCTTACTGGTAGTTGGGAGCTCCAACGTCAGGCGCGTAATGGGGCCCCTTAGAGAAATGGCAGCAAGAGAGGGGAAGAAAACCAATGTGCACTCCGTGTGCATACTGGGGGAGTCATTCCAGATGTGGAAAGGGTCCTTCCGGATGCCATGAAGGGTACAGGGTGCACCCATCTGCAGGTGGTCGCTCATGTCGGCACCAATGATGTGTGTCGCTATGGATCGGAGGAAATCCTCTCTGGCTTCCGGCGGCTATCTGATTTGGTGAAGACTGCCAGTCTCGCTAGCGGGATGAAAGCAGAGCTCACCATCTGCAGCATCGTCGACAGGACTGACTGCGGACCTTTGGTACAGAGCCGAGTGGAGGGTCTGAATCAGAGGCTGAGACGGTTCTGCGACCATGTGGGCTGCAGATTCCTCGACTTGCGCCATAGGGTGGTGGGGTTTCGGGTTCCGCTGGATAGGTCAGGAGTCCACTACACGCAGCAAGCGGCTACACGGGTAGCACGGGTTGTGTGGCGTGGACTGGGCGGTTTTTTAGGTTAGATGGCCTCGGGCAAGTACAGAAAGGGCAACAGCCTCAAAGGGTGCGGAGCAAAGTCAGGACATGCGGGGACCAAGCAGCAATCGGTATTGTAATTGTAAACTGTCGAAGCTGCGTTGGTAAAGTACCGGAACTTCAAGCGCTGATAGAAAGCACCGAAGCTGAAATCGTTATAGGTACAGAGAGCTGGCTTAAGCCAGAGATAAATTCTGCCGAAATTTTTACAGAGGTACAGACGGTGTTTAGGAAGGATAGATTGCATGCAACCGGTGGTGGAGTGTTTGTCGCTGTTAGTAGTAGTTTATCCTGTAGTGAAGTAGAAGTGGATAGTTCCTGTGAATTATTATGGGTGGAGGTTACACTCAACAACCGAGCTGGGTTAATAATTGGCTCCTTTTACCGACCTCCCGACTCAGCAGCGTTAGTGGCAGAACAACTGAGAGAAAATTTGGAATACATTTCGCATAAATTTCCTCAGCATGTTATAGTCTTAGGTGGAGATTTCAATTTACCAGATATAGACTGGGACACTCAGATGTTTAGGACGGGTGGTAGGGACAGAGCATCGAGTGACATTATACTGAGTGCACTATCCGAAAATTACCTCGAGCAATTAAACAGAGAACCGACTCGTGGAGATAACATCTTGGACCTACTGATAACAAACAGACCCGAACTTTTCGACTCTGTAAGTGCAGAACAGGGAATCAGTGATCATAAGGCCGTTGTAGCATCCCTGAATATGGAAGTTAATAGGAATATAAAAAAAGGGAGGAAGGTTTATCTGTTTAGCAAGAGTAATAGAAGGCAGATTTCAGACCACCTAACAGATCAAAACGAAAATTTCTGTTCCGACACTGACAATGTTGAGTGTTTATGGAAAAAGTTCAAGGCAATCGTAAAATGCGTTTTAGGCAGGTACGTGCCGAGTAAAACTGTGAGGGACGGGAAAAACCCACCGTGGTACAACAACAAAGTTAGGAAACTACTGCGAAAGCAAAGAGAGCTTCACTCCAAGTTTAAACGCAGCCAAAACCTCTCAGACAAACAGAAGCTAAGCGATGTCAAAGTTAGCGTAAGGAGGGCTATGCGAGAAGCGTTCAGTGAATTCGAAAGTAAAATTCTATGTACAGACTTGACAGAAAATCCTAGGAAGTTCTGGTCTTACGTTAAATCAGTAAGTGGCTCGAAACAGCATATCCAGACACTCCGGGATGATGATGGCATTGAAACAGAGGATGACACGCGTAAAGCTGAAATACTAAACACCTTTTTCCAAAGCTGTTTCACAGAGGAAGACCGCACTGCAGTTCCTTCTCTAAATCCTCGCACAAACGAAAAAATGGCTGACATCGAAATAAGTGTCCAAGGAATAGAAAAGCAACTGGAATCACTCAACAGAGGAAAGTCCACTGGACCTGACGGGATACCAATTCGATTCTACACAGAGTACGCGAAAGAACTTGCCCCCCTTCTAACAGCCGTGTACCGCAAGTCTCTAGAGGAACGGAGGGTTCCAAATGATTGGAAAAGAGCACAGGTAGTCCCAGTCTTCAAGAAGGGTCGTCGAGCAGATGCGCAAAACTATAGACCTATATCTCTGACGTCGATCTGTTGTAGAATTTTAGAACATGTTTTTTGCTCGAGTATCATGTCGTTTTTGGAAACCCAGAATCTACTATGTAGGAATCAACATGGATTCCGGAAACAGCGATCGTGTGAGACCCAACTCGCGTTATTTGTTCATGAGACCCAGAAAATATTAGATACAGGCTCCCAGGTAGATGCTATTTTTCTTGACTTCCGGAAGGCGTTCGATACAGTTCCGCACTGTCGCCTGATAAACAAAGTAAGAGCCTACGGAATATCAGACCAGCTGTGTGGCTGGATTGAAGATTTTTTAGCAAACAGAACACAGCATGTTGTTATCAATGGAGAGACGTCTACAGACGTTAAGGTAACCTCTGGCGTGCCACAGGGGAGTGTTATGGGACCATTGCTTGCACAATATATATAAATGACCTAGTAGATAGTGTCGGAAGTTCCATGCGGCTTTTCGCGGATGATGCTGTAGTATACAGAGAAGTTGCAGCATTAGAAAATTGTAGCGAAATGCAGGAAGATCTTCAGCGGATAGGCACTTGGTGCAGGGAGTGGCAACTGTCCCTTAACATAGACAAATGTAATGTATTGCGAATACATAGAAAGAAGGATCCTTTATTGTATGATTATATGATAGCGGAACAAACACTGGTAGCAGTTACTTCTGTAAAATATCTGGGAGTATGCGTGCGGAACGATTTGAAGTGGAATGATCATATAAAATTAATTGTTGGTAAGGCGGGTACCAGGTTGAGACTCATTGGGAGAGTGCTTAGAAAATGTAGTCCAGCAACAAAGGAGGTGGCTTACAAAACACTCGTTCGACCCATACTTGAGTATTGCTCATCAGTGTGGGATCCGTACCAGATCGGGTTGACGGAGGAGATAGAGAAGATCCAAAGAAGAGCGGCGCGTTTCGTCACAGGGTTATTTGGTAACCGTGATAGCGTTACGGAGATGTTTAATAAACTCCAGTGGCAGACTCTGCAAGGGAGGCGCTCTGCATCGCGGTGTAGCTTGCTCGCCAGGTTTCGAGAGGGTGCGTTTCTGGATGAGGTATCGAGTATATTGCTTCCCCCTACTTACACCTCCCGAGGAGATCACGAATGTAAAATTAGAGAGATTAGAGCGCGCACGGAGGCTTTCAGACAGTCGTTCTTCCCGCGAACCATACGCGACTGGAACAGGAAAGGGAGGTAATGACAGTGGCACGTAAAGTGCCCTCCGCCACACACCGTTGGGTGACTTGCAGAGTATGAATGTAGATGTAGATGTAGAAGTGTAATAGGACCAGAATGAGATTTTCACCTTGCAGTGGAGTGCGCGCTGATATGAAACTTCCTGGCAGATTAAAGCTGTGTGCCGAACCGAGACTCGAACTCGGGACCTTTGCCTTTCGCGGGCAATTGCTCTACCATCTGAGCTACCCAAGCACAGCTCACGTCCCGTCCTCACAGCATTACTTCTGCCAGTATCTCGTCTCCTACCTTCCAAACTTTACAGAAGCTCTCCTGCGAACCTTGCAGAACTAGCACTTCTGAAAGAAATGATATTGCGGAGACATGGCTTAGCCACAGTCTAGAGGATGTTTCCAGAATGAGATTTTCACTCTGCAGCGGAGTGTGCGCTGATATCAAACTTCCTGGCAGATTAAAACTGTGTGCTGGACCGAGACTCGAACTCGGGACCTTTGCCTTTCGTGGGCAAGTGCTCTACCATCTGAGCTACCCAAGCACGACTCACGCCCCGTCCTCACAGCATTACTGCTGACAGTACCTCGTCTCCTACCTTCCAAACTTTACAGAAGCTCTCCTGCGAACCTTGCAAACTAGCACTTCTGAAAGAAACGATATTGCAGAGACATGGCTTAGCCACAGCCTAGGGGATGTTTCCAGAATGAGATTTTCACTCTGCAGCACAGTGTGCGCTGAGCTTCTGTAAAGTTTGGAAGGTAGGAGTATCGATTTGCAGAATGGCCTGAAGTGAATTGGTGAATGGCGCAGGTTTTGGCAGTTTACCCTGAACGTAAAGAATGCACCATATTGCTCGTATATAGAAAAAGAAATCCACTACTGTTGTACAAGTACACTACTGATGACAAATTGGTGGAAATAGTATAGAAGTAGTGCCTTAAAATATATAGGAGTAACTATCCAGAGCGGCCTTTTGTGGAATGACTACATAAAACAAATAACAGGAAAAGCAGATACCAGACTAAGAGTCATAAGAATAATCTTAAGAAAATATAACTCATCGACGAAGGAAGTGGCTTACAAGGCGCTTTTTGACCGATTCTTGAGTATTGTTCATTAATCTGGGATCCTTACCATGTAGGACTGATAGAAGAGATAGAGAAGGTCCAACGAAGAGTGGTGCGTATTGCCACAGGTTCTTTTAGCTTGCACGAGAGCGTAACAGAGATTATCAGAAACTCTAGTGGCAGACATTACATGTGAGGCGTTGTGCATCACGGAGAGGTTTCCTACTGAAATTTCTAGTGACCACTTTCTGGGAAGAGTCGGACAACATGTTACTCCCCCCCCACCCCCCCCCCCCCACCCCATACATCTCACGAAATTACCACGACGAGAGAATTCGAAAAAATAGAGCTAATACATATGCTTAACGATAATTATTCTTAATAATGGAACAGGAAAGGAGGGATGAGTGGTACCAGAAGTACCCACAACTTGTGGCGTATGATTTAGATGTAGATGAATGGTGCTATGGAGGCTTAGATTTGGACCCCCCAGGGACTGTCTGCGATCGAATGTTATAGCTGTGATGGGATTTCGCAGCGTGGCGAATGCTCGTGTAGTCATTTTGGTTGCTGAGACGACCCTCACTAGCTACAACTTGAGGCCATTGAACCATGGAGTGCTCGCAAGGAACACAAGCAAAACACGCAGCATAAGAAGGAAGAGTAAGGTATCATCCCGTCGACGACAAAGTCATTACAGACTGAAAACAAGCAAGGCTTGGGGAGGGATGTGGAAGGAAATTTGCCACGCCCTTTCGATGGAACTATCCCAGCATTCGCCTTGAGAGATTTAGGGAAAAGCTAAATCTGGATGACAGAAAGGTGATTTAACCCGCCATCCTCCATAATAAATATTCAATGTCTTAGCACTAAAATCTATTGGATTAGATGCCACGATCCATACAGATTGTGGTCTCAACCAGGACTGCTTCACTAAATACTGATTTCGATATGCAATACCGTTTTATTCCTTTGCAAATTTAATCGTTTCTTACATGCAGTGGCGATTCGTGGGTATTCATTCCGGGCGTTCACAAATTTTTAGATTCAGATAAATTTGAGAGCATCTGCTGGATATCAGTTATGCTTATCAACAAATTTATACAACTATAGCCACTGCCAATAATAATAATAACAATAAGATGCATAACTTATCTGACAAAAGAAAAAATGTTTTTGTGGATTTTTTGTTTTGTATATAATTAAGTGCAGTTTAGGGCAATAACGAAATAATGTGTAAGCTTTCGCAACTCTCGATTTCGCATTTTTGTGTAAGTGGGAGTTTTGGTGCTCTTCCATTTTTTCAGACAATGTACAAGATCCGAGCTGAAAATCAGATATTCTTACGCTGCATCCATCCAACAACTTGTGCTAACTGTGCACTTCCTTGTTAAATGTTCGCTTGTAGTCACACTTATTTAATTGCGTCACACTCTCATTCAAAGGATCTGTTGCCGTCGGCCCTAGTTCCTTTGCGGCTAACTTTTTCTGGTACGGTAATTTATTTTTCTATTCCCAGTACCAGATTTCCGCTCTGCAACAGAGTGTGCGCCGACATGAAACTTCCTGGCAGATTAAGGCTGTGCGCCAGCCTGAGGCTATGGACCTTTGCCTTCTGTAGGCAACTGTTCTACCGATTGAGACGACTCACGACCCGTCCTCACAGCTTGACTTTTCTGATGTTCAACATAGTTCGTGTTTACATTGCACACGAAAGCCGATTCCCACACAGTAAACAACCAACTGCAGATACAAAGTGCCGTTTGTGGAAATGATTAAACTCAACTAATAATGTCTACTAACATGTTCATTTGACCAGAATACAAATGAGGAGCTGAAATCCATAAGGGCCTAAAGCACACCGCCGTGGATCCCACATTTAAGTGAATAACAGAGAAACCAGTGTTACAACTTTTCGTGAATTATCACGTATGCAGTGTGGGCCTACAGCACAGATAAACCTAACTCACCATAAGATCAAAAGATTTCAGAAGCATGAATAACTGCTACAGTCTCATAATCGAGGGTGACCTGCTTTAAACCCTTATAATTCCCAGCGCCTCAAATGGATTACTGCATGATAAAATTCGTGACTTAATAAAGTATAACTCATTCAGAGACCCACAAAATAGGTTTATTGTCAGTAAAACTTTAACATTTACTGACGTCCGATCTAATTTTACTACTCTATATAGTGAGTGAATTAGCTTGTTTGAGGCGTGTGCTATCTAGCAGGATTTATGCCGACAAAAGTCTGCTGCAGTGTGCTGCCACCTAGTGGCCCTGACGTAAACTTCTAGTTTAGTGACAAGGGTTAGCTGTGCATACAAAAAAGTGTGTCGAGCTGTGAGGGGTGTGCGGGGAGAGGAGGAAGCAAGCATTGGCTGGCGAGGGGAGTGGAGCCGTTGGGGGGGACAAGGCACGCCTACCAGTTGCAGTGCTGGCACTACAAATTGCGCGTCATGCTTAAGGCCCGTCCACACGTTACGATCTGTCTGCGCAAATGTCTGCGCACATCACATCTGCGCAGACAGATCGTTGCGTGTGGACAGAAGATTTGCACCAACCTGTAGTGTGTGTAAACCTGGAAGTTAGAGTTGGAGGTTTGAGCGAAACCTCTCAAATGTGTGGGTTCAAACCACATCTGCGCAGACAAGTTGGAGCGTGTGGACAGGAGATCGCCGCAAATCTGGCGCGAAACAGCTGTTTGCTCAGTCTAGTGTTTGTGTGCACAGGGCATTAAATTGGCTGATACTCGCCAGTGTTCTCGAGAGTTTGTAAGTGAATTCATTGAAATATGTAGAAACCACCCATGTTTGTGGAAGATTAAAAGTAAAGAATATAGTGACCGAGGCAAAAAGACTGCAGCATACAATGCTCTAATTGAGTTATCCAAAGTTCAGAAATCTCTATCTGGTGTAGGAGTAGATCAAGTATACCAGCCAACGTTATGGTATTTTGATCAAGAAACGCCAAGACCTGTCAATGTTACCGCCAGCCGTTCATGAGGAGAAATTGCCCTTCTCATACAAGTATTTTTTCTCATAATATGAAGGGTTACAAGCTTTAAGAGATAATTATAAGTTTCGACATCCATCCGCAAATAATTTCGCCAGTCGTTAGGTTCGTCCTGCAACTCTCTCAGTAAATTTACGTGAGAAAACTGCTTTCGCTTTAGCAGCCACTGTCTACACCATTTTGCTCGCTTTCTCTGTTTCCTGCGGTTGGTCTGAATGTTTTTTGCAACGCAAGTTGCGAACACAGACCACAACAGAACTTCCTCCATTTCTATATTTCAAAATAACTGAATTAAATGTTTAACGTTTACGGGGAGCGTAGTCGCTTGCCACTGATATTTCTTTTCTACACCGACAGATGGCGGGCGAGTAGTAGATTGGGGTTTGTGTCGTGTGAACACACCACATTTGCAGCGATCTTTTGCATGTACAGACATCTGCACCGATGTCTGCGCAGACAGATCGTTGCGTGTGGACCGGGCCTTACACGAAAGCAGGCGAAAGGCTTGGAAGTAAAACTTGCTTTAAATGTTGTTCGTAAACGAAACTGAAATCGTCATGTACATTAAAATCTCTATATGTAAAAATAAATGTATGTATGTTTGTCTACTATGCGCTCACAAACCGTTCATCCGATTGCAATGAAACTTTGGTGAGTTTTTCTCCGAACGCCCGAAAAGAGTAATGGACAATGTTTCTACACTTTGGTCACTGTAGCATGCGTAGCGCAATTAATCAGGTAAAGGTGTGACATGCAGCGGACACGAGTTCGATTCCTACTGTTCGCGATTTTTTTTTCATTTTATTTCATTCCCCGCAATGTTAAACTATTAATTATAAAATTTAAATATACTTAAACAGGTCATATAGTATAACGTAACTGTCAATCTATCTATATAAAAATGAATGTATGTATGTCTGGCCACTGTGCGTTCCCAAACCATTCATCCGATTGCGATGCAATTTTGGTGATTTGTTCTCCGTACGCCCACGAAGGTTCCTAGCCGAAAAAAAAAGAAATAAGACACATTCTTGAGGAGATATGACGTCATAAACAATGAGATGCCGCCGCGGGAAAATACCCAGATTTATGCATCCACTATTTCATGAGGATGATTCTTGGAAAATTGTTTGAATCTTCCAATGCTACGCATGCTTTGTCCTGTGTATGTAGCAGCTCTCACTAAAGATTTGTAAATGGGGTGAAGCAATTTTTTCTGCTCCCTTTCCCTTTCGCAGCATTCAATCACACGCAATATAATTTTGCGACCATCGCTACGTAATATTGGTTTCCTTCTAACCGTAGGCCTACCGGTAGGGGTTGTTGGCGACTCCCGAGATGGGCCTCTTCACTCATTTTGATAATGTTTCGCACAATTGCACAATAAAAACACGCAGAACAGTACAGCGCAAAACAATAACGAAGCAGACGACAATGGCTACCTTGTACAACACAGTCAGCTACGTAATGTTGGCAGCAGTCGCAACTGCGTGCCCACCGAAACCTCCCGACGTTTACCGACTTCTACCGATTCAGGACTAGGAGAGGTCTGCCAACTAAAAGTCTACACACTGTATTGTTCATCAAATCCGTACGTATGTGGCGCGTAAGGCAATTACGTCACACGAGTTGCGCAAGCGCAAAAGCTACTTAACCCCCTCATGACCCCAAGGCTCGTTTAACTACAAATAAACAGTTTTAATGTGGGTGTAGACTACTCATCCTCCAGATATGCTATTCATGGACTTTTTATTATAACCGGGTAAAATATTTATGATTATATCACAGTTTGTAGTACAACAATTTGAAATTTATGCAGTGGGGTCGGAAAATACCCCAGGTATACATTAATGTGATTTTCAGTGTTTTTTATACGTTTTGTTACGAAAATAAATCTTGGCAACAATGCGCCTTATAAACCGACATTCATTGGACATTGTTGTAAAAAAGTGCAGAAAATACATTGACGTGCGTTGTTACGACAAAGTCACTGTTCGTAATTGAGTTTTGTGGAAGGAAGACGTGGTGTTATAGCTCATTCAAAATTGTTGAGGCTTTCGTGGCCACTTGTTGACAAACTGCCTATTGGCTTCTGTCTCGGGTTCTTCGGCCGACGTTCATCTAATGATTTTTCTGACGTTTCGCCAGCACGAGTGGCTGGCATTGTCAAAGCTTCACCCTCCATTGCCGGTGGTGAACTGGAGCCGAGCTCGCGGGCGCAGACTATATGTACCTGGCGCGCCAACGTCGGAGGGCTTCTCCGCGGTCATTTCCGGTGCGGTTCTCCTCTTGCTACCTGCGACGGTCGTTCGCTGCAGTACGGGAAGCCAGGATCCGTTTACCTTAAGGCTTTCCTCTTTCTTGTTCAAACTGTTCGCGTATTTTTTTTTTTTTTTTATATTTCTACAGCTTCTCTGAACAAGCGCGTGTGATAGTGGTTCTCTACAGCCAGAACTTCCGTGTCGGCGAATTTTATTACGTGGTCGGTCTCATTCAGTGCGTGTTCTGCCACGGCCGATTTCTCCACCTGCCCCAACCTGCAATGTCGCTTATGCCCCTTAATCCTGGTGTTAATGGATCGTCCAGTCATCCCGACATAAACTTTTCCGCATGTGCATGGTATGCGGTATATTCCCGACATTGCAAGTGGGTCTCTTTTCTCCTTCGCCGATCTAAGACACTCTTTGATCTTCCTTGTCGGTTTGAAAATCGTCTTTACGCCATGTTTGCGCAATATACGGCCGATTCTGGGCGTCACTCTTGGAATGTATGGCAGAAAGGCCGTACCCGACATTTCTTTTTCTGGTTCCTTACTTCGCCGAGTGTTTGGCTCAGTTACACTTCTAATATAATTTGTGGAGTACCCATTGCTCCTCAGGACAGTTTCCAGGTGTTGCATTTCTCGTTTGAGGTGTTGCGGCTCACATATTCGTCCTGCTCTCGTTACGAGCGTACTAATCATGCCTCTTTTCTGGGTCGGGTGGTGGTTTGACAGTTTGTGCAGGTATCGGTCCGTGTGAGTCGGTTTTCGATACACGCTGTGTCCCAGGTTTTTGCCGTCCCTTGTGACCAGCACATCTAGAAATGGCAGTTTCTTGTCCTTTTCTACTTCCATGGTAAATGTTATGTTGGCATGGAGGCTGTTCAAGTGTCTTAGGAAGTCACCGAGCTGTTCTTCACCATGGCTCCACACCACGAAAGTATCATCGACGTACCTGTACCACACCTTAGGTTTGCAAGTCGCCGAGTGCAGTGCCTGTGTTTCAAATTGTTCCATGAAGAAGTTGGCCACCACTGGACTGAGAGGACTACCCATGGCGACGCCTTACAGCTGTTCGTAGAAGTCGCCATTCCACGTGAAATAGCTAGTGGTGAGACATGCATGGAATAGCTTTCTGATGTCTAGCGGGAAAATGGAACCGATGTGCTCCAGAGCGTCACTGAGTGGCACTTTCGTAAATAACGAAACAACATCAAAGCTGAGCAGGATGTCGTTTGGTGCAAGTTTCAGTTTCTTCAGCTTCTCAATGAAATGTCCTGAGTCCTTAATGTATGTGTCGGTCTTCCCCACGTGTGGTTGGAGCAGAGAGGCCAAGTGTTTTGCCAGTTTATATGTCGGTGATCCAGGAGCGCTAACGATCGGTCTCAGTGGAACGTTGTTCTTATGGATCTTGGGTAATCCATACAGAGAAACCTGCACAACACAGAAGCCCTGCCCATGCAGCTTCAACACAACACCACAGTTCATCAAGAGAAGTGACTGGCGTATTGTGACGAGCCAGTTGCTCGACCACCATTGACCAGACGTTTTCAATTGGTGAGAGATCTGGAGAATGTGCTGGCCAGGGAAGCAGTCGAACATTTTCTGTATCCAGAAAGGCCGTACAGGACCTGCAACATGCGGTCGTGCATTATCCTGCTCAGATGTGGGGTTTCGCAGGGATCGAATGAAGGGTAGAGCCACGGGTCGTAACACATCTGAAATGTAACGTCCACTGTTCAAAGCGCCGTCAATGCGAACAAGAGGTGACCGAGACGTGTAACCGATGACACCCGCATACCATCACGCCGGGTGATACGCCAGTATGGCGAAGACGAATACACGCTTCCAATGAGCGTTCACCGCGATGTTGGCAAACACGGATGCGACCATCAAGATGCTGTAAACAGAACCTGGATTCATCCGAAAAAATGACGTTTTGCCATTCGTGCACCCAGGTTCGTCGTTGAGTACACCATCGCAGGCGCTCCTGTCTGTGATGCAGCGTCAAGGGTAACCGTAGCCACAGTCTCCAAGCTGATAGTCCATGCTGCTGCAAACGTCGTCGAACTGTTCGTGCAGATGGTTGTTGTCTTGCAAACGTACCCATCTGTTGACTCAGGGATCAAGACGTGGCTGCACGATCCGTTACAGCCATGCGGATGAGATGCCTGTCATCTCGACTGCTAGTGATACGAGGCCGTTGGGATCCATATTCTGCTAACAGTCATTGGATTTCGACCAACGCGAGCAGCAATGTCGCGATACGATAACCCGCAATTGCGATAGGTTACAATACGACCTTTATCAAAGTCGGAAAACCGAGCGAGGTGGCGCAGTGGTTAGCACACTGGACTCGCATTCGGGAGGACGACGGTTCAGTCCCGCGTCCGGCCATCCTGATTTAGGTTTTCCGTGATTTCCCTAAATCGCTTCAGGCAAATTCCGGGATGGTTCCTTTGAAAGGGCACGGCCGACTTCCTTCCCCATCCTTCCCTAATCTGATGAGAGCGATGATCTCGCAGTTTGGTCTCTTCCGCCTAAAAAGTCGGAAACGTGATGGTACGCATTTCTCCTCCTTATACGAGGCATCACAACAACGTTTCACCAGGCAACGCCGGTCAACTGCTGTTTGTGTATGAGAAATCGGTTGGAAACTTTCCTCACGTCAGCACGTTGTAGGTGTCGCTACCGGTGCCAACCTTGTGTGAATGCTCTGAAAAGCTAATTATTTGCATATCACAGCATCTTCTTCCTGTCGGTTAAATTTCCGTCTGTAGCACGTCATCTTCGTGGTGTAGCAATTTTAATGGCCAGTAGTGTATTTGATGACGTCAGTGTACCAACGGATATCCTCTTTCATTTTGCTATATGCTATGTCTTTATGTATTTGGTAAATATATAGTGTAAATAACCCAGTATGGCAACTGAGGAGTTAAAAATCACGCATCCTGGAGAACAGAAGTTTCTCCGAATAATTAGCGCTTCAGCGTGGGCCAGAAACTTTTGAAGCAAACAAGTCAGTCGGAAATGTGAAAGCCAAGCGAGAAACAAAGACTGAAAGACTACCTTAGGGTGCAACTCGTAGTCGTTGTCGGCGTAGTATAGAGCGAGCGGGGCGTCTATTCTCTGCAGGTGGTAAGCAGGTGGCCTCGTCGATCCGTAGCGACGCAAGTTTTCCTCTGGGCCGCGGTCCATGGCTTCAAACCGACCTGTAGACAAACACAGCTTGCTGGTTTTAAGGAAGCCTAATCGTCTAGAAACTTGCAATAATGACATAAAGGATGAAGTAAAATTCTTAGCATTGTGCAAAATTCCAGTTCCAAGTCCTTGTTTTGAGTCGAGTGGACGGCTTGATCTAGAGAGTTGACGGGTCCTGTAACCAGTTAAATTGCAACTCCCTAGACTTTCGCAGTTGGGTTGGAACTTTTAGGTTCCTGAGGTGTGCACTACACATGAAAGGGTGTTACCAAGGTAGCTGACTCTCTCTCTCTCCCTGTGCGTTGTGTGTGTGTGTGTGTGTGTGTGTGTGTGTGTGTGGTGCTCGCAGGGTTTTTTTTTTATATAGAGTTGGTAACACGGTGTGCTCCACATAACGATAGTTATAAAAGAATCTGCAGTATTGGTTCTCTTCTCTATCTATACAGATTGAAGTTTTGGCTAACAGATGGATTGATTCACGAGGAAGATTCACATACATAATCTGTAAATAATTTTTGGAAACTGGCTCAACAATGGTGATTAAAGTCCTCTGACGCTGTGAAAACGATGGCGTTACCATCTAGTAATACAGTGCGAATTGGGCCTGGTGGCCTAGTGTGAGACTGAAAACTGAAAGGTCATAGGGTCGAATCCGCATCAGACCAGGAAATTTTCACTGTATTTTAACCTAGCGTTCACCTCTTAACTGTTGCAGACATTTGCCAGAAGCGAAACCCTTATCAGATTCCATGTTAAACTGTATGTCTAATTTTCGGAGAGCTGAATCAAGGGGAGGTAGCTCAGCATGTTTGGTCAGAGGTTAGCTGCTCTCTGTAATAAAAACAAGTGACTGAATGGATTGATAATGAACCTCAACGGATGTCAGGGAACGTCCGCCCCGAACAAATGTAACGAACAATACCGAACACAATAAGATAAAAAAAGCTGCGTACTGTGGGATTGGTAACTGAAAGGTAATGGGAACGAATCCCGGCCAGACCACGGATTTTTGTCTCTGTTTTTTAACCTACCAATCACCTCTTAATGATGAGGAGATTCGCCAGAACATATTTCGTATTCAACATTAAACTGAAGAACGCCTTTTCCAAGTAGGATCACTCATTAGGGAGGCACAAGCCTTCGAAGTGAAATCCAATCGAAAGACTTGCACCAGGACATTATTACTAGTTCTACCAGAATCTATATGTATATAAAGTACATACATGCTCCTTCTACACTCCAGGAAATGGAAAAAAGAACACATTGACACCGGTGTGTCAGACCCACCATACTTGCTCCGGACACTACGAGAGGGCTGTACAAGCAATGATCACACGCACGGCACAGCGGACACACCAGGAACCGCGGTGTTGGCCGTCGAATGGCGCTAGCTGCGCAGCATTTGTGCACCGCCGCCGTCAGTGTCAGCCAGTTTGCCGTGGCATACGGAGCTCCATCGCAGTCTTTAACACTGGTAGCATGCCGCGACAGCGTGGACGTGAACCGTATGTGCAGTTGACGGACTTTGAGCGAGGGCGTATAGTGGGCATGCGGGAGGCCGGGTGGACGTACCGCCGAATTGCTCAACACGTGGGGCGTGAGGTCTCCACAGTACATCGATGTTGTCGCCAGTGGTCGGCGGAAGGTGCACGTGCCCGTCGACCTGGGACCGGACCGCAGCGACGCACGGATGCACACCAAGACCGTAGGATCCTACGCAGTGCCATAGGGGACCGCACCGCCACTTCCCAGCAAATTAGGGACACTGTTGCTCCTGGGGTATCGGCGAGGACCATTCGCAACCGTCTCCATGAAGCTGGGCTACGGTCCCGCACACCGTTAGGCCGTCTTCCGCTCACGCCCCAACATCGTGCAGCCCGCCTCCAGTGGTGTCGCGACAGGCGTGAATGGAGGGACGAATGGAGACGTGTCGTCTTCAGCGATGAGAGTCGCTTGGTGCCAATGATGGTCGTATGCGTGTTTGGCGCCGTGCAGGTGAGCGCCACAATCAGGACTGCATACGACCGAGGCACACAGGGCCAACACCCGGCATCTTGGTGTGGGGAGCGATCTCCTACACTGGCCGTACACCACTGGTGATCGTCGAGGGGACACTGAATAGTGCACGGTACATCCAAACCGTCATCGAACCCATCGTTCTACCATTCCTAGACCGGCAAGGGAACTTGCTGTTCCAACAGGACAATGCACGTCCGCATGTATCCCGTGCCACCCAACGTGCTCTAGAAGGTGTAAGTCAACTACCCTGGCCAGCAAGATCTCCGGATCTGTCCCCCATTGAGCATGTTTGGGACTGGATGAAGCGTCGTCTCACGCGGTCTGCACGTCCAGCACGAACGCTGGTCCAACTGAGGCGCCAGGTGGAAATGGCATGGCAAGCCGTTCCACAGGACTACATCCAGCATCTCTACGATCGTCTCCATGGGAGAATAGCAGCCTGCATTGCTGCGAAAGGTGGATATACACTGTACTAGTGCCGACATTGTGCATGCTCTGTTGCCTGTGTCTATGTGCCTGTGGTTCTGTCAGTGTGATCATGTGATGTATCTGACCCCAGGAATGTGTCAATAAAGTTTCCCCTTCCTGGGACAATGAATTGACGGTGTTCTTATTTCAATTTCCAGGAGTGTATATATAATATAAATTAAAGTGCCCCATGGCCCTTTCTTCCTATTTATGAATGATAATTTTAGGAACTACTGTAGGGATTTTGACAATGTAGTCACTAATATATACATTGATTCACAAGGAAGGTCGATGTATATATATAATTTACAAATATTTGGTGAAAATTGGCTGAAATGTGGTGAATTACAGTCCACCACCGCGTTTTTTCTGTCTGCATGTGAAGGTTAATTTCAGGGACTACTGTAGGGGTTATGACAATTGCTGTGTGGGGGAGGGGGAGCAGCCGGACGGAGTGGCCGAGCGGTTCTAGGCGCTACAGTCTGGTACCGCGCGACCGCTACGGTCGCAGGTTCGAATCCTGCCTCGGACATGGATGTGTGTGATGTCCTTAGGTTAGTTAGGTTTAAGTAGTTCTAAGTTCTAGGGGACTGATGACCTCAGAAGTTAAGTCCCATAGTGCTCAGAGCCGTTTTTGAGGGGGAGCATAGACTGTGGGAACTTCCCCGTTGACAGTTTGAGCGACTGTGGAGGCTTTGATGCGAGGCTCGCCTTGCGTTGTTAGCGGATTGTGGTCTGGCAATCCACTCATGCCTTTAGGTACCACAGTATGCCAGCATGTGGTTTGTGCTGCTTAAATCGTTTAATTTATATGAAAGTGATAATAAGTCACGTAATGTTGTTCCCTGATTTTTAATCATAACTTTATGCAGTAACCTCTAAACAAAATTACCAATATGTTAGATAAGTTGTCTATCCACGTGAAGCGAGGCAGGTCACTTATATAAGATAGAAAGAAATGTCGTTTCACCCTTCCTTCCCCCGTCCCCAATTAAAATCCTAGTTATCAAGCGGTGAAGCATTTGCAGTAGATTGTCAGAGTTTGAAACTCTCCTAAAAGGCAGTGGGAGATCCCATAATTGTAGGTACAGAAAGCTGGTCAAAACCTTATATTGATATCAGTGAGATTTTTGGGTAAATCTATCTATAGATATCAAAAGGATAGGTTAATGGGAAGTGGAGGTATTGTATTTGTTGCAGTAGACAAGAAAAGCTAGTCAACCAAAAGAGAAATTGAAGTTGCATGTGAAATTGTTTCAGCAAATATTAGTATCAAGGGTGGACATAAACTTGTAATAGGATATTTCTATCTACAACCAGGCTCAGCCCAGGATGTAACCGAACACTTAAAGAAATCCTCAGTTCGCCAGCATGTGTGTTCTACAGTCATACTGTTGTCATTGAGACTTTAGTCATCCACATATCGACTGGAAAAATTACAACTTTGTGAGTGGTGGGCGTGACAAGACACCCTGTGAAACAATATTAAATGCCTTCTCTTAAGGCTACATAGAACAGATAGTTCATAAGTCCACTCATAATAAAAATGTATTTGGAGCTAATGGCAACAATAAACCTAGTAATGGGGCTATGAGAGTTCTGGTGCAGTCTGTATTGTTGGCAGCTTTTCCCCATCTGCATTCTTCTGATGTCTCAGGCTCATTGCTCTATGTATAAAATGGCGGGAAATTCGAAGTTAACGGTAGGATATTCGAAACTAGCGCCACTGTGCTACAGGGTTTCCCCCTCCCCTATGATGTCACTGTGGAAGCAGGGGGGTCCTAAGTGTGAAATGGCTGGAAATTTAAAAAATCCGAAATGGAGCATTGTACAGTTAGTGTAAAATTCAAACTTGGCGAACCAGTATGAGTGTCCTGGGAATATGAGCACAGTGCCATGACATCACAATTCAAGATGGCTGACCTGGGAATATGAGGACAGTCTCTATAATGTCACATTCCAAGATGACGATCAAAGATGGAGGATCTGGGTATATGAGCACAGCTTGCATAATTGTCAGGTCACTTGTCCTAAGTTTAAAATGGTGACAATCTAAGTTTAAACAATCTCCCACATCCCTCCATTGTCACAACTGGCGAATGTAAGTTTGTAATCCAAGAGCCCACTTCTCCTAAGTTTAAAATGATGGGATATTCAATTGAATCCTCCTGTTATAAGTTTAAAGCAACGAGAAATTCAAAAATTCACTTGTCCAGAGATCATAATGAAAAGACATTAAAAAACCCACTTACCCTAAGTTTAAAATGATGGGAAGCTCACAGATTGTCAGAACTAGACCACTTGCCTTAACTTTAGAACTGTGTAGCTCATATGTGTAAGAAACGAGGGTTAGTATACTGCTGCGAAGTAGAATAATTTTATTGTACATATAAATATTCTTTAAAATTCTAACAGACAAGCTCAGAAGAAAGAAGACTAGCTCGGGATCAGTATTCCAATCGGAATATCAACAAGGCGTACTGTCAATGTAACAGTTATCAGGGCACGAAGTGAGCACTGTCACACAATCTTTGAATGTGGAATGCAGAAAAGCAAACGCCACAGTGCTACATAACAAGGTAGTGTGAAGTAACACTTCGTTACTTCAGTGTCAGAGTGCCACTGCAAAGTCAAACATACGCAGAAAGACCCAAGCTCAGCGACCTAGAATAATTATTGGATTTCCACAGCGAGGCAAGGATGGCTGATGGGTCTGATAAACAAGGGCAAATGTGTTCATACATTCTGAGCCACAGCACTATAGGCATGCACTTGGTTCTTTACATGGCAAGACCTTCAGAGCTCAAATACACATTGAGATGTGCTGACATTTTGTCCGTATTGCTAGAAGCAGAGAGAATGATGGTCTATCGACTTGCAGTGGAATCACGACAAAGTGATCGGTGATCATCTACCTGCTACCTGCTTTTTGACTTCAACACTGAGATGCAGCCAATGTAATGCATACCACAGCCATGGTCTGTAACTGATGTCTACTGGGACACTGCGGATTAGGAGAAGACTGGCATCTGGCCAGTCCTCCTCCACTAAGGGACATCTGCAAACTGTCACCTTCATACTGACCAGATGTGGTGTATTTGTACAGCCCCCTGGCTGAATCCTGAACATCTGCTGCAGTCTTGGTCATTCCATGGTGGATGACCAGTGCCCAGTCTTCACAACAGCTGACATCTCGGATCAAAGTCGGTTGTCCTTCCCTGAGTGCATGAGGTGCTGTCTTTCAGAGTGCTGATGTGGGAGCTACACTGCACTGTTAACTGTCTAGGCAGGTGACACGTTCTTGACCCCACACTATTGCCAGCAGAACACGTGGACATGGCTCAGTGACCCACAGGGCGACATCATGTCTCGCTGATAAAGATAAGGCATCAGCACTTCTTTGCGACGCACACTTATACCCAGCTGCTGACTGCCACCCTGAAGATACTTTATAACTCTGTAAACTCAACATGAGAAATAAATGCTCTTGAAACTACATCTGTGTCACTGATGCCTCCAGGCATAAACTGGACCACTCACCCAGACTCCGTGCCCGGCCTCCTGTTCACAATGTGACCCCAACTCTCTGTGACACAACAATACTTTCAACTACTTTTCAAGTTTGTCATCCAAAGACACATAGATTATGGTAAATATGAGACTATTAATGCTTAAACAATTACTGTTCTGTATTTGTTGTATGACAGGATAGGGCAGCAACATTTATTTATTAAATAAAGATCGCTCCATTGGCCAGATACTGACAAATGTGTACACATGCACTGTACTGTGCCCGGGTGCAAATCCCTGAGCCATGTGTCAAAAGATATCGACAGGAATAGGCAACACACATCAACACTTTGTATGCATTGCATTGCCTGCTGGGGAGCCTAGTACAGAATGGCTGAACGGTGGCAGCTGACACACTGCATGAATTCATTGGTGAGCCCTGCCAGCTTTGTACCTGCAACAGGACATGACACATCGTACCACTTTCACCAGTGCATGTCAGAGCTCGCCAACTGTACTGTCACATCATCAGTTTGGAATGGTAGCAGATGCCAGTCCCCTATTGTTCAGTATGGGCTATGTCCTCCTCCACAATTGGCATATCCTATAAAGCTACACGATTTTACATTCAAACACGCCCTAATTTTAGAACTGGGCTGTTTTTGGCCTCTTAGTTGTCTGGCATGAGACAATAGTAACATTTCAATGTAGGAAATCCATTTCCAGCGCATGACATATGTTCAGCTGGCAATGTTTTAGTGTACACACACATGCATACACACACACACACGCACACACACACACACACACACACACACACACACACACACACACACACACACACACAAACACAATAACTGCAAACTTTAAGGGGATTATACTGCGGTATAGGTATCATATAGGGGCTGCAATGATCACACACTTTTTGATATATGACAATATTACTATTTAACTAACATTGATTTTTCTTGTTGTATGCAAAATTTGTCAGTACTTGTTTCCCACAGAGTTCTAATTGGACAGTATGGATAGTGCAAGTGAAGATCCGCTTAATAGAGCGCTGGTATAACTTTTACACCCAATACAACATCAGTTCTGTTTGTCACAAGTTCTTTATAGGTTTTTGAAAGTATATAGCATCAAATGTTTACGAAATTCACGTCTGTTTATGGTTCATCAATTGCGGTATGTTTCCATCATTCTGACAGAATGATCGTTGGCGAAAGTATAGCCCAAGGTATTGGCGTCTAATGCCTTCATGTAGCTTGCAGATGTGCAATGTGAGCTGAGTTTCAAATGTAGGTACGAAACAGGGCATGCAGTTTTATTGTCACCCAGTTACCTAGTAACAGCTACTTTTCAAGATCAACGTCTAAAGGCACATGTAGATTATAGCAAATAGAGATTTTTAATGCTTAAACAATTACTGGTGTGTGTGTGTGTGTGTTGTAGGATGCAACATTGCATGACTCACACTGTCAGCTACAATCCTGCCTCGGGCATGGATGTGTGTGATGTCCTTAGGTTAGTTAGGTTTAAGTAGTTCTAAGTTCTAGGGGACTGATGACCTCAGATGTTGAGTCCCATAGTGCTCAGAGCCGTTTGAACCATTTTTTTTGTCAGCTACAGTGTTCCACACCACAGTTGAAGATGTTTTGACATGGGTGTAATAGTGTAGAAACGTTTTCTTATTTATTTAGACAACTATGGTGGACGTGAGCAGACTGCAACATTAGCTGATGTGCAGTTGCGAGGTCACCATTATTGTGGATGGAACACATCTGACTGTAGCAGAGCTGACTTGTGTCACACCACAACCCAAATTTGGAGTGTCTGTAGCCACATTCTGTGAGTCTGCAGAAACACCTTCTCCACTAGCACAACAACAGCAGATGTCTTATGATGCAACAGATACTTCTGCACTGCCTGTCAGGTGAAATGTGTACCTTATTCACATTCTGACACTGATTGTTGTTCTGCAAAAGCTGTACCACAGACCACAGCTGCACCACAAAGGGTCGATGAAGCTAAAATACTGATCACACAAATACAGAGCTCTCAATATCTCCCAGTCAAACCAGTGCAAACAATGCCATCAGACAACGACTTTGGCAGGTAGTGCTGGACTATGAATTGGAAGGTCGTGGTGTCTGATTCCACATGAGACAGTCATAGGATTTTGATCTGTTATTTACCACCTCTTTCAACTCTGACAACGTCTGTTTGTGTACAGTCAAAGGCTGTAGTTATAAATTGTAAAAGTTCTTGGAGTTTGCACATAGTTAATGGGAAAATGATTAAAACTAAAGGCAGACAGAAGACATATCTTCTTGGGTGTACATCAGAAACTCTTCACCAACA
Organism: Schistocerca nitens; assembly: GCF_023898315.1. NCBI lineage: Eukaryota > Metazoa > Arthropoda > Insecta > Orthoptera > Acrididae > Schistocerca > Schistocerca nitens. The sequence continues at coordinate 867,293,890 of NC_064616.1, forward strand.
TTCTTCCATAGAAAACTAAAGTTTGTGCCATTTGAACAAACAAATGGCTGTTAAATGTAATAAATTACAGAACATTTTTCTATATTTTACATCACATAGAGGCATATAGCATAGGGTGCACTGGAGATTCTGTTTGTTAGTATGTGAAAAATACCTAGGTGTACCAGGGAGTTATAAATCGTAGCTCAATATCGTATTCTTTAGTCAGGAAGACGCATATCACAGAGCATTTTATGGAACTGGGAAGATGGTTTTCTAATCATAAATCTCCATATCAGTTTTATTTAAACATTTACAGTGTTGCAGCCACAGTGTGTAGTAGGATATAGGTATTCTTTTATTTATTTGGATTTTTTATTTCAAATGTGCAAACGTCTGCAGTACCTCCCAAGAGTGCAGTCCTGCACTGGGCGCCCAGGTTGATGTCACGATGAGCTGCCCCTACCCCTCCCCTCCACCACAACATAAACCTCCGACCACTGAACACAATTAGGTGGACACATAGCAATTACTAATTATTAGAAAGTGACTTTATTCCTGACACTATAAGTTTAGCTGTAAGACACCACTTCTCGTCACATCACTGGATATTATCAATATGCATATGGATGCTCATGAAGAGAAAGGTGTAAGAGATAGAATTTCTTGTAAAGATTTCCACAGTTTCATCCAACAGATGACCATAATCGACCTCTTCTCTGAAGCTTAATTTTTTATTGCATGCTAGGCACAGGCTTAGACCTATAGCTGTCAGTACGTCTGACGCCATTGTGGTGATGATGATAATCAGCAAGGTTGCACCTAACAGACACTGAACCGTACTCATTACATATTTACTACAGACATATAGTGTTCCCACATCAAGTGTTATTAGGACATACACAGTTCATGGGGAAATCTCATCTGTTTATTCTGTATATACATATAAACGGAGTGTATGTATGTATCTATGTCCATGATCTCCTCCTAAAGCTTGGGATCGATTTCAACAAAATTTGGCACACAAATAGCAAACTTAATGAGTATCAGCACTATGAGGTTTATAACCTCCTAGCAACAACAGGAGCATAGATACAGAAAGAAACGAGTTATTCCAGCTGCTGGTATACTGGCTGTCCTGCATGACAGGTCTGTTGTTTGGGAACAATATTGCCCTGCCTTATCGACCAGCTTTGCAGGGTGGCCTCCACATCAAGGGCAAGAAATGCTTTTCCAGCCCTCAACATGAAGGCTGCCCTGCTCGACAGTTATATTGTGCAGTACTATAGGCATGACAGGTGTGTTTTGTTGGATTGTATCAGTCTCCCTTATCAACCTGCTTTGTAAGACAGCCTGCATGTCAGGAGTAAGAAACAGTTTTCCGCACCTTAACATGAATGCTGCCCTGCATGACAGGTGTGTAGTGGGAGTGTTGTTGACCGGCTTTCTGTTCCTGTTTTCCTGTGGTTACAAGTGCAGATGGACAAGGCTGGGGGATGGGAAGAGTGGGGCAGGAGAGGTTGGGCAGAGGGGCAGGATAGAATGGACAGAGAAAATGGAGAAGGCAGACAGGGGTGGAGAGAAAGGGGTAGGAGGTGATGGATAGGAAGAGGGGAAGGACTAGACAAATAGGGAGAAAGGGAAGGGGGAGATATATAGGGAGAGGTGAAGAGGAGGATGTGGATAGGGTGAGGGGACAGGAGGAGACGCATAGGGGGAGAAGGCCATGAGGAAACGGACGGAAAGAGAGGAGATAGACATAGAGAGGGGGGAGATGGATATGGACAGAGGCAGGGAGGAGGAGGACATGGGCAGAGAAATGAGGTAAGCTGTTGATGGAAACAGAGAGAGGAGGGGGAGGAGGATGACGAGGAAATATATGTGCTGATTGCATCCACAGGTGAAACCACTGTAACATGTCGATGTATGGAAGGACTAAGTGTCATGTAGTTGTCACTGTGCAGTTGATGAAGTTAGCCCTGTTAGCTGGTTATGGCTAAGAGTCTAAAAGAGATATTTTCTGTTACAACTTCTCTCATTTTCTTCCAATAGTTGACCATTATCAAGCAGCTCCTAATCACATTCATGTAGCGGTGGGAGTAGTTTGCATCACATTCTGCTGACAAGAAATTAGGGTTTTGGACTGGGTAGCGAATGAATGTTAGAAATTCTAAGAAAAATGAGCATAGACTATAGAGAAACAATAGTTGTATACAACATGTGGAGGAACCTACAGGGAATTGTAAGAATGTAAGTCAAGGAGACAAGTAACAAGATTGACCAAGTTCTCCAATAACAACCGCAAACCAAAGCATTTGTCTGTTGGCCTCATCGTCTTACCATGAAGATGAGGACTGTTAAATGCTTAAGAGCAGGCAAGCATACAAAATGTTTGTGGAGGGAGGCTGCCGCCGTGAATGCCCTACCATTCCATGCCAGCTGGATGATGTGTCTGGGTATCTCGACGGGAGCTGCATAGTCTGAATAGCACAGGGCGCCACATTGCCTGGGGTGTCAAACATATAGTGGAGCACATTACATAATCTGGGCATTGTGTTTGGGTAAAATGCCACACTATCCTGTCTGAGCAATTCGGGTATAGTGCCACAAGTATACCATCCACAGGGGTGGCACATGAGCGGACAACCTCTCTCCACAAACATCTCGATTACTTAACTGTTATGAAGTGCTTAGTGGGCCCTCATCTTTTTGGTGGGAAGAGGAGTCCAACTGATGAATGCTTTGCCTTGTGGTTATTATTGGAGAACCTGGTCAATCTCGATATAAAACACACCAAAAATGGTGTGTTTCTGAGCAAGATGAAGAATTTTAACGTGCATACACTCATTACAGAACAGTCCTGAGATGATATTATTGGCCAGCCAGGGTGGCCGAGCGGTTCTAGGCGCTACAGTCTGGAACCGCGTGACCGATACGGTCTCAGGTTCGAATCCTGCCTCGGGCATGGATGTGTGTGATGTCCTTAGGTTAGTTAGGTTTAAGTAGTTCTAGGGGACTGATGACCTCAGAAGTTAAGTCCCATTGTGCTCAGAGCCACTTGAACCATTTGATATTATTGTGCTACTATCAAGTGGAGTGTCATGAAAAATTAGAGAAGTTAGTCTCTATCATGTTAAAGAAGGAAATGTGTGTGATGCATTTAATATCTATGTATAGTATGGTAAATTCTCTAAGTTCATTTTTGTGAGAGAAAGAGCCACGGTGGAAACATCATTTCTCTTACATGGGAGTGACACTGTGATAGCAAGACGAATACTGGGTAAAATGGGCAAGGAAGCATCTAAAAACTCTGTAACCATACTATATAAAGTGGAGTTGTATGACTTTAGAATGTCATGGAGCAACTGTCGGCTTATCAGTATGTATACGAAAGTTCATGAAAAGAAAGGTCTAAGAGTGGGTTTTCTGATACAGCTTTTCACAGTTTCATCCAGCAGAAGAGCGTAGTTGACCTCTTCTTTGAAGCATAATTTCTGATTACGTGTTAGGCACAGACTTAGTCCTATAGCTGTCATTGCTTCTGATACCATTATGATGGTCTTAGTAACCAGCAATATTGGAGCTAACAGACTTTAAACCAGGGCAAATAGGCGACAGTCATCACAAATTTACTACAGACATATAGTGTTACTATATAAAGTTTTCTGAGAATGTAGCATGGGAAAACACCATCCGCTTATTGACATATAGAAAGAATAACTAAATTTAGTTATAAAACTTCCTTTGTTGTATGTATGTCAGATGTCGAATTGTGAAAGATATATGTTATGAAGCTGTTAGCTAGGCTTAAAATGCATCTAGAGGATGACATAAAAGAAAACTATAGGACAGGAGCTTCAGAAAACATGCAAAGATGTAAGAAGCAATTTTTCAAAATTCCACTGTAACATATCTTGTATGGAACAATTTATTACAATTTTACGGCAACATGTAGATGTATAGGATTGCTAAGTGTCATGCAGTAGTCACTGTGTGATTGATTATGTTAGTATTATCAGCAGAATATGACAAATGTTTTGTGCTGCAAGGTAAAATTGGTAACATCTGCAAGCAAACACTACGATGGTTGGATGGCTTTGAGAAGTAGTTGAATGTGGATAGCTGAAAGAATGTCAACCTTGCTTCTTACCTATACAAATACGCATTAATAGTGTAGAGCCTGGTATTTCAGTGAAGTGTTATGTAGTTTCCATGGTACGACAGCATAAGACAGTTATCCACTAGTTTTATAGTGGTGCCATGTGTGTCTTGTAATGTTTTACAGCAAATTTTCAAGTATTTTGATAAATAATATCTAAAATCGTCATGGTATATGTATGGTCATGAAACGAAAGGTCTAAGGCATAGATTTTCTGTTACAACTTCGCGCATTTTCATCCAACAGTTGACCATTACCAAACAGCTCTCAGTCACATTCATGCAGTGGTGGGAGGAGTCTGTAACATATACGGCTGTTATGAGGGTAAGACTGCCAACTGAATAGCGAATAGATGTTTGAAATGCATAGAAAAATAAACATAAGCTATAGGGAAAGAATGGTAACATACATGTAGAACAACCTATAGAGAATCATAAGACTGTAAGTCCAAGAGAGAAGTTTTCAGATTGAAAAGGGTTACGATAAGGATTCATTCTTACCACGCTACAATGGAACTTGTATATCAAAGAACCAAGAGCTACTGCGATATTCCAAACAGTTGTTCCATCAGAGCACCAATTTTAACTTCATACAATTTCATTTTACACACATCAAAAAAAGTTTTGCATCACCCCAGTTCCCACAACTCCTGAAGATAGCTGTTAACTGTGGATATTGTATCAAGGACACAGTCCCTTTGACTGTTCAGAGATGTCACTAAACCCGCCCAAAGATGTAAACAACCATGCACGAGCAGCGCCTATTGGACGGAGGGGGTCCGACAGCCGATCAGTTCCACTCATTCCACCAGGAAGGAGGTACACGGCCCGTGTTGTCTGTAGTTCAACCACCCCTAGACGATCAATACCGCGGTTCGATTGCGTCCGCATTGTTACTGTGTGCCAGGAAGGCCTCTCAACAAGGGAAGTGTCCAGGTGTCTCGGAGTGAACCAAACCGATGTTGTTCGGACATGGAGGAGATACAGAGAGACAGGAACTGTCGTTGACATGCCTCGCTTAGGCCGCCCAAGGGCTATTACTGCAGTGGATGACCACTACCTACGGATTATGGCTCGGAGGAACCCTGGCAGCAACGCCACCATGTTGAATAATGCTTTTCGTGCAGCCACAGGACGTCGTGTTACGACTCAAACTCTGCGCAATAGGCTGCATCATGCACAACTTTACTCCCGACGTCCATCTTTGCAACCACGACACTATGCAGCGCGGTACGGATGGGCCCAAGAACATGCCGAATGGACCGCTCAAGATTGGCACCACGTTCTCTTCACCGATGAGTTTCGCATATGCCTTCAGCTATACAATCGCCGGAGACGTGTTTGGAGGCAACCCGGTCAGGCTGAACGTCTTAGACACACTGTTCAGTGTTGCAGCAAAGTGAAGGTTCCCTGCTGTTTTGGGGGTGGTGGCATTATGTGGGGCCGACGTACACCGCTGATGGTCATGGAAGGCGCCGTAATGGGTGTACGATACGTGAATGCCATCCTCTGACTGATGGTACAACCACATCGGCTGCATTTTGGCGAGGCATTCGTCTTCATGGACGACTATTCGCGCCCCAATTGCGGACGTCTTGTGAATGTGTAAGTAGGCTGTTTAGGTTTTTTTATTGGTAACGCCACGTAGCGCTCTGTATGAAAATCACTGGCTGCGCTGCGTGCAGTCTGTGGCTAGTTTGCATTGTTGTCTGCCATTGTAGTGTTGGGCAGTTGGCTGTTAACAGCGCGTAGCGTTGTACAGTTGGAGGTGAGCCGCCAGCATTGGTGGATGTGGGGGGAGAAATGGCGGAGTTTTGAAATTTGTAAGACTGGATGTCATGAACTGCTATGTATATTATGATTTTTCAACACTATTAAGGTAAATACATTGTTTGTTCTCTATTAAAATCTTTCATTTGCTAACTATGCCTATCAGTAGTTAGTGCCTTCCGTAGTTTGAATCTTTTATTTAGCTGGCAGTAGTGGCGCTCACTGTATTGCAGTAGCTTGAGTAACGAAGATTTTTGTGAGGTAAGTGATTTGTGAAAGGTATAGTTTAATGTTAGTCAGGGCCATTCTTTTGTAGGGATTATTGAAAGTCAGATTGCGTTGCGCTAAAAATATTGTGTGTCAGTTTAAGCACAGTCATGTATAATTGTTCTAAGGGGACGTTTCATATGTCGACCCTTAGCCGAGGATACCTCACTGGAATCTTCTGATTTTGTTCTCGTAGTTTGTTTAATTAGTAGAGCTACTGTTTATTGCTAGCGCGTAATCATAGAGAGAATTTCCTTTGCTGTTGTAGTTTTCATTCTTGTACAGTAAAACAGTTGTAGCATGCATGTAGATTTGCACCAAGTATTTCGCAGCTGCGCTTGCAATTAACGAGATATTATTTTCAGCGCTATGTTAATGTGTTCTCTTATTTTTGCTCTTCAAATTGTGCTTTTCTGTGTTATTGTGTGAAATATTGTGACAATAATGGCGTGAGAAAAACGTAACACTAGGCTCCAAAGTAAACTGAGAAATAATAGTGACGACGAGCGTAGCTTACCAACACCACTGTGTAATGAATTAACAGACATTCAAAGTAGTAATTTGGTAACTGTGCATAGGGAAATGGAGCGGGCGTCAAATAATGGTGTAGAGAGTGAAACAGGTAGTGAACAGGGAAGCATTATCGATTGATCGGTCGGCAACAGCTCGCCTCAGGAATCGGGAATGACAGAACACAATATTGCAAATACTGTAGACTCAGGTTTTGGGTTCTCACCGTTTCCTCAAATGAGTCAAGACACATTTTCCGCTTGCCAAAATGGAATGTTGCCGGTGCAAATTCACTGCCGAAAAGCACTGAGGAACATGTTTCAGACACCAGTGCATTGTTATTACAATTAATGCAACGAATGGGACAAAATCTTCAAAAGTTAGACACAATGGAACAAAATCAGAGACAAACACAGCAAAAGCTTCAAAAGTTAGACACCACGCTTGAACAAACACGTGAAGATTTAACTACTGAGTTATATAACATTGAATCGAAATGTCAAAAAGTCTGTAATGACGTAAAAACACAAATTTGTGAGCATTTTCGACCTATTTTTTCGCGGCATGAAAATGCATTACAGAATCACGAAGCAGCCATAAAAGAACTGCAAACTATTGTTCATGAAAATCATGAGACCTTGCAAGCTAAAATTGACTCAGTTGCATCTACCATTTTGGTTACGCAACTTGCAAAAACTCAGGAAAACTTAAAGGACACAGTACATACTCTGAAAATTGGTTCAGAAAGACACATGGAGGAAATTAGTTCATTATCAGAGAAAGTAGTCGAACTTTCGGATCAGCTAAACAGTTTATCTACAAAGGTAGACGATGAGCTGAATGACACAAGACCTGCAGCCTTCACTGACACTGAAGAGTATGAACAAATTAGAAAATTCAAACAAAATCAAAATCAAATCAATACACAGTACAAAAGAGAAATCCGGGAAGTACAAGATCAGTTGGCACAAGTAATACAAGAATTACATATTTCAGAGGACACTCACGCTCCAACACGGGAAGAGGAACTTAGAAATACGGAAAAGTCACAAAATAATAACACAGGGCATTTCGGAAATTATGAAAGAAATTGGCAAGGTGCACCGAATTTTGAGCTGGAACTGCCGACACGACGTAACAATGACCGATAAGCGACTCGCCGACATGATGATTTTGACTATAAGCTGTTTATTACTACACGTAAATTCAAAACATTTAAGAATTCCGGCAACGACATTCATCCACAAGCGTGGCTTCGTCAATTCTCTCATTGTTTTCCTCCCAACTGGTCATTAGAGCACAGATTAGAATTTATGTGTGGCTATTTAGAGAATGAACCAGCTGTAAGAATGCGATCGGTCATTCACGATTGCCACAGTGAAGGAGAATTTTATCATGCCTTCCTCTCAGCATATTGGTCTCAAGCTACACAAGACCGAGTAAAACATAGCATCATAATGATGAAACATTTCGAACAATCTGAATTTTCCAGTCTTGTGAAATATTTTGAAGACATGTTGCACAAGAATCAGTACCTGTCAAGCCCTTACAGCCCCTCAGAACTCATCCGCATTTGCTTAATCAAATTACCTGAACATTTACGACATATTATTTTGGCAGGACGTTGCAAAGACGACATTGAAGCTTTTCAGGGACTCTTACAAGAATTAGAAATTGACACTGACAATCGCGGAACGCGAAAACAGGAACACAACAATTACAGGTCACATCCGTCGCAATTCCGCGATGAAAGAAATAATAACTGGACACGACAAGGCTATTCTCACAACACAAATCGTGACCAACACAGACACCACCCGTATGGCAACCGTTGGCAGAGTAGTAATAATTACAGGGCAAGATCACCTCTCCGCGGTAGTGACTATCACAGAGACAGTCAGAGAAACAGACAATATGGGAACCAAAATAATTATTATCAAGGGAGACAGAATAACTTTAGACGCAACGGTCCAGCACGCAGTCACGATTTAGGGAGAAATTCTCCACCACGTAACCGACAAGAAAGAAACTACAGGAACTAGCGACATGACGACAGACGATATAATCATAACGACAGACCTGAATTTCATCAGAACTGGCGGGATTTAAACAGGGCTGGGCCCTCTGGGCAAGGTGAATTTGTAGAAGTTAGGTCTCCTAATCCCAATAACGACGCACGCCAACAAAGAGATAGCAGATAATGACTCGCACCGCAGGCAGCCACGTGTGCCGGCTGGCTCAGAGAAAAATAACATAGATGGTAACCTTGAGAAAAACTCCAGTATTCTTTACCGACGTATACCACATGATAATTCCGTTGAAGCTGGAGCTCTGCATAGTAGGAAGAGTAAAGGCCTGCACCACATTTCACATGTAAAACCTTTTATTGAGAGACAATCTGCTTTTTAACTTCGTCTTTGCCATCAAATTTTTTACTTCACGCTACTAGTACAATTTGTCACACTGAGAAACTGTTAACATGCAACAATGTTTTAAAATTAACTATCCATTCTAGAACCTAGGGAACATATTTAGACAGTAATTACGAATGCATTGTTATAGTGAACAGACACACAGTGTTATTGTGTGTGTACATTCTTGCTTGTTAGTTGCACGATTATGTAACGACTATAAGGCTTACATACTTAGAACATATACTGCTAATGGGATTTTAATGCGACATTTTGGTTTATGTGAAAAGACATTCTTTATTTAAAGTACTTTCTGAGAGATACCAGATGACACAGTGGTTAGTTTATTTGATAGCTACACGATTATATCACGACGCTACTGATGTGTGACATGATTTACATTGTTTCTTTTGCATTTTCCGTGATACATTTCATTTCATTGCTGTAATCTGTAACACCTGAGGGTATAATTACATTAATCCTCAGGGGGTTACACGCCTACTTTGTGTACCATGTGTTTGGTAAGCACAAGGAGCCCTAGCTAATATGGTATTTGCTTATACAACTTTACACATCGGTACCATATTTCTCTAACACAGAATTCCACAGCTATCTGACCATTTAACTGAGAGAGACTAATATTTATTTTACTACATCAGTGACAGATGTTTACGTAATTACACAGTTGGATAACTTCACATTTATGAAATTGTATTTTGTCTGTACTTTGTGAAATGTTCATATTTTTTCGGAACCATTGTGATACTATGAGAGCTTTGAATGATGTATTTGGTATGGGATCATGATTTTTAAAGTACGTTTGAGGTAGATGACACTATTGAAGTGGCAGAGATTTTTTTTTAGGTTTTGAAATTATTGGAGGAAGCTACGACGATTTTGAGATTTGGCTGAGGTTTTATGACGTTATGATGACGATGTGTATTATGCTGTTGCGGTATGTTTATGATCAATAAGCTGATGCTATATGAGGAATTTGATTATGCTACATATTTATAATGATCAAATATTGAAGAAGTGTCTACGAATATGTATATGTGTAATAAAGCAAGGAATAATGAGTAGTGGTTAGGGACTCTGGTTTGTGAAAAAGGATGTTGGAAACCGAGAATCGTACTTTAAGAGTTATGAAATGTGTGTATATGCGTGAATGTATCACTATGCTGGCGAAAATTTTTTGGACACTGTTATATTTACAGGATTTTGTTTCTACACATTTGTAACGCAAAGTCTCGACCTGTGAAATTTTTATATGAGACTGTCACTGCTGTCGTAAATATTTCGGTAAGAAAGGTAAGTGACCTTGACGTAATGAGTTTTGGGCGCCCAGCTGAGAGATAGTCGTCTGACAAAAGAAAGCCATTAGGTGGAGAAAAAAAAAAGAGACCATTATCCTCGCTATTGACATTTCTTTGTCGAAAGCATCGCAAATACGACACGCTCAAACTTGAAAAGATATGATTACACTGTGGAGCTCTTAATTTATGATATTTACTAAAATGCCGAATGAAATAATGAGAAACATTTTACATCTCTTGTCTTTGCAGTTGAGAGATTGCTCATTTTGTTTAATATCTAGTTTCTAGCTGCACTGCAGCATTGGTTAAAATAAAATTTTATAGATGTACTAATATAAATATTTTATACCTACAGATCCAGTAAATAATAACTTCATAATCTACTTCAAAAAAACGAGGGAGCACAAAAAGACATTTCCCTTCACAGGAATTGCATACATAATTTTTGTCAATCACTGGGTAACTTATTTAGTAGTGTAAGTTAAGGTGATACATCACCCTAGTGTTAAGATGTGATATAGGTATTAAACATGGCCATTTTTAGTGTAATATTTTTTCTGCTTGAGCTTTGTCATGTTTAGGTATAAGTTATTACATTTGCTGCTGCTGTTTACCATGCATAGTGCTACTAAATTTCACTTTGTATTACTCTGTTAAGCTAGTTTTACTACTGATTTATTTTTCTTGGTGCTGCACATTGGCTCATATTAGTTGTAATGTTGCATTGCTTGGTAATTTAGATTTACTGTAGCTTGCTTTGCCAATTTCCATTTTTTTGTCATTGCTGTTTGTGTTAATTGTTTTGTGTTGCTGCATTGCCTCGTCCCTTAGTTTAGCATCTGAGCTCAGTAGATTTAAGTTAGCTTAAGAGGGGGTAGACTATATAAGAGAATGAGTTGCGATGAATTGGAAGAAATGCATTGAGAAGTTATACGAAAAAAGTACAGACAGCAGGTGTAGATAGAACTTTTTGGGAATAATGATGAACGAAGGAAGATCTCCAAGAAAAAAAAGGTTTTGTTTGCAACATACTGCAGTACCAAATGTTACACTGAAAACAAACCCTGTCCTTTCCCCCTGTGTTATTCTGCTATGTGTTTGTGTACTCTTGTATATTTGTGTTTTTCCTGTCTTTATGTGTTTAGCTAATAAGATTTATGTTGTAGAATTTTTCAAATACTATGTTATTTTCTTCGTAAAGATGTTTAGACATTATTTATTCTGTTTTGTTTTAATGCTCATGTTGATGTTTCGAAAGTTATTCTGATCTTTTATGTATGTACTTATGTCATAACTCCTATAACACTGATGTATATGTATATTTCTATTCTTTTGTAAAGCCTGTATTACTACAAATGTTATCTGTATTGTTATGTTCTTTAATGATGTATTTTGTACCTTTGTTATTGTATTCTCATGTTATAATAGTATAATTGACACCAGTTCATCAAATTAAGTAACTTGTAAGCATTCATTTCACTGCACACATTTCTGTTGGTCATAGTAATGCACAATATGTGAGAAGTTGGGACTGTTAGTGTTTGCACGTGTGTTGATAATTCAGCAAGGGACTGGATAACAGCATTGCTGGTTCTAAGGACAAGTCCAAAAACTTTGTGAGTGTACAAGTGGTGGTTTATGGACTTGCTATATTGTCCGCAAGACTCTTCGATGGTGATTGTGCACCTGCACAGTCGCAACAGATGGCTGCTGGCCGTCTCTACAAGGACTGAAGTGGGTCTGCACCTTTGATGACTCACCAATACAATTATTTCTACAAGGACTGCAGTGGGGCTGCACCTCTGGTGGCCCACCAATACCATACTCTCTACCAGGACTACAGTGGGTCTGCTCTGTGATGACCTACCTACCAATATTCTTCAAAACTTCGACTGACTCTGCTGTGGGTTTGCTCTGTTGTGGCGCATTACCTGTCTGCATGTCAAGAGTCAGCACTGTCTTTCCGTTGGAAGGACAACACTACTTCTTCAAAACTGCATGGAAATCCACTACTTCCATGTGCATTTTCTTTTACTAATGAGACTTTGTGAAAAAAAAACACTGCAATTTTACTGTGATGAATGATCAGGACTGTCTTTATGGACTGTGAGAAAATTTTAGCTTTTGACCAACATTGTATCAATAAGTGTGTGCATTTGATATCTTTGTTATTGTAATTATGAAAAATTTTATCAAATAATTATTGGCCACTGCCCAAAACAATTTGTAAAATTTTTTGTGGGGAGCATGGGGGCTATGTAAGTAGGCTGTTTAGGTTTTTTTATTGGTAACGCCACGTAGCGCTCTGTATGAAAATCACTGGCTGTGCTGCGTGCAGTCTGTGGCTAGTTTGCATTGTTGTCTGCCATTGTAGTGTTGGGCAGTTGGCTGTTAACAGCGCGTAGCGTTGTACAGTTGGAGGTGAGCCGCCAGCATTGGTGGATGTGGGGAGAGAAATGGCGGAGTTTTGAAATTTGTAAGACTGGATGTCATGAACTGCTATGTATATTATGATTTTTCAACACTATTAAGGTAAATACATTGTTTGTTCTCTATTAAAATCTTTCATTTGCTAACTATGCCTATCAGTAGTTAGTGCCTTCCGTAGTTTGAATCTTTTATTTAGCTGGCAGTAGTGGCGCTCGCTGTATTGCAGTAGCTTGAGTAACGAAGATTTTTGTGAGGTAAGTGATTTGTGAAAGGTATAGTTTAATGTTAGTCAGGGCCATTCTTTTGTAGGGATTATTGAAAGTCAGATTGCGTTGCGCTAAAAATATTGTGTGTCAGTTTAAGCACAGTCATGTATAATTGTTCTAAGGGGACGTTTCAAATGATTTCTTTCAGGATAACGACATTGCTCGACTAGAGTGGCCAGCATGTTCTCCAGACACGAACCCTATCGAATATGTCTGAGATTGATTGGAAAGGGCTGTTTATGGACGAAGTGACCCACCAATCACTCTGAGGGATCCACGCCGAATCGCCGTTGACGAGTGGGCAATTTGGACCAACAATGTCTTGATGAACTTGTGGATAGTACGCCACGACGAATACAGGCATGCATCATTGCAAGAGGACGTTCAAAAATGTTCAAATGTGTGCGAAATCATATGGGACTTAACTGCTAAGGTCATCAGTCCCTAAGCTTACACACTACTTAACCTAAATTATCCTAAGAACAGACAGACACACCCATGCCCGAGGGAGGACTCGAACCTCCGCCGCGACCAGCCGCACAGTCCATGACTGCAGCGCCTGAGACCGCTCGGCTAATCCCGCGCGGCAAGAGGACGTGCTACTGGGTATTAGTGGTACTGGTGTGTACAGCAATCTGGACCACCACCTCTGAATGTCTCGCTGTATGGTGGTACAACATGCAATTTGTGTTTTTCATGAGAAATAAAAAGGGTGGAAATGATGTTTATGTTGATCTCTATTCCAATTTTCTGTACAGGTTCCGGAAATCTCGGAACCGAGGTGATGAAAAACTGTTTTTGATGTGTGTATATAATATGGTCACGGGGTTTTTGTATGTTTCCTTGCCTGTTTTACCCAGTATCCTTGCTATCACATTGCCACTTCCATGTAGGAAAAATGATTTTTCCACCTTTGCGCTGTCTCTCACAGAGACGAACTTAGGGAATTTACCACGTTCATAGCTGTTAAATGTACCACACACGTTTTTTTCTTTAATATGACAGGCACTCCTGTCCCTGATTTTTCATGACACTCCACTTGATCATAGATATTAAACACCATAATATCATCTCAGAACAGTTCTGTAATGGTCATATGTACATTAAAATTCTTCTTCTTGCTAAGGAACACACAATTTTCAGTGTGATTTGTACTATTAAGATCGACCAAGTTCTTCAATAATAACCACAAACCAAAGCATTCATCAGCTGGAGTCATCTTTCTACCATGACGATGAGGGCTACTGAGCACTTTAGAGCAGGCAAGTAATCAAGATGTTTGTCGAGAGAGGCTGTCCTCTCGTGTGCCACCCCTACGTATGGTATAGTGTAGCACTATACCCAAATATTTAAGATGAGATAGTATGTCACTGTACCCAAATGAAATGCCTGGATTATGTGATTTGCTGTGATCGTCATGGGACGCATTCCCAAGATACCGTGACACACTGCACTATATGCCAGACCCACTATTTAGGCTATGCAGTGGAAGCTGAGATATCCAGACATGTTATCTGATGTGGCATGGAATGGTATGACATTCATGGGGGCAGCCTCTCTCCACAAATACCTTATGTGCTTGTCTGCTTTTTAATACTTAACAGCTCTCTTCTTCTTGGTCGGGAGATGAGGCCAAATGAAAAATGCTTTGGTTTGTGGTTATTACTGCAGAATTTGGTCACTCTCGTTACTTGTTTCTTTGACTTACATTCTTTTGATCCCATGTAAGTGCTTCTCCATGTTGTATATTACCATTGCTTCTCTATAGCCTATTCTCATTTTTCTTAGAATTTCTAACATCTATTTGCTACCCAATCCGAAATCCTAATCTCTTGGCAGCCAAATATGTTGCAGACTCCTCCCATCACAGCAAGAATATGATTTAGAGCTGCTTGATAATGGTCAACTGCTGGATGAAAATGCGAGAAGCTGTACCAGAAAATCTCTTTCTTAGACCCTTCAGTTTGCATCAATGAAGTAGCATGCTGAACGGTAGTAATACGCATTTGTGTAGGTGGGAAACGAGGATTGTCATGCTTTGGCTATCCACATTCAACTACTTCTCAAAGTCACCCAAAAGTTGTACTCTCTCCATGCTAAGCTATTAACTTTATCTTGAAGTACTAAACTTTGTCATATTCTGCTGATAGTGCTGACTTAACAAATTGCACAGTGACAGCTATATGACACTTAGACCTCCCATGCATTGACATGTTACAACGGCTACACCCAAAGTCTGCAAAAACGTTTCTCGCCCATGACGTGTAGGTTACCCTACAAAGCTGTTCAATAAGTCGGGCTGATACTATTCCAATGCAATATACCTGTCGTGCCGATACTACTGCCACAATACACCTGTCTTGCAGGGCAGCATTCACGCCGTGGCCTGAAGCACTGTTCCTTGCATTTGATGTGAAGGCAGCGCTCTAAAGCTGGTCCATAAGACAGGGCGATACTATTCCCACACAACATGCCTGTCATGCAAGGCAACCTAAATACAAGCTGCTGGAAAAAGATGTTTTTGCCCATATGTTATAAACCCTCACTGCTGATACTCATGAAGTTTGCTGTTTTTGTGCCAAATGTTGTTGAAATCGATACAGGGGTTTGGGAGGAGATCCTAAACATACATATAAATGTACAGACATACATACACTCTATATGTATATGTAGATTAAGCAGAAGATGTTTCCCCATGAACCATATATGTTCTGATAACACTATACGTCTGAAGTAAATTTGTGATGCTTGTCTTCTGTTTGCCCTGCTTCAGAGTCTCGTAGGTCCAATATTACTTACTATAGCCACCACCATAGCGGTATCAGACGCAATGACAGCTATACTACTAAATGTGCGCCTAACACATAATCAGAAATTACGCTCCTGGGAAGAGGTTGACTATGGTTATCTGTTGGACGAAACTGTGGAAATCGTTATCAGAAACCCTATCTCTCAGACTTTTCTTTTCATGAATATCTGTGTACGAATTGATAATAGCCAGTTTTGCAAGTTCTTTACATACATCCCTTTACTCAAGACTGTTTCATGAAAACTACATAATCATTCTTCCAGGGACTTACATTTAAGTTCCCCCTAGCGCTTCTCCTACAATTTTGTATGGGGCCCTATCGACCTATTAAGATCCTAGCAGCAGGTGTCTGAATTCCATGTCTGTTGTCATAGATTCTTGTTATAGGCTCTAAACACTGGAGTAAAATTCCCGAATTCGTGGCACTAGTGTCTTGTGTGCCATTTATGTAAAATGCTTCAAGTAGGTTGCTTTGAGAATGTCTCAAACTCCGTCGGTACACTGCACACAAAGTGTCAGTTGCATTTGAATGTTTCAGACCATGCCATAAGTTTTTTTCCGCCTTGTGTAGTGTTCATCCACTCAATATTCTACTCTACTAACATCTACGAAAATTGTGTTTAGTATTAATAGCGTTTATCATTCCAAATTGACCCGTGGTCTAGGAACAGCATCTTTGACTAGCAATCAAAAACATCTTCGGTCCTGGGTTTGAACGTAGCTGTTACCTTCCAGTATAAGAAATCACTCTCGTTCTGTCAACGGCCATATTAAAGAGGACAGAAGAGCAGATAGAGGTTCATGGTACTCTCTTGCCCTTGGTGTTGGACACTGCCCCTGAAAGATGGATGAATCAGCAATGATCAACGGCCTGAGGATTTAGAACGCAATGGAGACCACTGCATTAAAGACATATAAGGTATATCCATGAGACACGTAGCCTGTAATTGAAAAAAAAAGTGTCATGATGGTCTCTTCATTTGCAAGAGATTCTGGATTAGTTCCCCATTGGGATCTCTGGGAGAGAACTGCCAAGGAGGAGGCGCCCATGAGAAAAAGCTAGAATAATGAACAATCAACAAAGGGGTAATATTCTGCAGGTTGGGGCATGGAATTTCAGAAGCGCGAATGTGCTAGGGAAGGTATAAAATCAGGAATGAGCAATGTTAAGTGTCAGTCTAGATGTAATCAGGGTCAGTGAAATGAAATCAAAAGAAGACAGGAATTTCTAGTCTACCAAATATAGGGTAGTATCAACAAAAGCAGAACATGGTATAACAGGAGTAGGATTTGTTATGAACTGGATGGTAGGGCAGAGAGTGAGGTAATGTGAACAGTTCAGTGATAGGGTTGTTCTCATCAGAATCGTCACCAAATCTATGCTGACAACAACAGTTCAGGTATACATACTGATGTCACAAGCGGAAGGTGAAGAGGTAGAGGAAGTATATGAGGATGCTGAACAGGTAATTCAGTACATCAAATGGCTCTGAGCACTATGGGACTTAACATCTGAGGTCATCAGTCCCCTAGAACTTAGAACTACTTAAACCTAACTAACCTAAGGACATCACACACATCCATGCCCAAGGCAGGATTCGAACCTGCGACCGTAGCGGTCGCGCGGTTCCAGACTGAAGCGCCTAGAACCGGTCAGCCACACCTGCCGGCAATTCAGTACATCAAGGAATCTAATAATCATGGAGGGACTGGAATGCAGTTGTAGGGGAGGAGTAGAAAAAAGGCTTATGGGAGAAAGTGGAGTGGGTAGGAAGACTGAGAGAGGAAACAGACTGATGGCGTTCTGCAATGCATTTCATGTAGTAATAGCGAGTACTTTGTTCAAGAATTGCAAGAGGACGAGGTCCATGTGGAAAATGCCTAGAGGCATGAGAAAATTCCATCTCGATTACACCAAGGTCGGACATAGTCCAAAATGAGGTACCTGATTGTAAGTCATAAGTAAGTAGTCTGAGCCAGTTTGGGTGTGCTCTAAATTGTTGCCAGATTTTTGATGATGATGTTGATGATATCATCAATGACATCACACACCAGATCCCCCTTCCCCCAACCCGTCTGACATAGACCAGCTGTCCTATGTATAAATCAGCAGGAAATTCAAAAATTGGTGGGAAATTCAAAAACTGGTGGTATATTCAAAAATAGCCCAATTTTCCTAGTGGGCTTTCCCTCATTCCTATCACATCACTGTGGAATCAGGGCTAGTAACAATAATTTCGTGTGGTTCATTGACCTCATGCAAGTCTTTCCACTGGCTACTGCTTTGGCGACATGTGTGTCCCTAACCTACCCCAGTTATCCAACCAGGGAAAGGGGACCTACAGTTTAACGTGGATTCCGAACTAAGTGTCGTTTCTGGCAGCTCAAAGAATAAATTGACAGGAAATTAGGAAAATTCAAAATTGTTCATGCTCATGCTGGTGAAACTAGGTCACTTGCGCTAAGCGTAGAATGCTAAGCATAGAATGGTAAACATACAATCCCATAGGATACTGATGCAGCTCTATGATGCCAGAACCGAGATGCCATGACAAAGGGAAGGAACTAGTCTGAAGACCTACTTAATATGCCCCCCTCCTCCAGTTAATATTTACTGTGACCTGTATAGCTATTTTTGTAACAGTCAGATCACTTACAGAATTACTCACGCCGCCCCCCCTCCTACCCTCCATACACACACATGCTGCTTCTCCTAACTTCAATTCCTCCAAGTTTGGACCTTACCACTTGTGCTATGTTTCTGTCTTTAACACCTCATCAGGGAGCAAGGATGGGCCACAGTCTCTGGACGTGCTGTCCTCACACCACTGCCACCACCACCGCCCCCACCGCCACTGTTCTGTGGGCGCTGGAACCGCCAACCATGGGTGAACAGTCACAGGGCTGTGCCGTAGCTGCCCTGGGCCCTGTAACCAATGCTGCCGACTCACCACGCTGTTGGCTTGAGTACAGAGCTACACTAAGTGTATCTGATGTTTAAATGTAGGTGTTCACATTTCAACAGTTTTAACGTAGTGTAAATGCACCCCTCCTTACACAATACAGATGTGTCTGTGTATTGAACATTTTATATAGATGTTTGTGTCCACCTACAGTTAAAAGAACTGAAGTGTAAATGCATCAGTTCATGCAGAAAAAGTCATATGCAATGCAGATGTAATTGCATTTTGTAAACAATTTTATGTATATTATATATGACAAGGTAGAGTGAAAGAAAACAAATTATTATAGGTTAACAAACTAGATTTATTTGTTTATCAAAATAGATAGCAGATAATATGATTTCTTACTAAAAAATATATTCCACATCTTGACCTAGTACATTTTCGCATAATGTAGATACACTGAAGCGCCAAAGAAACTGGTACAGGCATGTTATTCAAATACAGAGATATGTAAACAGGCAGAATACGGCGCTGCTGTCGGCAACGCCTATATAAGATAACAAGTGTCCGGCGCAGTTGTTAAATCGGTTACTGCTCCTACAATTGCAGGTTATCAAGATTTAAGTGAGTGTGAACGTGGTTTTATAGGCGGCACACGAGCGATGGGACACAGCATATCCAAGGTAGCGGTGAAGTGGAGATTTTCCCGTACGACCATTTCACGAGTGCACCGTGAACACCAGGAATCCGGTAAAACATCAAATCTCGACATCGCTGCGGCAGGAAAAAGATCCTGCAAGAACGGGACCAACGTCGACTGAAGAGAATCACGTGACAGAAGTGCAGCCCTTCCGCAAATTGGTGCAAATTTCAGTGCTGGGCCATCAACAAGTGTCAGCATGCGAACCATTCAACGAAACTTCATCGATATGGGCTTTCGGAGCTGAAGGCCCACTCATGTACCTTTGATGACTGCGCGACACAAAGCTTTACGCCTCGTTTGGGTCCATCGATACCGACACTGAACTGTTGATGACTGGAAACATGTTGCCTGGTTGGACAAGTCTCGTTTCGAATGGCATCGAGCCGATGGACGTGTACAGGTATGGGAGACAACCTCATGAATCAATGGTTCCTGCATGTCAGCAGTGTCAGCAGAGGACTGTTCAAGGTGGTGGAGGCTCTGTAATGGTGTAGAGCGTGTGCAGTTGGAGTAATATGGGACCCCTGGTACGTCTAGATACGACTCTGACAGGTGACACGTATGTAAGCATCCTGTCTGTTCACCTGCATTCATTCATGTCCATTGTGCATTCAAATAGACTTGGGCAATTCCAGCAGGACTATGCGACACCCCACACGTCCAAAATTGCTACAGAGTGGTTCCAGGAACACTCTTCTGAGTTGAAACACTTCCACTGGCCACAAAACTCCCCAGAAATGAACATTATTGAGCGTATCTGGGATGCCTTGCAATGTGCTGCTCTCCACCCCCTCGTGCTGTTACGGATTTATTGAGAGCCCTGCAGGATTCATGGTGTTAATTCCCTGCAGCACTGCTTCAAACATTAGTCGAGTCTATGCCATGTCGTGCTGAGGCACTTCTGTGTGCTTACAGTAGCAGCAGTTGTACCAGTTTCTTTGGGTCTTCTGTGTATATGTGTCAACACTAAAAAGCAATATGTATCAGATGCTGTATTCTTGCTTAACCTATTTGTTTCCAACAAATAAATACAATGTACAAAAAGTTTATACATACATTATTTACAGTATCTAATTCAGAACATACATACAAAATAGGTCTCACAGCTTATGTTTTCCTCTACAGTTTATACACCTTTATTTTTCTACAACGTGGAATGCTCATAACCAATAACTGATCGCTTATACTTATTTCTTCCAGGAGCCTGAAGTAGTCATAGTACAGTTTAGAAACAGCTGGACTTAGATATTTTAAATACACTTGACAAGGAACGTACAGGGTCTAGTCACATTAATGTGACCACTGCCTTAGTCCGACATCAGCACGCAATAACAACTCACAGATAGCAGGTGGCAGCACTAACAGTGGAGGGTACATAAAGTGTGTCTGGGGGACACGGGTAACAGGGCAGTCACTGTTGTAACATGGAAATGGAGAGATTTATCTGATGTCCAAAGGGGTATGATCATTGGCTTGCAGGCCAAGGATGAAATCATTTCCGAAATGGTTAAGTTGGTAAACAGGTCGCATGTTGTACTGTGGTTGAAGCATACTGTGCATAGAAAAACGGCGTTAACCAAAACTGGCCCTGAGGCAACTGTGGTACGTCATGGGACATAGAAGACAGGGGTGAACGAAGGCTCTGGAGATATGTACGGGCCAATAGATGTGCAACAGTTGAGCAACTGACCACCCAGATCAGACAAGGGGCTACCAACAGCATCCTCAATGACAGTTCAGTGAATATTGTTGCATATGGTCCTTTGCAGGAGGTGCCCGCTCGTCCCACGCATCCCCCGATCGGACTACGGCTGTGACTGCCCAGGATACTGCCCACATTGAGGCTGACCCCTCACCCGTGGTAGAGTGGGAGGTCGTCTCGAGGTGTGGCAGGTGGTGAAAGACATTCCAGAGGGCTGAACGGAAGGCCTCTCCAGTTTGTCTGACGAACCGGTTTCAGGCTCTGTCTCCGGCTGATACTGATCTTCGGCCGGACATGGCTGCTTGTCCTGTTCCAGAGGTTGACCCTCAGTCTGCAAGATCTGGGCGGTCGCAGAGGGTGGGCTTACTGGTAGTTGGGAGCTCCAACGTCAGGCGCATAAAGGGGCCCCATAGGGATATGGCTGCAAGGGAGGGGAAGAAAACCAATGTGCACTCCGTGTGCATACCGGGGGGGAGGAGTCATTCCAGGTGTGGAAAGGGTCTTTCCGGATGCCATGAAGGATACAGGGTGCACCCATTTGCGGGTGGTCGCTCATGTCAGCAACAATGATGTGTGTCGCTATGGATTGGAGGAAATCCTCTCTGGCTTCCGGCGGCTATCTGATTTGGTGAAGACTGCCAGTCTCGCTAGTGGGATGAAAGCCGAGCTCACCATCTCCAGCATCGTCGACAGGACTGACTGCGGACCTTTGGTACAGAGCCGTGTGGAGGGTCTGAATCAGAGGCTGGGACGGTTCTGCGACCGCAGGGCAAGAGCCTCAAAGGGTGCGGGGCAAAGTCAGGACATGCAGGGACCAAGCAGCAATCGGTATTGTCATTGTAAACTGTCGAAGCTGCGTTGGTAAAGTACCGGAACTTCAAGCGCTGATAGAAAGCACTGAAGCTGAAATCGTTATAGGTACGGAAAGCTGGCTGAAGCCAGAAATAAATTCTGCCGAAATTTTTTACAAAGGCACAGTGTTTAGAAAGGATAGACTGCATGCAACCGGTGGTGGCGTGTTTGTCGCTGTTAGTAGTAGTTTATCCTGTAGTGAAACAGAAGTGAACAGTTCCTGTGAATTATTATGGGTGGAGGTTATACTCAACTACCGAGCTAGGTTAATAATTGGCTCCTTTTACCGACCTCCCGACTCAGCAGCATCGGTGGCAGAACAACTAAGAGAAAATCTGGAATACATTTCACATACATTTTCTCAGCATGTTATAGTCTTAGGTGGAGATTTCAATTTACCAGATATAGATTAGGACACTCAGGGACAGAGCATCGAGTGCACTATCCGAAAATTACCTCGAGCAATTAAACAGAGAACCGACTCGTGGAGATAACATGTTGGACCTACTGATAACAAACAGACCCGAACTTTTCGACTCTGTAAGCGCAGAACAGGGAATCAGTGATCATAAGGCAGTTGCAGCATCCCTGAATATGGAAGTAAACAGGAGTACAAAAAAAAAGGGAGGAAGGTTTATCTGTTTAGCAAGAGTAATAGGAGGCAGATTTCAGACCACCTAACAGATCAAAACGAAAATTTCTGTTCCGACACTGACAATGTTGAGTGTTTATGGAAAAAGTTCAAGGCAATCGTAAAATGCGTTTTAGACAGGTACGTGCCGAGTAAAACTGTGAGGGACGGGAAAACTCACCGTGGTTCAACAACAAAGTTAGGAAACTACTGCGAAAGCAAAGAGAGCTGCACTGCAAGTTTAAAGGCAGCCAAAACCTCTCAGACAAACAGAAGCTAAACGATGTCAAAGTTAGCGTAAGGAGGGCTATGCGTGAAGCGTTCAGTGAATTCTAAAGTAAAATTCTATGTACCGACTTGACAGAAAATCTTAGGAAGTTCTGGTCTTACGTTAAATCAGTAAGTGGATCGAAACAGCATATCCAGACACTCTGGGATGATGATGGCATTGAAACAGAGGATGAGACGCGTAAAACTGAAATACTAAACACCTTTTTCCAAAGCTGTTTCACAGAGGAAGACCGCACTGCAGTTCCTTCTCTAAATCCTCGCACGAACGAAAAAATGGCTGACATCGAAATAAGTGTCCAAGGAATAGAAAAGCAACTGGAATCACTCAACAGAGGAAAGTCCACTGGACCTGACGGGATACCAATTCGATTCTAAACAGAGTACGCGAAAGAACTTGCCCCGCTTCTAACAGCCATGTACCGCAAGTCTCTAGAGGAACGGAAGGTTCCAAATGATTGGAAAAGAGCACAGGTAGTCCCAGTTTTCAAGAAGGGTCGTCGAGCAGATGCGCAAAACTATAGGCCTATATCTCTGACATTGATCTGTTGTAGAATTTTAGAACATGTTTTTTGCTCGCGTATCACGTCATTTCTGGAAACACAGAATCTACTCTGTAGGAATCAACATGGATTACGGAAACAGCGATCGTGTGAGACCCAACTCGCTTTATTTGTTCGTGAGACCCAGAAAATATTAGATACAGGCTCCCAGGTAGATGCCATTTTCCTTGACTTCCGGAAGGCGTTCGATACAGTTCCACACTGTCGCCTGATAAACAAAGTAAGAGCCTACGGAATATCAGACCAGCTTTGCGGCTGGATTGAAGAGTTTTTAGCAGACAGAACACAGCATGTTGTTCTCAATGGAGAGACGTCCACAGGCGTTAAAGTAACCTCTGGCGTGCCACAGGGGAGTGTTATGGGACTATTGCTTTTCACAATATATATAAATTACCTAGTAGATAGTGTCGGAAGTTCTATGCGGCTTTTCACGGATGATGCTGTAGTATACAGAGAAGTTACAGCATTAGAAAATTGCAGCGAAATGCAGGAAGATCTGCAGCGGAAAGGCACTTGGTGCAGGGAGTGGCAACTGACCCTTAACATAGACAAATGCAATTTATTGAGAATACATAGAAAGAAAGGTCCTTTATTGTATGATTATATGTTAGCGGAACAAACACTGGTAGCAGTTACTTCTGTAAAATATCTGGGAGTATGCGTGCGGAACGATTTGAAGTGGAATGATGGTATAAAATTAATTGTTGCTAAGGCGGGTGCCAGGTTGGTTCAAATGGTTCAAATGGCTCTGAGCACTATGGGACTCAACTGCTGAGGTCATTAGTCCCCTAGAACTTAGAACTAGTTAAACCTAACTAACCTAAGGACATCACAAACATCCATGCCCGAGGCAGGATTCGAACCTGCGACCGTAGCGGTCTTGCGGTTCCAGACTGCAGCGCCTTTAACCGCACGGCCACTTCGACCGGCCGCCAGGTTGAGATTCATTGGGAGAGTCCTTAGAAAATGTAGTTCATCAACAAAGGAGGTGGCTTACAAAACACTTGTTCGACCTATACTTGAGTATTGCTCATCAGTGTAGGATCCGTGCCAGGTCGGGTTGACAGAGGAGATAGAGAAGATCCAAAGAAGAGCGGCGCGTTTCGTCACAGGGTTATTTGGTAATCGTGATAGTGTTACGGAGATGTTTAGTAAACTCAAGAGGCAGACTCTGCAAGAGAGGCGCTCTGCATCGCGGTGTAGCTTACTGTCCAGGTTTCGAGAGGGTGCGTTTCTGGATGAGGTATCGAATATATTGCTTCCCCATACTTATACCTCCCGAGGAGATCACGAATGTAAAATTAGAGAGATTCGAGCGCGCACGGAGGCTTTCCGGCAGTCGTTCTTCCCGCGAACCATACGCGACCGGACCAGGAAAGGGAGGTAATGACAGTGGCACGTAAAGTGCCCTCCGCCACACAACGTTGGGTGGCTTGCGAAGTATAAATGTAGATGTAGAGTAGATGTAGCCCAGAGCATAGGCCACCTGTCCTGATGACCAGTACCTGGAGTCCCGGTGCCCGAGAGGCACTTACTCATTGGCTTGCGCAGAGATGTGAGAGCTCGGGCATCGACTTTGCGATCCCTGCATCCCTGCGTGGTCAGGGAGGTACCACTGTAGAGGTACCTACAACCCCCCCCCCCTCCCCCAGACTGGCTACCGTGCTGAATATTGGGTAGTCAAACACGAATATGTAGACATAATAATTTAAGCGAAAAATATGTAAAGTAGGGGAGCAAAGTGGGAAAAGCACAACTAACGTCCTACGAGTGTTAGTTGTGAACAGGGAATCTTTCCGAGAGGAAACATACACTACGTGATCAAAAGTATCCGCCGGACACCCCCAAAACATACGTTTTTCATATTAGGTGCATTTTGCTGCCACCTACTGCCAGATACTCCATATCAGCGATACCAGTAGTCGTTAGACATCGTGAGAGGGCAGAATGGGGCGCTCAGCAGAACTCAAGGACTTCGAACGTGGTCAGGTGATTGGGTGTCACTTGTGTCATACGTCTGTACGCGACATTTCCACACTCCGAAACATCCCTAGGTCCACTGTTTCCGGTGTGATAGTGAAATGGAAACGTGAAAGGACACGTACAGCACAAAAGCGTACAGGTCGACCTTTTTTGTTGACTGACAGAGACCGCCGACTGTTGAAGAAGGACGTAATCTATCCAGATCATCACACAGGAATTCCAAACTGCATCAGGATCCACTGCAGGTACTATGAGAGTTAGGCGGGAGGTGAGAAAACTTGGATTTCGTGGTCGGGCGGCTGCTCATAAGCCACACATCACGCCGGTAAATGCCAAACGACGCCTCGCTTGGTGTAAGGAACGTACATTGGACAATTGAACAGTGCAAAACGTTGTGTGGAGTGACGAATGACGGTACACAATGTGGCGATCTGATGGCAAGGTGTGGGTATGGGGAAGGCCCGGTAAACGTCAGCTGCCAGCGTGTGTAGTGCCAACAGTAAAATCCGGAGGCGGTGGTGTTATGGTGTGGTCGTGTTTTTCATGGAAGGGGCTTGGTTTCCTTGTTGTTTTGCGTGGCACTATCATAGCACAGACCTACATTGATGTTTTAAGCACGTTCTTGGATGGGGACTGCATCTTTCAACACGATCGAGCATCTGCTCATCATGCTCGGCCTTTGGCGGATGGTTACATGACACTAACATTCCTGTAATGAACTGGCCTGCTCAGAGTCCTGACCTGAATCCTATAGAACATCTTTGGGATGTTTTGGAACGCCGACTTCGTGCCAGGCCTCACCGACCGACATCGTTACCTCTCGTCAATGCAGCACTCCGTGAAGAATGGGCTGCCATTTCCCAGGAAACCCCTGCGAGAGTGGAAGCTGTCATCAAGGCTAAGGGTGGGCCAACACCATATCGAATTCCAGCATTACGGTTGGCGGGTGCCACGAACTTGTAAGTCATTTTTAGCCAGGTGTCCGGATACTTTTGATCACATAGTGTAGGAGCAAAGGTACGGTCAAAGAATAAAACTGCAGCACAGGACAGGAAAAAGCACCGCAATGACCTGGAGCCTCAAGCTCGCTAAGCATATATTCATAGAAGAGTTCTGAGGCCTCACGTGATGAAAAGGAGGGGGAGGGCATAAACCGGGTTGCACATAGACAGTGATATCAATAAACTTTTGAATATTAATCGATTACAGAATCGATAGCGTTCATACCACTCGCCATTTATATCTGCACTCACCTTATAACTACATACCTGATCTAAGCGAAAAGAGTGACGGAAACTCGGCTGCATAATAGTAAAGTTAATCATATTCGAAGTCCAGTTATCCATGGAAGAGCAGATGGAACGACGTTACAACCCTTTTGGGTGTGGTAGAAGATACTTTGAGTACCACTATCAGCTCGCCTATCTCTTCCTTCTTCTATTTCATTCCAAATATTGTGTGGGAAGAAGTATTGTCATGCATGAGCTCCAATTTCTCTGATTTGTCCACCGCGTTCATTTTGATAGATGTATGTGGAGTAATGATATGTTGCCTGTGCCTGGTTTTCCGTACAAATACTTTTTTGCTGTCGTTCTCTTTAATTTGTTCCAAATACAAACTCATATGTGCATTACGGATGTTCCATTTTCAGTCCCCACCTGTTTACGTCCAATACCTTAAATTTATTCAAATTGGGGTTCAACTGCCAGTTCCTGCCTCAAATGCCGATTATCTACAGGTCATCATGCACATCAAACGGCACTTAACGACACACACACACACACACACACACACACACACATTGCCATGGTCTTCAGTCCAAAGACTGGTTTCATGCAGTTCTCCATGCAGTTCTCCATCCTGCTCCATCCTGTGCAAGCCTCTTCATCTCCCAGTAACTACTGCAACCTACATCCTTCTGAATCTGCTTTCTGTATTCACCTCTTGGTCTCCCTCTACGATTTTTACCCTCCACGCTCCCGTCCAGTACTAAACTGGTGATCCCTTGATGCCTCAGAGTGTGTCCTACCAACCGATCACTTCCTCTAGTCAAGCTGTGCCACAAATTTCTTTTCTACCCAGTTCTATTCTGTAGCTCCTCAATAATTACATGGTCTGTCCATCTAATCTTCAGCATTTTCCTGTAGCACCACATTTCAAGAGCTTCTTTTCTCTTCTTGTCTAAACTGTTTATCGTCCATATTTCACTTCCCTAGAAGGCTACACTCCACACAAATACTTTCAGAAAATATTTCTTAACACTTAAATCTATATTCGATGTTAACAAATTTCTCTTCTTCAGAAACGCTTTCCTTGCCATTGCCAGCCAACATTTTATATCCTCTCTACTTCGACTATCATCAATTATTTTGCTGCCCAAGTAGCCAAACTCATCTACTACTTTAATGTGTCTCATTTCCTAGTCTGATTCCCTCAGCATCGCCTGATTTAATTCGACTACATTCCATTATCCTCGTTTTGCTTGCCGACCGTGGTGGCCGAGCGGTTCTAGGCGCTTCAGTCCGAAACCGCGCGATTGCTACGGTCGCAGGTTCGAATCCTGCCTCGGGCATGGATGTCCTTAGGTTAGCTAGGTTTAAGTAGTTCTAAGTTCTAGGGGACTGATGATCTCAGATGTTAAGTCCCATAGTGCTCAGAGCCATTTGAACCATTTTTTCGTTTTGCTTTTGTTGATTTTCATTTTAAAGCATCTATTCAAAACACTCTCCATTCCGTTCAACTACTCTTCCAAGTCCTTAGCTGCCTCTGACAGAATTACAACGTCGTCAGCAAACTTCAAAGTTTTTATTTCTTCACCCTAGATTTTAATTCCTACTTCAGATTTTTCTTTTGTTTCCTCTAGTGCTTACTCTATACACAGATTGAATAACATTGGGGACAGGCTATAACCCTGTCTCACTCCCTTCTCAATCACTGCTTCCCTTTCATGCTCCTCAACTCTTATAACTGCCATCTGGTTACTGTACAAATTGTAAATAGTCTTTTGTTCCCTGTATTTGACCCCAACCACATTTAGAATTTGAAATACAGTATTTCAGTCAACATTGACAAAAGTTTTCTCTAAGTCTATAAATGCTATGAACGTACATTTGCCTTTCCTTAACCTATCCTCCATGAGAAGTCGTAGGGTCAGTATTTTCTCGCGCGTTCCCAGATTTCTCTGGAATCCAAACTGATCCTCCCCGAGGTCGGCCTCTAGCAGTTTTTCCAGTCTTCTGTAAAGGATTCGTGTTAGTATGACTTATTAACCTGATAGTTCGGCAATTTTCACACCTGTCAGCACCGGCTTTCTTTGAAACTGGAATTATTGTATTCTTCTTCTTGAAGTCTGCAGGTATTTCGCCTGCCTCATACATCTTGCTCACCAGATGGAAGAGTTTTGTCATGGTTGGCTCTCCTAAGGCTATCAGTAGCTCTAACGAAATGTTGTCTACTCCCGGTGCCTTATTTGGACTCTGATCTTTCAGTGCACTGTCAAATTCTTCAAGCAGTATCATGTGTCCCATCCCATCTTGCTCTATGTCCTCTTCCATTTCCATTATATTGCAATCAAGTGCATCTCCCTTGTATAGACTCTCTATATACTCCTTCCACCTTTCTGCTTTCCTTCTTTGCTTAGGACTGGTTTTTCATCTGAGCTTTTGATACCCATAGAGGTGGTACTCTTTTCTACAAAGGTCTCTTTAATTTTCCTCTAGGCGGCATCTATCTGATCTATAGTGATATATGCTTCTACATTCCTACGTTTGTTCTCCAGCCATTCCTGTTTAGCCAATTTGTACTTCCTATCGTTCTCATTTTTGAGACGTTTGTGTTCCCTTTCGCCTCCTACATTCACTGCATTTTTATATTTTCTCCTTTCATCAATTAAATTTATTCTACTGTACTCCTTTCCTCTGTTCTTGTCACTCGATCCCGAATACTCCCTCGAAACTCTCTACAAACTGTGGTTCATTCAGTTGATCCAGGTCCCATCTCCTTAAATCCCTACCTTTTTGCAGTTTCTTCTATTTTAATCTACAATTCATAACCAATAAATTGTGGCCAGAGTCCACATCTCCCCCTGGAAATGTTAACCAGACTAAATTAATAAGTTATATTCTTGTCAGTGTGAGACCTAATTTAGTTCTGTAATTTTTTTGACACTGAACATACGATATGAAATAGAATACCTGAAAGAAGATAATAGAAGATATATTGCCGGTCACAAATTATATAAGTTATTAAGAACTTGAGGGGGCAAGAGAAAAGGTAAACAATTGATTCAGTGTGGAATTAATCTCTTTAAAAAATATGATGACGAAATTTAGGTGTGATGTGTATTTGTACTATGGTGTCAGTACAGAAGCTGTGAGAGGAAAACATTGCCACTTACCTGACTTAATAATCTGTGCGAAGTGAGCAATAGTGTCCACAGACACGCCAGCAAACATGTGCGACAGGTATAATGGCAGAGCCGACTGAAACATGAGAACAAATGGGACATACAGTGTGACTCAGCACATGGTAAAATATAAAATTTTAAGGGCTGTGTAGAGGATAAAGAAGACTTGAAAAATACAAAAAATAGTTGATTAACTACTATAGTAAAATTACTTTAGGAAACTGATTCTGTCTCATTTTCCGCATACACTGACGGAAAAGGAATCGCAATACGAAGAAGTTGTGCGACATAAACGATAGCTGAAAGTTGAAAAAAAATGGCTCTGAGCATTATGGGACCTAACTTCTGAGGTCATCAGTCCCCTAGACTTACACTACTTAAACCTAACTAACCTAAGGACATCACATATATCCATGCCCGAGGCAGGATTCGAACCTGCGACTGTAGCGGTCGCGCAGTTCCAGACTGTAGCGCCTAGAACCGCTCGGCCACCTCGGCCGGCGAAAGTTGAAAGATGGTGTCTATTCAAACTTCGTTAAGTTCGCATAAGAGTGGCGCTAGTAGCGCCAGTATGAGGATGCAAGTCAACTAAACTACTCAACTTGTAACAACAACAACTGTACATATAATAATTTTTTCTTCTGGTTTCGATAAATTAGTGTAAGCAATGTTTTGATTTCATTTCTTTTTCTTTTCGTGTCATTATGTTAAAGAAACTGTAAGCAACTTTCGATGTGAATATTAATATTTATGTCAAATTTCAAGCAATGCTATAACAGAATTGAAGTGTAACCCATGTTGAATCTATTGTAACATGTTTAAAATTGTAATTGTGCGCCTGGTCCATACGTAGGCAATGTATTAGGATATGTGGAATGTAAAACCTTTGGTGAATACCCTGTCTGTAGGGGAGCGGTAAAAGGTGGATGGCAGGCGAGCGCGGGAAAATGCACACGGGCGCGGCACGGCATAACGGGCTCAGCAAAATAGTCGGAGTTGAGCATCGGTCTGAGAAACACGTTCTGGATCGAGGAGGCTCTCCTGGAAAACGTGATTTCATTAAGCCTCGGATGTGCCGTTTCCGACGACTATACAGCATGGCTATATCCTATAGGCACTAAACGGAAAAGGATTGCGACGCTAAGAAGAAGCAAAGTGCCGATACACCAAGAACCATAGCTGTGATTGTATGTGTGCTGTGCGCCTCGCCATCTCGCCGCCCGCCAACCGCCGCACCGACACGAACAGGTTGAATCTTTAGAATTGTATTCGTGTGGACCAGTGTTAATTTTGTTCCTGACTGTTCAATAACAACTTAATTTTTACCAGAATTGTCCTATCAATTAATTATCCTCATCACTAACCTAGACAGGGTCCTTTCCACATGTTGTGCAATCCGAGTGTCCCGAAATGAAGATTTAAAGTTTATGTTAATAAGAATTACCTGCAGACCTATTTATGCTAGAAAGATGTTTAAGGAGCTTTATTGTTAATGAAAATATAAGCAAAGAACAAAGGTCTGACAAAGTTGGAAGATAATTTTGGAATTGGTTTAGTAATGAAGCTTAATTAATTTGAGACAAAAATAATGGTAGTTAAATGGGGAAGTAATAAGACAAAAAGAGTAGTAACTCATATATTGTAAATCTTGAGTGCTTAATGCTTCCAATAGTTAATAGTTTCAACACAGTGATCATAACAGTTTCAGGGTCCCCCCTCCACTCTTTTCTTTTCTATTCATTTAAATTATGAAGTGTACTGAACTGATTTGACCAGCAAAGTTAAAGTCAATATAAAAGCCTAAATTTATCAGTGTTTTACCCTTAATAAAATTGACATTGTATGTGTGTTTCAAAAGTGCTATTTCTAGGGTAACCTATGCCCGATTTCAGTCGGACCAATAGACAAAACGCAGTTTGTAGTAATCATTATAGTGTAATTTTGTGTATTCATAGCTTGTCCAAATTAGTACAGAAAGGGAAAATATTAGTTCAGTAGATTTTTCTGGTTCTAAAATTTACCATATAATGCAGTATTACTACGTGTTGTTATGCTCGTACGTACATCCACTTGTACAAGGAAACAACTCACTTAATGCCTAATTAGGCTGGCGACCGTATTATTAACAATTGGTAGCATCTGCTGTGTATGTTACTTGCCCGTCCTAACGTGTAGTTGCACTTTATACTTGCTTGACGTATCATTGTTGTTACTGAGTGGGTATAAGTCTGATTTTGCCCCCATTCAGGTACACGTGGTCAACATATTTACTAAAATCCTTTCTTATAGGGTGAAGCCCGTCAACTTACCATAGTACAGGCTTTAAAGAGTTAACGTACGCCCGAGCGTAGACGTTACAAGTGGCTTCCCGGTGACAGGACATCCAGTTGTTGTCGGTCACAAATTAATGTGAATACCGAACAGTGGATGTTCAGTGGCACGAATTGCAATAAAATTCAGTAAAGTAAATAGCAGTGAACGTCAAGTACGGTGGTGTGGTGTAATTTGCATTCAGTATGGAGAGGAGCGTAGACACAGTAGATGTGCCAAACGTAATGGAAAATGCGGCTGGCAGTAGCAGGAGTTTACGCGGCCAGATAACAGATGGCGTTAGCGGAAGACAATTGGCGTACATACAATATGATGAACACGTTAACGAACAGATTGAAATTTCGAGATCGTCTCGAACACAGCAAGGGATAAAACAGGAAGTAGAGGGTGACTTTGTAGATGATAGTGGGTATGTGAATGAATCCACTGACATGTTTGATTCACCACGGATAAAGAAAGAATCGAAAGAAAATTTTGAAGTAGGATCGGAACACACAGATTCCGTAGAACAAAACAGTGTGAAAATTTTAAGCATGAACGATTTATTTGAACAATCAACCAAACAAATTTCAGGGCAGAATAATCAGCTTAAAACACACGTTGCCGAGCAGCTCAAAACACAGAATGATCAGCTCAAAACACAGAACGAGCAGCTTAAAACACACGTTGCCGAGCAGCTCAAAACACAAAGTAATCAGCTTAAAACACACGTTGACGAGCAGCTTAAAACACAAGTTGGTCAAATTAAAGCACAGGTCGAAGATCAAGGAATTAAAATTAGTAAACAAATAGAACAGGTAGAACAAAAAGTGGGTAATTTAAGTTCTGTGGTAAATACTATGAAATTTGAAATTGACACCATTAGCAAAAATATGGATACTATGCAGGGGGAAATTGGTACCATAAACAGTAGGTTCGATGTTGAAATTCTCAACATCCAAGAGAAAGTAGAACCTCTGGTTGAAACAAAAGTAGGCGAAAAAGTTTTCGGTCTTAAAACTGAAATCGTAAACGAATGTCAACATGGAATCTCACAGTTGAAAACGGCAGTTTCAGACACTGAAAGAGATTTAGGTGAAAAAGTTACCGGATGTGTACAAAAATGTGAACAAAATACTTCGAAAATTCAAGGCAAAATTTTCGATCTTGAGAGTAAAATTAAAGATAGACCTGGTGTTGTCTGTAATGGCACACCAATTACGAAGCTGTTGGAAGGTGAGGAACGCTTCGATCCCGCCAAGAAACATAACGGATGGCATCCGTTAGATTTCATCAAAAATTGCGAGAGGATATTTCCCGAACACTTGTCTGATCAGGAAAAGATAAACGTAGTAATTAGCGCCTTAGCAGGTGACGCTAAGCGCTGGGGAATTAATTTGAATACCGAACGAATGACGTTCGAAGAATTTAAGCAAAAGTTTACAGAAGAATATTGGTCCGAACAAAAACAGGATCATTTGTGGCGCGAGTTTATTATGGCCAAACATCATGATAACAGGGGCAGGAATTCTTTGAAAGATTTCTGCGAATATTGGTACCGGAAGTTGACGCATTTAAGAGGAAGACGATCTGATTCTGAAATAATATGGGAGTTATATAAAAAGCTTCCAGAAGATTCAAAGAGATACGTGGGAAGCAATCATCGCAGCTTCCAAGCATTTCTCTAAAGGGTCGAAGACGAAGACTACTGGCGCGAAAGTCGTGCCAATTATCAAAATTTTGGTAATCGAAATAACCGTAATAATGACGAGAGAAATGACGGCGAAGGGTTTCGCGTCAATATGATACAGAGAGGTAGAGGTAGAGGCAGAGGAAGAGGAAGTTATCCAGGTCGCGGTAGAGGGTACACCGCGCAAAATAATAACGACGCGGGAAACTGATTTCCGCGAACGTTGCGGGCCAAACGGAAGAGGACAATATATACCGGCCCCGATTTAAGAAAGGTTACCGAACTGACAGTAAAGTTATGAGACAGGTTAGAGACAGGCGTCGAACGACGCAACGTGTCGTTGCGAAACAAGCGTCAGGTACGAGCCAGAATGAGTCATCTCCACCGCGCAGAGCGCTACTTGTTAACAGGCGAGTGGAGCATCAGAGGGCAACGGCCCAGCCTAGCAGAACAGCAATACGGCAGCATTAGGTACGAACATAGCCGTAAGAGCTGATGAATATATTACGAGTGATAATTCCGTGGCGAAGGAAATAATAGATGAAACTGTGAATACACAGAGAGGTGCGGTTAGCAGTGTTAGCAATAAAGTAAAAGGCGAGAATGAATTAGCAGAAATAACTGATTGGCGGGTGCAGATCGACGATCTGTACAAGGGCCTAAAGCAATGTGATTGGGAGGATTTTAAGAAGGAGTATGAAGCAAGGAAGTTAATTAGTGAAAAATGAGGTAGTAGGGACGTCGATAAGGTGACGTGGCCCAAATTTGAAGAGGAGAGAGTAAATAGCGCCGCGCAAAGTACGCGTGCTGCCGATAGGACGAAGGTTAATGATAGGCAGGAATTGGAGGATGAAATCCTTAGCATTGACGAGGAAGTAACTTCTGTTAACAATCCGCCAACAGTACTAGCTGCTACCGAAATGCGCCGTGGAGAAGGGGCAGATAATTACCTAAAAGTAATTGAAGTCCACGAGGATTACACGAAATATGAATTAACAGTAGATGTGAGTCAAACTGATAATGAGGACGTTTTGCCGAAAGAGAATACTGAGTTAAAATCTAAACCTAACGAAAACGCAGAGGAAGAACTTAGTGCCTGTCTCAGAAAAGCTTTTATGTTAGAACCTGAAAGCGATCCAGAATGGTCGGATTCGGACGATAGTTCAAGTGACGAATATTTCGGTACTGGTGAAAATAATGGGGATGCAGCTAATTGTGATATTGTACTTAATGATGACGAAGTTTCAAAACAAAATCCAGATGTTGAGACCGAACAAAGAAAGAAAGAGCCACCTGACGACTCAGGGTCTATTTTACAAAGAGTTCAAGTAATTAATGACTTTGAACTCCCTGAACCAAAGAAACCGCCAGATATAGGTGATGTGAATGTTAAAAGCATATCTTGGGACGATGTTATCGTCGACCCGGATTTGATTAGGGAAGACCACAACAATGAAAAACATTCGACGGTTAAACAAACTGTAATACCAGTTGAAATTTATAATGTGAAATTGCAAGTACTTCTTGATACTGGATCTCAGATAAGTGCAATCTCCCAGTCGTTTTTCGAACACATTTGTGATAAGCCTGGACTAGTAATTATGTCAGTGACGGGTGTAAAAATTGATGGTGCTACAGGCAAGACTAGCAAGCCGGTAAAGAACCAGATTTTGGTAGAATTTAGTATAAAAGGACAAACATTTGAACACGATTTTTTGGTTGTGCCAGACTTGAGTACTGAAATGATTCTGGGAATAGATTGGTTAGATAAAGAAAAGGTTATTATTGATTGTAGCCAGGAAGTGATCAAAATTAATAATGCATCTAGGAATTTGGAATTAAAATTTGAGGAAAATGGGAAGGTGTTCGATTCAGAAATTGATTCTTTATTGTTGGAGATCGACCAAGGGAATGATGGTTTGACAAACAAGTATGAGGTGTACCATGTCCAGAGGTTAATAGATGAGAGTGACAAGCAGGGGCATAATTTTAAAGAAATTGTAGAAAATTTGAAGGAGATATCTCCTGATCAGAAAACAGAATTGCTTGACATTTTAAAAAGTAATAGTACCGTATTTTCGGACGAACCTGGCCTAGTTAAGAACTTCGAATACCAGATTGAGACAATAGAGCATAAACCTTTCTTTGTAAGACCGTTTTCGATACCCATATCAAAGAGGCAGGCTGTTCAAGTGGAAATAGATAAAATGATAGAATGGGGTGTAATCGAACGGAGTAGTAGCGAATATAATAGTCCCTTTATCATCGTGAACAAAAGGGATGGGGGAGTGAGAGTAGTTATCGACGCCAGGACTTTGAACAAAATTGTAAAGAAGGAAATAGACAGACCTGAAAATCTGGACGAAATGCTCCAAAAATTTTATAACGTGAAGTATTTAACCAGTCTGGATATGACCGCCGGATACTGGCAAATCCCATTGAGTAAAGAATCCCGTAAATATACCGCTTTTCTATTCGCCGGGAAACGCTATCAGTATAAAGTAGTGCCATTTGGGCTTAGCACTTCTGTG
This sequence comes from Schistocerca nitens, assembly GCF_023898315.1. Taxonomy (NCBI): domain Eukaryota; kingdom Metazoa; phylum Arthropoda; class Insecta; order Orthoptera; family Acrididae; genus Schistocerca; species Schistocerca nitens. The sequence continues at coordinate 867,330,370 of NC_064616.1, forward strand.
GCAGTATTTATTAGGGCACTGGACTTTGTATTAGGGAGAGAATTGAGTTCCCGGCTAACCATTTAAGTAGATGATTTACTGATTGCTACAGAAGAATGGCAAGAGCATTGTGAATTATTGCAGAAAGTTTTTATTGCTCTACATGCAGGGGGCATGACACTTAAGTGGAAGAAATGTGAATTTGTGAAGTCGGAAATAAAGTTTCTGGGGCACATTATTACTACGACCGGTATTGGCAAGGACCCGGAAAAGTTAAGTGCAATAGCAGGGTGTCCAGCTCCTAGAAATAGAAAACAGTTGAAAGCCTTTTTAGGTTTATGTGGGTTCTATAGAAAATTCGTCAAGGGGCAAGTTTTTAATAGTCCTCATTTGAATAATCTACTTAAGAAAAATAGTGCGTTTGTGTGGACTGAAGGGTGTATGAGGGATTTCGAAAAATTAAAAAGTGAACTTTTGAATGACAATATTTTGCATCACCCCATACTGTCAAAACCTTTCCATATGAGTACTGACAGCAGTGCTTATGGAATTGGTATAGAAGTTTTCCAAGAAATCTGTGAGGACGAAGAAATTGAACACAGGACTATCGCGTTTGCAAGTAGAACTCTAACAAAATACGAGAGAAACTACACTATATCGGAAAAGAAAGCTTTAGCCATAATATGGGGGTTAAAGAAATTCAGAAATTATCTGTGGGGCCATAAGCTCATCATACATACTGACCACAAAGCTCTAACTTTTCTTAAAGATTGTCGTTTACTTAATGGCAGGCTAACTCGTTGGGCTTTGTACTTGCAACAATTTGATTACGAGAATTGCTATGTTAAGGGTACTGAGAATTATGTGGCAGATGCTTTATCTCGATTGCCTAATGGTATGAGTGAAGTGCCCAATGAAAATGATGAAGAGGGTACTTTTCAGATTAGGTATATGAAAGAGGTTTCAGGAAAAAGGAAAATTGAGCAAATATGTAAAAATATGAGATACCATCAGAATGAGGATCCGACATGGAAATCTGTGAAGGTAAATTTTGACAGTGTGCAGTATCCTCAAATTAAGAAGTATTACAAAATCTTTAAAGGCATTTTATATAGGAGGAAGGATTTAGTCACTGAGGAATGGAGAGTATGTTGGCCACACCAGTTTGATACTGATGTAATAGATTATTTTCATTTAACATTGGGGCATAGTGGGCCAAAGAAATGTTTGGATAAATTGAATAATGTAGTAGTGATTGCTGGTAGTGTCAGTAAGAAGGTAAAGGAACGGGTTAAGTCGTGTGATGTCTGTCAAAAGGCCAAAGTACCGAACAAAACTAGTAGGGGTCCAATGCAAAGTACATTACCTGAAGACACTCTAGAATTATTATCAGTAGATCTGTATGGTCCCCTCCCAAAGACTTCGGGAAATTGTGCATATATTTTAGTAATTTTGGAAGTATTCTCAAAATTTGTGAAATTATACCCCTTGAAAAAAGCAACAGCAAAAGCTGTATTTAGTAGAATGGTCGAATACTTCAGAACCATCGGGAAACCCAAGGCAGTATTATCTGACAATGGACCCCAGTTTATATCCAAAATTTGGAAAGAAGGAATGGAGCAAAATGGTGTGGAGGTTAAATATATCGCAGCCTACCATCCTGCTAGCAACCCGGTTGAAAGGTACATGTGAGAAATCGGGAGATTGTGTAGAACATACTGCAGTCATAACCATAGAGCCTGGGGCAGATTTATATCGGATTTTGAGAATGTCATGAACACATTACATCATGAAACTACTGGAGTCCCACCGGAAGAAATTTTGTTAGGCAGCAGGAGTAAAACTTTAATTGAAGAAAACTAGAGTTTCCACCTTGTACAAGTTTGAGGTTGAATCAAAAGAAAGAATTAGTCAGAAAAAGGGCAAAGCAAAAAGCTGAATCTAGATCTAAAAGACACGATAAAAATCTGAAAGTTTCAAAATTTAAAATTGGGGATTACGTTCTTTTAAAAACCCACGAAAAGTCTAGTGAACTGAACCATGAAATTTCCAAATTTAAATATATTTATAATACAGAACATTCCACACGATAATGCTTACTACCTGATCTACCCAAAATCCAAAAGACCTTTAGGTGTAAGAAATGTTGTGGACCTGAAACTATATGTTCCTAGGAGTGAGTGACCGTACAATCAGAAAGCAATTTGCAGTAAATATGCTGTATCTTATGCTGAAACTAAGTTATTCCAAACGTAACTAATCTTTGTAAATATATGTGTACCAATATCAGTGTGCTAATGTACTTATGTGAGTTTCAGATTACCAAATGTACTGTAAATGTAAAAATGTATGGAGAAAGGAAAGGGTAATTGCCGAAAACCAAAGTGGACAGTATATGAGTCATAATATGAAGGACTGCCAAACACCAATGAGGGCAGATAAATAGTCAATGGAGAATTGTAAGTGTGATACAGGAGATGTGACAATATGAGGTGAAAAGGACTGCCCAAATCGGAATAATAGGCAGCAAATATGTGTAGTAAATTTTCTGAATATTATTGTGTGTCTTTTTTTTTTAGTAAGTAAGGAAATGGACTGCCATTCAATTCAAGCAGCAATAAATTGTCTTATAGTGTATACAGATATTTGCATTTGCTTTTGTAGTTAAATGTTTGTGTTCCAGATTTTGAAATTATTTCTTTGATAAATTTAGTAAAAATGAGTAATTTGCTATTTTAATAATGTTGTGATGGGAGGTTGGACTGTGCAAAAAGCACTTAAGTAAATGACAAGTAAATGTTCTTGATATGTTAAAAAAGTATAGACCTATATAATGTGAGTGAAAGGAAGTATGTGGTATAAATTTTTTTGGACATTCACATAAGGATTCAGAACCACTGTATAAATGTAAAATTTAGTGTTCCCATAAAATTTGTACTTAGTAAAATTTACTGGAAACAGGGGCATGTGTAACAACAACAACTGCACATATAATAATTTTTTCTTCTGATTTTCGATAAATTAGTGTAAGCAATGTTTTGATTTCATTTCTTTTTCTTTTCGTGTCATTATGTTAAAGAAACTGTGAGCAACTTTCGATGTGAATATTAATATTTATGTCAAATTTCAAGCAATGCTATAACAGAATTGAAGTGTAACCCATGTTGAATCTATTGTAACATGTTTAAAATTGTAACTGTGCGCCTGGTCCATACGTAGGCAATGTATTAGGATATGTGGAATGTAAAACCTTTTGTGAATACCCTGTCTGTAGGGGAGCGGTAAAAGGTGGATGGCAGGCGAGCGCGGGAAAATGCACACGGGCGCGGCACGGCATAACGGGCTCAGCAAAATAGTCGGAGTTGAGCATCGGTCTGAGAAACACGTTCTGGATAGAGGAGGCTCTCCTGGAAAACGTGATTTCATTGAGCCTCGGATGTGCCGTTTCCGACGACTATACAGCATGGCTATATCCTATAGGCACTAAACGGAAAAGGATTGCGACGCTAAGAAGAAGCAAAGTGCCGATACACCAAGAACCATAGCTGTGATTGTATGTGTGCTGTGCGCCTCGCCATCTCGCCGCCCGCCAACCGCCGCACCGACACGAACAGGTTGAATCTTTAGAATTGTATTCGTGTGGACCAGTGTTAATTTTGTTCCTGACTGTTCAGTAACAACTTAATTTTTACCAGAATTGTCCTATCAATTAATTATCCTCATCACTAACCTAGACAGGGTCCTTTCCACATGTTGTGCAATCCGAGTGTCCCGAAATGAAGATTTAAAGTTTATGTTAATAAGAATTACCTGCAGACCTATTTATGCTAGAAAGATGTTTAAGGAGCTTTATTGTTAATGAAAATATAAGCAAAGAACAAAGGTCTGACAAAGTTGGAAGATAATTTTGGAATTGGTTTAGTAATGAAGCTTAATTAATTTGAGACAAAAATAATGGTAGTTAAATGGGGAAGTAATAAGACAAAAAGAGTAGTAACTCATATATTGTAAATCTTGAGTGCTTAATGCTTCCAATAGTTAATAGTTTCAACACAGTGATCATAACAGTTTCAGGGTCCCCCCTCCACTCTTTTCTTTTCTATTCATTTAAATTATGAAGTGTACTGAACTGATTTGACCAGCAAAGTTAAAGTCAATATAAAAGCCTAAATTTATCAGTGTTTTACCCTTAATAAAATTGACATTGTATGTGTGTTTCAAAAGTGCTATTTCTAGGGTAACCTATGCCCGATTTCAGTCGGACCAATAGACAAAACGCAGTTTGTAGTAATCATTATAGTGTAATTTTGTGTATTCATAGCTTGTCCAAATTAGTACAGAAAGGGAAAATATTAGTTCAGTAGATTTTTCTGGTTCTAAAATTTACCATATAATGCAGTATTACTACGTGTTGTTATGCTCGTACGTACATCCACTTGTACAAGGAAACAACTCACTTAATGCCTAATTAGGCTGGCGACCGTATTATTAACAATTGGTAGCATCTGCTGTGTATGTTACTTGCCCATCCTAACGTGTAGTTGCACTTTATACTTGCTTGACGTATCGTTGTTGTTACTGAGTGGGTATAAGTCTGATTTTGCCCCCATTCAGGTACACGTGGTCAACATATTTACTAAAATCCTTTCTTATAAGGTGAAGCCCGTCAACTTACCATAGTACAGGCTTTAAAGAGTTAACGTACGCCCGAGCGTAGACGTTACAAACTCCTCCCGAACAGGCCATGAAGGCCCAACGGTACCAACCGGCCGCCGTGTCATCCTCAGACCACAGGAATCACTGGATGCGGATATGGAGGGGCATGTGGTTAGCACACCGCTCTCCCGGCCGTATGTCAGTTTCCGAGACCGGAGCCGCTACTTCTGAATCAAATAGCTCCTCAGTTTGCCCCACAAGGGCTGTGTGCATCCCGTTTACCAAAAGCGCTCGGTAGACGGTATGGTCACCCATCCAAGTGCCAGCCCAGACCGACAGCGCTTAATTTCAGTGATCTGACAGGAACCGGTGTTACCACTGCGGCAAGGCCGTTGGCGAGGATGCAAGTCAGGTTTGCTTTAAATACACGCTGTAATAATCGTGAGCATTAGTTACCTTCGAGACTGGACATGGTGAACTGATGTTAGACAAGAATGCCTTTAGGAAGACAAAGACGCCATTATTGATATCTCACTGAGTTTCAGGGAGATCATGAAATATAGCTACGAGAAGCTGGATATTCCTTTTGCAGTATTGCAGAAAGACTTGGCCGGAGTTTAGACACTGTATATTATTGCTGGCAACTGTGATCACGAGAATGTATAGTCACCAGAAGCCCGGGCTCTGGACGGCCACGTGGCACCACCGAGAGGGAAAATCATCGTGTTCGGTCCATAGGTCGGGCGCATTGTACATCTGCAGCAGCAATTTGAGCAGCAGCTACACCACAGTGACACAACGAAATGTCAAGGACAGCTCCTTGGCAGACGTCATGTTAGTGTGCATTCCACTGACCCAAACCACCGCCATTTTGGACTTCAGTAGTGTCAAGTAAGAGCTAATTGGAGAAGGTCTGTTGTGTTTTCTGATGGAAGCTGGTTCTGCCTCTGTGCAAATGATTGCCGTGTGTTGGTTAGAAGGAGGTTAGTTTAGGGCCTGCAACCAACCTGTCTGCGTGCTAGACACACTGGACCTACACCTGGAGTTACGATCTGGAGCACTTTCGTGGTTATCCCACGCACCCTGACTGCAAATTTGTACGTATGTCTGGTGATTCGACCTGTTGTGCTGTCATTCATGAACAAAATTCCTGGAGGTGTTTTCCAACAGGATAACGCTCGACCACATACCACTTTTGTAAACCAACATGCTCTGCGGAGTGTTGGCATGTTTTCTTGGCCTGCTAGATCATCAGATCTGTTTCCAATTGAGCGCATATGGTACATCATCGGACGACAACGCCAGCGTCATCCACAAACAGCAATAACCGTCCCTGTACTGACCGCCCACGTGCAAAGGCATGGAACTCCATCCCATAAACCGACATTCAGCACTTTTACAACACAATGCATGCACATTTTCATGCTTCCATTCAACATTCTGGCCATTGGACCGGTTACAATTGTACCAGCATACCACATATGAATGGCTTGTCTCGCGGTCACATTAACCTGTGATCTTGCAATTTTGATTGCTTTACTATGTTACCCAGACAAATGTATTCCCAAAATTTTATTACTCAACTTAAATTATTTTTTTTGTTTTGCGAGTTTTTCCATCAGTGTATATTTGGAACTGTACTGTTTTGATTAAAAGACAAGATCTCTTAAAGTTTTGCGACGCCGTTTAGGCTCAAGCCAAGACATCATGTAATGAGTCAGTACATATGTGGATTGTGTCAAATACAGTACAAAGATCACATGTAGGCCTCATTCTTGTGCGATTGTGCATTTAGGTTCTTGGTGCAGAGTATGAGAGGACTCACTGCCATTTCATATTTCCACTTAATGTTAAACATAAAAGATTTGATTTGGCGTCTCAGATGGCACGTGTCAGAGAACAAATTGAAAGGTTTGGAGTTCACTTTCCAGTCGATCCAAGGATTTTTTCTGATACTTATCACTTCATCTCTGCCAACGGTGACTGCGTGTGAAAAATGGAAAGTTGTACAACGAAACATTGTCTCGAAATTTGGTAGAAAATCCGAAGAAATTCTGGTCGTATGTAAAGTACACAAGCGGAAAGACGCAGTCAATACCTTCGCTGCGCAGTGCCGATGGCACTGTTACCGACGACTGTGCCGCTAAAGCGGAGTTATTGAACGCAGTTTTCCGAAATTCCTTCACCAGGGAAGACGAATGAAATATTCCAGAATTTGAAACACGAACAGCTGCTAGCATGAGTTTCTTAGAAGTAGATACCTTAGGGGTTGCGAAGCAACTCAAATCGCTTGATACGGGCAAGTCTTCAGGTCCAGATTGTATACCGATTAGATTCCTTTCAGATTACGCTGATACAATAGCTCCCTACTTAGCAATCATATACAACCGCTCGCTCACCGATAGATCTGTACCTACAGATTGGAAAATTGCGAAGGTCGCACCAGTGTTTAAGAAGGGTAGTAGGAGTAATCCATCGAACTACAGACCTATATCATTGACGTCGGTTTGCAGTAGGGTTTTGGAGCATATACTGTATTCAAACATTATGAATCACCTCGAAGGGAACGATCTATTGATACGTAATAAGCATGGCTTCAGAAAACATCGTTCTTGTGCAACGCAGCTAGCTCTTTATTCGCACGAAGTAATGGCCGCTATCGACAGGGGATCTCAAGTTGATTCCGTATTTCTAGATTTCCGAAAAGCTTTTGGCACCGTTCCTCACAAGCGACTTCTAATCAAGCTGCGGGCCTACGGGGTATCGTCTCAGCTGTGAGACTGGATTCGTGATTTCCTGTCAGGAAGGTCGCAGTTCGTAGTAATAGACGGCAAATCATCGAGTAAAACTGAAATTATATCAGGTGTTCCCCAGGGAAGCGTCCTGGGACCTCTGCTATTCCTGATCTATATAAATGACCTGGGTGACAATCTGAGAAGTTCTCTTAGGTTGTTTGCAGATGATGCTGTAATTTACCGTCTAGTAAGGTCATCCGAAGACCAGTATCAGTTGCAAAGCGATTTAGAAAAGATTGCTGTATGGTGTGGCAGGTGGCAGTTGACGCTAAATAACGAAAAGTGTGAGGTGATCCGCATGAGTTCCAAAAGAAATCCGTTGGAATTCGATTACTCGATAAATAGTACAATTCTCAAGGCTGTCAATTCAACTAAGTACCTGGGTGTAAAAATTACGAACAACTTCTGTTGGAAAGACCACATAGATAATATTGTGGGGAAGGCGAGCCAAAGGTTGCGTTTCATTGGCAGGACACTTAGAAGATGCAACAAGTCCACTAAAGAGACAGCTTACACTACACTCGTTCGTCCTCTGTTAGAGTATTGCTGCGCGGTGTGGGATCCTTACCTGGTGGGATTGACGGAGGACATCGAAAGGGTGCAAAAAAGGGCAGCTCGTTTTGTATTATCACGTAATAGGGGACAGAGTGTGGAGATATGATACGCGAGTTGGGATGGAAGTCATTAATGCAAAAACGTTTTTCGTCGCGGTGAGATCTATTTACGAAATTTCAGTCACCAACTTTCTGTTCCGAATGCGAAAATATTTTGTTTAGCCCAAGCTACATAGGTAGGAATGATCTTCAAAATGAAATAAGAGAAATCAGAGCTCGAACAGAAAGGTTAAGGTGTTCGTTTTTCCCGCGCGCTATTCGGGAGTGCAATGGTAGAGAGATAGTATGATTGTGGTTCGATGCTGCCAAGCACTTAAATGTGAATTGCAGAGTAATCATGTAGATGTAGATGTACATGTAACTTGGTTCAGAGTCTATGTAAAATTGTAGGCCCAGTATAACTGGCTGATTAAGTCAGTTTAAAGGTTGGAGGAAAATCAGGGCGTACCACCTCCAATAGTCAAAAATGATTCAAATGGCTCTGAGCACTATGGGACTTAACTTCTGAGGTCATCAGTCCCCTAGAACTTAGAACTACTTATACGTAACTAACCTAAGGACATCACACACATACATGCCCGAGGCAGGATTTGAATCTGCGACCGTAGCGGTCGCGCGGCTCCGGACTGTAGCGTCTAGAACCGCTCGTCCAATAGTCCCATGCTTAGTTAAGCACGAAGGTGATTAAGCAAATCTTTGGAGATGAAGAAACCTTTAGCTTACCTTACCTGAAATATAATGATGGTACAAACTGACTTGTTACACCATGATTTGCCACTGACCCAGGAGGCGAAAAGTTCGCTTACTGCAGCGCCCCCTCGCTGCCCGACAGGAAGAGAAGTGGCATAACATACGGCTACAAGTAGGAGCCCACCAAGATAGTAAGTCCTCAACAGGCTATAGGCTACACTGAACAGGTTAACCTGGTCAGTCACAGACAAAATGGAAATGGAAAGGATCGTATGGCGTCAGTGGCCGAGAGTTCCCAGGCGGGAAGTTCGGCCGCCAAGCGCAAGTCTTATTGAGTCCGACGCCACAATGGGCGACTTGCGCTTCGACAATGGGTATGACATAATGATGAGGACAGCACAAGACCCAGTTCCTGAGGGGAGAAAAATCTCCCAACCCAGCCGGGAATCGAACCCGGGCCCCGTGCGTGGCATTCCAACGCGCTGACCGTTCAGCTATTGGGGCGGACAGTCATAGACATGGCACTCGTGACTGACACAGCACAGCGTACTCCCATTCTTATATAAGTGTAGCCATTTTACCAATCAAACGTGAATCTAATACTATGAGCAAATGAAACTAACTGTTGGGCCAACTCATGGGTGATAATTGTAACCTTGTCCCCCCCCATGAACCATGGACCTTGCCGTTGGTGGGGAGGCTTGCGTGCCTCAGCGATACAGATAGCCGTACCGTAGGTGCAACCACAACGGAGGGGTATCTGTTGAGAGGCCAGACAAACGTGTGGTTCCTGAAGAGGGGCAGCAGCCTTTTCAGTAGTTGCAGGGGCAACAGTCTGGATGATTGATTGATCTGGCCTTGTAACACTAACCAAAACGGCCTTGCTGTGCTGGTACTGCGAACGGCTGAAAGCAAGGGGAAACTACAGCCGTAATTTTTCCCGAGGGCATGCAGCTTTACTGCATGGTTAAATGACACTAAGCAGATTCAGAGGGATTTAGGTTGCAGTAGTTACTGGGAGATGAAGCAACTTGCACAGGATAGAGTAGCATGGAGAGCTGCATCAAACCAGTCTCAGGACTGAAGACCACAACAACAACAACGAACGAAACGTGTGGCGGCCACAACAACAAATATAGTTGACAGAGCGACAAAGTATTTACGGGAGTAACAATAACATGTGAGCAAAATTAAAAATAGAAATACTAGCATAATCTGACACTAATCTACCAACATCTACAAAGTTAATGTAAGAATTAAGCCTTCAATAGTAGTGTGAAAACATAAATTCAAAACCACAGAAGATAACAGAAAAAATATCATGCACACAGTACCAACGCGTATGAAATTGGAAAAGCACTAACGTTTAAGACATGCAACAATACAGTTACAAAATTCGTACCACTATGAATGGCTATGCCTGAACAATATGTTTGCAAAATTATGACATATTGTGTCAGATGTGAAATACGATGTTTGTATGCAAAAAAAAAAAACAAGAAACTTCGTGTTCTGCCTTACGGCAGGTCTTGTCATGGGGGAAGCCTCGTCAGAGAGGTCCACCGCATGAGCGTCTACGGAAGTGATTCCAGTGGTGGTTTCCTGTTGCCTTCCACTGATGATGAAATGATGATGACGACACAACAGCCAGTCCCTGACCGGAGCAAATCTCCGACCCAGCCGGGAATCGAACCCGGGCCCGTTTGCGTGACCGGCCGCCGCGCTGACCACTCAGCTATCGGGGCGGACATGCAAAAGAAAGGGTCAGCTAAATAAGCGATTGACTTAAGCCCAATTGGCATTTTACAGGTTTGTAAGCAGGCAGCAGTGTGACTGGGACCGCGAGCACATGGAGGATGTAGTAGGACAGTTTAGAGATCATATTAGTGCTACACATCAAGATAAACTACGTAGAATACGCAGTAAAGAGCTACAAATTGTTCATCAGGATGTCACTAAGTGTGGTTTTCACTTTTATCCTAGGATGCACAATGGAAATGAGCGTACGGCATTGTGGGCCGGGAGTCCCCCATTCGGGGAAGTTCGGTCACCGAGAGCAAGTACTTATTGCATTCGACGCCACATTGGGCGACTTGCGCGTCGGAGATGGGGATGGAATGATGATGAGGACAACAGAACACCCAATCCCTGAGCGGAGAAAATCTCCTGCCCCAGCCGGAATCTAACCCGGGCCCCTTGGCGTGGCATTCCACCGCGCTGACCACTCGGCTAACGGGGCCGGACTAGGATGCACAACCTTTCTGATATTAGTTTCAATGACAAATAAATACCTTTTTTAGAGAAAAGATTGTCATACAACGTCAATGATGTGACCAATCAACGACAGATTAATTCGTTGATTTCCCACATCGTCTCTGCGCTAGATGGTGTCGACCTAACCACGGCTCAATGCAGTGAAGTAGTTACTGGCGTCAATAAGATAATTGGGGGTGGCCGTACAGACTACAATGGGTTTGGTTTAGTCAAGGAACGACTTTACAGTGTCAAGGATGTTTTGGACGGTATTAACATAAAAACTCCATGAACATAAAGCGCTAATTGTCCAATCGGACAAGGGAAAAACAGACGTTAGCTTAAGTGAAGATTAGTATGTGAATAAAGTGCATTCCTTTTTTTTAGATAACGGAATTGTTAGGTCTAATATAGATCCTACGAATAGATATTTGGCTACTTTAAAAAAGACCCTTAATACACTACTGGCCATTAAAGTTGCTACACCACGAAGATGACGTGCTCCAGAAGCGAAATTTAATCGACAGGAAGAAGATGCGGTGATATGCAAATGATTAGCTTTTCAGAGCATTCACACAAGGTTGGCGCCGGTAGCGACACCTACAACGTGCTGACATGAGGAAAGTTTCCAACCGATTTCTCATACTCAAATAGCAGTTGACCGGCGTTGCCTGCTGAAACGTTGTTGTGATGCCTCGTGTGAGGAGGAGAAATGCATACCATCACGCTTCCGACTTTGATAAAGGTCGGATTGTAGCCTATCGCGATTACGGTTTATCGTATCGCGACAGTGCTGCTCGCGTTGGTCGAGATCCAATGACTGTTAGCAGAATATGGAATCGGTGGGTTCAGGAGGGTAATACGGAACGCCGTGCTGGATCCCAACGGCCTCGTATCACTAGCAGTCGAGATGAGAGGCATATCCGCATTACTGTAACGGATCGTGCAGCCACGTCTCGATCCCTGAGTCAACAGATGGGGACGTTTGCAAGACAACAACCATATGCACGAACAGTTCGACGACGTTTGCAGCAGTATGGACTATCAGCTCGGAAACCATGGCTGCGTTTACCCTTGACACAGCATCGCAGACAGGAGCGACTGCGATGGTGTACTCAACGACGCACCTGGGTGCGCGAATGGCAAAACGCCATTTTTTCGGATGAATCCAGGTTCTGTTTACAGCATCATGATGGCCGCATCCGTGTTTGGCGACATCGGGGTGAACGCACATTGGAAGCGTATATTCGTCATCGCCATACTGGCATATCACCCGGCGTGATGGTATGGGGTGCCATTGGTCACACGTCTCGGTCACCTCTTGTTCGCACTGACGCCACTTTGAACAGTGGACGTTACATTTCGGATGTGTTACGACCCGTGGCTCTACCCTTCATTCGATCTCTGCGAAACCCTACATTTCAGCAGGATAATGCACGACCGCATGTTGCAGGTCCTGTACGGGCCTTTCTGGATACAGAAAATGTTCGACTGCTTCCCTGGCCAGCATATCCTCCAGATCTCTTACCAATTGAAAACGTCTGGTCAATGGTGGCCGAGCAACTGGCTCGTCACAATACGCCAGTGAGTACTCTTGATGAACTGTGGTACCGTGCTGAAGCTGCATATGCAGCTGTACCTGTACACGCCATCCAAGCTCTGTTTGACTCAATGCACAGGCGTATCAAGGCCGTTATTACGCTTGTTCAGGGTACTAATTTCTCAGGATTTATCCACCCAAATTGCGTGAAAATGTAATCACATGTCAGTTCTAGTATAATATATTTGTCCAATGAATACCCGTTTATCATCTGCATTTCTTCTTGGTGTAGCAATTTTAATGGCTAGTAGTGTACAACCACTACCTTTCCAAATCCGTTCAAAAAGAAAAATATTGTTCCTACGAAACTAGTAGCACCAAGACTCCGAGCTTTGATTAAGCTACATAGAGACGACTTGCCAGCTGGTCCGGTTGTTAACGCATGTAGTGGGGTTGGTCACAATACTGAGAAGTTGATTGCAAAGTACCTCGACCAGCATTACCACCACGCAATTTGCTTCAAAATGCGCAATAGGGGACACTTAACTGAAAAACGTTCTAGTTTAACCATACCCCCGGGACCTCATCTGTCTCCCAGGATGTCAAGAACGTGTATACCAGTATTCCAGCAGATCAGGGGCAGGATATTGTGGCTTAGAATTTAAGAGCGCATAGTGGACGATCCAGCAACGAAATCAATGATGTACTTAAGTTGTTGGAATTGGTTCTAAGGTTCAATTATTTCAGATTTGGGGACGCTATCTTTTTACAAAAAACAAGGCCTTGCAATGGGGTCCCCCTTGTCATACTGTCTTGCCAATATGTTCATGACAGCTTTTGAGTCGGGTGCTATGACTCAGTTTCCAATATATGCTAGCAAGATCGTAGCTTGGTATAGGTATGTAGATGACATTGTCGTTCTTTTCATTGGGACACGCGAGGAATCTTGTCAGTTCGTGGACGAGTTAAATGGCTTACACGAAAGCATTAAATCAATTTACTGCTCAGCACAGTGAGGGGGGGAGGTGATGTTACCATATCTGGATCTTAAGATTACCTTATGTGGTACTACAGTTGGATTCGATATTTACAGAAAGGCAACTACCACTGACATAGTTCTCGAGGCCGGCCGCGGTGGTCTAGCGGTTCTAGGCGCTCAGTCCGGAACCGCGCGACTGCTACGGTCGCAGGTTCGAATCCTGCCTCGGGCATGGATGTGTGTGATGTCCTTAGGTTAGTTCGGTTTAAGTAGTTCTAAGTTCTAGGGGACTGATGACCACAGATGTTAAGTCCCATAGTGCGCAGAGCCATTTGAACCATAGTTCTCGAACCACCCCATCAAGTACAAAATGTCGACCTTCAGGTCGTTTCTGTATAGGCTCCATAGTGTTCCGTTGTCGTAGGAAGCCTTTGATAGTTTCGAATCAAACACTACGCAGCCTACAAAAATGGCTATGATAGTGAATTTGTCAATGGTTTTAATTGGGGTATCCTCAGAGAGATAAGAACAAAAACCAACCCAACGGATAGCATCGTTATCAATGCCGATAGTCGGAAGGTCGCTGGTATGATGCATCATAAATTCCATATTTCGGCAAAATTTCCGAATAGATCGGCAGACAGTTGAGATCTAAAAAATGGTTCAAATGGTTCTGAGCACTATGGGACTTAACATCTGTGGTCATCAGTCCCCTAGAACTTAGAACTACTTAAACCTAACTAACCTAAGGACATCACACACATCCATGCCCGAGGCAGGATTCGAACCTGCGACCGTAGCAGTCGCGCGGTTCCGGACTGCGCGCCTAGAACCGCTAGACCACCGCGGCCGGCAGTTGAGATCTAAAAATATTGAACCGTGTTTCTTCATTCCCAGTAACGTTGGTACGAAGTACAGGCACAGAGAACATGCCACATGCTCCTAGCACCAGGTTTAAAGAATATCTTAAGGTTACCAGCTCAAAATCTGCCTTGAGTACCTATCGTCATGACCAGAGGCATTCCGTCACAGATATCATTAGTAACTCAAGAATTTTACATCGAGAAAACAAGGGCCACACTTCAAGCATCCTGGAGGAGGTAGAAATTATGAGATCCATTAGTCGTTTTCCACACCAGACCCTGGATGGGTACACTGAGCTGAGACACCGTAGCATTCTGGCAAATTTCGACTGTGTAAGTTAGTTGACGTAATACTCTCTACTTTCTTCGCGTAGTTCTCTTTGTTCCCCTCGGTCTTTCCATTTTCCTCCCCCTCCCTCCCCCCCTCCTCACCTCACTTCCCTACTTCCTATGCATCCGTCTTATCATCTTAGGTTTTCCAAGTCTTCCTTTCAAGTATGTTTTAAAATTTTTATAAATTTTCGTAAGTTTTATTTACTCGTAATAAGTATCAAAATTCACTATAATCTTGGATCCTTTTAACTGTCAAAGTGAAGAATTCTATAAAACATTTTTACGAAACAATTTTTAGAATTTTAATGTAGTAATTACGCTTAAGGTTTTTTTTAAGTTTTAAGTTTGTTGAGTGGACTCTGGCGGCAGATCTGTTTCGTTGCCGTAATATATGCACATGACGTTCCTGTTTCACGCTCAAGCCTTAGCATAACTTACGGGCGTTATTAACGAAAAAATGTCAATTGTCACTATCATGTTAAGATATTTTGGTCTTATGTCAAAGCGGTAGGTGGATCAAAACAAAATGTCCAGACACTCTGTGACCAAAATGGTACTGAAACAGAGGCTGGTAGACTAAAGACCGAAATACTAAATGTCTTTTTCCAAAGCTGTTTCACAGAGGAAGACTGCACTGTAGTTCCTTCTCTAGATTGTCGCACAGACGACAAAATGGTAGATATCGAAATAGACGACAAAGGGACAGAGAAACAATTAAAATCACTAAAAAGAGGAAAGGCTGCTGGACCTGATAGGATACCAGTTCGATTTTACACAGAGTACGCGAAGGAACTTGCCCCCCCCCCCCCCCCCCCCTTCTTGCAGCGGTGTACGATAGGTCTCTAGAAGAGCGTAGCGTTCCAAAGGATTGGAAAAGGGCACAAATCATCCTCGTTTTCAAGAAGGGACGTCGAACAGATGTGCAGAACTATAGACCTATATCTCTAACGTCGATCAGTTGTAGAATTTTGGAACACGTATTATGTTCGAGTATAATAACTTTTCTGGAGACTAGAAATCTACTTTGTACGAATCAGCATGGGTTTCGAAAAAGACGATCGTGTGAAACCCAGCTCGCGCTATTCGTCCACGAGACTCAGAGGGCCATAGACATGGGTTCCCAGGTAGATGCCGTGTTTCTTGACTTCCGCAAGGCGTTCGATACAGTTCCCCACAGTCGTTTAATGAAGAAAGTAAGAGCATATGGACTATCAGACCAATTGTGTGACTGGATTGAAGAGTTCCTAGATAACAGAACGCAGCATGTCATTCTCAATGGAGGGAGTCTTCCGCAGTAAGAGTGATTTCAAGTGTGCCGCAGGAGAGTGTCGTAGGACCTTTGCTATTCACAGTATACATAAATGACCTTGTGTTTAACATCGGAAGTTCACTGAGGCTTTTTGCGGATGATGCTGTGGAATATCGAGAGGTTGTGATGATGATGAGGTCCCATACTCCGAGGAGCGTAGGGGACGATGCGGGAGACCCGCACCGCTGTACTAGGCAAGGTCGTAGTGGAGGTGGTATGCCATTGCCTTCCTCCGCGAGAGGTTGTAACAATGGAAAATAGTACTGAAATGCAGGAGGACCTGCAACGAATTGACGCATGGTGCAGGGAATGGCAATTGAATCTCAATGTAGACAAGTGTAATGTGCTGCGAATACATAGAAAGAAAGATCCTTTATCATTTAGCTACAATATAGCAGGTCAGCAACTGAAAACAGTTAATTCCATAATTTTTCTGTGAGTAGGCATTAGGAGTGATTTAAAATGGAATGATCATATAAAGATGATCGTTGGTAAAGCAGATGCCAGACTGAGATTCATTGGAAGAATCCTAAGGAAATGCAATCCGAAAACAAAAGGAAGTAGGTTACAGTACGCTTGTTCGCCCACTGCTTGAATTTTGCTCAGCAGTGTGGGATCCGTACCAGATAGGGTTGATAGAAGAGAGAGAAGATCCAACGGAGAACAGTGCGCTTCGTTACAGGATCATTTAGTAATCGCGAAAGCGTTACGGAGATGATAGATAAACTCCAGTGGAAGAGACTGCAGGAGAGACGCTCTGTAGCTCGGTACGGGCTTTTGTTGAAGTTTCGAGAACATACCTTCACCGAGGAGGCAAGCAGTATATTGCTCCCTCCTACGTATATCTCGCGAAGAGACCATGAGGATAAAATCAGAGAGATTAGAGCCCGCACAGAGGCATACCGACAATCTTTCTTTCCACGAACAATACGAGACTGGAATAGAAGGGAGAACCGATAGAGGTACTCAAGGTACCCTCCGCCACACAACGTCAGGTGGCTTACGGAGTATGGATGTAGATGTTGATATTCTACAGATTGTTTTTCAAAAAAGCTTTTGTACTTTTTGTCCCAATATTCCTTTTTCTCATTCACCATTTGTGTAATCCCCAAAAGTCTCTGAATCATTCGGTCTAGCCTGCGCATCATCAGCGCATGCGCGAGCCGTCCACAGGCAAGCTGTTTACTTTCTTGCCGACAGCACGCGTACGCGGTTCCGTATAGATCGGAGAAGCGGTAACTGCGCTTTTCAGATTCTGCTTTTCCGTCAATAGCTATTTACTGGACAATTTTGTCTTCGTAGAACATCCGTGCATTTTGTGGCAACCACTTCTTGGTTTTTCATTCTGGCCCAAAATTAGATCTTAATAGTTTTGTTTTCTCCTTGCCGATGGATCACTATGGTATTATTTGCTTAGGACCCTTCCACTATATTGAAATCCGGCTGCTTTATTCTATGACATACCGCCTTTTAGCGGTGTTTTGTTCTGATAGGCAACGAATGGCGAGTAAAAAGGTTTCGAGCTTTTCCGCTCTAATATTTTGGTTATGTGAGTACTAACATTTTGATATTCTCATGTAAAAATTTTAATTTTTTTTAAGTTAAAATCTTAAAATAATTTAAAATAAAATAATTTACCATACCAGTGTATATCTCAGGGTTGTTATTCCTCCTGGATTTATTGTTGTACAGATGTTCACCTGAACATCTGTATAACCGGTAGTGATCCAATAATAAAGGACTAAATACAGTTGAAGCGGTTATTAATACCCAAGATGTCTACTCATAGCTGTGGTTACCCTACGCACAATGTTGTCTGCAAAACTGATTTGCTGGAAACTGCAGTTCGGCAGTAGGCATTCATTGTGTGTCAGCACGCGACTGGGAGGTGACGATAGAACTGTTAGGATGGAAACACACACTCAGCTACAGGTCTCTGAATCTATATATTGCCACGACCAAAAAATAGTTGACTGATGTGGCCCAGCCCCTACCCCAAATGAGGTAAGTTGTCCTGCTTGTCCCGAACGAAATCGCTCTTTTGGATCTCCCACATTCCTTCACATGTCCATTTACTGTGTTGTTACAGCTGGTTTCGGTATTTAGTGGACTACCTGTACCGAATAAGCTTTTCTATAGCTTACCAACTGTACAATCTGTAGATGGGAATCTCAAGGATACAGGGTTTAGGAAAGGCACAAAAGGGCTACACCCTTTACATCTCCTCCCAGGCTCCAGTCATCGAAAGCGTTCGTTATTCACCTAAGCATTTACACTCAGACGTTACTGGCAATTGGATCACAAATCTTCCAATATCACCACAATCTGTATGTTGCTGTAAGTGTGCTTCAGAAAGTTTATCTTGCTTACACACAGTTTTAGTGGAGAGTTCCTCTAGCTGCCGGAATCTTTGCACTTTGGTGTCCAGAATGCAGTGACAAAATATGTAGTGGCTAAAGAACAATCCGCTTTGTATGTATTGAGGGGAACCACATGCGACAAAATCCATCCTAATTTTTTACTGACGTGCATAGAGAACATTAAGTCGCTTAACCAAAGAAAAATTCAATTCCAAAAATCATGTTTACTCTTACAGGATTGTAGAACTTTGTATCGGCAAGTAGCAATACAAATAGGATATTTCAGCCTCTTTTATCTGTGTACCTAGCTGCTAAATAGCTGTTGACTTTATTCACAATAGCACAAATATGGGTACGAAGTCCTTGGATAAAATATTCTCAGTAAAATTTGACGTGGCAGTTTATCGAGAACTTTTTATTCGACAGTACAACTGGTTATAATTTGAAAAATGCTTGTTGAGTGATGTGGTGCAGTTGTAACACAATGGCCGGCGGTGTGGCCGAGCGGTTCTATGCGCTTCAGCCTGGAACCGCGCGACCGCTATGGTTGCAGGTTCGAATCCTGCCTCGGGCATGGATGTGTGTGATGTCTTTAGGTTAGTTAGGTTTAAGTAGTTCTAAGTTCTAGGGGACTGATGACCTCAGATGTTAAGTCCCATAGTGCTCAGAGCCATTTGAACCATTTTGTAACACAATGTAATTGCATTTGGCAGCTCTGAAGTTTAAATCCCCAACCAGACATCTAGATTTAGCTTTTCCATGATTTGCCTAAATTGCTGAAGTCAAATGCCAGGAATGTTCGGAGCGTGGGTTCAGTCTCTAGTGATCTCGTCATCGACGGGACGTTAAACGCTAATCCACCTTTTATTTCTTCATCTTCTTTTCAGGTATTAGGCAGGGAATGCCTTTTACGGTACCCATCTCTATCGGGCTCTTCCTCTGTCTCTTCTCCCATGGCACTTATAATTTCTTGCCTTTAGGGGAAGTCTCTCACTCTCCATTCTTTGTAGATGTTCATTCCATTTTCTTCTGTAATCTCGAATTTTATCATTGAGGCTTAGGATTTGCAGTTCTTCTCTAATATCTTCCCTAATACCTTTTATTTCTACGAAAATTATTAACCCTGAAAAACACTTCAACATTAATGGTGTAGGATGCCGAAGCTACATTCACCATTCACAGGAACTGACTGTTTACTGAGTTAGTGTGTCTGCCATAACCGTGGATATACAAAACCCACTTGGCTCGCACTGTCAAACACCGCCCAACAATTTTGAAATTTTCTCGGGTATTCAGCCAAGCGTCGTCGTCCAAATGGTGAAGTATTTTAGCAAACTGACTTGTTGCCATCTTTAGGTGGGCCTTATGACTACTTGTCTTCCACTGTGCACCATGTCATATATCATCTCTCATTCCTCGTGCTGTAGATCATGGGTCCATAGTGTCTGGGCAGGGCTCTGCTACTGTGGTGATTGGGGGAAGTACACAGGCGGGACCTGAACTGCGGTCCTCAGTCTGTGCGTCGACGCTACTGAACTCACTGAAGAGGTGCTTCTACGTGGCGTGGTTTCATCTCTTCATTTGGCGTGGCCTGAATGGGACTTCCTCCTTGCCACAGACTGTCGTTGTGCCTTGACCACGCTCAACGCTTCATCTCAGGCCTTACGTTGTTGGAAAGCACTGTCTTTATTTATTAGTTCGTCATGTAATCGGATCTCTACAGATTTTTTAAAATTCAGCCCCAAAATCTGTTGGCCTACTTTTTGGGAGAATATTCCTGAAATATAACGTCAAGTATGTATTTTTCTCGCCGCCCAACATGAGGTCTCAAGGACGACTTCTTAAAGCAAAGAGTTTAGCACATCCTACGCCAATATGGAAAAATCTACGCAGGTCAGACGATCCAGAGCGCCATGGCAAGATGTGCATACCACAGCCGCGCGGCTGCTACGGTCGCAGGTTCGAATCCTGCCTCGGGCATGTATGTGTGTGATGTCCTTAGGTTAGTTAGGTTTAAGTAGTTCTAAGTTCTAGGGGTCTGATGACCTCCGATGTTAAGTCCCATAGTGCTCAGAGCCATTTGAACCATTTTTTGCATACCACAGACGTCACGCACATAAAGAATAACCCAACAATTCGGCTATCATAGACGACTGCATTTCCACACGTCATCGTGTGAATTATGAGGGCAGCTGTTGTTAAAACAGGCCATCAGATTCTGGGACTGTGTTTTAAAAGAATCTGTAGGGATCTGGTTACATGATGAACTAATAAATAAAGACAGTGGTTCCCAACTAGGTAAAAGTGCAGTTCCAATGTGGTGGCTGTAGTGACACTACCGCCCCATTGGAGTCGCACCTTAAGGCCTGGCATCCCGTCTTGAGCGTGCTCAAAGCACAACGGCAGTGTGTGGGATGCCCTATTCACGCCATGCCACGCCAACCGAAGAGCTGGACTTACGCATGTCGATTGAAGTGTTCTGTCGATGCTGAACTCTTCTGACATGTGGCTGAAGATCTGGAAGACTTCCTCTTCCTTGCCTTCAGTTGGTAGGTTTTCTTCCTGTGTGTTTCTTCTTAGTGTTAGGCTTCTCGTTTTCGAGGCTGCCCTGCGACGTGAGCATGTTATTTGTATGAAGCTTGCTGCATACATGTTTTTTCAGCTGGTTTTGTCTACGGTGCCATGTATTCCATGTAGCTTTTTTGATCAGTTATGCTGTGCGTCTTCTGGCCAGCACAAGGTAGCTCGCCAGAGTGGATGGTGGCCGAGGCTTCTTATTAAAGGATCCTGCGAGGCCTCGGCTTTTTTTTATATAGAAGGCGGTGGCCGCCTGTTCGAACCTCCTGCGCAGCGGCAGGATGTCGGCGACCACCTGGGTGTCCTCCGTAGGGAAGTCGTGAAGGAGGTGAAGTGCCATCCTTAGTTTTGTAGTCTGCAGACGCACGAGGTCGGTTTGTGCCTTGTTGCCCCACACTACAGCCGTGTATTCGAGTAGTGGTCGAACTTCGGATTTGTATAGTGTGAGGCCAACGTGGGCAGGCAGCGTCGAAGAGGGATTTAGCAGTGAGTAGAGCAGCCGGAGACCTCATAGTGCTTTGCCCCTGGTATTCTCGATGTGGGGCCGCCACGTCAGGTGGCGGTCTAGGTTGACGCCTAGGTATTTCGCTGTCCCACTCCACGGTACTGGGACTGTTCAAATGTGTGTGAAATCTTATGGGACTCCACTGCTAAGGTCATCAGTCCCTAAGCTTACATACTACTTAACCTAAACTATCCTAAGGAGAAACGCACACACCCATGCCCGAGGGAGGGCTCGAACCTCCGCCGGGACCAGCCACACAGGTACTGGGACTCCTCGGGCGGAGACTGCAGGCACGTCGTCCCTGTAGTGGCTCGTCGAACCTTGACTTCTCACCGTCCGAAGAGCTGGAACAAGACCTCGTACAAGGGCCGTCACTGCAGCAGTTAGGGTGCTGCCAGCTTACCTGCCCCGCCACCGTCGCAGCGTAGCCTTGTCTGGGCACAGCAGACCCGTGATCGACAGCTGGAGGGAGATGTTATATGAGGCAGTGCGGAGCGGAAATTAAACAGTCATCAGGAATGTCTGAAGCCAGCAACAAGGCAGTTTTCTGAAATATTGCAGTACTTGGACGACGCCATTTGGCTGAATACCCGAGAACATTTAAAAATAATCATAAACTGGAAAAGACGAAAATAACACCCCATAAAACTGCTGTTTACCATTACTGATTCTGTCTGACAGTAAAGCATTACAACCGGCACCAAGTCTCCGTTTTGTAGCCTGCTGGGATAAGGAATAGCTATTTCATTCACTAGTCTGAATACTCCTTATCTCAGGTGACACCGAAATTTATATTGCATCTTCCATTAAGAATTGGAAGCCTACACTCAATTACAAAATGACTAAAACAGATGCAACAAATAAAAACTTATTTTTTGTGACAAAAGTCTCTTTTCATACTTAGTGCCTGAAACCTGCTTCTGTTTGGCGATACCATGAGCTTAGTTAACGAATTCACTTGTGTCCCATGGCGTAGCATCAGTTACTGGAGCCCCATTGAAAATACGTAAAGTAAGGCTCCAAGGCTCCTTCCCTGTCCTCAATGCTTGCCCTTACCCCTCCATGCTCGGCCACAGCTCGATTCTCACAGCCAGCGCCCCCCCCTTCCTTACTATACCCTGGTGACTTTCCTCCAATTTGGGTAATAAAACTAAAATAAGTATTTTTTACGTGTAGCTTTTTATTTTTTAATAATTTAGTAAAACGAAAGATAATTATTAATTTACTTGCCATATCGATACTTACAACAGCTATTCGTCTCTGCATCATAGCACATAAAAAACTACAAACTGCTCAAGGCAAATTTTAAGCAAGTATGAAAACAGACCATTGTTTCTGAAAATCTCTATTGACTAGGAAGACAATCTCATTATGTTCAGAATAAAATAGCTTAGTGCTCTGTGTATTTTTTCCCTTTTTCTTCCACGAAGCGGAGTGCTTGTTCTTATTTTCTGTTGGAGTGACGTACTGGGGGAAGTCAAGCGTGTGTCGTGTACTTCTGAAAGTACCGAAATCCATTTAGATCGCATGAAAAGAACGAGTTTCGGAACATGGCTGTTGACAGGAACCATGCTATCGTCATTTGTGAACATATACTAATCCCCCAAAAAAATGAGCTGCACCCACAATAAGGCAGATTGCGATCATTGTTGGCAGAAAGGTATATTGTATCACACATACGAAATGACTGAAGGACCAATATTTATTGTAATATAAAGCCACAAAATGTACGTGTTGGTATAGTATCATGCCCTGATTGTAGTGAATACGGAAATTCAGACGTCACGACACAGTTGTTCAGGTCTCGGTTGTACTCCTGTGATACTCCATCCCATGCCACTTGAAACAGAGTGCACAGTTCCCGCGCCGGCCGCTGTGCCCGAGCGGTTCTAGACGCTTCAGTCCGGAACCGCGCTGCTGCTACGGTCGCAGGTTCGAATCCTGTCTTGGGCATGGATGTGTGTGATGTCCTATGTTCAAGTAGTTCTAAGTCTAGGGGACTGATAACCTCTGATGTTAATTCCCATAGTGCTTAGAGCCACAGTTCCCGCAGATTGGTGAGCGAAGGTGGGGTTCTGATGATATGCTCCATGGCACCCCATACATTCTCGATTGGAAAGAGATTTGGCGATGCATCTGGCCATGGCAGAGTATCCAGAGCTGCAAGATATGCTCGGGAGGTGGCAGCGGTATGAGGACGAGTATTGTCCTATTGAAATAAAGCATGGGCAAAGGCGTTCATGAACAGCCTAGCCGCCAATTTCAGGACATCCACGATGTATCATGCCACTGTCACAGAGCCCATTGCAAACAGTAACCATGAGCAACAACCAAAGCATATGGTTTTACACATCATCGCACCAGGCTGGGAGGACGTTCGATGCGAGACACAAACTGCTCTTCCTGGCATTCTCCGCGGCGTCTCCAGACACAGACGCAGTGCTCGTTGAATCCACGGCAGAAGTGAAACTCGGCACTAAATAAGACCCGCTGCCAGTCTTCAAGGCTCCATGTCTGTCGTTTCCGACACCAAGCGAGTCGGGCGCAATGCTGCAGGGATGCGAGTGGTAGGCGTTGTAACGTTCGGCATGGGGCGGGGCGAGAAATCCCTTGCCAATGGTACGTGCACTTACGGGATGTTGCATAGAAGGCAGAAAAGCCTATTGAATGGCCTCTAGCATTGTCAGTGGGTCTGTTCAAAATTGGTACACAATCCTTTGGTGCTTCCTCCGTGGTGTGCATGTTTGGCGTCCCGATCCTTCATAGCCGGCCGAAGTGGCCGTGCGGTTAAAGGCGCTGCAGTCTGGAACCGCAAGACCGCTACGGTCGCAGGTTCGAATCCTGCCTCGGGCATGGATGTTTGTGATGTCCTTAGGTTAGTTAGGTTTAACTAGTTCTAAGTTCTAGGGGACTAATGACCTCCGCAGTTGAGTCCCATAGTGCTCAGAGCCATTTGAACCATTTTGATCCTTCATCACATTGTGCACGCATGGCTTCCTGTATGCACTGCCGCCAACAACATCTACATCTACATCTGCATTTATACTCCGCAAGCCATCCAACGGTGTGTGGCGGAGGGCACTTTACGTGCCACTGTCATCACCTCCCTTTCCTGTTCCAGCTACGTATGGTTCGCGGGAATAACGACTGCTGGAAAGCCTCCGTGCACGCTCGAATCTCTCTAATTTTACATTCGTGATCTCCTCGGGAGGCATAAGTAGGGGGAAGCAATATATTCGATACCTCATCCAGAAACGCACCCTCTCGGAACCTGGACAGCAAGCTACACCGCGATGCAGAGCGCCTCTCTTGCAGAGTCTGCCACTTGAGTCTGCTAAACATCTCCGTAACGCTATCACGCTTACCAAATAACCCTGTGACGAAACGCGCCGCTCTTCTTTGGATCTTCTCTATCTCCTCCGTCAACCCGACCTGGTACGGATCCCATACTGATGAGCAATACTCAAGTGTAGGTCGAATGAGTGTTTTGTAAGCCACCTCCTTTGTTGATGGACTACATTTTCTAAGGACTCTCCCAATGAATCTCAACCTGGCACCCGCCTTACCAACAATTAATTTTATATGATCATTCCACTTCAAATCGTTCCGTACGCATACTCCCAGATATTTTACAGAAGTAACTGCTACCAGTGTTTGTTCCGCTATCATATAATCATACAATAAAGGATCCTTCTTTCTATGTATTCGCAATACATTACATTTGTCTATGTTAAGGATCAGTTGCCACTCCCTGCACCAAGTGCCTATCCGCTGCAGATCTTCCTGCATTTCACTGCAATTTTCTAATGCTGTAACATCTCTGTATACTACAGCATCATCCGCGAACAGCCGCATGGAACTTCCGACACAATGTACTAGGTCATTTATATATATGGTGAAACGGGCAATGCGGGTGTTCGTATGACTGGCGTGGCGTGCAGTACGACGATAGGACCACTCAGCTTTCTGCAGACCCAAAATGCGGTGCCTCTCATATTCATCTAATTCGGCAACCCGCTGTCGAACGTGTAGCACGGGCATAGCGCTCGTTCAGGGGATGCTCTAGTGAGGCTACCCGCTGTCGTATGTCAACTGATGGGCACGACGTCACAACCCCAGCCATGCTTCCTGAGTATGCGGCCGACTGTGAAATCAGTAATCAGTGGCATAACTGATGGTGTGTAACATGCCCACCCAGTTTGCACTGGATCGATCAAACGCTTCTAGGTACAGCTCTCTTTATGACGGTCAGTGTACATCAACGCATGTTACATTTTCTCATTTTTCCACAAGGTTCCGTTGTTTTGGAGGGGGGGGGGTGAGCAGGGGATTGCCGTGATTTCCCCACCTTGTTGTGCCCCTGATGTGTCCTCAGAATCAGCATTAGCCAGATGAATCCTTCTCATATTTATGAGTTACTACTTGTGAACCTAAGCTATTCGAGAGCCTCACTTTTGGTTTCCAAACATCTCATCAGTTGGATTAGTGTGGCGAACATAGGTCCAGGCATTTTTACCTTCCACCCAGGACGATCAGTGGGTCGCAAATAAAACGTAAATGTTGTGTGACTAGGGCCTCCCGTCGGGTAGACCGTTCGCCGGGTGCAAGTATTTCGATTTGAAGCCACTTCAGAGACTTGCGCGTCGATGGGGATGAAATGTTGATCATTAGGACAACAAAACACCCAGTCCGTGAACGGAGAAAATCTCCGACCCAGCCGGGAATCGAACCCGGGTAATTACTTGTTGAGGTTTGAAGTTTTTAACAATATTTGATTCAATAAACCTGGCATGCTTCCAAATTCTCTATTCCCAAACTGTGCTGCATGACTGGTTAAACTTACAGGTGGCGTACCCAGCATTCATGATTGTCCCTGCTGATTCCATTCATTCCATCTATCTCAGCATCTCCATGATGCTTAGTCAAATTGCTAGTAGTAAATCCTGTTGTTCCTCCTCCACCTCCTCCCTCTTCTTCTTCTTCTTCTTCTTCTTCTCTTTCTCCAGCTACCATATGGTGTGTGTGTGTGTGTGTGTGTGTGTGTGTGTGTGTGTGTGTGAGTGGGTGTGAGTGTTATTTAAGAATTTCAATTACAGATTTAAACGTTTTCAGGAGAGAATGATCTCATTACAACTGCCCTACTCTTAGGAATCGTAATTTCTGTCGAATAGCCTTTTCAACAAAAGTAAATTTCCAAGCACTTTTTTCAAAATTAAATTTTATATGACATTCATAAAAATTATTATATACATCTAATAAAACAAATGAATTAAAACCATCTGATTCCAATAACTCATATTTAAAATCCTCAAATAATTCAGACATTATATCATTCTTATTAACTTTTACTTTAATATCGAATTATACTTTACCTTCTTTAATAATACAATTAGCCGAATCAATATTATAATTAATAGCATACATTTCTAATTTATCGATAACGAATTCCATTTATAGGAAATATTATTTATAAGAATATTATTTATTTTTATTTTTTTATTTTTTTTGAGTTTTTTATTTTAGGTTTTAAATACTAATGTATATATATCTAAAGTAATAGAATTTTAATGATTATATATATTTAACTTATTATATATATATGTACTTATTATATATTGTACTAAAATGTTTATTACTAAATATTATACTAAAATGTTTATAATTATATGTAATTTATTTTTACATTTTTTAATTTTTGTATTTATATTTTTTATTTTTATATTTTTTATTTTTTGTATTTATATTTTTTATTTTTATATTTTTTATTTTTGTACTTATATTTTTTATTTTTATATTTTTATTTTTTATTTTTGTATTTCTTACATTTTTATTTTTTTATTATTTTTATTATGTATTTATTTTTGATTATATATTTATATGTTTATTCTTCTAACATTAGCTCTACACATAGGACATGTATCGTTTTCTGTTAACCATATATCAACACATTCTTTATGAAACACATGTTTGCATTGTGTTTTCACAAATTGTCTATCGTCAGCCATTAAACATATAGAACATTCAATATCATCAGAATTTCCTATTATTTCATAAGTTGACATTATTCTTTGTATGAATGAGTTAGATAGGTTTTGTCTTTCTAAAATATATTGCCAATGAACTTTATCTTGAAATTCTAATATAAATTCTTCAGATAAATGTTGATGAAATGATATTCTGTACCAATTTACTTTGTCTTGAAATTCTCTTATTATATCCTCTGATAATGTTTGATACATTGAAATATCATCCCAATTTAATTTATCATGAAATGTTCTTATAGCAACATCAGATAAATTTTGTCTCATTGATATCAGATACCAATTTAATTTATCTTGAAATGTTTTCATGAAATCTATGGATAAACCATAAATGGTTGAAATTTGATCCCATTCAAATTCATTAAATGGGTTTTTACTTTTAATATATTCAACAACCATATCAGCATATGTTTCATTACATTTATACACTTGATATAATTGTCTAACAGTTAATTTATTAAATCGTGAATCATTCTAATTAGTTGTTGTTCTCTAGCATTTGGTTCATTCACTTGATTATTATTGTTATTATTATTATTATTGTTATTATTATTATTAATGAGATTTATTAGTTGTTTTTTCATTTTAGAATCACCTTTTAGTCCTAATTGATTAGCTTTAGCTTTTAGTTCTTTTAGGTTTAGTAGGTTTAGGTTATCCATTTATGAGATATATTTTTTAAGAGAAAATAGATACATCCATTTCTAATAAATATAGTAATTGAGTATTATTATATGCTATGAATAATAAGTAATATATGTTAAATTAATAATTAGTGTATATATAAATAGTAAGTCAAATATATTATTTTTTACTTTGTATATATATATATATATATATATATATATATATATATATATATATATATATATATATATATATATATATATATAAGGGATAAATAAAATATATTATTGAATAATTATAATATCTAAAATAATTAAAATATATTAATTGAATAAATATTAAAAGTATTAGAAAAATATTACTTCAATGATAAGTAATTAAAATATGATTTTATAATTATAACATCTTGTTCTAAAATATATTAAATGTATAATTAGTATAGCTATTAAAAGGATAATTTCATTAAATTATAATTAATATATCTCTTAAAATAATACACATATGATAATTGAATAATTAGTATACCTATTTAAAAAAATAAAACATATAAATTTATAATTATTATTTCTATAAAAATATATAAACCATATTTTTTGAATAATTTGTATATCTATTAAAAATAAGTAAAACACATCAATTCATAATTATTATGTCTATAAAAATATATAAACCATATTATTTGAATAATTATTGAATCAATAAAAATTAGTAAAGTATATTAATGTAATTCTTATTGTATCTAGTAAAATATATGTATCTGTATCTATTAAAGTGTATTATTTGACTAATTATAATGTCTAGCAAAATAAACTAATTGAATAAAAATATATATCTGTATCTAGTATAATATATTAATTGTATAATTATTATATCTAGTTAATTATCTGAATTGAATTAAAAAATATATAACTGTAGTACTTCAATAGTAAAATATATTAATTGATAAATATTATATTGAGTAAAATAAATTAATTGTATAAAAAATATATTTAGTATATACTAAAATAAATTAGTTGAACAATTATTATTTCTAAAAATATATTATTTGAATAATCTGTATATACTAAATTATGTTAGTTGAATAAATCCTATATATAGATAAATAAATAAATTTTATAAAAATATATTTATTTAAAATTGCATATACTAAAAATTCTTAAAAATTTTTTTCCTTATAAATGGAGTTGTCTACAATGAATATTAAACAACTCAAAACATATGCTAAAAATAAGGGTATTAAAGGTTATAGTAATTTAAAGAAATCAGAATTAATAAATTTAATTACATTACAAGAATTTCCTTTTCAGGATGAATTGTTTCATCAACCTAAATCAAGACCAAAACAGATACCTAATATAAACTACTTTTATAGATTTGATGATGAAATGTTTCAAGATAAAGAATCCAAACCATTGAAAGAAATATTTCCATTTTCTACTAATGTTTTTGGTAAAAAAAGAGAAAGGGAAACAGTTAGATATTATCTAGTCAATACAGCATTTAGAAGAAGATTACAAACCATAAATTTTGTAAATAATATTAATTCAGTTGAACCTAATCATTTTTTAAATGCAGTGAAACCAAAAATTATGAATATAATTAAAGAAAATTTAAAACTACATAATGGTTTGAAAATAAATTTTAATTTGTTTTGTGAGTACAGAATGCAAACAAATAATAAACTTCAGGAATTTGGACATCAAACACAAACCTATACTGTCATTACAGAAAAGGATTCCATTAAAAAATTTGAATGTGGTAAGAGAGAAATTTTAACAAAAATGTCTAATTTTCAAGCTAGAGGTTCAGGTTGGACACTGAACAGAGTTATTGGTTTACAATTAGGAATTAATAAATATGTTCCATTGAGAGGATCATCTTACACTGAATTACCACAAAAAATAAAACAAAAGCAAGCATGTATTAATGTAAAAACTAATGATCAAAAATGTTTTCTATGGTCTATAGCTTCTGCATTAAATCCAGTAGATAGACAGAAATGTAAGAATCCAGATAGGACAAGTAATTATAATGAATTTGTGATACAGCTTGAAGAAAAATTACCTAATATTTCGTATCCTGTTGAAATTGATAATATTCCGAAAATTGAACCTAAACTGAATATATCTATTAATGTTTACTCATTTGATGAAAAATGCCAAGTGTATCCATTAAAAATTACAAAAAGTAAGAAGGAAAAACATGTAAATTTATATATTGTAAAAATAATGAAAACTCACATTATTGTTGGATTAAAGATTATCTCGACTTATTTCAGCCCAAATCTCAAAACATAAAGAATCAAAACTTATTTGTGATATCTGTTTACTACATTTCAATACTAGAGAAAAATTAGATAATCATACCAAAAACTGTTTGGTTAACAAACCATTAAAAGTGGAAATGCCACAAAAAGGGTACCTATATCCATTTCAAAAATTATCAACATACACAGACAGTTCCATTTGTTATCTATGCTGATTTTGAAAGTTTACTATTGAAGATGGATAATTGTCAACCGAATCCAGAAAATTCATGTACAATGAAATATCAAAAACATGAACCAAGTGGTTTCTGTTATTATATAAAATATATAAATGGACACTATAAAAATCCTGTTGTTTATAGAGGACCAAATTGTCATGAAAAATTTGTTGAATTTATCAAACAAGAAGTTGAAGAAATTGGAAGTATTTATTCTGAAATTGAAGAAATGGAACCATTAACACCTGAAGATCAATCAAGGCATGATAAATCTAAAGTCTGTACATTGTGTAGGTGTGATTACTCAAAGAAAAATAATAAAGTTCGTCATCATGATCATTTAACAGGAAAATTTATAAATCCATTATGTAATAATTGTAATTTACAGCTACAACATCCAAGTTTTGTACCGATTTATTTACATAATTTATCGGGATATGATTCTCATTTGTTTGTAAAAGAACTGGGTTATGATAATAAAGAAATAGATTTAATACCAAATAATGAAGATAGATATATTAGTTTTGGAAAAAAGACAGAAACATTGAAAATGAGATTTATTGACACATTTAGATTTATGGCTTCTTCACTTGACAAACTTTCATCAAATTTGAAAAAGGATCAAATGAAAAACATTTGAAAATTTTTCTCATAAGAGTTATACAATCTAGTGATTAGAAAAGGTGTTTATCCTTATGATTACATGGATTCTTGGAATAAATTTGAAGAAACACAACTTCCACAAAAAGAAGAATTTTACAATAAACTGAATGACTGTGAAATAAGTGATGAAGATTATAAACATGCCAAATTAGTTTGGGAAAAATTCAACATAAAAAAATCTTGGTGAATATCATGATCTGTATCTTAAAACTGATGTATTGTTATTGGCTGATGTGTTTGAAAATTTTAGAAAAACTTGTATTAAAGCATACAGTTTAGATCCATCTTGGTATTTTACTGCTCCTGGTTTATCTTGGGATGCAATGTTAAAAATGACTAAACAACCACTTGAATTATTACATGATTATGATATGATTTTGATGGTTGAAAAAGGAATTAGAGGTGGTATATCTCAATGCTGTAAAAGATATGTTAAAGCAAATAATAAATATATGAAAGATTATGATGTTAAAAAGGTATCAAATTATTTGGCATATTTAGATGCAAACAATTTATATGGCTATGCTATGAGTCAATATTTATCATATGGTGAATTTGAATGGGATGAACCAAATAATTTTGATTGTACAAAAATACGTGAAATTTCAGATACTGCTAAAATCGGATATATTTTCGAAGTAGATCTAGAATATCCAAAAGAATTACATGATTTACATAAAGATTTACCTTTAGCTCCTGAGAATAAAATTGTACCTAACACTAAAGAAAGCAAACTGTTGACTACTCTAAATGACAAGAGTAATTATGTAGTTCACTACAGAAATCTCAAACAATATTTATCTCTAGGAATGAAAATAACAAAAATACACAGAGTATTGAAATTTAACCAATCTGATTGGTTGAAAAAATATATAGATTTAAATACTCAAATGAGGATGCAATCGAAGAACGATTTCGAAAAAGATTTCTACAAACTGATGAATAATTCAGTATTTGGCAAGACAATGGAAAATATAAGAAACAGAGTAGATATAAAGTTAGTTTCAGATGGTGAAAAATGTGATAAATTAATAGCTAAACCAAACTTCAAACAAAGAACTATATTTAATGAAAATCTTGTTGTCATTCATATGAATAAAACAAAAATCGTATTTAATAAACCAATCTATGTTGGAATGAGTATACTCGATTTATCTAAAGAACTGATGTATGATTTTCACTATAGAATAATGAAACCAAAATATGGTGAAAATATTGAGTTGTGTTACCAAGATACAGACAGTTATATCTACAATATAAAAACAGATGATTTCTATGAAGACATGAAATCGATGATTGACTACTTTGATACAAGTGACTATCCAACAAATAATATTTATAATATTCCACAAGTAAACAAGAAAGTTTTAGGAAAAATGAAAGATGAATGCAATGGAAAAATAATTGAAGAATTCTGTGGTTTAAGAGCAAAAATGTATGCTTATAAGGTTGGCGATAAAATAGAAAAAAAATCTAAAGGAGTTAAGAAATGTGTTGTTAAAAATAAAATAAGCTTAGAAGATTATAAAGATTGTTTGTTTAACAACAGAGAACAGTACAGAAGAATTAATATGATTCAAAGTGAAAAACATGAAATCTACACAGTCGAAATAAACAAAAAAGCATTGAGTCCTCACGATGACAAAAGACATGTTCTGGAAAATAAAATAGATACATTACCATACGGACATTACAAATTGTAGACAAATATTTGTGTACTAAATTTCATTATTTGTCGTCTTTTATATACAGTTTTTATAGTAAATACTGGTACTTCATTATTACTTACAGAATATTGCATTTACATCCACTTTCTGTACTAATTTATCGATGTTTTTGAGACAGTGGCATTGAAGTTATCTTTGTACCGTTCGTCTTTATTAGTTGTGTTTTATATGCCGTTTTTATAGTAAATTTACTGTTTTTGTATTGTATTTCATTTTTAGGAACAAAAATATTGCATTTACCTCTATTTTCCGAGTTATTTTATCGATGTTTTTGAGATTGGGGTGGGGTGGGGCGGTGACCCCAAATACTATCTACTCTCATTGTTATTTCCATCTGGTTGTGTCAGCAATGACGTAATGAGATTCATCTTCCTGCAGTCTAAGGTACCTGCAATTATCGATCATATATTGTTGGGAAGTAGTGTTCTAGTCTTGTTCTTCAGGTTATCAGTAGTATCGCAGGATCAGTCAGTTTCTATGAAGTCCTTATGACGACGGTGTTTTGTCCCCTCAGCCATGGCCCTGACTATATATTTACATCAGCATACTAAGGATTTTGTAGAGAAAACATATGTACCGGGTGATAAAAGTCAGTATAAATTTGAAAACTTAAGAAACCACGGAATAATGTAGAAAGAGAGGTAAAAATTGACACACATGCTTGGAATGACATGGGGTTTTATTAGAACCAAAAAAAAGTATTGCTAGACGCGTGTAAGATCTCTTGCGCGCGTCGTTTAGTGATGATCGTGTGCTCAGCCGCCACTTTCGTCATGCTTGGCCTTCCAGGTCCCCAGACCTCAGTCTGTACGATTATTGGCTTTGGGGTTACCTGAAGTCGCAAGTGTATCGTGATCGACCGACATCTCTAGGGATGCTGAAAGACAACATCCGACGCCGGTGCCTCACCATAACTCCGGACATGCTTTACAGTGCTGTTCACAACATTATTCCTCGACTACAGCTATTGTTGAGGAATGATGGTGGACATGTTGAGCATTTCCTGTAAAGAACATCATCTTTGCTTTGTCTAATTTTGTTATGCTAGTTATTGCTATTCTGATCAGATGAAGAGCCATCTGTCGGACATTTTTTGAACTTTTGTATTTTGTTGGTTCTAATAAAACCCCATTTCATTCCAAGCATGTGTGTCAATTTGTATCTCTCTATCTACATTATTCAGTGATTTATTCAGTTTACAAATTCATACTGACTTTTAGATCACCCAGTACGTGTGGCCCTTACACTTTTTATTTACAAACTCTTACATATAGCTGGATATATGAACATGCTTAAATAAGAATGTAGTTCACTGCCTGTGTGTGAGAAGGTGAGTTCACACATGTTGCCACATATTGATGCACAGCTCTATGCCAAGCTGACAACACTATATTCATGTTATGTAATAAAGAAGGCGTACCAAGTTTCAAGATAATGCGGTAAATTTTAAAAGGAACAGAATTAAAGGCAGACAGTTCAGAGACCATCATCTACTGTCAGTTCTGTTTGGAAAATTCTGGAATTCAAAATTTAAGAGCTACCATGCTATCCGGCTATTTTATAGAACATAAATAAAGTGCAGAAATACTTATAGAAAAATTGGGATCGTTGTTAGTCTTCAACTGACAACAATATAAATACGCTCCTGGGTTGGGTTGGGTTGGCTCTGAGCACTATGGGACTCAACTGCTGAGGTTATTAGTCCCCTAGAACTTAGAACTAGTTAAACCTAACTAACCTAAGGACATCACAAACATCCATGCCCGAGGCAGGATTCGAACCTGCGACCGTAGCGGTCTTGCGGTTCCAGACTGCAGCGCCTTTAACCGCACGGCCACTTCGGCCGGCAATACGCTCCTGGCCATTAAAATTGCTACACCAAGAAGAAATGCAGATGATAAACGGGTATTCATTGGACAAATATATTATACTAGATCTGATATGTAATTACATTTTTACGCAATTTTGGTGCATAGATCATGAGGAATCAGTACCCACAACAACCATCTCTGGCCGTAATAACGGACTTGATACGCCTGGGCATTGAGTCAAACAGAGCTTGGATGGCGTGTACATGTACAGCTGCCCATGCAGCTTCAACACGATACCGCAGTTAATCAAGAGTAGCGACTGGCGTATTGTGACAAGCCAGTTGCTCGGCCACCACTGACCAGACGTTTTCAATTGGTGAGAGATCTGGAGAATGTGCTGGCCAGGGCTGCAGTCGAACATTCTCTGTATCCAGAAAGGCCCGTACACGACCTGCAACATGCGGTCGTGCATTATCCTGCTGAAATGTAGGGTTTCGCAGTGATCGAATGAAGGGTAGAGCCACGGGTCGTAACACATCTGAAATGTAACGTCCACTGTTCAAAGTGCCGTCAATGCGAACAAGAGGTGACCGAGACGTGTAACCAATGGCACCCCATATTATCATGCCGGGTGATACGCCAGTATGTCGATGAGGAATACACGCTTCCAATGTGCGTTCACCGCGATGTCGCAAAACACGGATGCGACCATCATGATGCTGTAAACAGAACCTGGATTCATTCGGAAAAATGACGTTTTGCCATTCGTGCAACCAGGTTCGTCGTTGAGTACACCGTTGCAGGCGCTCCTGTCTGTGATGCAGCGTCAAGGGTAACCGCAGCCATGGTCTCCGAGCTGATAGTCCATGCTTCTGCAAACGTCGTCGAACTGTTCGTGCAGATGGCTGTCGTCTTGCAAACGTCCCCATCTGTTGACTCAGTGATCGAGACGTGGCTGCACGATCTGTTACAGCCATGAGGATAAGATGCCTGTTATCTGTACTGCTAGTGATACGAGGCCGTTGGGATCCAGCACGGCGTTCCGTATTACCCTCCTGAACCCACCGATTCCATATTCTGCTAACAGTCATTGGATCTCGACCAATGCGAGCAGCAATCTCGCGACACGATAAACCGCAACCGCTATAGGTTACAATCCGACGTTTATCAAAGTCCGAAACGTGATGGTACGCATTTCTCCTCCTTACACGAGGCATCACAAGAACGTTTCACCAGGCAACGCCGGTCAACTGCTGTTTGTGTATGAGAAATCACTTGGAAACTTTCCTCATGTCAGCACGTTGTAGGTGTCGCCACCGGCGCCAACCTTGTGTGAATGCTCTGAAAAGCTAATCATTTGTCTTCCTGTCGGTTAAATTTCGCGTCTGTAGCACGTCATCTTCGTGGTGTAGCAATTTTAATGGCCAGTAGTGTAATTTTGTAGTCATGAATGGTGCTGGCTGGGCACTGCTACCAACGCTCCAAACAGTTTCGGAAAAAAATGTTCCCTTCGCCGCCCGCACGGAGCGTATATAAATAACGAGGTGTCTGCATCTTACTAACTGGCAGCTTCCCCTCTGCGTGGAAACACGCGAAGTTTGTTGCCATTTCTAACCCTGGTAAACATACAAGATTCGCGCACAATTGTAGGCCGACAAGCCTTCTGCCAGCCCTTTCTAAGGTTTCCGAATGGCTGTGCAGACAAGTGAAGGATGAGCGCCTCCTTCCGAATGAGCACTTCGGTTTCCGGAGGGGGCACTCAACCCAACAACAGCGACATAGGTTGGTTGAGTAGCCAATGGGAGCGCTGGACCGTAGAGAGTACCTAGGGGAGGTACTTTTTGACGTGTCCAAGGCATTCGGCAGCGTGTGGCATAACGGCCTCCCGTACAAGCTTCTTGTAGTGGGGGTACCGGTGTCACACGTCCGCCTGCTCAAAACCTACCTAAATGACCGCACTTTTCACGTTCGAGCACACGGAATTCTACGGAAAGACGAATACGGGTGAGAGTGCCGCAGGGGTCTGTTCTCGGCCCCCTGCTGAACACTCTATACACGTCTGCCATGCCGAAAACTCCAAGTGTCGTGTTGCGCTTTATGCATACGACACAGCGCTCTTTCTGCGCAGTCTCAGCGGGTACATAATGAGACGACGTCTGCAAGAAGTGTGCGATAACCTTGGATCTTAGGCGACTCAAGATGAATGCGCCTAAAAGCCAAACCCTGGTCGTTACCAGGAAAAAGCTTTCTGAAGATTTAGTACCGCTTCGTATCACGGGAGGCCCCAGCCGATGATCACGAACCAGGAAATACCTCGGCGTGACCCTAGATCAGCACATGACCTGGGGACCTCGCGTCCGCGAAGTAATAGGCAACGCGTTGGGTCGCCTACGCCCGCTTTACCCAATTTTAAACCCAACAACGACGTTACGCACCCAATGTGGATTAACACTATATCTGGCACTTATTAGGTCCGTTAAAGAGTAGGCTTCTATGGTATGGGGAAAGACTGCCCACATCCGCATTGAAAAACTACAGAAAGTGCAGAACAAAGCTCTCCGCCTTGCTCTGCACTTACCCAGACACTTGCCCACTAGGGAGCTTCATGAGCAGGCTGGTGTTCCCACGTTAAAGGACCGCATCAAACAGATCACTCGCCAGTTCTATGAGGAGGCGCAGCGATCTGAGAATCCACTAATAGTCAGTCTGGTCAGCCAGATACATTGGCGCCCAACCACAAGGTGGCCGAACCTATTGCGTGAATAAAACGCATAATAAGAGAAATAGTGTAACAAAACCAGAATGATACCTTGAGCAGACAAATCAAAAAGAGAAGAATTAAAAAAAAAGAAAACGAACGAATAGAGCAGTTAAGTAGGAAAAGGACCAAAAGTGCGAGAGCTACAAAAGAAAAGAGATCCACAGATCTCCTAAAGTCAGTCAGTCAGCTGTTCGCGTCCGTTTAAGCCTCGGATGGCGTTATAATGGCTGACGTTATTGTGTTTCGGTCGATTGATATGTTGCGTATATGTTGTGAAACTATGTAAAAGTTAACTTGGATTCAGAATTCTCCATATTCTATTTAGTATGCTGCCCGCTATATTATAGAAAACAGCGGTAAGTTATTCTCCACTTTTAAGGCAAGCAGTTAACTTTCCATAAATGGGAACAACGAGCAGAAATCGTTCTGAACTGTTTCGTGTGCTGAGAACAATAGTACAAGCTTTAATGATTTGCTTACTTATTCTTGTGCATGTGGAACAATGTTTCGATAAAAAACAATAGACCTTTATCGTCGTAGTTCCTGACCCCTTAGTATTATAGTTAGACAATGAACAACACGTTCGCCATCGCTCTCTGGATGACCGCGTGAATAGTTTTCAGATCATTGTAAAAAGCTATGGTATCCCACAATCGCATAAGACTACCAAACATTTCAGTTTACAACCTAGAGAACAAAATACAATAATTATTACACATCGCCCCATTCGCTGTCTTAAAAAGTCAAATTTATATGTGTACAAGTACTGAAAAGCATTTTTCCTCTTTAAGAGAAGAAAATAAAAGGCCACTGATGATGCTGAAAGTTCAGTGGAACTTGTCTGGGAAATAGAAGAAAAGATAAAATTATGTTTTGCTCAAGGTAGATCCCCTGCAAATACAAATCTATTTAAATTGTTATCAGTATATGCATTTGTACATGGTACTCACCTTATTTAAACCTTCAGGATCCCACCCATAAAGAGTTTGAATGAGATTCAGACAGAGATCCTGCGTAGGTTTGTCGTCCCCACAAGTCTTCTGCAACAGCGAGCAAGATTCTTTGGTCGTTGGCGGAACTCTGTATATGCGCGCTCGCTGGAGGAGGCTCTGTGGGCACAAATAAGGTAGCGCTATGTTTAATACTGACACATTTAGGTTTTGACGACGTAATTTTTTATGTCAGAGTGGAACCATTATCTATGAGTCTGTAACAATATCACGAAAGCAGTGGCTGCACCACAATACTTACGCCAGCAATCTCTGACTTCACTCTGTCATTGAACTTCCAGGATAGACGGGCGTTAGCAACTACAATTTGAACCTGCTATCGTAAGTTTTAACAATGTTGACTGTTAAAACTGGCGGATGAACTTGCGTGTTCGTGTTCTGCGCTGTTGCAATTGTATTCAGCCGTGCAATTCGAACACATATATTTCTGATACTTAATTGTATACTGTTTGAAAGCAGGCTTAAGTGATTTTATCAGGTGCACTTCGTGCCTTGGTATCGTCCCCCTGAATGGACTCGCTATTTAGCTGGTTCCATGAAATCAGATACGAAAACGTTCTGTGGAAGAAGGATGAAGATCGGGATGCTCAGTTACTAAAAACGTTTTGTGTTTAGAGAATGACAGAAGAGAACGTACCGTGCACCTACAAAAACATTCAGTATACAATGTCAAGGTGAAAAGTTCTTGGCTTGACGAATTTGTCTATAAAGTGATAGTATTCATAAATTGTTTCATCGTGATCAATAACGTGGTCTGCGGAATAATTTTGTTTGTATGGCTATTTGAATTTGTCATGATTTGTTATTATGAATAATCTCTCACAAAATTCTTTGTTTTGAATGGTTCCTCGCTAATGAAAATTGATCCAAAGTTGATGAAGTTACAGGAGTCTACTCCTTGGTTTTCAATTGTAAAGGAATAAGTGACTGAATTAAAACGTGTCTGCTCTTCTCGTGAAGATAAACCATGCGGATGACGACCCAACCTTGCACGGCTGCTACTGCATTTATCGCGATTCTCTTGCCCAACGTAAAGTCCCGAGCGACTGGAAAAAAAGCGCAGGTGACGCCTGTAGATAAGAAGGGTAGAAGGACGGATCCTCAAAATTACAGACCAATATCCTTAACATCAATTTGTTGCAGGTTTCTCGAACATATTCTCAGTTCGAATGTAATGAATTTCCTTGAGACAGAGAAGTTGCTGACCATGCATCAGCACGGCTTTAGAAAGCATCGCTCCTGCGAAACGCAACTCGCCCTTTTTTCACATGATATCTTACGAACCATGGATGAAGGGCATCAGACGGATGCCATATTCCTTGACTTCCGGAAAGCGTTTGAATCGGTGCCCCACTGCAGACTCCTAAGGTACGAGCATATGGGATTGGTTCCCAAGTAAGTTCTTAAGTAATAGAACCCAGTACGTAGTCCTCGATGGTGAGTGTTCATCGGAGGTGAGGGTATCATCTGGAGTGCCCCAGGGAAGTGTGGTAGGTCCGATGTTGTTTTCTATCTACATAAATGATCTTTTGGATAGGGTGGATAGCAGTGTGCGGCTGTTTGCTGATGATGCTGTGGTGTACGGGAAGGTGTCGACGTTGAGTGACTGTAGGAGGATACAAGATGACTTGGACAGGATTTGTGATTGGTGTAAAGAATGGCAGCTAACTCTAAATATAGATAACTGTAAATTAATGCAGATGAATAGGAAAAAGATTCCCGTAATGTTTGAATACTCCATTAGTAGTGTAGCGCTTGACACAGTCACGTTGATTAAATATTTGGGCGTAACATTGCAGAATGATATGAAGTGGGACAAGCATGTAATGGCAGTTGTGGGGAAGGCGGATAGTCGTCTTCGGTTCATTGGTAGAATTTTGGGAAGATATGGTTCATCTGTAAAGGAGACCGCTTATAAAACATTAATACGACCTATTCTTGAGTACTGCTCGAGCGTTTGGGATCCCTATCAGGATTGAGGGAGGACATTGAAGCAATTCAGAGGCGGGCTGCTAGATTTGTTACTGGTAGATTTGATCATCACGCGAGTGTTACGGAAATGCTCCAGGAACTCTGGTGGGAGTCTCTGGAGGAAATGAGGCGTTATTTTCGTGAATCGCTACTGAGGAAATTTAGAGAACCAGCATTTGAGGCTGACTGCAGTACAATTTTACTGTCGCCAACTTATATTTCGCGGGAAGACCACAAAGATAAGATAAGAGAGATTAGGGCTCGTACAGAGGCATATAGATAGTCATTTTTCCCTCGTTCTGTTTGGGAGTGGAACAGGGAGAGAAGATGCTAGTTGTGGTACGAGGTACCCTCCGCCACGCACCGTATGGTGGATTGCGGAGTATGTATGTAGATGTAGATGTAGAACGCTGATGAAATGCTTAGGATGGTATTGTACGACGGGTGCTTAAAGCTAACGCCTTAGGAGTATCACAAGAAAGGAAATCGTATACAGATTGTAAAGGATACCTGTTTACAACGTACCCGAGTGATGTAGGGGAAATCAAGACGAACAGTTTTATATGAGACACTTGGAATTTATCTAACCGCAAAACAATCTCAAACTGGCCTATAAAAGCCATCTAAGCTATAGCGCATGCATACTACGCGATATTTAGAATATCTTTTCGCCTTCTTACGCCACTGGCTTAGGCGGTCACACTTTTTATTTTTTTGTTTTGTTAACATTAGAAATATAGTTTCCCATGACCAAAATGAAAGAAAAAAGACTTCTGTAGGTTGTGTGAAAACTAATTGCCTTTACAAGTCCACCTAAATCCAACCCTCCCAAGCAAAGCAGTCTCTCAGTAAGACGGCTAGAGAAACAAAACGGCTGAATTGATTTATAATGAATAATTCCAGGTAAGCTGCTCATAATGTTTCTTCTTAACTACAAGCTTATTTCGGCTATAGCGCCATTCTTAAGTAAAAATGTAGATGTTACATTTAGTGAGTCTACTTACTTTTATAAAAGTTGCACATAAAGGGCAGTATACGTATATACATAAATCTAGTTGGAATAGGTACCTATATTGCATCAGTGACTAAACTGTCGACTGTCTATTTGTTGCTACCTTGTTATATTCATGTAAGTTCCATTTTTATCTAATATTTTTGTAAAATACTTTGGACGGCTAGTTCGACAGTTTATTCTCGTTTATGCTTCATGTTTACAGGGTAATCTTCGCTATTCAGTGATGTTAGTTGTATTTCACTGATATTATAATTTTACTATTATTTGTATCTATGGTTTTTTTATTTTTTATTTACTATATTTTTTTATCCGTTATCATTTTTCAAAGGTCAGTAAAATTTTCTAAATAATTTTTACATTCGAGATCGATTTGTTCATTAAGGATGTCGTTTGCATAGTTTTTTGTGTGTATGTATATTTCTGATTCTTCCAAGATGTTCATGGTATGTCCTTTTGGTATTCTTTGTAGAACTTGCTAGCATTTTCGAGATGTTCTGCTCTGTGGTTTTGGTTTTTGAGATGCAGGTAAAAGCTTGACTGACTGCTGTCACAATTTCTTGTGTTCTTTGAATCTAGTGCTAAATTCTATATCGGTTAAACGGCACGAAATATTAGCATTCACGGAAATGTTCTATACAA
Organism: Schistocerca nitens; assembly: GCF_023898315.1. Lineage (NCBI taxonomy): Eukaryota > Metazoa > Arthropoda > Insecta > Orthoptera > Acrididae > Schistocerca > Schistocerca nitens. Next base: position 867,372,572 of record NC_064616.1, read on the forward strand.
ATAGAACTTACGTGATTATAGCAATTTGGCAACAAGCAGATAGTCGACAGTTCACTCAGTCATACAATATGGGCATCTATTCCAACTAGATGTAAGTATGTATGTAAACTGACTTTTATGTACATTTTTTATAAACGTAAGTAGACTCGACAAGTGTAGCATCTACAGCAAGGGCGCCCATAGCCGTTGGCAAAGAGAGGTGCCCCCCCCCCTCTCCCAACCCAGCTCACAGGGAAGGAAAAAAAATATTGATATCAAGTGTTTTTCTTTTAAAAAATGATTTAAAAGTCGGTGTTACGCAGGTCTGTAACATGGTTGAAACTGGAAATTTATTAGGGCTACTTACAGGTCACCTTTTACCTTTCAGAACATTAAAAATGCTTCATTCTTCCCGCTTTGTCCCCCCCCCCCTCTTCTATAAACTATCGCAGGGGCGCTCTTGATCTACAGGTTTCCTTGAGAATGGCGCTGTAGCCGAAACAAGCTTTTAGTAGAGAAGAAACATTACTAACTAAATTATTAGCTGCTTACCTGGAATTTTTCATTATAAAAAGACATATTATGACGTATTCTATGCTGCGGACCCGACCCAAAAAATATCGATTTCATTGTTAATTTCAAACAATTAAAATTCACAAAGCTATGAGGTAAACTTTCACAAACACCAGTTTTACAATTTGTAAGTGAAATAACAAGGTGCGTTTAATACTCTATGCGAATTTTGTTTTAAAAAAAAGTAACGAGTTTCAGACGGTTAATTCTGACGAAGCTGGTGACGTAAGAGGGCGATTGGATATTGAAAACATCGCTCGGCGCAAATGCGCTACAGTAGGTGGTTTTTGCAAGCCAATCCTAGGTTGTCTGCTGGCTTGGTAGATCACAAGTGCCCTACATCAACTTGTTCGTCTGGATGTCCCTACACCAATGTGGTACGCTGTAAATGATTATAGTTTCCACCATGTATTTTAAATGACGAAATAACTACTAGAAAACTTAGCACACGAATTTCTCAGCAAATTATCCCATTTTAAAACAACTGCAACCGACTTCTTGCGCCGATTATTTACTGTGGGTGAGTCGTAGGTACACTATTCCAAGCCAGAACAATACCACAGTCAAAGTATTTCGTAGAAGCAGGCTTGTGCAGATCTAGGTATCGGTTCACTGGGGGGGGGGGGGGGGGGGGGAGGGCACAGATCGTTACATTCTCCCTGGAATACATCTTGCCATCACCTCCATTTTTAACATGCCACATACCTATGGTTTTTGTGATACCAGTGAAATACATAACACGCCTTATAGCAATAATAATTTGATTACAAAAAAATGGCTCTGAGCACTATGGGACTCAACTGCTGTGGTTATCAGTCCCCTAGAACTTAGAACTACTTAAACCTAACTAACCTAAGGACATCACACACATCCATGCCCGAGGCAGGATTCGAACCTGCGACCGTAGCAGTCGCACGGTTCCGGACTGCGCGCCTAGAACCGCGAGACCACCGCGGCCGGCTAATTTGATTACAAAACTATCTAAAATATTGTAATACAATAATAACTTGTTAACGTCAGTGCTCAGTAAATAGCTTTAGCTTAACTTTTAATAAATTGCAGTTGAGAAAAACACAGTGCTTCAAAACCATTCATCCCAAAATTTGAGAAATACAAGTGTCATGCACTTGAGTTAGGTACTACATTAGAAGAAGCTCGCTAAACTCTGACAGCATCATAATTTACCTGAGACAAAGTCGAAAAGTACACTCATCATTATTAGTATTTCACTTAGCACTACGATTGTGAATTCAAGTCTGCAGACTATTTCACTGCGGGTGTGGAATCTGTCTACATTATTTCTCTTTTTTTTCCTTTGTGGAGGGTCTTTCACTTTCTGTGTTGCCTTACTCAGCTTCCTGTGGTTTGTCGATTCTGTCTATGGACTCAGGAAATCTACTAGTTTTTTTGTTGTTAGCAGGTATGGTCGCTTTACCTGGCTGTAATGTCAAGTCCATGCAAGTGGGAAAGCCATCGAGAAAGCGATTGGAAAGCATCCTGTGCTAAACATAGCTTGTTATTTCTAGAAGTCTTTATCACTTTCACAATACAGAAAAATGATTGTACAGGGTAAACGACTGTCTGCATGTATACATTAAGCACGAATATATCTGGCTTTATCATCATGTTCATTTTCCGGACTACACGCAGAAGATATTAAGTAAGATAAAATGTATCTTAACAGAAAATTTATCTGTGATTCGCAATGCCTCTCTTATAGCTTCTGCCATTGAGGATCGATGAGTGTCCTAATGGCACTTCTGTGCTTCTTAAAGAAGTCCGTGACTTGGTCTTTTTTAATTTTCGACCAACAGCTATCGTTGTGCTTAAGCATCAGTTGGTCACAGAAATCTATAAAAATCTATAATTTTACGTTGTTCAGTCTTGCACTGAGCGATTCGTTATTTCACAATATTATCGAAGGCTATTTTCTTTTTTTTTTTAATACAATTTCCTTGTCTTTCTGGCACCGATTTTCGTTTTCATTCCTTCAGTAGTTTCATTTACTTCAATTTTTATTCCTAAATCTCTTCCTGCACTTCTTCTCTCACCTCAGAAATTTTTTTGTCAACACTTCTTTGCAGTTACCATTTTAGTTCCTCAATGGTTTGTCCTGTTTCATCCTTAAGACTGCCACATGTTTCTTAAAATCTTTTAGCCCAAGATTTAATTTGAGCTATTTCAATCATTACCATTCAGATAATTTATCGCATATATCAAACAAGTCAGTAAATTTGCTTACACACTAGAATCGAATTTAGTTTCCATTGTCATCCCTTGTTCCACATTCGCTATTACAGATTCATTTTCGTCATTTCTGTATCAAAAAAGCCAAAATCATAATCTTTCTAGTTCATTTGAACTTTGTGGTCCATTTATGATATTATTATAATACTGTTGTAATAAGAGAAACAGTCTGTTGGTGAACTTCGTAGTGAAACAGAAGAAGCACTGAATAGTGTCAAACGTGAAATCTATGGTTTTACCCCAGTTAGAAACCTCTGAAGCTGATGAAAAAAATATATACATACCCTATATCCCAGAGAGAGATGGGAAGTTAGAGGAAGAACTAGAACAACTGAAGAAGGTATGGAAAAAAATATTTCAGCTAGATAAAACAGGCGTAATAAGCAAATACAGCATGATGAAATAAATATAGGGGCTTTGGTTTAGATTAAGACCCATGAAAAATCGAAAGAGATAAATTCAGAGATTTTAGCTTTTTTACATGTCTAAGGAGATTTTATGTGCCCAACATATGAAACTCAAATGTATATTATCTTTTGTACCTAAAATACGCAAACGAATATGGCCTGTGAAATAGTGGTGAACTTAGAGCCCTACAGACCAAGAAGAGACAGAATGAGGAAGTTCAATAAAATAGGACGGGCACCTCTGCTAAAGAATCCAACGAAGAGCGGGAATAAAAGAAACATTAAACTTGAGAAGCAAGAGAATTAATAGCCTGGAAACGTAGTATAAACACTGAGGGACGGATGAGATAAAGCAGAAATGGAACACAGGGTAACAGTGAATTTTTTTTCTTTTGAAAGTGTTAGAAAGGGAGGCCATTTGAGTAGTTTAGTATAAGATTGTGATAAATGTGGAATAAATGTACTTGTACTCATGTGTTCAAGACTTAAGGACGAAAGTAACTTTCGCATGCTTTGTCACTGCCAAATAACACAGCTCAATGAACTTTGGACCAAAAATACAAAGAACTGTTGCAGTGTTGTACATAAGGTAACTGAAAGAAATACGCAGTGAGGCGAACAGAAATGACAGTTTTAGTCAAAGGTACTAATTACACTGAAGTACCGCAATTTATGGTGGTCCCCTGAACATTACAGAAGTCGGGACATGATTCTTGATAGGGTGAGTGATGACCACAGACAGCAAAGCATACTCTGCAACATTCTCCCATGCCTGCCAAAAGGTCGGTGGTAGGGCGTTCCATTCCACCACCATCATGGTTGACAGCTGCTAGATGGTCGTTGGTGCACGTGGACGTACTGCAGTATGTCCAACAACACATCCCACACCTGCTTGATGGGATTTAAGTCACAGAAACGGGCAGGCCAGTCCATCCACCGAATATACTCTCGTTCCAAGAGCTGATTGATGTGGTCCTACATCGTAATCCATAAAAATGAAGTCAAGACCGAATGCACTCCTGAAAAGATAAATGTGGGAAGGAGTTCTGTGTCACAATAATGTTGAGAGGTGAGTGTACTGTGTTCAAAGATTTGGGGGTTAGCATGTCCATGCAACATTATGCCTCGCCACACCAAACACATGGACCACCGAACTGATCGTGTACAAAAACGTTCCTGAGTGCATTATGTGGACCCACCTCTTGCCGTATGAGGGTATACCGAGAATCACTACTCATACCAGATCTGCTCTCATCCGAGAATGTCCTGTTCGTCTACCTGCCAACGATCTTTGATCGAGCAATGGGAGCAGACTTCGATGCTGCCGGCTGTTCTCCTGATGGCTGACCGGAGCATGACACCTCACAACTTCACGAATTTTGTGCAGAGCTCATAGTTCCTCCTCTGAATGCAATCTGCAGTACTGTCAGGCGTTCTGCGACCACCTATTTTCTGAAGCTGCTATCAGCTGTGGCCAGAGCAAGCAACTCCATCCGCATAGCACGGCCTCTGCCCTGCGGTGTCACTGGGCTGTGATGCCGCTGCTAGGGAACGAGACTGCACGCCACGAGCTGGTGCCGCCGAACATGTCATCTTCCACAAGGCCCAAGGAGTGATGGTGCGACCAGATCCTGACAGCACAGACCCAGCGCTGTTACCTAACGTAGCGTCGAGCCCCATGGGCGTTCCAGTACATGGGATGATGCTATTGCATATTGTGGCGATTAGATGGGAGCATAGTGGAACGAGACGCATTGCTAAGGATGTGGGATCAGCCAGACGAGTGTCATTTGCTTCTTACATCGACATACCGAACGACATACACTGACCCTCCTCCACATTGGTCCAGTCCCTATGCTCTTAGAACCATTGCGAGCGTCAATGATACTCAGTGCACTGGCCGTTGGGAAAAAGAGACCATCCCATCCAGTCGCAGTGCCACTGTAAAGTGTGAGAATGTAGATGTGGTTGCAATTATACCTGCTGTTTGGCATGAGTCCCATTCCCTCTGTTGTTCAATGTAGCCATCATCTGCTGTGTAGTTGACAGTGGTCGAACACCTCTTCTCCTTTCGGCACAGAGTCTGTGGTTCAGAATGCTACCCGTGCATGCAAAATTAAGCTATGAGCAATATCAAACTCTTGGTCTAACTCATCACACTTCATATTTCTTTCAGTTTCCCGACGATTTTTCCCCATGTGAAGTCACCCCTATGTTGACCCAGACCATGTTGTAATTAAGAACACCACCAAAGTGCTGGTGGATTGACACATGTTGTCTTTTTCCAGTACTTCAACTGTCTCGTTTTGTGGGACCAGCCCCATTTGTCACTGTGTGACACTGACCTCACACCATGTGACATCCAGCTTTCTGTGCAAGGCTGGGAGTCATCAGACCTGTTTTCGCATTTTCATTCATTTCCAACCAGTAGTTAATATGTTATGCTTCTTTATCTATCTCGCCCTCAAGTTTTGCAGAGCAGTGTATTTTGGTTTCATGTCTTCTGTTTTAATTACTTATATTGAGCGCGGGGTGTGTGGGTGAGGGATATAAAAGGTGGGAGCGTGAGTTAATGAATAAGTATTTAGGGGATTGTCTGCAATATCCGAAAAGTCAGTAAGATGGACTTGAAATAATTTGAAACAGCCATAATATTGACATCTTGGGTTGTCGGGTGTTCTGCCGGATATCAGCGTCGTACTTGCACGATATTTCGGTCACGTAGCTCGTAACCTTCATCAGGTGCGACCTGAGACTGCTCCTCGAGTGGACCTGGTCCAGAAATACTGGACCAGGTCCACTCGAGGAGCAGTCTCAGGTTGCACCTGATGAAGGTTACGAGCTACGTGACCGAAATATCGTGCAAGTACGACGCTGATATCCGGCAGAACACCCGACAACCCAAGATGTCATTAGATCGTCGGGAAAGCCTGAAGAGTTACAGCCATAATATTACTATATGTGTATTGAAACTTAATGTTTAAAAATTACTCAGAGGAACAAAAACTGGTACACTGATAAAGATGTGAAGTGAAAGAACTGAAAACGTTACTACTTAGTGTACGTTGCTACAAATTGTGAAATACCTTATCCACTGAGATTAAACTGAAAACCTTTTTTGTATAATTCCTTTACTTAATATTCAACAGAAAACCCCTTTTGGTAATACACTGAAGCGCCAAAGAAACTGGTACAGGTGTGCGTATTGAAATACAGAGATATGTAAGGAGGCAGAAACCGGTGCTGCAGCTGGCAACTTCTATATAAGACATCAAGTGTCTGCCGCAGTTTTTAGGTCGGTTACTGCTGCTACGGTGGCAGATTATCACGATTTAAGTGAGTCTGAACGTGGTATTTTAGTCGGCACACGAACGATGGGACACACCACCTTCGAGATAGTGATGAAGTGGGGATTTTCCCGTACGACCATTTCACGAGTGTACCGTGAATATCGAGAATCCGGTAAAACATCAAATCTCCGACATCGCTGCGCCCGGAGAAAGCTCCTGCAAGAACTGGGCCAACGACGACCGAAGGCAATCGTTCAACGTGACAGAAGTGAAACGCTTCCGCAAATTTCTGAAGATTTCAATCCTGGCCCATCAACAAGTGTCAGCGTGTGAACCATTCAACGAAACATCACCAATATGGGCTTTCGGAGCCGAAAGCCCACGCGTGTACTCTTCATGACTACACGACACAAAGCTTTAGGCCTCGCCTGGATCCGTCTACACCGACATTGGACTGTCTATGACTGGAAACATGTTGTCTGGTCGGACGAGTCTCGTTTCAAATTGTATCGAGTGGATAGACGACTAAGGGTATGGAGACAACCTCATGAATCCATGGACCCTGCATGTCAACAGGGCACCGTTCAAGTTGTCAGGGGCTCTGTAGTGGTGTGGGGCGTGTGCAGCTGGAATGATATGGGACACATGATACATCTAGATACGACTCTGACTGGTGACACATACGTAAGCATCGTGTCTGACCACCTGCAACGCTTCATGTCCATTGCGCATTCCAACGGACTTGGGCAATCCCAGCAGGACAATATGACACACCACATGTCAAGAATTGCTACAGAGTGGCTCCAGGAACACTCTTCTGAGTTTAAACACTTCCACTGGCCAGCAAACTCCCCAGACATGAATATTATTGAGCATATCTTTGATGCCTTGCAGCATGCTGTTTGGAAGAGATCTCCAGCCCCTCGTACTCTTACGGATTTATGGACAGCCCTGCAGGATTAATGGTGTCAATTCCCTTCAGCACACAGTCACCAGTCGAGTCCATACCACGTCGTGTTGCGGCACTTCTGCGTGCTTGCAGGGGCCCTACACGATATTAGACACATGTACCAGTATCTCTGGGTCTTCAGTGTATGTATACACATATATATTTCCATTTAATAGCCTTCAGATGAAGGAAGATCTCAGAGTGGAATGGCCTATGATGCTTCACCATACATTTGTGATTCATGGTCGTTGGGTATGTCGATGTAAGATCGAAATGACACTCCTCGGGCTGATGCCACATCCTTGGCAATGCGTCTCGTGCCACTATACTCCCATCTAATCGCCACAGTATGCAATAGTATCATCCGATGTACTGTAACGCCCGTGGGAATCGACGCTACATTAGGTAACAGCGTTGGGTCTATGCTGTCAGGATCTGGTCGCACCATCACCCCTTGGGCATTGACAAGTGGCCTTGTGGAAGATGACCTGTTCGGTAGCACCAGCTCGTGGCGTGCAGACTCGTCCCCTAGCAGCGGCATCACCGCCCAGTGACACTGCAGGGCAGAGGCGGATGGAGTTGCTTGTTCTGGCTATAGTTGATAACAGCTTCTGAAAATGGGTGGTCACAGAACTCCTGACAGTACTGTAGATTGCATTCAGGGGAGGAACTATGAGCTCTGCACAAAATTCGCGAAGTTGTGAGGTGTCATGCTCCGACCAGTCAACAGGAGAACAGCTGGCAGCATCGAAGTCTGCTCGCATTGCTCCATCAAAGATCGTTGGCAGCTAGACGAACAGGACATATTCACAGAGGTGACAAAAGTCATTTGATACCTCCTAAAATCGTCTCGGAGCACCTTTTGCCCGGTGTAGTGCAGCAGATCGACGTAGCATGGACTCAACAAGTCGCTGAAAGTCCCCCGCAGAGAAACTAAACCATGCTGCCTCAATAGCCATCCATAATCGCGAAAGTGTTGCCGGTGCAGGATTTTGTGCACGAACTGACTTTTCGATTATGTCTCATAAATGTTCGATTGGATTCATGTTTGGTGGTTTGTGTGGCTAAATCATTTGCTGGAATTGGCTACAATGTTCTTCAAATCAATCACGAACAACTGTGGCCTGGTGACATAGCGTATCGTCATCCATAAAAATTCCAGCGTTGTTTGGAACATGAAGTCCATGAATGACTGAAAATGGTCTCCAAGTAGTTGAACATAGCCATTTCCAGTCAATGATCGATTCAGTTCGACCAGAGGATCCAGTCTATTCCATGTAAAGCAGCCCACACCATTATGGAGCCACAGTGCCATGTTGACAACTTGGGTCCATGGCCTCATGGGGTCTGCATCACACTCGAACCCTACCATCAGCTTTTACAAGCTGTTGTCTGGACTCATCTGACCAGGTCACGGTTTTCCAGTCGTCTAGGACCCAACTGATATGATCACGAGCCCAGGAGAGGCTCTGCAGGCAATGTAGTGCGGTTAGCAAAGGCGTTCATGTCCGTCATTGCTGCAGTAGACCACTGTCCTAACGTATACGTTCGTCGTACGTCCCACATTGATTTCTGTGGTTATTTTACGTAGTATTGGCTGGTTCAAATGGCTCTGAGCACTATGCGACTTAACTTCTGAGGTCATCAGTCGCCTAGAACTCAGAACTAATTAAACCTAGGCCGGCCGGTGTGGCCGTGCGGTTCTGGGCGCTACAGTCTGGAACCGAGCGACCGCTACGGTCGCAGGTTCGAATCCTGCCTCGGGCATGGATGTGTGTGATGTCCTTAGGTTAGTTAGGTTTAATTAGTTCTAAGTTCTAGGCGACTAATGACCTCAGAAGTTGAGTCGCATAGTGCTCAGAGCCATTTGAACCATTTTTTTAATTAAACCTACCTAACCTAAGGACATCATACACATCCATGCCCGAGGCAGGATTCGAACCTGCGACCGTAGCGGTCGCGCGGTGCCCGACTGTAGCGCCCAGAACCGCTCGGCCACTCCGGCCGGCTTACGTAGTATTCCTTGCCTGTTATCACTGACAGCTCTACGTGGGAACTCTGCTCCTGGTTGTTCAGCGGAGTCCATCAGCCACTGCGTTGTCTGTGGTGAAAGGTAATGCCTGAAATTTGGTATTCTTGGCACACTCTTGACACAGTGAATCTCGGGGCATTGAATTCCCTAACGATTTCCGAAATGAAATGTGCCATGCATCAATTTCCAACTACCATTCCGCGTTCAAAGTCTGTTTGTTCCTGTTGTGCGGCCATAATGACGTCAGGAACATTTTCACCAGAATCGCTGAATAAAACTGAGAGCGCCGCCAATGCACTGCCCTTTCATACCTTACGTACGTGACACTACCACCATCTGTGTGTGTGCATATCGCTATCCCATGACTTTTGGCACTTCAGTGTACCATTCGTAGCTGCAACCTCCAGGCTGGATGGCCTGAAACTAAAAAGATGTCAGACCGACACAGGTGCATCGCTTTGGCGTGTTGGCTGCATATTTGCATACTTCCAGTGGAACTGGAGGACTATTTTTACAGGGTCAGCCCAAAGACATTGCCTTTGTGAGGTGGCCATGATATCACTTGGTCTGCATTTCTTGTCTGATTAACTTCTCAGGACACCCTAGTTACAGTTGAAAGGTTATCTCAATTGCCTTTCAGGAGCGATGGCAGAGGTATTTTGTAGAGTGAGTATACTAAATAGTTCTTCTTGCGTCCGAGTTACGCCTTCTTACTCCACTCTGCATGATCAACACAATGATGACATTCTCTGTGATGTCAGTCTGCTGCACTGGCACTTTGGACACCCAGCTCTTCCACAGTGTAGCAATTAGCTCTGCCTTGCGGTTACAAGAACAGGGGTCCTTCCTTGTTGACATTCTGCTCGTGTTGCATACTGACTTGCTTCGGTTGCCTCTTGCATTACCACATAACAGTACTTTCATCTGTTCATATATCTCTTTAATCGTGATTATAAATGTGCATTGCATTCGATGGTTAAACAATTTACGCACATGTTTCTGTCAAGCGCAAAACAGTGTTTCATTAAGTCGCCAGTCATTCTGAATAAAACGTTCAGTTTCTTTAAAGTGTATTCCATTTAATTGCAATCTCCGTATGTATAGACACATTTTTCAGACAGCAGGTGTTTTATCTTTAAGAAACATTCAGGCATCTCCAGGCAAAGACAGGCCACGTATTATAATTTTTTTTCAACTCTAAGAAAGTTAATATAGTAGTTTTTCTCCATAAATGGGGCTGTTTATCATTGTAAAGTAAGAATGATCTACGTTTCTGTTTCGGCTTTGAGAAGCAAGCAGCACTGGGGAGGGCTTAATTGGGAAACTACCTGACGGAACTTTAGTTACGTCTAGAAAGGCTGGAAACGGACCGCGTGGGGTAGCCGTTCGATCTAGGGCGCCTTGCCACGGTTCGCGCGGCTCCCGCGTTCGGGGATTGGAGGCCTCCCTCGGGCATTTGTATGTGTGGTGTCCTTAGCGTAAGCTAGTTTAAGTTAGAGGAAGTAGTGTGTAGGTCTAGGGACCGATGACCTCAGCAGTTTCGTCCCATAGGAACTTACCACAAATTTCCAAACTTTTCCTGGAAACGTACACACATTTAAAATAGTTTACCTAAGCCCCCCTAATGCGCCAGAAGCTAGCATATGTTATAGTTCCATAAACAAAAATCATAGCTGACCCTATATCTATGTTGTACGGGAAATGAGGTCTTACCTTCGTAGCGTAGGCCTGTCTTGCTGCATGTAACGACAGAGCCTGCCGCCTGGCATAAGAGTTCTGCTCGGCGGTGTTAACGCCACAATAGCCTACTCTGGGCGTATTGCTTTCCAGGTTTAGTACATTTCTCGAATTCTTTTGCGAAAGGTCTCAACGTCAATATTAACAAGCACTATTCACTGTAATATTTATTCCAGGCACTACTGAATACAGTTATGACAAGTATATGGTTCCATTAAAAAACCATACTTGTTTCAATATCTTACTTCATACTAGAATTCAGCGTTGTCCATATAAAAAATTATGTGCAGCTCAGCATACTAGCAATTGTAGAAAGCCTTGTTTAGGTATCCGGAACAGTTCATGAAATAAAAGGGATGCTACGTCTTATATGACGTGAAAGGTGTCTCACCCTTGCCTTACGGAGGTTGTGCGGAAGGAGTTTGCTGAGTCAGTACATGTTGTTGTTGTTGTGGTCCTCAGTCCTGAGACTGGTTTGATGCAGCTCTCCATGCGAGTCAGTACAATGAATAGTTATTCTTGTATCCGACATACACCTCCTTTTCCACTCTAGATTGTCAACACCATATACAGAGTGATTCAGTTGCTCCTACCGATGTCGTTTTATGCAACACGCAATGTTACATACGGCCTTAAAAACCATGCGAGAGATTTTCGTGTCTCTCGCTCAATACATAAAAACTATAAGTCCTACAGAGAAAATGAACAGGACCTTTTCATGGGAAATTTAATGCAGCTAAATTTTGTACTGGGATAGATGTTTGCTAGCGGCTGTAATTTTCCGGTTATTCCAGGAAAACGTCCAAAAGTGACCTTCAAACGCATCCCCAATCCCACACCCAGCCCCCACCAGTCACGAGTGATGTTTTGTGTAAATTTTATCTAATAATTTTGCGAAATTTATAGCATAAAATAAACAATTACATCATTGTAGTCGTCATGAATTCTGGCTACGAAACTACTGTGTTTGTAAGGATTAAGTTTGGATCAAATTGTCAGCGTAATTAGTTTTGGCATAACGTTAACAAAAGTGTTTTTTTTATTATCCTCGCAGGACCATTTAAATTAATAATGTTAACGAAATAGCCGACTATGCTGGTAGCGTAATAGCCCAATCAATAGACACCAAAGCAGAACAAATATCGGGAATAGTTCGGGTATAGTGGTAGGAGGAAGTGCCATGAACAACGTACTAGAAATCCTGACTGGTGTGGGATGAGTGTAGGGTACAAAACCTAACAACGTTAAATTTCCTACTAAAAGGTCCGCCGGCCGCGGTGGTCTCGCGGTTCTAGGCGCGCAGTCCGGAACCGTGCGACTGCTACGGTCGCAGGTTCGAATCCTGCCTCGGGCATGGATGTGTGTGATGTCCTTAGGTTAGTTAGGTTTAATTAGTTCTAAGTTCTAGGGGACTTATGACCACAGCAGTTGAGTCCCATAGTGCTCAGAGCCATTTGACTAAAAGGTCCTATTAATTTTTTCTGTAGGATCAATAGTTTGCGCGTAACGAGTGAGAGAATGTGAAAATCTCGCGCTTGGGTTTCGAAGGCAAAAAAAAAAAAAAAAAAAAAAAAAAGTTCAAATGTGTGTGAAATCTTATGGGACTTAACTGCTAAGGTCATCAGTCCCTAAGCTTACACACTACTTAACCTAAATTATCCTAAGGACAAACACACACACCCATGACATGAATCAGCATGCTTGCCTTCTTTGTAGCTTTGTTTTTTACAAAGATATGAACAGCGGTATGACTTTTTTAAACGGCACCCTGTGTTTTTTATTCGATGATTCATTTACTCTCCTGAAGACCTATTCAGAATTGTATCACAGTGTACCATTCACTGAACGTAACGTTATTAATTACATAACACAAGATTGACTTTGAGCCCGGGATCACAAACTCGTCCACTTGCTGGGTTTGTCAGAAAAAAAATGAAAACCAAGTAAAAAAATAGCACAAAACTGTCTTTGACTCTCCTGTACCATTGCCCAGGAGTAGAACATTCAAAGGTGCTCAAAGTGCTGACCATGGACACCGATAAATTGGTGCACTCGTTGAATGAAAGAATTGTTTACTGCTTCCAGTGTTGCGTGCTGAAGAGAATTACAAGCAAGCACGAGACGTTCCTGCATGTCCTCTGGAGTTGTTGGAATATCGCGATAGACAACGTCTTTAATGCATCCCCAAAGAAAAAAGTACAGAGGATTTAAATCAGGAGATCAGGTAACTGTTCCTCCTCGACCAATCCATCTGGAAGGATACCTTCCGTTTAGAACACGACGTGCACGCTAGGTATTATGTGTTGATACCACATAAACATTCTGGTTTGTAGCTGCACTTCATCCAGAAGAGGAGGAAGAATTCGTCTGATGAAATAAGGGCCAATAATTGTAGTACCAAGCATCCCCCACCAGACGTTAACTCTCCATTGATGCTGATGTTCCACCTGTCTAAGCCATCGTGGGATGTCGCTGGGCCAATAATGCATGTTCCTTGTATTTACATGTCCTTTGTTTGGGAAGGAACATTCATCCGTAAATAGAACATTGGAGAAGAAGTTCAGGTTGGCAAGGATTTGCTGCTGTGCCCACCGAAAGAACTGTACACGATTCTGGAAATCATTCCCATGCAATTCTTGATGTAGGTGTACATGGTAAGGATGGAACCGGTGACGTGTAAGACTACGATGTACACTGGTTTTAGGAATGCCAGTCTCGCGTTCAAGCTGTCATGTTCTCACATGTGGATTCATAGCAACGGAAGCCAGAACAGTAACTTCAGCAGCTTCGTCTGTGCGAGTGCTACGACGATTGCGTTGTCGTGGGTTGAAACTTCCCGTTTCCTGAAGCGTTGGAACAAGACGAGAAAATATCCGTCGGGAAGGTGGGTTCTTGTCAGGATATCGCTCTCTGTACAGTTCGGCTGCCTGCGTAGCATTTCGCCTACCTTCAACAACAACAACAACAACAACAATAAAAGAAACGTTATGACGATGCAGTTTGTAGGAAGGACAGCCTTTACTGTGTGCCTACATTACAGAACAGTATTTAAAAGGACTAAACTACTGTACTAAATGTACCCATACATAACAGTACTGCAATTACTTTTCTGCTAACTTACATTCCTCATAGATGAGTAGCATTCCTACCTTCTCTTCGTTGGTGTACATTCTACTCACACAACTCTTCTACTGACGATGGTTGACGGAATGACGGGTGTATAGTCTACTTATGTTTACATTTGTCCTCTGTCAACGTCAGTGCGTGAATGTGTCCCATTATCCCGAGTACCTGCACTAAGCGCTGGGAGCGTCAAAGTCAGTGTTGTGTTATGTAATTAATACCGTTGTGTTTCAGTCATGGTACACTGTGATACAATTTTGAGTAGGTCTTTACGAGAGGAAATGAATTACAGAATAAAAAATACGGGGTGCCATTTAAAAAAGTCATACCTCTGTTCATATCTCTGTAAAAAAAACAGAACTGCAACAAAGGCAATCATGCTGATTGATGTCCCCCTGACGGCTACAGAACATTTGCTTGAAACATTTTGTAATTTGTGTCTGGACAAACAGTTATTTAGAGTGGTCAAGATAAATGGGACACTGAAGAGCAAAAGAACTTGTACAGCTGCCTAATATCGCGTAGGGCCCCGCGAGCACGCAGACGTGCCGTTACACGACGTGGCATGGGCTCGACTAATGTCTGAAGTAGTGCTGAAGGATATCGGCACCATGAATCCTGCAGGGTTCTCCATAAATCCGTACGAGTGCGGGAGTGTAGAGACCTCTACTGAACAGCACGCTGCAAGATATCAAAGATATGCCCAATAATGTTCATGTCTGGGAACTTTGCTGGCCAGCGGAAATATTTAAACTAAGAAGTGTGTTCCTGGAGCCACTCTGCAGTAGTTCTGGACGTGTGTGATGTAGCATTGTCCTGCTGGAATTGCACAAGTCAGTCGGAATGCACAATGGACATGAATGGATACAAGTGATCAGACAGGATGCTTACGTATCTGTCACCTGTCAGAGTCGTATCTAGACGTATCAGGGGTCCCATATCACTCCAGGTGCATACGCCCTACACCATTACAGAGCCTCCACAAGCTTGAACAGTCCCCTACTGACATGCAATGTCTATGGATTCATGAGATTGTCTGAATATCCGTACACGTCCATCCACTCGATACAATTTGAAACGAGACTCGTCCAACCAGGCAACATGTTTCCATTCATCAACAGTCCAATGTCAGTGTTCATGGGCCCAGGCGAGGCGTAAAGCTTTGTGTCGTGTAGTCACCAAGGGTACACAAGTGGGCCTTCGGCTCTGAAAGCCCATATTGATGATGTTTCGTTGAATGATTCGCACGCTGATGCTTGTTGATGGCCCAAGATTGAAATCTGCAGCAATTTGCGGAATGGTTGTACTTCTGTCACGTTGAACTATTGTCTTCGGTCGTCGTTGGTCCCATTCTTGCAGGATCTTTCCCGCCGCAGCGTTGTCAGAGCTTTGATGTTTCACCGGATTAAAAAAAAATAGTTCAAATGGTTCTGAGCACTATGGGACTTAACATCTATGGTCATCAGTCCCCTAGAACTTAGAACTACTTAAACCTAACTAACCTAAGGACATCACACAACACCCAGTCATCACGAGGCAGAGAAAATCCCTGACCCCGCCGGGAATCGAACCCGGGAACCCGGGCGTGGGAAGCGAGAACGCTACCGCACGACCACGAGCTGCGGATTCACCGGATTCCTAATATTCACGGTAGACTCGTGAAATGGTCGTATGGGAAAATCCCCACTTCATCGTTACCTTTGAGATGCTATGTCCCATCGCTCGTGCGCCAACTATAACAAGTTGAAACTCACTTAAATCTTGATAACCTGCCATTGTAGCAGCAGTAACCGATCTAACAAATGCTCCAGACACTTGTCTTAAATAGGCGTTGCCGACCGCAGCCCCGTATTCTGCCTGTTTACATATCTCTGTATTTTAATACGTGCCTATACCAGTTTATTTGGCGCCTCAGTGTGTTCTAAGGAAGAGTCGAATACTCTGAGAGGTGGGAGTACTTATCGTAACAACAAGAAAATTATTCCAGTAAAGATGGGTCCGGAAACGCATACTTTCCGAGATAAACACATGTTTGTAGGAAGGGCTGCGCCATGCTTGGTTGTGGATATTAGCCCAGTCGTTGCACTGGCACTCCATCAAATGTGTCGGTAGGGTATTATGATGCCTTATTCACAGTACTCTACCTACCATTAGGTGGTATGCAGTGAGTTGTGTGGTTTGAGTTGTGTTGTAGACTACGTTAGTTTTCATCACGTTTGTGTGGCTTATTATACAGCACTGTTAAGACTACGTTAGCCGGCCTGTGTGGCCGAGCGGTTCTAGGCGCTTGAGTCCGGAACAGCGCTACTGCTACGGTCGCAGGTTCGAATCCTGCCTCGGGCATGGATGTGTGTGATGTCCTTAGGTTAGTTAGGTTTAAGCAGTTCTAAGTCTAGGGGACTAATGACCCCAGATGTTAAGTCCCATAGTGCTTAGAGCCATTTTGTTAACACTACGTTAGTTTTCATCATGTTTGTGTGACTTACTATACAGCACTGTTAACGTACGTATTATGGTGTTGTACCTTCTTCCAAACGCGGATTCACTTACATGTTTACTGTTATTGCGCTGTTTGTAGCTAAAAATGGTAAAGTACATTTTCACACTTCCACCACTTCTTAGCAACGGAAGCCTACTACTCGACAGGTGAAATGGCATGATATTCTGCTATGGTTTAGGAAACAGATGTAGCCTGCGAGCCCGTGTCGTCTACGCTGAAAAATATCTACAGTGCAGAGTGCCCTGTGGTAAGTTCAGCAGACTTTTCCAGCGTCTGAGGGGCACACGTACCCTTGCGCCTCGCGAGACTGACAGATGAAGGCCCCACGCAGTCTGGATGCCTGACATGGCTGAGCATGTGCTGCAATCGGTGGAAGAGACCCCTGTTACTATTGCAACGATTAGCAGCAGCAGAAGGCGTGTCGCACTCTCCTATCTAGGGGGTAATTCATGAACATTTGCTGTACACATATCATCGACAGCGCGTTTAGGCCCTAAGGCCACAGGCTCATCATAGCAGATGGCGGTTCTATCAATGGCTGTTGCAGAAGTGTGCCACAGATCCACTGACCACATCCAAGATTTTATTTACTGATGGGGCAGGGGTCACAGGAGATGGTTTGTGTATTTCCGTAACTAGCACGTTGTAAGGGCAGATGTAAATCCCCAAGGAATCCATAAAATAGGGCATCGACACCGATTCTCAATCAACGTATTGACAGGTGTACTTGACGATAGATTGATACGGCTATATGTGCTACCACCACCTGCATTTTCTGGACTTTCTCATTAATGTATTGCCTACATTGCTGGAGGATGTGCCATTGCAGCAACGAATACAAATTTGGTTCATGCATGATGGCGCACCAGGACACTTTAACCACAACATGCGCAAACATCTGAAGCAGGCATTTCAGGACCAATGGGTAGGTTGGGTGGGCTCCACACCTTGCCCTGCTCGTTCCCCAGACCTCAATCCCATACGCTTTTGGTTACAGGGACATATGAAGGAATTGGTCTATACCACGCCAATCAATGACGCGCGCATACTACTCGGTTGCATCCTCAATGCATGCCAGCAGGTATATTTCGAAAAGTGCGTCATTCCTTACGTTATAGCGCAGAGGGGTGAATTGTCAAGAATGGAAGCCACGATGTACACCTCCTGTAACACATGTTTATCGCAGAAAGTATGCATATCCGTAATCATGTCTATTGGACTTATCTCAGAAAGTATGCATTTCTGGACCCATGTTTATTTGACTTATTTTTCTTGTTTCGATGGGTACTAACACCTCTCAAAGTATTCGACACTTTCTTTGAACACCCTGTATATATAGGGTGAACATTAATAAAACCGACAAATTGCAGGGCAGATTTCTGACTGGAAATGGAGAAAGAAAGGTTCTATGAACATGTGTCCTGCAGAATCCATTTCTCCAAATCTGGCGTATGCACAGTCCTACGCCTCCCTGCACGTTCATCTGTCTGAAAGGACTCATGGTCACACAAACGCCGAAAAAGGGTTAGCAATGTTGTGTGATGCGGTCGGTGTCTTTGAGGGTACTTGTTTTGGTATAGCCGTGATGCCTCTCAACCGTTTCCATCTGCTTGGCCGTTCACAAACACCATCTCGGCCTGTTCCCGACATGAACACGGGACCATTCCGCTTCTTACAATAGGCTGCGTCAATTACACAGCCTCCAACACACAAGGAACACAAGGCACGTGGACAGTGGAATTGTCATTCGTCAGCGACATCTACCGTAGAAACGATGCATTTCTGGACACATGTTGATAGGACCTTTTTTGCTCCATTTCCAATCAGGAATCCGCCCCTGTGTATGGCGCCTCTCCTAAGGCTCGTCAGGCGCGTTTTCTCTTGTGTTTTGGTGGATATTTGCAATTTAGTTTTTGCAACGTGGTTATGGAGTCAGACCAGACATACACTGCTCATCACGTTTCAGGCGATGCCTAGTGTCAATGGAAAGCGTTGGTTTATTTATCTTGACAAACAAAATTATTTTTAAAGTGGAGTTTTACGTGCCCATTCGATAAAGCGATCCTAAATTAATTAAACTATTGTGATATTTGCTTTACCGACAAGCGACAGTAAAACAGGAAAAGTAACCAGTAGTCCAGCAACGACTGAGTAGCTCTGCTGCATGGCGCTGTCATACAGCAGGAGGCAGGGCGGCACAAGTCGCTGCTTCAGTACTGGAGTACGTGAATAGTTATCATATATGAAAACAATTGCGTTGCAAACAGCATACGTTTTAGTGTCCCCGTTAAGACATATTGAGGAAGCAAATATCGCACTAGACTAACTGGGAATCGTTCTATCGAATGGGCACGTGGTCTTCCGCTTTAAAAATAATGTAGTTTGCAGCAGGGAAGACACCGACATTTTCCACTGGCACTGGGCGTTGCATGAAACCTGATGACCAGTATTTGTTAGGTCTGACGCCATCTACACATTGCAAAATCAAAACTACAAATATCTGCCGAAACACCAGAGAAAATGCGCCTGATGACTGCTAGGAGAGACACCCAGTATATAGGACAAAAACTGAGTTGTAAACAGTATAGTGCACATTCTTTTCATTTTCATAAATTACAAATTGTCGATTGTCGTAGGCCAATATTTCCGCACTTCTTTTCTGATAACCTATGTCACTGCTATCAGAGCTCTATGTTCATTTTACAGAAAAATTAAGGAAAAAACTGGTTTTCTCCAAACAGTGTTAACAAGATTACAACTGTTTTGCCTCTCATGTCTTCATTTTCTTAACTGCATAGCTGTGTTACCGTTCTTATTAATAATGAAAACTTGTTAAGGTAACTTTGGCGGAAATGGTGTCGACAGATCAGAATACATCGTTAGAGTACCTGGATGTGGCGCCAGTCAGCAAGCAGAAAATGGCTGAAGGGCACCCTGAAGGTGTGGATGTAGGCGACTGGCGCCAGCAGCGAGCCGAGCGCCAGCTTGCGCGCGTACTGCGGCCGCGAGGCCAGCATGGCGAGCAGCGCCGTGTTGCCCATGGAGTGGCCCACTGCCTGCAGCTGGCGCCAGCCCGTCACCGCCAGCACGTGGTCTATGGTCGCGGGCAGGTCCCACACGGCCATCTCGTGCCAGCTGTCACACAAAAGTTCTTTTCTAATCATCCACGAATGCAACTGACGAACAGCAGCGCCGGCTTTGCAAAGTTGTAAGAGGTTCACAGCTTCGGAGCCAAAACGGCTGCCGAGTGCCGGGCCTCAATACAGATCTTGAAAGAATCGAGTACGTACAGAGGGTATCAATATTCGGTCACTTCACTGTTTCTACTAGTTGTGCTTTATTTTTACACGAAATGTGTTGCTTTTATTGTTGCCTTCAGTCTGAAGAATAGTTTGCTGTAGCTCTCCAAGCTAGCCTATCCTGTGTAAGATTCTCCATACACTGTCCAGTCACATTAATGTGACCACTTGTCAAAAGCCTGAATTACCAACTTTTGCAGCACGGACAACTGTGAGATGTGCGGGAAGAGAGTCAACGATGATCTGGAAGGTACTGATAGTAATGTGCAGCCTTCAATCCCATGGCCACCTTTGCTCACAGATTCCCAACTGGGTATAAATCCAGAGAGTTTTGTGGACTTGGGGGGTGGGGGGTGGGGGGTGGGGGATGAAGGGATATGGTGCTCTTCGAACCACCGAACCACACAACTACACTGCGAGCTGTGTGACAGGTTGCGTTGTCCTGCTGGTTAATGCCAGTGTGTCGAGGACAAACAAACGGTGGACATGGTCCCCAAGGGTAGATGCATACTTGTGTTGATCTATTGTGCCTTCCAGAATGACGAAATTACCCAAGGAAAGCCACAAGAACATTCCCCAGACGTAACGCTTCCTCCTCCAGCCTTGACCCTTGTGATGATTGTTAGTCTGATAAATGTGGTAGATCTGGAAAGACCAACTGTCTTCACTCAGTGGAGGTCCAGTTGCGGTACTGGCGTTCAAATTCGTTGCCGATGAACAGCTGTCAGAATGGGTGCGTGAACCAGGTGCCTACTGTGGAGGCCCTTATGCTGCAACCTTCGCTGAACAGCCGTTAAGGAGACTCTGTTGGTAGCCCCTTGGTTCATCTGGATGGTCAGTTGCTTAACTGTTGCACATCTGTTCATTTGTACACATCTCTGCAGCTGTTATTCACCCCTTTCATCTATGGCCTGTGGTGCACAACAATTGCCTCAGCGCCGGTTTTGGATAGCGTCATTTTGCAACGCACGGTATACTTTAACCACAGTGGCACATGAACAGCTTACAAACTTAGCCGTTTCGGAAATGCACCCACCCTTGTCTTGAAAGCCAATGATAATGCCCTTTTCAATGTAAGATAAATCTCTCCATTTCCGCAATACGACAACAAATGCACTGTTTTTGGCCCTGCACTGCACTTGTCCTAACAAGCAACCCTTGGCTCGTGAGTGGGCAAGCTGATCGACAAGCGCTATTCCTGTAATAAATGATTTCGGAATGAAAAGAGAACTGAATTAAGTGTACTGGCATGGCGGACAGAATACGTCCAATGGAGGTTGGTTTCGGAGATATTCACGACACGTTTTATATACCCTCGACAGCTAGTGCTGCCAATGGCTGTCTGTCAGTTGTCATTGCACGTAGTCGTCGAACATAGGCAGTGTTCACATTAATGTGAATTGACCATGTAGCCAGCCAGGGTGGCTGAGCGGTTCTAGGTGCTACAGTCTGGAACCGTGCAACCACTACGGTCGCAGGTTCGAATCCTGCCTCGGGCATGGGTGTGTGTGATGTCCTTAGCTTAGTTAGGTTTAAGTAGTTCTAAGTTCTAGGGGACTGATGACCTCAGAAGTTAAGTCCCATAGTGGTCAGAGCCATTTGAACCAGTTTTTGGAGCGTGTATGTACGTAACTACTGTAATCTACATCCATCTGAGCATGTCGGTTTGTTTTTCTTCAACCTATCTTTTAATGTAAGTCATAAGGTAAATATTGATTGACATGTTCCAATATTCTCCGGAGCATGAACTGTTTTTCCTCGAGCTTGGCTTCTACTAGTCTCTCCATTCATCTGTAACTAATTCGTGTCAGTATTTTGTAATCATGACTTATTAATCTGTTGGTTCAGTAATATTGACAAGTATCACACCTGGAACATGCCTTCTCTGTTGTCAGAGGCATCACATTCCTTTTGAATTCTACATATATTAATTTTTATTACATCTTACATATTAAGTGGATTAGTTTCGTTAACAAACAAATAACTTTCAAGAAATTAAAAATACTTTCTCTGAATAGGTGTGAACTATGGCATATTATTTGATAAGTAAATTGCATGTAACCAAAGATTAGTGCTCTGAACTGAGGCCCAATTAGTTTCCATTCTTGCTTTAGATTCTTTTCAGATCTTTCGAGTTTATTTTAGTGTGTATGACCCTCCAATAATGTTCTACTTGTAAATTCTCTATGGGTTTAAGGCGACTGAGGTGGTGTCTGAATAAGATTGTGACGGTTATAAAGAAAACAGCCTTTTACAAAATATTGTGTGTGCTTCTGGTCATTATCTTGGAAATATTTCAGTGTGGATCTAAATCCCAACTTTTCTGCATTGCTATGCTAATTTTGCTTCAACGTAGTGTATAGTAAAGAAATCAAAATCGAGGAACCTGTAATGGAAACAAATGAACAGAGCAATGAAGTCTATAATCAAGTGGAAACAGAAGAAATCGATGAAGACGAACAGGAATAAATAGAAAACGAATAGAAAATGTTCTGGCATAACCACAACTGCCGGAACGAAGATGAATAACGCAAGAGAAGAGAAGGTGGTGAGACGAAGTCGGCCAATGGTGTGCTGATTCAGATTGCACCATGACAGGACAGGACAGGCCTCTACAAGAAGAGAATATAAGTGGCAGTCCTGCCAGCCTAGGCCACTCAGTATTCGGACAGTATTAGCACAACCTAGCAGAGAGTACTACTATTAGCACGGCCTATCAGAGAGTACTACGATAGCAGTGATGTGTGATCCATATTAGTTGGTTGCACAAACAATGTATATAACAAAGGACACTTATTTGCATGTCACCTGTCGCTTGTGACCACTTGTAAATACAAGTGAAGTATTGTCATTCTTCCTATTTGTAATAAAAACTATTAATGTGATTTTGCTTGAATTGTTGTATAGCATTCCGAAAATGCAGCATTCTTTAGGCATCCTATACGAGATGAATGGACAGAACCCCACAGAAACAGGAACAAGTAATAAACACAGTGGAACAGCAGCAGTGGAGTTCACTCAAAATTAATCAAAATTATCAGATTTGATCCAAAAGGTGCAATTGGTCCTGCCGCATTTTTTACACGCTTAAAAAGAGATTGGCCTACTAGTCACAGTGAAGAGTAAAATACCATCATTGTGACAAAAAGAATGACAGTAAACAGCTGTGAACATTCTGAGGCAACATTCTTGGGAAACGAGAGTTCAGAAGAAAAACAAAATGAAATAAAAGGGATGCTAGTAGGCAGACAAAAATACTGCAGAAAGAAACTAAGTAGAGGAAATTCTTGGTGACGAAAGATGGATTAAACAAAGATAAGACGAAAAATCAGAACAAGACTGAAGATTTGCAACTATCTCAAACAAATGAAATGTATGACGAAGGAGAAGAGTAGACTGTTTCTGGCGCTCTAATGCAACGGAAAAATAAATTCTGTATTTTTTATATAAAACAAAAGATTTTTCAAAATTTAAAACTGCGCCAAAAAAATTCTGTATATTTAATTAACTAAACTGATTTATAATGTTAACTAAATACCTATTTTCTAGAATAACACAACTAAATACACTAAACAACTGATTTCTAACTGCATTATTTTATTTACAGCAAGATTGTAGCACAATAATATGCATTACTTGATAAACGTAAGCTATTTTTTTAAAGACATCACATTTAGGAGAAAAGTAAATTAATTAAAACGTATTAGTAAATAAATAAAATTTATTTTTAAAATATCGCATTGTGAAGGTAAGTAACGAAATAAAAATATATTAGTTTATGAAAGTAAATAATTAAAAAAAATCACAGTGTGAACTCTGTATCATGAAATTCACTACTTCTATTATTAAGTTTTTTCATTCCTTTATATTTAAATTAAATATCTCCTTTTTAATTATTTCAAAATCCAAATCAACAATTAATTTAGAAAATCTATTTAGTAAAATAACTTTAAAATCATTATTGAGTTCTAAACAAAGTTGTTCTCCAAATCAGGTATTTAAATATTCACAGGACTTAATATTAAATAAAACATTTATCTCTAGCTGGTTTACTTTTCTGATTTCTTTAGAAATACCTAAATTATTTAGTTTGATTGAAGTTGTTTTCATTTATGTAGAAAAAATTTTAATAGTTTTACAAAAATAAATTTGTAGTTTATATTAAACATATTTTTAAAAAATTGTAATCTTGCACTTAGAACTAAATAATTCGTTGAAAAATATTATTTTTTATTTTTTATAAATCTAATAAAAATTATTTCCTATAAATGGAAAACCAAAACGAAATGCAAACTAAAATAAAAGAAACTTATGTACTAATTGAGGTATGTGAAGAAGATATTGACTGTCCTATTTGCTTAATAATGAAAATAAAAATCAATTTGTTATAACAAATTGCAATCATATTTTTCATAAAGAATGTATTGATAAATGGTTAAAGGAAAAAGGAAATTGTCCACTTTGTAGAAGTATTACTAAATACAAAGAACAAGGAAAAATTGAAATAACTTCATATTAATGCTACCTTTGAAGCATTATTTTTTGATGGACCAACATATTATTACGGTTATAATTCTGATTAATTATATATTTAAATTGTAAAAATTATAAAAACTAGCTTTATTACAAATCTAATAAATTTTTATGTATATAACTGAAGCAATTTCAACAAGAATCTTCTGTGAAAACTAAATTTTTAAATATAGTTATACAGAGAATTCAATTAATAATTTTAATTTACAGAAACATACAAAATATGGTAAAAGAACTATATGTAGATCATGTATAAACAAATACCATCCAAAAAAATTACAATAAAAATCGAAATCCTTGTATGTGTGGAAAAAGTGTTGCTAAATATTACTACAAAGGAAATTTATGACGAAATTCAAGTGAAGAACACACAAAAAAATTATTAACAAATGATAATGAAGAAAAATCTACATCTACAATGAATAATGAAGAAGTTGAAACTAAAGAAACATCTACATCTACAAAGAAATGTAAAAGTTGCTAAGAAATTAAAATATTAAATTGTTTTTACATAAATCCTTCACATAAAGATAAACATAATGATTAATGTAAGAAATGTACTTTAGAATATATTAAGAATTAGAAAGCTAAAGAAGAAGCATTTTGAACTTTATGACTAATTAACTAATAAATAATAATAATTCTTTTTGATTAATTATATAAATCATTAACACGAATTCTTAAAAAAATATTTGATTGTTAAACTAATTGATTGTTAAATTAATAAGTAAACCAATTTTTTTAAAAACTAATTGTTAAACTAAATAATAAACTAATTCTCTTTTTAATTATTTCTCTATTAAATACTAATCCTTGAATCCCTATTAAATAATTATCATTTACTAAAAAATATATATTTTTTTGTCTGATTATTTTTTTGTAATAAATAAAAGAGGAAAATGGAAACTAACATTGCTACACAACTAGAACAATTTGCTGTTGATATACATCATGAAATTTGTAAAATAAATAAATTAAATGGATATTAAAATTTATGTAAAGTTGATTTTATTAAATTTATTATTAAAAATAATAGAAATAATGTTAGAAATAAAACACCTGACATAAGTGAAAATAATACAGATATTATTAAGAAATAATGAATCAGAATGCAGTGTTAAGACTGATATGGTTAACACTGAGTTAATTAAAAACAATACAAAATTTGTTTAAAATATTAGTAAATCTGAAGTACGTAAAAATTGTAGACATTAATAATGGAAGTATGTAAAATTTATACAAATATTGTTAAAATTAATATACCGGTAGAGGTAAGTTAAAATCAAACAAATACTGTTAAACATAACAACAAATTTGAAGTAAGTAAGTAAGTACAATTTTTGTGAAAAGTTACCATATCATGAATGTTATGTCGTTTTTCTAACTAAAGAGCATAAACCATTAAACAGAAAATTTCCATTTTTTTTAAAAATGTAATTGTAAAACCAAAACTAAGGGATAGAAAAACAATTAAATATTACTTAGTTGTAAAGCATTTCAAAATAGAAGACAACCAATAGATTTTGAAAATAGTATAAATATTCCTAATCCTAATCATTGCTTAACTCCAGTAAAAACAAAAATTTTTCAAATTGTGACAGACTAGTAGAAAGTACATCATGGTTTAAAGTTGAATTTTAATTTATGTTGTGAATATAAACAACAAACAAATGACAAATAAAGAATTTGGACAACAAAGACGAAACTACACTATTTAACAGAAACAGATTTTACTAAAAATTAAAACAAGGTAAAAAGAGATATTATAGAAAATATATATAATTTTCAAGCACAAAGATCAGGATGGTCATTAGATAGAATTATATGTTTACAAGTAGCAATTAATAAATTTTTTCCACTAATAGGTTTATTATATATTGATTTACATAAAATAATAAAACACAAAAAAGCTTGTATTAATATAAAAAATAGTGATCAAAGATGTTTTATATACGATACAAAATCAGCTATGTTTCCTGTAGATAGACATGCTGAAAGAATGACAAAATATAAAAATATTGGTCTTAATCTTGATAAAAAAAAACTTGAAAATATTGAATTTC
The DNA here is from genome assembly GCF_023898315.1 of Schistocerca nitens. Classification (NCBI taxonomy): domain Eukaryota; kingdom Metazoa; phylum Arthropoda; class Insecta; order Orthoptera; family Acrididae; genus Schistocerca; species Schistocerca nitens. The sequence goes on from NC_064616.1 coordinate 867,399,304, forward strand.
TTGTATTGGTTGATCATATTGCAAAAATAGAAAATATAATTAATGTATCTAATTGTGTTTTAGCATTTGACAATGAAGATGAAAGTATCAAGTGTATCCATTAAAAATTACAAAATCTAAAAAGGAAAAAATTGTAAATCTACGATATTTCAAGTAAGATAACAATTCCACTATTGTTACTTAAATATTTTATCTAGACTTGTAACAAGTCAAATTAATATACGTGAAAAAATAAAATTTATTTGTGATTTATGTTTACTATATTACAATAGTGAAGAAAAATTAGATAATCATACACCAAATTGTTGTACAAAAAAACATTAAAAGTTGATACGAAAAGTGAAGGAGAATATGTTTATTTTAAAAATTACCAATACACACAAAAAGATACATTTGTTATTTATTGTGATATTGAAGGTTAACCTTTAAATATGGATAATTGTGAACCAAATCCAGTAAAACCATGTACAATGATAGATCAAAACCAAAAACCAAGTAGATTTAGTTGATTTAACATATATATATATATATATATATATATATATATATATATATATATATATATATATATATATATATATAATGATCCTGTACTTTATAAAGACCAAAATCTCATCAAAGATTTATTGGATATATAAAACAAGTAGTTGAAGAAATTGGAAAACTTTATTCTGAAATTGCTCCATTATGCAATTATTGTATTTTAAATCTAAAACAACCTGATTAAGTACCTATTAATTTACAATACTTATCTGGATATGATTCTCATCTTTTTAATATCAAACAATAAAACAAATACACGATTTTGGTAAACATTCAAAATATTAAAAAATGAGATTTGGATTTACATTTAGATTTATGGCTTTTTCACTTGATAATCCTTCAAAAATTTATAGAAAAATCAATTAAAAATATTAAAAAGTATTGTTCTCCAGAATTATTCAATTTAGTAATTAGAAATGGAGATCATCCATGTGATATATGGATTCTTAGAATAAATTTGAAGAACTACAATTACAAACAAGAAGAAACTTTTATAGTAAATTAAATGATTAAACATAACTGATGAAGAGCATAAACATGCAAAATTAGTTTGGGAAAAAGTCAATGTAAATAATCTGGGCGAATATGATGATTTGTATCTTAAAACTCATGTACTAATATATAGTGATATGTTTGAAAATTTTAGAAAATCATGTATACATACACACAATCTAGGTATTTTGCAGCTCAAGGGATGCAATATTAAAACGTAACTGATCAAAAACTTGAATTAATATATGATTATGATATACTTCAAATGGTTGAAAATTGAATAAGAGGAAGTATTTCACAATTTTGTAAAAAATATCTAAAAACAAACTATGAATATTTAATACATTTTAATATTAAAAAGATATCAAATTACATAAAGTATATAGATGCAAATAATTTATATGGTAATGTTATGAACCAATATTTACCATATGGTGGATTTCAATGGGATGAACCAAATATTTCTAATTGCACCTATTAATTGAAATTACAAACAATTGTGCAATGGGTTAGATATTTGAAGTAGTTTTAGAATAACCAAAAAAATTTCAAGATTTATAAAAGGTTTAGCATTAGCTTCTGAATCAAAAATAGTTACAAATACAAATTAATGAAAATTAATAACTACTTTATATAAAAAACGTTATCATGTAGAGTATTATAGAAATCTTAAACAATATTTATCTTAAGGAATGCATCTTAGAAAACTATATAAAATTTTAAAATTTAAACAAACCAATTGGTTAAAAAAGTGTATTGATTTAAACACACGGGTAAGAATCAAAGGAAAAAATAATTTTGAAAAGGATTTCTACATATTAATGGAAAATTCTGTAATTGGTAAGACAATGGAAAATATAAGAAATGGACAGGATATAAAATTAGTTTCAAATAGTAAAATATGTTATAAACTTCTATCTAAACCAGACATTAAATGTAGAACTATATTTAATCAAAATCTTGTTGTTACTCATATGAATAAAACTTAAATAACAATTCATCAGTATATTTATGTTGCATTACATATACTCGATTTATCTAAAGAATTAAAGTATATTTTTCACTATAGAATTAAATAACTTAAATATGAAAAAATATTGAATTATTTTATCAAGATACAGACAGTTATATTTATAATATTAAAACTGAAGATTTATATGAAGATATGAAATCAATGATTGATGATTTTTATACAATGGATTTGCCAACAGACAATATATATAATAATCCACAAATAAAAAAAAAGGTCCATGGTAAAAAGAAAGAATGACTGTAATGCAAAAGTAATTAAAGAATTTTGTGGTTTAAGAGCAATAATGTATGCTTATAAAGTTGGGGAAAACATAGAAAAAAATTCTAAAGAAATTAAGAAATGTGTTGTTAAACGTAAAATAAGTATAGAAGATTATAGAGCATTTTTTTAATAATACAGAACAATATAGAAAATTTAATTTAATTACAAATGAAAAATCATGGAATCTAAATAATTCAATGAAATAAAAAAGCACTAAGTCCTCATGATAATAAAATAAATGTATTGGAAAGTAAAGTAGATACATTAACATATGGTCATTATATGGTTTTAAGATTGTAATAAAATAAGTACTTTTTTTTCTATATAAAATTTATAAAATTATTTCTATATAAAATTAGTAAATTATTTTCTACTAAAAATTTTTCTATATAAAAGGAAACTTTTTACAATGACTTAATAAATTTCTATAAAGATCGAATAAAACGCAAAGCTAATTGGATACAAAAACAGCAAAGATTGAATAAATTAAACAATGAAATAATTAACATAAAAGATGCTAGAATTAAAATGAAAGATGAAACAATTTTATTAAATATGTTAAAATTAAAAACCAATCTTTCAATTGAAAGTTGAAATAATACAATTAAAAAATGAATTAGTTAAAGTATAAGATGGTAGAATTCAAAAATTGATCGAAATAATTAATACTTCCTTAAAAACTAATTGATTGTTAAGCTAAATAGTAAACTAATGCTCTTAAAAAACTAATTGTTTAAAAACTAATTGATTGTTAAATTAAATAGTAAGCTAGTGCTTTTTAAAAATACTATATCTTTATTCATCCAACTGTTATGTGAATTATCAAATCCTAACCATTTACAAAGAACTGATTATCTCCTATTTTACAATTTTCTCAACTACGTATACATCTGGATATTTAGTTTGTCATAGATCTTGTTCATAAAAATTTCCTTTCTTACTTTCGATTATATGTAATTGGATTAGAATAAATAGCATCTTCAGTTTCACATAATTCTGTTGACCAATTAGCTGTATAACTTTTAACAAAAAGATTTTTAAGTTTACTAATTCTAACTTTATAACCATTTTTAAATTTAGGTTCATCATTAGATACAATATTACTTATTTTTAAAAAAATTCATTTACTTCTATTGGGTTCATTTTAATTGTAGAATGGCTCTGAGCACTATGGTACTGAACATCTGTGGTCATCAGTCCCCTTTTGTAGAATGTATGGTATTATTGTTATCATCAATTAGATTTTTAGCTAATTTCACCCATTTACATTTCCTTGAACAACAAGTCTTCTGTTACATCGTTCGACAAAAGATGCTTTTAATTCTGAAAAAGTTTAATAATGTTTAATGTTATACAATTTCATTAATTCTTCAAAATCTTTATTATAGAATTCTTTAGCATTAACTGTTTGTGAATTATTTGGTTTTCTAACTATTAAAATCTTTTGAAAAGCACTATTTTTTTAGGTATTTTATCTTTGATAGGAACAGCAAAGTCATTTTTTTAAAAAAACATAAATGATTGTTAATAAATATTTATTAATTTTTTTAATTTTTTAAATTCCTTTTAAATTCCCAGAATCAATTTCTAGTAAATCGGCTTGCAATAAATCATGTGTATTAAAAGGAACAACATTTCTTCATTAAAAAATTTTCCTAATTGGTTTATATAGTTCATTATTTTTATTTTCACGAATATTTTTATTTAATTCTCCACCATCTACAAAAAATTTTTAACAAATTTATCTTGTTTAGATTTACAAATTGTACAAATACATTCTTTTGTTTACCTTTCATTTTCAGTTGTTACTCTATGTGGATATTGTGTTTCAGTAAACTTCTGACACTTTCAACAATAAATGTGATAGTCATGTCAAGTATGATTATCCAGTTACATGTATAAAAAATTTATATATATTGAAAACCTTAAATGTAGATTATTTCACCAAATACAATTATATTTACGTTTGCAGGAACAGTTTCAAAAGAAACTTTCAATTTTTAGTAATAAAATTTTATTTATATGACATGATTGTTAGATTATTATTATTTATTTGATACTACTTATAAGCTAAACTTACTGTTATATCACAATCATCAAAGTTATAGTCACTATTCATTCTTTCTTTTGTAGCTAATTGAGTTCTGTATCAGCTGTATGTCTTTTTTCTAAATCTTTATTATCTCTATAATAAATGTCATGTTGTTTACAAACTCCATCTAATGGATTTACAACTATTTCACCTTTAGCTAATCTTTCATCGAATTTTGTACCAGGACCACAATAATTATAACCTTGAAGATGCATTTCAAATGGTAATTCCTTAATTAAAGTATTTATTAATGTTTTTCCACATTTATCACTTTTGCAAAATTAATGTGGAAGATTATTAAAAAATCTAATTAAATATGGACTTCCTTTTTGATTATCAACTATAAAATCACTAAATTTATTTGTTAACATTCGTGGAATACTAACGTTTTCATTATGATAATTTGAATTTCCAGGTAATTCTTAACCATGAATTACTGCTAACATATTATACTGTCTAACATCATTTAACCATAGATAATCAATTGATATGTGTGTATATTTTTTAACTAAAACTTCGTTATTGATTGTTTTTTAGGTGAACTAAAATCTGAAGAATCTATACCTTGTATGCTTAAATTTGGAAAACAATCATTAACAATTTTTTTATTAAATATAGATATTTATTATCTTTACTTCATCATATTTTTGGATTATTTTCAGAATATAATGCTCCTGAATTAAATAATATACGTGCATAATTTGGTAACTGTGCACCATCAAACTTTACATTTAAATCATCCATAGTACATCGTTTTCCAGTTAAAAGTCACATTAATCCATCTGTAACTTCATATTTTTTTCACCAATTTTTAATGTATAAACATTCTCTTCTACACATCAATTACCAAAATATTTAAACATGCCAAAAGATTTTAAACAAAATACACTATCTTCATTATGATTTACATACTTTAATATACTTTCACAAACATTTTTTTTCATTTATATTTTTGCTTTGTTTCTTTTATATTTTTACTCTTTTTCTTCTTCATATTTATAAAATACATCTTTAATTTATGATTCACTTAAAGTATAATCATATTTTAAGGAATATCATCAGACCAATCTGATCATTCTTTATTTGGTGATAAATCTTCAAAATCTTCTATATTATGATGATATGAAATCATTTGTTTTTCATTTTCTATATTTTCTTCAATTGCTTTTAAAACATTATCACCTAAACCTTCAATACCTCATTTTAATTTTTCAATAGCATCAATAACAGGTTCATCTTCCTCTTTATATTTCTCATATTCTGTTGTTGGTTGTTTTTTCAAAAGTTTAAATTTTTCTTTTAGTTCTTCAGCTTTCTTTATATTTTGTTTAGGTTGTTTAACAATTTTTTCATCATACTTAGCAAACATTTATTAATGAAGAAAAAACATTAATTATGTTTATGTTAACATTTATGGTTACATTTATTTTTAATGTTTTTATTTAATGTTTAATGTTTTTATTTAATGTTTATGTTATTAAGAAATTTATAATGTTTTTATTTTATGTTTATGTTGTTAAAAATGTATTTTATTTCTAAACTTACCTTCATTTAGTTTTTAGTTGTATTTATTGCTAAAAACCAAATTCATCATTCCAACATTTACTACACAATGCTTCAGAATTACTAAACTTTTAATCTTTACCACCAAATTCATGATAAATATGATTTAAATTTGTCTAAAAATATTTAAAAAATTACTTCTGAGTAATATTGTGGAAAATAAAAGCAATCTATAGCTATGTGTCTTCCTCTAGTAAACTATTCTCTTACAATATCTTGATTTTCTAGAATAAAATGATCAAATAGGACAACTGAATTATCCACACATTCATCTAATGGAATAATTTCTTCATTATTTTCAATAAAACTATCAATGTTTTATTAATTTTACCTTCAATTTTTTTACATTGTTTTATAAATACTTCATACTTTAGTTGTTCCAAACTTTTTGAATAAACATACAAGTTTTAATTTTGTTCCAGTTTAACCATCCTGGAGCTCAAATATAATTATCAATCAGTAATGTTGTTTTTCCACAACAACTTGGTTCAATTATTGCACAACTTATAGAATTTCGTAATAGTTTACCATGTTTGGTTTTTAAATTATTTTTTGAAATTCTTATCTTAGGTACCCAATCTGTTTTGTTCATTTATTAATAATTTTTTCATTTATTTATGTTCCTCATTTATTTATATTTTTCATTATAATAATAAATTTTACTTTCATTAATAATTTTTCAGTAGTAAATCGTGGATTATTTCAACTTAGTGATTAATCTTCTATACTTACAAAAAGATTAACTGTTGCAATACGTGATAATTATACTATTGCTTCATTAGTTTCTTTTTATTCAAAACATCTTATATTACAGCAAAAAATAATAAACTTAGTTGTGGTGGAGGAACAATAGAAATTTCTTTAGCTCAATATAGTTTCAAAAATTTAGAAAATATATACAGTCGATAAAACCTAATATACAAATTATAGCATATGAAATTTTAAACAGAATTGTTATAGAAAGTGATGTAAACAGATAGTTTTGGAAATTTACTTGGTATTGATAATAAAGTTGATATAGCTAATGAAAAAGCTGTATCTAAAATGGTCCTAAATTAATTCTTTTTGAATTAATAAATATAAATTTTAATCTTGCTGATGGAATGTATGTGAAGCATAATGATCATTTTCATAAAGAAACTAATATTTTTGCTACATTTAAATATAATACAGTTCTTATTTTTAATACAATTCATGAGTTAGAAGTTACTATAACTGATAGAAATGATAATTCAATTGTCTTTAAAGGTGGTACTGTAACAGTTAATTTAAAAATATCTTAATAATTTTGATCCTTAATAAATAATGCATAAAACTGAAATTTTATCTGTTTTGTTCATTTCCTGTTAATGGAAAAACAAAAAAATGATTTATATTTTCCTAACAAAGCTACGGAAATTGAAACAAATATTGGTGATGGGTGGTTACATCCAAATCATGCACAATTATACATGAATTTTAGTATTATTGGAAATGATGAACAGATTATCCAACTTATGATGAAAAATCATATAAAAATTAATTGATAATTATGTAACTAAATTGTTTGACTTTATAACATTAAAAAAGGAAATAATATATTATTTAGAATTGAACATCCTTTTAATTCATCAACACTTTTATTACATTTTACTTCATCAGTTACTGATAATTTAAGTTTAGGACATATTCTTAACACTGGAAAAATAAATAGTACAACAAATAAAGTACTTTATCCATTATCATCACTTGGCTGATTTTTTAAAGATTAAAAGAAATTACGTTTGAAGGAAACTTAACTTTAGTTTTTACATGTAGTTCATCTTCTGGAGATGGAATTTTACGTTTATTTGATAAAAATGATGCTGGTGTTGAAATAAAAGATGCACTTCCTAAAGAAGGAAAAATAGTTATAGAATCTATGGAAATTCGTGTACCAGTTGTAAAATATGAACCAAATTACGAACATGAACAACTTGAAAATATTTTACAAAATCCTTAAATTCCTTTTTCTTTTTATGAACTTCAAATATAAGGAATTGCTGGATTATCAGCAGCAATTAATTTTGAATTAGATATAACAAATTACTATAATACTATAGAATTTGATTTACCATGTTTGTTTTAGTTGGATTTCAAACAAATCGTAAAAATAATCAATTAGTTGATTCATCATTATTTGATCACGTTAAACTATAGAATATATATTTAAAAAAGAGTAAAAATTAAGTTTTTCCTCAAGAAATGTGGAATATTAATCTACCAAATAATTTTGTAAAAGCATATGATGCATTTCTAGATTTTAAAAGAATTACTTTACTTCAATCAGATATTGATATTAATTCACTTAATTTTATAACCAATTATCCGATTTATGTAATCAATATGTCACGTAGAAAAAATGTTATAAATACACAAAAAACAAATATGATAAAATTCCAAATGGTACACTTGCTTATGTAATTATGCATGGTAAAAAGAATCTTACGTATGATGCACAACATAGTTTATCTTCTGAAAATTTTTAATTATTAATATTTGATTCTATATAAATGAATGAAAAACTTAAAAAAATTATAAAAGTGTTAACTTCATACATATATACATTTCAGAAACATTTTAGGAACGATAGAAAAATAAAAACTGAAAATTTTAATATAATTTACTTTTCTTAGCTAATACATTTTAATTTACTTCTTTACTTTCATAACGTGATTTTTTTAAAATAATTTACTGTTGTTAACTAGTAAATTTTAATTAATTTACTTTTCTTCCTAAGATGAATATTTATAATAATGAATTTTTATTAACTAATATATTTTAATTAATTTACTTACATTCACAATGAGATTTTGTAAAAAAAATAATGTACTTTATTAAATTATATATTTTCATTAATTTTTTTTATTTTCACAATGTGATTTTTTTTAAATAACTTTCTTTTATTTACTAATATATGTTTCTCTGCTACAATCAAGTAGTAAATTAAATAATGTAGTTAGAAATAAGTTGTTTATTGTATTTAGTTATGTTCTTGTAGAAAATAGGTATTTAGTTAATGTTATAAAATCAGTTTAATTTAGTAAATATACTGAATTTTTGTTGAGTTTTAAATTTTGAAAAATCAGTTATTTATATATGAAATACAGAATTTATTTTAATGTTGCGTTAGTGCACCAGAACTGGCAAAATCAATCTACTGAGAAGAAATGGAATGTATTTTATGGTGTGAAAAAAATGACAGAAAGAAGATTGACATGCTATAAGCCTCGTTAAGCAGCATTGGTAGTCAAAAATTGTCAGGGATGTACCCTAACTAATATAGTGATATTTCACACACAAAACACACACACTGTAAGTAGGCTATTTAGGTTTTTATATTGGTAACACCACGTAGCGCTCTGTTTGAAAATCTCTGGCTGTGCTGTGTGCAGTCTGTGGCTAGTTTGCATTGTTGTCTGGCATTATAGTGTTGGGCAGCTGGTTGTTAACAGCGCGTAGTGTTGTGCAGTTTGAGGTGAGCCGCCAGCAGTGGTGGATGTGGGAGAGAAATGGTGGAGTTTTGAGAGCGGATGATATGGACGTGTGTCCATCAGAGACAGTACATTTGTAAGACTGGATGTCATGAACTGCTATATATATTATGACCGTTGAACACTATTAAGGTGCCAGCATCTCGTGGTCGTGCGGTAGCGTTCTCGCTTCCCACGCCCGGGTTCCCGGGTTCGATTCCCAGCAGTGTCAGGGATTTTCTCTGCCTTGTGATGGCTGGGTGTTGTGTGCTGTCCTTAGGTTAGTTAGGTTTAAGTAGTTCTAAGTTCTAGGGGACTCATGACCAAAGATGTTAAGTCCCATAGCGCTCAGAGCCATTTGAACCATTTGAACTATTAAGGTAAATACATTGTTTGTTCTCTATCAAAATCTTTCATTTACTAACTTTGCCTATCAGTAGTTAGTGCCGTCAGTAGTTTGAATCTTTTGTTTAGCTGGCAGTAGTGGCGCTCGCTGTACTGCAGTAGTTAAAGTAACGAAAGTTTTTGTGTGGTAAGTGATTTGTGAAAGGCATAGGTTAATGTTAGTCAGGGCCATTCTTTTGTAGGGATTATTGAAAGTCAGATTACATTGTGCTAAAAATACTGTGTAACAGTTGTGTTGATCAGAATAGGTAAAGAGCGAAATGTCTGAGTACATTCAGTTCTGCTCAGCTGTTTGAAAATCAGATAATGTAAGAGGTTTATCAGCACAGTAATTCATTATTTTTCTTAGGGGACATTTCATAAAACTTTTTTAACTAACATTGTTAATGCAAAAGGTCTTGTGCGTAAAGAAGATAGGGTGAATAGGGATCCCCAAGACGTATTTGGGGTTTATGTTGAAGTGTAAGATGAGTAGTAAAACTAACAGTGGGCACTTACGCCACCCATTCAAAGGCTGTCCAGTCAGCCGAGCCCCCCCCCCTCCCCACCTAGCTAGCCTGCACTACCACATTCACCCTTGTGGTGTACGATATTATAGCTGTCAGTCAATGCTCCAGGTGTGTCAGCTCCACCTTCACACCAGTACTTGCTATCTCTGACCTCTACTGCTACCCCACACACACTGTCCTTTTCTCTCCTGTTTTTGTGTGGTGGAAACTGCGACATAAATGGGCGCAGGTGGGGTCCACAATGTGCACACACGAAATCAGATGCGTCGGCGACTCACTCAGTGGGGGAGGTATGGTTGGTCAACTTGTCAGCCTGTGAATGGATGGCTTCGGCAAAACTTGTATTTTCTTCACATATTCATCACATCAAGAGCTAAGAACAATATAGAGAGCAAGGACGATAAAAAGCCATTCACAAGTTGACCGGTCCATCAACCCCTCCCCCCATTTGAGTGGGTCCTTGGCCCATGTGATGGTGTGTGGGCAAACTGCGATTGTGTGGCGGGCCCCAGTCACAGGGCAGCTTTCACCAAGCCAAAACAGAAGGGAATAGGCCAGAGTTTGGAGTGGCGGGTAGCAGTCAGGACTAGCACTGTAGTAGTGCACCGGTGGAGCCGGTACACCCATACCATGAACCCAACCACTAGAAAATCTCCCACACAAAGGTGAGTGCATCAGGACACATGTGCTTGGCAGGGGAGTATGTCAACTGGTTGGCTTGTGAATGGGTGGCTTAACAGTCTGTGCAGGTGCAGGGTGGGACTGCCTCTCCACCAAAAAGAGAGCTGAACATAGTCAGAATATCAACACTACACAGACAGAGGGAATGGGTCTGCTCATCGATACAACAGCCACATGCAATGTCACTGGAACATGACTTTGTGTATGCATGTGGGTGCACTGCCAAATACACAGTCAGTGCCAGGCGAGAATGCAAGCCAGCAACTGATTTTTGTCAACAACACCAAGTGCGTTGTAGCACAGCCACGAGCCGCGTGACCATCCTTGCCAAACAGATCGTGAGATATATACCGTCATACCTAAAAACTAGAGTGCTTCTCTGTGTGAGTGGTAGTGCAACGTAAAGTGCATTCTGATTGATATTTTCTTAATTTCACCTCTATTTTTTTTCAGCAGACAATTAAAAAATAACAGTGTCGATGTAGAGCATGTGAAAGTGAAACCGAATGATGACTCAGACTTAATATGATACAGCTGCAAAGAATAGTAGTTTTATACTTTCAATACATTTAGTCGAATATTTGTGCAATTGAATTATTATTAGACTAATGTTTCATATCAGGTTGTCTTGCTTAGTAGTTAGTCTTGTTCTTTTTTGTTCATTTTGCTATTTAGGGAGCAAAATAGCTGATGATGGTCAAAGTAGAGAGGATATAAAATGTAGACTGGCAATGGCAAGGAAAGCGTTTCTGAAGAAGAGAAATTTGTTAACATCGAGTATAGATTTAAGTGTCTGGAAGTCGTTTCTGAAAGTATTTGTATGGAGTGTAGCCATGTATGGAAGTGAAACGTGGACAATAAATAGTTTAGACAAGAAGAGAATAGAAGCTTTCGAAATGTGGTGCTACAGAAGAATGCTGAAGATTGGATGGGTAGATCACATAACTAATGAGGAGATATTGAACAGAATTGTAGAGAAGAGAAATCTGGGGCACAACTTGGCTAGAAGAAGGTATCGGATGGTAGGGCATATTCTGAGGCATCAAGGGATCACCAATTTAGTATTCGAGGGTAGCGTGGAGGGCAAAAATCGTAGAGGGAGACCAAGAGGTGAATACATTAACCAGATTCAGAAGGATGTAGGTTGTAGTAGGTACTGGGAGATGAAAATGTTTGCACAGGAGAGAGTAGCATGGAGAGCTGCATCAAACTAGTCTCTGGACTGAAGACCACAACAACAAACAAGCTACTACTATGTTCAAATCAAGGGCACTGAATTTTGTATGTAGGATGGAGTTATTTGATGTATGCATATATGTGGAACGTTTGTTAATGTAGTACATGAGAAATGAATTCCCTATAATATTACAGTAATAGTACATGAATATGGGATAAATCAGAAATATTGTGTTAGTTTGTGGGCTTTCAATTTTCATAACCTGAAGGGTTTTTCTTTGTTTTGCAAATTCCTTTGCTAAATTTGAAAAAAATATTTAGTGGGGTCATGTTAGATATCTTTGTCTTTTTGGGGTCTTTTTGAGACCGATATGGCTAATGGAATTGCGTTTGGTGTGTATTTGTCGGAAGCATCAAAGTAGGCTGAGTGCCAACTACATAAGAAAATGAGCAAATAAGTAAAAAGTCATGATTATGTAGAAATTAATTCGTTTTAGTTGGCGAATAGTTCTCAGAGATAAATTTTGCAGCATTTTCTGCTACACCGTAGTATTATAATTTTCTTAAAATAAAATTGGGAATTACCCAGTCAGCCCCCTTAGAGAGATCACAAAATCCACCAATAACTTGTAATTTATTGTTTAAATGAATTCTCGGTGCGTGTCTAAACTGCCTTCTCAATATTGGAATTCTTCAGAAATACAAGCTGTGACTTGGACAATAAATTACTTTCAGTGGGATGGTTAAGAAGTCGATTGTATATTACGTTTTCTAAAATTTTCGAGAATAGTGCTAAATGTGAAAATGGACCGAAATTTGATGATACGTTTGTGGTAAGTTCTTATGGAACCATCCTGCTGAGGTCATCGGTCCCTAGGCTTACATACTACTTAATCTAACTTAAACTAATTCAAACTAAGGGCAACACACACACCCATACCCGAGGGAGGACTCTAACCTCCAATGTGGGAAGCCGCGCGACCCATGACAAAGCGCCCTAGACCGTGCGGCTACCCTATGCGGCAAATTTGATGACGTTTCTTTGGCAAATTTGATGATATTTCTTTATCTCGTTTAATATACAAAGGCTTAACTTCAGTATTTTAATCATTTGGGAAATATTCCATTGATAAATGTCAATTGCATGAATAGGTTAATATGTTACTAACCTCAGAAGAACAGTCTTTAATTAATTAACCGTCAGCTAGCACTCTGTACATTGAATCAAGCACCTAACTCAATTTATCTTTGATTCAAGCGATCACTGCTACGTCATCAGAGAACTACTTCATGCCTACTTTTGCAATTAACAAACAGCTTTCACATCGAGATAGTCATATTTCTCTCATTACCTCCTCAATACAGTAATTAAATGTCGCTATTGGCAATGAACAACTCTGAGTTATATATTTTCTAATATTGGCTTCTTGAACAGCTTCATCGAAGAAGGTGGCGCTATGGCAAGACACTAGCATTCAGGAGGACAGCAGTTCAACTCCCTGCCTAGTCACCCAGAATTAGGTTTTTGTGACTTCTCCAAAGCTCTCAAGACGATTACTGGGATGACTTTTTAAATGGGCACGGCCTATTTCAGTCCCGTCCATCCCAATAGGAGCCAAGTCCTCTGTCTCTAATAAAATTGTTGCGACGAGACAATATATCCAAAATTACCGTCCTTTCTCCTATACTGCTTGGTCAGTGCTGACTATTCCATACTGCTTCCCGTAAAGGGACTTGAATACACTTCTATTCCTGCAGCTGATACCACACCGCCTAAGAAAAGATAACATTGAACTCCATTTCATTTTATCAGACATCTAGTTTTCTCTTAACTACCATAAGGGCAAATGGCAAAAACTCCATTTTTGCAAGTGAATCCATGAACATTAAAAATTTAACAGCAACCAGTATGGATCGTATTATTTGTGTAGCTGTTAGTACTCCATAACAGTATTACTTCAATACCATAGTTAGTTTAAATACAGCTCATCCTTACTCAGAATCCACTCCACACTCATTCACTAATTACAAATAATTTTCTTCTTCGCAGGTTAAAAACATGTTATGTATCTCTGTTAAAGTAGATTCGCATACGCAGCCAAGATTGTTAATGCATCGCAGTGGAGTGCTGCGCAACTCAGAGATAGTTGGTTTGGATCCTGGTCGTAAATGAAACTGTTATAAACAGTAGTTTCTGGCAGGAGGGGAAGTATTGTGGGATCTAAATTTCTAAAAAATATTTCAACCATCCTCAGGACTTGCGTAGTTTGTTTTTCATCGAAAATCTCTTTTTCAATACTCTTTTGACAACAGAAAAACGATACGTACAGTCACCTATCTATTGAAGGTAAAACACTAGCTGATCAAAATATCCACACACCCCTAACTAATGCGAAATTGACCACTAGATGTCTCGAGAAGCAGAGCAGCCAGTATAAAAGGAGGTGGGGTATAGTGTGTTATCAGAAGAAAAGCAATAACGACAGAATTGGTTGGTCAGAAGAGCTCAGACTTCGAAAGTGGGCTATCATTTATGCCACGTAACTAATCCTTCAGGAATATTTCAATCCTTATAAACTCCAGGCCCCACTACCTTCTGTGGTTTCGTATCCTGATGAATAGTGGACGCCATTCCTTCACAGCTAATCAGACACCGCAGTATTCAAGCCGCCATAAAGGCGAATGGTGGACACTCCCCACAGTTATTTCAACTAATATGTGCCCAGGTACTTTTGATCAGGTAGTGTACCCGCATTCTCAGTGCACTACAGTAGAGTGTGCTGTGTCACCAATCATGAACAGGACAAAATGGCATTTGGACACAGTTTAATTTGTCAACATGTCTCGAAGGCCATTTTATTCATAGAATATGGACACATTGTCACTTCCCAGGAGGTCAGATAATTAGCAAGGGAAGTGCCCACCAAACTGACGTTCACCACATTCATTCAGCCACTATCGTCAGATATAAAACATTGAATATCTGCTCTATAGTGACTGCCTGGTGTCAAAGGCACTATTTAATGGCCACTACCTCCAAATTATGCCTGGTAGTTACCCCTGGGAGGATGCAACAGAAAGGCGTGTTGCCCTTTTGGAGGCAGCTAGGATGGCTATACACGACTATCCACATACAATCAATTTGGCATCCATCACAAACAACACTACATACCCATAGGCAGCTTGACGCACAGAGAAGTTAGGCAAGGGAATACCTGGAATTGAAACTGGATCAATGGTGCCAGGTCCTCTTCACCAAAGAGTGCATAATTCTCCCGACACCTGACGATCGTCGTAAAAGTGGGTAGAGATACCAGCGCACATCTCAGGTATGTAACCCCATGGGTTCAACAGGGAGGTGGGTCAGTTATTTTTTGGGGTGGTATCATGAAAAAATGTCAGACGCATCTCATCTCATCTGTGAAACTTCCTGGCAGATTAAAACTGTGTGCCGGACTCGAACTGTGGACCTTTGCCTTTCGCGGGCAAGTGTTCTACCGACTGAGCTACCCAAGCACGACTCACGACCCGTCCTCACAGTTTCAGTTCTGCCAGTAACTCGTCTCCTACCTTCAAAACTTCACAGAAGCACTTCTACGAACTTTGCAGAACTCTCACTCCTGGAAGAAAGGATACTGCGGAGACAGTGTTTAGCCACAGCCTGGGGGATGTTTACAGAATGAAATTGTCACTCTGCAGCGGAGTGTGCTGTGATATGAAATTTCTTGGTAGATTAAACCACGCGCCGGACCGAGACTCGAAATCGGGACCTTTGCCTTTCGAGGGCAAGTGCTCTACCGACTGAACTGCCCAAGCACGACTCACGACCCGTCCTCACAGCTTCAGTTCTGCCAGTACCTCGTCATGAGACGATATACTGGGGGAACTGAAGCTGTGAGGACGGGTCGTGAGCCGTGCTTGGGTAGTTCAGTCGGTAGAGCACTTTCCCGCGAAAGGCAGAGGTCCCTATTTCGAGTCTCGGTCTGGCACACAGTTTTAATCTGACAGCAAGAACAAAAAGGCCTGTTTTGAAGATGGCGTCGTAGCATAGATATGGAAACATACAGCCGAACAGTCCTTGCAAAGTATCGATCAGATCATACTGGATATACGGACAACAAAGACCCTGCCAAAAGTATGGACGCCTGCTGTAATTCATCCACTGCACAAGACACGAAATAAGTCAAGCCCCAGCATTTACAGAATTATCCCCTTATTATTGATTACCTACAAGATCTTCTCAGCAGCCCGCTAACTATGGTCACTATCCCGGTAGACCAACGGTTACATAAACACCAGGTAACGCCTGCATCAACAGATTCTGCTCAGAATAGATATAAATTGTTGAGGCAGTCCTCAACTACAATAGCCGAGGTGGGTATTTCTAGGTAATTGTCTTAGTAGATTTCCAGAAGGCATGTGTCTCTGCAGATAGCGGGAACCTTTTCTTCACATTACAGGCACATGGCACGGATGAGAAAACCATTAAATTAGTCCAGGCCACCCTGAAGAACACAACGTCCAAGGTTAACTTTAGAGGTGATCTGTCCGTGAGTTTCCCCATCAGAACAGGAGTCAGAGAAGGCCATGATCTCCTGCATTCTATTCAACTGCTTTCAAGAGAAAATCACCAGAGAATGGACGACAATGCTACCATGAGGAGTTGGAGTGAAGCTAAGGTACAAGAAAGATAACCACGACATACCATGCCTAGCTTTTGCCAGTGACCTTATCTTACTAGCGAACAATATACACGACCTGAAGGACAGTGAGGAAATCCTTCCGTTAGGGGAAGTGAACTCTACAATATGCTCAAGCATATTCAGGAGGCTACTTACAACTTACAGGGCCTTTACAGAACAGCGCTTAAGACCAGTTTCAAAATCAACATCCAGAGGTTTGAATTCATGCCCAACATCAGGAAAGCTCCCTCTACAATTCCATTAGCAGACATCATCACAAGATAAGTATCTGCAGTCAAGTACCTAGGAGAGTGGCTCTCTGCAAACCAGTACGAGAAAATGGCCATAGATACCAGATGCACCAAGTTAGAAGGGAGACGTAGCTACTCATCCGAGAGACTCTCCAAGAAACTCACGCACCGACGCTACAACTCAATAGGAAAGCTCTCTTCTGTATGCCGTGACTGCCTCGTATTGGCCAGGAAGGGCCCACTCAGGTTTACCGCCAATGGTAGCAAACATTATACGTGAGAAATTCGCTTCCGAAAAATGTACAGAAAAGCAGAGACGTACATAAGAATGACGGCTCATTCGTAGACTTTCTATTACTAACTTCTTCATATAATATTTGGTAAAAATAACTCTCCTCGTCGTCATCCAATATAGTCATTCAGTACTTAGAAAGTATGAAATTTCGGGAAATTGACAAAAAATTTTGAAAAGTGTGTGTCACTTGATGATAACTTATGGAATCGTGGGACCTTCATGTGTAATCGCACAATGTGATGTTTTCAGCTTTCCTTTAAACTAATGCAGGGCTTTGAATAGAACATGTATGGGTGACAGAGACATCGTCTCCGTATGGTAAAACGTATTAGTTTCTCCGTTTGTAGAGAATGTTGTTGCTCCGGAACTGTATACTGTAAGGGGCGTTTCAAAACAAACATGTTGGAGGCATAATTACAGAAGCCAGTACCTGTATGTTAGAAGTATTGACCCTGGCTATTGAGACACTTGTTCCACTGTGACACAAGGCGGTGAATGGCTGTCTCATAAAATTCCCGGGGCTGCGATGTTAACCAGTTCAGCACTGTATGGAGGGTGGCCAAGAACCTCCCATTTGAATTTCTGCAAGAGTGCCGCGACTTTGTTGGCCGTATGAGGCTTTGAATTGTCGTGGAGCAGAATGACACCATGGGTGACATTGCCTGGTCGTTTTGATCTGATCGCTTGGCGAAGGGTGGTCATGATTTGTGAGTAACGCTGGGCATTCGCTGTTGTCCTGTGCTGCAGGAAGTGTCAGAAGGGGGCCGTCTTTGTCAAAGAAGAGGGCAAACGATTTACCTAACACTACGACGTCCAGGTGTACGTGCGGAACTGGTTAACATCGCAGCACCGGGAATTTTATGAGACAGCTATTCACCGCCTTGTGTCACAGTGGGACAAGTGTCTCAATAGGCAGGGTCAATACTTCTAACATACAAGTACTGGTTTCTCTAATTATGCCTCCTGCTCGTTTCTTTTTGAACGTCCCTTGGAAATTAATCAATAGCTGCTCTAGTTGCTAATATGTTCTGTATTGTAGTCCACGAGTGGATTCTGTTTTTATACTTAAGCCATTCTCTAGTGGTGAAAACTTCACCCCTGCGTAATATCCATTAGAGATTGGCTTATATACAAAAACCGAAACTGGCCGTGGACTGTAATAAAGAACATACTAGCAACTGGAGCGGTTATTTATTAAGTGATAAATACTGCCGTCACATGGTCCAAATATGTCTATGAGAAATTTACGCACATGTTGCATTTGAAGAATACGATGTGGAATGATCGCACGTTCGCGTCGTACAGATGATCAACGCTGAACGATTTGGACTAAGGCAAGCTTGAAAAACGCACGTTTTTGCTCTCTCGAGAGCACTAACTGCCAAAGCAGCTGCATATAGCAGGTTTCACAAAGAATAACGGCAGGATAATGGCAGCAATCATGTAATTAGTTTGTAACTCATTAACAGCATCAGCTCTCTGTGTGGTCTGCATTTTAACTGCAGCCACTGCAGCTATCGTTCGCTAATTTGGCAGTAAGCAACGTCTTAATGGCGCCAACCTGGAACCACTGCATACTACGGGTGTCAATGGCCCCGTAAATTGGCGGTGCACACAGGACTGGGCATAGTATAGGCTGCTCAGCTTGGACGGTTGCTGTTAAATAGTATCGTCCTTGGCTCCTGGGTGTGCTCAAAACAACCCTGTTGACATATCTCTTTTCTGTGATGGTGATGATACTAGCAATGGGAGAAAGTGCACACTGGCCCAATCTGAATTCTGCCAGATCGCCGTGAAGGTCAAATCACCCCTCCTCCACCCCTCTGCCACACTACTCTAGGCCAACTGGAAGATGTAAAAAAGGTATGACATTAAAAATGGGTGCTCTTATTGATCTTGAAAGCTCACCCAGCCTGTAAATTTGCCAAAATGATCCTCTGTTAGTATATGTCACGTTCAGCCATGCTAACTCTGCACATGTCATACCCCTCTATGGTTTGTGACCCAAATGGCTGCCTTTACCCCACCACCAATTCAAAATTGTTGTGGCACTGCAGTCGCTTACCTCCACCACTTATCCAAGAATACTGGCAAAAGGATTCATCACTCCTGTTGTGTTCACTACAGTGAAAAGATAATCATCATGAAGTGGAAGCAGTAGAGATCTGCCACCACCAGACACGATAAAAGTAGAAAAGTGACACACAAAATGGAATGTAGGTATTAACAAATTCCTCATTGTTCATTATTATTTTTCATTATACATGTATCTTTTCGCAAATACTTACATTTTTTCCATGGTATTGGAACAGAAATCAACATTGCCTGTTAGATCAGGAGAGACAATTTTTCGAGTTTCTATTATACTATGTGATGAAAAGTATGCGGACACCCCCAAAAACATACGTTTTTCATATTAGGTGCGTTGTGCTGACACCTGCTGCCAGGTACTCCATATCAGCGACCTCAGTAGTCATTAGACATCGTGAGAGAGCAGAATTGCTCCGTGGAACTCACGGACTTCGAACATGGTCAGGTGATTAGGTGTCATTTGTGTCATAAGTCTGTACGCGAGATTTCCACGCTCCTAAACATCCCTAGGTCCACTGATTCCGATGTGATAGTGAACTGGAAACGTGAAGGGACACGTACAGCACAAGAGCGTACATGCTGACCTCGTCTGTTGACTGACAGAGAGCGCCGACAGTTGAAGATGGTCATAATGTGTAATGCCCAACAACGACTCGCTCGGTGTAAGGAGCGTAAACATTGGACGATTGAACAGTGGAAAAGCGTTGTGTGGAGTGACGAATCACGGTACACAACGTGGCGATCCGATGGCATGGTGTGGGTATGGCGAATGCCCGGTGAACGTCATCTGCCAGCGTGTGTAGTGCCAACAGTAAAGTCCGGAGTCGGTGGTGTTATGGTGTGGTCGTGTTTTTCATGGACGGGGCTTTCACCCCTTGTTGTTTCGCGTGGCACTATCACAGCACAGGCCTACATTGATGTTTTAAGCAACTCCTTGCTTCCCACTGTTGAAGAGCAATTGGGGGATGGCGATTGCATCTTTCAACAGGATAGAGCACCTATTCATAATGCACGGTTGTGGCGGAGTGGTTACACGACAATAACATGTCTCTAATGAACTGGCCTGCACAGAGTCCTGACCTAAATCCTACAGAACCCGTTTGGGGTGTTTTGGAACGCCGACTTCGTGCCAGGTCTCACCGACCGACATCGATACCTCTCCTCAGTGCAGCACTCCGTGAAGAATGGGCTGCTATTCCCCAAGAAACCTTACAGCACTTGTTTGAACATATGCCTGCGAGAGTGGAAGCTGTTATCAAGGCTAAGGGTGGGCCAACACCATACTGAATTCCAGCATTACCGATGGAGGGCGCCACGAATTTGTAAGTCATTTTCATCCAGGTGTCCAGATACTTTTGATCGAATAGTGTACATGGCGATAGCTTAATAGGGCCATACATGCTACACAACGGTTGACTGGGATGCATTATCTGGACATTATCATTAATGTATTGTCTACATTGCTGGAGGCTGTGGCATTGCAGCAACGAAGAAAAATGTGGTAAGTCATTTTCAGCCAGGTGTCCGGATACTTTTGATCACATAGTGTACTTGCACTGCCACCGCTCAGCGAGCAGAAATTAACCCTTGATATTTCTGACGAGGACACACGGCTGTTCTAGTTTCCAATGTCTGCATCACCACCACAACTTGTTGGACCGCAGATTCATGGTTCCAATGTACTACTATTCGTCACGACTTATAATTTGACTGCCAGTGGATCGGAACGTGTAAATAATGATACAGAGCCAGATACTGACTGCCATGTAGTAATATACATCGTTTCTCTGGTGGAGTGGCAAGAGCTACATGGTAAGACGAATGCTCAGATGGCGACCCATCTCTCCTTCTCCAGACATTCTCCCTCATCGAGACCTATGGAGCTGCAACACTCAAGATAGCACCTGGGGACTCTTGCATGTATTTACACCATCGAGCTTTCTGAACATATTACTCTTCCTATAGCTTTGTTTGCAATACAGGGTGAATTTGAAGACCGTAAGAAACAATTATTTGGGAAATACTGCAGTGGGTTTGATGTAAAAAAAAGAATGATCGATTTTTTAACTATTGTGATTAACAGTGTATGAAAAATATGTGTTATAAAACTTCTAAAAATTGTTTTATTTGTCCATCCATCTTGTAATTTAGAACAGTTTAGAAAGTTGTGCAAAGCTTGCAGCTTAGTGAGTAAGGTAACTGGACATGATTATACAAAACATAGAGTAGTCTCATAACTATCCTCACCCAATTACTATAATTTGTAATCCAGGAGGAAAAGCGGCAGGAAATTCAGAACATTTATCATAGTTTAACTATTAAAAAAATAGTTGTAGCATTGTCATCAAAGTGCACTTAATTCCAGCGTCAATCGACGGCTGGAATTTGAGGCGAAACAAGCGCTGTGTCATTGTACAAGGTACGAGGCGAGTGAGTGTGCCAAGACTTACCCCATTTCATTATTACCAGCGCCATATCATTTAAACGCGCTTAATTTAAGGGTGAAATTAAAAATTAAAATAACGTTTTAAAACTTTGTCATTGTATGCTTGAGTATATTAATGTTAACATTCTAATGTCTTAGAATGATAAAATCAACATGTTAGGCAAAATATACGATCTTCAGAAAGAATTAAGTGCCGCTGAATAATAAAATTAGAAAGCTAAGAACTGGTCATAATAAGCAAATTATGTAATTAAAAGTTACAAGTCTGAACTACATCAGAGCAATATTTTGGTTAAAATCGGCGTTTTAATGAAAAATTTAAGCCGCTAAATAGTAGACACAGAAAGATGAAAATTTGATGTAGCCTCAGTTTCATGTAAAAACATTAAATACGTGGATCAAACAGCTATCTCTATTAGTTTTCAAATTATTTACTAAAAACCAAATTTGGAACGAGAACGTCTTTGTTGGTTGTAGATTAAGTGACATTTGTATTTGTAACAGAAAGTTCTCATTGCAGCACTCTATTATATTCATGAAATAACATAAGCTGTACCAAGTTTCGAGACTCCATTGTAAATAACAGTGGTTACAAGTAATCTTAAAGAGGCAGTTCAGAGGTCATGTTCTACTGTCAGTTCCTTTCTAAAAATTCTAGCTGACAAAGTTAAAATGCGGTCCAACTAAAACTTTTTCAGTAGCTAAAGCAAACTTAACTCTTCTTTCTTTCTTTCTTTCTTTCTTCATTTGAGTCACCTAAGGACCACGCACCAATTTCAATGCTTCCTTCTTTGTTGTTCTTTCTCTTTCCTCCAGTATTCTTTCATCTTTTCATTATGTATCCTTTTTCTCACCTCGGACCATTTTGATCCTGTCTTCTTCTTCCTCTTGCCTTGGATTCATTCCATTTTTAACACTTTCCTCTCGAAACTCTCTCTTTCTGTTGCATCTTTTTCACTTATGTTGTTACTTTCCAAATATTTCCGAACTTCTTGAATCCAGGCTATTGCTGACTTCTTGTCCCAAAGATATTTAAAAATCTGTTTGGTTAATCTGCTGCTGTTCATTCTGTATAAGTGTTCAAAAAATAGCAGTCGCCTCTTTCGTAGTGTTTCATTTATGTTTTCCATGTTACGATAAACTTCTTCACTGCTTCTTAATTTCCATACCTCTGTATATTTTGGTGGTCCAAGAATTTTTCGAATGATTTTTCTTTCTAGGACTTCAAGTTTTTGTAATTTGTAGTTCAGTACTAAACATTCCCTTGCATAAAGACATTCTGGTTTTACTACTGTGTTGTAGTGCTGTATCTTCAAATTTTTAGAGAGACACCTTTTGTTGTAAACATTCCTAGTTATTCCATTAGCTCTCTCCATTTTATGTATTCTTTCTTCTATAGCGAATTTTTCTAAGCCATTTTCTTGGATAATTTCTACCAAACATTTAAATTTATTTACCCTCTTTATCTGGCCAATATCTGTTGCTATGGATTCCGGAGCATTTTTTTATATTTGTCATAAATTTTGTTTTTTTTTCTACAGATATTCTTAAACCTGCTTTGTTGGCTATTTCTTCTAAGAGACTGATCTGTATTCCAGCATTTGTTAGGTTTTCAGAAAGATTGGCAAAATCATCTGCAAATGCTAAACAGTGAATTTCAATACCTTTGTTTTTAGTTCCCAGTCTGATTGGTGATAGCTTCTCTTCTTTTAGTTTTTGTTTCCATTCTCTTGCCATTTTCTCTAGTACGCAGTTAAACAGGAGTGGAGGCAGGCCATCACCTTGCCTAACACCTGTTTTTATGTTGAATGCCTTGACTGACTTAACTCAATTTAGATGAATATTAAAGATTGTAAATTGTTAAAACGACAGAGTTGTTGATTAATACATGTCCGGGAAAAGGACCATTTAGATACTGCAAGCTGTGTCTAGAGCGACTGATAGCAGATGTTCTGTTTGGCGGTCCGCTGCGCCCCTGTATAAATACAGACAGAGACGCAGTGGTAGGACACACTTCGCACCGAGACACCACACTGCCCGCGTCCGCGCCTGTCAAACGCCAGCGTGCATTGTCATTGTGCCTCGGGTAACGTCATAGCTTGGCACACTTGAATGCGTTTTCGGTAAAATTAGGAAGTGAACTCGCGAAGACTGTACACCGTCCTGGCTCGCTTAAATGTCATAGAAGTAACTGTTTGCTGCCGACCGTAATGTTGACAAAACCGCGTGGAAGTGGCGAGATTATTTTCCACTTTTAAGGCAAGCAATTAACTTGTAGTGATTAGGAGTCAGGATGACAGACCATTTTACTTGTAACTTCCCATGGAGGTCGCCTCTGAACTGTTACTTTTATTTGTAGTCATAGTTCCTGATCCCGTTTAGTAAACAGCAGTGCGCACAAAGAGTACTGTGGACTTGCAGACTGAAAATTATGGTCAGTATATTCTCCATCGCTCTCTGGGTGACCTTAAAAATAGTTTTCAGGCTCTTGTAGACGGCAAAGGTTGGTCGAACGCACGTACAGACAATTTAAGAGTCTTTTCAAAACGACATAACGAAGTAACGACCCTTGGATTATTACCTGCGCCCCACATATGGTTCATCAGCCAGTAAACTGAACTGTGAAAGTGATCGGTACAAAGCAGGGAACTCGATAGGCACTAACAGGATACCGAAGTGAAATACTTCTAAACCATTGGGAGGACAGTGTTGAGATTCGCTCGCGAGTGTGGTGACTAAATTGTGAATGTTAGCCACAGTAACCTTGAACGTGACGGAAAGAGGTAAGAGGACGACACTAAACCTGGGCTACTGTTGGCGCTGAGGCTAGAAGCAGACGGTGCATCATCGCGGAGCTGCATGGACCTGCAAGTTACCAGCAAGCTACTCCGCGCTCTCACCGGTGTCCAAGCCTCCCTGGAGCTACTGCAGAAGTCAGACGTTGAAATTAACTAGAATGGTTCTGTCAAACTAATAAATACATCTGAAGGTGTTTTGTCAACAGTGTTACTGCGAAATTTGAACCCATTTCTGATGATGATGTAATTGAAGCTGAAGTCAAAAAAAAAAAAAAAAAATAATAGAGTTATCAGATAACGTAACTGAGATAAATATTTCTGAAATTCAGCCAAACCAGGGAATGCTATAAACTCCTTCAAAACCGGTTGAAATGCCAAGTGGCGACGCAGAGAAACCAAACTGGATGCAGTTACTATTTTCATAACTTGACTCTTATCATAAAGAACTGAACAACAAAATGAAATCCAGTAGTAAACAGTTAAGCAGTAATTAAAAATTAAAGGTTGAAATGAACTCAAAACTGAATAGCTTAAACTATAAAATTGATTCTAACCACAATGATCTGCTAGTCAAATTAGGGCAATAGCTTACTAAACTGCATAGTATTTTCAAAACCGATATTGGTGAAGTTCTTAAAGATTTCAAACAAACAGATGATCTTATGAAACGGAGGCCGTCAGAAAGAATAGGTAATGAATCCAAACTTTGCTCTAATCGGTTTGAGGAAGTAACAAATAAAGTAAACGCTTGACAGAAGGATATGAAGAAAGTTAAATCTGATGTGTGAAATTGTATAAAGATGTTGATAAAAAAATTCTGACAGAGAGAAAGCAGTAGAACTACAAGTACAAAAGCTAAATACTAGTATTACTAACATAGAAAATAGGGTAACCTCTAGTAGCTCTTGTAATACTACTGTACAGCATTTTGCTTCAGTTGAGGCAGATTTTATCGGATGGCGTCGGTTTTTACGTTTTGATCCAGACACAGAAATTCAGCCGTTAGACTCGTGGAATGATTTTAACGATGTTTTACCAAATGCATAGTCAAAACATGAGGCAATTTCTTTCATAAGAAGTCATTTATCAGGAAAAAATGGAAATCAACGTTTGGCGTCATTGGCCGGGAGGCCCATTACCGGGCAGGTCCGGCCGCCTCGGTGCAGGTCTTATTACATTCGACGCCACATTGGGCGACCCGCGCGCCGGATGGGGATGAAATGATGATGAAGACAACACAACATCCAGTCCCTGAGCGGAGAAAATCCCCGACCCAGCCGGGAATCTAACCTTTTTTTATTTAAACGTTTATAAACTTTTATTTACAAAGTAACAATTTTCGTTTTACAAAATCAGTTTGCATTTTACTTGTTCCGATAAGACAATCCGTTCTGTGCTTTTTTTCTGTTACTGTCCAGGTAATTATTTCTTTTGGTCTTCTATATTTTTCGAGTATCTGTCATACTGAGTTCGTTAGTAGTTTCTTACGCTGTTTATTATTTCAGTTTAGCTTTTCTGAGTCTTGATACCCTACATTTGCACATGTGGCAGAAGGAATTTGAAAGAAAGCATTGATTGCAAGATCTAATTAGTTACACAGAATAATTGAGAAATAGAAGTTATTTTAAGGTTTTTTACTTATTACTAGTTGTTTTTTTTATTTGAATTGTGGATTTTTTCTATCCATTTTAAAATCATGTTGTATTTTAGCCATTTTCTTATTAAATCTAATGTTGGGAAGCGGAAAAGGGGAAGCATTTTACGTTGGGCCTTGGAAACCAGACCGTGGTGGAACATACACTAGACATGAAATCAACTTGACAGAAATATCAACGAATGTATCAACCGTCAGCCGTTATTTGGTGAGCAAAGTGGTATCCAAAGGAAAACACTCATGAATAAATATCTTAACATAAAAGACAAACCATGATAATAAAAAAAAACATTGCCATTATAGCGAATTATTGAAACCATTTTGCCCGGGCCCGTGGGACGGCAATCCGTCACGCTGACCACTCAGCTATCGGAGCGGACATTTATCAGGAGATACTTTGCGATGGTCAGCTGACGTAATGATTAGATGCAAAACTCTTTCTGAATTTAAAACTGCCTTTCGTAATGAGTACTGTTCACACAACAAACAAAACGATGTTTGAGAGAATTTTGGAGTGGTAAAAAGTTTACTCCAGATCACGAATCAGTTAACGAGTTCTCTAGAAAGTGGCTTTCACGGTTGTCACATCTGACAGAAGAAAATGAAACCAGAAATGATGATCATGGGGCTAGGAGGTAAGCTGCCTTGGTTTTGGCAGAAAATAATCATTTCTGCACCTAGAAATAACGTGGATAGGTTTATAAAGAATCTCGAGCGAGTGGAAAGAGTAGCTGCTGTTGAGGAGCAGGTGCAGAATAATACTAGGTAATAACACACTGAGGCTCCAAAGAAACTGGTATAGGCGTGCGTATTCAAATACAGAGACTTCTAAAAAGGCAGAATACGGCGCTGCGGTCGGCATCGCCTGTATAAGACAAGTGTCTGGTGCAGTTGTTAGATCGGTTACTGCTGCTACTATGGCAGATTATCAAGATTTCAGTGACTTTGAACGTGGTGTTATAGTCGGCGCAAGAGCGATGGGACGCAGCATTACCGAGGTAGCAATGAAGTGGGGATTTTCCCGTACGACCATTTCACGGAACCAACGATGACTGAAGAGACACGTCCAACGTGGCAGAAGTGAAACCCTTCCACAAATGGCTGCAGATTTCAATGTTGGGCACTCGTGTAGCCTTGATGACTATGACACATAGCTTTACGCCTTGCCTGGGCCCGTCAACACCGACATTGGACTGTTGATGACTGGAAACATGTTGCCTGATCCGACGAGTCTCGTTTGAAATTGTATCGAGCGGATGGACGTGTACGGGTACGGGGACAACCTCATAAATCCATGGACCTGCATGTCATCAGGGGACTGTTCAAGCTAGTAGAGGCTCTGTAATGGTATGGGGCAGGTGCAGTTGGAGTGATATGGGACCCCTGATACGTCTGGATTCGACTCTGACAGGTGACACGTACGTAAGCATCCTGTCTGATCACCTGCATTCATTCGTCATTGTGCATTCCGACGGACTTCAGCAATTCCAGCCGGACAATGTGACACCACACACGTCCAGAATTTTACAGAGTGGATTGAAAATATCTAGGATGCCCTGCGATGTTTTGTTCGGAAGAGATCTCCAGAAGGCATATTCCAGGACGGAGAGATGTTCAAGCGCCTATATCTCTTGGGAGAATTGTTGGGTGCGCTTGAATGGAATATTTGTTAATCAATACACATTAAGCTTTCTACCGTTTATGCTGTTGGTTCGATACAATTTATCGCATTAGTTTTCCTATTACTGGCTCCAACCCTTTGACGATTGATGGACGTATGTTGGAGCTTGTCTCCTGATTCCTAGTAAGTCGAGGAGAGTTCGTCATATCTATTAAGCATGGCAGGAATGCCTACCTATTTGGTAACAGTGTAGTTCATAGGCGACAAAATCAGAGCTACTTGAGTCTGACCCATCTCAGGAGAGCCCATTCATTGCCATCTACAGTATACAATTTGAGTGCAGGTGTTCTGCTACAAACCACAGGATATCTTTGTTACCCTTGAATATCTTAATCGGTACATACAATTTGAGTGTATTAAAGAAAAGAGTGTGAAAAAAAACTGCACCTGAATTTCCAGAATGAGGGATCCGAAGTATTCAGGGTTGTGTGTCTAGCACTGTATCTGTTTCCTCTGAAGTTCATCAGCCACACGTCGTAGCCGTCATCTGCAAGTAGGTACCCTGCAACAGCAATCAGTTTACTGGATAAGATCTCGAGGAAACTTAAGATTTCTACACTTTGAGAATGATTTTAATGGTTGTGGGATAGTTAAAGCAATACTTAATAACAAACATTGTTCCCTTACACTTTTATAACAACTGGCATTGTCAAATATTTTATTGAATTATAGCTACACTGGGGAAGGATCAGAAATACTTCAATGGCAGAATGATGACAGTGAGTGGCCTAATGTGTCTTTAGAAATTTGTTTATGTTTTCCGAAACACAGTGCCCGTGGAGATGTGATGCTGTCGGCATTTGAACAAATACATTCCGAAAAAACAATATACTCTTGTGGAACCTCAACAAAATGTGAGTCAGTTGTCCCAAGAAACTTTGTCTCAGTGAAGAAAAACCGAATTAATGTTTGAGCAACTGACTTTATGCTATTGTAAACCCACGTAGCCCAATTCAGCTATTTTGTGTGTGCATGTGACAGTTTCTTGTGGGAGCCGCCAGATCCAGATCCCATCCTGGACCTAATGCTGGTGGATCCGCCTCCAGATGCCGTCCCAGATGTAATGTGGGCGGATCCACCTCTGAACCGTACCCAGATGTAACGTGGGTAGATCCATCATTGGACCCAATCCCAAACATAACATGCATGGATCCATTTGCGAACCCTATCTTAAACCTATTCCAGATAGTGTGGGCTCCGTGAGAATTCGACACATGCACCCATAAAATACACTCCTGGAAATGGAAAAAAGAACACATTGACACCGGTGTGTCAGACCCACCATACTTGCTCCGGACACTGCGAGAGGGCTGTACAAGCATTGATCACACGCACGGCACAGCGGACACACCAGGAACCGCGGTGTTGGCCGTCGAATGGCGCTAGCTGCGCAGCATTTGTGCACCGCCGCCGTCAGTGTCAGCCAGTTTGCCGTGGCATACGGAGCTCCATCGCAGTCTTTAACACTGGTAGCATGCCGCGACAGCGTGGACTTGAACCGTATGTGCAGTTGACGGACTTTGAGCGAGGGCGTATAGTGGGCATGCGGGAGGCCGGGTGGACGTACCGCCGAATTGCTAAACACGTGGGGCGTGAGGTCTCCACAGTACATCGATGTTGTCGCCAGTGGTCGGCGGAAGGTGCACGTGCCCGTCGACCTGGGACCGGACCGCAGCGACGCACGGATGCACGCCAAGACCGTAGGATCCTACGCAGTGCCGTAGGGGACCGCACCGCCACTTCCCAGCAAATTAGGGACACTGTTGCTCCTGGGGTATCGGCGAGGACCATTCGCAACCGTCTCCATGAAGCTGGGCTACGGTCCCGCACACCGTTAGGCCGTCTTCCGCTCACGCCCCAACATCGTGCAGCCCGCCTCCAGTGGTGTCGCGACAGGCGTGAATGGAGGGACGAATGGAGACGTGTCGTCTTCAGCGATGAGAGTCGCTTCTGCCTTGGTGCCAATGATGGTCGTATGCATGTTTGGCGCCGTGCAGGTGAGCGCCACAATCAGGACTGC
The DNA here is from genome assembly GCF_023898315.1 of Schistocerca nitens. Lineage (NCBI taxonomy): Eukaryota > Metazoa > Arthropoda > Insecta > Orthoptera > Acrididae > Schistocerca > Schistocerca nitens. The sequence goes on from NC_064616.1 coordinate 867,429,468, forward strand.
ATACGACCGAGGCACACAGGGCCAACACCCGGCATCATGGTGTGGGGAGCGATCTCCTACACTGGCCGTACACCACTGGTGATCGTCGAGGGGACACTGAATAGTGCACGGTACATCCAAACCGTCATCGAACCCATCGTTCTACCATTCCTAGACCGGCAAGGGAACCTGCTGTTCCAACAGGACAATGCACGTCCGCATGTATCCCGTGCCACCCAACGTGCTCTAGAAGGTGTAAGTCAACTACCCTGGCCAGCAAGATCTCCGGATCTGTCCCCCATTGAGCATGTTTGGGACTGGATGAAGCGTCGTCTCACGCGGTCTGCACGTCCAGCACGAATGCTGGTCCAACTGAGGCGCCAGGTGGAAATGGCATGGCAAGCCGTTCCACAGGACTACATCCAGCATCGCTACGATCGTCTCCATGGGAGAATAGCAGCCTGCATTGCTGCGAAAGGTGGATATACACTGTACTAGTGCCGACATTGTGCATGCTCTGTTGCCTGTGTCTATGTGCCTGTGGTTCTGTCAGTGTGATCATGTGATGTATCTGACCCCAGGAATGTGTCAATAAAGTTTCCCCTTCCTGGGACAATGAATTCACGGTGTTCTTTTTTCAATTTCCAGGAGTGTAGAACAAATTGGGTATGCGTTTTTACAACAGGTTAAAGCCAGTTCCTCAAACACAGTTTCCATCTGTTACATGAATTCTGGATCATTTAGTATGAACCAGGTATCAACCCACGCTGAAATAACCATATTAGTACTTGGTGTATCCTCCACAGTCGGCAATACAGGCACTGACTCTAGCATCTAAGTGATCATACAGATGGAGAATACTGTCCTCGGATAAGTTACGCCACGTCCGCTTGACCTGTTCATGTTGTTCTGTACGATTGTAGACAAGTCCAGAGATTGTGCTGATCAGGGAAATTACTGCACGTCTTGCAGTGCACATTGACTTTCATGGGCAGTTTGTGGGCGAGCATTATCGTGTTGCAACAACACATCACCTTCCTGTTGCAAGAGCGGCAAAAGAACATGTCTAATAACATTTTGCAATACCGAATGCTGGTTAGCGTCTCCTCCAGAACCACCAAAGGTGAACAAGAGCTGTAGCTTATCGCACCCCAGACCATAAGGCCTGGGGTGGGACCAACGTGTCTTAGACGAATGCAATCTATGAGATAGGGCTCATCTGGCCTACGTTTACGAGCAAACGACTATCACTGTATTGCAACCAGCTTGCCCTTTAAACCATCATTCTTTTCGTTCTTTTGCCGACCACCGTTCGAGTCAGCAGATGAATCTACACTGAAACGAGGTCACTGGAATACAAATCTGTGCCCATTTCCCACTGAAATGAGTCTGCAGTAACTGGGGAGCAAAAACTTTCGAGTATCATCGACCTTCCTGTGGCAATGACAGCCTCTTAATGCAAGTGTTTCGGTGACTTTAAAATAAGTTTCTTGTAAGCAGATGCGCTACCGCTACGGTCGCAGGTTCGAATCCTGCCTCGGGCATGGCTGTGTGTGGCGTCCTTAGGTTAGTTAGGTTTAAGTAGTTCTAAGTTCAAGGGGACTAATGACCACAGCAGTGAAGTCCCATAGTGCTCAGAGCCATTTGAACCATTTTTTTTTTGTAAGCAGGTGCAAAACGGTATCTCCTGGATCAGGAGCTGTAATTCTTCCAAATTAGATCGGTTCCACTGCAGTAGGGAAGTCCCTATGGGAACCATTGATTAGCTATGATTGGCCCTGTCCTTCCCTCTTGGCAGTGGTAATTTACCCGTGAAGTCAGGGAGAGCGTGGAACGGAGCTCAGCTCTTCGGTTCAAAAAAAAATGGTTCAAATGGCTCTGAGCACTATGGGACTCAACTGCTGTGGTCATAAGTCCCCTAGAACTTAGAACTACTTAAACCTAACTAACCTAAGGACAGCACACAACACCCAGCCATCACGAGGCAGAGAAAATCCCTGACCCCGCCGGGAATCGAACCCGGGAACCCGGGCGTGGGAAGCGAGAACGCTACCGCACGACCACGAGATGCGGGCAGCTCTTCGGGTCCTCCACGTGGATATCATTGTCTTCACAACCGTAAAATCACCTTTGGAAAGGGAGAGTGCTCGCCAGTCCAATAGCTATGTTGCCACTTTCTTTGAATTCGACCGATTATTTGTGTGAACAGTAGCTTGGACGGATTGAGAGAACGGCTTAGTGAGTTTCTGGTGGTGTGCAGTATCAAGTGGCTGTGGTTTCAAGTCCACCGTTGACAGCTTCCGAATGATTTCGGGTTCAAATTCAGCTTTTCGCCCACATGTAGACTTACCAGAACATTTACTCGTATTTGAATCTGTGGTGTGCATTTGTGTGAACGTGTCACACTAGGCGACTGGATTCTTAAGGGCCGATACAAAAGAAATAGCAAACACTACAGGTTGCATAGCTTTGATAGCTTTTTTAGCTTCACTATAGGGTATGTACACTACTGGCCATTAAAATTGCTACACCAAGAAGAAATGCAAATGATAACCGGTATTCATTGGACAAATATATTATACTAGAACTGACATGTGATTACATTTTCACTCAATTTGGGTGCATAGATCCTGAGAAATCAGTACCCACAACAACCACCTCTGGCCGTAATAACGGCCTTGATACACCTGTGCATTGAGTCAAACAGAGCTTGGATGGCGTGTACAGGTACAGCTGCCCATGCAGCTTCAACATGATACCACAGTATAGCAAGAATAGTGACTGGCGTATTGTGACGAGCCAGTTGCTCGGCCACCATTGACCAGACGTTTTCAATTGGTGAGAGATCTGGAGAATGTGATGGCCAGGGCAGCAGTCGAACATTTTCTGTATCCAGAAAGGCCCGTACAGGACCTGCAACGTGCGGGCGTGCATTATCCGGCTGAAATGTAGGGTTCCGCAGGGATCGAATGAAGGGTAGAGCCACGGGTCGTAACACATCTGAAATGTAACGTCCACTGTTCAAAGTGTCATCAATGCGAATAAGAGGTGACCGAGACGTGTAACCAATGGCACCCCATACCATCACGCCGGGTGATATGCCAGTATGGCGATGACGAATACGCGCTTCCAATGTCCGTTCACCGCGATGTCGCCAAACACGGATGCGACCATCATGATGCTGTAAACAGAACCTGGATTCATTCGAAAAAATGACGTTGTGCCTGTGCACCCAGGTTCGTCGTTGAGTACACCATCGCAGGCGTTCCTGTCTGTGATGCTGCGTCAAGGGTAATCGCAGCCATAGTCTCCGAGCTGATAGTCCATACTGCTGCAAACGTCGTCGAACTGTTCGTGCAGATGGTTGTTGTCTTGCAAACGTCCCCATCTGTTGACTCAGGGATCGAGACGTAGCTGCACGATCCGTTACAGCCATGCTGATAAGATGCCTGTCATCTCGACTGCTAGTGATACGAGGCCGTTGGGATCCAGCACGGCGTTCCGTATTTCCCTCCTGAACCCACCGATTCCATATTCTGCTAAGAGTCATTGGATCTCGACCAACGCGAGCAGCAATGTCGTGATACGATAAACCGCAATAGCGATAAGCTACAATCCGACCTTTATCAATGTCGGAATCGTGATGGTACGCATTTCTCCTCCTTACACGAGGCATCACACAACGTTTCACGAAGCAACGCCGGTCAACTGCTGTTTGTGTATGAGAAATCAGTTGGAAACTTTCCTCATGTCAGCACGTTGTAGGTGTCACCACCGGCGCCAACCTTGTGTGAATGCTCCAAAAAGCTAATCATTTGCATTGCACAGCATCTTCATCCTGTCGGTTAAATTTCGCGTCCGTAGCACGTCATCTTCGTGATGTAGCTATTTTAATGGCCAGTAGTGTATCTCGTAAGTTTCAACTCCTGAATTTTCTTTTCTTCGTTATAAACCCCACACTTCCTGCTCCATACTGGGTGATCTCCAGACCATTTTATACATTTTGGAGGATGTGTATTAGAATTGGCCGATTCGTGAGCTGAACGTCCACAGTTGCCACACGCAGCCCCTGCTTTACATGCGATAATGGGATGACCAAATCTTTGATGTTTGAAGCACCGCATTGGGTTGAGAACTGTAGAATAAACATTGCGTCTCATATAGTTCTGCCCTTCCATGCTCCAATATTTTTCCATTCTTCTCGAAACTTCATCTCCATTATATCGGAGCAGGCAACAATGCCTTCACATAAGTTAAGGTTGTTATGCAACCAGCCGCAACACGGTAGTCACCTAAGCCCTTCCATCCCAGAAACTTAAATACTTGGTCCGACATGATAGTTTCAATTAGAAGTCCTCCTTTAGGAAGTTGTTCGATACTTTTTAAAGAACCAGCAATACCTTCGAATGGCTTGTGAATACAGAAAGGGGAGATCTTCTCAAAGGTTCCCCCCACTCTCTTGATTACAATGAAAGTGTTATGGCAAACTACTGCCCTGTTACTATAATTCTGAAACTTCTTTTCAGGTGCACTGGCCAACTGAGCTCGCTTTGTTGCGTGGGTGTAGGTACTCCCTGACAGTACATCCTTCCAGTCAGGAGTAGATTGGAACTGAGTTCACTCCATGGGGATCCCACGAACCACTAGGGAAACGAATGTCGATCCAGACAGAGCCCTATCTGCCTGAGCAAGTCTTATACAACTAGAGGATGTCATGTGCCCCAGAGGTTGTCCGCTAGAGCCTGTTTCACCTCAGCACCCATTCACCTCAATACTGATTCACCTCATCAGCACGTAGCACACATGAGGTTGACGCATTTTTCTTTTTAAAGAGGTGTGTACCTTCCTCATGGTCCAGGTGGTGAGACCGAGGCCTCTGGTCTCTGAAACACACAATGTTCCACTGCTGCACCTAACGATGGTGCTCAGAGTTTACAGTAGAAGAGGTATGTCGGCGCCGAATGCCGACATTTGCCACGCCGGACATTTGCCACACTTGCCCTTTCGCCAGGTAGCTTGAGTAGCGATCCCTCAGGTAAGGGACGCCCTTCCTCGTACTTCTGTCCGCTTTCAAACCGCCGTCTCCACATCTTACTCGATACAACCAGTACGTAAGGGACCTTCTTCTTCGACATCTTGGCGAAATTCAGAGCTTCTCTTCCAAAATCGAAATATTTATAACTTTTGGGAAACGAAAGCAATACCGACGCTTATGTCAGTATGTAATTAGTTCTGCCAAGTACAAATATAGATCCCTCTGTCTGTACGGCAGCTTCCTTTCACGCTTACTGAATGCGATAGAAACAGTGCATCGGCAGGGGAGCTACAAGAAAGGAACGTTGTAAAGAGAATGCGAATGTACGCTAATCATTTCTTTTTCATCACTGCATTTGTGCCTACTTTAATTACTACAACTGCATGCCCAAAAGACAATAAGGGAAGAAGAAGTGGGAATGTGAATGTTTGAAAAGAAGAACGACATACTCCATATTAATTTACTCTCTAAAATCCGATATCCCTTGCGGCGAAACATTAGTTTATAGAGTGTAGCGGGACAATGTTCAAAACATGACTGAAAATACTTTCACTAAATAGAGATAAGAACATCTATGATTGACATGTCATCTAAAGTCGGAAATGAAGTAATACAGACTGCTATGCTTTTAACGTACGTCGTTATTCTACATTGTTTAGCTCTGGTATTTACAGGGCCACAGAGAAAGCATCCTAGATTTTGGAGGGAAAAGCCGTAATTGTAATGATCTGCACCACAACAGAAACAAGAAGCACAACTTAAGGAAAAATAACGTAATGTGTGTTTCAGCTCACAAGTGACATTGAAGCAGATAGTCCCTGTGACTTAGTATGGGAAGAGGTTATATTCGACAACCGGAATAAATTAATAACTGGCTCCTCTTACAGACCCCTGGTCTCAGATGAAACAGTTGCTGAACAGTTCAAAGAAACCTTGAGTCTCATCACAAATAGGTACGCTACTCATACAATTATAGTTGGCAGTCACTTCAATCTACCTTCCGTATGGCCGGCCGGAGTGGCCGTGCGCTTCTAGGCGCTACAGTCTGGAACCGAGCGACCGCTACGGTCGCAGGTTCGAATCCTGCCTCGGGCATGGATGTGTGTGATGTCCTTAGGTTAGTTGGGTTTAATTAGTTCTAAGTTCTAGGCGACTGATGACCTCAGAAGTTAAGTCGCATAGTGCTCAGAACCATTTGAACTTCCCGTATGTTGAAAAAATACTTTTTCAGACCCTATTGTAGACAGAAAACAACTTCCGTAATTGTTCTAAATGCCTTTTTTTAAATTATTTTGAACAATTAGTTCACGAGGCCATTCAAATTGTAAATGGTTACGAAAACACACTTGACCTCGTAGCTACAAATAATCCTGAGCATCACGACGGATACAGGGATTAGTGAACACACAGTCGAGCGAGGCTCAATTCCGTAACAAAGAAATTCTCCAAAACTAAACTAACTATTTATAAAAGCAGCTAAAATTTCGCTTGACGTCTTTCTAAGAGACAGTCTCCAATACTTCCAAACTATGTAAGTGAAGACCATATGTGGCTTCAGTTCAAAGAAATAGTATCAACAGCACTCGAGAGATTCATAACAAATAAATTAATAATAGACGGAAGTGAACCCCCATGGTACACAAAACACGACAGAAAGCTGCTGCAGGAGCACCGAAAAAGGAACGTATAATTTAGACGAACGCAAAATCTCCAAGATTGGCGAAGTTTTACTGAGGCTCGAAATTTGTGCGGATTTCAATGTGAGAAGCATTTAATAGTTTCCACGACGAAAGTCTCTCTAGAAATGTGGCGGAAAATCCAAAGAGATTCTGGTCCTATGTTAACTAAACCAGCGGAAAGTCTCAGTAAGTACCTTTGCTGCGCGACAGCGATGAGGAGGAGGAGGGGGAGGCTAGGGACCCAACATTTCGGAGCAGGTAAAATCGTGGCAAATGTCCGGTGTGGCAAATGTCCGGTATGGCAAATGTCCGCACACCGTCGGCGCCAGCCGGTTCCCAGATCGGGAAAACTGGGGTCGCCTTAGCCATACCCGACCATTGTTGGAGGAGCTCGTACGGTAAAACACAGGCCTTCCTTCCCTAAGTTGCGGGACACTCTTCGTCAGGCCCCTCCATCGAGACCTGTCTGGCTTGGGTGACCATTACAGTAGCTATGCTACAGCTGGCATAGCCCTTAGCGTCACTGAGTCATGCAAACTCTCCTACCTGGCAGTAAAACTGCCTACGATAAAGCGGCGTCCGCCATGATGGCGTAGCTTAAAGGGATGCAAGTGGTTTGCAGTAATATTCACGTAGTCCATAGCTGTCCTGGTGCCTTCCATTACTAAACAGGTACCATGGAAGCCCAGGTGAATTTCTCTGATATGCTATGGAAGGGGTATGTGATGACAACACATTATATAGTTCGTTCTTTTCTAAAAGAGTGTCCGCAGCTCGTGATCTAGGGGCTAGCGTCGCTGCCTCTGGTTCACAGGGTCCCAGGTTAGATTCCCGGCCAGGTTGGAAATCTTCTCTTCCCGCGGACTGGGTGTTTGTGTTGTCCTCATCATTTCATCATCATCATCATCATCATTTTTGAGGGTGACTAGATTGGATTGTGGAAAGAAAATGGACTGTATAAAATTTGGGACTTTGTATGGGCGCTGATGACCATGCAGTTGAGCGCCCCACACACCAAACATCATATTCATCTAAAAGAGTTCTTCAATACGTCCGACTCGACTGTGCCTTGCCTCTCCCCCCCCCCCCTTTCTTTCAAAATACTGCCCCTACCGGCCTGCGTCAGAGGCACAGTCCACGTTTCGAGCAGCCATTCGCTTGAACGAGTTCCAACAAGACCACAGACCTGGTATAACAATAAACGTGTTTCACTCGATCAAGCAAGACGCTCCCACAGTTCACAGTCCAATTTCGATGTTCTCACGCCTATTACAGTCGTAACTGACGATATTGTTGCGTCAAATTTGGAGCACTGTGAAGCCCCGTGGTCAACAATCTGCACTGAACGGTATGCTCGTAAACACCAGCTTTGGTCGTCAGAACTGCCTCAGATAGCATATGACTTCAACCAGACAATCGTCGGAGATGTGTTTGGAGGCAACCCGGTCAGGCTCAACGCCTTAGACACACTCTCCAGCGAGTGCTGCACGGTGGAGGTTCCCTGCTGTTTTGGGGTGGCATTATGTGGGGCCGATGTACGCCGCTGGTGGTTATGGGAGGCGCCGTAACGGCTGTACGATACGTGAATGCCATCCTCCGACCGATATTGCAACCATATCGGCAGCATATTGGCGAGGCATTCGTCTTCATGGACGACAATTCGCGCCCCCATCGTGCACATCTTGTGAATGACTTCCTTCAGGGTAACGACATGGCTCGACTAGAGTGGCCAGCATGTTCTCCAGACTTGAACGCTAATTAACATACCTGGGATAGATTGAAAAGGGCTGTTCATGGACGACATGACCCACCAACCACTCTGAGGGATCTACGCCGGATTGCCGTTGAGGAGTGGGACAATCTGGACCAACAGTGCCTTGACGATTACAGGCTAGGACTTGCTACTGGGTATCAGAGGTACCGGTGTGTACAGCAGTCTGGACCACCACCTCTGAAGGTCTCTCTGTATGGTGATACAACATGCAATGTGTGGTTTTCATGAGCAATAAAAAGGGCGGAAATGATGTTTATGTTGATCTCTATTCCAATTTTCTTTACAGGTCGCGGAACTCTCGGTACCGAGGTGATGCAAAACTTTTTTTGAGGTATGCATTTTAAAAGAACGGACAACAACCAGTTTTTTCCAAATTCTCCACTGACCAGGGTAGATCTGCGCCTAGATTCGTCTGGATTCAGGAGGCGAAGTGGTTCGAATCCAGCCACGGGCAACGTTGAAAATGGTTTCCTGCGATTTTCCATTTTCATTTTATCAAATGCTGGGAATTTCCCTTATTATAGGCCACAGCCAATTCTTTCTGAAGTCCTTTCTTTCCTAAGAAGTTCCAATTCCCATACAGATGCAGCCTCTCTGTTTAAATGAAAAGAGCTGCATCAAAGGCGAGCTTAACATATTTTCAGAGACTCACGGCACTAAATCACATATTTACATTAGAAGGCGGCTATCGATTGAAATTTTGTACTATGTATCTGTCCACGAAGATAATTCACTTGTGGAACGGCGATATGTCTTCAAATTTTACTAAAAGAGCGACGTTCTACTGTGAAAAAACGTATTCCTTGGAACAGTGAGTCCAACAGTCACACTCCTAACGGATTTGTAAATAAACGTCAACGTATATTGTACGTCATAGAGGATTTTATTAGGATCAAAGAATGTATAGTTCTTTAACCTTTTGTAGCTCACAGTATCTGTGTATTAAGTTTCGTTTAATAAATAAGTTTGGTTGCTATAGTTTTAAGCTGACTATTGAGATAATAATTTTTAAAAAGTTTTGACAGCTAAGAAAACTGAAGAATTTTAATGAATAGGTCCTTTAATAAAATTTGAGTCCGAATTGAGAAACCTGGGATGTTTCTATGTGCTGGAAAAATTCTGACTTGGTTTCAGATAAGTCGTAAATGTGTAGTAGGAGAAATACAGCTGTTGTCAAAAGAGATTTGAACCCATTTAACTTTATAAGTTATTTAAGCCAACGTTAACATTCTTCTGCTCTGCGATAGTGAAACTTATATTAGAAGATTGAACTGTGTTTTTTAGCAAAAGAGACAATACATTACATTGGAATTATACGTCGTTTGGCAATAGACTGAAGTTATAATACTGCCAAATAAAGATATACACTGAGGCGCCAAAGAAACTGGTGTAGGTATGCGTATTCAAATATATATATATATATATATATATATATATATATATATATATATATATATATAAACAGGCAGAATACGGTGCTGCGGTCGGAAACGCCTATATAAGACAACAAGTGGCTGGCGCAGTTGTTAGATCGGCTACTGCTGCTACAATGGTAGGTTATCAAGATTTAAATGAGTTTGAACGTGATGTTACAGTCGGCGCACGAGCTATGGCACACAGCATCTCCGACGTAGCGATGAAGTGTGCCATGAATATCAGGAATTCGGCAAAACATGAAATCTCCGACATCGTTGCGGCCGGAAAAAGATCCTGCAAGAACGGGATCAACAACAACTGAAGAGAATCGTTCAACGTGACAGAAGTGCAACGCTTCCGCAAATTGCTGCAGATTTCAATGCTGGGCAATCAACTAGTGTCAGCGTGACCATTCAACGAAATATCATCGATACGGGCTTTCGGAGCCGAAGGCCCACTCGTGTGCCCTTGATGACTGCACGACACAAAGCTTTACGACTCGCCTTGGCCCGTGGACACCGACATTGGACTGTTGATGACTGGAAACATGTTGCTTGACCGGACGAGTCTCGTTTCAAACTGTATCGAGCAGATGGACGTGATGATGATGATGTTAGTTCGTGGGGCACTCAACATCGTGCTCATCAGCTGCCGTACAAGTTCCCAATCTTACATTTTCAGTCTCGCCACGTATCAAATTATGATGATGGATGATGAGGACAACACCCGGGACCCCGTGATCCACAGGCAGCAACGCCAGCTACTAGACCACGAGCTGCGTACGCGGATGGACGTGTACGGGTATGAAGACAACCTCATGAATCCCTGGATCATGCATGCCAGCAGGGGACTGTTCAAGCTGGTGAAGCCTCTGAAATGGTGTGGGGCGTGTGGAATTAGAGTGATTGGAAGCCCTGATACGTCTAAATACGACTCTGACAGGTGACAGTTACGTAAGCATCCCGTCAGATCACCGGCATCCATTCATGTCCGTTGTGCATTTCGACGGACTTGGGAAATTCCAGCAGGAAAATGCGACACCCTACACGTCCAGAATTGCAACAGAGTGGCTCTAGGAACGCTCTTCTGAGTTTAAACACTTCCGCTGGCCGCCAAACTCCCCAGACATGAACATTATTGAGCATATCTGGGATGCCTTGCAACGTACTGTTCAGAAGAGATCTCCACCCCCTCGTATTCTTACAGATTTATGGACAGCCCTGCAGGATTCATGGTGTCAGTTCCCTGCAGCACTACTCCAGACATTAGTCGAGTCCATGCCACGTCGTGTTGCGCTCTTTGGCTCCCCAGCGTATTTAATTACGCATTTGGGTATTACTTTTTTTAAGAAAGCTTTTCTTGCTTAATTTTGTTGACCAAATTCTCTCTGTATGAAGGCCTCACGAAAGCAAGTTACATACGTAAAATTAATAAATAAATAAATGTGTTTTCAGAGTAAAATGAAAAACACGAGCCTTTTTAAGATCCCCTTTAACAAATTGGACCCTCCCCCCTCCGCCTCCCCTTTCACAAAATCCTGGCTACATCTCGTCGCCTACTCACTGTCCTTTAACAACTTCCATATGCGCTCACGACAGTAACACGTGAACAGCCGTCTAGCTATGCCGTTTCCGATATGTTCGTTCGCAGCCGCCGGACCATAACAATCTGTCCTTTTTCGGAGTCGTTTATGTCACTGGATTTCCACATTTTCTGACCGTGTCATCAGTACAATGATTCCACATCTACATACACGGTGACAATTATTGAACTATATGAAAAGAAACGTAAATTAGTTACAAACTTAGGCGTGCACACCCTTTATTGGACATGTAAACGGCACTACAGATATTCCGATTTAGATTATAACACGTTCGGTATGCCTGCCGTCATTGGCGATGATGTGGCGCAGACGAATAGCGAAATTCTGCATGACCCGCTGAAGTGTCGGAATATCGATGGTGTCTATGACCTCCTGAATGGCTGTTTTCTCCTAAGAAATGGTTTTGGGATTATAGCTGTACACCTTGCCTTTAATATAGCCCCACAAAAAGGAGTCGCAGGTATTCAGATCTGGAGAGGCCCAAGCCAATGGCCTCTGGGTAGCCGCGAGCCAGAATGCGGTCCCCAAAGTGCTCCTCCAGGACATTAAACAGTCTCCTGCTTCGATGGGATCGAGCTCAGGCTTGCATGAACCACACCTTGTCGAAATAAGGGTCACTTTGGATAATGAGGATGAAATCATCTTCCAAAACCATCACGTACCGTTCGGTAGTCACCATGACATCAAGGAATATCGGGCCGATTATTCCGTGTCTGGACATTGCACACCACACAGTCACCCATTAAGGGTGTAGAGACTTCTCTACCGCGAAATGTGGATTCTCAGTACACCAAATGGGCCAATATTGTTTATTGATGGACCCATGCAAATGAAAGTGGGTTTCGTAGCTAAACCAAAAGCGCATGCGCGTACTGATTTCCATCATACCCCGCGGCCAACCGTGCAGTTTGAACGTCCTAACGAAAACCGTTCAGAAGTTATGACGATTTTATTTCATATAATTCAATAATTGTCACCCTGTAGATAGTCCGCAAGCCACCATACGGTTCGTGGCAGAGGGTACTCTGTAGCACTACTAGTCATTTCCTTTCCTGATCCACTCGCAAACAGAGGGAGGGAAAAACGAGTGTCCATATGCCTCCGTATGAGCTCTAATTTCTTGTATTTTATCTTCGTGGTCCTTACGCGAAATGTATGTTGGCGGCCGTAGAATCATTCTGCAGTCAGCTTCAACTGCCAGTTCTCTAAATTTTCTCAATAGTGTTCCTCGAAAATCCCCTCCAGGGAGTCCCATTTGAGTTCCCGGAGCATCTCCGCAACACTTACGTGTTGTTCTAGCCTACCGGTAACAAATTTAGCAGCCCGCCTCTGAATTGCTTCGATGTACTCCTTCAATCAGACATGGTATGGATCCCAAACACTCGAGCAGTATTCAAGGAGAGGTTGCACCAGTGTCCTATATGCAGTCTTCTTTACAGATGAACTACACTTTGCTAAAAATTCTCCCAATGAACAGAAGCCGACCATTCGCCTTCCATACCACAGTCCTCATATGCTCCTTCCTTTTTATATCGCTTTGCAACGTAACGTCCAGATGTGATTATGTAGGCTTTCGCGACGTAATAAGTCTTGAAAGTCTCTTCGGGTTTGCTGCCGGATCCTAGAATCAACTTGACTCGATATTTCGGCGATCCAACTGGTCGCCATCTTCAGATGGTACTTTGGGAGACAGTGTTCACCGAAAGCCGACGCATATAGATCGGTATCTGCATTCTAAGAGTTGTCGTCCGCCACAGCAACGCAGTGGCGTCCTTAGGACTTTGGTACGGAGAGCGTATGCCATTTCCGACGCGGACAGCTTAACCCAAGAACTTGCGCATTTGATGGCTGTTTTTAAGGAAAATGGATACTCCGAGAAGCAGATTCGTCGGGCTATGGAGTTTGGACCATCTCTGGAGGTGCATGAAGAGGAACATAGATCGGTGGCCTTTCTTCCTTATGCTGGAGGCATATCGTTTAAGATTGGACGAATTTTAAGGAATTTTAACATTTACAGTGTGTTCCGTCCACCTTCTAAGATTAGGGCACTACTCGGCTCTGTGAAAGATGATTTGGGGCTTAGGAAACCCGGCGTGTACAAAATTCCGTGTCAATGTGGGAAAGCTTACACTGGGCGTTCGATTCGCACAGTGCATGACAGGTGTGTGGAACATCGCCGTCACACGAGGCTACAACAGCCGGAAAAATCGGCAGAAGCAGAACACTGCTTAAATGAGGGACACAGCATGAAATTTGATGAAACTGTGGTAGTTGCCAACATTTCCGGTTTTTGGAAGTGTCTATAAAGAGGCGATTGAAATTAGGTTGGCGGATAATTTAATCAACAGCAACAATGGGTTTCCTCTTAGGAAGACGTGGAATCCTGTATTCTCTCGCATCAAAATTGAACGTTCTAAGGTGCGGCCCTGAGTGCGATATATCGCTGCCGCCAGGGTTCTACTAAGGGCGGCGCCATCTCCCTGTCTTGGAGGGCAGTAACCGTGACGGGCGGCGCATGCGCCGTGTACTGAACGGTGGCCTATATAGCACGTCGATTTGCAGCCTGTCGTCAGTTTTCAGCGGGACTCATCAGCAGAAGCGGCATTCTCCTGAAGATGGCGACCAGTTGGATCGCCGAAATATCGAGTCAAGTTGATTTTAGGATCCGGCAGCAAACCCGAAGAGACTTTGAAGTCATTGATACAGATGTTTAAACGACGTCATTGTGACAAGCAGTACACTGCAAATGCTGTATCTGAAAATTACTGGTTTGTTTTTCGTACTCATCCATATTAATTTATATTTTCTCACATTCAGTGGCTGCCATTCATCACAGCAACTAAAAATTTTGTCTAAACCATCTTGTATGTTCCTACAATCATTCAACTTCGGCAGGTTACCGTACACCACAGCATCATCAGCAAACAACCGCAGATTGCCAACAACAGCAGATTGCTGCCCAACCAGTCCGCCAAATCATTTATGTATATAGAGAACAACAGCGGTCCTATCACACTTCCCTGGGGCACTCCTGACGATTTCTTTGCCTCTGGTGAACACTCTCTGCCATACTTCTCTGCTCTGCCAGGAGGGATTCAGTGTCACAGTGGGCGGTAGTCATAATGCTTTGGCTCATCATTACATAGGTTGCGTGCAGATGGTTGAGGAAACTCTATTTTCCGTCTAGGGGTACAGCAGCTCTTACACTCTTTTTTTTTATTCACCCTGCCGCATTTGGATATTATGACACATCGTATGTATTTTTCCTATGCAGTCCACAGGGTTACACAATTACATATAAGTTCTTGTGTTTGTACACTAGTTACTCCAAGAGCTGAATTTTTTTCGAGGCTCCTTTTCTTCTTTCGGTCACTTGGGTGTGATACAGTCCAACCCTTTCTACATCTGAAGTTATTTAGCTGGGACTCAGCACTGGACAGCCTGCCCTGTGATCTACTCGTTTAGAGTCTAAATATTTTTATCTTTGTATATTCTATTCAGGATCTACAGTAGAGTTTCAGCAAAAGCCTAGTTCTTCCTCAATATTTCCTGTACCAACTGAAATATCGCTGCGAGATTTGGTATGATCATTTCTGGTTGTGAAAAGTAATTTAATTCCAAATTTTGATTACTAAACCTGCCTTTCTCCCTACAGTTACGACTTTTACAGCATGCACTATCTTTCCTTCACTCTTATACGTGGGCTTCTGAAGCTTTATATTCCGAACGTTGTTTACATGAGGTACGTTTCTACTTGCTCACAATTTAGGATTTGATATCGTCAAGAAAATAATTACTTTCAGATGGCATAATGTCGGTCTATGTTATGTAGTCAGCAACTAGATGAGGCTTCTTTTTTCATTTTACTTCTGCTTGGCGTGGTACAGCAGTGTTACCTTCCACGCTCGCCCAAAATGGTCGATTATGAGTAAAGTATTCCCACACCGTAAAGTCGCTTGGCATTTATATTGTCATTTAGAACTCCTGTTTGGTGACTTAGAGTTGGTACTGACACTGCTACGCTGGTTCCCTTAGGCGCAGATCTAAGGTTCGGTTCTGGGTAGGTGTTACTCTGAACGACCTACAGATGGTTAATGTTTTAACAATAGTAACATTATATTATTATCGCATTATAACATTTTATTTAAAGTGTTTGCACCAGTGCTTACTAGATTGCTTCACAAAAACTTCCAAGAAATTACAGTTCAGCTAAATACATAAACTGAAAAGAATTTAGCTGCTAACAGGGATTGATATATATCAACGGGGACAGGTGAAAATGTATGCCCCGACCGGGACTCGAACCCGGGATCTTCTGCTTGCATGGCAGACACTCTATCCATGTGAGCCACCGAGGGCACATAGGATAGCTCGCACGCCTCCCGCGAGACCCACATTCTCACCTTGTATGTCCACACACTACATTCGTAGTGTCTCACCCCAACACATTCATTACTCGTGGAAGACATTCTTACCAAGTCCCCTAAGAGTTCGGGGAATATGTGTGCATCCGCACAGAAGAAGTAGGTCATGGCCGCTGTTGCCAGAGCTATATACTTATATATAGAAAGAACAGACACCATATCCATATAAGTATATGAGAAGAATTTGTCAAAAAATTTGAGAAGTACCTGCGTCATGCATTTATTTTAAGAACTATAATAGCGACAAACTATCACTACTTCATAATTTATGCGTTATAAAATCGAATTTAACGTTCACTGTAGTCAGTATTGAACTTAGCTCTAAGATGAAAAACAGAGATCTACAGACTGCGGGTATGAAAACAAAAAAAAATGTGGTGGACTGATACATCTTCCTGTCGTTTCCACCTAGGTTCGGGAAAGGTAGTTTTAATATCGTCGCCGGACTCTGACATCGATATCTAGAGGGATGCACTGGTGATGGCCGTTCAGAGCTATGTAATTTCTCGAGCGTACCGCGGGAGCCGTTGTCGGCGTGGTCACCGCGTGAGGCGGCAGGAGCCTCTGAGGGCGTAGGTGGTGGTGGTGGTTAGCGTTTAACGTCCCGTCGACAACGAGGTCATTAGAGACGGAGCGCAAGCTCGGGTAAGGGAAGGATTGGAAAGGAAATCGGCCGTGCCCTTTCAAAGGAACCATCCCGGCATTTGCCTGGAGAGGGCGTAGGAAGCGAGGCAAGTGAGCGCGCCTTTCCAGGTCAGTTTTATTTACATATCTGAAGCTGTCCTTTCAACCGACGTTACTACTGACACACAGTGACACACTTGTTCTCGGTTCCTCCTCTCGGTTTGCCATTCAGGTTTTGTTCGTACGCTGTTAACGATTCTAGGCCTAATGCATTGAATTGCTTTGTCCTTTCGGATATGTGTTCGGCTTGTCGTCATCTACTCTGTATTTTTCGCTCGCTTACCCTTTTCTCTGAAACCGTTTACAGGCACTCCCCTCCTCGGCAGTACGTTATTAAATCAATCTTTCTATTACACGAGTGTACCGAGAATATCAGGAATCCAGTACAGCATCAAATCTCAGACATCGCTGCGGTCGCAAAAAGATCCTGCAAAAACGGGACCGACGACAATTGAATAGAATCGTTCAGCGTGACAGAAGTGGAACCCTTCCGCAAATTGCTGCAGATTTCAATGCCATATCCCCTTAACAGCAACAAGTGTCAGCATGCGAACCATTCAACGAAACATCATCGATGTCGGCTTCTGGAGCTGAAAGCCAACTCGTGTACCCTTGATGACTGCACGACACGAAGCTTTACGCCTCGCCTGGCCCATCAACACCGACATTGGATTGCTGCTGACTGGAAACATGTTGCGTGGTCGGACGAGTCTCGTTTCGAATTGTATGAAACAGATGGACGTGTTCGCCTATGGAAACAACGTCATGAATCCATGGACCGCGAGTGTCAGCAGGGGATTGTTCAAGCTAGTGGAGGCTCTATAAAGGTGTGGGGCATGTGCAGTTGGAGTGATATGGGATCCCTGATACGTCTAGATACGACTCTGACAGGTGACACTTACATAAGCATCCTGTCTAATCACCTGCATCCATTCGTGTCCCTCGTGCATTACGATGGACTTGGGAAATTCCAGTAGGACAATGCGACACTCCACACGTCAAGAATTGCTACAGAGTGGCTCCAGGAACACTCTTCTGAGTTTAAACACTTCCGCTGGCCACCAAACTCCCCAGACATGAAGATTATTGAGCATATGAGGGATGCCTTGCAACGTGCTGATAGAAGAGATCTCCACCCCCTCGTACTCTTGCGGATTTATGGACAGCCCTGCAGGATTCATGTACATCTACATCTAAATTCATACTCCTCAAGCCACCTGACGCTGTGTGGCGGAGGGTACTTTGAGTACCTCTATCGGTTCTCCCTTGTATTCCAGTCTCGTATTGTTCGTGGAAAGAAAGATTGTCGGTATGCCTCTGTGTGGGCTCTAATCTCTGTGATTTTATCCTCATGGTCTCTTCGCGAGATATACGTAGGAGGGGGCAATATAGTGCTTGACTCATCGGTAAAGGTATGTTCTCGAAACTTCAACAAAAGCCCGTACCGAGCTACAGAGCGTCTCTCCTGCAGAGTCTTTCACTGGAGTTTATCTATCATCTCCGTAAGGCTTTCGCGATTACTAAATGATCCTGTAACGAAGCGCTCTGCTCTCCGTTGGACCATTTCTATCTCTTCTATCAACCCTATCTAGCACGGATCCCACACTGATGAGCAATATTCAAGGAGTGGGCGAACAAGTGTAGTGTAACCTACTTCCTTTGTTTTCGGGTCGCATTTCCTTAGGATTCTTCCAATGAATCTCAGTCTGGCATCTGCTTTACCGACGATCAACTTTATATGATCATTCCATTTTAAATCACTCCTAATGCCTACTCCCAGATAATTTATGGAATTAACTACTTCCAGTTGCTGACTTGCTATGTTGTAGCTAAATGATAAAGGATCTTTCTTTCTATGTATTCGCAGCACATTACACTTGTCTACATTGAGATTCAATTACCATTCCCTGCACCATGCGTCAATTCGTTGCAGATCCTCCAGCATTACAGTACAATTTTCCATTGTTACAACCTCTCGATATACTACAGCATCATCCACAAAAAGCCTCAGTGAACTTCCGATGTTGTCCACAAGATCATTTATGTATATTGTGAATAGCAACGGTCCTACGACACTCCCCTGCGGCACACCTGAAATCACTCTTGCTTCGGAAGACCATTGTGTCAATTCGCTCCAGCAGTACTGCAGATATTAGTCGAGTCCATGCCACGTCGTGTTGCATGTTCGCGGGTCCCTACACGATATTAGGCAGGTGTACCAGTTTCTTTGGCTCATCAGTGTATAAGTTCAGCCCTCCCTTGGCATACGTACCGAGCGCGGCGCCGGGCCCCCTCAGCAGCCAGAGGTCAGAGGCGCAGAAAAGTCCGTGTAGCAGCAGCGCCGGCTGTCCGCCCCTGCGCCCACCGACCAGACGGTCCAGCCTCACTACGTACCCGTCCGCGGTGCGCACCTCGTGAGCCTCCACGGCGTACCCGGCCGCCTTTGCCATCTCCTCCTGCAATATGACGCCAGATTATCGAGCCACTAATGGCTGCTGCATACCGGCCCCAATATCAACACGTGTGTGGCGACTTCCACGATAACTACACTACTGGCCATTAAAATTGCTACACAAAGAAGAAATGCAGATGATAACCGGTATTCATTGAACAAATACATTATACTAGAACCGACATGTGATTACATTTTCACGCAATTTAGGTGCATAGAACCTGAGAAATCAGTACCCACAACAACCACCTCTGACCGCAATAACGGCCTTTATACGCCTGGGCATTGAGTCAAACAGAGCTTGGATGGCGTGTACAGGTACAGCTGTCCATGCAGCTTCAGCATGATACCACAGTTCATCAAGAGTAGTGACTGGCGCATTGTGACGAGCCAGTTGCTCGGCCACCATTGACCAGACGTTTTCAATTGGTGAGAGATCTGGAGAATGTGATGGCCAGGGCAGCAGTCGAACATTTTCTGTATCCAGAAAGGCCCGTACAGGACCTGCAACATGCGGTCGTGCATTATCCTGCTGAAATGTAGGGTTTCGCAGGGATCGAATGAAGGGTAGAGCCACAGGTCGTAACACATCTGAAATGTAACGTCCACTGTTCAAAGTGCCATCAATGCGAATAAGAGGTGACCGAGACGTGTAACCAATGGCACACCATACCATCACGCCGGGTGATACGCCAGTATGGCGATGACGAATACGCGCTTCTATTGTCCGTTCACCGCGATGTCGCCAAACACGGATGCGACCATCATGATGCTGTAAACAGAACCTGGATTCATTCGAAAAAAATGACGTTGTGCCAGTGCACCCAGGTTCGTCGTTGAGTACACCATCGCAGGCGTTCCTGTCTGTGATGCTGCGTAAAGGGTAATCGCAGCCATAGTCTCCGAGCTGATAGTCCATACTGCTGCAAACGTTGTCGAACTGTTCGTGCAGATGGTTGTTGTCTTGCAAACGTCCCCATCTGTTGACTCAGGGATCGAGACGTAGCTGCACGATCCGTTAAATCCATGCGGATAAGATGCCTGTCATCTCGACTGCTAGTGATACGAGGCCGTTGGGATCCAGCACGGCGTTCCGTATTACCCTCCTGAACTCACCGATCCCATACTCTGCTAACAGTCATTGGATCTCGACCAACGCGAGCAGCAATGTCGCGATACAATAAACCGCAATAGCGATAAGATACAATCCGACCTTTATCAAAGTCGGAAACGTGATGGTATGCATTTCTGCTCCTTACACGAGGCATCACAACAACGTTTCACCAGGCAACGCCGGTCAACTCCTGTTTGTGTATGAGAAATCGGTTGGAAACTTTCCTCATGTCAGCACGTTGTAGGTGTCGCCACCGGTGCCAGCCTTGCGTGAATGCTCTGAAAAGCTAATCATTTGCATTGCACAGCATCTTCTTCCTGTCGGTTAAATTTCGCATCTGTAGCACGTCATCTTCGTGGTGTAGCAATTTTAATGGCCAGTATCGTATTAAGCACACCACCAGTCTGTGGTATCATCAGTCGCTGGGTATGGTGCGAGAGTTTGCACTCGTAGATTTCAGGTTTTGAAGCTAGCCTCATTATTCAGATAAGTTCGACGAAGGCTTATACTAAGATTAACGGGCGCCTATGCACTATGATGCATTGTTAATAATTGTAGGAATATGCCTATTGGACTTGGAAATCAGGAAAATGGAAGCCCTTTATTGGTTAAAGAAAGGCAGTCAAATAAAAATACGAAGGATTCTTGAAACTGAGGCAAATACGTAAACGGTTAACAAGATTGGATGTCACAACTGTGGCGAAATAAGTGGTTCACTTCATACGTAGGCAGGAGATTATACGATTTCCTCCCTAACATCAAAGAGAGACCAAAAATGAGATTCCTTAACCCATCGTTAGACACTGGACTCGCATTCGGAAGGACGACGATTCAAACCCGCGTCCGGCCATCCTGATTTAGGTTTTCCGTGATTTCCCTAAATCACTCCAAGCAAATGCCGGGATGGTTCCTCTGAAAGGGCACGGCCGACTTCCTTCCCCATCCTTCCCTAATCCGATGGGACCGATGACCTCGCTGTCTGGTCTCCTTCCCCAAACCAACCCAACTCCTTAACCCATCGAGTGCACTGATACATTATCTCTGCAAATCTCTGCATCACCTTCTCTACCATTGCACCAGGAATTCTGTCATCCGCCACAGCAACGATTGCGATCAAGAAGACCAGCAAGTGTTACTGCAGGACAACTCATCACGGATGGTTTTGATCTAAATGAAAGCTGGAAGCATGAATGGTCAACAAAAACATTGTTAACAAGAGCCCATCACCTTGATCCCACAAAGAAGCCAAAAGGTTTTGGCCTACCGAGGAAACTTTGGTGCCGCCTCAACAGGTTAAGGACTGGACATGGTTGTTGTAGCTACTTCAGGTACAAGTGGGGCTGGATCAGTTCCGTAGTAACCACAACCAACAGCGGGAACGCCTTGGGCTGCGGACCGGAGCCGCCAGGCTGGGAAGCCGCCGGCGATGGAGTACGCACCACCGGGTAAACACAGGACGAGTCGGACGACAGACCAACGACAACTGACAACAACCGACCACGACCGACTATGAGCGACACAACAAGGAAGAGATAAACAACGGAGGCTTGTGGAAACCATAACACCAAACACCAAACGAAAATCCACTTGGAACCAGAGCCAGGCAAATGTCAACAACGACCAGAACGCAGTACCACCGAGATAGAAACGAAATCCAGAGCGAGTGCCAGACTGGCTGGACTAGGGCAGAGCGGGTCCCTATATACGAAACCGGAGGGAGCGGCTATTGGTCGCTGTCTGCACGTGGCTTAGCGGTGGCGCCCTCGCTGTGCGAGAGCCGCTGCGCGGAATAGCCGCCGTGGAGGCGGAGGCGGAGCCATCTATGGGCTGACCACGTCCATTTGTTCCGCCACGTGTTCGACTTCCACGGCGGAAGGTACTAGATCCCTCCCCCCCGAAATTGGTGCATAGGGGCGGAAATGCCCCGGACGATGCCGAGGCGGGCGGAACGAGGGCACGGATTGTGAGACGTTCAGAGGGACCACTGGGGGAAGGGAGGGCAGACTGTCTGCGGCATCCATCAAGGTGTCACCAGAGGGCAGGGGGTCAGTGGGCGTCTCTATACTCTGGCGAGGCGGAAGGGGTGTCTGCAGAGCCGACGAGGAGATGGAGGTTGAAGGGAAGGGCTCCACCTCGAGGGACGTGTCCGCACCAGTAAGCAGGGAAGGCGGTGGGGGACGAATCAAGGCAGGGGCCCGAGGGCGGAGTTGGTTATGGTGGCGACGCTCAAGCCCTCTGTATGTCTGTACGGTCGTCACTCGCCGCCCATGAGCCGCTGTCACCATAGAGGGCGTCCATGCAGGTGTGCCGCCATAGGAGCAGGCCCACACGGCCATGCCCGGGGCGTAGCGCCGGGAGGGGCGAGTGCAGGGCCCAGTAGGGGATGGTGTCAGCAGGTGGAGGAGGGTCCGAGGTTGTCGCCCGTGAAGGAGTTCGGGAGGACTATGATCGGCCACCGGTGTAGTGCGGTAGGTGCTTAGAAACAAGGTGATGGCCGTGATGGTGGTCGACGGCTCCACTGATTTCATCAGCTGCTGTTTGAAAGTGCGGACCAGGCGTTTCGCCGCGCCATTGGTTGAAGGATGGAATGGGGGAGAGTGAATGTGTTTGATACCGTTAGCGGAGCAGAAGGTCTGGAACGAGGACGCCGTGAATTTCGGCCCGTTATCGGTGACCAACGTCTGAGGAAGGCCTTCAATGGCCAACACCTGGGCCAAGGTGGTGAGGGTGGCGTCAGTGGTGGTGGACGCAATGCGAACCACATATGGGTATCTGGAATAGGCATCAATGATGAGGAATCACATGGAGCCTAAGAAGGGGCCTGCAAAATCGAGATGGATCCTGTCCCAGGGTTGGCTGGGTGTTGGCCAGGGTGCGAAAGATTGTGGAGGACTATCCTGATGCCGCGCACACACTGTGCAACCACGGACCAGGAGCTCAATGTCTCCATCGATCCCTGGCCAATAGACATGTCATCGAGCCAACGCCTTCATGCGAGACATCCCCCAGTGTCCGCGGTGTAATAAGTGCAGGACGCGGTGGCGTAAGTCCGGAGGGATGATCACCCGATGGGCGTCCGAGTCCGTGGACAACAAGAGGACGTCCTCCATCACCGAAAGTCTTTGTGAGACGTGACGCCATGGGCTGAAGTCAGTTTTCAAACGTCGGGTAAGGTAGGGAGGCCAACCATGGGTCACATAGCGGAGGACTTGCCGCAGAATGGGGTCCCTGCGCGTGGAAGCGGCGATTTGCGTGGCCGTCAGAGGAAATCCATCGAGAGCCTCCCGGCGGGCAGAGTCGATGTGGAAGCACAGGACTTCCTGCTCGTCGAACGCCGGATCGGGTCCTGCTGGGAGACGTGACAAGGCATCTGCATTAGTGTGTTGACTGGTGGGCTTATAGCGGATGGTGTAAGTGTAATTACGCAAGAACAACGCCCAGCACTGAAGACGCTGAGCCGTCCGTTCTGGGAGGTGCGAATGGGGCCCGAACAGCGACACTAGGGGCTTGTGATCCGTGAGGAGGGTGAACTGCGCCCCAAACAGGTAAATGTGAAATTTCTGAACTGCAAAAATAATGGCAAGAGCCTCCTTTTCGATCTGAAAGTAATTCCTTTGCGCAGAGGTTAACGTCTTGGATGCATATGCCACAGCTTGTTCCGACCCATCCTCATTCCTGTGTTCCAGGACTGCCCCAATCCCATACGCCGAGGCATCGGCCGCCACCACCAAGGGACGATCCGGAGAGAAAGGCGTCAGGCAAGGGGCAGATTTCAGCATCGTCTTCAGGCGGGTGAAAGCCTGATCGCAGGCAGAAGTCCACGTGTAAGGTACCCCTTTGCGATGCAGGCGATTTAGGGGATGCGCGACGTGGGCAGCTTGGGGTAAGAACTTCAAGTAATAATTGACTTTCCCCAAAAATACCTGGCGTTCGGATAAGTTTTGTGGACGGGGAAGGGCATCGATGGCTGCGACATTGCGGTCCGAAGGGCGAATGCCATCTTTACTGAGCCAATGTCCTAAGTACTCCACTTCTGGTTGAAAAAAAACTGCACTTCTCCAGTCGACAACGTAAACTCGCAGCCTGCAGGGCGTGAAATAAGGTACTGAGGTTGCCCAGATGTTCCTGGCGCGTGCGCCCCGTGACTAAGATATCATCGAGGTAATTGACACAAGCCGGTATTGGTTGCGTGAGTTGCTCGAGATACCGCTGGAAAATCGCAGGGGCAGAGGAAATGCCAAACGGAAGACGCTTGTATTTATAGAGACCGAAAGGCGTGTCGATGACGACGATGGCCTGCGATTCCTCATCCAACGGCAATTGGTGATAGGCTTCTGCCAGATCAATCTTAGAAAAGTACTCGCCACCCGCCAGTTTAGCGAGAAGGTCTTCCGGTCGAGGAATGGGATAAGTTTCGACCAAAGATTGAGCGTTGACCGTAGCCCCAAAATCCCCACAAAGACGAAGCGATCCATCGGGTTTCTTGATGACCACTAAGGGCGTTGCCCAGGCACTCGACTGTACTGGCTCGATAACCCCCGCAGCCTGGAGCCGATCGAGTTCCTGCTTGACGGCCGCACGCAAAGCTACCGGAATAGGTCGAGCCCGACAAAAGCGACGCCGTGCGTTCGGCAGTGAAGTGATGTGGGCCTGGAAATAGGAAGCGCAGCCCAGGTCTGCCGAAAACAGGGAGGTAAAGGACGCACACAGGTCGTCTAGGTCCTGAAATGGAACCGTAGTTGAAACGAACTGCACTTCATCTTGAATGGAAAAGCCAAACCGTGTAAACGCATCTAGCCCAAAAATGTCCGAAGCCGACGGGTGGTCCACCACAAATAGGGCAAGGGGCCGGGGAACGTTTTTGTAGATGGCCATAACAGAAAACTGCCCACGGAGAGGGATGGAACCGTCGCCGTAGGCGACCAACCGCCTCGAGGGTGGGGACAATTCTGGAGACCCGAGACGTGCATACGTCGTCAGATTGAGCAAAGAAACTGTGGCCCTGTATCGACCTGGAAACGGACGTCCTCGTTAAAGATGCGGAGGGTGAGGAATAACATTTGAGCCAATGTGTCGGTCCGAGGGGCGACTGCGTGTAAAGCATGGACGGTCTCCTGTTGGCCCGCAGGGGCGGGACGGGGGCGGGTCGAGCGGCTACGAGAGACAGATCGAAGGTGGCCCTCTTTCTCACAAAGCGAACAGGTCTTCCAGCGATGGGGACAGTCAGCTCGAGTGTGGGCCGAGAAGCACTGGGGCACGACGCGAGGGGGCCACGCGGCCGACGTCGAGGGGCGACCGGCGGTTCGGACGCCATAGAGACGTCACACAGCGAGGAATCTCGACGGCGGTTCCCTCTGGAGACTGCGCCCCGTCGACGGCGATAAGGAGTGGAGCGGGAAGTGGACTCGACCGCTGCCACCTGGGGCCGCGCCATGAGACGTTCGTTCGCCGCTTGAGCAATTTCGAAGGAATGGGCAATACGCAGAATGTCTTCCAACGAGGGGTTGTCCAGCTTTAACGCCGCAGTGCGGACTTCTGGATCGGGCGCCTGTTGAACGACCACATCCCGAATTAACGAATCTGCATATGACGCCTTGCACTGTTGATTGGTGCACGTGAAATTGCATTTGCGGCTGAGGCCTTGCAAATCCGTCACCCAGGAACGGTAGGACTGACACGGCTGCTTGTGGTATTGATGGAATTCCAAGCGAGACACAACCACGTGGTATCGCTGGGAATAATAGTTAGCAACACACAGATCTCGTGAAAGGAGAGAGCCACGGGGTCGGCCAACGATGCTAACTTGCGGAGCAAGAAAAACGTGTCCGGTGAGGCCCAAGACAAGAACAACGACCGCTGCAGATAGTCATACGACACCTGAAAGGCCGTGAAATGTTGCTTCAGACGATGCAGGTACGTTTCCCAATCCTCTTTGGCGTCGTTGAACGGTGGGGACGGCGAACGTGGGAATGTGTCTGAAAGCGGGGCACCTGGGGAAAGAGGTGGGAGGGAATCCCGCTTATTGACCATGTCCGAGAGCAACTGCAGTGAGGTCTGTAAGACCTCCAACTGCTGGTGCTGCTGTCGCATGAGCTGCTGCTGTTGCTCTAAGAGAGTGAGTAATTTCTCTTCCATACTCTTATGTTCCGTTTACCTCGTCGCCAAATGTAGTAACCACAACAAACAGCGGGAACGCCTTGGGCTGCGGACCGGAGCCGCCAGGCGGGGAAGCCGCCGGCGGTGGAGCACGCACCACCGGGTAAACACAGGACGAGTCGGGCGACAGACCAACGACAACTGACAACAACCGACCACGACCGACTATGAGCGACACAACAAGGAAGAGATAAACAACGGAGGCTTGTGGAAACCACAACACCAAACACCAAACGTAAATCCACTTGCAACCAGAGCCAGCAAATGTCAACAACGACCAGAACGCAGTACCGCCGAGATAGAAACGAAATCCAGAGCGAGTACCAGACTGGCTGGACTAGGTTTTTTTTTTTCCTTTATTGTATTTCAATTCCGCATCGGGGCGGGCTGGCAGCAGCATAGGCGCTGCTCTTCAACCGAAAGACATAGAACAAAACAATAGAAGACATTTAAAAACAGCAAAGGAGAGAATAAGGTGAACATAGATATAAAAAAGGGGAACATCATGGAAGACAATAGACAAAAAACGGGGTGACTGTAAAATGGAGATAAAAAAAACTGTTTAAAAGTAGCACACACAAAAAGCCACACACTGCGACCGTTAAAAGAACACAAGGCACAGTATGACTGGAGCATAAAGGTAGCGACGGATGGCGTAGCACATAACGTAACACTGACGGCGAACCTCAAGGCAGGACACAATTAAAAGCACACCTCTTGACGCACACGAGAAACAGCACTAAACAACACTGATGTGGCACACTGATGAAGAGCAATACAGATGATCTGCCAGGCGCTAGGAGATGAGGGAGACCTGAAGAAGGGAGGGAGGGGAAGAGATGGGGGAGGTGAGCGGGGGGCGCGCGGAAGAGGGCCAGGTAGGGAGGGATGTGGGAAGGAGAGAGGCAAGTATGGGGTGCAGGGTCTCAGGGGAGAGGGGGACGGAGGAAAATCCGCTCTGGGAGAAGGAGGAAAGAGGAAAAGGGGGCCCTGGGGAGAGGGGGGGGGGAACAAGGCCAGGTTATAGTTGGAAGGAAGGGTAGATGTCACGGCGAAGTTCGTCATCCGGGAGGGGGAGGCGTTGGAAATTGCCCTGATGAAGGAGATGGAGGGTGTGGAGGTGGAGAGAGGGAGGGATACAGCGATAGAGGCGCGGCAACGAGCGGGGGGTGGAGAGGAAGGAGGAAACCAGAGGGTGGGGGGGGGATCAAGCCTGCGAACAATGTAAAGGATGCGGAGATGTTGGAGGAACAGGAGGAGGTGGGGGAAGGGGATCGGTTCATACAGGAGCCATGTGGGGAAGGAAG
Organism: Schistocerca nitens; assembly: GCF_023898315.1. NCBI lineage: Eukaryota > Metazoa > Arthropoda > Insecta > Orthoptera > Acrididae > Schistocerca > Schistocerca nitens. Next base: position 867,457,091 of record NC_064616.1, read on the forward strand.
GCGGATACGGAAGGCAAGGCGGAGCGCATGGCGTTCAAGGATTTGGAGGGCCTTGTAAAAGCGGGTGGGGGCGGAGATCCAGGCAACGCTGGCATAACAGAGGATAGGACGGATGAGGGATTTGTAGGTGTGAAGGATGGTAGAAGGATGCAATCCCCATGTCCGGCCAGACAGGAGTTTCAGAAGGCGGAGGCGGGAATGGGCTTCCTGCTGGATGGTCAGGAGATGAGGGGTCCAGGTGAGGTATCGGTCAAGGGTGAGGCCAAGGTATTTCAGGGTGGGGGTGAGTTGGATAGGACGACCATAAAGGGTGAGGTAGAAATCATGGAGGCGAAAAGAGCGAGTGGTGCGGCCTATGATGATTGCCTGGGTTTTGGAGGGGTTGAGACGGAGGAAACACTGGTTACACCAAGTGGTGAACTGGTTAAGGTGGGTTTGGAGGGTACGTTGAGACCGTTGAAGGGTAGGATAGAGAGCCAGGAAGGCGGTGTCATCAGCATACTGGAGAAGGTGGACTGGTGGGGGTGGCTTGGGCATATCAGCTGTATACAAGAGATAAACGAGAGGGGAGAGGACAGAACCTTGAGGGACGCCAGCCATGGGATAAAAGATACGGGAGTTGGTGTTGTGGAGGGTGACATAGGAAGGACGGTGCGAGAGGAAGGAAGCGACCAGACGGACAAAATTGATAGGCAGGGCGTAGGTTTGGAGTTTAAAGAGGAGACTGGGATGCCATACACGGTCATAGGCATTTTGGAGGTCAAGCGAAACAAAAATGGCGGAGCGACGGGAGTTGAGCTGGAGGGACAGAAGGTGAACAAGGTTGAGGAGTTGGTCGTCAGCAGAGAAGGAGGGTCGGAAGCCACACTGGGTAAGGGGGAGGAGGTGTGTTGAGCAAGGTGCTGATGGATACGGCGGGAGAGGATGGATTCAAAGACCTTACTGAAGACGGAGGTGAGGCAGATGGGACGATAGGAAGAGGCGGCATAAGGGGGTTTGTTGGGTTTGAGGAATAAGAGGACGCAGGAGGTCTTCCACAGGTCAGGGTAGAAGCCAGTAGAGAGGACGACATTATAGAGATGGGCGAGGACAGTCAGGAAGGAATAGGGGCTTTCGCGAAGGTGACGGTAGGTGACACAGTCGTGACCAGGGGCCGTGTTGCGTTTGGACCGGAGGATAAGTTTAATGTCTTGTGCTGTGATGGGAGTGTTTACGTCGGAGGGGGGCAACTGCCCCAAGTACTGGAGACTAGGAGCAAGTGGAGCGACCGAGGTATCGGCACGTTCCATGACCGTGGGGAAAAGAGAATAATCAAAGTGGGGATCATCAGGGATGGAGAAGACCTCGGAAAGGTGGGAAGCGAAGTGGTTGGCCTTACTGAGGTTGTCAGGAAGGGGGCGATCGTTATGGAGAAGGGGGTAGTGGGGAGCAGAAAGGGAACCAGTAAGACGATGGAAGGCGGACCAGTACTTGGAGGAGTTGATAGGGAGGGTGGCGTTGAGTCGTGTGCAGGTCTGGCGCCAGTCTCGGCGTTTCGTTGCTGTAATAAGGTTCCGTACGTGTCGCTGTATTTGCCGGTGGCGTTGGAGTGTATCCCTGTCACGAGTGCGCAGGAAGGAGCGATATAGGCGGCGGGATTCACGGAGGAGGAGGACAGCCCGCGGAGGGAGAGTGGGACGGTGTGGGTGGATGGTTTTAGTAGTAACATGGGCCTCCACAGCGTCAGTAATTACCTGCCGAAGGAAGGACGAGGCGTGGTTGATGTCAGGATGGCGATAGGTAAGAGGGTGGCTTTCGACCTGGGTGGAGATGGAGTCCCGGTAGGCATCCCAGTTGGCACGGCGATAGTTATGGACGACCTTGGGAGGGGGTGCAGGGTGCGGAGCCGGAGGGGGGCGGTTTGCAGACGTTATGGTGAGAAGGACAGGGAGGTGATCGCTACCTGTGGGGTCAAGGACGGCGACAGTGATACGCCCAAGGAGGTTGGCGGAGGCAATGACAACATCGGGGGCGGTGTTACTTTCAGGTCGGGTGTGCTGGGGAAGAGGAACAAGGTCACCTTGGAGTGTGGAGAGGAACTGATGCCACCGCCGAAGGGCAGCAGGAGTGCGGCTATGGATATTGAGGTCGGCGGCAATCACATAGGTGGAGAAGGTGTGGTCAATGTGTGAGATGAAGTCATAAGGAAGAGGAGCAGTGGAGCGGACATAGATGGTGGCACAGGTAATGGTGAGGGAGGGGAAGAAGACGCTAAGGATAAGGTGTTCAGTGGGGTCATTGAGGAGAGGTTGTGGCCGGACAGGGATATGCTTAAGGTGGCCAATCGCGACTCCACCCTCTGGACTAGGGCAGAGCGGGTCCCTATATACGAAACCGGTGGGAGCGGCTATTGGCCGCTGTCTACACGTGGCTTAGCGGTGGCGCCCTCGCTGCACGAGAACTGCTGCGCGGAATAGCCGCCGCGGAGGCGGAGGCGGAGCCCTCTATGGGCTGACCACGTCCATTTGTTCTGCCGCGTGTTCGACTTCCGCGGCGGAAAGTACTAGAAGTTCACCAATGTGTGAATGTAATCAAGAAGAGCAGACAATTGAACATTTTGTCCAACGCTGTCAACTTCATTCATACCCTGGAATTCCCGATGACTGCCGGCCGAGGAGGCCGAGCGGTTCTAGGCGCAACAATCTGGAACCGCTCGACCGCTACGGTCGCAGGTTCGAATCCTGCCTCGGGCATGGATGTGTGTGATGTCCTTAGGTTAGTTAGGTTTAAGTAGTTTTTATACTCAAACTTAAATTGACTCACTTCACTAAAACGAATGGGACCTCCAGATCTGAATAGAGTGGGTATCGAGATTAATGACTTCATATGACCCAAGCTTCTCAAGTCTTGTCTGTGTATTTTCGTCACTATGAATTTGCTGTTGAAAACTTCTCACTGTTCTTGTGTGGTTCTGTAAACCATGATCCCTGAGGAAAGCTTGCTTGCATCTCATCACTTCCATTCCATTTACTTTCGCATTGTATGAAAATGTCACAGCTGTAGATGAAATTTGCTTTGTAGTCGTTTTAGGATAGCTGTGAAAGAAAGAAATGTGAAGCAGAACAAGGTAAAGTAAATTTGTGACAGTTGGCCCATTCGTGTTTAAACAAAGTGAAACGAACCTTCGCTTTTTTGGTACCATTTTCATGGAACACATTTGGTAAGTATTCTGGGCGTTAAAGTTTCCTATGTCCCAAAATGCGTGAAAAATATTTTCTTCTTCTCCGATTAGTTTCCTATAGCACTTATATGAAGGGCTTATTTCAATAGTGGTGCAAGTCCATTACCTCCACTTTTTTGTCTATAATGCTTCTGACATTAATGGTCCAAACAAACAGAAACAAAGGTTCATCTCTAGCAAGCAGCCATATGTTTGACTATTTCTGGTATCTCAATTGCAGATTTTAAGCGGTTATTTAACTTTCGGACTCTGTATCTTAGAATGAACAATATGAATTGGAATAGAAAAATAGTCACAGAACTTCCGTGAGATAAAGTCACAAGCCACACAAATCATTAGATGCCGCTGAAGTGCCACTGATAATAAAAATATTCTTACAAGTTTGCAGCCGTGAAAACTATATTATTATTGCAATCAGCGATCATTAAAATTAGGCTCTAAAGGTGTCTCATTGACACAAAAGGCGACGATCAACTGTGAGAGAAACGTTACGGGAAACAAAGTCACAAGCCACTGAACAATGATCACCAGTAAAACATATTTTTCTATGCTTACCGAAACATCTTCTGAGCTAGTACTGTTGCTTGATGGACACAAGACTCATCACCATCACTGTCAAAAGGATCAGAATTCTCATTGAAACTACTGTTACTGCCATATGCGCCTAGAACGTGCGAAGCACCGTCATATGTACGTGAGTATTCAGCCATTTTGATGTGGCTTGTGACTATGTATCTTCTGAAAATGACACTAGGTGGCAGAGTATAGAACTACACTACGTCATCACCTGATAGCTGTTGGAGGAAGACGGAATTTGTTCAGTCCAAGATAATGAGGGCAACGTTAAGAATGTCATAGCGTGAATATTTCAATTTCGACAAAAGTTTGGCTTATGACTATATCTCTCCGACCCCTTCAATTATAAAAAATAGTGGCTGAGTTGGATTAGCTGGATGTGGGTAAAATATACTGAGTTTTGGAGGTGAGCTAAGAAGTGCCACAGATTTCCTATTTATAGCATTGTTCTCGCTCACTACACAAATAACTTTGAAACCAATGAAATGAAGGCCACATATTATTTTCTTCGGATACAAAAATAACTGTTCAGCTACAAGGTTTCTCACTGGAAGGACATGCATTACTTCTTTAAAAGAAGACAGCAATGATTGTATCATAAAGACATATGCTGTAGTAGCAGCCTTGTCACTATCAAATGCTGCTCCCACAATGTTTCCTCCCTTGTAATCAAGATAAGGTTTAATATGAATTTCATCCATCACTAAAGAAATGATACAATCACTTTCCTGCAAAGTTTTAAATCTTTCCTTAATATGCAGGAACGTAACACCTTCATTTTGTTCATTATTAGGACCATTACTATATAAGGAAGATATTTTCCGTAAAGTTCTTGGATGAGGAAGAATAAGATTGCCAGAAGACCTGAAAAATTTGTAGGCATGAGGGGAGATGGAAAGCAGGATACAACAAAATACAGAAAAGTGAGGATTAAACCTATAGTTTTCCTCAGTGCTACATAGCAACTTAACTTGCTCACTTAAGAATTGCATTTTTTTCTGTTTTTCTTCATTTGCAGAACCGCACATATCATTTAAAATGTTCTGTATAAGAAGGCACTGGCTTTTTAATGAATTTGCTTTTGCACTGACTATTTCTTTCACTTTGTCTAACACTGTAAACAAATCATTGATATTCGAAAGTTTGTCTGACATTTTGCTACTGCCTATCTTTCTTATCACAGTGTTACTTTGATAGTTGGACAACTGCAATTCATTTGTCACTACAGAGGATACAGACACAGATGGATATGTGATACCTGCATTTTCTTCTGAACAACTTGAAAACACTTGTGCTGACAGTGAAGGAAATCGCGATAATGTTTCTGAAGTAACCAATCCCCCTAGTGCATCAAAAAGGAAAGTAACTTTAGAAACAGGTGACATTCCCTTCCTTTGGCAGTAACGGTCGCAATTAAACCTATTTACAGAGATTTGGAAAATCCTGAGCTACTAAAGTAGTGTTTACATGGGAGTGAGCCTAGAGCAGCCGCTGGTGAAGTATCAGTGCAGCAGCAGTGCAGTAGCGAGTCGCATATTTAGCTTTCACATTTGCTTTGTAGTTTGATTCTTAATTTCTTTCCGATTGTTTGTGCGCTTGCATATTTAATTACATAAAATCCTTGCGTATTCTCGTATTTGAGAGGAGTAATATTGCTTATTGATAGCTGTAGAGTATAAATTCGCTGAGTCGTTAGATATTAGCAGTAGGATGGATAGGGTGTGTGCGTGCTCTTTGCGGGCGCATGAGGAAATAGCCGCGGTTCGCGAGCAGCTGAGCGTGCTGTTGGCCACGGTCAGCCGCCTTCAGGCTGCTGCCTCGATGTGCAGCGACGGCGGAGGGTCTGGCGTCGCTTGAGACACCCCAGGTGTCGCTTGCTGCGTCCGCTGACTCAGCCATCGAGGCACCTTCTAGTGTACCCGGCGCGTTGGGTCCGCCCTCACCTCAGGGTGAGTGGCGGACTGCAACGCGTTCGCGTAGCTCGAGGCGGAGGGTCAATGTGGAGGCTGTCCGGCTGGCCTTGCCCGTTCGTCCTATCAGTGGGCAGGTGGCCGCTCCTTCAGCAGGGCCCCAGGAGGAACACGGGGCAAAGGCTTGCTGCTTATTGGGAGCTCCAACGTTAGGCGGGTGATGGAGCCCCTTAGGGAAATAGCGTACAGGGCTGGAAAGAAATCCAACGTGCACTCGGTTTGTCTGCCGGGGGACCTCATCCAAGATGTGGGGGCGGCCCTGCCTGCGGCTATCGAGAGCACGGGGTGCAGTCGTCTGCAAGTAGTTGCTCACGTCAGCACCAATGATGCCTGTCGCTTGGATTCTGAGGCGATCCTCAGTTCGTACAGGCGGCTGGCGGATTTGGTGAAGACCGCTGGCCTCTCACGCAGGGTGCAAGCAGAGCTCTCTATTTGCAGCATCGTTCCCAGAGTTGATCAGGGTCCTTTGGTTTGGAGACAAGTGAAGGGTCTCAACCAGAGGCTTCGTCGACTCTGTGACGGCTGCAGATTTCTAGACTTGCGCTATTGGGTGGGGAATTGTAGGACGCCCCTAGATAGGTCAGGGGTGCACTACACAAAGGAAGCGGCTACTCGGGTAGTAGAGTACTTGTGACGTGCACATGGGGGTTTTTTAGGCTAGGCAGTAGTGCAAGGTGTCCTGATGAACACTCACCAGTCGACGTGCAGGCAGGGAAATCAGGACACGCTCAGTGTAAAGACACTTCAGCTATCAAGATATTAGCAGTAAATTTTCAGAGTGTTCGGAATAAAGTTCCTGAATTTACTGCCCTCCAAGAAGCGTGTGGGGCGCAAATTATTCTCGGGACTGAGACCTGGCTGAACCCTGAGATAGGAAGTTCTGAAATATTTAGTGAGGGCTGGAACGTGTATCGGAAAGAAAGATTAGACACCATAGGAGGTGGTTTCTTCATTGCAGTTGACAAAAATATTGTGTCTACTGAGGTCGAAGTAGAGTGTGATTGTGAAGTTATCTGGACACGTTTAACAGGGCTAGGGGAAATAAAGTTAATTGTGGGGTGTTATTACCGGCCACCAGGTTCCACCGTGACAGTTCTAGAATCATTCAAAGGGAGTCTACATTCTGTATCGCAGAAGTACCTGGATCATGCTATATTAGTCAGAGGCGACTTCAACCTACCTGGTATAGACTGGGATGTCTATGGATTCATTACAGGTGGTACAGACAAGCCGTTGTGTGAATTACTTTTGAACACATTATCCGAAAACTGTCTTGAGCAGCTAAATCGACAGCCAACGCGTAACGGAAATATTTTAGATCTTGTAGCCACGAACAGACCAGACCTCATCGACAGTGTCAGTGTTGAGACAGGGATTATTGATCATGATGTTGTCATTACGACTATGATTACGAAAGTTAAAAAGTCGGTCAAGAAGGCTAGGAGAGTATGCTTACTAGAAAGAGCAGATAAGCAGTTGTTAGCATCCCACTTAGTAAATGAATCGACTTCATTTACTTCCGGTACGATGAACGTGGAAGAATTATGGGCACATTTTAAACACATTGTAAATCACGCATTGGATAAGTATGTGCCGAAAAAGTGGGCTACGGACGGAAAAGACCCACCGTGGTTTAACGGCGCAATTCGGAGAATGCTCAGGAAGCAAAGGCAATTGCACTCGCGGTACAAGAAAGATCGGGAGAATGAGGACAGGCAAAAGTTTGTAGAGATTCGTGCTGCTGTAAAAAGAGCGATGCGCGAAGCATTCAACCACTATCACCGTCATACCTTAGCAAAAGATCTTGCTGAAAACCCAAGGAAATTCTGGTCTTACGTAAAATCGGTAAGCGGGTCGAGGGCTTCCATCGAGTCACTCACTGATCAGTCTGGCCTGGCAACGGAAGACAGCAAAACGAAAGCTGAAATTTTAAATTTAGCATTTGAGAAATCTTTCACGCAGGAGGATCGTACAAACATACCGCCGTTTGAGTCACGTACAGATTCCCGTATGGAGGACATAGTGATAGACATCCCTGGGGTTGTGAAGCAGCTGAATGGGTTGAAAATAAATAAATCGCCAGGTCCTGATGGGATTCCAATTCGGTTTCACAGAGAGTACTCTACTGCATTGGCTCCTTACTTAGCTTGCATTTATCGCGAATCTCTTGCCCAACGTAAAGTCCCGAGCGACTGGAAAAAAGCACAGGTGACGCCTGTATGTAAGAAGGGTAGAAGGACGAATACTCAAAATTACAGATCAATATCCTTAACATCGGTTTGTTGCAGGATTCTCGAACATATTCTCAGTTCGAATATAATGAATTTCCTTGAGGCAGAGAAGTTTCTGTCCATGCATCAGTACGGCTTTAGAAAGCATCGCTCCTGCGAAACGCAAATCGCCCTTTTTTCACATGATATCTTGCGAACCATGGAAGAAGGGTATCAGACGGATGCCATATTCCTTGACTTCCGGAAAGCGTTTGAATCGGTGCCCCACTGCAGACTCCTAACTAAGGTACAAGCATATGAGATTGGTTCCCAAGTATGTGAGTGGCTTGAAGACTTCTTAAGTAATAGAACCCAGTACGTTGTCCTCGATAGTGAGCGTTCATCGGAGGTGAGGGTATCATCTGGAGTGCCCCAGGAAAGTGTGGTAGATCCGCTGTTGTTTTCTCTCTACATAAATGATCTTTTGGATAGGGTGGATAGCAATGTGCGGTTGTTTGCTGATGATGCTGTGGTGTACGGGAAGGTGTCGTCTTTGAGTGACTGTAGGAGGATACAAGATGACTTGGACAGGATTTGTGATTGGTGTAAACAATTGCAGCTAACTCTAAATATAGATAAATGTAAATTAATGCAGATGAATAGGAAAAAGAATCCCGTAATGTTTGAATACTCCATTAGTAGTGTAGCGCATGACACAGTCACGTCGATTAAATATTTGGGCGTAACATTGCAGAGCGATATGAAGTGGGACAAGCATGTAATGGCAGTTGTGGGGAAGGCGGATAGTCGTCTTCGGTTCATTGGTAGAATTTTGGGAAGATGTGGTTCATCTGTAAAGGAGACCGCTTATAAAACACTAATACGACCTATTCTTGAGTACTGCTCGAGCGTCTGGGATCCCTATCAGGTCGGATTGAGGGAGGACATAGAAGCAGTTCTGAGGCAGGCTGCTAGCTTTGTTACTGGTAGGTTTGATCATCACACGAGTGTTACGGAAATGCTTCAGGAACTCGGGTGGGAGTCTCTAGAGGAATGGAGGCGTTCTTTTCGTGAATCGCTACTGAGGAAATTTAGAGAACCAGCATTTGAGGCTGACTGCAGTATAATTTTACTGCCGCCAACTTACATTTCGCGGAAAGACCACAAAGATAATATAAGTGAGATTAGGGCTCGTTCAGAGGCATATAGGCAGACAAAAAAATGGCTCTGAGCACTATGGGACTTAACATCTATGGTCATCAGTCCCCTAAAACTTGGAACTACTTAAACCTAACTAACCTAAGGGCATCACACAACACCCAGTCATCACGAGGCAGAGAAAATCCCTGACTCCGCCAGGAATCGAACCCGGGAACCCGGGCGCGGGAAGCGAGAACGCTACCTCACGACCACGAGCTGCGGACTATAGGCAGACATTTTTCCCTCATTCTGTTTGGGAGTGGAACAGGGAAAGAAGATGCGAGTTGTGGTACGAGGTACCCTCCGCCACGCACCGTATGGTGTATTGCAGAGTATGTACGTAGATGTAGACCAAGAATGTGAATGAGTCCTTCAATAATGTTGTGTGGTTCTGTGTGCCTAAAAATGTATTTGTTGGCCTTATGCCTGTAAAGTTAACAGTGCCTGATGCTGTAATAACTTTTAATGGTGGGAACTATGAAAGACTTAAGGTTCTGGAGAAGTTAGGAGTAAGAGTTGGACAGAACACAGATAAAGCACTGTGGGAACTGGATGAGCTTCGTGTACGTGAAGCAGAGTTAGCTGCTCAGCAAATGACAAAAAAAGCAAGAACGAAAAGGAGGAGGCAAGCACTGAGCTGTTGTGACACTGAAGAAGACACAGACTATGGGCCAGGTCAATTCTAGTGCATAAAAGACGCAGAAATGTAAGTCTGTATAAGAATTTGTAATAAAAAAGTTTTAAACCTCAATATTTCTGAACTATATTTTTTGCAATAAATGACCTGTTTTCTAAAAAGGTACTGATGGTAGAGGCATGAAATTTTCACAGCATGCCATGTGTGAGATTCAACACATATGGAACCAGAATAATTATAATATCCTGAGTTGTTTTGTTTTTAGCTTCATTTATTTACAAAATTCTGTCAAAAAATTGAGCGTTCGAAAAAAAAGGATAACATGCCCCACAATACAATTTCAGTAATAATTCTAGTTTAGTGTATGTAGAAAGGTACATTCAATAATTATGGAAAACTGTAAGATGGTGTCTTAAAAAGTTTCCAAGACAATGGGTCACAAAATTCGATAATTTAACATTGGCGCATAGGACATACAATGTCCCCTTAAGTACTGGTCATACTCATCTTCTGGCTTTTTGTTATTTTTTCGTGATGCAGCCGCACAAGGCACGGCTCTTTTTCGTCTTCGTACGCATCTTCGACTTGTTCTTCTTCTCATATGCCGCAAACGGTCTGGAGAAAAGACGCCTCTTTGAAACATATACTATCTCTTCCTAATGATCCCGACTTTATGGATTTACTGTGGAGCAGTTCACGACCAGAAGAACCCCAGAGATTCTTCCTCCTCTTCTGTAACGAATAATGCATATGTTAGGTATTAAGGCTGAGGAAGATGATCTCTTCTTGCTGTGAGAGCTAGATTTGCTGAGTGTTTTGTTAAATATGATCCTCTTAAGTTAAAAAATGTTGATGTTCATTAAAATGAAGAAAAAATAACTACTGTTTAAGCACTGAGTTCTTTTTTTCTTGTAAGTCAGAATTTTTCGTCTGAAAATTTCCAAAATCTGTTCCCAACACTTTTTCTTAGTTTGTGATTTGAAAAGTAATGAGATGAAGTGTCTCAAATTGCTGTCTGTTGTATGCAATCAACATTTTTCAGTCCAACACAGATATGCAAAACACAAGTAATTATCCTTCTTGACTGCTGATGAAAATTCAGTACAGATGAACTTTGCCGCTAACTAATGATTGTTAAACTAATTCATTATTTAATCTGCTTCTATGGAGGAGGAGGAGAAAGAGATTTGTGTTTAACGTCCTATCGACAACGAGGTCATTAGAGACGGAGCACAGACACGGATTAGGGATGAATGGGGAAGGAAATCGGCCGAAATCTTGTCAAAGAAACCATCCCAGCATTTGCTCTAAGCAATTTAGAGAAATCACGGAAAACCTTAATCAGTATGGTCGGACGCGGATTTGAACAATCGTCCTCCCGAGTGCGAGTCCAGCGTGCTAACCATTGCACTACCTCGTTCGGTCTCTGTCTATGTGCAAATCCATGAAAGCTGACACATTCCACACAAAGAATGACGAAGATCAGAGTCACTGAGCACTTCACGATCAAATGTCCTATAAAGACGGTGATCAAAGTCCATAGTTAAAAGTCTTAAGTTCCACACAGGAATACTGGTCTCTGAGCACTGCTCCCGTGGGAGGACAAATCAGAAGAGGTGAAGTTCCTTTGCTGACGTATGCCTGCTCGTAATGGTTGCCGTGTGGTATCTTCGAGGTGTAGACCCTGGAGATCGCTCTGCATCAGAACTTCTTGCAGTGGCTCAGTGAACTGAACTGGCTGAGAGTGGCTAAACACCATCTTAAATACACGCCCGGCGAAGTGATTCAGTTCTAGGAGAGCTCGTGATTGGTGTAGGCAAAGTAGTGCTCCCGATTGCGGCGCTGTTATTCGGGAAGAGCGCACCACTGGTCTCGAGGCTGACACCCCCATGTGATGACGCTAGCGCCACATGCTTCCTTGGTGTCAGCTGAAGTTGTTCTTCAAAACAGACCGGCGTGTTTAGGAAACAATCTAGCTTACTGTCATTGCGTTGCTGTTGACATCGGGATCTGCTAAAGGAGTGTCCCTTACAGAGCTGGACTGCAGGCAACTTGTCGACCACGTTTGTGATGCGGGTAGCCGTCATCACAGGCGAAGGCACTGGATACGGCACTGGTCTCACCTGTACCTCACAGATGAAAGATTTGGTGTCAAAGCCATCCACAGAACACATGTGTAATTCGAAGAAAACGATGTGTGAGTGAGTGGCAGGCAGGACATGACGTTACTCTGTAATGACAAACTGGAGAGTGTGGGTCTTCATAACAAAATCCTCGAAAGGTGTCCCTGAACAACCTCTAAAAGTTTGTCAGTGGCCTTCTGGTTCACTCTGTGTATCACAAGTCATAAGGATATTTGGAGATTCAGAATTGAAAGCGGAGTTGTCTTCATCTTCTGTTGTTTACATGTTTCCGATGACGCTTTTACTTAGGTGGCCACCTACTCGATGCATACCTAGCCAAAATGAATACATGGGTTATACTGAAATGTCTTTTACCTGTATTAAATACAAATAAATTTTAGTTGCATGGCCTAAGACTAATTTCATCTAACTGGGATGGAGTTGATGCCTGAGCTTTTCCCATACATTTTTTGTCAGGGACAGATCTGTAGATCTTGCTGTCTGTGAAAGTACTTATAATCATGCAGATAATTCATACAGACACACGCCATGTGTAGATGAGTATTATCCTGTTGAATAATAACATTACATTATTTTCGCCTGAGAGGTGATACGAGGCGAGACAGGTATACTGGAGTAACACTGCTTTGCCTCTCAAAAAATGTTCAAATGTTTGTGAAATCTTATGGGACTTAACTGCTAAGGTCATCAGTCCCTAAGCTTACACACTACTTAATCTAAATTATCCGAAGGACAAACACACACACCCATGCCCGAGGGAGGACTCGAACCTCCGCCGGGACCAGCCGCACAGCTTTGCCTCTCCAAAACATTGGAAGAATGGGATCTTTCCCCAGGTTGCTCCCATAATTAGCGAAGATGTTGTTTGGCTGATTCGGGGGAGGGGACCAAACAGCGAGGTCATCGGTCCCATCGGATTAGGTAAGGATAGGGAAGGAATTCGGCTGTGCCCTTTCAAAGGAACCATCCCAGCACTTGCCTGTAGCGATTTAAGGAAATCACGGAAAACCTAAATCAGGATGGCCGGACGCGGGTTTGAATCGTCGTCCTTCCGGATGCGAGTCCAGTGTTCCAACCACTGCGCCACTTCGCTCGGTGCCGAAGATGTTCATCGGTAGGTGTTCCAACCACTGCGCCACCTCACTCGGTGCCGAAGATGTTCATCGGTAGTAGTAAAGAACCGCTATTCTTCAGTGAAGACAATGCGATGCGATTCATTAGAAGTCCGTGCTTCCCAGTAACGGCATAACTACTCACATAGCCATTTGTGTTGTGTTGTGTTGTTAATGGTTCAGATGGCTCTGAGCACTATGGGACTTAACTTCTGAGGTCATCAGCCGCCTAGACTTAGAACTACTTAAACCTAACTAACCTAAGGACATTACACACAACCATGCACGAGGCAGGATTCGAACCTGCGACCGTAGCAGCAGCGCGGTTCCGGACTGAAGCGCCTAGAACCGCTCGGTCACAGCAGCCGGCATCATCGGACAACTCCAGTGTCATCCACAACCAGCATTAAATGTCACTTTATTGACCGACCGCCGGCCGCGGTGGTCTCGCGGTTCTAGGCGCGCAGTCCGGAACCGTGCGACTGCTACGGTCGCAGGTTCGAATCCTGCCTCGGGCATGGATGTGTGTGATGTCCTTAGGTTAGTTAGGTTTAAGTAGTTCTAAGTTCTAGGCGACTGATGACCACAGCAGTTGAGTCCCATAGTGCTCAGAGCCATTTTATTGACCGACCAAATGCAACAGACATACAACTCCATTCTACAAACTGACATCCGGCAGCTGTACAACACAATGCATGCACGTTTGCATGCTTGCATTCAATATTCTGGCGGTTATACCGGTTATTAATGTACCAGCCTATCACATTTGCAACGGCTTATCTTGCGCTTGCATTAACATGTGATCTTACAATGTTAATCTCTAAAATATGTTACCTAGACAAATGTATTCCCGAAATTTCATTACTCTGCATTAATTATTTTTTGGTGTTGCGACTTTTACCGTCAGTGTAGCTGGCTGGCTTGTGTTCAAAGCTCGTGCAACGCACCGATTACCAGAGGTAGGATTGTCACCAATCGTAGCAGTAGTAGTAGTAGCAGCAGCTTTATTCATCCCTAGATCTCTTTTTACAAGGATATAGGACATGTCAAAGTATTTACAAATTTAGATCAATTTAAAATAAGACAATTATTAGATTTACTCCTGGTATACAATACTTTTTTTACAAATAACTTATTAAATAATCGTATATAACACACTCTTCCATATCGGGTGTCCTAGCATACCTCACAAAGCCAGCTGAAAAACAAGACCCGTCACAGAACCGAGCAGTACTGACTGCAAACTTGAGGACAACGAGTTACGAGAGACATTACTGTTGTGAACAGCAGGTGCTATGAGCGAACGGAAACAAGACGCACGGCGAATAGAATGGACATCTGCACTGCTGTGCACTATTTTCAGTGCAAATACAGATGCAAGGCTAACTAGGGCAAAAAAACGGAATGAAAGGAAATAACTGCGTAATGAACTGCTGGAGACTGTGCCTTATACCAAAATACTCAGATGGTATCCCTGAACAACCGCTAGTTTTCTGGTTTACCTGAATACTTCATTATACTACACTATGTTGAATTACAGCATAGTTTCTCAAAGCCTGATAGTGTAGGCTTCCTTGAAACTGAGTCAAAATGGTTAATACTAAACAAAACGCCAATTCCTACTCATTACTCCGCTTTATACACTACTGGCCATTAAAATTGCTATACCAAGAAGAAACGCAGATGATAAACGGGTATTCATTGGACAAATATAGTATACTGGAACTGACATGTGATTACATTTTCACGCAATTTGGGTGCATAGATCCTGATGGTTCAAATGGCTCTGAGCACTATGGGACTCAACTGCTGTGGTCATCAGTCCCCTAGAACTTAGAACTACTTAAACCTAACTAACCTAAGAACACCACACACACCCATGCCCGAGGCAGGATTCGAACCTGCGACCGTAGCAGCAGCGCGGCTCCGGACTAAAGCGCCTAGAACCGCACGGCCACCGCGGCCGGCCGTAGATCCTGAGAAATCAGCACCCACAACAACCACCTCTGGCCGTAATAACGGCCTTGATACACCTGGCATTGATTCAAACAGAGCTTGGACGGCGTGTACAGGTACAGCTGCCCATGCACCTTCAACATGATACCACAGTTCATCGAGAGTAGTGAATGGCGTATTGTGACGAGCCAGTTGCTCGGCCACCATTGACGAGACGCTTTCAGTTGGTGAGAGATCTGGAGAATGTGCTGGCCAGGGCAGCAGTCGAACATTTTCTGTATCCAGAAGGGCCCGTATAGGACCTGCAACATGCGGTCGTGCATTATCCTGCTGAAATGTAGGGTTTCGCAGGGATCGAATGAAGGGTAGAACCACGGGTCGTAACACATCTGAAATGTAACGTCCACTGTTCAAAGTGCCGTCAATGCGAACAAGAGGTGACCGAGACGTGTAACCAATGGCACCCCATACCATCACGCCGGGTGATACGCCAGTATGGCGATGACGAATACACGCTTCCAATGTGCGTTCGCCACGATGTCGCCAAACACGGATGCGACCATCATGATGCTGTAAACAGAACCTGGATTCATTCGAAAAAATGACGTTATGCCATTCGTGCACCCAGGGTCGTCTTTGAGTACACCATCGCAGGCGTTCCTGTCTGTGATGTAGCGTCAAGGGTAAGCGCAGCCATGGTCTCCAAGCTGATAGTCCATGCTGCTGCAAACGTCGTCGAATTGTTCGTGTAGATGGTTGTTGTCTTGCAAACGTCTCCATCTGTTGACTCAGGGATCGAGACGTAGCTGCACGATCCGTTACAGCCATGCGGATAAGATGCCTGTCATCTCGACTGCTAGTGATACGAGGCCGTTGGGATCCAGCACGGCGTTCCGTATTACCCTCCTGAACCCACCGATTCCATATTCTGCTAACAGTCATTGGATCTCGACCAACGCGAGCAGCAATGTCGCGATACGATAAACCGCAATCGCGATAGGCTACAATCCGACCTTTATCAAAGTCGGAAACGTGATAGTACGCATTTCTGCTCCTTACACGAGGCATCACAACAACGTTTCATCAGGCAACGCCGGTCAACTGCTGTTTGTGTATGAGAAATCGGTTGGAAACTTTCCTCACGTCAGCACGTTGTAGGTGTCGCCACCGGCGCCAACTTCGAGTGAATGCTCTGAAAAGCTAATCATTTGCATATCACAGCGTCTTATTCCTGTCGGTTAAATTTCGCGTCTGTAGCACGTCACCTCCTTGTGTATCAATTTTAATGGCCAATAGTGTAATTTCGTTCCTTTATCCGATTAAATTGCAATGTTATTTCCATGCTGTTGGTAGCTATTTTAATGAATACTGAAGTAAGTAAGTTGAGTGTATAAACTCTCGTTGACGAAGAGGTCGTTGGAGACGGAGCACATGCTCGCATTGGGGAATGATGGGAAAAGAAATCGCCCATTTGCGTTAAGAGATTTAGGAACTATATGTAAAACCCAAGACTGGATAGCCGAACGGGCATTTGAACCGCAGTCTTCCCGAATGTAAGTCCAGCGCCTTAGCAAAGCGCAACCTCGCTCCGTCCTACATTATGGTGAGGCGGCTGACTGGTCTGTAGTTTTTTATGTCTTGCTTGTGACAGAGCATTGTAACTCGGCAATCATTCGCAGAGCACCGTGCGCTGCGCACAGACTGCCGTGTCATCCGCTGCCATGTGTCGTCATGCGGATGCGGTATGGAGTGGCATGCGTCAGCCCACCGCCCTCCCGGCCACTGTCGGTTTTCCTAACCTTGGAGCCGCTACTTAATCAAGTAGCTCCTCATTTTGCATCATGAGGCTGAACAGACCCTTTCTAATCCTCCCACAAAGGAATAATACCCGGTAATAGCATAAAATAAACCCAGGTCCTCTGCATGGCAGTCAACGAACAAAAGTAAACCAATGACGTCATTATTTCAGTTTTGGAGAACTATCTTCCAACAGAGCCATTTTGTAAATAATTTTCCATTTTATTTTCTTTTTCTTTTTCGCTTCCTTTTATGATTTCTATTGAAAGACGTATCTCCAGGCACCTTACCTTTCTCTATACAGTGAAGCGTCAAAGAAACTGGTACAGGCATGCGCATTCAAATACAGAGATATGTAAACAGGCACAATACGGCGCAGCGGTCGGCAACGCCTATATAAGACAGGTAAGTGTCTGGCGCAGTTGTTAGATCGGTTACTGCCGCTACAATGGCAGTTTATCAAGATTTAACTGAGTTTGAACGTGGCGTTATAGTCGGCGCACGAGCGAGAGGACACAGCATCTCCATTGTACCGAGGATACCGTGAATATCAGGAATCCGGTAAAATATCAAATCTCCAACATCGCTGCGGCCGGAAAAAGATCCTGCAAGAACGAGAGCAATGATAACTAAAGAGAATCGTTCAACGTGACAGAACTGCAACCCTTCCGCAAATTGCCGCAGATTTCAATGCTGGGCCTTCAAGAAGTGTCAGCGTGTGAAACATTCTACGAAACATCATTAATAACAGGCTTTCGGAGCGGAAGGGCCACTCGTGTACCCTTGATGACTGCACGACTCAAAGCTTTAACCCTCGCCTGCTCGTGATGGCTGGGTGTTGTGTGCTGTCCTTAGGTTAGTTAGGTTTAAGTAGTTCTAAGTTCTAGGGGACTTATGACCACAGCAGTTGAGTCCCATAGTGCTCAGAGCCATTTGAACCTCGCCTGGGCCCGTCACCACCGACATTCGACTGTTGATGACTGGAAACATGTTGCCTGATCGGGCGAGCCTCGTTTAAAATTCTATCGAGCTGATGGACGTGTACGGATGTGGAGACAACCTAATGAATCCATGGACCCTGCATGTCAGCAGGGGACTGTTCAAGCTGATGGATGCTCCGTAATGGTGTGAGGCGTGTGCAGTTGGAGTGATATGGGACCCCTGATACGTCTAGACAGTACTCTGACAGGTGACACATACATAAGCATCCTGTCTGATCACTTGCATCCATTCATGTCCACTCTGTATTTCGATGGACTTGGGCAGTTGCAGCAAGAAAATGCGACATCATACCCGTCAAAAATTGTTACAGAGTGGCTCCAAGTACACTCTTCTGAGTTTAAACATTTCTGCTGGCCATCAAACCCCCCCAGACATGAACATAATTGAGCATATCTGGGATGCCTTGCAACGTGCTGTTCAGAAGACATCTCCACACCCTCTTACTCTTACGGATTTATGGACAGCCCTGGAGGATCCATGGTGTCAGTTCCCTCCAGCATTGTTTCAGACATTAGTCGAGTCCATGCCACGTCGTGTTGCGGCTTTTCTGCATGCTCGCGGGGGCGCTACACGATATTAGGCAGGTGTAGCAGTTTCTTTGGCTCTTCACTGTACCTCGAAGGCTTTATACACTTCATCTGGCATTACTGCCGGAATGTCATTACTTTCACAACAAACAATATGTGTCATTGATTAATTTTTTGAACAACACAAATGTTTCAAAAAATGCTCTATTCGAGGATTTCCCGCCGTAATAATTGCCCCAACTACCTTCGCGACTTAGGGCCGGATGACGTCGTAAAAGTAGAATATTTCTAAAAGGCAGCTGCCCGCCATTTCGAGGAACCGGTGCATCTATAACTGTTATGGAAATCCATCTTTTCTTACGCAAGGGCTGTAGCGTCATTGGGGGGAAAGTTGACACCCAGTGTCCTTGACAGAGAAACAGATCACAGCCGTACACTAAGCACCTTGCTCCCCGGCGTATGAGTATGTGCCCGAGCAAGTTGCTAAGGCCCAGTTTAGCAGTCCTGACTCCGAGCCTACATCTCTCTGTATCGATTGCTCTGTGACAAATGAGGTCTTAGTGCCGTCACCGCTGGATCCCACACTTTACTGAGCTGATCTCCTGTATTTACGGACTTTGACTTTTTTCCTTTACAGAGTCCCAGTAGGTCGAGAGTATCTTGGTCTCTCCATACTTCATGCGATGTTCGTTACGTAGACTGTGGTCGGAAATACAAAATTTTTGTGGCCGATGTAATGTACTGTACATAGACGTCACAGCAGACAACATCTGGCTTCAACGGTGCGACACATCTAATCAGTTGACAATTTCTCTCGTATACTCTTCGCATCAACACCAAAATCGCAGGTGGCCGGGGTGGCCGAGCGGTTCTAGGCGCAACAGTTTGGAACCGCGCGACCGCTACGGTCGCAGGTTTGAATCCTGCCTCGGGCATGGATGTGTGTGATGTCCTTAGGTTAGTTAGGTTTAAGTAGTTCTAAGTTCTAGGGGACTGATGACCTCAGCAGTTAAGTCCCATAGTGCTCAGAGCCATTTGAACCATTTGGAGCCAAAATCGCCCTTTACTGGATCCAGCAGGCTTAGCAATTGCGCCGGAGAGCAGAAGACCCATTTCATTGATTTTTCTTCATACGTCTGCCTATGTTAACGAGATACCACTAACATAAGGAAAGCAAACCACTTTGCTACATCTAAGCTAGTGCAGTTATTCGCTTCAATTTCATTGATGAATTTATTTGATCTTTCATACTGTTTAGTTGTGAATTCATTTTAGTAATGTCGTCCTGTGTATTGTTAAACAGGATCTAGATATCATCAGCGTAACTTTTGTAGTAACAGCTTTGTCGATTGTCTGTTTAAATTGCTCAACATTTTTTAGTCACTATGGTAAGTGAATACGCTGGCGAAACTCCCCACTGACAGATCTATTTCTCCCAGTACGCAATCTGAGTAACCGCAGAGCGGAGGTGGCTAAGCTCTGCTCATAACTTCTCAGGATCTCATATAGCTTTTGCTTTATGGAAGAGAAAAATAAGTAATAGTGGTAGAGAACACTTACTAGAGCCACCAATCACAATGTTCGACACAGAAAATTGAGTCATTTCAGAGCACATGCAATATTGTTAATATCATTACGGAATGGTCTTTGAAAAATGTGTAAGGAGCGTTTTTTAGAGTGTATAGTCTACTATCCGTTTCACAGTCAACAAGCATCAATACTGTCAATACTTCCTGAATGTCCTCTCTCTTCAGTCACCGCTTGCCTTCTCTCTTTAGTCTGCGCGGAAGTAAAATTTTTTAATGGGTGATGGAGCTTTATGAAGATCATTTCCTCCATTACTTCTTCCTAATTTAAAAAATCTGTGCGGTCCATTAATGGTAGTTTACCACATCCACGTCTCACAAAAGTTCAGTTCCTACGACATAAAGCATCAAGTTTAAAGTTTCTCGTTCCTGGTAATCGTACAAAAATTCCTTCGCTTCAAAAAAAGTATTTTAGGTAAATTTAGGAAAATTTTGATTAGTATGGAAAACAGTGAATAGTCGTCAACCAAGTAAGTCAGAGGCGCGGACAAAGTGCACTTCAAAGGGACTGCAGTACTGAAGCACAGCTCAAATTCAGTAAATAAACTGTAAAATCTTCGTCGAATTTCCACCAGATTGGGATATTGGTGTACCTATTATAACTGTGCAACAATTAAAATGTAAATCGAATGAAAATAGCCAATTCCTATCGATTCTAATGTGCTGATCGCGAATATCACAAAGACAATTAAAAATTAGCTCTAGTTTTCATTTTACACTGTTTTATTACGGTGACATAATTATATACGGATTTTTATGTAAAGTTTAAAATCAAATATTATAATGGTTTGTCAAAGTCATAATAACTAGTAACAATGGATTATAATATTGTCCCTGGTTTTACTTGTGTGCAACATTTTGGATATAAACATTTTGATACCAATTTTAGTGATATTTTTGTCTCCCTCCTCTTCAACTTCAGTGACTTTATTAATGCATGGAATGATTTTTGAACATTTGTTTCCAGATTAACTACCAGTTGTTCAAGTTGACTGCTATTGAAGTGAACAAAAATGCAACGAGTTTGTGTTAACAGTGCTGACACATTTTGCTATGTGTGCGGAGAAGTGACATTTGCTTCACAAAAACAGCAAATAACTCCATTGTTTAAAAATGCTTACAGTTGTTATTTTGGGTGCAAAACAGGTGATCAGGATAAACCCTGGGCTCCACTTGTGATCTGCAACACTTGTGCCAGCAACATCAGGAATTGGATGCTTGGGAAGCGACGTTCAATGCCCTTCGCAGTGCCCATGATCTGGCATGAGCCAACTAACTATTATCAGTGACTGCTACTTTTGTATGGTTCCTTCTATCAAGAAGGGAACATCTAAGAAGAAGAAGCGGGCAGTGATCCATCCTAACATTGTATCTCCCATACGGCCAGTTCTACATGGGGAAGGATTGCCAATACCTGAACTACCGACAGAGTACGAGATTACTTCTGATGGGGATTCTGAATGTCCTGAACCATGTACATCACAGGATCCAGAGTTAGAGATTTGGAGGTCTCTAAAACCAAGGCTGAGATTTTAGCATTAAGATTTCAGCAGCGCAATTTTCTGGAAAGCAATGTAAATGTTTCATTCTACCGCAGAAGGGAGCAACAGTTCACTCCTTTTTTTTAACAAGCAAGATAGTCTTGTAGCATGTGTAGACATAAATGGTCTCATGAAGGCTCTCAGAATTAATTACAACGCTGATGAGTGGAGACTCTTTATTGATTCGTCAAAGTTGAGCTTAAAAGCAGTGCTTTTACCCATTGGCAATGAGCTTCTTTCTATTGCAGTTGGGCATAGTGTGAATACGAAAGAGTCATACCAAAACGAAAATTTTACTAGAAGCCATCAAGTATAATGACACTCAATGGCATATCTGTGGTGACTTGAAAGTGATTGCACTGCTATTAGGTATGCAGTTAGGGTATACTAAATATTGCTGCTTTCTCTGTGAATGGGATAACCGAGCTCGTGCATCTCATTGCAGTAGACATGAATGGCCCACCAGAAAATCTCTTCAACCAGGTATAAAGAACATTAAGAGTGAACTTCTAGTAGACCGTAAAAAGATTCTGCTCCCGCTTTTGCACATCAAGTTGGGCCTCATGCAAAACTTTGTTAAGGGAATGAACAAAGATGATGACGCCTTTAAGTACTTAAGGTCAAAATTCCCTTACTTAAGTGATGCCAAAGTAAAGGAAGGTATCTTTGCAGGCCCACAGATTCGAGAGCTTTTTCGAGACCACACTTTTGATGGACTCATACAAGGTGGTGAGAAGCATACATGAGAATGTTTTAAGACAGTCTGTTTACAGTTCTTAGGGAACAAACGAACAATAAATTACAAGGATATTGTAGATAACATGTTGTCATCTTATGAAAAATTTGGTTGCAACATGTCATTGGAAATGCATTTCTTACATAGTCATCTTGACTTCTTCCCCAAAGATTGTGGTGCAGTAAGTGATGAACATGGGGAGCGATTTCATCAAGATATTTCCACATTTGAGAAGAGGTGTGCCGTTAAGTGGAGCCCTACTATTTTAGCAGATTCCTGCTGGACTGTCACAAGGGATGTTCCCAAGTATGTGTATAAACGTAAAGCCAAGCGAAAACGGTCATCTTCAGAATTTATCTCTAAACAAAGTAAGTAATTGTACATACTGTACATATGGAAATTTAACATTTGTAATCCCTTATATACATTTGTGACCAGTTAATTTATATATTTTCTTTTGTGCTTTACATAGTTCTAGTACAAAGTAGACTTACGAAGTATTTTCATTCATGTAATATTATCTTCATTTTTTCTTAATATTTTATTTTCGTACTTCCAGAACGACACTGAAATTTATAAATGCATAACACATAACATAATTCAAGTAATTATTCACTTAAAATTTGTTATACTAAATCTTGGAACATGAATGCATATTTAGTTAGTGAGTTATTTCTACAAAAATGTAGATTACTTTCTTAAAAAAGCTAGAGCTAAATATTTATGGAGATAATGATTTTGTATAATTTTATACTGAAATAAAGGTAACTAACCCAAAATCTTGGAATTTACACACTTTCACTTCAAATTTGTTGTTCAGTGTTATTTATATTCACCTGTAGGACTCTTTCTCTTTGTTGACATTAACTGGCAACAAATTTTCGCTTGAATAGCACGTTAGACCGCAGGTCCTCTATTCGAGACAGACACATTGGGCTTTCTCCGGAATCAACGTTTCGGTCTGCTAGTGGTTCTTAATATTTCGCGCATCGAATATCCTGTCAAATTCGCCCTTTCACTAAGTTATATACAGTTACGAAATTCTAGCTTACTTATAATACGGGTAGAGTAACTACCGCAGATAAAAGCATCATCTTTCATAGGAAAAGTTAGTGTCGTGCAATATCTTTCTCCATCTGGACAAACCTTCTGGAGGAACATTAAGTAGCCACTTACGACACTGACATCACAGCACTTCAACACCAAGCTCTCTTAAAAAGGTTGTGCCTGTCCCTGGGATGGAGATTAATCGCCCACGCCTGAGAAAGATTTTTTTAGCCGGAAGTCATGATTGCAGGCGTTAGCGGAACGAACACGCACAACATCACGACGAAGGCAATACAGTTCTTCTTGACCTTCAGTTGTTGTAGGCCACTAAATATGCAGTATAACCTCGGATGTGTTGCCGAGATAGTTCCTTTGGAAAGAGTATGGCCGATTTCCTTCCCAATCCTTTCGTGATCTGAGCTTGTGTTCCATTTCTAAAGACCGCGCACTCCACGGGACGTTAAATTCTGACCTTCCTTCGGATGTGTCGAGTAACGCGGTTTCTTTTGTGTTGGACTACACGCCTCTGAAGCTCTTCCCTAGATGTTCTTATACAGCACTGATTAAATTATCGATCGATGCTTCGCACAACATGTTAATACACTGACGAGCCAAAGAAACTGGTACACCTGACTAATATCGGGCAGGGCCCCCGCGAGCACGCAGAAGTGCCGCAACACAACGTGGCAGGGACTCGACTAAGGTCTGAAATAGGGAAATGACACCATGAATCCTGCATGGCTGTCCATAAACCCGTAAGAGTACGAGGGGGTCGAGATCTCTTCTGAACAGCACGTTGCAAGATATCTCAGATATGCTCAATAATGTTCATGTCTGCAGAGTTTGATGGCCAGCGGAAGTGTTTAAACTCAGAAGAGTGTTTCTGGAGCCACTCTCTAGCAATTCTGGACGTGTGGAGTGTCGCGTTGTCCTGCTGGAATTGCCCAAGTCTTTCGGAATGCACAATGGACATGAATGGATGCGAGTGATCAGACAGAATGCTTACATACTTGTCACCTGTCAGGGTCGTATTCAGACTATCAGGGGTCCCATATAGCTCCAACTGCATGAGCCCCACACCATTACAGAGCCTCCACCAGCTTGAACAGTCCTCTGCTGACATGCAGAGTCCATGGATTCGTGAGATTGCTCCATACCCGTACACGCCCATCCGCTCGATACAATTTGAAACGAGACTCGTCCGATCAGGCAACATGTTTCCAGTCATCAACAGTGCAATGTCGCTCTTGACGGGGTCAGGCATGACATAAAACTTTATGTCATGGAGTCATCAAGAGTACACGAGTGCGGCTTCGGCGCCGATAGCCCATATCGATAATGTTTCGTTGAATGGTTCGCACGCTGACACTTGTTAATGGCCCAGCATTGAAATCTGCAGCAATTTGCGGAAGGGTTGCACTTCTGTCACGTGATTCTCTTCAGTCGTTGTTGGTCCCATTCTTGCAGGATCTTTTTCCGACCACAGCGATGTCGGAGATTTGATGTTTTACCGGATTCCTGAAACTCACTGCACACTCTTGAAATGTTTGTACGGGAAAATCCCCACTTCATCGCTACCTCGGAGATGCTGTGTCCCATCGCTTGTGATCCGACTATAATACCATGTTCAAACTCACTTAAATCTCGATAACCTGCCATTGTAGCGGCAGTAACCGATCTAACAACTGCGTCAGACACTTGTTGCCTTACATAGGCGTTGACGACCTCAGCTCCGTATTCGGCCGGTTTACGTATCTCTCTATTTGAACACGCATACCTACACCAGTTTCTTCGGAGCTACAGTGTAATTCCATAACGAGTAGTTTCTTGTTGATCTGCACCGATTTTTATTTCTTTATTTAGCGGTTTTCGCCTTGTCAGGTCATCATCAGGTGAAGACTGTCGCAACCGCAGATAAAATAACAGGGCAAATCGAAGACCACGAACGTCTGTTTTCTGCTCTCCAAACATATGGGAAATGCATTGAGATAGATCGGGACTCTACGGGGGAGGGGGGGGGGGGCTAAAGGTTTCCCAGCAGAACTTAAGCAGCGTAGTCGGAGTAGTTTTGGCCACATGGGAGCCCGCCCGCTGCAGAAGTTTCGCTAGCAACCCCTCACACTTCCTCCATACAGTCCCAACTTCTGCATTCGATTTCCATATTTTTGGAGCGCTGAATAAAGACATTCGTGGCCTTTAATTTGCTTCGGAATAATAGATGCACTTCTAGGTACAATCATGATTCCGTAGGCAACTGCAAACACTTTAAACACGAAGGCATTGATCGTCTTGTCTCATAGTGGGCCACGTGTAATCGCTAAGTACAGCAAATTATACACTACTGGAGGTACTGGCTTGTGTACACAATTCAGTCAATCAGCATTCCTTTAAGCGTAATATGAAGATTAGGCGATTCGCGCATTGTCACTTCACTGCGATAAGTGTTGGCAGCACAATAATTTCCCCTCCCAAACGGAGTACAGCTCATCGACGTCATTCTAACATTTAGGCGCTATCGTGTGACACAAAAAATTGAAGATCTTCCTCATAATGATCGCTCGTGCTCATCAACACAGCTGATGACCGCTTCCTAAGATGTAAGGTTCGTACGTATGGAAAGGTGGCTATAATTTCGCACCTTACAAGAACTCATCCATATACTTTGCCGTGATCTACAAACACAATTAGGTATCATGTGATAGGTTGTACATCGTATATATGAATATATAAAGGAGACTGACATTGTCACGTACGTCTTGTAAATAATTGTTAACGCTTATTGCATGAAAGGTGACGGAGTGTCTTTATTATAAAAAACGGCGTAATGAATGATTGCCTATACTAGTAGAGGTTGGAACGCCAGTGGAGATGAAACGGCAGGCAAAACTCAAGCTCTGGGTGGAAGGCCCGCACAGGTGTTGGTCCTGCTTAAATACAGGAAGTAGCTAAACAGACGTCGTGGCACCTGAGTACGATAGTGTCACGGCCGGCCGCTATTGTAGTAGGGGCCGCAAGGATAACCGCATAATACTTCCGAACGTTGAAAATCTTGAACGCAGGTGAGAGGAACGAAAAAGCGGCACGTCGGAAACCACGCAGGCTGGGTTACTTCCAAGGATTTTTACTCAGAAGCTTACCATTGTACGAGTATAGGGTTTTCCTCGAAAACTTTCCGTGCTGGACGACAAAAGACTAAAATATGGTTGGTCGGCGTTCGGAAGAATCTGTAGAGAGGAAGAATATTCCGTGATTTCAGGAATATGACTCGTTTTCGGAATTACGATGGTGGGGAGCCGAGCCTTGCTGGGAAGCCAGCGCTGGAGAGACGTGGTCTTCCGTTGTGAGCGCCCGTGTATGACGGTCGCTCGATATCAGCTTTTTTGGTACAGACGGACTTGCTGTCTTTGGTCTCAGGAGAGTTTATAGTTAGAACAGTTAGGCACTGTACTGTTGCGAACCTATACGATTCTGGGCTTCACCTCTGGGATGGAAGTCGTTGTTGAGTACGCAGCGTTCAGTAATTGAGAGCACTTCCTCGGCCTATACTCACGTTGAGACGTTATATGAACTCCGTCCTTGTGGCTGGGAGTTCGCGTTCCTCGTCTGCAGAACACAGAGAGGAGAAGACAGTATTAGAGTATACTAGTCAGAGGACCACCTTCTGCCGTCCTAGTGTTTGAAAGAGTTTATTTGTGGCTGGAGTTCTTCCATCGTCGCAGACGAGTACGAGAACTATTACTTCGACGCACCGGACGCAGTACATACAGTGATATCGCAAATTGCTTCGGCTTATTAGGGCTATAAAAGCTAAACAGCTGTTGATCACGTTAATCTATTTCCACTGAGGTTCCACACCACAGTAGATCATCTTTGAAAGTAGTGTCTTCTAGTGTTTGGTACATAGATGATGTCAGTCATTTCGCGTTGTTGATATTAGACCGCGCGCTCATAATAAGGGGCAGAGTTGGGCAATTGATTAGTAATTTTGCTTAGGAAATGTAAACTTAGTGATATAAAGGTTTTTTTTAAATCTACAATAAATATATAAGCAGGATCAACGTTTATCATTTAGTAGGATTAGTTGCCTTCATCATTCACTTATGTTTAGATTTTAATTTAGAGAATTAAGAGATCCTAAGATCTGCTTTAGGGGATATTAAGACAGGGCCAAATCTTCATTTTAGCGTTTATTATTTTCCGTTGCCCATATTCATTTTACACCCGCCTGGAGTACCATCTTGGAGTATCCTAAAGAGAATATAGCAGAACTGCACAATAACGTTTTATAGGCAATTGGGAGGTTCGTCTCGACCCAGACACCACACAACTCTCTCAGCTTTGCCTCTATGAATCCATTAGAGAAACAATATAAAAAGGAAACTAGGTACATGAAGAATGTGGGCACGGAAATTGATTCAATGGCGCGGGATCTCCTCACTGACGGATGCAGCATTTGTTTGACGCTCTATGATAGTTATAGAATGGTGTGGATTCAGCCAGGTACGAATCCACTCGTCAGGCACGCATCCCACGGGAGAACCACAGGGGTGGGTCTGTCATGTTTTGGTCTGGTATCATGTATGGATGTCAGCCACTTCTCTTGTCCATCTAGGGTAATATGAGGGCTCTGCAGCATCATGGCAGAATCATTCAACCTGTTGTCCAGCCCTACAGTCAACATTTAGGGGACGAGTTCATCTTTAAAGACAATGAGTCACGAGTAAACCCAGTCCACCTTGTGAACACGTTCCTCCAGGAGGAGGGAATCAACCGAATACGCAGGTCTGATGCTTTTTGTGACATGAACCCGACTGAGCACGATTGGGACCAGTTGCAACTTACAGTGTGTCTTTGCGGGAACCGTCTTCACACATTGGATAATCTCAGGATGGCCGCCGTCGAAGAGTGCTACGTGCTTGGGCAACAACGCCTCTATCTACTTGTAGACTGCATGCTAAAGAGGAGTCAAGCATATTACAAGGCACGGTGTAGAGCAACATGCAATTGAATGTTACCCAGCAGTAGATTTTGATTTCATAGGTGTGCACTTTCGAAAAGATTGCATTTATTTTAGAGAAGCCGTGACAGAATAATGGGCAGGACAGGAGAGCTCTGTGACTTCGAACAGGGACTGGTCACTGGATGTTGCCTCAGTAACAAGTCCATCAGGGACATTTTGACCCTTCTAAAGCTGTCCATCTCGACTGTTGGTGATGCAGTTGAGAAATGGAAATGCGGAGTTGCAACTGTAGCTAAACCAACTCCAAGCGGGCCTCATGTACTGACGAACAGAGACCATCAAACATTATAAAGGGTAGCTTAAAAAGCACGTGAAGTTAGTGGAAGGAATCACTCACTAGGTTCCAAAGTGCTATCGACTATCCAGCTAGCACAATGTGCATAGGGAGTTAAAAAGAATGGGCTCAATGTTCGAGCAGGAAGATTGGGTTTAACGTCCCGTCGACATCGAGGTCATCAGAGACGGAAGACAAACTCGGATTGGGTCAAGGATGAGGAAGGAAGTCGGCTGTGCCGTGTCTAAGGAACCATATGACATTTGCCTGGAGTGATTTAGGGAAATCACGGAAAACCTAAATCTGGATGGCTGGACGCGGGTTTGAACCGTCGTTCTTCCGAATGCCGAGCAACTCCTCACAAGCCAAACATTTCTGTAGTCAATGCTAACGACGCCCGAGGTAGTGTAAAGAGCGACGTCACTCGACACTGGATGACTGGAAACAAATGATTTGGAGTGATGACTCAGACTATATTCTATGGCAATCCGATGGAAGGGTTTATGTTTGGCGAATGCCTGGAGGTCGTTACCTGCCATCATGTGTAGTACAGAGGTGGTGGTGTTGCTATATTGGGGTGTTTTTGTGATGAGGGTGTGATCCCCCTATTGCGATAAAGAAAACTCAAAATGAGGCAGGATATGAACGCATTTTAGAGCAGTTGTACTGTGTACAGTACAGGAACAGTTCGGACACTGTAATTGACTGTAATACGACACTGCATCCTGTCATAAAGCAGCGTCTATAAGGCGGTGGTTTATGGGCAATAACAGCCCGGAAATGGAATGGCCTACCCAGAGTCCCGACCTGAAACCAATGGAACACCATTGGGATGATGTGGAACGTAGACTTCGCTCCTGACAGAAGCATCCAACATCAGTAGCTTCTCTGGTCTTGGTTCTTGAAGAAGAATGGGCTGTCATTCCATCACATATATTCAGATAATTCATTAAATGTTGCCTCTGTTAAGTTGAAGATACCAAAAAATGCGACGGATAGACTCATCCCTTATTAATCTCTACTAGCAATTGTCCGAATACTTTGGATCAGATATCGTATATCTGCCAGATAGTGGCTACCGTTGCCAAATTGCTTATGAATTAACGGTCATCCTATCTTCAGGAATTATTTACATGGTACTTAATGTGAAACTGTGATTCGCAGCCGGCCGAAGTGGCCGTGCGGTTAAAGGCGCTGCAGTCTGGAACCGCAAGACCGCTACGGTCGCAGGTTCGAATCCTGCCTCGGGCATGGGTGTTTGTGATGTCCTTAGGTTAGTTAGGTTTAACTAGTTCTAAGTTCTAGGGGACTAATGACCCCAGCAGTTGAGTCCCATAGTGCTCAGAGCCATTTGAACCATTTTGTGATTCGCAGGTCAGCTTTTGGCGCAAAGGGCGCAGCAGCGTGCAGTGTATTTGAGGCGCTTGGTTCCCCACCCCTTTATGGTGGCAGAGAGACCTACTGGTGGAGAACCCAGGGGCACTCTCAGGGACAAGTGTAGCTTGATTGCTGCGCTGCCGAAATATTGTTCCGCTCACTGCCCAGTGAAAAATTCTCCACCACTCATACTAAACCAGTACCGTCTTTCCTCCAGGAATCAAACAACATACGAGACCGTCTGTCCAGTACAAACATAGTAAAGGTTAAGCTGACCTTAACTCAGAGGATGGTTAAGATGGCAACGTCCTTTAGTAGGTAGTATGTCTTGCCTTCCTCCGACCTCCGAAGTGACTTACCTATATTACAGTAAAAGCTTCTTTCAGCTATTAATTAAAGTTTTCCCTTTTACAATGTAGAATGGTTAGAAACTTTACCTCCTCTTCTCCTCATATTGGTCAGTTACTAATGATGCAAATTTTATCCATCGCTAGAATACAATGCTTTCTGAATCCCGTATTGTATAATCACTTTGGAATAATGTTTCCTTATTAGTTTTTAATGTGTATGAAACAGTTAAGGGCACGGAGATTTCTTTTAAACGATGATACAACGAACATCACACAAGTGGTGGTTTTTAAAATGTCACGAAATTTGGTATTTTCCCCGTTTTCGAGTAAAAACTCTTAAACATATGGGCTGGTAGAATCCGGCTTTGGAGAAGATCAGATTGGGTTTCAGATAAATGTAGGAATGCATGAATGGATCATATGCCTTAATAATAACCACACATTTATAGCATTTGTAAATTGAGAAAATTTTTTGACAGTGTTGACTGAAAGTCATTGGATGGAATTATAAAGTTGACAGGGTTAAAATACACCGAGTGAAATGTTATCTATAACACGTGTCGAAACCAAACTGCAATTCTAAGAACTGGAGGACATGAAATGGAGGTAGCGATTGAGCAGGAATGAGACAGGTTTGTTGCCAGTCTCCTATGTAATTCCGTCCGTACATCGAGCAAGAAGCAAGGGAAACCAAGATGTGATTTGGAAAGGAATTAAATTTCAGGTAAAGAAATAAAAAGTTGAAGATTTCTTGGTGATACTGTAAGTCTTCAGAGACGGCAAAGAACTTGCAAGGTCACCTGAACAGAATGGGCAGTGTCTTGAAATGAGGGTATTACATGAACAAAAAAGTAAAATATGGATAATGCAGTGTGAATGAATGAAGTCAGATGATGTTGAGGGAATTGTGCGAGCCTGACTCGTATCAAGACGAGAGATTAAACAGCGGAGGCCACTTTAGCGCTAGGTTTTTTCTTTTGCATTCGTCTAGCAGTGAGAGTTGAGACCTGGGATAGACAGTACGTATCTGTGCTGTAGGTCGCCTCGCGAGTGCATTGGAATTTTTCTGAGAATTTGGGTGTGATAAGTGCCACGTTATTTGAAATAAACTCAGTTACGTCAAATATTTTAAACGCTGTGTGCGATGAAAATAATTTTCACTGCAAATACCTGCCTGCATTTATTTGAACTCGTGACTGAAATTTTTTTAGGGTTAATGAGAGAGATGCGTTGGTTGGTCCCTAACTATAGCGTAGCCAACACTTAAAATCCAATCACACATTTCGGAGGCACTATAAACAGTGATTTTCTGATGTACAATTTATTATTGGTGTTGATGCACGTGGGGGCTGACGAGTCATTGAATGAACAATTATTTGGTAGAAGCAACTTGTTTTATCTTCTCCATTTGTTAATTATTTACGTGTCAAGTCGCATATATTGGTCTCGTCTGGGATCAAAAAGAGTTAGCAAAGCACCGTTTATTATCCATATCATCATAATCACTCGACTCTGCCCACACATTCGCTTACCCTAATGCTCAACACAATGTGTCCATATTACAGGCTTTGAAATAGATAGTACACTCCTTTCCTTATCGTTATCCAGATGGTTGTCAGATGTTATTCTGAGAACAAGCTGTCAATTCGAACTTGTTATAATTATCTGGTAATCAAAACAATGCACCTTGTTTCTACGATTTATCACTCAATTATAACAACATAGGGACGCTGGTTGCCACATTTGTGCTCCCTAGAATCTTGTTATAATTTTTGGTCCCCGAAAACGTGTATCCTGTCACTGTAACTTATTACCCAATTACGACTACACGCTGCGGTTCTGCCTCCCGTAAGTAGTTCCAGGAATCTTGTTTTCCAAGAACATTCCTACAATTTTAGGAGGCTTTAACACTATTCGCCAGTATCCACTACTTCTATCTTCCCATTGGCTGAAGTTGCCCCAGATGGCTAGATGGCTGCATGTGCATCCTACCTTTTCCCGCCACTCATCCTTGGGCGAGTGTGTATAAGGCATGACTGCACCAGTTGAGTCGATTCCATTTTCAGACTGAGTACTAGTGTTATCGACTATGAACCGATCCTCCTGGGATAGATCTGGTGGTGGTGGGAGCAAGCACACTCGTCTTGTTGAAAAAATTGAAGGTTTGTGTATAAAATACTGTTTATACAGGCGTGTTTTTTATTCTTACATGATCTAAAGAACTTTTCCGTTGGTACAGAGGCCAGCATGCCGTCGTCACTGATGGGCGATGACTTGGGATGACTGAACCAAATTAGTTAAGCAATGAGGCTGTGATCATATGTGCAAGTCTTTCTATATGTGAATAATTTTTTATAGTGATTAGTTGATGTTATGCTTTTCCTTTTCACAGGACTGTTGAAGGATGTCTGTCAGATGGAAATGCATACACCTGGCCAGAATGAGGCTGATCCACCAGCCACACATTATCAAGTATGTGAATAACAAGTCTCTATACATGTTCGTGTGCATATACCCACATTTACACTCGATACTTTGGTCAGTTGCCGCTTTTCTTTTTTCTTTCCTAGAATTTTTAAATCATCTTGCTCTTATGGGAATCTGTATGGTTCAAATGGCTCTGAGCACTATGGGACTTAACTTCTTAGGTCATCAGTCGCCTAGAACTTAGAACTAATTAAACCTAACTAACCTAAGGACATCACACACATCCATGCCCGAGGCAGGATTCAAACCTGCGACCGTAGCGGTCGCTCGATTCCAGACTGTAGCGCCTAGAACCGCACGGCCACTCCGGCCGGCAATCCGTATGACTCAGCCAAGTCGACTAGCAGCGCAACCCACTATGATGGAGCCTAGTCAGCCGGATACATAAGTATTATGTCATACAAAAGTGCTAATAATAATGATCACATGTTTTTGTTTATGGGAAGACCTGATAATGGGCCTGCCGAAGTGGCCGTGCGGTTCTAGGCACTGCAGTCTGGAACCGCGAGACCGCTACGGTCGCAGGTTCGAATCCTGCCTCGGGCATGGATGTGTGTGATGTCCTTAGGTTAGTTAGGTTTAACTAGTTCTAAGTTCTAGGGGACTAATGACCTCAGAAGTTGAGTCCCATAGTGCTCAGAGCCATTTGAACCATTTGAACCTGATAATGGCACAGAAATGTGTGAGATGGATGTAGATGCCTGTAAGGTGCAAATAGTTAATGAAATACCTGAATTCCAACTCTTAATGAGGAGATGAAATTGGAATGGAGCAGTACCAATGCTGATGAAATCCTACGAAAGTATAAGCAATCGTTTATGCTTGCATATGATTCTTGTTAGGGCTCTCTCTCTCTCTCTCTCTCTCTCTCTCTCTCTCTCTCTCTCACACACACACACACACACACACACACACACACACATACACACACACTCACATACACACACACAAAACCCCTCCCTCACAGACACACAATATTTATGTATATTGTTATTTCTTCCATAGAATGTTTGAATCGTTCAGAGGTGGTCTTGGGGCTACAACAACACTTCAGCTGTCACCGTCTCTGCGCCGTAGGTGGATGTCTTGATAATCACGCCCTAGTCTTATGTTGCCATGTGACAATGTTGACAAGAGTCTTTTTCAGCATCGTGTCCGACGTAAGCTCCGGCGCAGATTAATAGGAGGTGGCAGGATCCAGCGTGTATGTAGATATGCATTAACTCGCGAATTTCTCATAAATGTCTATAAATAGACATTCGCCCATGTCAACATAAAGATTAGCATAAGTCTCTAAATCAGAGATACTGAATTCCAGCCAAACAATCACCACATGCCCACCCTCCGCATCTGTGATAGACAGCCTGTAAGATTACTGGAAAATGCGATCGTATTGAGTAGTTTGGTTTCATTGATGTTCTCCATCGAGTCTAGATATTCCTATAGAAAGACTCCTTCCTTTCCCATGAGCTGAAACTTAGCATTATCGGAATGCACTTCTCCGGTGACGTGCATGTTGTCCTGACACATGACTTCAGACCATTTCTGAAGTGGTACATGCATTAAATTAGCGAATCGAGGAAGTGCAGTGTAATGTCTTTGGCGACTCGCTTGTAAAATGAAATGTATTTTTCAGTGCTCTCAGGCAGGACAGTAAACTATCATTGCGAAAACGGAAATGATCCAAGTGCTCAACAATAAATGAGTATCATATCCACTCAAATTTCGAAAAAAAAAACAAACAGGTATGTGTAGCAGTAGTTGGTAGTTGCTAATTCATGTGGCATGCATTGTGTACTGCACTGCAGAACGTGACAATTAAATGACGGTGACCCCTACACGGAGTTTCTGCTCTCTACCTAATGGAAGTCTATAAATATGGCAGTTAACAGCATTCTTCTATAATTCATCATTTTCCTGCAATTTAGTCACTGGAATGTTGAAGCGATAAATCACACAAACCTCCCTTGCAAGTCGTTCACGCTTAGAGAGCAGCCACCTTGCAGGATTTTCCCCAACTTATAATTCAAAACCATTACGATTCAAGTTGTACATGCATACATCCCAGTATGCTGATGCATATGATCTGTGCCTTTCTGTGAACCCAATGGGACATGCTGCATGTGTTGGATATTCTGAAGTTTTACGAATTTATTTTCAACACTGGGCATATATACAAAAATACTGTTTATGACTCAGATGGAGAGAAGTCTGGACATTTTCAGACCCAGGGGTAGTGTTGCTTCTCCCCCCGACAGAATAGCAACAAATCTATATGTTGCTGATGCTGACCGGAGAAATCTGGGGAATGAAGCGGTCTGAAAACTTTGTCAATAACAACACCATCATCTGACAT
Organism: Schistocerca nitens; assembly: GCF_023898315.1. Lineage (NCBI taxonomy): Eukaryota > Metazoa > Arthropoda > Insecta > Orthoptera > Acrididae > Schistocerca > Schistocerca nitens. Next base: position 867,492,216 of record NC_064616.1, read on the forward strand.
ATTTTTTCAGGCTATAAAGATGAACAGGTATACGGGCATTCTGCCTCTCAAACTTAAGAATGTTCTGAAGACTTATGGGGAAATTAATATAATATCCATGAATATTATCATCAACACAATATTTACTTGGACGCTGTGCATCTTTCTTGTAATTTCTCTCACAAGCCAGGATTGACCAAACAAAGAAAAGTACTGTAAGATTCTAAACATCAATAGTGGCCTTTTTCTTAGCCATAACCTTTGGAAGAGGGATATAAGCTGATCCCCTTATTATGTGTTAAAAACATATGAGTGGACGTTAAGTTGGAGTATCCGCCTGAATGCCCTCTTTGCTGCATTTCGTAAAATTTGGAAGCTTATTTTCCAAAACGGGTAGACATGCATTCAGGGAACAAACTGGAAACTGGTAGCCTCTGGTAGAGTTATCAGTGCGAGCATACGAAATCCTGTCCTCAAATGCACCTCAAATCATTGAGTAGGCTAAAGTTGGTGGGCACCTAACCTGGTGTTCATCTTCTTTCACAGGACAGGCAAGAAAACTGGTGCTAGTTGTTTGATTATTATAACTAGCAGAGAAGACTGATGGTCAGGGTGAGCGTCATGGTCCAGACACATGTCAACAACGTACTTTCGACTGAAGTCGACACGTTGTCATTTTTCGATCGCAGTATTCTCTGGGGACTGTCACCGTGTTCATAGGCACTCCAAGGCAATAATCTGTGGATGGGTGAGAAGTCTAACACAGCTGGTGACTGGAGTTACATTCTATACCTGGCTGTACACAATTTATACGGGCATTCCATGCAACGGTACCTGACAATTGGAGGGTTTTGATGACTGTTTAACTAAAAAATAGTCGGATTAGACGAATTCGAAGATGTGGCAGTGGACTCTAGCGTAGGATATGTTGTTGAGACGAACATGACATGTCCTAATAGTCTGCATGACAAGCACAGAGATTTGCCACTATGCCTAGAGAGTCTAGTTCCACAATACGGTTGCCCCTCCAAGCTGATGACGACATTGGGAAACAAACAGAGATACATAATGCATTATAGAAACCTCCAGCAATGCCCATGTTATTAAATTCTGTCATCATCACTGTTTGAAGGAACATATTAACATCGAAAAAAGGGTTACTGCGAAATGTGACTTTGAAAAAGATTTTTTACACTTGTGAATAATGTAATTTTCGCTGAAACAATGGGGAATGTTAGAGCACACTGTGAAATTTACTTAACAACGAAATGGAATGGCATTATGACGCAAAAAATTATATTGCCAGGCCAAATTTTAAACAGGCCACAACCCTCTACTAAGAATGTGTCACTCTGGAGGTCGCTAAGGTTTTGGTAGAATTCACGGAACCTGATTATGCCAGTAACTGTATACTGGACCTATCCAAATTCCACATATAGTAGTTCACTTACGAGTTTGCAAAAACTCATTGTTCAGATCAATGGTTGCTTTATACAGATACATACAGCTTGAGCTATTGGATGAAGAGTTGGGGTCCATAGGAGGTAATAAAATTCCACTCCACCACATTCCACACGCCTCGATGCACAGCTGATAATACTTATAACTCCTGCAATCAACAACATTATTGGCCTAATGGAAGACAAGGTGAATGTGTCGCAGATTGAGCAGTTTGTAGGTCTCAGATTAGAAGTGTATGCATGCTATACGGTGACAGGTGCCATCCAAAGGAGGACAAATATGTGTGTTGTGTGGCCTCAGTGGCTCTCAAGGCTGAAGAGTACTTGAAGTGCCTGCAAGGCAGTGTTGTTGGTGCTCCATTTCGATCTCAAGATATGGTTTGCAAGTTCTACTCAGTCGCAGGACCATGTCGTACACACTGTATCTCAACTGGAAATTGACCTGATGCCTCATGAAAGTAAGTTAGTCAATCAAGTCTTCAGTTTTTCGTGCAAAGTACAGTATTTCACATGTTAGATCTGTCTTTACACATTACAACAACTATCTATCAAATGAGACTGCAAGAAATGAAGTGTAAAAATTTTCAGTTGCAACAACTGTATGTCAAATGACAACTTCGACAACTGCATTTAACAGAAGAATGCCAACGCTATTGTTGCAAAATTTTAAAGATTGTCTGGGAAACCTATTGAACAGCATACAGTGTGCACTCACATATAGGTGGTTTTTAGTGTGTATATTATTTTTTCATACTACTAGTTATTGTCATGATTGGTGTATAAAGTTTTTCTGAACTTATTCTACAAAAAAATTGCTTCCAGGGAAAACATTGTACACATTATGAAAAAATGAAGAACTTTTATTATGCTATATCCTTGCTGCTGTTTACAAACCATCTCATCAGACCTCCAACCCAATCACACTGGTAGTTATAATACATCTAAATGCAATAAAAGTCAAGGGAGTTTACTGCCTATAACTGTACAAAAAAGGAGACGTACATATCATGTGTGTATGTATAGTATGTGAGTGCAAAGAGAGGCAATGTGATAAAATAACTTAGAAAGTTATTTTGGCGCAACATTCCTTGACGGCCATTTTTTGGTAGTAAATTGTAGGGGGAGCATAGCTAAAAGTTACATACACTAATTGGAGATAAAGCTGACAACTATACATGCAGCACTCATTCTTTCAGCCAAATCTAGCAGCCATAGAGGCTGCAACAGCTTTCTCAACCAACAGAGGATAACACCTCAACTCATTTTTTTAAATTTCCTGCCAGTGGCTGGGGAGAGACAGTCAGTTTAGAATCATAAATCACAGAGGTGTTGCGACAAGCCATCAGTTATAATAATTGGGTAATAAATTGTAGACCACAGCTAGGTCATAAATTATATCTGGCTTTTTAGGCTTATCTTCAGATGGGGCATTCAGAAGTTATATAGAGCATGATGCTGGCTGCTAGGTCTGTAACGAGAAGACAGGAAACACATAAATGTAACCCCTATGGATAATTGTTGCCTATATATGGCATGTTATGTGTAAAAACGAATTTCCTTACTTACTAAACCAGTGTGCAAGTTTTGGATATTCAAATGAGGCTGATAAATCTCTGAATCTAGTTCAAGAAAATAAATATTTATAAGAAAGTAGTTGCATTTATATTCCATCAAATATTGTAAGGTGGCTATAATTTCGCACCTTACAAGCACTCATCGACATACTTTGCCGTGATTTACAACCGGAATTATGTATCATTTGATAGGTTGTACATCGTATATATGAATATTTAAAGAAGACTGACATATCATGTACACCTTGTAAATAGTTGTTAACGCTTATTGAATGAAAGGTGACGGAGAGTCTTTATTATCAAAATGACGTAATGAATGATTGCCTGTACTAGTAGAGGTTGTAACGCTAGTGGAAATGAAACGGCAGGCGTAACTCAGGCCATGGGTAGAAAAGCCCGCACAGGTGTATTAGTCCTGCTTAACACAGGAAGTAGCCCTAGCCGGACGGTCGGGGCACCTGAGCGCTGAAGCACAATAGGGTGGCGGCTGGCCGGTGTTGCAGCTAGGCCGTAAGGATAACCGGAAACTCTGAAAATCTTGGACGCAGCAGAGAGGAACAAGGAAGCGTTACTTCAGAAATCACGCAGACTGGGTTATTTCCGAGGATTTTTACTCTGAGAAGCGTACCATTGTATGAATTCCTAATTAAGGGGGATAGGTATTGCCTCCTAAACTTTCCGTGCTGGACGACAAAAGACTAAAATATGGTTGGTCGTCGTTTGGAAGAATCTGTAGAGAGGAAGAATATTCCATGGTTTCGAGAATATGATTCGCCTTCTGCAGTTATGAAGGAGGAGAGCCGAGCTTTGCTGGGACGCAAGCGGTGGAGAGAAAGAGTCTTCCATTTTGAGCGCCCGTTTCTGATGGTCGCTCAGTATCAGCTTTTGTTAGTACAGACGGACTTGCTGTCTTTGCTCTCAGGAGATTTTATAGTTAGAACGGTTACGCACTGTACTGTTGCAAACTTATACCATTCTGGACTTCACCTCCGGGTAGGGACTCGTCGTTGAGTACACAGCCTTCAGTTATTGAGAGCACTTCTTCTATCTATATCCACGTAGAGCCGTTATCTGAATTCCGTCATTGTGGCTGGGCATTCGCGTTTCTTGTCTGTTCAAATGGTTCAAATGGCTCTGAGCACTATGGGACTTAACCTATGGGACGACATCTGAGGTCATCAGTCCCCTAGAAATTAGAACTACTTAAACCTAACTAACCCAAGGACATCACACACATCCATGCCCGAGACAGGATTCGAACCTGCGACCGTAGCAGACGCGCGGTTCCGGACTGAAGCGAATAGAACCGCTCGGCCACACCGGCCGGCTTCTTGTCTGTAGAACACAGAGAGGAGAAGACAGTATTAGATTATACTAGTCAGAGGACCGCCTTCTACTGTCCTAGTGTTTGAAAGAGGTTATTTTGTGGCTGGAGTTCGTCCATCGTCACAGACGTGTACGAGAGCCATTACTCCGACGCACCGGACGCAGTACATACGATGATATTGCTAATTGCTTCGGCTTATTGGGGTATAAAAGCTAAACAGCTGTTGATCACGTTGATCTATTTCCACTGATGTTCCACACCACCGTAGATCATCTTTGAAAGTAGTAGCTTCTAGTGTTTGGTACGTAGATGTTGTTAGCCATGTCGCATTATTTATATTAGATCGTGTAGCCATAAAAAGGGGCATATTTGGGCAATTGATCAGTAATATTAGTTAGGAAATATAAACATTTGTAATATAGAGGGGTTTCTAATCTACAATAAATGTATAAGCAGAAACAACATTTATCATTTAGTAGTTACTATTTCCCGTAATCATTGATTTATGTTTAGGTTGTAATTTATATGTTAAAGAGCAAGAATGAGGAAATAATATCACAATTAAGAGATCCTAAGATATGCTTCAGGGGGTAGTCAGACAGGGCTAAATCTTGATTTTCGAGTTCAGTATTTTTCATTGCACACATTCATTTTACACCCACCTGGGATAGCATCTTGGAACTTTTTTATTTAAAAACTATCAGTTTCGGTCGCACAACAAGTCATCCTTAGACATAAAAAACATCTTTAATTACAGGACTTCACTCTCTTCACAATTGTTTGTATACAGTACATTAACTGCATCAAAATTATAGAACGGAGGAAAGAACCCAATTTACAAGAGGGCTGATTAACAAAGATTGAGACTGATTTTTTTCCACAAATGTTTATCACTCCATTTCAATATTTACACGATGTTTTTCAAAGTTCTCCACTCCCACTTGAATGTGCTTTTTATAGCGCTTCTGCCAGTTCTCGGACACATGGTGCAGGCCATTTTTTGTCAGGTCTTTTGAGAATCGCCTCAGTTTTCTTGAACACTGCTTCAGAGTTCTCAAATTTAACACCCTGAAACTTTTCTTTTAGTGATGGGAATAAAAAAAAGTCACAGGGTGCAAGATCGGGGCTATAATGTGGATGCTGTACACAGGTAAAGGTTGAAATGGGCCAGAAACTGCATGACTGGATTTGCGACGTAAGGCCACTCACTTTCATGATAATGTCACCACCGAATCCTAGAAAGTTCTGGTCGTTTCCTTGTAATGTGCTTCCTGAGTTTGACCAATACCGACGTGCAGTATGCTGGTGTAACAGTAGTGTTTCGAGAAACTGCACGCTGGTGAATCATTCCATCACAGTCAAAAAATGCGATCACAATCACTTTCCCTGCAAGTGGAACAACTTTCGCCTTTTTTGTGTTAAAGAACCTGGTGATTTCCACACTGTGCAGGCTCGTTTTCCTTCAGAATCATAATGATGCAGTCATGACTCATCACCGGTGATAACCGCTTCCAGAAACGCATCCTCTGCATGAGCAAAGAGATACAGCGCCTCACTGCTTGGCTCCATTCGCACAGCCTTTTCTTCGGGAGTCAACAGACCCAATGGGCACAAACACGGGTCATATGGAGATGATCATGAATACTCGTAAAGACATGAAATTATCAACATTATGCTGCTGTAGCGTATTGATATCCGCCAACCCTCATGGACAATCACAATAGCCGTGTTGATGTTGATTTCAATCACATCAGAAGACAAAACACCAGGCCCACTTACTTTACACAGTCGGCCGTATCTGAAGTCCCTGAAACACCTAAACACTTGTGCACGAGGCGAGCTACTCCAGATGCATATGGCCATGACTGAACATATGTAATTAATGTTACTTCTTCATACCGGAAGAAGGAATATCAAATAGATTGCGTGCTTGGACTGAAGAGTCCTTACAAAACAGAGGACGGAGAGAAGTCTTCAGACGTAAATTCAACGTCTGGCGTACCCCAAAGGATTGTTACAAGGTCATTACTTTTCAAATTATACATGTAAATGATCACTTGCTGAACCTTTGTATGGTTTAAACGAACACATAATTTTATTGCGCCATTCTGCTCCTCTCACTTCATTCTCTTTGTATGGTATACGAAATGCAAAGAGCGTCTACAAAATAGAGCGTTACTACCAACCAATCGATACGAGAGTGCTACCGCCTGTGGACATTACAAATAAAAACCAACTCTTTTCAAATATTCATGGTACAGAAATGAAACTATCGCCGAAGCTTTAGGAGAAAATCAGTTTCAGTCTTTGCTGATCAGCTATTATACATAAGGCAGTTTTTATGTATAAATTAGATATTTTCATAGAATTCTATAACGTTGATGCAGTGAATGTATAACGTTACTCCAGATACATATGACCATGATTGAACATATGTAATTAATGTTATTTCTTCATACCGGAAGAAGGAACATCAAATAGATTGCGTGCTTGGACTGAAGAGTCCCTACAAAACAGGACGGAGAGAAGTCTTCAGACGTAAATTCAACGTCTGGCGTACATTATACATGTAAATGATCCAGTGTATATGGTAGGAATTCGATGAGGATTTTCGCGGGTGATTCTGTAGTATACCAAGAAGTAGCGACTCCAGAAAATTGTAGCGAAATGCAGGAAGACCTTCAAAGGATCGACGGTTGGTGCAGGGATCGGCAGTTCTCCTCAACATAAACTAACGTAAATTATTGCGCATAAATAGGTAGAAAGACCCACTACTGTATGATTACGCAATTGCAGAACAATGACTGGAAGCAGTCACATCCACGAAATATCTAGGTGTGCGCGTGCAGCGCGATTTAAATTGGAGCGACCACAAAAAAAGTACTCGCACGTATGATAAATGCCAGACTGATTTATGTGATGAATTCTCAGGAAATGTAATCCACTTGCAAAGAAGATAGCTTACCAAACTCTTGTTCGACCACTACTTCAATATTGCTTGTCAGTCTGCCCTCCGTGCCAGATGAAGTTGATAGAGGAAATAAAGAAGACCCAAAAAAGAGCAGTGATTTTCGTTACAGGTACGAAAGCGTCACGGAGATGGTAAGGCATCTAAATGGTTCAAAAATGGTTCAAATGGCTCTGAACACTATGGGACTCAACTGCTGTGGTCATCAGTCCCCTAGAACTTAGAACTACTTAAAAGTAACTAACCTAAGGACATCACACACATCCATGCCCGAGGCAGGATTCGAACCTGCGACCGCAGCAGTCGCACGGTTCCGGACTGCGCGCCTACAACCGCGAGACCACCGCGGCCGGCATCTAAATGGTTCAAATGGCTCTAAGCACTATGGGACTTAACATCTGAGGTCATCAGTCCCCTAGACTTAGAACTACTTAAACCTAACTAACCTAAGGACATCACACACATCCATGCCCGAGGCAGGATTCGAACCTGCGACCGTAGCAGTCGCGCGGTTCCGGACTGAGCGCCTAGAACCGCTAGACCACCGCGGCCGGCCGTAAGTTAAATAATCCCGAAAAAATGTAACCTAACTGTAGAATTATATGGGAACAACTTAAAGTTCAAACATTCTGATGGCAATGTCGGTAATGTTAAAGTTACTCACACCGGACTTGGAATCAGAAGTATTAGAATTTTCGAACTACCATTTGAAATAACCTCAGAGCATATTAATGCTCGCTTTCTTGATGTTGTGCTTGAATGCATGGAAATTCTTGCCCTAACAGAACCTTCTTCCGAAAATAGCTCAGCATAACCTTGTTTGCATTCTTCCTTGCGGTCTTAACGTGCCAGCCCGTCCATCACGTGTTACCCTTCCTCTTTTCGACATACACAAACGTTCTCACCGCTATGTATAGTCTCCTATATCCCAGGACAAAGGATGTCTTGTGAATGAATAGAGTATTATTATTTTATTTTGTTCAGATCACCATAATGCACCGGCAACTAAACCTTGCAAAGTGCCCTACATATCGTCAAATACAGAAAGACACCTACTCAATTACACTGCGCTCCCACTGAGGACAGGAGCCTGAATATTAGAACGTGAAACTGAATTCCGACCCATCAATATATCACCGCAGGCTATGTCACACATCTGATGCATCCTGATGCAACATCAGGATAAAAATGGTGAAATGACCAGCAGCAACTTCCCCCCTCTCTCTCTGTAGAATACATCATCAGTCTAACATTAAATCGCACCTCGTTACAACCCCATCTCAACCGACCAATCCATCCACTCTATGTCGTCCTTTTACGCAGATGCAAGTGAGTTTAGAGGCAGTTGGTTCTCTGTCTTCCCGAAAAGCGTCAAATATAGTAGTCAACTCGCGTGTATCACTGTTACCTCAATAGACATGCAATAGAATGTTGCCTCGATGGAAAAAAAGTGACTGTTTCCTTTCGCTTTCATGTCGATGTTTTCTTGGATACCTCTTGCTGTCGCATGATTATTCCCATGTACAAATTGTTCTGCGCCAAGCAAAAGACGCGCAAGTACTTCCTCAATCTCCCCACATTTCGGCGTATATTCGGTCGATTTATACCTACCTGCCCGTCATTTTTCGGAATTCTATTGATTTTATGTCAGTTCCATCCATGCTATCATGACATAAACTTTAGTTCTGTGTTCTAAAATTGCTTGTAAATGTAATACATTTGCTAACATCTATCTCAAATTCACTGATCGGGAGGCGTAGTATAGTACTGTACTCGATTGTATCCAGTTGCCTCCACATCTGGAGAGCACATGCTCTGTTTTCAGTATATCTGTATATCTAGTGCCACGAGTATATCTACAGTGCTGTCTGTCTTTGCGGTATATGTATGAATGAGGTAAAAGGGGCGATTTTTGTATGCAGTAGGATATGAATTGTATGTTTACTACATCGAGACGGTATGGAGTTATACATTGCTGGGTCAGAGATTGGTTTCACGTTCTAATATTCAAGCTCCTGTCCTCAGTGGGAGAGCACTGTAACTCAGTAGGAGTCTTTCTGTATTTGACGATATGTAGGGCACTTTGCAAGGTTTAGTTGTTGGTGGAATATGGTGATCTGTACAAAATACAATCATAATGCTCTATTCATTCACGAGACATCCTTTGTGCTGGGAAATAGGAGTCTCTACATAGCGGCGAGAACGTTTGCATATGTTGAAAACAGGAAGGGTAACATGTGATGGATGGGTTAGCACGTTATGACCGCGAGGAAGAATGCATTCGACGTTACTCTGCGCTATTTTCATAAACAGGTTCTGTTAGGGGAAGAATTTCCATGCATTCAAGACGAGACATCACGAAAACTACTACAAAAGCACACATTATGTATTTCTGGGACACTATGCAATTTCCGTGAGTTCACTATAGATTCTGAGATTAGTTCCAGAACCACAGCTGTCAAGAGGAGACATTACCTGTACATCGACCGGTGTCAGACTGTAGCAGCAATCGTAATATTTAATTGTAGTTACACTGGTAAATATGGTCCTCGCTTCCAATATTCTTGTGAGTCTTGTATGTATTTGATGATCTGTAGACAAATTTTGCAGGGTTTAACTGTCAGTGCAATTGAGCGATTTGTGCAAAATAATTTTACCGCTGAAAGCCTCATCTGTAGAAAACAATGGCGATCAGAGCTCCGATACCAGCAGTTTGACAGTTAAATACAGTGATGAGTGGGCTGTTCCATTAGGATTGCTAGGAACAATGCACCCTGTGCTATTGTGGGAAGCATTGGAACATCTCTCTCGGCGCTGGACCATACCACAGCTACGCATAATCGCATCAGCAATGGTAAACACACATGCTGCCCAGAGGCATCTCGCACATGGGACCAGCATGAGCACAGCTTGGAGTTCTGTGACATCAGTATAACACTCGTGGACCTCTAACTGTATACCCAAAAATAGACCCAACTTTCACCTGCAGCGGTGTGAGAGCGATGGCTCACGCTAGCTTGCGTCCGGCAATGGCTCGCGGAAGTGGCGTCGACGCACATATGCTCTTGAACGTCTGAGCTCTGCAAATAGGTCTTCGCTCCTGTCCGGTCGTGTCAGCAATGGCATCTAGGTGATCATGTATTTCGAGAAGAATTTCTCAGGCGTCAAGTATGAAAGGGATGTCGTCACCTCATGCTTGGGGCAGCTGTGCGTGGCTTGACAGTTGACGGCCACATCACTTCATGGGGTCTGCTGCTAGCCTCCTGAACGGTCTAGTGGACAGGGGGTGGCGGGCGGTGCCTGCATACGTTGTTTGCATGTCTGTCGCATGTTTTTGAGCGCAGATCTGTAGGCTATGCTATGTGTTATTTGGACAGGTTAAGTGTTGATTTCGTGTCTGGACATCTGTGTACTGCATTATTTAGGAGGAGTTTGCATGTCTGTACTGAAATAATTTCGGTAATTTAGGAGTTGTTTGCGTGTCTGCAGAGTAGTTTACTGGTCTGTGGGTTGTGTGGCGTGTCAGAGCATATGTTTTGTATCAGTGTGATATATGTACTATCTCTAGTCCATCCCTAAATAAATTGTTCCAAAATAAATAAAGTACACTCCTTCCTCTCTCCAACAGCCCAGTGCAGGCTGAGTCATTTTCCCCTCAAGACAGCCATCTTGGGTTAGTCATGGAACTGATGAGTGCACCCTCTGGTGGCAGTACTGCTTACTAGGTCCATACCTCATGGCAACTACACTGTTTGCCGCCGTTTTCTTCCAACGTCTTGGGTTACATCATGGAATGGACGATAGCACTCTCTGGTGGCATTACTGTGTACTAGGCCCAGACCTCGTGGTGAACACACTGTTTCACACCAAAATCAGCCATCTTGGATAACGACACTTGCGTCATCAGCTGACATCATGGCCGTCATCTTGGATTATGTCGCGGCATGGACGACAGTTCCCTCAGGTGGTGGTACTGTGTACTAGGTCATTTGGACTCTGGACCTTGTGATGATCACACTGGATGGCAGTAGTGCCTCAAATTGTTTAAATAAAGACTGGTGCATGATTTTGACAGCTGACGATTAGCAAGCATGTTTGCAGAGTCTTTAAGATGGATTATTATTCTGACAATTTACGAGTTGTTTGGCTCTCTGGACATAAATGTATTGCATTATTTACAAGTGGTTTGCAGGTCTGTAAACTGTGTGGCATGGCCCCAAGCATGTCAGAGCATATGTTTCGTATCACTGTGATAAATATACTATCTTTCAAAATCCATCCCTAAATAAATTGTCCCAAAATAAATAAAGTACACTCATTCCTCTCTCCAGCAGTCCAGCACAGGCTGAGTCATTTTCCCACCAATCCCTAGGAAGAAGTGATGGTCGGGTGACTTAGGTTAGTGGAGGCAGCCCAACTGCCCTTTTTTTCCTGCCATTTTATTAGGTTAGTAGAGATAGCCCAGTTGACCTATCTTCACTCCAAAATTCAAACTTCCCACCAATCCCTAGGAAGAGGTGGTGGTCGGGTGACTTAGGTTAGTGGAGGTAGCCCAACTGCCGTTTCTTTCCCGCCATTTTCTTAGGTTAGTAGAGATAGCCCAATTGACCTTTCTTTACCACCAAAATTCAAATTTCCAGCAGATCCCCAGGATGAGGTGGCGGTCTGGTGACTTAGGTTAGTGGAGGTAGCCCAAGTCCCTTTCTTTCCCACATTTTCTTAGATTAGTAGAGATAGCCCAATTGACCTATCTTCCCTCCAAAATTCAAACTTGGTGTCAGTTCCTAGGATGAGGTGGCAGTCAGTTGACTTAGGTTAGTGGAGGTAGTCCAAGTGACCTATCTTCCTGCCATTTTCTCAGGTTAGTAGAGGCTGCACTGTCCTGATGGCTTTGAACTTCACACCATTTTCTGTGGGAGGGGAGGGGGGTTTAGGTTAATGGAGGTAGCCCAATTGACCTATCTTCCTGCCAAAATCCGCCATGACGTTACAGCTGCCATCTTGTACGACATCATGCGCTGTTGCCAAGTCTACATGCTGCTATCTTGGACGACATCATCGCCACCATCTTGGATACACCTGGCAACAATGGAATGTGGCGTGGTACCGGCCTTGCCCCAGTACTAATGCTGTCCTCAACAGAGGACCTGAAAGCGGCACTACCACGTTATTCAAGGACGGTATTATACCTAGAAGTGTTAAAAAGTTAGTAAGTGGAAGAGGAATTTCTGTCGAAACGGACAGCTCGGCTTATTAATTTCCTGCTCTGTCCGGTTCGCAAGCCAGACTAGATAGCTCTACCTTCTACAAGGAAAGTACAGCTGAGTTAAGCAGTTCCATGGACGAGAACACCATCCTTGCTTGTGACTTTATCTGTGTTCTTTCCGCCGCCGACCAAACGCCCAATCCTAACATATGCCTGTTACTGGGAGATTTAGTGAAAGGACTGCACCTCATAGACACCTGGCGCAGCCAGCCGAGAGCGAACTCAGGGCTCACTTATATTACTAGCCATTCCATGAGTAGGATAGGCCGCATCTACGCCTCTTGTCGCCTAAAAAATAGTGTTCTCAGCCTCAAAACTTATCCAGTCAGTTTTTCCGACCATTTGGCAGTTGTGGCAACGATTAACATGCCCAGGCAAAGGACATTTCGGGGTAGAGGTGTCTGGAAATTCAATATCTCACACCTGATGGACACTGGACTTGTGCGCGAGTTAACGCGAGGTTGGAAAATGTGCTTAAGGAATATACGGCGCTACAGAACTAAAATGGAATGGTGGGTAACACATGCAAAACCTAAAATACGAACTTTACTCAAACTCTGCGCTTTTGAAAAGAAACAGTGGGAAAGACACACAGTGGAATTCTACTTCCAGTGCCTAAGAGAACTATACGCAGATACCGCCAATGTATCACGTCACACCATGAGAATAAAACGGATCAAGGTCAAAATAACCGCTCTGAAACGACAGCAAATAGAGGGAGTTAAAATAAGATCGAGAGACAACAGCGGCATTGAGAATGAAAAAACTGCGCTTCTCCACCTTCTGGCCGAATTCAAAAGAGGTCGCCGGCTGCACATAAGTTCTCTCCGAAATGATGATGGAATCCAACTTATCCATCAACAGGACATCAAAAAGTTTGCCCATGATTATTTCACGAGACTGTATGCTGTAGACGGCACTGTCGACAATGACAATTGTGAGGCCTTTTTAAACTGCGACGGATGCAGAAAACTCAGAACTGGAAGCTCCTATCACTACAGAAGACCTGTACGCGGCGTTGAAAGGAAGCCCGAGGAACAAATCCCCTGGACCCGAGGTGTTACCAGTAGAGTTTTACCTACAATACTGGAATTTAATTGGTAGTACGGTGACTGGAGTGCTCGACTATCTTTTAGTTTTTAGAAGGGCTTATAGTGTTGGTACCTAAACGTGGGTGCACTAATGATCTGAAAACCATGCGTCCTATATAGCTCCTAAGTGCAGACTACAAGATAGTTGCTAGGGTATTGCTTCGTCGATTGAACACCATTGCTGGTGACCTCATCGGTCAATATCAGTCGTGTGCCGTCCCAAGAAGGCCAATACAGCAACCGCTGGAAGAATACTGGGATGTAACGGCTGTCACCTCGGCGTCTAAATGCAGAATGGCCATCATGTCGTCAGACATGGACAAAGCGTTTGACAGGGTCCGTCACAACTACCTGCTACGTGTCGTGTCGAAAATCGGAATGAAGCCTTCTTTCGTCGATATCATCAGGAGATTATACACTCATGCAACTTCAAGAATTCTTGTCAATAGACAATGCACAGCGAGAATTCCCATCTGAGCATCGATACGACAAGGCTGCCCCCTATCGATGCTGCTGTTCTCGTTATCAGTCGAGCCTCTTCTACGATCATTACTTGTCAAGCTCCCTGGTACTGAGAGTGGAGGCAGCATATATGTCTGCAGATGTTACGCTGATGACCTGCCCGTGTATCTGACTGATCCGACCGATGTTAAGAAGATACAGGACGTGATTCAGACATACAGTTCGTGTTCCAGAGCTAAAATTAATGTAAGTAAATCTAGCATTTTATAGTTAGGCAGAGGGATAAGATTCGTTGCAACAGGACCAGTTGAACAAGCGGATACCATCAAACTTCTTGGAATACGGTTTAGCAAATGTCCTGTCAAGACAGCGGTCTGGAATTGGAAAATGAAGCTCAACAGTCTCGGAGCAATATTACGAGAGAATTCCAGCCGTTCTCTAGATATGGTACAAAATATCACGCTGATAAATCTCGCTATACTTCCTAAGGTGTACATCGCAAGTATTTTCCATCTGCCTTCAACAATAGGGAAACGAATTGAATCTGCTCTAGCGTGGTTCATATGGTGAGGGCGAATCCTTAGGGTAGATTATCAAACCATGACTCTACCCGAAACGAGAGGTGGGTTAGCTCTCACCAACGTTAGAGACAAATACAGAGCTCTGTTGATATCTCATAAGGCAAAGGCCCTAGCAGCATGTGATGGAAATGTCACAGTTTACGTTGTGAATGCAGTGTCTCCTCCAGACAACAGGGTGCCAGTTATGGTCGGCCATATAAATTATAGGTTGTCGCATATTAAAAACATATATTATTGAGAACTTCTACATCCGACAAAGGGTAAGGAACTACACAAGCATGGAAGTTTATAAAGCACTTACGGAAGATAAGTGTATAAGCAAATAAACGAAGAAATTCCCCACAATCACTTGGAGTCGAGTTTGGCAAAACATTCATGTTACAATCTTACCGTCACACGTAAGAGCTATGTGGTATTGTACTTTATATAACAACATAAGCACAAATGAGCGTCTCTTTAAGATCGGATTGTCAAATACCGACCAACGCTTGGACTGTCAGAAGACTGATACTCTACTTCACTGTTTTACTTGTGGCGCCGCTAACGAGGTATGGCTATGGATACGACATAAACTGGCTATAATAAACCGCACGACTGATGACAACATAGCTCTGGAAGAACTGCTCGCTCCCACATGATGGCCTTATCTAAATCAGAAACGACTTTCAACCTATTGGCTCATGGGTAAGTTCGTAGAGTTCTGCTTGGCAAGGAAGAGCAAATTTCTAGTCGAATTTCAATACGACCTGTTGCAAGAGCACGCGAAAATTTCCCAGCAAAGAACTTGGAAGGCCCAGATGGGTGACTATTTTGCCGGCAGTTATGAACACAGCGTGACAAAGCAAAGAGCGCCGTCTACGTATGTAATCGTGTCTTACTGCCTTCTCGCACTGCAGAAGAAATTTGATTTAACGAAAGCATTCTTATTCCCAATGGAAGATATGTATCCTCAAGGTTCTTTATACTCACATAACGTCTATGATTAAATTTTCCGAAAGTTTGTTTGTGTTTTGGAGAAATATAAAGCTCTTAGGCAACAGGCATGCACGAAACTACCATTTCTGTTTGAGTTATATTCTTATCTGGAGCAACGACAATGCAACTTTAAGTGTGCACTGTCGAGCTCCAAGTTACGAGAAGTAGAAAAACACTACTGGCCATTAAAATTGCTACACCAAGAAGAAATGCAGATGATAACCGGTATTCATTGGACAAATATATTATACTAGAACTGACATGTGATTACATTTTCACGCAATTTGGGTGCATAGATCCTGGAAAATCAGTAACCAGAGTAATCACCTCTGGCCGTAATAACGGCCTTGATACGCGGGCATTGAGTCAAACAGAGCTTGGATGGCGTGTACAGGTACAGCTGCCCATGCAACTTCAACACGATACCCCAGTTCATCAAGAGTTGTGACGCGTATTGTGACGAGCCAGTTGCTCGGCCACCATTGACCAGACGTTTTCAGTTGGTGAGAGATCTGAAGAATGTGCTGGCAAGGGCAGCAGTCGAACATTTTCTGTATCCAGAAACGCCCGTACAGGACCTGCAACATGCGGTCTGCGTTATTCTGCTGAAATGTAGGGTTTCGCAAGGATCGAATGAAGGGTAGAACCACGAGTCGTAACACATCTGAAATGTAACGTCCACTGTTCAAAGTGCCATCAATGCGAACAAGAGGTGACCGAGACGTGTAAACAATGGCACACCATACCATCACGCCGGGTGATACGCCAGTATGGCGATGACGAATATACGCTTCAAAATGGCTCTGAGCACTATGGGACTTAACTTCTGAGGTCATCAGTCCCCTAGATCTTAGAACTACTTAAACCTTACTAACCTAAGAACATCACACACATCCATGCCCGAGGCAGGATTTGAATCTTCGACCGTAGCGGTCGCGCGGTTCCAGACTGTAGCGCCTAGAACCGCTCGGCCACCTGGGCTGGATACACTCTTCCAATGTGCGTTCACCGCGATGTCGCCAAACACGGATGCGAACATCATGATGTTGTAAAAAACGTGGATTCATCCGAAAAAATGACGGTTTGCCATTCGTGCACCCACGTTCGTTGTTGAGTACACCATCGCAAGCGCTCCTGTCTGTGACGCAGCGTCAAGGGTAACCACAGCCGTGGTCTCCGAGCTGATAGTCCATGCTGCTGCAAACGTCGTCGAACTGTTCGTGCAGATGGTTGTTGTCTTGCAAACGTCCCCATCTGTTGACTCAGGGATCGAGACGTGGCTGCACGATCTGTTACAGCCATGCGGATAAGATGCCTGTCATCTCGACTGCTAGTGATACGAGACCGTTGGGATCCAGCACGGCGTTCCGTTTTACCCTCTTGAACGCACCGATTCCATATTCTGCTAACAGTCATTGGATCTCGACCAACGCGAGCAGCAATGTCGCGATACGATAAACCGCAATCGCGATAAGCTACAATCCGACCTTTATCAAAGTCGGAAACGCGATGGTACACATTTCTCCCCCTTACACGAGGCATCACAACGTTTCACCAGGCAACGCCGGTCAACTGCTGTTTGTGTATGAGAAATCGGTTGGAAACTTTCCTTATGTCGGCACGTGGTAGGTGTCGCCACCGGCGTCAACCTTGTGTGAATTCTCTGAAAAGCTAATCATCTGCATATCACAGCATCTTCTTCCTGTCGGTTAATTTTCGCGTCTGTAGCACGTCATCTTCGTGGTGTAGCAATTTTAATGGCCAGTATTGTAGTAATCTAAATCTGTAAAACGACGCGCGGGACAATCAGAAGATAATTGTGGACTGAGTGGAACTCAATTCTTCGAGAAGACAAACGCGAAGCCGTCACTAGGCTGTAATTGTTTCCATGTAGCGAAGGTTATCTGCCGGCCGTGGTGGACGAGCGGTTCTAGGCGCTCCAGTCCGGAGCCGCGCTGCTGCTACGGTCGCAGGTTCGAATCCTGGCTCGGGCATGGGTGTGTGTGATGTCCTTAGTTTAGTTAGGTTTAAGTAGTTCTAAGTTCTAGGAGACTGATAACCGCAGCAGTTGAGTCCCATAGTGCTCAGAGCCATTTTTTTCGAAGGTTATCTTATTTATTTATTTACACGAATTGGCCAACTAAAGGCCGCCTTACAAATTCTGTTTCATGTTGACTTTTTTCTTTCTCTTCTCTTGGGCTGCTCTTCTGCGTGCTGCCATTTTTGCCAGATGTTCATCTGTTAGTTTCCTGTTGGTCTTCGATTTTGGAGCCTCCTGAAAAACCTCAATTTCAGTAATTGCCTTTCTGCACCTGACTCTATTCACTGCGTCTATTTCTGTTAAGTCCAAGTTCACCGAGGTCTTTCTTTATTCCTTACAACCAAGGGTTGGGTGTTTTCTGTGGTGTCACCGCCAGACACCACACTTGCTAGGTGGTAGCCTTTAAATCGGCCGCGGTCCGTTAGTATACGTCGGACCCGCGTGTCGCCACTATCAGTGATTGCAGACCGAGTGCCGCCACACGGCAGGTCTAGTCTAGAGAGACTCCCTAGCACTCGCCCCAGTTGGACAGCCGACTTTGCTAGCGATGGTTCACTGACTACATACGCTCTCATTTGCAGAGACGACAGTTTAACATAGCCTTCAGCTACGTCATTTGCTACGACCTAGCAAGGCGCCATATTCAGTTACTATCATTACTATCTTCAAGAATGTATTATGAACAGATAATATTGTGAATCATGTACCGTCAAGAGCGACGTTCATCATTAATGGATTAAAGTTAAGTATCAAACTAATTACGTCCGCTTTCTGAATTCTGATTCCTTGTCATGTTCCAGACCTCGCGTCAGTATAGTCCTTCCCTCCTCACGCCAGCCTGCGTGAGCTAAAACTCGTGCATTTCAGCCTCCATTCGTAACACGGTGTTGGCTCTTCTGCCAACACTACATTTTCCTCTGTTAAATTATATTGTAGATTTTCTTCGTTAATCGGCCATCATCCATTCTCACCAGATGACCAAAGAACATCAGCCTTCTCTATCTCATTTCCGTTGTGACTGGTTTAATAAATTGGTAGATCTTCTCATTGCTCATCTTTACCCATATTTCACAAATTTTTTTGTGTCCACCAAAATCCTCCTCAGAATTACTCTTTCCTTCTTATAGAGCTCATCTATTAGTTGTTTGTTCTTGAGGAAGAGTGTTTCTGCTGCATACAGAACTTCTGTTATCGTCACGGTATTGTAGTGTAATAACTTTGCATTTCGAGATAGGCATTTTTTGTTGTACAGCTTCTGTGTTATAATGTGTGCCCTCCTAAGTTTAGCTGCTCGAAGTTGGACAGCTTCTTTTTGTATGTCACTATCCGTTACTGTTTCTCCCAAATATGTCAAGTGTTTGACCCTTTAGATACACCCAATAATTGGGTGCAATTCTTTGATTCCTTGTATTTGTTAGACATGTTTTTAGTGTTTTCTTGTGGTACCTGTAAATTATTTCATATCTGAAAAAAGTCGGTAGAGCACTTGCTCGTGAAAGGCAATCAGGAAAAAAAATAGGCTTAGCGTTCGCGCTTTGCAATTGGGTAGTGCAGAATGCGACTGTTCGAATTCCACCCATAATCATTTTTTAATCTGCATATTTTTTTGAACGCCGGCCACATTGTTTAATTTATATGACATTGATGGGTAATATAATGAAAAAAAATCACTTGTATTTTCATGACTTTGTAGTGAATTTCATATGCTATTTGACTATTTATTATTTGTAATTAAATTTTCAAAGACGAGAGACAGGCTTTGAAAGCCCAAGTCAAATATCGATAACTAATGATGCGAATGACGCTATCACAATTAGTAATATAGTAAGTCGCTATGTGACAGACCACATGTACAATTACTCGTCGCATGTGCTCCCGAAAACACACGTTGTAGGATGGTATTTGTCATGCAGACTTGGAAAACATAAACTGAAA
Source organism: Schistocerca nitens (assembly GCF_023898315.1). Lineage (NCBI taxonomy): Eukaryota > Metazoa > Arthropoda > Insecta > Orthoptera > Acrididae > Schistocerca > Schistocerca nitens. The sequence continues at coordinate 867,511,875 of NC_064616.1, forward strand.
CTTCATGCAAATACACGTGGTTTTTTTTACTATATTATCTCTGAAATTCCATATGAATTAAATGATATGACTCGTGATGGGAAAATGAAATAGGTTAATAAACACGTTTGAGTTACAGTCGAACCTTCATCTCATTCATGTTCGTCTTACGACGCTAGAACGCCAATGACTTGACTACCAAGAACTCTTAACGTTCAGCACAGTTACATAAGGCATAACTGACGCTTAAAACTTCTCTTGCAATTTTCTCGGAACTGCCAGAGTAGTGCACCGTACTACTTGCACACTAAGTTGTTTTAATGACCTACTAAAAGTGAGCGAAGTTTGAAGTAAATCTGTGATTCCAGCGTCGTGGCCTCCCCTTGTAAGACACAGAGAGAAAAACAAACACTCAATTATCTATCTGTAGAAATAAAAACACAGTTAACGAAGTAATCTGATTACAAAAACTTTCTTTCGGTCTCCAAATTACAGCATGGGTCCTTGCAATCGGTAATGGCCCGAGACAGGGTAGTACTGTGCAATTCCTCCCAACAGGCAAGCCGCGCGTTTTTGTCCTCGTACCCTCCTCCGACAGTTTCGGTAATAACAGCTCTGTCACAACCGTACCCCATCAGAATCGTACCCAGCATACCCTACTGTTAAAATTCCGAGGGCGTACCTTCTTAGAAGAGTCAGCCGATGCACGAGCGAGTGCGTGCTGAAAAGTAATGCCTCCGAATTTTTTATGCTATTCTCAACATCGGTTGAGGTATTACATGTCATGCATATTACTCGGTCGACTTTTTCGCTTCACTCACTCAAGTTGCAACCCTCTGGCGCTAGGGGGCTCCAAACTGTAGCATGTAACATGTCGGTGTGTAACGTAACTACGCTGAAGCGTAAACAGGCAGAATACGGCGCAGCTGCCGGCAGCGCCTATATATGGCAAGTGGCTCTGAGCACTATCAGACTTAACATCTGAGGTCATCAGTCCCCTAGAACTTAGAACTACTTAAACCTAACTAACCTAAGGACATCACACACATCCGTGCCCGGGGCAGGATTCGAACCTGCGACCGTAGTGGTCGCGCGGTTCCAGACTGAAGCGCCTATAAGACAAGTGTCTGGCGCAGTTGTTAGATCGGTTACTGCTGCTGGAATGGCAAGTTATCAAGATTTACGTGAGTTTGAACGTGGTGTTATAGTCGGCGCACGAGCGATGGGACGCACCATCTCCGAGGTAAAGATGAACTGGGGATTTTCCCGTACGACCATTCCACGAGTGTACCGTGGATATAATTAGTCCCATAAAACATCAAATCTCCAACATCGCTATGGCCATAAAAGATCCTGCAAGAACGGGACCAACGACGAGTGAAGAGAATCGTTCAGCGTGACAGAAGTGCAACCCTCCCGCAAATTAATGCTGACTCCGGTGCTGGGCCATCAACAAGTGTCGCAAGTGTCATCGTGCGAACCATTCAACGAAACATCGTCGATATGGGCTTTCGGAGCCAAAGGCCCACTCGTGTACCCTTGATGACTGCACGACACAAAGCTTTACGCCTTGTCTGGGCCCGTCTACACCGACATTGGACTGTTTATGACTGGAAACATGTTGTCTGGTTGGACGAGTCTCGTTTCAAATTGTATCCGCCGGCCGCCGTGGTTTAGCGGTTCTAGGCGCTCAGTCAGGAACCGCGCGACTGCTACGGTCGCAGGTTCGAATCCTGCCTCGGGCATGGATGTGTGTGATCTCCTTAGGTTAGTTAGGTTTAAGTAGTTCTATGTTCTAGGGGACTTATGACCACAGATGTTGAGTCCCATAGTGCTCAGAGCCATTTGAAATTGTATCCATCGGGTGGACGTGTACAGGTGTGGAGACAACCTAATGAATCCATGGATCCTACATGTCAGCAGGGGACTGTTCAAGGTGGTGAAGGCACTGTTATGGTGTGGGTTGGTTAGGTTAGTGTTGTTTAACGTCCCGTCGACAACGAGGTCATTAGAGACGGAGCGCAAGCTCGGGTTAGGGAAGGATGGGGAAGGAAATCGGCCGTGCCCTTTCAAAGGAACCATCCCGGCATTTGCCTGAAACGATTTAGGGAAATCACGGAAAACCTAAATCAGGATGGCTGGAGACGGGATTGAACCGTCATCCTCCCGAATGCGAGTCCAGTGTGCTAACCACTGCACCACCTCGCTCGGTTATGGTGTGGGATGTGTGCAGTTGGAGTGATATGGGACCCCTGATACGTTTAGATACGACTCTGACACGTGAGACGTACTTAAGTTTCCTGTCTGATCACCTGCATCCATTCACGTCCATTGTGCATTGCGACAGATTTGGGCAATTCCAACAGGAAAATGCGAAGCGCCACACGTCCAAAATTACTGCAGATCGACTCCAGGAACACTCTCTTGCGTTTAAACATTTCCACTGGCCACCAAACTCCCCAGACATGATCATTATTGAGCATATCTGGGATGCCTTGCAACGTGCTGTTCAGAAGAGGTCTCCACCCACCGTACTCTTGCGGATTTATGGAGAGCGCTGCATGATTCATGGTGTCGATTTCCTCCAGTACTACTTCAGACATTGGTCGAGTCCATGCCATGTCGTGTTGTGGCACTCGTGCGTTCTCGCGTGGGCCCTACACGATATTACTTGTTTCTTTGGCTCTTCAGTGTATGCCGGTGCTTGAGAAACAGTGTGATGTAATGAATTTATAATCGCAGGAAACGTGCCTCCAATTGAATTCCCCAGACGTCAAAAAAGTTCAAGAGCCTACTATAAGCATACAAAGCCATATGTTCTGGGATGTTTAAGGTGTTGTGCAACTAGAATTCACGCCTAGAGGCACTGCGATGGCTATGGCTCTGAGCACTATGGGACTTATCTTCTCAGGTCATCAGTCCCCTAGAACTTAGAACTACTTAAACCTAACTAACCTAAGGACATCACACACATCCATGCCCGAGCCAGGATTCGAACCTGCGACCGTAGCGATCGCGCGGTTCCAGACTGTAGCGCCTAGAACCGCTCGGCCACAGCGGCCGGCCCATAAGGCGGCTTGTTGGGTATAGATATAGATGTAGAAGTAGATCGTCTATTGTTTGACTGAAACTCGAGCGACATGCTTAGCGTTGTGTAAGTTGTGTACTCACGGTGGTGGCGCAAAGCAGCGGGTCTGCAGCGTGTGCTCCAAACGGCGGTGCCTGCGCGAGCGCTAGCGACAGCACCAGCGGCCACATACTGCACATACTCCTGCTGGACGCCGACTGCCGCTGCTGTCCTGCACACCTTATCTGCCGCCAGCAGTTTACGCCGCCGTCACAGCCACGCGCCGAGGACAACTGCGGTAATGATCCCAACGGTAATAACCGCAGCCGGTCCAGTACACCGCTGATATCACGTGGAAGAAAAGCAATTACGGAACCTTGAGGAGATCCCTGCTAGATCCGCTCCGCTCGTTGTTGGAACTGAGTTAAGTCTTTTCCCATACGCTCTCACGGGGACGCGAGCCACATCTGTGAATAAGTTGAGTATCCTAGATGTATTTACAGGGTCACAATTATTGAACCATACGAAATAAAATCGTCGTAACTTCTGAACGATTTCCGTTAGAACGTTCAAACTGCACGGTTGGCTGCGGGGCATGATGGGAGTTAGTATGCGCATGCGCACGCGCGTTTTTGTTGTCGGCCATTTCATTTGAATGTGAATGGGTTCATCAATGAGCAAAATTGGCGCATTTGGGGGACAGAGAATCCGCATTTCGTGATCGAGAAGTCTCTTCACCTCAACGTGTGATGTGTGGTATGCAATGTCCAGCCACGGAATAATCGGTACGATATTCGTTTATGTCACGGTGACTACCGAACGATACGTGAAGGTTTTAGAAAATGATTTCATCCCCCACTATCCAGGGTGACCCTGATTTCGATGGGATGTGGTTCATGCAAGACGGACCTCGACCCCATCGAAGCAGGGGAGTGTTGATGTCTTGGAGGAGCACTTTGGGGACCGCATTCTTACTCTGGGGTACCCAGAGATTACTGGCATGGGCCTCGATTGGCCGCCATATTCTCCGGATCTGAACTCATGCAACTCCTTTTTTAGGGGGCTATATTAAAGACAAGATGTACAGCAATAACCCCAAAATCATTGCTGAGCTGAAAACAGCAATTCAGAAGGTCATCGACAACATCGATGACTCTGAGCACTATGCGACTTAACTTCTGAGGTCATCAGTCGCCTAGAACTTAGAACTAATTAAACCTAACTAACCTAAGGACATCACACACATCCATGCCCGAGGCAGGATTCGAACCTGCGGCCGTAGCGATCGCTCGGCAACAGACTGTAGCGCCTAGAACCGCACGGCCACTCGGTCGGCGACAACATCGATGTTCCGACACTTCAGCAGGACATGCAGAATTTCGCTATTCGTCTGCGTCACATCATCGCCAATAATGACAGGCATATCGAACATGTCATAACCTACATCCAAATATCTGTAGTAACGTTTACATATCGAATAAAGTGTGTGCACGCCGTAGTTTAGAATTAATTTACGTTTCGTTTCATGTAGTTCAATAATTGTCACCCTGCCGGCCGCTGTGGCCGAGCTGTTCTAGGCGCTTCAGTCCGAAACCGCGCTGCTGCTACGGTCGTAGGTTCGAATCCTGCCTCGGGCATGGAGGTATGTAATGTCTTTAGGTTAGTTAGGTTTAAGTAGTTCTAAGTTCTAGGCGACTGGCGACCTCAGATGTTAAGCCCCATAGTGCTTAGAGCCATTTTTTGAATTGTCACTCTGTAAGTCGAACGATAGTGAAGAAGATAGATTAGGTTTTAGCGCCCAGTCGACGACGAGGTGCCTAAGGTACGCTCAAACTGGCGTTAAAAATTGCATATTACAGTATATCCTGTCAATGTTTCCCGCCGACATTACGCCACATGAATTGCTGCCACACGTATTAGATACACACTAATGGCTGTAAATGTTTGCGGCAATACAGGCACTGGACAAAAATTTGGAAACACCGTGAGGAATGTATGCTTGAATATACGAGGTGTGGCTAGAAAAATACCGGACTAGTACTGGTGAAACAATAAAACGAATGCAATAAGGCTGAAAGTCGCGTGGCCTGTCACGTGACTCTCGCTCCGCCTACTGCTCGAGTTTCATCTGCCTCCTGCACTCAGTCTGCCCGTGGCGTCTGTTTTAAGTAGTTGACGTTTTGTCTGTGCGTCGGAAAATGATGAGTGTACAGAAAGAACAGCGTGTTAACATCAAATTTTGTTTCAAACTAGGAAAATCTGCAAGTGAAACGTTTGTAATGTTACAACAAGTGTACGGCGATGATTGTTTATCGCGAACACAAGTGTTTGAGTAGTTTAAACGATTTAAAGATGGCCGCGAAGACACCAGTGATGACACTCGCACTGGCAGACCATTGTCAGCAAAAACTGATGCAAACATTGAAAAAATCGGTAAACTTGTTCGACAAGATCGCCGTTTAACAATCAGAGCAGTGTTTGAGTTAACAGGAGTTGACAAGGAAAGTGTCGAACAAGTTTACCGATTTTTTCAATGTTTGCATCAGTTTTTGAAAAAGAAATGGTTCAAATGGCTCTGAGCACTATGGGACTCAACTTCTGAGGTCATTAGTCCCCTAGAACTTAGAACTAGTTAAACCTAACTAACCTAAGGACATCACAAACATCCATGCCCGAGGCAGGATTCGAACCTGCGACCGTAGCGGTCTTGCGGTTCCAAACTGCAGCGCCTTTAACCGCACGGCCACTTCGGCCGGCTCATCAGTTTTTGCTGACAATGGTCTGCCAGTGCGAGTGTCATCACTGGTGTCTTCGCGGCCATCTTTAAATCGTTTAAACCACTCAAACACTTGTGTTCGCGATAAACAATCATCGCCGTACACTTGTTGTAACATTACAAACGTTTCACTTGCAGATTTTCCTAGTTTGAAACAAAATTTGATGTTAACACGCTGTTCTTTCTGTACACTCAACATTTTCCGACGCACAGACAAAACGTCAACTACTTAAAACAGACGCCACGGGCAGACTGAGTGCAGGAGGCAGATGAAACTCGAGCAGTAGGCGGAGCGAGAGTCACGTGACAGGCCACGCGACTTTCAGCCTTATTGCATTCGTTTTATTGTTTCACCAGTACTAGTCCGGTTTTTTACTAGCCACACCTCGTAAATGTAGATGCTAGACATACCTATTCGTTGCGATGTTGTACGAGGGCTGTTCGGAAAGTAGGGTCCGACAGGTCGTGAAATGGAAACCACAGTGAAAATCCGATGAAGCTTAGCACATATGTGTTGGACAATGACTATACTATGGCTGGCGATCACGTTACGTCACTCTTTTGAATTCTGAGAACATAGTGAGCACGTAAAGATGAATAGAACAGTAGTGTCTCCCGTCAGTATGGGTGCCCGTTGCGAGGTTTCGCCTGATATCACGCAACCCCACCTAACATACCTGTCATGCATTTCCTTCTTCGTGACAATTCTCGGCCACACACTGCAAGGGCAATGAGGACCCCCTACAGCGTTTTCGATGGGAAGTGTTTGCAAATCGACTCTGATGTTCATCTCTGCTCACTTGAACCACTGGCTATGTAGCTAACATTTTGGCAGAGGCAACGAACTGCAGACCAACTTAGAGAAGTGGCGGAAAGCACAGGCGGATGCCTTCTATGACGAGGGTATTGGAAAGTTGGAAAAATGCTACGAAAAATGTCTAAGTCGGAGCGGCAAATATGTAGAGAAGTAACTGGATGGTTTAGCAAACTGTTGCAAATAAAACATTTTTGATTTTCACAGTCGTTTCCATTTCGCGACCGATCGGATCTTACTTTCCGAATAGTCCTCGTACTTAAGTATGAGCGGCAGCTGTGACATGTCCTCAATCATTGCAGTTGTCAGTCGTGGTCAGAAGAGTATTCTGTGTAGTTATGAGTGCATAATGTCGGAGCCGAAGCGTTTGGTTTTTCAAGAGGTACCGTGTCGAACATTTATACCGCGTACAGAAAAAGCGGAAAAACATCGAAGAAATTAGTTTACGAAATGACACACTCAAAGTTGTAGATGCGTCAAGAAAATATAAAATGTAGATCTTCCACGAAGAAGAGAAACATCCAGAATGAATTTCGAATCTGCACCGTAAAGTGTGCTAGTAGTTAAATATCTCAGTCAACATATCTACTACTACAACTACATCTACATTTATACTCCGCAAGCCACCCAACGTTGTGTGGCGGGGGGCACTTTACGTGCCACTGTCATTACCTCCCTTTCCTGTTCCAGTCGCGTATGGTTCGCGGGAAGAACGACTGCCGGAAAGCCTCCGTACGCGCTCGAATCTCTCTAATTTTACATTCGTGATCTCCTCGGGAGGTATAAGTAGACGGAAGCAATATATTCGATATCTCATCCAGAAACGCACCCTCTCGAAACCTGGATAGCAAGCTACACCGCGATGCAGTGCGCGTCTCTTGCAGAGCCTGCCACTTGAGTTTGCTAAACATCTCCGTAACGCTAACACGCTTACCAAATAACCCTATGACGAAACGCGCCGCTCTTCTTTGGATCTTCTCTATCTCCTCTGTCAACCCGACCGGGTACAGATCCCACACTGATGAGCAATACTCAAGAATAGGTCGAACAAGTGTTTTGTAAGCCACCTCCTTTGTTGATGGACTACATTTTCTAAGGACTCTCCCAATGAATCTCAACCTGGCACCCGCCTTACCAACAATTAATTTTATATGATCATTCCACTTCAAATCGTTCTACATGCATACTCCCAGATATTTTACAGAAGTAACTGCTACCAGTGTTTGTTCCACTATCATATAATCATACGATAAAGGATCCTTCTTTCTATGTATTAGCAATACATTACATTTGTCTATGTTAAGGGTCAGTTGCCACTCCCTGCACCAAGTGCCTATCCGCTGCAGATCTTCCTGCATTTCGCTGCAATTTTCTAATGCTGCAACTTCTCTGTACACTACAGCATCATCCGCGAAAAGCCGCATGAAACTTTCGACACTATCTACTAGGTCATTTATATATATTGTGAAAAGCAATGGTCCCATAACACTCCCCTGTGGCACGCCAGAGGTTACTTTAACGTTTGTAGACGTCTCTCCACTTGCGTGTGAATGCGATGAACATTCACGCATGCCAAGAATGGTGTATCTTTGTATAAATGTAGTATTATTTTATGACGAGTGGCGACCATTTTATTTGGCTCTGTTTACGTGCATGATTTTCTCCAAAACCAGCATTTATTAGCCAACTCATTTTTGTGGAAAAGTAAAGAAACTTACGTCTTCTGCCTTACAGACATATACTGCGCCATCATTCAGATTTATACATCCTTTTCTGCATTATCCACTGCCCAAAGTTAAAAATGGTGTTTTCACTATCAAGTGAGTAAGTGAAATGTTTATTCAAGTCGTTGCCAAATTTAAATGCTAAATATTGATTCATTAGTTCTGCTCAAGGTACTTTTCCCCTTTTCTCTTATATTTATCATATCAGAGTGAAATAAATATCATTTACAGCCTACAGCTCACTCTACGAGGACCAGTCTTTTTGAATTCGTACATCTTTTGAACTCTGGTACTTTCGGCCATAGTTGCAGGTATCTCACACTCGGACATTAACCTAGCTTCACGTTTCATTACTGAACCAAAGAAGGAGTGTTCTCTGCATGCTACAAATGGCTTATTGCCACGGTGGATATTTATCGAGTTATTGACCTCCGAGGCTATCACCGAGGATGCCAAGCGCGTATTTCCTACTACTTTCAGTTGCCGATACCTCGAAATCGGGCCGTTAATCTGGCTTCATATTGTGTTATTCAACTAAAAATTGAGTGCACTGTGCATATTGCAAGTGGCATATCGGGACGGCTGGTGTTTATTCAGTTAATGACCTCCGAAATGAGCGATCGAAAGCGACCATCATGTATTTTCTGCGATATCCAGTTGCTGTTATAACATTTAATCGGACAATCAATCTGGTTTCATGTTTTGTTATTAATCTAAAGAAGGATTTTACTATACACATTGCAAGTGGGCATATTACGACGGCGTATGTTTATTTAATTATGGGTTTCTGAACTTGGAGGCCGAAGTCGCATACCCGAGACACAGTCGAAAACATCCGCGAGTAGCCTCTAGTCGTGTAGGTTGTCACCCGGGCCACCAGGCAGCAAAAACAGATCTGAAGAGGAAGTCAAGGACTTCCCGTAACACGCCCTTGGTTTCTCGCCACGCCACTTGGAGCACTCCAAGTATATCACTCCTAGAGATCCTAATCACTCCATCATCTCGCTTTCTTATTGGCTGATTTTCAGTATTTTTTTGGTATTTGTTTTCGTTTCATAGTTGGCTGAAGTTGGTTTCATCACAGGTTGCAACTTCTCATGTGTATTACAACTTCTCATGTGTATTACACTCTTTGAATTGTATTGTAAAAATGTTACACGTATTCTAATTGCGTTCTTCTCGCATCCGTAATTTTGTATGGGTTAAATAATTCCAAATTTGTTTTTGTTTCATATAAAACAGAAGCTGCTTTCTTTACACGGTGTCCTGCTGGATTACGTGTGTCTGTTATTGCTTACGGATCTGAGTGTCAACTGCTCTATTTAAATGCACTGTAAGTATATTTCTCGTATTCTATATTATTTTTGTTTGCATCCGTTTTCTGTACGTCCCAACATTTAATGGAGAACCCCATGTTAGCAGGTTTTGGCAGTACTGGCGTTTAGCTTTGATATGTCTTGTTTCGAAATGAGTTGCCGGCCATTGTGACCGAGCGGTTCTAGGCGCTTCAGTCTGGAACCGCGCGACCGCTACGGTCGCAGGTTCGAATCCTGCCTCGGACATGGATGTGTGTGATGTCCATAGGTTAGTTAGGTTTAAGTAGTTCTAAGTTCTAGGGGACTGATGGTCTCCTATGTTAAGTCCCATAGTGCTCACAAGGGAACCTCCCCATCACACCCCCCTCAGATTTAGTTATAAGTTGGCACAGTGGATAGGCCTTGAAAAACTGAACACAGATCAATCGAGAAAACAGGAAGAAGTTGTGTGGAACTATGAAAAAAATAAGCAAAATATACAAACTGAGTATTCCATGTGCAAGATAGGCAACATCAAGGAGTAAGTGAGCTCAGGAGAGCCGTGGTCCCGTGGTTAGCGTGAGCAGGTGCGAAACGAGAGGTCCTTGGTTCAAGTCTTCCCTCGAGTGAAAAGTTTATTTTCGCAAAGTTATGATCTGTCCGTTCGTTAACTGACGTTTCTGTTTACTATAATAAGTTTAGTGCCTGTGTTTTGCGACCGCACCGCAAAACCGTGCGATTAGTAGACGAAAGGACGTGCCTCTCCAATGTTTAGGTGTAGCGTCCTCATACTACGGCGCACTTACCTCGCATCGGACGGACGGACAGATAATAATCGTCTGAAAATAAAAAATTAAATTCTTCACTGGAGGAAAGACTTGAACCAAGATCCTCTCAGTCCGCAGCTCCTCACGCTCACCACGGGACCACGGCGCTCCTAAGCCCACATTCTCCTTGATGTTACCTATCTTGCACATGGACTACTCAGTTTGTATATTTTGCTTATTTTTTTCATAGTTCCACACAACTTCTTTCTGTTTTCTCGATTGATCTGTGTTCAGTTTTTCAAGGCCTATCCACTGTGCCAACTTATAACTAAATCTGAGGGGGTGCGATGGGGAGGTTCCCTTGTCAGAGCCATTTGAACCATTTTTTTTTCTAAGTGAGTATGTAATTCTGCCCTGAATGGTGTTGCTTCTTGTGACTGAGTGCCGTGCATGTCAGCGTCTTGCAGGCTGTGCATGTCCGCCTCTATAACTGAGTAGTCAGCGCGGCAGAATGCCGTGCAAGGGGCCCTGGTTCGATTCCCGGCTGGGTTGGGGATTTTCTCCGCTCGGGAACTGGGTGTTGTGTTGTCTCCCTATCGACACGCAAGTCGCCGAAGTGGCGTCAACTAAAAAGACTTGCACCAGGGGACAGGTCTACTCGACGGGAGGCCCTACTAGTCAGACGACATTTCATTTCAGAGTGTGGATATACACGTAGACGAGTAGGCCCCATGCCCTATATTCTTGGCGATTAGAACAGCCTTCCCTGCAAATACTAAGAATGCGACAGTAGTGATGCAAATGACTGCACACGTTATTAACTGGTTCTCAAAACAGTTCATTTTGGCAGAAGTCAATGAAAATTTCGGTCGCCTCTATTAAATGCGGGGGTACGAAAAACGGTGGTAACAAAAATGATGTAGAATGCGAGCAGTATACTTACAGTGCATTTAAATCGAGCAGTTCACACATGAATTCTTAACCAGTAAAAAATAGACATGAGTCCACAGAACACCATATGATGAAACCAATTTCTATTTCATGTGAAACAAAAACACATATGGAATCATTTACCTCACTCAGTATTACGAATGAGAATAAAAATTAAGCAGAATATGAGCAACATATATAAACGTTGCAATTTAAAGAGTGCAATACCCACAACATGGTCGCAATCAGGAACATAATCTAAACTTGATAACAGCCCACTGTTGAAGTTGCACTATTGGGTTTTACAAATAAATACATTTTACTACCTTACCTACCCAAAAGTATTAATAAAAAATATTATCATCTACTACTAGTATTTTGAGAAGCAATAATATGGGTTTCCGCGACATAGCAGCAACCGGAAGACAGTAAGAACGGAATGCGATGTCAAGGCTTTCTGCACTGACTTGTATTTCTGCCAAAATGTCTGTAGTACCAGCGCCACTTACTTTGGTGAGGAGAAAGCTCGTATTCCTTTCTTACTGTGTTCCGGTTTCTCTCGTCCAACTTAGCTATGAGCCTAGTCAATTCACTGAAGATTTTGTCCATAGGTGACTCTGTAATGCTGACATCAGCAAGTAAAATGCCCACTCCCATTCGGCATGCGTGATTCAGGGCCGCCCTCCGTAAACTTGTCTAAAGCAGCGCATGAAACCGGCTTGAAGTTGAGGGTGCGTTCACACGATGCCTTTTTTTGTGTTCAAGTTTGCGCATGCGCATTAATTTACCACAGCGCAACTACGCATGCGCATTTGTGCATACGTAATTTCCCGGAAACGAAGTCATGCGTAAGGCACATTGCCATCCGCCATCGGTGGGAATCTTTACGCTTTTCAGCAGACGACTGGCAGCTGGGGCCCATGTGTGTTTGATTGTGTAGTGAGTTGAGGTTACGCTCTGAAGCGATTTACGTACAGTAATGTCGGTTAAGTTTGTAGAGGCTTACAGATACACAAAAAGTCGTATGGGATGTCGCTTCCGAAGATTATTTGATAAAAATTAGAGATGTGTGAACCTGAGCATTCAGTATTACATAAAAAGTCTCCGCTCATATTACTGTGAATAAGATACTATATGTTTCGAAGCAGGAAAACAAAAGAATAAGCCAGAAATTTACGAACAATTTGTACAAAAAGTGTGGATTATTCATGCTATGTCAACTTAAAAGTACAACAACTGAGGAGCCTGCCATCTCAACAGAAGAAGTGATGGGAAATGTGTAGCTGTAGCTCCTCAATAAACAACTATAAATAGAAATAAAGCACACTGATGATGCAAAAAATACAAAATTGAAAAACAACCTCTATTCTAGTGGATTCTGAGGTCTATGAAATTCCCAAATTTGTCAGTCCGAGGATGTTAACTGCATATCATCTTTTATGATTAAAGTTATGTAAACAAATGAAATACAAATGACGCATTGAAAGTTAATTAACCTTCACGGCCAATACTTTCCTCTTAAGTATTTCTCAGTCTGAGGAATAATCAGTGAAATGCTTTATTTTGCAATAATTTTTTATTATTTTTTTAATAGTTCAGACTGACATGTAAGTCGCCCGTTGCTAGCTAACGAAATTTCATTGTGAGATTTACAGCTGCATTTTTCAATCAGAAAATCTAAAATCTACCTGCGACCTCCCTCCAAAATTTGCAAACAAAAGGTTTTCATCACTTCGTATTTCTCGTACCTCTGTTATTTAGAAACTTCTTTACATACAGTCGCTTTTGCGTTTTCTTTGTCTGTTGACTTTTCCTGAACGCAACTGAAGCTCTCAAACAAAGTAGGGTATCACTGTAGACGGCTGGCGCAATGAGGCAACGTCTGGACACGAGAACGACCATCCGTACATGTATCCTTTCCACAATTTTTCTGTGCATGCCCTTTTGTCCCTGTGCGTCTGCGATTGTGCACGAAGAAAGCGGCATCGTGTGGACATATAGTGAGAACAGGCTTCGCGCATGCGCAAGGTGAGCCGTGGGTGCTGGCTACAGTCTCGTGTTTGATAAGAAGTACATACACCATCACAACACTACAGCCAAACAGATACCTGGGTGACATCTTTGACAACCTCCAGTATTTTAATTAGAGCATACGCTGTCATTTTCAAGGCACAACTGCAATGAGAGGGTGCTGTGGGAGGAAATTAAAGACCTCGGTATGTGGGGCATGTACAGAATGACATCACACATATCGTAAAAACTAGCGCCACAACACAAGTACAGCTGAATGACAGAAGCTATCGATAGTGATTATTAATTACTATCGGGCAAGCAAGTAGCATTAACTACTTCCCTTTGTTGTTTGACCAAAAGAGAGAGCAGAATTCCAAGCATGATTTAAGCAAAAACCTCTGTCTGTATTTATATGGCTCTGAGCACTATGGGACTTAACATCTTAGGTCATCAGTCCCCTAGAACTTAGAACTACTTAAACCTAACTAACGTAAGGACATCACACACATCCATGCCCGAGGCAGGATTTGAACCTGTGACCGTAGCAGTCCCGCGGTTCCGGACTGCAGCGCCTAGAACCGCACGGCCACCGCGGCCGGCCTGTATTTATAAGGACACTTGCTAATTTAACCTCAACTGTTTCCATCTACATCTACACTAATGACCATTAAAACTGCTACACCACGAAGATGACGTGCTACAGACGCGAAATTTAAGCGACAGGAAGAAGATGCTGTGATATGCAAATGATTAGAGCATTCACACAAGGTTGGCGCCGGTGGCGACAACTACAACGTGCTCTCACATCCATCTTTCCACAGACGCACGAACCTCTACTAACCTTTGCCTGTCGTCACTTGCGCGTTCTCCTTTGAACGGAGAGTTTAACAGACTTTGTTTCCTCAGCATTTTCCGAATTTTGTTGCTAAACCATAGTGGATCACTTCCGTCCTCTCTGTGCCAACCGATTTCTCATACACAAACAGCAGTTGACCGGCGTTGCTTCGTGAAACGTTGTTGTGATGCCTCGTGTAAGGAGGAGAAATGCGTACCATCACGATTCCGACATTGATAAAGGTCGGATTGTAGCTTATCGCTATTGCGGTTTATCGTATCACGACATTGCTGCTCGCGTTGGTCGAGATCCAATGACTGTTCGTTAAAAGTCTGCAGTGTGGCACCACGTCAAATGCTTTCCGGAAATCTAGAAATATGAAATCTACCTGTTGCCCTTTACCCATAGTTCGCAGTATATCATATGAGAAAAGGACAAGCTGTTGTCTCACACGTGCGATACTTTCTAAAACTATGAATTTACATGCTTTGCCCTCAATTCGTTCAAAACTTATTAAGAACAACAAATGTCCTCAGTTTCTTATTTTTTGTCCTCAGTTTTCGAAATTTCCAAAAATAATTGAAATAGGAATATGATTCATGGACATAAGTTTTCCGGTCTCTACGAAATTTATTATATTCGAACTCAGAATATGTTCAAGAACTCTGCAGCAAACCAACGTTAAGGATATTGGTCTGTAAGTCTGCGGGTCCGTTCTTTTACCCTTCTTATATGCAGGAGTCACCTGCGCTTTTTTCCAGTCGCTTGGGACTTCGTGCAGGGCTAGAGATTCGTGATACATGTAAGCAAAGTAAGGGGCCAGTTCTGTAGAGTTCTCTTTGTAAAACCGAACTGGGATTCCATGTGGACCAGGGGGAAAATTTGTTTTCAACTCTTTCAGTCATTTCCCTACGACGGGGATGCTTATTATTATGCCGTCCGTACGGAATTCTTTGCGATGGTCAGACGATGGTATGTTTATACGATTCTCCTGTGTGAACAATTTCTTAAACGTGAAATTTAAAACTTCGGCTTTCTTTTTGCTGTCTTCTGCTGCCAGACTAGGCTGCTCAACGAGTTCAAATTCAAATTCAACTGTATGTGAATTCCTAAGGGACCAAACTGCTGAGGTCATCGGTCCCTAGACTTACACACTACTTAAACTAGCTTATGCTAAGGACAACACGCACACCCATGCCCGAGGGAGGACTCGAACCTCCGGCGGCTCAACGAGTGACTGGATGGAGGCCTTAGACCCGTTTAGCCACAGGGCCGTTGCTACGTGTTTTGGCGCCCTAGGCGAGAACTGAAAAAGGAAGTCTCCCCTTTTTTATTACCATCAGTCTCCCTGATATCCCCACCCCTTCCACCAACCCCAACATCCAATGGCACAACGATACTTTTAATCATAAAACTCTGTGGACAGTCCTGAATTTACATTATTTGCCCTCAATTCGTTCAAAACTGATTAAGGACAACAAATGTCCTCAGTTTCTTATTTTTTGTCGTCAGTTTTTTAAATTTGCAAAAATAATTTAAATAGAAAGAATGTACGGAACGTTTTAAACTAGAACTCAACTGAATATACCCGTGCAACCAAATTTTACATCAGCTGCTGATTGATTCGAAATTAATTTCTTCCGCCCTTTGCAGTCCTTAAAATTTTGCCGTCCTAGTCTTGCCTAATGGTAGAAACGGCCCTGCTTGGCGATTTTACATAGGACCAGAAATTTCTAGAATTCTCAGCCAGACCTTTTGCTAAGACATGATGGTGGTAGTAGTTGCATGCTTCGTGCATCCATCTTTCCACAGACGCACGAACCTCTACTAACCTTTGCCTGTCGTCACTTGCGCGTTCTCCTTTGAACGGAGAGTTTAACAGACTTTGTTTCCTCAGCATTTTCCGAATTTTGTTGCTAAACCATAGTGGATCACTTCCGTCCTCTCTATGCCGATCATACTGGAACTAAAGATTTCAGTTCATTGTCTAAGTGACATGCTAACAGCTGCTTACCTGCTCTTTCTAACTGAAACACTCTTCTAGCTTTCTTGACTGGTTTATTAACCGTCGTAAACACAGTCGCTATGATTACATCATGATCACTGATACCCGTCTCTATACTGACGCCATCGATAACGTCTGGCCTGTCTGTAGCAACAAGGTTTGAGGTATTTCTGATACGTGATTCCTTAATCGTATCACGCTTACATACCATATCTAAAATACCATGAAAGAGGAAGCGGGATGGAATCATGGTTGATAGTCAAAATTTATAATCAAGACAGTTTATTAACATTACTCCTTTAAAAAAAATGACAATTACAAATTGTGGACGAGCCACTAGATAAAACTTTGCAAATACAGTCAGAAACCCAACGTACTCAGTACTCTAATAAACAATTCCAAATTAAGAAAACAGGGTTACTGACAAGCTTGAGAACTTCAAACTCCCGTATAGGACTTCCCTCAGGATAGATATAATGAAACAATTACAGGTAAAGGGTGACTTAATAACACTTGAATACTAATACCAAGCTAAGATGCCATTACATAACATGATAGAACCACTTAAATAAAAAACTACAACAGAAACACTGATCTTTAAAAAAATAAATTTTCACGTGCTCGGACGGGTTAATAAAAAATTACTAGAAATAGCTGCACAAGGAACTCAGCAGATGCTTTGCAGTTTAAGGTTTAACCAGTTGCCAGTCCCTAATATTTAAGAAAACAAGTTCATATACGAACAGGTTACATACAATATATATATATATATATATATATATATATATATATATATATATATATATATATATATATATATCTACCAGCTTAACCCGCCTTGACAGAAGGAAGATAAATATTAAGCTTTGGAAGGCGATATGTGAACAACTCCGGTAGTGGTCAGGTTCTTAAACACTGCCAGGCCTAGACCTCGGATGACTTTTCACTCTCCGCCAAGGCGCTGGCACAGTCAAAAGTGTCTGCCCGAATCACAAAGACATTCCAATAACTCTGAAACATAGAAACACTTGGCAGAACCTTTGACTCACTTACACATGGACAACTGGATTAATAGAGTGCAGGATTTAGAAACGGCAACATAAAATCATTTGATTGCAGGAGACACTAAGCAGTAGTAAAACTTCTGAGAAAATTTTTAAATAACGGCCACCATTTAACTAGGCCAAAGGAACTCTTCCATGCCGTCTTAAGGTTCGACTATGAAAGTCTCACCATAATAATAAAGTTTAAAATCTCTGAGAGCGTCGGTGAACAAAAAATTACGACGACTTACTTCATATCAGGTACACAATACGAGGGAGCGGGTTCTACAGCTTCACCGCTTCCCTTCAAATTTTGTTCTCAGCGAAGCCACAGAACTTTTATCTCCAAGCTGCCCATGTCGGCAAAACTCCGAACCAATTTCCACCACTACATGTAACGGTCATCACGCTCGTTGGGCAGCCGTTGAATGTCATGAGATCTCTAGGGTTACCCGTCCAAGGCTAACAACACACTCGCTTCACCCGCCAACCCGGAAGATAAGACACGCGAAACACAAAGATAACTTAGCTCAATCACAATCGATCTCAACGATACATGAGCAAAATAACTCTGGCGCTAGCTCGCCACGGCTCAATTTCCATTGCTTATGGACTGCTTAATTAGCTGTTCAAGACAGTTTTCAGAAAACACGTCCATAAGTACTTCATATGTCTGTCTGTCTGTACCCCTTGCATGAATATATAGGCGTCCCAGTCTGTAATCAGTAGGTTAAAGTCACCTCCAACGACTACGGCACGATATTAGTACTAACGCGCTAATAGTTCAAATGGTTCTGAGCACTATGGGACTTAACATCTGTGGTCATCAGTCCCCTAGAACTTAGAACTACTTAAACCTAACTAACCTAAGGACATCACACACATCCATGCCCGAGGCAGGATTCGAACCTGCGACCGTAGCAGTCGCGCGTTTCCGGACTGCGCGCCTAGAACCGCTAGATAACGCGCTAATGACTTTGGACTGTTTTTGAATGATACTAGAAATGTAAGAACGGAATGGGGTGACCGCTCAAAACATCCAACAATTAACTTGGTTTCACCTAGACCTGTTACACTGAAGAGGCAAAGAAACTGGTACCCCTGCCTAATATCGTCTACGGCCCCCGCGAGCACGCAGAAGTGCCTCAACACGACGTGGCATGAACTCGACCCATGTCTGAAATAGTGCTGGAGGGAATTGACACCACGAATCCTGCAGGGCTGCCCATAAATCAGTAAGAGTACGACGGGGTGGAGATCCCTTCTGAACAGCTCGTTGCAAGGCATCCCAGATATGCTCAATAATCTTCATGTCTGGGGAGTTTGGTGGCCAGCGGAAGTGTTCAAACTCAGAAGTGTTTTCCTGGAGCCACTCTGTAGCAATTCTTGGCGTGTGGAGTGTCGCATTGACCTTCTGGAAATGCCCAAGTCCGTCGGAATGCACAAGGGACACGAATAGATGCAGGTGATAAGACAGAAAGCTTAAGTACGTGTCATGTGTCAAAGTCGTATCTAGACGTATCAGGGGTCCCATATCCCTCCAACTGCACACGCCCCACACCATTACAGAGCCTTCACCACCTTGAACAGTCCCCTGCTGACATGCAGGGTCCATGGATTCCCGAGGTTGTCTCCATAACCGTACACGTCCATCCGCTCGATACAGTTTGAAGCGAGACTCGTCCGACCAGGCTACATGTTTCCAGTCATCAACAGTCCAATGTCGCTGTTGACGGGCCCAGGCGAAGCGTAAAGCTTTGTGTCGTGCAGTCATCAAGAGTACACGACTGGGCCTTCGGCTCCGAAAGCCTATATCGATGATTTTTCGTTGAATGGTTCGCACGCTGACACTTGTTGATGGCCCAGCATAGAAATCTGCAGCAATTTAGGGAAGGGTTGCACTTCTGTCAAGTTGAACGATTCTCTTCAGTTGTCGTTGGCCCCGTTCTTGCAGGATCTTTTTTCCGGTCGCAGCGATGTTTTACAGGATTCCTGATATTCACGGTACACTCGTGAAATGGTCGTACGGGAAAATCACCACTTCATCGCTGCCTTGGAGATGCTGTGTCCCATCGCTCGTGCGCCGACTATGACACCACCTTCAAACTCACTTAAATCTTGACAACCAGCCATTATAGCGGCAGTAACCAATCTAACAACTGCGCCAGACACTTGTCTTATATAGCCGTTGCCGACCGCAGCGCCGTTTTCCGCCCATTTACATACACTACTGGCCATTAAAATTGCTACACCACGAAGATGACGTGCTACAGACGCGAAATTTAACCGACGGGAAGAAGATGCAGTGATATGCAAATAATTAGCTTTTCAGAGCATTCACACAAGGTTGGCGCCGGTGGCGACAACTACAACGTGCTCACATGAGGAAAGTTTGCAAACGTTTTCTCATACACAAACAGCAGCTTCCCCCATGAACCATGGACCTTGCCGTTGGTGGGGAGGCTTGCGTGCCTCAGCGATACAGATGGCCGTACCGTAGGTGCAACCACAACGGAGGGGTATCTGTTGAGAGGCCAGACAAACATGTAGTTCCTGAAGAGGGGCAGCAGCCTTTTCAGTAGTTGCAGGGGCAACAGTCTGGATGATTGACTGATCTGGCCTTGTAACATTAACCAAAACGGCCTTGCTGTGCTGGTACTGCGAACGGCTGAAAGCAAGGGGAAACTACAGCCGTAATTTTTCCCGAGGGCATGCAGCTTTACTGTATGATTAAATGATGATGGCGTCCTCTTGGGTAAAATATTCCGGAGGTAAAATAGTCCCCCATTCGGATCTCCGGGCGGGGACTACTCAAGAGGACGTCGTTATCAGGAGAAAGAAAACTGGCATTATACAGATCGGAGCGTGGAATGTCAGATCCCTTAATCGGGAAGGTAGGTTAGAAAATTTAAAAAGGGAAATGGATAGGTTAAAGTTAGATATAGTCGGAATTAGTGAAGTTCGGTGGCAGGAGGAACAAGACTTTTGGTCAGGTGATTACAGGGTTATAAATACAAAATCAAATAGGGGTAATGCAGGAGTAGGTTTAATAATGAATAAAAAAATAGGAGTGCGGGTTAGCTACTACAAACAGCATAGTGAACGCATTATTGTGGCCAAGATAGACACAAAGCCCATGCCTACTACAGTAGTACAAGTTTATATGCCAACTAGCTCTGCAGATGATGAAGAAATTGATGAAATGTACGACGAGATAAAAGAAATTATTCAGGTAGTGAAGGGAGACGAAAATTTAATAGTCATGGGTGACTGGAATTCGTCAGTAGGAAAAGGGAGAGAAGGAAACATAGTAGGTGAATATGGATTGGGGGGAAGAAATGAAAGAGGAAGCCACCTTGTAGAATTTTGCACAGAGCATAACTTAATCATAGCTAACACTTGGTTCAAGAATCGTAAACGAAGGTTGTATACCTGGAAGAATCCTGGAGATACTAAAAGGTATCAGATAGATTATATAATGGTAAGACAGAGATTTAGGAACCAGGTTTTAAATTGTAAGACATTTCCAGGGGCAGATGTGGATTCTGACTACAATCTATTGGTTATGAACTGCAGATTGAAACTGAAGAAACTGCAAAAAGGTGGGAATTTAAGGAGATGGGACCTGGATAAACTGAAAGAACGAGAGGTTGTAGAGAGTTTCAGGGAGAGCATAAGGGAACAATTGACAGGAATGGGGGAAAGAAATACAGTAGAAGAAGAATGGGTAGCTCTGAGGGATGAAGTAGTGAAGGCAGCAGAGGATCAAGTAGGTAAAAAGACGAGGGCTAATAGAAATCCTTGGGTAACAGAAGAAATATTGAATTTAATTGATGAAAGGCGAAAATATAATAATGCAGTAAATGAAGCAGGCAAAAAGGAATACAAACGTCTCAAAAATGAGATCGACAGGAAGTGCAAAATGGCTAAGCAGGGATGGCTAGAGGACAATTGTAAGGATGTAGAGGCTTGTCTCACTAGGGGTAATATAGATACTGCCTACAGGAAAATTAAAGAGACCTTTGGAGAGAAGAGAACCACTTGTATGAATATCAAGAGCTCAGATGGCAACCCAGTTTTAAGCAAAGAAGGGAAGGCAGAAAGGTGGAAGGAGTATATAGAGGGTTTATACAAGGGCGATGTACTTGAGGACAATATTATGGAAATGGAAGAGGATGTAGATGAAGATGAAATGGGAGATAAGATACTGCGTGAAGAGTTGGACAGAGCACTGAAAGACCTGAGTCGAAACAAGGCCCCGGGAGTAGACAACATTCCATTAGAACTACTGATGGCCTTGGGAGAGCCAGTCATGACAAAACTCTACCATCTGGTGAGCAAGATGTATGAGACAGGCGAAATACCCACAGACTTCAAGAAGAATATAATAATTCCAATCCCAAAGAAAGCAGGTGTTGACAGATGTGAAAATACCGAACTATCAGTTTGATAAATCACAGCTGCAAAATACTAACACGAATTCTTTACAGACGAATGGAAAAACTGGTAGAAGCGGACCTCGGGGAAGATCAGTTTGGATTCCGTAGAAATGTTGGAACACGTGAGGCAATACTAAACTTACGACTTATCTTAGAAGAAAGATTAAGAAAAGGCAAACCTGCGTTTCTAGCATTTGTAGACTTAGAGAAAGCTTTTGACAATGTTGACTGGAATACCCTCTCTCAAATTCTGAAGGTGGCAGGGGTAAAGTACAGGGAGCGAAAGGCTATTTACAATTTGTACAGAAACCAGATGGCAGTTATAAGAGTCGAGGGGCATGAAAGGGAAGCAGTGGTTAGGAAAGGAGTGAGACAGGGTTGTAGCCTCTCCCCAATGTTATTCAATCTGTATATTGAGCAAGCAGTAAAGGAAACAAAAGAAAAATTCGGAGTAGGTATTAAAATTCATGGAGAAGAAGTAAAAACTTTGAGGTTCGCCGATGACATTGTAATTCTGTCAGAGACAGCAAAGGACTTGGAAGAGCAGTTGAACGGAATGGACAGTGTCTTGAAAGGAGGATGTAAGATGAACACCAACAAAGGCAAAACGAGGATAATGGAATGTAGTCAAATTAAATCGGGTGATGCTGAGGGGATTAGATTAGGAAATGAGACACTTAAAGTAGTGAAGGAGTTTTGCTATTTAGGGAGTAAAATAACTGATGATGGTCGAAGTGGAGAGGATATAAAATGTAGACTGGCAATGGCAAGGAAATCGTTTCTGAAGAAGAGAAATTTGTTAACATCTAGTATGGATCTGGGTGTCAGGAAGTCGTTTCTGAAAGTATTTGTATGGAGTGTAGCCATGTATGGAAGTGAAACATGGACGATAACCAGTTTGGACAAGAAGAGAATGGAGGCTTTCGAAATGTGGTGCTACAGAAGAATGCTAAAGATAAGGTGGGTAGATCACGTAACTAAGGAGGAGGTATTGAATAGGATTGGGGAGAAGAGAAGTTTGTGGCACAACTTGACTAGAAGAGGGGATCGGTTGGTAGGACATGTTTTGAGGCATCAAGGGATCACAAATTTAGGATTGGAGGGCAGCGTGGAGGGTAAAAATCGTAGAGGGAGACCAAGAGATCAATACACTAAGCGGATTCAGAAGGATGTATGTTGCAGTAGGTACTGGGAGATGAAGAGGCTTGCACAGGATAGAGTGGCATGGAGGGCTGCATCAAACCAGTCTCAGGACTGAAGACCACAACAACAACACAACAGCAGTTGACCGGCGTTGCCTAGTGAAACGTTGTTGTGATGCCTCGTGTAAGGAGGAGAAATGCGTACCATCACGTTTCCGACTTTGATAAAGGTCGGATTGTAGACTATCGCGATTGCGGTTTATCGTATGCGACGTATCGCGACATTGCTGCTTCCGTTGGTCGAGATCCAATGGCTGTTAGCAGAATATGGAATCAGTGGGTTCAGGAGGGTAATACGGAACGCCGTGCTGGATCCAAATGGCCTCGTATCACTAGCAGCCGAGATGACAGGCATCTTATCCGAATGGCTGTAACGGATCGTGCAGCCACGTCTCGATCCCTGAGTCAACAGATGGGGACGTTTGCAAGACAACAACCATTTGCACAAACAGTTCCACGACGTTTGCAGCAGCATGGTCTATCAGGTCGGAGACCATGGCTGCGGTTACCCTCGACGCTGCATCACAGACAGGAGCGCCTGCGATGGTGTACTCAACGACGAACCTGGATGCACGAATGGCAAAAAGTCATTTTTTCGGATGAATCCATCTTCTGTTTACAGCATCATGATAGTCGCATCCGTGTTTGGCGACATCGCGGTGAACGCACATTGGAAGCGTGTATTCGTCATCGCCATACTGGCGTATCACCCGGCGTGATGATATGGGATGCCATTGGTTACACGTCTCGGTCACCTCTTGTTCGCATTGACGGCACTTTGAACAGCAGAATAACGCAGACCGCATGTTGCAGGTCCTGTACGGGCCTTTCTGGATACAGAAAATGTTCGACTGCTGCCCTGGCCAGCACATTCTCTAGATCTCTCACCAATTGAAAACGTCTGGTCAATGGTGGCCGAGCAACTGGCTCGTCACAATACGCCAGTCACTACTCTTGATGAACTGTGGTATCATGTTGAAACTGCATGGGCAGCTGTACCTGTACACGCCATCCAAGCTCTGTTTGACTCAATGCCCAGGCGTATCAATGCCGTTATTACGACCAGAGGTGGTTGTTCTGGGTACTGATTTCTCAGGATCTATGCACCTAAATTGCTTCAAAATGTAATCACATATCAATTCTAGTATAATATATTTGTCCAATGAATACCCGTTTGTCAACTGCATTTCTTCTTGGTGTAGCAATTTTAATGGCCAGTAGTGTATATCAGTATTTGAATATGCATGCCTATCCCAATTTCTTTGGCGCTTCAATGGATATGTGACCAAATAACTTCACTGTCAGATTCGATTCCGACCTCAATAGGCACAGTATTTTTGTCAACAGCGACGAACACTCCACCTCCTATGGTCTAATCCGTCTTTTTGATGTTCGTTCCATGCCTCGCCTGTTACCTCAGAGAATTCTACTTCGGGTTTCAGCCAGCTCTCAGTTGTAACGTTATGATTATGTAGGCAGTTAATCGTCCACCTATGCCTGGTAATGAGGAAAAATGAAATTGTTGTACGGCTAAACGCTACGCGCCCTCAAGGCCGAGGGTACATCGTGGCCGGGGGGGGGGGGGGGGAGGGGGGGGGGCACAGCAGCTGTTCCAGGAGAGCCAGGCGCAATGATGAGCAGCGGTACAGAAATGGGTAAATTTCAAAACACGGCTTTTGAAGGGTTGCATCGTGCATGGCCTTTTTGTACTACAGACAACGCTGCAAAAAATGGGAGAGTATCAGACAAGCAGAAAGATGGCTTCTTACAGCTCTTTGAGAGTCTATAATAATTTGCAGTCAAATATTAACGTTAATATGAATACGTCTGCGATTTCTGAAAAATGAGGTGCATCCAGCGACAAAACAGTGTTTGAGTATCTTTAAAACTGCAAAAGTTAGTATCTCAAACCGAATAAACATTTTATAATGAGACACTGAATTAACAATTTTTAATTGCTTCATGTGATGTTATCGCAGAGGATACCATTGCACTATAGCCATCACCCCTGAAAGCTATCTATCAGCGTCTGTTTTATTTATCGATTTACGATGTCCTTTACATCTGTCTCATTATGCAAATGTATGTCACAACATCATATCCAACACAATTACACAGCAAATCAATACAGGACGAATACCTCATATTTTGTCATACTTGTGTATTTATTTAATGAACAGTTTACTATTTTGCCAGTAATTTTATTCAAACGTTGTTTTGAAAGTGCTATTAAAAATCCGTGCTAATTTAAAACTGGCAGACACCACAACTGAAAAGAGAACGAAAAGATGATTCCGTGAAGAAGCCATAAATAACTATTTAAACAAACTTTAACGACAATTAATTATTATTGAACATAGACGCATTTGCACAAGAATACTACCATCTTTATTTATGGACAAACCTTTATTTGTGTTCATTGTACCTGGTCTGAGTGTGACCGAATGCTTATAACATTTCTTTTATTTAAATACTGTTGTAATATATTAATTTACCGCGTCCAGAGTTCGTTTTCTGGCCGGGTTGGGGATTTTCTCTGCCTGGGGACTGGGTGTTTATGTTGTCCTCATCATTCCATCATCATTCATGAAAGTGGCTAGATTGGACGGTGTACAGATTGGGAATGTGCGCGGACGCTGATGACCGCGCAGTTGAGCGTCCCACAAACCAAACATCATCATCATATATTAATTTAGTGCAGAAAGATGGTCATGTTGAGTCAAATAATGACTGTGGAGCTTAAGAAAGATGTAATTTTGGTGGGGACGGCGTTCAGCCGATGCGAAAGCAGACCGCAGTGGAACACTGGGATTTTTCGAGTGAAGAGCTCAAGGTGTAAGATGTCGTGGTCTCCTGACCTTCATTGCTTACATATTCCGCCCTCACAATCATATTCCGCACATCAAGACGCTTCATTCGAACCCAAACTTGATAAGATAAAGTCAATGTTGTATGAATTCATGTAAACGATATGCAAATAACAAGCAAATCACAAGTGCGCACCGAGATTGAAATACTCGAGGCTGGCGTACACACACACACATTCAAGCCACGACGCTCACAAAAGCTTTTAGTTCGAGAGAGGTAAACCGCACGCCAGGAAGCCGGTCCCTTCAGAGGACGAGTCAACCTATCTACGTCGGCCAGCGACCGCCCGTAGAGCAGACAGCATTTGCCCCAGTGAAAGGGAGAACGACCCCGTGTTCGGCTTAAAAGCAAATTCCGCCACATTGTGTGGGAGAGCCCCAACCTACGCATTCTTTACAAACAAGCACGCAGTTTCAGAGGTTTCCACAGGGAGACAGCAAACGCCAAACGCCGATGTTACAGATTTCCGGATTGGTCGCCTTAAACGAAACGTCATTCTCCCGTTTTAGAAGAGCAATGCTGATTGGCAGACGATATTCCTGACGCCTTGAGCTGAAGGAGTAGTGGAAGTGACCAAAATATATACCCCTTCACATCTGGCATGGAGAGGGGCCGTTCCATTGTCGCTCTTGCAGTGAGAACACGTAACGAGAGCGTGTGCGCTCGTACGTGTACTCAAAGAGCGAGGAACAAATCTCTCCTCAGTACTTCACTGGGAGAGCACCTCTGTCGAGAGTAAATCGGAGTGCGACTCTATATTGAGTCCTTGTGATTAACCGTTATTCACTGTGTTGGCCACCACACTTATTATGCGGTGTGAACGGACAGAGTTATAGTTAAACGCCTGCGAGCGAATTTTTGAGTGGCATCGCGGTGGACTGGTTATCTGACCGGTGTACCACGCCAATAGTTAGACAAGGGGGGGGGGGGGGGGCGAATAGGAGTCCTTGACTTCATCAAGGCGTAGGGAGAGTTTGATTGGCGAAGGTCAATCCAGATAAAACGAGAGTTATCTTATTTGTCTCAGCGAGCGGCTCAGACAGCAGTCATCGCAACTTACGTTATTGTGCGCTACAGCTCTTGCTAGCCCCATATTTCCTCCACAACAGTACACTTCACTGCATTTCACACGCGACAGCCTCAACCGTACCTAGCAACATTCTAACGGATAATTATTCAAGTTGAGTAGGCGCGGCTCTCAGCCATTCTGCCAAGTCAATAACAATCTTAAACTTTGTATAGAAATTTCATTAGCGAATCCTATCCTTAAGAGATAACTTCACATTCCGAAAAGAACTCGGAAATAACTTGTTCAGTTCATAACTAAAAGTGCCATTGTGATTTCTCAGAATTTTTGCAAAAAAATAATAATTTTCGTTAGTTTCATGTAACTAGCACTACTCCACTACCCAAGTATCCCACGAGTTACGTAAGAAATTTTGTGAATTTTTGTGTCATTTCCTTACAACAGACGACTCCAGAAGATATTTATTGCTGAAGGTTTTTCAGGCATTTCTCTTTAGAACGTTAGGAGCGTCTGTCTGACTTCTGTAGTAGTGTGAGGGTGAAACTGCATCTTGCAGGAGCCACAGGGTAAAGGTTACATCTCAGATTAATCCGTTGTGCAGAATGACAGAATAGCGCCCACACGCTCACAAAGGTAGCGATTCTGGAAACTTTTACATCTGTGTTGGAAGAATACAAACCTGCCTGTGGTAACATGCAGCATTCGGACGTACAGGTGATAGATATTGGGCGCTGAACAGCCGCTATGTAACTTCAGCTATTTGAGAATAGCCGCGCGGTCTAGGGCGTCTTGTCACACTCTGTGCGGCTACCCCCGTCGGAGGTTCGAGTCCTCCCTCAGGCATGGGTGTGTGTGCTGTCCACAGTGTTAAGTTAGTTTAAGTTAGATTAAGTAGTGTGTAGGTTTAGGGACCGATGGCCTCAGCAGTTTGGTCCCGTAAGACCTTACCACAAATTTCCAATTTTTTTTGAGAGTATGCTCCAGGGTAGGGCTGTAATTTTTTTCTGCTTGTATTGTGGAACTGAGGATAGATAGAGTATGATTTACTATTCTTTGTATCACGTATGATAATTAGTAAATTATCAGGTTGAGTTCTGAAGTGTTTTGAACTGGTGAATGTTTCGTGTATTGTGATTACGAAATGGACTTAGTTTTCGCCTACCTTTGATTACAATTTAGGTTGTCGATTTTGCTACCATTCTCGTAATGGTCTCAACGTAACTTTACTGCATTTTATGAGGATATTTTCAATCTGTATTTTAACTGAATATCCTAGGACCATATCCCGTTTATTTGACATGTCCTTTCTTG
Organism: Schistocerca nitens; assembly: GCF_023898315.1. NCBI lineage: Eukaryota > Metazoa > Arthropoda > Insecta > Orthoptera > Acrididae > Schistocerca > Schistocerca nitens. Next base: position 867,539,970 of record NC_064616.1, read on the forward strand.
AATAAACATAAGGTAGGAGACGAGGTACTGGGAGAATTGAAGCTGTGGGGACGGGTCGTGAGTCGTGCTTGGGTAGCTCAGTTGGTAGAGCACTTGCTCGCGAAAGGCAAAGGTCCCGAGTTCGAGTCTCGGTCCAGCACACAGTTTTAATCTGCCAGGAAGTTTCATAATTCAACATAATGCTTTGCATCTACAGCGATTGCAGGCGTTATAACAGAACACTTTGTAGAGAAGCAGCCTACTCACGCCGCAGTAAATTCACATCAGTCTTTCCATTGTGTGCCAGCCAGTCCGCTGTAACTAGCTCTGACGTCATAAATGTTGCGCAATACTTCTAAAATGTCAGGAGTAATACTAAATTAATATGTGTTGAATATCAGTTCGATAACTTTAACCATTTTCGAAATTTGGACGTTTTTCTGCAAAAATCATTGGCGCAACAGAAAAGAGCTAGAGATTTAAAAATTTATATTTAGATTCCTTTTCCATAATAATTTAATAGAAACAGTACTTTGGATCTCACAAATTAAAATTTTTGTTGAAATTCATAATTTTCTGGTTTTTGTCTTAAAAAATTAAGGAAGCAAGATACATTAAGTAGGCTAATAAATAAGGATAGGATGTTTATATTTAAGTAGAATGAAGATCCGCTATAATCATAAAGATGTGAGAAGTTTCAACTGAATAACTATAAAACTATAGTGATAGCGTATCTCCAAAGGGCAAGTTCAGAGCTCGTCTACTGCGTGTAGTGTAATTAAATTAATTCTCTCGCCCAAAATATTCAACTTAGCCACGTTAAACTTTTATTATGATTACTTACCTGTGTGCTGAATGCACATTTAAATTGAGAGCTTCATCGGCCATCAGAAAAAGAAGCTGTGATTTATTCAATAACTTAATGTGGTGCATTACTAGCCCAGTGGCTAGTCGGGAGAGCCGATTTGATCAGGCGTTCCCTTAGCCGTCCGCACCGCGGCTTTATATATAAGAACGCTGCGCGAGGAAGAAGACCCCCAGTTCTCTCCAGACGCTGAATAGCACACCATCTATGTCGGTATCATTGCTATAAACAGCCTCGGATGCCGTATTAAGTTACTCGGGATACGCGTAACCTTGAAATCATTTTCGAGTGAAGTGTTAATTCTGGGATGACTTTAATTATCTATCTTCAGTTTGCGTATGTCGTATTTTCACGTGCCGCGGGGGACAGACATTTTACCATTATTTAGCGTGGCGTTTGATGAAGATTATCATCAAATTATGGCGAGCATTCGCTTAAACATTTAATTTGGACAGTTATAGTTGCATCAGCGCATTAGACTCTGAGCTGCTCTGTTAGTCAGATTGTGTGGATTCTTTTTTTTTTTTCATCTGTGACTTTCAGAATATAGCGGACGTTTTTTCACGATCGTTTTTGATTATGAATCCCAGACAATCTCCTAATTCCTCAGAGCTATAAGCTGTAGCTATAAGAGTATTTCTCAGATGAAGTGGGCACTAGGAATTCTAATTACAGGCTTCACGTTTTGCTAATCACTTTCTGGTTGCCAATATTGTAGTTAGAGAGCCAGTGTTGAGAACGGCAAAAGAGAGCATAAATAATAGGAACATTTATATAAACAATAATTCTACCCGCTGCCCCACATATGGTTAAATGGCAGAGAAATGCATCTTTTCCACATCACATTACATTATATATAAACAATTAATTTCACCAGCCGCCCCACATATGGTGCATCGGCCGGAAACTGCAGTGTTTATACATTCAAACATTTATACAACAGTAAATTTTCTACCCGCCGCCCCTCATATGGTGCATCGGCCGGGAAGTAAACTGAGTAATAGTGAAAGTGATTTTTAAATATTCGAATTCGGGAGTGAAATGCGACACACAAGTGAGTGACAGAACAGTGATAGTGTTACATGTGCATGTGGACGACGCAATTGGATTAACAATGCATCTGGATTGACGGAGCTGGCACCGAGTCTAGCGGCGCTGCCGGCATCACGAGAAGCCAGTTTCACCTCACCGCAGTCGTCCGCCGGAGCAACCGGAGCCGCGCCTGCAGTTGCAGGCCACGCAAACACACAACAGCCGTCGGAGTGCCATCTGCAATTCAGCGCGCTACGTCGCATCAGTAATCCTGGTACGCCGCGCCGGCAACGCCATACGTCGTGCAGAAGGAACTAAGTTAAATGAAAAGCTGTTAAAAATTTTACTAACCTGCACTAAAAGACTGTCGGAAATGGAACTGCCAGAAGAAACCGAGGTTAAACTTAAATTAGAACCTATATCTGTTGAAGGAACTGTAAATCCAGACAACGGTTCAAGTGTAAATATGCATGAAAATAGTAATGTTGAGGTGAAATATGAAATATTGTCTCCTGGCAGTAGTGTGAAAAGGGGCAATGATTCAATAATAGAGACCCCTGTAGTAAAGCAGAAAGCAGAAATTGTTAATTTATTGGATGATAGTTTATCTGATGAGTTAAAAACGAAACAGTCATCAGAGATGGTAGAGTTTAAGAAGGAGAAGTTAAATATGACTAATCAATCAGAAGTTTCATTTAGTTTTGATGATTCTGGTATTGGAGCTAGTTTTTCGTCACCTGAGTGTGATAAAAAGCCAGCTAGTGAGCAAACCAAAGATACTGGGGCTATTGATTTAAATGTTATATTACAAGCAATAGCTGCCAGTAATGCAAAAATGTCAGCCAGTAATGCTAAAATGACAGCTGAATTAAAGTATGAGATTGAGGCCAGCCAAACTAATTTTAATAAAAGATTGGAGGTAATGGACGATACCTTCAAGGCTGGTTGCAATAAGTTGAAAGAGGATCTGGACAGTTTGAATTATAAAATTGATTACAACCATGAGGATATTACGAAAAAGGTTGCTCAACAATTTCCTGAAATGTATAAAACAGTAAAATCCGAAGTTGCTGAGGTTCGCAAAGACTTCCAAATGGAAGATGCGAAGCTGGAGCACAAGTTAACAGAAAAGATCGAGGCAGAATATGAACTGTGCTCGGATAGGTTTAAAGATGTTAATGTAAAAGTAAATATATGTCAAGCAGAAGTAGACGCAATCAAAACTGATGCTACTCATATTGTGCAAAGAGTAGATAATGTTGAAATGAGAGTAGAAAATATTAGTACTAACATTGCTAACATTGAGAGTAAAGTAGCTTCAGTAACTTCTGGTAATGGTAGTATGCAACAAATGGTAGCTGCAAACGCCGCTTTTATCGGGTGTCGGCAGTTAGATAAAAATATCCACCCGCTAGATTTCTGGAACGATTTTGAAGATGTGATTCCACCAACTTGGTCTGAACGAGAGAAAATCTCATTTATTAGAAGCCATTTGGCAGGTAACGCCATGCGTTGGTCAGCTGATGTTATGTCGAAGTGTAAAACATTAGCGGAATTTAAAACAGCTTTCATTAATGAGTATTGGTCTAGCAATAAGCAAAATGAAGTGTTGAGAGAATTTTGGAGTGGGAAACGCTTCAAGTTAGGCAAGGAATCTATTAAAGAGTTTTCTAGGTCATGGATCTCACGTTTGTCACATTTGGCCGAAAAACTAAAACCTGAAATGATAATACTAGGTCTTGAAGCCAAACTGCCATGGTATTGGCAAACTAGAATTATATCTGCCCCTAGAGACAATCTTGATCGTTTCATTGAGTATTTGGAGCGTGTAGAACGTGTTGCTGCCAATGAGGAGCAAGCACGTAATAACAGAAATGCTAATAACACTAGCAGTAATTTTAAGAACGAGCCGAATGGCAATGTAAACATCAGAACAGTAGGTGTTCGCCATCCTAAGAGAGGTAGGAATTGGAGAAATAATTATCAGGACCAACAATGGCATCCGAATGATAGTAATTTTGTTCCAAACAAAATTATGCAGGTAAACAACAGTGCGGAAAGCAATGCTGTGCCAGTTAACTATAATGGAAATAAAGGAAACAGTAGTAGGCCGAGGCAGGAAAATTAGTTCCCGTCTATGAGGACACTGGCGCTCACCAGGCGGTTACTTTTCCTAAGCCAGTAGTTACGGTAATTGGTAAGACAGATCAGAATACTCAGACTGAACATGTGGATGAAGGGTCGGCAGCATCTAAGAATACAGCAGAAATGTTAGATCACTCACAGTATTTGATAGATACCGTGTTAGAGACGCTTTCTAAGTGGGAAGAGAAAGAGAAGGCGCAGCAGTGTAACGATAGGGAGGAGCTACAAAATACTGAATTGTCAGGTGAAGAAGCAGAAGAAATTCATGCTTATATTTACGATGAGGATGATGTGCTCTTATCTAAAGTGCCTGTGCAGGAGGTTGATACTGTACTAATAGATTTAGGAAAGAAGGTAAGTGAGAATGTAGAGGGTAGCCTGTTGGGGGTCGATGAACCCAGTAGCTGTGACCAGTTGTCACTTGAGAAGGAACCCGACGATAATAATGAAAGTGGTTTAGCTGTAACTAGTGTTATGCCCAGTCTAGAGGCGCAGAATCGCTCAGACTACAGTAATTTGGGTCATGTTCAGCAAACTAAATGTAATGAAGTCGTGCGGTGTTTCGATTTGAAATTAATAGACCGACTGGAAAAGGCAGCTGAAAATGTAATTCAGGAAACCCCTACACACTTTGACCTAAATGTAATGAAGACAGATGTCGATCACTTTAGTTGGAGACAAATCAAAAAGGAACTATTGGATGAGTTTGAGGAACCACCTGTGCAACCTAGAATAAGCCACCCTATAATAATAGCGAATATGTTGGGTATCAATGTACGTTGTCTCTTAGACAGTGGAAGTGAGGTGAGTGTGATATCTCAGTCCTTCTTGGATGCATTACCTGGTAAAGACAAGCTTACAGTAATGAGGGTATCAGGACTAAGAATAATTGGTGCTACTGGCAAGGTGTCAAAAACGGTAAAGCAAGAAGCTTTGCTGCCCTTTAACATTAATGGTAATTTAATTGATCATCCGTGCTTAATTGTAAACAATCTCAGTATTGAGGTTTTAATTGGAATAGATTTCTTGTCCAAAAATCAGAGTGTTGTTGACTTTGAAAGAAGCCAGTTAAAAATGGTCTTGCCGATAACCGGAGTAATTACAGTACCTTTTAGTGATAAACATGTAGTAACTAATGATGAAACTTGGGAGCTGCCTATAAGAGTTCTGAAAAATAGGAGATATTGGGACGAAGGTGTTAATCTTAGTAAATACCAAGGACTTTTCAGGATCATAGGAAAACCACATGCCAATGCATATAGGCTAGAGTACCCTAAAAGTAAAAAGCTATTAGGTCTCAGGAACGTGATCGACCTAAAAAAGTTCATAGGTAGTGAATAAATGCTGTAGGGAGGAGGTTGTTCTGTAACCTCTACACAGTGTGGCAGCTGTGCAGTCCCAGCTGTGTGAGATCTTCTTTCCTTTTCAGGTCTCACTCTCTTCATCTTTCCTATCTACAAAAAAAATGTCGACCCCTTCTTTCCAATATGAAAATTTTCTGAAACCAATGAATTCTATAGCGAGGAGGTTGTTCTGTAACCTCTACACAGTGTGGCAGCTGTGCAGTCCCAGCTGTGTGAGATCTTGTTTCTTTTTCAGATTTCACTCATTCTTCAACTTTCCTATCCACAAAAGTTTCGACTCCTTTTTTTTTTAACACAAAAAATTTCCGTCATGGCTATCAAGTCATGAGTTCTGTAACCATTCTATCCACCGATTAGTGAAGAAAATACCTAATGTGACAAACCTAACAGTGACATAAACAACAGAGAAGTATGATGTAATTAAGATACAATGTATTTGAGTAACAAGTATGTATAGAATCCTGGTAATATTGTAAGTACAAAGTGTCGTTTTATTGGAAATGGTCCCACAATAATATTAAAAAAAAAAAAAAAGATGTACAAATTCGTGTTCAAGCAGGATCTGAAGTGGTAGTGAAACCTGGTGTATGCATTAGAGCTAACTAATTAATAGTAAAAAAAAAAAGATTGCTTAGTGTTATGAAAAATATGCTGACAAGTTATAAGAATAAACTCACCTTGTGTAGCAAGGAATGGCAGTGTAATAGAATTGAACAGTGTTTGTGGTTGAGACGTGAAGGACACGTCTTTGAAATATTTATAAGGTTGGAGCTGGCCGTTATTTGGTGTAGTGTGTGACAGGACACACCTACACGTATTGAGGTTATGAGTTGGAGGCGTGAATGCGACCATAGGTACCCTTATGTTAGATGAGACAGAGCAGCTCATGGTGTCCTATAGGTTTAAGGAATTTAGCATTACGCTCGTCCATAATTACTTAATGCACTTTAGTGGTAGGTCGAGAGAGACTACCTGTGGTTTCAGCGTCCGATCGAGTGGAAATGGATTGCCACGTGAGCAAACTGATCAGCTGCAATAAACTATAGATATGAAATAAATGTGCTATCCTATGCGTTAAATGTTAATAGAGTGAGTGTTAAATAAGTACATACACTAGCAACATATTTGAGTAACCTAATGGCAGACGTGAAACATTATTGATAGCTCAGCATAAATACACTTCGATGAAGTATGCACATAATTGCAGATGTGGAACTGACACAGCAGCAGAGGACCAATAAGTGGATTTTGTAGTCAACTAAACGTAGTGTGTTTTGAACAATCAGAACTGTACTATTACCAAAAGTTACTCACATGTACAAAGAAGCTGAGAAAACAACTACTAATCAAATATACTTATACTATCTCTAAGAATAAGGTAATCAAAGATGAGTCGGCTAAGTGAAATAAAATACAAATGTATCAGGAATGTACCGAGCATTGGTTCAGTGTTCCGGCCCAGAAATAATAAATTGAAATTAAATAGGATTGATGATTGTATGCCTTGAGCATAAATTTTCTCTAGCACGTGACTAACGGCGTTTTGAGCCATTTGTTTATCGATTTTATGACAATTAAGTAACTACGAGAGTAAAATTGAAAAAGTTCTGTTAACTTTGTTCCAGCAGAACATTGAAGGATAAAATGTATATATCCCCATTTCGTTGTGACCCACCCTTAGATATTAAGTGAACAGAGTCTGAGGCACTCTTTTTGTTTGTTCTACAGGACAAACCAGATAATGGCAGCCTGGTAGCTGCGTGAAAGCGTGGAGTGACTTGGACACAACTCACAGTGACCCCTCCCCTTTCCCCATGTAATTTAGAGTGAACGTGAAGGACGCACACCATAGCAACTTCCCCTCCTCTACCCTTGTGAATGGAAGTGTAGAACGCCAGCCAAAGCGCCTACAACCACGTGTGTAACAATGATTTGTGAAATTTTCTTTAGGTTTAGGAAAGACTGCTAAGATATAATCATCTGTTTGTATATAAGGAATAACTGTGTTATTTTCTTTGAATTTGTGTATATAAAAATGTATTTAATGGATTTAAGATTTTCATAATTTTACATATTTTTATGTGTTTGTTTGTCTAAGGCAATATGTATGCCAAAGTGTTTCATTGATTTTGCTTAAATTTTGAGGGATAATATTGCTTAAGAGGCAGTGAACATGCCAGTAATTTAAATGATTGTAGTAGGTAATCAGTTTTCTTTTAATATTTCTATATGTTTACATTTCAATTTTAATTTTTCATAGGGAGTTAAGCTGTACTCTTGCTTCCCCTTTTGTAATTAATTTTTTTCCGTTCATTAACATTCAAAAAAAAATTTAAGTAGAGGGTGATGTAGGGAAGCAGCCTACTCACGCCATAGTAAATTCACATCAGTCTTTCCATTGTGTGCCAGCCAGTCCACTGTAACTAGCTCTGACGTCATAAATGTTGCGCAATACTTCTAAAATCAAGTAAATAACCTGAAACGGTTCTAGCATGTCAGGAGTAATACTAAATTAATATGTGTTGAATATCAGTTCGATAACTTTAACCATTTTCGAAATTTGGACGTTTTTCTGCAAAAATCATTGGCGCAACAGAAAAGAGCTAGAGATTTAAAAATTTATATTTAGATTCCTTTTCCATAATAATTTAATAGAAACAGTACTTTGGATCTCACAAATTAAAATTTTTGTTGAAATTCATAATTTTCTGGTTTTTGTCTTAAAAAATTAAGGAAGCAAGATACATTAAGTAGGCTAATAAATAAGGATAGGATGTTTATATTTAAGTAGAATGAAGATCCGCTATAATCATAAAGATGTGAGAAGTTTCAACTGAATAACTATAAAACTATAGTGATAGCGTATCTCCAAAGGGCAAGTTCAGAGCTCGTCTACTGCGTGTAGTGTAATTAAATTAATTCTCTCGCCCAAAATATTCAACTTAGCCACGTTAAACTTTTATTATGATTACTTACCTGTGTGCTGAATGCACATTTAAATTGAGAGCTTCATCGGCCATCAGAAAAAGAAGCTATGATTTATTCACTAACTTAATGTGGTGCATTACTAGCCCAGTGGCTAGTCGGGAGGGCCGATTTGATCAGGCGTTCCCTTAGCCGTCCGCACCGCGGCTTTATATATAAGAACGCTGCGCGAGGAAGAAGGCCACAAGTTCTCTCCAGACGCTGAATAGCACACCATCTGTGTCGGGAGTCGCGTCGCTTCGGTATCATTGCTATAAACAGCCTCGGATGCCGTATTAAGTTACTTGGGATACGCGTAACCTTGAAATCATTTTCGAGTGAAGTGTTAATTCTGGGATGACTTTAATTATCTATCTTCAGTTTGCGTATGTCGTATTTTCACGTGCCGCCGCGGGACAGACATTTTACCATTATTTAGCGTGGCGTTTGATGAACATTGTCATCAAATTATGGCGAGCATTCGCTTAAACATTTAATCTGGACAGTTATAGTTGCATCAGCGCATTAGACTCTGAACTGCTCTGTTAGTCAGATTGTGTGGATTTTTTTTTTTTCATCTGTGACTTTCAGAATATAGCGGACGTTTTTTCACGATCGTTTTTGATTATGAATCCCAGACAATCTCCTAATTCCTCAGAGCTATAAGCTGTAGCTATAAGAGTATTTCTCAGATGAAGTGGGCACTAGGAATTCTAATTACAGGCTTCACGTTTTGCTAATCACTTTCTGGTTGCCAATATTGTAGTTAGAGAGCCAGTGTTGAGAACAGCAAAAGAGAGCATAAATAATAGGAACATTTATATAAACAATAATTCTACCCGCTGCCCCACATATGGTTAAATGGCAGGGAAATGCATCTTTTCTACATCACATTACATTATATATAAACAATTAATTTCACCAGCCGCCCCACATATGGTGCATCGGCCGGGAAACTGCAGTGTTTATACATTCAAACATTTATACAACAGTAAATTTTCTACCAGCCGCCCCACAAATGGTGCATCGGCCGGGAAATGTTTTTACCATAAATATAAATAACATTATTTAATTTCCACCCGCCGCCCCACAACTTGCTATTAAATTATTCATTTAACTTTTATTTACCATTTCTGTGTGTTTTATTAACTCGCATTCTAGCCAATTTATAGACTATTTGACAGCAGGATCACAACCACAGCCTATTTTTTGCAGCGAATTAGCTGTGGGGCATGAAAGTAGACGTGCACAGCTCGACCCTATGACTTCATCGAGCTATTCTTTTTGAAACAGAGCCGTGCATGGCCTAAGTACCTGAAGTACGAATAACCGCAGGTAAAGACGCAACTGCTTTACTCATATGGGCCTATAACACTACCTTGGGGAACGCCTGAAATCACTTCTGTTTTACTCGATGACTTTCCGTCAATTACTACGAACTGTGACGTCTCTGACAGGAAATCAAATATCCAGTCACATAACCGAGACGATATTCCATAAGCACGCAATTTCAATACAAGCCGCTTGTGTTGTATAGTGTCAAAAGCCTTCCGGAAATCCAGAAATACGGAATCAACACTTCATGCGAATAAAGAGCTAATTGTGTTTCACAAGAACGATGTTTTCTAAATCCGTGTTGACTGTGTGTCAATAGATCGTTTTCTTCGAGGTTCAAAAAATGGTTCAAATGGCTCTGAGCACCATGGGACTTAACAGCTGAGGTCATCAGTCCCCTAGAACGTAGAACTACTTAAACCTAACTAACGTAAGGACATCACACACATACACGCCTGAGGCAGGATTCGAACCTGCGACCGTAGCGGTCGCGCGGTTCCAGGCTGAAGCGCCTAGAACCGCTCGGCCACTACGGCCGGCTTCTTCGAGGTAGTTCATAATGTTCGAACACAATATGCTGCATATCAACGTTAATGATACGGGCCTGTAATTTAGTGGATTACCCCTACTAACTTTTTTTACTATTGTTGTGACCTGCGCAACTTTCAGTCTTTGGGTACGCATCTTTCGTCGAGCGAACAGTTGTATATGACTGTAAAGTATAGAGATAATGCATCAACTTACTCTGAAAGAAACCTAATTGGTATACAGTCTGGACCAGAAGACTTGCTTTTATTAAGTGATTTAAGTTGCTTGACTAGTTCGAGGATATTTACTTCTAAGTAACTCATGTTGGCAGCTGTTCTTGATTCGAATTCTGGAATATTTACTTCGTCTTCTTTTGTGAAGGCATTTCGTTAGTCTGTGTTTAGTAACTCTGCTTTAGCAGCACTGTCTTCTACATCTACATACATACTCTGCAATCCACCATACGGTGCGTGGCGGAGGGTACATCATACCACAACTAGCATCTTCTCTCCCTGTTCCACTCCCAAACAGAACGAGGGAAAAATGACTGCCTATATGCCTCTGTACGAGCCCTAATCTCTCCTATCTTATCTTTGTGGTCTTTCCGCGAAATATAAGTTGGCGGCAGTAAAATGGTACTGCAGTCAGCCTCAAATGCTGGTTCTCTAAATTTCCTCAGTAGCGATTCACGAAAAGAACGCCTCCTTTCCCCTAGAGACTCCCACCCAAGTTCCTGACGCATTTCCGTAACACTCGCGTGATGATCAAACCTACCAGTAATAAATCTAACAGCTCGCCTCTGAATTGATTCAGTATCCTCCCACAATCCGACCTGATAGGGATCCCAAACGCTCGAGCAGCATTCAAGAATAGGTCGTATTAGTGTTTTATAAGCGGTCTCCTTTACAGATAAACCATATCTTCCCAAAATTCTACCAATGAACCGAAGACGACTATCCGCCTTCTACCGAGCGCCTTCTACCCTACTGGACTCGAATTCGGGAGGACGACGGTTCAATCCCGCGTCCGGCCATCCTGATTTAGGTTTTCCGTGATCTCCCTAAATCGCTCCAGTCAAATGCTGGGATGGTTCCTTTGAAAGGGCACGGCCGACTTCCTTCCCCGTCCTTCCCTAATCCGATGAGTCTGATGACCTCGCTGTTTGGTCTCTTCCCCCAAACATTCCAATCCAATATCCGCCTTCTTCACAACTGCCATTACATGCTTGTCCCACTTCATATCACTCTTCAATGTTACGCCCAAATATTTAATCGACGTGACTGTGTCAAGCGCTACACTACCAATGGAGTATTCAAACATTACGGGATTCTTTTTCCTATTCATCTGCATTAATTTACATTTATCTATATTTAGGGTTAGCTGCCATTCTTTACACCAATCACAAATCCTGTCCAAGTCATCTTGTATCCTCCTACAGTCACTCAACGACGACACCTTCCCGTACACCACAGCATCATCAGCAAACAGCCGCACATTGCTATCCACCCTATCCAAAAGATCATTTATGTAGATAGAAAACAACAGCGGACCTACCACACTTCCCTGGGGCACTCCAGATGATACCCTCACCTCCGATGAACACTCACCATCGAGGACAACGTACTGGGTTCTATTACTTAAGAAGTCTTCAAGCCACTCACGTATTTGGGAACCAATCCCATATGCTCATATCTTAGTTAGGAGTCTGCAGTGGGGCACCGAGTCAAATGCTTTCCGGAAGTCAAGGAATATGGCATCCGTCTGATACCCTTCATCCATGGTTCGCAAGGTATCATGTGAAAAAAGGGCGATTTGCGTTTCGCAGGAGCGATGCTTTCTATAGCTGTGCTGATGCATGGACAGCAACTTCTCTGTCTCAAGGAAATTCATTATATTCGAAATGAGAATATGTTCGAGAATCCTGCAACAAACCGATGTTAAGGGTATTGGTCTGTAATTTTGAGGATCCGTCCTTCTACCCTTCTTATATACAGGCGTCACCTGCGCTTTTTGCCAGTCGCTCGGGACTTTACGTTCGGCAAGAGATTCGCGATAAATGCAAGCTAAGTAAGGAGCCAATGCAGTAGAGTACTCTCTGCACTCAGCCGGGTCTCAGTCCTGAGAATAATTTGCATACCACAAGCTTCCTGGAGGGCAGTAAATTCAGGAACTTTATTTCGAACACTCTGAAAATTTACTGCTAATGTCTTAATAGCTGAAGTGTCTTTACACTGAGCGCGTCCTGATTTCCCTGCCTGCACGTCGACTTGCACGTCGACTGGTGAGTGTTCATCAGGACACCTCGCACTACTGCCTATCCCAAAAAAAACCCATGTGCACGCGACAAGTACTCTGCTACCCGAGTAGCCGCTTCCTTTGTGTAGTGCACCCCTGACCTATCTAGGGCCACCCTACAATTCCCCACCCATTAGCGCAATTCTAGAATTCTGCAGCCGAGACCGTCAAAGAGACGACGAAGCCTCTGGTTGAGACCCTCCACTCGGCTCCAAACAAAAGCACCCTGATCCACTCTGGGAACGATGCTGCAAATAGAGATCTCTGCTTGTACCCCGCGTGCGAGGCCAGCGGTCTTCACCAAATCCGCCAGCCGCCCGTACGAACTGAGGATCGCCTCAAAACCCAAGCGACAGGCATCATTGGTGCCTACGTGAGCAACTACTTGCAGACGACTGAACCCCGTACACTTGATAGCCTCAGGCAAGGCTGCCTCCACATCTTGGATGTGGCCCCCTGGCAGACAAACCGAGTGCACGTTGGAATTCTTTCCAGCCCTGTACGTTATTTCCCTAAGGGGCTCCATCACCTGCCTAACGTTGGAGCTCCCAATAAGCAGCAATCCTTTGCACCTGTGTGCCTGCTCGGGCCCTGCTGAAGGAGCGGCCACCTGCCCACCGACAGGATGAACGGGCGAAGCCAGACGGCCAGCCTCCACATTGGCCTCCGCCTCGAGCGACGCGAACGCATTGCAGTCTGCCACTCACCCTGAGGTGAGGGCGGCCCCAACGCGCCGGGTGCACTAGAAGTTGCCTCGGCGGCTGAGTCAGCGGACGCAGCAAGCGACATCTGGGGTGTCTCAAGCGACGCTCCAGACCCTCCGTCGTCGCTGCACCGCGAGGCAGCAGCCTGAAGGCGGCTGACCGTGGCCAACCGCACGCTCAGCTGCTCGCGAACCGCGGCCAGTTCCTCCTGCGCCCGCACACAGCACGCACACACCCTTTCCATCCTACTGCTAATATCTGGACGTATAGAGTTGCGACAAATAAAACAGCAATATGCGACTGCACAGTTGCGTCACCAGCGCCAGATTGAGCTGCGATATATGAACAATTACTTACGAACCAAGCAATCAAATGGCCACGACTACGACACTATACAGATATTACAATGCGATCCTACCCCTGTCTTAGTGCAAATGACAACCGACTACGCGCTGTTACACTCTACCTTTATTAAAATTTGATACTACCCCTTTCTAATTCGAAAATAAACAAAGATCCGAAAATTTTCACCATGCAAGCACACAAACACACAAAGTAATTTGAATTAAACCTGCGGAACTAATACGAAAAACTGAATAGACGACTAGTTTCTTCTACTGCTGCTCGCACACGTCTCTCTGCAAGCACAGATGAAACTGCACTGGCCTCTGTCTGCTGCTAACTGACTCTGCGAAATAAACAGAAAGCACTGTCTGTCCAAAACAAACAACTGACTAATGACTCCGCGAATTTATACTTTACAGCTATCAATAAGTAATATTACTCCTCTCAAATACGAGAATATGCAAGGATTTTATGTAATTAAATATGCAAGCGCACAAGCACTCGGAAAGAAATTAAGAATCAAACTGCAAAACAAATACGAAAGCTAAATGTGCGACTCGCTACTGCACTACTGCTGCACTGATACTTCACCAGCGGCTGCTCAAGGCTCGATAGTATCTCGATAGTATCTCCATTGCTATCGCGCAGAGAAGGCATTAATTGTGTCTTGCCGCTGACATACTTCACATACGACCAGAATCTCTTTGGATTTTCTGCCAGGTTTCGAGACAAAGTTTCGTTGTGGAAACTATTACAAGCATTTCGCATTGAAGTCCGCGCTAAATTTCGAGCTTCTGCAAAATATCGCGAACCTTGGGGATTTTGCTTAATAAACAATGCTGATGAGCAGAGAAAGTGTGCTTTTCTCGAATTTGAAAATAGTATTCCAGCTGTGCTCACAAATTTTGTCTGCAAACACAAGAGTCTGTGAAAGCAGGTGAAAAAGCGGAAGAAAGTGAGATTCAGAAGATACTCACACTGGCGAGATAAATGTCACAAGAGGCTACAGTGGCAGAGTTGCATCTTGTAAAAGAAGAATGGCATGTGTATTTGTAAGTATGTAAATAAGTGTATTTCGTGTGCAGTTTTAAGAATTTCGTATAAATACTGTTGAATTTGAGATGGATGTAAGATATCCGGAGGCACAACTTAGTGCAAGGAGAGAAGGAGAACGTCGACATTGGCCGCAAGACTCTTTGTACGCGGAGGTCGGCAGAACATAATTAATTTGGTTATTTACGAAAGAGATGAATAAATTGTATGTAAGATTTGGGGAGAAATTCAAGGGGTTGTTTAAATGTGTTACGTATACTATTTTGGATGGGTTCCTCGTGTAATGTGTGTAGTTTATTTGTAATTATTGGTCGCATAAAATTTAGTACATGGAGGTCATCAGACCTTATTAAATTTTTAATTGCTTTTGGAAGTAAAACACGAAGTTAGGTGCAAAGGATGAGCTACGTTTTGGGGATATATTACGTGGGATGATTCTAAGATGCAAGTATGTTATTTTGGAAGGATCTTGAATGGTTTTATGTGTGTAAAACTATGGGGATATGTTCGTAATATGTTTATGAGAAAAAAGTCCGGGGATAAATCGTATTTTAGGGCAAATAAGTGTTAGCATTTGCCGAATTTTTTATCCAGTTGTCCTCTGAGTTACGTTAAATTGCCAATTTCTGGACAATGTAGTATTAGTTTTAAAGGTTCTAATTAGAAATTGTAGTTAAATAAAAAAAATTTTGTTGATTTATGGTGTCGGACAAATTTCACAGCACGAAAGACGTTGTCTAGTGGGAACGTAGATAGGCTGTTTGAAACGTCGAGCTGAATCAAAAATGCTTTGCCCACGCTATAAATCAGTTTGTGCTTGCGATTTTATTCGTGTATGTATCGATTCCACTGGGCAGGGCGTTCACTGCCTGATCTATGGGGATTCGGGAAGTCATATGATTATTAGTGATTATATCACAGTCATATTTCGACAGCTATCGTACTTCAGCACTGACGGTGACACGGATTCACGCGCGTTTCGGTGCTGTGCTTGGCCAAGCGTGCCATCTAAACTTCGACTCCAGAAGACCGATCGTGTGTTGTGTTGGTGAAAATGAAGTGCTACAATGTAGTGGTCAAAGCAAAAAATGCTATCAAATGAGCACAAAAGCTTTTCAAAAGAACGAGGTGACTCGAGGCTTTATTTAAATTTATGTGTTTATTTTGGCATTCACAAACTCCTTTTTTAAACATAAGAACATTCAACAGTATACTTGGGAAGGCAGGGGAACGAGATCTGTCATTGACGATATAATAACAGATCAGGAATTCAGGAAGGCTGTGAGGGACACACGTGTATTCAGGGAATTCTTTGATGAGACTGATCACTATTTAATCTGCAGTGATATTGGTATTGTGAGGCCGAAAGTGCAGGAGATCAGGTCGATACGTAGGAAGATAAGAGTGGAGAAACTTCAGGATAAGGAAATCAGGCACAAGTACATAACCGTGATCTCAGAAAGGTACCAGTTAGTTGAATGTAGTCAATTACAGTCATTGAAACGGAATGGTCAAGGTACAGGGACACAGTACTAGAAGTGGCTAAAGAATGTCTTGGAATAGTAGTGTGTAAAGGTAGGATGAAGGAAACAGCTTGGTGGAATGACACAGTCAAGGCAGCCTGTAAAAGGGAAAGAAGGCGTATCAAAAATGGCTACATACTAGAACTCAGGTAGACAGAGAAAGTTATGTTGAAGAAAGAAACAAAGCCAAACAGATAATTGCAGCATCCAAGAAGAAATCTTGGGAAGACTTTGGAAACAGGTTGGAGACTTTGGGTCAAGCTGCTGGAAAACCATTCTGGAGTGTAATTAGCAGTCTTCGAAAGGGAGGTAAGAAGGAAATGACAAGTATTTTGGACAGGTCAGGAAAACTGCTGGTGAATCCTTTTGATGCCTTGGGCAGATGGAGGGAATATTTTGAAGAGTTGCTCAATGTAGGTGGAAATACGATCAGTAATGTTTCAGATTTCGATGTACAATGGGATAGGACTGATGATGGAAATAGGATCACATTTGAGGAAGTGGAGAAGATGGTCAATAGATTGCAGTGCAATACAGCGGCTGGGGTGGATGAAATTAAGTCGGAACTCATCAAATACAGTGGAATGTCAGGTCTTAAATGGCTACACAGGATTATTGAAATGGCGTGGGAGTCGGAACAGTTTCCATCAGACTGGACGAAAGCAGTAATCACACCAATTTTTAAACATGGATACAGAAAATATTGTAACAACTACAGAGGTATCTCTTTAATCAGCGTTGTGGGTAAAATCTTCTCAGGTATTGTTGAAAGGAAAGTGCGAGTATTAGTTGAGGACAAATTGGATGAAAATCAGTGTGGGTTTTGGCCTCTTAGATGTTGTCAGGACCAAATCTTTAGCTTACGGCAAATAATGGAGAAGTGTTACGAGTGGAACAGGGCATTGTATCTATGCTTGATAGATCTAGAAAAGGCATACGACCGGGTTCCTAGGAGGAAGTTATTGTCTGTTCTAAGAGATTATGGAATAGGAGGCAAACGTTTGCAAGCAATTAAAGGTCTTTACATGGATAGTCAGGCAGCAGTTAGAGTTGACCTTAAATTGAGTTCATGGTTCAGAGTAGTTTCAGGGGTAACAAGGCTGCAACCTGTCTCCACTGTAGTTCATATTATTTATGGATCATATGTTGAAAACAATAGACTGGCTGGGTGAGATTAAGATATGTGAACACAAAATAAGCAGTCTTGCATATGCAGATGGCTTAGTTGTGATGTCAGGTTCGATTGAAAGTTTGCAAAGTAATATTTCAGAGCTAGATCATAAATGTAAGGACTACGGTATGAAGATTAGCACCTCCAAAACGAAAGTAATGTCAGTGGGAAAGAGATATAAGCGCCAAATAGGAGGAACAAAGTTAGAACACGTGGACGGTTTCAAGTACTTAGGATACATATTCTCACAGGATGGCAACATAGTGAAAGAACTGGAAGCGAGGTGTAGCAAAGCTAATGCAGTGAGCGCTCAGCTACGATCTACTCTCTTCTGTAAGAAGGAAGTCAGTACCAAGACTAAGTTATCTGTGCATCGTTCAATCTTTCGACCAACCTTGTTGTATGTGATCGAAAGCTGGGTGGATTCAGGTTACCTTATCAATAAGGTTGAGGTTACGGATATGAATGTAGCTAGGATGAGTGCAGGTACTAGTAAATGGGAACAATGGCAGGAGGGTGTCCACAATGAGGAAATCAAAGAAAAACTGGGAATGAACTCTATAGATGTAGCAGTCAGGGCGAACAGGCTTAGATGGTGGGGTCATGTTACACGCATGGGAGAAGCAAGGTTACTCATGGGTTCAGCAGTAGAGGGTAGGAGGAGTCGGGGTAGACCAAGGATAAGGTACCTGGATTCGGTTAAGAATGATTTTGAAGTAATAGGCTTAACATCAGAAGAGGCACCAATGTTAGCACTGAATAGGGGATCATGGAGGAATTTTATAAGGGGGACTATGCTCCAGACTGTACGCTGAAAGGCATAATCAGTCTTAAATGATGATGATCATGATGATGGTGATGATGATTTTGGCGTTTAGTTAATATGCTGCAATTTTATAATTTGTATTACATTTTGAAAACTTAAGCTGTTTCATACACCATCACAAAGATGCTTACACTATATTTCTGACACACAAGTAGAGTATTCCATTATCTATGTTGTATATTTACAGGGTGTTTCAAAAATGACCGGTATATTTGAAACGGCAATAAAAACTAAACGAGCAGCGATAGAAATACACCGTTTGTTGCAATATGCTTGGGACAACAGTACATTTTCAGGCAGACAAACTTTCGAAATTACAGTAGTTACAATTTTCAACAACAGATGGCGCTGCAAGTGATGTGAAAGATATAGAAGACAACGCAGTCTGTGGGTGCGCCATTCTGTACGTCGTCTTTCTGCTGTAAGCGTGTGCTGTTCACAACGTGCAAGTGTGCTGTAGACAACATGGTTTATTCCTTAGAACAGAGGATTTTTCTGGTGTTGGAATTCCACCGCCTAGAACACAGTGTTGTTGCAACAAGACGAAGTTTTCAACGGAGGTTTAATGTAACCAAAGGACCGAAAAGCGATACAATAAAGGATCTGTTTGAAAAATTTCAACGGACTGGGAACGTGACGGATGAACGTGCTGGAAAGGTAGGGCGACCGCGTACGGCAACCACAGAGGGCAACGCGCAGCTAGTGCAGCAGGTGATCCAACAGCGGCCTCGGGTTTCGTTCGCCGTGTTGCAGCTGCGGTCCAAATGACGCCAACGTCCACGTATCGTCTCATGCGCCAGAGTTTACACCTCTATCCATACAAAATTCAAACGCGGCAACCCCTCAGCACCGCTACCATTGCTGCACGAGAGACATTCGCTAACGATACAGTGCACAGGATTGATGACGGCGATATGCATGTGGGCAGCATTTGGTTTACTGACGAAGCTTATTTTTACCTGGGCGGCTTCGTCAATAAACAGAACTGGCGCATATGGGGAACCGAAAAGCCCCATGTTGCAGTCCCATCGTCCCTGCATCCTCAAAAAGTACTGGTCTGGGCCGCCATTTCTTCCAAAGGAATCATTGGCCCATTTTTCAGATCCGAAACGATTACTGCATCACGCTATCTGGACATTCTTCGTGAATTTGTGGCGGTACAAACTGCCTTAGACGACACTGCGAACACCTCGTGGTTTATGCAAGATGGTGCCCGGCCACATCGCACGGCCGACGTCTTTAATTTCCTGAATGAATATTTCGATGATCGTGTGATTGCTTTGGGCTATCCGAAACATACAGGAGGCGGCGTGGATTGGCCTCCCTATTCGCCAGACATGAACCCCTGTGACTTCTTTCTGTGGGGACACTTGAAAGACCAGGTGTACCGCCAGAATCCAGAAACAATTGAACAGCTGAAGCAGTACATCTCATCTGCATGTGAAGCCATTCCGCCAGACACGTTGTCAAAGGTTTCGGGTAATTTCATTCAGAGACTACGCCATATTATTGCTACGCATGGTGGATATGTGGAAAATATCGTACTATAGAGTTTCCCAGACCGCAGCGCCATCTGTTGTTGAAAATTGTAACTACTGTAATTTCGAAAGTTTGTCTGCCTGAAAATGTACTGTTGTCCCAAGCATATTGCAACAAACGGTGTATTTCTATCGCTGCTCGTTTAGTTTTTATTGCCCTTTCAAATATACCTGTCATTTTTGAAACACCCTGTATTTATCATGTACAGGGGATAGGCAAAATAATGTGAACACCTGTACTTACTTGGGAATGATTTATTAATAAGGGGTTGGACCCCCATTTGCCCAAAATACAGCTGCAATT
The DNA here is from genome assembly GCF_023898315.1 of Schistocerca nitens. NCBI lineage: Eukaryota > Metazoa > Arthropoda > Insecta > Orthoptera > Acrididae > Schistocerca > Schistocerca nitens. The sequence continues at coordinate 867,559,941 of NC_064616.1, forward strand.
CTTCTTGGAATACTGGCATATAATGATTGTATAGTCTCCAGTGGAATATTATGCCACTCTTTGATCAGAACCGCTTCTAACTCCTGTAGTGACAAGGGAAGCGGAAATCTACTCCGAATTCTGTGCTCCAATACTGCCCACAATGGTTCGATAACGTTCAAGTCCGTGGACTGTGCAGTTCAGTTGCATGCTCCTCATACCACAGTCATACTGACCTGGGTGTGTGAATGGGTGCATTATAATCCTGAAATATAGCATCATTGATGGGGAACAACATTTGGATCATGGAGTGCACCTGATCACCTAAAATGTTCACGTAATCGTTGACTGTAACACGGTCTTTGAGAGTTACGGGACCGACAGGTAACCATGATATGGCTGCCCACACCATCACACTTCCACCTCCGTGTTTAACCGTTGGAATCAAGCAATCAGGATTGTAGGCTTCTTTTGTAGTTCTCCAGACGTAAGCCCGGACGATGTTGGAAATAACGAACACGTTGACTCGTCGGATCATATGACGTGTTTTCACCGATTAACCGTCCAGGATTTATGCTCCTGACACCACATTTTATGCTTCTTTGCGTTGGTTGTCGTCACTAATGGTTTCGGTATAGCAGCTCCTCCATGAATATTCGCTTTATGAAGTTCTCAGCGGACAGTGTCGATAGATACGGGGACTCGAAGTAGACTATTGAGCTCTGCAGTCACTTTAGCCGCCGTAGTTTTGTGTTGTTTTGACACAAGTCGAGTTAGTGTACGACGATATCTGTCATTTAGTATTGATTTGCGCCCACTATTACGTTTACACGACGATATCTTTCCATGTTTTGTGTAGGCTGTAATGACTGTCGAGACAGTTGTTCTTGAAACTTTCAAAAAGTTGGCTGTCCTGCCTACTGATGCTGCAACTAATCCGGCCCCCACAATCTGCACTCTTTGGAACTCTGTTAGGTCTTTCATTGCACGGCGACCTCGGCCTCTGAATGCAAATACGAAGTGTGCACTACTCGTTAATAACCTGTACTGATGCCTAGTCCGTACTGAACACGCACAGTCCAGCGCGACACGGGACTTACCTGGGTTGCTGACCGTCAAACACAACCATCCCATTACTACCACTGTTCGCATTATTGTGTCTATCCCCTGTAAGTATGTCAAATTTGATGCGATTTCTTGTACCAAGTTAGCGAGGTAATGTGTCACATTAAGTGTAGGTGTGTAATGTTACGAGTATGCAGGCGAGTTATTCGTCCACCTAGGCCTGGTATTGAGCAAAGATGAAATTGTTGTACGGTTGTACTCTGTGTGGCCCTAGGGTCGAGAGCACATCGCGACCGGGTGGGCCACAGCAGCTGCTGCAGGCGAGCCGGGTGCAAAGACGAGGAGCAGCACCGGAAATGAGTAAATCCCAAAGCTGGAAATATGGGCAGCTGTAGCTCGCATGGCCTTTGTGTAGGACAGACTGTGCTCCCATAAATGCTGGAGTCTCAGACATGCTGAAAGATGGCTTCTTACAGCAAGGCGTTCGATACAGTTCCCCACTGTCGTTTAATGAACGAAGTAAGAGCATATGGACTATCAGACCAATTGTGTGATTGGATTGAAGAGTTCCTAGATAACAGAACGCAGCATGTCATTCTCAATGGAGAGAAGTCTTCCGAAGTAAGAGTGATTTCAGGTGTGCCGCAGGGGAGTGTCGTAGGACCGTTGCTATTCACAATATACATAAATGACCTTGTGGATAACATCGAAAGTTCACTGAGGCTTTTTGGGGATGATGCTGTGGTGTCTCTAGAGGTTGTAACAATGGAAATCAGTATTGAAATGCAGGAGGATCTGCAACGAATTGACGCATGGTTCAGGGAATGGCTATTGAATCTCAATGTAGACAAGTTTAATATGCTGCGAATACATAGAAAGAAAGATCCTTTATCATTTAGCTACAGTATAGCAGGTCAGCAACTGGAAGCAGTTAATTCCATAAATTATCTAGGAGTACGCATTAGGAGTGATTTAAAATGGAATGATCATATAAAGTTGATCGTCGGTAAAGCAGATGCCAGACTGAGATGCATTGTAAGAATCCTAAGGAAATGCAATCCGAAAACAAAGGAAGTAGGTTACAGTACACTTGTTCGCCCACTGCTTGAATATTGCTCACCAGTGTAGCATCCGTACCAGATAGGGTTAATGGAAGAGATAGAGAAGATCCAACGGAGAGCAGCGCGCTTCGTTACAGAATCACTTAGTAATCGCGAAAGCGTTACGGAGATGATAGATAAACTCCAGTGGAAGACTTTGCACGAGAGACGCTCTGTAGCTCGGTACGGGCTTTTGTTGAAGTTTCGAGAACATACTTTCACCGAGGAGTCAAGCAGTATATTGCTCACTCCAACGTATATCTCGCGAAGAGACCATGAGGATAAAATCAGAGGCATTAGAGCCCACCCAGAGGCATACCGACAATCTCTCTTTCCACGAACAATGCGAGACTGGAATAGAAGGGAGATCCGATAGAGGTACTCAGAGTACCCTCCGCCACACACCGTCAGGTGGCTTGCGGAGTATGGATGTAGATGTAGATGTAGAACACCGATGAGCCAAAATTATTATGACCACCTGTTTAAAAGCGTGTTGTTCCACTTTTCAAACACAGTACAACAGAGAGTCTGCTTGGCGTGGATTCTAAAAGTCGTCGACAGGGTTCCAGAAGTATGCGGCACCAGATGTCTATGAACAGGTCAAGCAATTCCCGCAGTTACGGGATGGTGGTTTACAGTCATGCAGATGGCGCGCGATGTGTGTTCCAATGGGTACAAGTCAGTCCCATTTCCTGGCCTAGACATGAATGTGAGTACACTATAATGCCCATCAACCCCTCTAGCACGATTCTGACCTTGCAACACGGACAGTTATCATGCTGGAAGATGTCATCGCCACAGGGAGAGACTTCAAGCATGAAGCGATGCAAGTGGTCCGCAATTATATTCACGTAGTTAATTGCTGTTATGATGCCTTCGATTACCACCACAGATCCCACGGAAGCCCAACTCATTGCACCCCATAGCATAATTCTGCACTTACCGGCCTGCATCTGTGGCGCGGTGCGTGTTTCGTGCGCCTTTCGCCTGGATGACGCCGTGTGAGGATCTTACCACTGACCTGGTGTAAGGCTGCTTGCACATTACACGATTTCGCCCGTACGGGTTTAAATCGTAATCGGTTGATTTTCACACTGAACGATTTTTAAACGTTAAACAAGAACATCAGTTCCCTTCAAAGTGTGCCCTGGTACAGTTCTTATTATGGATCGTGAACAAGTCATTGCGTTATGGATACAGTATCGACGTCGGAGAAAACGAAGGCGCAATAGCATTCACTGGGTTCATCCAATTAATCTGAGACGTGAGGAAGTCGGGGTTTCCTAAACATTATTTGCAGACCTGAGAAACGACGACGGAAAGTTATTTAACTACTTTCGTATGTCAGTTGGCTCCTTCGATGAATTGCACGGGAAACTGAAGAATGTTCTGCAACGTCAAAACACGCAATTCAGGAACTGTATACAGCCTATTGAAATGCTGGCTATGACTTTAAGGTAAGTTTTTAAATACAGCTTTGTTATTACTGGCCCGGGTACCCGGGTTCGATTCCCGGCGGGGTCAAGGATTTTCTCTGCCTCGTGATGACTGGGTGTTGTGTAATGTCCTTAGGTTAGTTAGGTTTAAGTAGTTCTAAGTTCTAGGGGACTGATGACCATAGATGTTAAGTCCCATAGTGCTCAGAGCCATTTTCACCATTTTTTTGTTATTACTGGTGTTTGAACAAATATGCCATTGAAGCTAAATAATGCATGTATAAACTCTTGTTGCTGTATTTTTTCAAATTCTATCTATAAAATTCTTTTATTATATTTCTATTCACCAAAGTACCATACAAATAAAAATGTTCAAATGAGTGTGAAATCTTATGGGACTTAATTGCTAAGGTCATCAGTCCCTAAGCTTACACACTACTTAACCTAAACTATCCTAAGGACAAACACGCACCCACGTCCGAGGGAGGACTCGAACCTCCGCCGGGACCAGCCGCACAGTCCATGACTGCAGCGCCCTAGACCGCTCGGCTAATCCCGCGCCCATACAAACAGGAAAGATGGTTATGCAGTAATGTAAAATTATCAATTTTATTTATTAGGCTGGATTTCAGATTATGTTATCAATAAAAATACAATTATGATCAAATATGAAATTCGGAAAATTCAAACATTGTAGGTTTCTTATCAGATTATGGATTTCATTGTGTTTATTGTTTTGGTAGATTATTTGTGACGTTCCAAAAACAAATTGATGATATCAATTGAAGAAATCGGAATATGGAGTCACCTGAAGGAGAAATAGACGGACTTGCAACATTTTCACTTTGTGGAGAGTCACTGTGAACAATTTGGTTCAGGTCATGTGATGTTGTCTGTGTTTCTGGTTTGTATTGTGTACGTTTTTGGAGAGGCGTTGAATGGTGTGTTTCCTTTGAATGATTTTGCCGTCCACATATAGGACTATGCTGATACAAGGAATATTCTTCTACGCTAGTTGTAATCTGACTGGAAAAAACTAGGCCCTGTATATTGTTGAGGTGGAAATGGAGGTTGTTGAATCTTTAAATATGGTTGCGGGTGGATAAGTGCAAATGGCTGAGGCGTACACTGGGGACAGCTCCCGTACGACTGAAATCGTGTAGTTTGAAAGCGTGCACTTGGTCAAGTGGGCCACTGAGCCGAGAGTACGGCACGGTGCCGTGTGGCGACAGTGGTACTGGACGGCTGCAACACGACTTAAAATCGTTCCCGTGTTGTAATCTTACAATGTGAAAAGTCTCATGCTCTTCAACAGTCGACTAAGAAAATTTGCCCGTACGGTTTATTCCCGTACGGACGAAATCGTGTTATGTGCAAGCAGCCTAACAAGAAATGCGACTCATTCTACAGGAGACACATTTCTATTGATCCACGGTGAAGACTCATTGATACTGTGCCCAGTGCAATCATAACTGACGATGTCGTTGGGTCAACATAGAAACCCATTGTGGTCATGTGATGTGGAGCTCCATGTTCAACAATGGCCTGTGAACGGCGTGCTCCGAAACACTTGTGCCTGCACCAGCATTGTACTCTTTCCTCAGATCTGCCACAGATCGCTCCCTATCCTGGATTACAAAGTGAGGGATCCTCCGAGCTCTACGTTTTCTGATGAGACGTGGTCCTCCAGTACCATACGGCCTACTCGTTATTTCACCATCCTTCAACCACTTTCCGTTGCTGCTCAAGACAGTAATACGCCAATAGGCGACCATCTTCGACGTTTCAGAGATTCTCGTTTCCAGCTGCAGCGCCACAACAATGTGCCCTTTGTCAAAACCGCTTACAACAGCGAAGTTCCGCATCTGCTACCTGTATCTTCGCTGTAAGACTGCCCATTCGGCCCAATCCTGTTGACATAATCTGCCTCTCTGAATAACATGTGACCATTGGTATAGATTTGAGAAGTGTCGCAGGATTTATGTTAGCTTCTTATTTTTGTATGGCAGGAATGGAGGATGGAGGAGCTGCTATATTCATCAGGAACTGCCATAAATTTAGTACATAGAAGTTCGTAAATTTTGCGTAGAGAAAGATATGCAAGCATGTGCAATAGAAGTCGAATTTCATAATAATAAATCATTGATAACAGTAAGTACGTGCCAAGTACCAGCAGGTAATTTTAATCTGTTCACAAATCACTTTAAAGCTCTATTGGCCTGTTTAACAATAAAAAAGAAATAATTTGTGGCTGCTGGAGATTTTAATGTAGATTTTCTTGAAAACTCTTCCAGTAAGAACTTGTTGCAGTCAATAGCATAGTCAATCAACTTAATCCATACTGTTAACTTCTCAACTAGAATATCTAAGGACTCAAAGATGGTCATTGTTAATATCTTTACAGAAATGTCAAATGAACAAAATTACATCATAAAACCAATAATAAGCAGCCTCTCAGACCATAACATGCAATTTCTTTTGCAAAATGTTAGTAATGATAATCTCAGATCAAGAAGGTAGTAAGCCAAAAATTGATTGTTTTAGGAAACTCCTCAAAGACATAAACTGGGGTGATGTGTACAATGCTCATAGCATGGATGAGAAATAAAATGATTTTATTAATAATGTCCTTAACTTATGTGAAAACTTCTCCCCCCCCCCGCCCCCCCCCCCCCAAAACTAACGCAGATGAGACCAAAGTCTATAAAAGAGCCATGACTCGCTCAAGGAGTTAATTTATCCTGTAAGAAATTAAGGAAAGTATATCCACCAGTCAGAAACAGCTCTGACATAAGTACTATAGATCATTACAAAAATACTGCAAATTATTGAAAATACTAATATGGACATCAAAGCAAATGCATTATCAGAATGATCCCGGCAGAGGTTCAAGTCCTCCCTCGGGCATGGGTGAGTGTGTTTGCCCTTAGGATAATTTAGGTTACGTAGTGTGTAAGCTTAGGGACTGATGACCTTAGCAGTTAAGTTCCATAAGATTTCACACATATTTGAACATTTTGAACATTATCAGAAAAGGATAGACACATCAGATGACAAGATAAAGACAATATAAGATATGCTGAAGGAAGAGACTGGTAGAACCAGAGGTGATGAGGAGTACATAGCATTAAAATTAAATGATTCACAGATAACAGATGTGTGTAATGTTACTGAACTTTTCAATGACCACAACTGCTACTGAAAAGATGGGTTCATCAAGTTCATTAGAAGCTGCCATGGAATGTCTCGGACCAGTCACTACAAATAGCTACAATAATATGAGTGCAATCCTCACAACACCAGTAGAAATAATATCCATCATAAAATCGGAAAAAAATTCTAGAGGCTATGATAATATATCAACATTGTTGATTAAACAGTATGCCTCTGAGTTTAGTGACCTTTTAAGTTACTTGTATTGACAGTCTTTTATCAGTGGAACATTTTCTGAATAGTGGAAATATGCTGAAATTAAGTTAGAGGATTTTCCAGTTCAGTGACACTATGTTCATGTGTTGTTATATAAGAACCTGCTTTCAGATCTCCACCAATTACAATGCCATAATGAATCCATCAAGTCTCTCTGACTTCATCTAATAGCATATCAAGTTTTTCTAAAACTATGTTGATGATACCCTTAGGTGATCTGTGCAATGATATTATTACTAACTTAAAACTTTCAATCAATATACCAGCAGCTTCAGAATTCTTCTCCACACAAAAAATCTAGATCCAATTTAATAACAGTAGGACTGAATGAGTGGTAAATGGAGAGTGCCGCACCATCTCTTATGTTCAAACTTCTGCAATAAATGGTTGCCGTACTATAGTTATCAAATTTAATAACTGTAATTCACTCTCTGCAGCCTAATGTTCACTCAAACAAAAAATATCTAGTCCAGAATTATTTAGAATAATTTTTTTATAATTCACTCCTTGAATGTTCAGGCAGCAAATTTTAAGATCAAAACTGTTAGTCCTTTAAGACTGAATATTTTTGGTGAGGGGCTATAATATCTTTTACATTGCCTATTTATGGGCTTATTCCTCTTGCTGCTTTCGCCAAAAATGTAGAATAAAGTGGAAAATGACCAAATTATATAATAGAGATTAATAAAAGTGACAAGTATTCATAAAAATAAATACTGTTTTCAATCAATTACCAGCTCTGTATGCAGGAGAAGCATTGTGTCTGTGAATGAGTCTTGACATCTAGGTATAAGCTAGTATATTATTTTCCAAAATAGTACACTATAATGAATGCCTTAAGAGAATCTACAAAGGGTAGTAAGTGCCTATTTTATTCCATTATTGTACTTACCTCATTTATGATGAAATTTATCATTATTATATTAAAGATTACTTATGCTGGTTCACTATTGATTGTTGCTAATGTGTAGTCAGTTGATAAAAATGGAAAGAGGCTCAGCAGAAATTATCAAAAGATTTCAGTAACATATAAAATTTTGAATTTGGAATAATAAAGGCTTTCTGTGATACTATATAACGTCTTTCTTTGATACTATATAACAGTAGTCTCAATGGACAGTTTCCATTCACTTAAACACTTTATAATAGTGATAAATTGTGGAGGGTTCCATTAATTTAGTAATTTACTCAACCATTACACATTTATAAACAAATTTATTCAACTATCATACTGAAATTATTTTTCTTGTTTTATATATATATATATATATATATATATATATATATATATATATATATATATATATACACACTTACTTACTTATCGCGAATGGACCCAGAAGGATCACGCAAAGCTTTCTGACGTCATTTCTTCCATACTTCTTTCATTCGTTCTTTATGTTTTCTTTTTCTTTCTTCTGTCCATTTTGTTCCTGGTCTCTTTAGTGCTTCCTTCTCCGACAATACATTCCACTTTTCCACCTTATTTCTAAAAGTTTTTCTATCTTTGACATTTTTAAGTTCAATATTTGCTTTTTGTAAATCTAATTTTACTTGGCTAATCCATGGTGTTGTTGATTTGACTTTTTCTATGTAAGTGAGAATTCTGTTGGTGAGTCGTGTGGGGGGAAGTCTAGTGACATGTCCATAAAATTTTAATCTTCGCCTTCTTATGTCTGCTGCCAGGTTTGATATAGTTTCTGTGGTTCTTCTTGATTGTATCCGGTATCCTTCTTCTGTTAATTTTGGACCTAAAATCTTTCTCATAATTTTTCGTTCTTCTTTTAGTATTTTTTCTAAATCACATTTTGTGTGGAGTGTGAGCGTTTCACTAGCATATAGTGCTGCTGGCTTAATTACTGCGCAGTAGTGTCTGATTTTTGTGTTCGAGGAGATGCATTTTTTATTGTATATTTCATGTGTCATACCATATGCTCTCTTCATTTTCTGTTGTCTGATCTTCTGTGCAACTTTCTCTCCTCCGGTTGGCTCCAAAATTTCACCTAGGTATTTAAAATGTTTTACTCTATTTATTTTTCCATATTTTGTGTTCAAAACTGTGTATATGGAATTTTGTACAGAAAAATTCTGTCTTTTGAAACGAAATTTGTAAACCTACTTTATCCGCGCATTCCTTAAGGATCTCTATTTGTTTGGTGGCGATTTCTTCATCATCTGCAAGTATGGCCAAGTCGTCCGCGAATGCTAAACAAGATATCTCCACGTTGTCTTTGGTTCTACCAAGATGGATTGGTTTCCAGTAGGATTGATTTTTTAATTCTTTTTCCCATTCCTTAATGACTTTATCCAGGACTATATTAAACAAAAGTGGAGATAGCCCGTCACCTTGACGTACTCCAGTTTTTATGAGAAAAGGTTCAGAGATTTCTCCCCTGAATTTAACTTTAGATACAGTGTCTGTCAGCGATTCTTTGATAAGCCTTAGTGTTTTGGAGTCAAGTCCAAGTTCCTCTAAAATGTTAAACAAAGATTGCCGGTCAATTGAGTCATAGGCTTTCTTAAAATCTACAAATGTACAAATTATGGGGGCATTTCTAATTGCTTTGTGTTTTAATATTGTCTTTAAATTAAATATTTGTTCTATGCATGAGCGACCGGGGCGGAAGCCTGCTTGATAATCACCAATTTGGCATTCCAGCTGCTCTTGTGTTCTTTTCAGCAGGCATGTTGAGAGAATTTTGTAGGTGACTTGTAAAAGTGAGATTCCCCTGTAGTTATTGACATTTGTTCTGTCTCCTTTTTTATGTAACGGGTGAATAAGGGCACATTTCCACTCCTCTGGTAATTTTTCTGTTTCCCATATTTTTGTTATTATTTTTGTGAGCTCTTGCAACGTCTTTGGTCCTAGGTTTTTTAATAGCTCTGCAACAATGCCATCTTCGCCAGATGTTCTATTATTTTTTAAGTTTTTAATGTGACATTTGATTTCTTCCTGTGTTGGTGGTAATGAATCCGGTTGAGCGTTGGCACAGATTTCTTTGGGAAACCTTAAACTAGGTTCTGGGCAGTTTAGTAGGTTAGAAAAATATTGAGCCAATACTTGACAGTTTTCCTTGTTTGTTAGGGCTAATTTACCATCTGGTTTTCTGAAACATAAATTTTGAGGGATATATCCTCGTATTTTATCTGCGAAAGTTCTGTAGAAGTCTCTTGTATTATATTTTTGGAAATTTTCTTCTATGGCATCCAGTTGTGCCTTTGTGTACTTCCTTTTTGCTTGCCTAATAGATTTTGAAACCTGTTTTCTAACCTCGTTAAATAAATGTATACTTTCTTGTGATTTTTTACTGTTATATTCTTGAAATGCCTTTTTTCTCCTTTCCAATGCATTTTCACAGTCCGAAACCTTAAACTAGGTTCTGGGCAGTTTAGTAGGTTAGAAAAATATTGAGCCAATACTTGACAGTTTTCCTTGTTTGTTAGGGCTAATTTACCATCTGGTTTTCTGAAACATAAATTTTGAGGGATATATCCTCGTATTTTATCTGCGAAAGTTCTGTAGAAGTCTCTTGTATTATATTTTTGGAAATTTTCTTCTATGGCATCCAGTTGTGCCTTTGTGTACTTCCTTTTTGCTTGCCTAATAGATTTTGAAACCTGTTTTCTAACCTCGTTAAATAAATGTATACTTTCTTGTGATTTTTTACTGTTATATTCTTGAAATGCCTTTTTTCTCCTTTCCAATGCATTTTCACAGTCCGAATCCCACCAAGGGTGTTTGAATATCTTTTTCAAGGGAATAGTTTCCTTAGCTATTCGCGTGTTTTTAGAATGAAATTCTTCCCATGTGTTTGCCTTTTCCTTCTCCCATTATTCTTTTACTTTAGATTCTTTAATCTTCTTGGTGTCATATTTCTGTATTTCTGTTTTCTCCTGATGACTTCTTCGTGCTGTAAACTTGATTTTAATTCTAGTTAGGTAATGGTCTGAATCAATGTTTGCTCCTCTGCGTACTTGGACGTCGTAAATTTCTTTTTGTACTGGGTATGAAATCGCCACATGATCTGTTTGAAACTCGCCAATTTGTTGTATAGGAGATCTCCATGTCTTTTGTTTTCTTGGACATTTTCTTAGAGATGTTGACATTATCTTCAGGTTATTCTGCTTACATAGTTCGACGAGCCTTGTACCGTTTTTATTGGTAAATTTATGTGCAGGATATTTGCCTACGGTTTTTTGGTGGATTTTCTCTCTACCCATTTGGGCATTAAAATCGCCGAGTAGAACTTTTGTATCATCTTTTGGAATCCTGGCCATTATATTCTCCAAATTTTCCCAGAACTTTTCTGTTTCTATGGGGTTTTTCTTGTTGTCTCCGTTTGTGGGAGCATGAACATTAACCATTGTGTATGTTTTGTTGGCACATTGTAAGCGCATCGTCATTATCCTATTATTTACGGGAGTAACTTCCTTGATGGAGCTGAGCACGCTCTTGTGTATGATGAACGCCATCCCGAGATGGGGGGCTCCTCTTCCGATTCGTTTATCCGTCTTGCTCTTAAAGATGCGATAGTTGCCATAATCTGATGTTTCTTCATCTGTAAAACGTGTCTCCTGTAAAGCTAGTATTACTATCTTTTGCTTTTCAAGTTCTGTTGTAAGGTTTAGAAGTTTTCCTGGTTGGATTAATGTATTTATGTTAAAGGTTCCAATGTATGTAGGTGTTTTAAGTGGAAGTTTGCCAGAGAGCTCCGACTTTCTCTGATGTAATCGTGTAAGTCCAGGTTCCCCAGAATCCGAATTCCTGGTTGCCATCTGTTGATGGGTGGATTGGTTACCACCTGGGGTAATGTTGTTATTACTTGCACGAGTCATACTTGCTTGTAATCAAGTTGGTCCAGTGTTTCCACTGGGTGTTTAGAACCAGGGATTGTTAGTTCCTGGAGCATTATGACCAGCCGCACATTGTGTGAACAGACGCTGACCAGGATGCCGATGGTTCCCACTTCAGACGCGTCCTGGATTTGGGTGTTGACGGTGCTTATTGTAATGGCGGCACTTACTCGCCATGACACAGCAACGTCTTCGGGTTCTGTGGTTTTTGAATGAGTGTGACCCTTGCCAAAAGTCACACTCCCACACCCTCGTGATGCTGCCGCCTCGGTCCGGGACTGCTTATTTGGGTTTCCCCTTATTCGCAGCTGTCCACCATATCTGATGGATCGTTCGCTATCCGCCACCTGCGACCCGCCCTGTACCTGAGGCTCGGATAGGGTATATTGGAATGAGCTTATGGACAATGAATTATTCCTATGAAAGACTATCCCAAGACTTTTGGGCAACAGGAATCAAGTGAATGAGACAGTGAAGAAGGGAAGGTGATTTCAGGTCGGTGCAGTGTGTAATAGAATGAACTGAGCCATCTAAATAGAAAATGGGCCAGTGCCACGGAAGGAAGAAGTAACTGAACCCACAAAATGTAGTTAGTCCAGTGTAAGAATGTATAAAGAAAATGTTAGCGTAAAAAGAAAATGTTGAAGTTTTTTGTCATGATTTCTGTTATTATTATTAACAGGTTTCACAAGTTATGAAGGCTCTTGCTGCTAACATCACAATGCTTTCCAGGTAGTTCTATCTTGGTATTTAATTTTCTAATTCATCATTTGTAAAATTTTCGTATCATCCCTGATGGTTTTGAAGTAGCATAATCTGAGTCTTCCGAAAGGTCTTCTTCCTTGTAGATGTTCTGTACATACTTGATAAATTTTCCTTTCTTTTGGATCATGAAGTGTGTCCAATCCAACAAAGTCTCCTAGCTTTGATTTGGACACAATATCTAGTTCTACATATAGATGATATGCTTCTTTTTTCTTAATATTCTCCATTCTGCTGTGTCCTTATCTAGAATCTTGCTAAAATCTTCCTCAGAATTTTCCTTTCAACGTTTCTTAATTCTGCATCTTCAGACTTTTGTTAATATCACATTTCACAATTGTATGTTAGAACAGGTATGATAAGAATTTTACATATGCTAATCTTTGAATTTATTGAAATAAGTTTGCTTTGTAATACTTCCAGTAGTGCAAGATAACATATATTCCCTTCCTGTATTCTACTATTTATTTTTTCATTGACATTTCTCTTTTCAGTTAGCAAGGTTTCAAAATAAGTGACAGGTCTTTCTGTTTCAATTTTCTTTGCACCAATTTTAATGGTGTGATTAGCATTAGTTTGAAATGAGACAATGAAGTGTTAGGTTTTACTTGCATGAATTCCTATTCCTTTTCCAAGGAAGCTGTGGTGAGCAAATTAATTTCTTGTTGTTTTTCTCCTAAGGTTACAATGTCACCTGCATATGCCAGTGTGTTAAAACTGCGCTCTAGTTTTGTCACAAGGGGTGAAGATTTTACTTTCTTGAAGATCTGTTCCATAATGAGGTTGAAAAACTAACATACATTTCGGAAAAGTTTGTATTGATCTGTTTTTTTTTTTTTTTGTAAAAATATAAATGCTGACAAGTCTAGCAGTAGATAATCTATAACATGTAAAAAATTAATGCGGATGTTTGTAATTATTTCTTTTTTAAATTTCAAAGAAATGGTTCAAATGGCTCTGAGCACTATGGGACTTAACATCTAGGGTCATCAGTCCCCTAGAACTTAGAACTACTTAAACCTAACTAACCTAAGGACATCACACACACCCATGCCCGAGGCAGGATTCGAACCTGCGACTGTAGCGGTCACGCGGTTCCAGACTGAAGCGCCTAGACCAGCATGGCCACACCGGCCAGCGCTTTTAAATTTCAGACCTGTTGTAGAATTGTGGAACACGTATTATGTTCGAGTATAATGACTTTCCTGGAGACTAGAAATCTACTCTGCAGGAATCAGCATGGGTTTCGAAAAAGACAGTCGTGTGAAACCCAGCTCGCGCTATTCGTCCACTAGACTCAGAAGGCCATAGACACGGGGTCACAGGTAGATGCCGTGTTTCTTGACTTCCGCAAGGCGTTCGATACAGTTCCCCACAGTCGTTTAATGAACAAAGTAAGAGCATATGGACTATCAGACCAATTGTGTGATTGGATTGAGGAGTTCCTAGATAACAGAACGCAGCATGTCATTCTCAATGGAGAGAAGTCTTCCGAAGTAAGAGTGATTTCAAGTGTGCCACAGGGGAGTGTCATGGGACCGTTGCTGTTCACAATATACATAAATGACCTTGTGGATAACATCGGAAGTTCACTGAGGCTTTTTGCAGATGATGCTGTGGTGTATCGAGAGGTTGTAACAATGGAAAATTGTATTGAAATGCAGGAGGATCTGCAGCGAATTGACGCATGGTGCAGGGAATGGCTATTGAATCTCAATGTAGTGTAATGTGCTGCGAATATATAGGAAGATAGATCCCTTATCATTTACCTACAAAATAGCAGGTCAGCAACTGGAAGCAGTTAATTCCATAAATTATCTAGGAGTACGCATTAGGAGTGATTTAAAATGGAATGATCATATCAAGTTGATCGTCGGTAAAGTAGATGCCAGACTGAGATTCATTGGAAGAATCCTAAAGAAATGCAATCCGAAAACAAAGGAAGTAGGTTACAGTACGCTTGTTCGCCCACTGCTTGAATACTGGTCAGCGGTGTGGGATCCGTACCAGATAGGTTTGATAGAAGAGAGAGAGAAGATACAACGGAGAGCAGCGCGCTTCGTTACAGGATCATTTAGTAATCGCGAAAGCGTTACGGAAATGATGGATAAACTCCAGTGGAAGACTGTGCAGGAGAGACGCTCAGTAGCTCGGTACGGGCTTTTGTTAAAGTTTCGAGAACATTCCTTCATCGAAGAGTCCAGCAGTATATTGCTCCCTCCTACGTATATCTCGCGAAGAGACCATGAGGAGAAAATCAGAGAGATTAGAGCCCACACAGAAGCATACAGACAATCCTTCTTTCCACGTACAATAAGAGACTGGAATAGAAGGGAGAACCGATAGAGGTACTCAGGGTACCCTCCGCCACACACCGTCAGGTGGATTGCGGAGTATGGATGTAGATGTAGTAACATATTATATGATATGTTATGTTACAACAATACTAGATGGGTTTTAGTATTTTTATATTTTCATTTATTTACTTATTTTATAGTTTATTTCAAAAAGAATCCCTGTACAATGCTACTTATATAGAAACGTATGCTGTATAGGCACCTATAATTGGGTCATGTTGTCAACAGTGGATCGACACCTCCTGAACCTAAAGTATCGATGTACTGAAGACACTTTAAAAGAATAAATGTTTATTAACAAAACAAAACTCAGTTCTGCTGTCCTAGGACGAATATCCACACAACTACATACATCAGAAATGTCTCTGCTATGACATTGTCTGTGATGTGCCCCCACCATGAACCCTAGAGTCATGGTAGGCAGCAGTATGAAGACATCATGGCTGATGTATTCCTGCTGAAGACCACTATGAACTGGACCGAATCTGACAGCAAGAAAAACTGAGACAGAACTGCTGGTAGTGCCAACTTGTAGTGCAGAGACTTAACTGCTGACGCAGCCGGATGGAGCTTCTGCTACTGACGACTTGAGGCGAATGGCGTTAACTGACTTTGCATCATCCAGCAGTGGCATAAGTAGTCAGGAGTGGATGGATATCTGCGTGGCACTGCGAGGGTACTTGAGCAAGTGTAGCTAAATAGTGCTCTGCTGACATCACTCTCTGCTGTAACAAGTATATGCCGGCCGCGGTGGTCTAGCGGTTCTAGGCGCGCAGTCCGGAACCGCGCGACTGCTACGGTCGCAGGTTCGAATCCTGCCTCGGGCATGGATGTGTGTGATGTCCTTAGGTTAGTTAGGTTTAAGTAGTTCTAAGTTCTAGGGGACTGATGACCACAGTAGTTAAGTCCCATAGTGCTCAGAGCCATTTGAACCATTTGTAACAAGTATTCTGCCTGTTGGTGAGGTTGGTGCCCCCAGATGCTGTGGAGGCGATGTGTAACTCTATGGTAAATGGCCCAGACCATACAAGGCAATATCTCAGTGTTGAAATATATACTATCAGGTCGGTTGCCAGCATGGCCTGCATGGTATGTGGAGGAATGACTACCAAAAGGATACAACATCCCTCCCCCTCATTAATAAGATATGGTACTGCCATCTCAAAGGTACACCATACTCACAGGGGAAGGCTGCCCACCACTTACACTGACTGTCCAGGGATTTGGAACGATCAACAATACAGTCAGTAAAA
Organism: Schistocerca nitens; assembly: GCF_023898315.1. Classification (NCBI taxonomy): domain Eukaryota; kingdom Metazoa; phylum Arthropoda; class Insecta; order Orthoptera; family Acrididae; genus Schistocerca; species Schistocerca nitens. The sequence continues at coordinate 867,576,176 of NC_064616.1, forward strand.
GGAAAACAAGTACCTAGAAATTGACCAAAAAAATTCAGCAATAGAACGTTGCATACCATATACATTCAACTGAACAAACACACTATGTATTTACACTGAAGGGCCAAACGAATTGGTATGTTTATTCAGAAAGCAAACTAATAGCGAAAGTGGTCGTATTTAGAGTTACTGTTACACTCAAGCGCATATCCGTGTAACACAGTTCGATCACTCACAATCTCATCGCGAAGCACAAGTCCGATACTCTATAGGAAAAATTAAGATTTCACACCATTCGCGCGGCTGCTCACCACTCAGAGACTAAGTCCCGCGGTACCACACAACGCGAAATTTTCTAAGTCGTTTCACTTCCTAGCTGCCCAAAGACCGACCGTCTGCTTTCGCGTCTGCACCCGAACTGTACCCTTTGGTGTCTCCCGCCGAACTCTTCTCTTTGGTGTCTTGAACAGACCTGTCTGCACGAGCCCTCCGTCCCCGGCCGCGTTTCCCGCGCGCCGAATATCCTCGCTTCACTGACTATTGCACATCCATTTCCTGAAGCCGTCCATCTGATTGGCTACAGCTATTTCTACATTATTTCGCATATTAACACATTTAAATAATCAAAACCTGACCACTTTCACGTTCTAAATAAAGTAACAATAATATCCATTACATAATAAACGTTAATTTTTTTTACATAAAACCAATATAATTTCCTTCTTAACTTTGAATGTCTCGGCCAGTAGCCTTGCACCAATGTGGTTTCAGATAAATAAATAAATAACAAAAGTAATTACGTAATTATTATGCACTAAACTTTACAATAAATATTCTATTACCTAATGAATCAATAAGGTGTCATGCTGTCATCGTTCAATGTGTTTTTTGTGGAGGAAATGATGATCTGATGTTTAACTGAAAATACTGATAATTTAAATTTACTATATTTTTTAAACAAATTAAGTTACAGAATTGATATTTACAACATTTTTCATTTTAATGATGCGTTTCTATATGAAATGACGATCGTTAAGATCGACTAAGCGTTCAGATTTTAGCATTCAGGTCTCTGTTACAAAACTTGTGAATTTCACTTCAACAGTAAATCCTAAACTATTATAATCATGATCAATATTCAAGTTTATTGGGATCACCATGAAAATTTATAAAGGGTGGTAGATTAAAATTACTGTAGCTTGATTCCCTGCACTACTACACAGTTAAATAGTTTTTATAAATGTTTCCCTTTATGGGCAGCCGGCCGAAGTGGCCGTGCGGTTAAAGGCGCTGCAGTCTGGAACCGCAAGACCGCTACGGTCGCAGGTTCGAATCCTGCCTCGGGCATGGATGTTTGTGATGTCCTTAGGTTAGTTAGGTTTAACTAGTTCTAAGTTCTAGGGGACTAATGACCTCAGCAGTTGAGTCCCACAGTGCTCAGAGCCATTTGAACCAACCCTTTATGGGCGATCTTAGGTCTGCCATATTTAACACTGCTACGTCTCCTTGGCCACAAAAGCCTTCTACTGGGTTTCCCTAGAATGTCGGTTCTAGTCTGTATCACTCACACACTACAGCGCTTATGCCTCAATAGACAATACACGCCTGTGAGTTTCCCCATCTCGTGGTGAATCTGCATGCGTCCCAGGATGACAGGGTATGTTTCACAGTTCTTGTAGACTGACTCTTTCAGCCATATATTTAAATGAGAGCGCAGTGCTCGTTAACTCACAGGTCGGAAAAAGATCCTGCAAGAACGGGACCAACAACTGAAGAGAATCATTCTACGTGACAGAAGTGCAACGCTTCCGCAAATTGCTGCAAATTACAATACTGAGCCATCATCAAGTGTCTCTGTGTAAACCATTCAATGAAACATCATCGATACAGCTTTTGGTGCTGAAGGCCCACTCGTGTATGCTTGGTGACTGCACGACACAAAACTTTATACCTCGACTGGGCCCGTCAACAACGGCACTGGACTGTTCATGATGGGAAGCATGTTGCCTGGCGAGACGAGTCTCGTTTCAAAATGTATTGAGCAGTTCGATGTGTATGGGTATGGAGACAACCTTATGAATCCACGGACCCTGCATGTCAGCAGGGGACTGCTCAAGCTGGTGGAGGCTCTGTGATGGTGTGGGGTATGTGCAGTTGGACTGATATGGGACCCCTGATACGCCTAGATACGACTCTGACAGTTGACACGTAGATATAGCATCCTGTCTGATCACCTGGATCCATTCACGTCCATTGTGCATTTCGACGAACTTTGGCAATTCCAGTAGGATAATGCGATACCCCACACGTCCAGAAGTGCTATGGAGTGGCTCCAGAAACATTCTTCTGAGTTTAAACACGTTTGTTGGCCACCAAACTCCCCAGACATGAACATTGTTGACCATATCTGGGATGCCTTTCATCGTGCTTTTCAGAAGAGATCTCCACCCCCTCGTACTCTTACGGATTTATGGACAGTCCTGCAGGATTCATGGCATCAGTTCCCTCCAGCACTACTTCAGACATTAGTCGAATCCATGGCAAATTGTGTTGCAGCACTTCTGCGTGCTCGTGGGGCCCTACACGACATTAGGCAGGTGTACCAGTTTCTTTGGCTCTTCAGTGTATAAGAACGTTGGAAATTATTGAATAATAATTACTGAAAAAGAATGCAAGGGGCAACTAACAAGAGTATTGAGTATAGGGTTGTAGGACCCGTAACTTTTGATACACAAGGGTAGAATAGAAAATTCGCAAAAAGTTGGTGCCAGGCACATGTATATACTAAAGTGAACCAGAAATTAACTCAAGAAATGATCACAATAAAACAAGTATGCTGAGTCTGTGTAGGCAACTGGCGTCCATCTCAAGTGGCGAGTCTCAGTGGGGCTTTGGTGAATCTTCCAAGAAGGCGCAACCCAGGGCCCAGCAAAACGCATGATGGAATCAGCAGCACCAGCGTGAATGGTGAAACTGGTGTCTGGGCAGGCAACAACAACAGAAGTAGCTACGACGCACAGCAATGCCAGCAGGAATGAGTGGGCTGTGCACAACAGTAGTGTCAGTGGTAGCGAGACGACCGGCCACAGCAGATCCGGCGTTGAGCACACTGACAATACAGCTGGCATTGGCAACAGCAGGGCTGGCAATGTCAGGAGGGTCAGCCAGAACAGGTGGCGGTGAGAACAGATGGATAATGTCACAGGCAGTCCTGGCAATGACTTGAGGGCTGGGTGGAACAGGGCCAGCAACAGCAAAAGAGTTGTCTAGGACAAGGCTGGTGATGGACAGATGAACAATAAGACATCATCACCGACAGATTTGATGACAATGGGAGAGCTGGCTAGAACACGGTAGGCAATGGCAGGACAGAAAAGTTGGCTAGCAGATGTGTTGACAAGATGGTTGATGACATGATGGCTGACTGGGAGAGGGATGGCGATGGATGATCTGGCAAAAAGACTGATGTTGTCACTGATTGATTTGGCAAGAATGCGAGGGCTGCTCAGGACAGAGCCGGAGACATCCACACGGACAACAGGACTGACATCATTGCTGACGGGCTTGGCAATGACACTAGGCCTGTCCATGACAGGGCTAGTGAGTGCACACTGCCGACAAGGCTAATGTTGTTGCAGACAGGCTCGGCAATGGCACTACTGCAAGCCGTGACAGTGCCGGCGCTGACAGGAGGTCCAGTCACGACAAGGGGACGGAAAGATTAGCTAAGCACCTTGCAGAAAGTGTAATGGGGGCCACAAACACACCAGTCAATATCCCTTTGATTACTGGGATCAAAGGAGCCCATTTTTTTAGGTTAGAGTTAGGTTGCAGACAGAGAGTATCAAAAGAAATTAGAGCAGTACAAGACTATAACAGTTGTAACATTTTACATAAAAATAAAATTAGTTTGTTTCATCAGAACATTAGAGGGTTGAGAAACAAGACAGATGAGCTACCAGCAAATATAACAGAACCCACACTGAGTGCAGCTAAAGAACCACCTGATGTTTAATGTCCAGACCAAATAGTTGTTGAACACTTGCTGCAGGGTCTTTCCTAAACAGCTTGTTAAGGTGATTGTCCTCTGACTACTGGGCATGTTTATTCTTTTCATGGTCTTAGTATAGGCATCAAAATTGTTCCCTTCCTAAGGTAGGAAATTGTCTTGTATGCCGCACCGAATAACAACATTCTAGAGGGACTAACTTTGATGCTGTTTGCAAGTGTAGTAGTATGTCGTATCGGATTTTATTGAAGTAGGGCACAGTATCATTAGCCTCAGACCGTGCGACAGCCAGCTCCCACTTGGAGAAGGGGTGATTATGTACCTCAGAATTGTTGGATCTGAAGTCTGGCCCACCACTCACCATCGTTGTACAGTGGTAACGGAATGCTGCGCTTCCCATTGCCAATTTCCCTCTATCACCCATGTCAGTTTTTGCTAGTAATATGATATACAGTCTATACAATTCTTGCACTAGGGGAAACTGGTGCCCCTATCAGCTTGGTGCCACAAAGGGTTCCTACTAATGGTGACATACGCCATATGGAAATCCTACAGTTGTGTCGTCTCTCCCAGCATTAGTAGGGCAAAAAGAGTTCATTTCCAGAATGAGATTTTCACTCTGCAGCGGAGTGTGCGCTGATATGAAACTTCCTGGCAGATTAAAACTGTGTGCCCGACTGAGACTCGAACTCGAGACCTTTGCCTTTCGCGGGCAAGTGCTCTACCAACTGAGCTACTGAAGCACGACTCAGGCCCGGTACTCACAGCTTTACTTCTGCCAGTACCTCGTCTCCTACCTTCCAAACATTACAGAAGCTCTCCTGCGAAGGTAGGAGACAAGGTACTGGCAGAAGTAAAGCTGTGAGTACCGGGCGTGAGTCGTGCTTCGGTAGCTCAGTTGGTAGAGCACTTGCCCGCGAAAGGCAAAGGTCCCGAGTTCGAGTCTCGGTCGGGCACACAGTTTTAATCTGCCAGGAAGTTTTAGAGTTCATTTCATTTTTGCAGGTTGCATACATTCAGGGCAAGCATACATTCAGAGGCAAACCCATTGTTCTGTTAATTGATTTATGACCCCCTGGGTGGTGAGTCATGACCCTTGGGGATAATCAGAACTTCTGAGAACCCTCCCACCCCTCCCCCTCCTCCCCCACCCCTCTGGGAAATCCACAACCCTCCCTCCTCCCCCTCAGTGATACAAGCACACTGTTGATACCTAATCGATTGACTAATTAATTAAATTGATCAATAATAACCCCCTCCTCCTGCTGGGAAATCCCTCAGCTCTCCCCTCCCCTCCTCATCCCATCTGGAAATTGACAGGAAAAAGATTCAGTCTGTGCTGAGAAGGAAGGATCTCATTATATGAAATTGAAATCATTGCCAGTTACATAGCAGACAATATATTGTTTATTTATAAAATTCAGTTTTCAGGGGTTGGCTCTCTTTATTTGGCATGAAAATCTCATGTCCAGCAACTACATGTCATAATTACATAATTACACTGCTGCACGTTGGTGGTGTTGTCTTGTTGGAATGTTTTCATGTTTGTGCACACCTTGACGTGCAGGGATCGACTGAGGTAGTTCACGAAACTGCCACAAAAGGCACTTGAAAAGGATTTTCGTCTTGCCCACCACTTCCCTCAGGAACCAATAGAAACACAGAATTCACTCCCTCCCCCACCTGACGACTGGTGGGAGCCAATAGGAATGCAGGAACACTACATCCAGTCACATGATCATGACATCGGTGGCAGTTGCAAAAACGTAAGAACTCGTATAGGTGAGAAACAAGAATTGCCTTGCCTGCTGCTACCTAGTTTCTGTTATTTTCAGCGTAATCCTCCTACCCACATCCTACACATGTAGATTATCATAAGTAGGAGGCCATTTTTTTATTTTTATTAGGTTAGCAAATAAGACAAGGAAATATGTTCATACAAAAATATTTATTATTTCCTACACATACATTTACACACAGAATATGGTTCTTTCCTTATTTTTGTTTGGCATAATTTTAATAACATCCAGCTTAATTTTTAACTTATAATTTAAATCTACATTGGAATCTTCTAATTCTCTTTCCAGCCAGTAATTTGACATGTACAAAGGAGGTATGTTCTCGAATTCCACTACATATCTAAGTTTCTTCCTGTAAACTATCCCTTTTTATGGCTTTAACAGTTACTCTGTTTCTCTGAGAAGTTCTTCTAGACGAGAGCATTCAGTAATTTTAATCTTGTCTCTTATTCCTTGCATAATACTATTGCTGTAACAGTCCACATCTTTCTGGGTGTAAACTACCAGCTCTTCTGCCACACATTCTTGTGGAATTTCCATATAGCACTTTATGTTTACAACTTTAGCAAACGAGTGGTCATTAAATGTTATTATGCCGTTGGTTTTAAGTTCTGCTAACGGTTGTTGTTTTGCTAGGTGAACAACCTCCAGTGCAGTACACTTAGATACAGTGTAACCATCCTTTTCAAACAGATCCAGGTGGGACTAAAGCTTTAGAAACAGGGATTTCGTGTATCTTTAATGTAATAAATGTCCTCCCGTCCATACTTTTTGGCCAGGACTTCAACATATGACCACTTAACATTGCTGTTAACAGTAAATGCAGATATTTTACATTCTCCTGTAGTAGCCTGATATTGCTACAACCTGTATTTAAAGCAATATGTAAGTCTTGCCTCTACATTTACAATGACTTCTTCTTTTGCAAATTGCAGTTCATATTCTTTCTTCATGGCAGTTGTTATGGCTGCCATCTCTTCCGTTTCCAGTTTCTTTTTCGCAATCACACCACATTACCTGCGTTTAAAGGCGTAATTTTTTCAATGGGCATAGCGTTAGTCTGTTCTACACATTGGTTCTTTTCCTTAAGACTGACGGTATTGTGGATTGAGATAAATATGTTTCTCTTGCTTTAATATAGCACTTCTGTGTAACACTTATATTGTCTTTATTGGAGTCAGTTTTAAGAATCTCCATGTAGTTTACAGGCAGATAATGAAAACTGTATGCAGACAGTGCACAGGTAACTTATAAGCTTTTCTCGGTATTGAGAGTCTAGCAGACTTACTTGCACAACAGTTAATTTTCGGATATCCTCATTACCCCAGTAGACAAACTGCAGAACGTTGTTAAACACCACACAACAGCTGTTCTTTAAGTTATTAGTTAGCTGACGCTACATGGATGTGACTGACACAGAGTACAGTGGATCACATTGTGAATATTGTTTTTTAGAGTTTAAAACACTTAAACAGTTTTGGACAGGGTGAAACACACGATCCATTCTGTAGTTGTATGCTGTAGCATCCATTCACTTATGATTTGACATGTAAACTTGTTATATTTCTTTAATCTATAGTTGGAGATCATCCACGTTAAACAGTCTATTCCAACGGCCTTAACGTTGTCCACAATCACGTTGCTGCTTTCCTGGGTGTCTCCTTCCATGCAGCAGTCGTGGTTTGATATTCGGTAGTCGCACATCTCGATTTTATTAAAAATTCCGGCGAAATTTTGCTTTATGTCCAAATTCAGAAGGTAATAGTCATCTACAGGTGGCAATGTTCCAGGCAGCTCTTCCATTAGAACATCCATTTTAGCGTCACATCAGCTAATTCCAGTTTATGTGGTATAACCATAGGATTTTTATATTTCTTCGAAATCATTGCATATTTTATCCAGTATGACTCTTGCTGCCACACTGTCGGTCCTATGTATGAGAAGTGGTAGCCTCGCTTTGACACCTTGTCTTGCAGTGACGCACTTGGAGAACTTACTACGTAGGTACCAGTAATAGTGAAATGAGCCACACATCTCCTTCTTTAACATTACAGGTCGTCTCTTCTGTAATTGATCCTGGCAGTTCACTTGAAGACATATTTTAACTACCCTAATGTTATCGCAAAACTGTTATGTAGTAGGAGTAAGCACATTACTATTTTCAGTGTAATTTACAGGTAAGATATAAAAAACAATTGTGTTTGCATTAAAGGTGGACCTGCAGATCATCGAGGATTAATCTGCAAATGTGGGCCAAGATGTAAGATCTAAAATGTTTTATAACAAATAATAATCATCTAAATCATAGAGCTACACACTTAAAATTCGTCAAGTACGTCTGTATAAATTACTTACCTCACAGTAAGTATGAACAAAGAATACTCCAATCCCAAAAATAATATTTTAAACGAAACCAAATTTATACAACAAAGCTTGTACAACACAAACCCTATTCTCTAACCAGATAAATGCTCAGCCTGTTGAGAATGGTCTTTCTGATCATGGTGCACAGCTAGTTACAATATATGACATAGCTCCATTCAGCAATACTAAACAGTCCTCCAAAGTAGTACGTTCAGTCAACGATTTAACAATTGCAAATTTCAGGGAAAGCCTACAGCAGTTAGACTGGGATGAGGTGTACCGTGAACCTGATGCCAATTTAAAATATAATTTATTTCATGACATTTTTGTAAATGCATTTGAAAACTGCTTCCCCAAGAAAATAGTTAAATATACTCGTAAGAAACCTTGTAACAAACCATGGCTTACTAAGGGTATAAAAATATCTTGTAACCGGAAAAGGGAAATGTATCTGACAGCAAGAAAGAGTAGTGACCCAGAGACTATCAAAAATTATAAAAACTACTGTGTTATATTAAGAAAAGTTATTAAAAAATCCAGGAGTATGTGTATCATGTCTGAAATCAGCAACTCTGATAATAAAATTAAAACAATTTGGAATATTATTAAAAGAGAAACAGGTCAACCAAGAGCAGAGGAAGACAGTATTACCATCAAATTGAATGAAAACTTTACGAACAAAAAGTCAGAAGTTGAAAATATTTTTAATAATCATTTTCTAAATGTTGTGGATATAGTAGGATCCAGGTGTTCATTAGAAGATGCTAGGCTGTTAATGGAAGAGGCCATACCTATGCAATTTGATACAATTGAAATCTCACCCACTTCTCCCTCTGAAATTAGGAAAATAATAAACTTGCTTAAAAGCAAAAACTCACATGGAATTGATGGCATTTCCAGCAAAATACTAAAAGCTTGTTCTCAACAGATAAGTAAGATTCTCAGCCACCTGTGTAATAGCTCTCTGGAACAGGGCATTTTCCCTGATAGACTGAAATATGCTATTGTTATACCTTTGCATAAAAAGGGGGATAGATCTGATGTCAACAATTACCGTCCAATCTCCCTTCTAACAGCTTTATCCAAAATTTTTGAGAAAGTAATGTATTCAAGAGTAGCTTCACATATCTGTAAAAATGAAGTACTAACAAAATGTCAGTTTGGTTTCCAGAAAGGTTTTTCAACAGAAAATGCCATATATGCTTTCACCAGTCAAATTTTGAATGATCTGAATAACCGAACACCACCCATTGGGATTTTTTGTGATCTCTCAAAGGCTTTTGATTGTGTAAATCATGAAATTCTGCTAGACAAGCTCAAGTATTGTGGCATGAGTGGGACAGTGCACAAATGGTTTAATTCGTACCTAACTGGAAGAGTGCAGAAAGTAGAAATAAGTAGTTCTCGTAACATGCAAAGATCAGCACATTCCTCAAACTGGGGAACTATCAAGAATGGGGTTCCACAAGGGTCAGTCCTGGGTCCATTGTTGTTCCTATTATATATTAATGACTTGCCATTCTATATTCATGAAGAGGCAAAGTTAGTTCTCTTTGCTGATGATACAAGTGTAGTAATCACACCTGACAAACAAGAATTAACTGATGAAATTGTCAATACTGTCTTTCAGAAAATTACTAAGTGGTTTCTTGTAAACAGACTCTCACTGAATTTTGATAAGACACAGTACATACAGTTCCGTACAGTGAATGGTATGACGCCATTAATAAATATAGACCTTAATCAGAAGCATATAGCTAAGGTAGAATATTGCAAATTTTTAGGTGTGTCCATTGATGAGAGATTAAATTGGAAGAAACACATTGATGATCTGCTGAAACGTTTGAGTTCAGCTACTTATGCAATAAGGGTCATTGCAAATTTTGGTGATAAACATCTTAGTAAATTAGCTTACTACGCCTATTTTCACTCGTTGCTTTCATATGGCATCATATTTTGGGGTAATTCATCACTGAGGAATAAAGTATTTATTGCACAAAAGCGTGTAATCAGAATAATAGCTGGAGTCCACCCAAGATCATCCTGCAGACATTTATTTAAAGATCTAGGGATATTCACAGTAGCTTCTCAGCATATATACTCTCTTATGAAATTTGTTATTAACAACCAAACCCAATTCAAAAGTAATAGCAGTGTGCATAACTACAATACTAGGAGAAAGGATGATCTTCACTATTCAAGATTAAATCTAACTTTGGCACAGAAAGGGGTGAATTATACTGGCACTAAAGTCTTTGGTCACTTACCAAATAGTATCAAAAGTCTGACAGATAACCAACAAGTATTTAAGAAGAGATTAAAAGAATTTCTGAATGACAACTCCTTCTACTCCATAGAGGAATTTTTAGATATAAATTAAGAAAAAAAACAAAAAAAATATAAAAAAAATAAAATAAAAAAATAAAAAATAAAGAAAAACAAAAAAGCACAATAAAGTTGTTATATTAACTTAAGTATGTTGTTAAATTAACCTAATTATGTCATGTATTGGAAATTTCGACTCGTTCCACATCATTACGAAATATCGTATTCATGATCCATGGAACTAGTATTAATCTAATCTAATCTAATCTAATCTAATCTAAACAGCAACTACTGCGCCGATGCGGGCGTACTTAAATCTCCCGGAAACGGTTGCGTAGAACCTCCCGGAAACGGTTGCGTAGAACCGAGACAGCCGAGCCATACGCGAAGTGCAGTAACGAGTTACATTCCGCATACCGAATCGATTGGCAACGCCAGATAATTCGTATCCGTACGATTCGTACCTCAGTCACCGTTGCCACATTCCAATATACACATGCTCCATATTCGTTTCTGTTACACAGATCGTATCGATAGACGCGAGAAACGAAATATATTTATTCGGTACTTCGAGTCAGTATTCGTTACTCAGAACCGAATACATGCGGTTTGTTACATTTCATTAGTAAACGTGGCAGATGAAACAGTAACTTACAATGGATACCAGACTGTATAAGCATGCAATGATTGCTTTAAATGTCTGTGTGGTTGTCACGTATGGCTGGTCGCTGATAACACACTGTAAGTATCGAATGTTCATTTATTTATCACTGACGCAAAACGAACAAACATGGACGAAGAACAAGTTAAGCGCTGAGAGAAAGCTAGAACAAAATAGTCCAAAGAAAAGAAGAGTCAAAGATAGGGCACTCCGTTCCAGAGACGCCACAGAACGCCCCCCCCCCCCTCCACCCCCGGTAGTGCGGAGCACGGCAGAGGGAAGCTTCATCACACAAATTCATAATCTACGTTCCAGCGGGGCGGTTGTAAGCGGCGGCCGGCGCAAGAAGTTGGCGCGATGGGATCTGCGGTGCAAGGGTCCCGTGGTCCCGACGGCTGCGCAGGCAGAGAGATATCGGCGAAAGGCAGGTCGGCAGTGTCCTGAGGCAGGTCGGTGAGTGACCACGCTGGTTTCAGTCGGTTAACAAAAAATGGTTCTAATGGCTCTGAGCACTATGAGACTTAACATCTGTGGTCATCAGTCCCCTAGACCTTAGAACTACTTAAACCTACCTAACCTAAGGACATCACACACATCCATGCCCGAGGCAGGATACGAACCTGCGACCGTAACAGTCGCGCGGTTCCGGACTGCACACCTAGAACCGCTAGACCACCGCGGCCGGCTGAGTCGGTTAACAGACACAGTCTGTGGCCATCTGTGTGGGTGAATGACGAACGTGTTCATACCGCAACATAGCACATGGTGAGGGCCCAAATAAGGCGACTGCAAGGCTACACGCACAGTGTCGTCCTGCAGCATCACAAAGGCGCACGAAGCAAGGTCCTCGTGGATGAACACAGGCGGGGTGGAGTGAGGGCGTGGAACGGGGGTGCGGAGGCATGTGACATGCGTATGAACCCATTCAACCAGTGCAGGAAGATCCACAGAAGTGGCTGACGGTGAATCCTTGACAAACTTGGTGGGAAGGAGGAGGGGTTCGCTGTATAGAATCTCAGCGAGCGAGGCATTCAAGTCTTCTTTATGGGCCGAGCAAATACCCAGCAGGACCCACGGGAGGGCCTCGGACCATAAGCCGCCGTGGCACATAAGCACAGCCTTGAGTATGTGGTGCCACTGTTCAACCAGGCCATTCACCTGTGGGTGGTAAGCCGTGATGTGAAATTTGGCAATGCTGCAGAGTTCACAGAGTCTTGCAAAGATGACGGACTCAAACTGGCTTGGCTGATCAGTTGTGAGAGAAAGGGGACAGCTGAAACCATCAACCCACGCTGAGATGAAAGAACGTGCGATGGTCTCAGCCACGATGTCAGTAAGAGGGACCACCTCGACCCAGTGGGTCACGCGGTTGGTGATCGATAAGATGTATCTGTAACCCTCGGAAGGGGGGAGAGGACCAAGGACGTCGATATGGTCATGCCGAAGACGCCCCTTCCGAATGTCAAACTTGCTCAATGGAGGTTGAGTGTGCCTGCCGACCTTGCTGTGCTGGCAAGGGACGCACGCACAGTTACAAGTGCGGCAATCCAGCTTCACGCTGGGCCAGACAAAGTGCTCCGTAACCAGCCACGCCATAGCTCGCATTTCAGGGTGGGCCAAGCCATGCAAGGCAGTAAAGACTCCATGACGAAGGATGGTAGGGACCAGGGGGCAGGGTGTGCCCATAGAGGTGTCGCAAAGGACAGGGATCGCCGACCCGTGTAGGATCTGGGGCTGGACAGAGAGCAATGACTTGTTGTCCAATATTATTCACTGTATATCGTCGTATTCAGCCTGAAGTTGGGCGAACTCCTCCAGATTCAGCAGTGCGGTTAGCACACAGACGTGGGAAAGGTAGTCCACCACAATGTGTCGGAATAGTTCTGACAGGTGTAGTCCATATGGTGGAAACACCTTAACGGAAGTTCCTTACCAGGATTACAAATAGCATCCATCAGTGGCTTGTGATCTGTATAGATCGTGAAAGGTCTCCCCTCGAGGTCACTACACGGTGGGAAGCTGACCATTTACATTGGCTCATAGTCAGTTTCTTGGAAACAAAAGTGGAGGGGTTGGGTGTAGTCAGTGGTGTGCTGTTGTAAAACAGCACCCACAGCTGAGTCACTGGCGTCGGTAGTGATCGAGACATGGGCCTCAGGATCAGGATGAGAGAGAGTTGCAGACTTGGCGGGGGCAGTTTTAAAGTTACCAAATGCATCGAGCATGGGTTTGATCCACTCAAACTTCCATTTCCTAGTAGTTTACTTGCCGGAGAGGACGTCAGTGAGGGCGATTTGGATGGAGGCACCCTGAAGAATATGGTGACGATAAAAATTAGCCATACCCAGAAAATGACGGAGCTGAGCATAATCCTCGGGGAGAGGGAGATCAAGTATGGTTTCGACAAGAGAACTCATCGGTCGGAGGCTTTTGGCGGAGACGGCCTAGGAAGGTCACTGATGTGGAACACAGTTGAGATTTATCATAGTTGATCACCACGCCATTGGCAGCAAGGGCCAAACGAACTGCATGGAGGTGACCTTGATGCTCCTTAGCAGAGGAGGAAAAGATCAGTATATCATTTAAGTAAGCATAAGCGAATGGCAGAGGAAGCAAAATGGAATCAATGAACCACTGCCATATATGCCCAGCAGTTTTCAATCCATAAGGCATGTAACAGTATTCAAATTGGCCGGTGGATGCATAGGGGTCTGATGGTACGCCTTGGAACGACCAAAACAAGTCTGTACTTGCAATACGAATGATGTCAGATGTAAGAGATATAAATGTAAAAAACCTTACATACTTTGGTACTTTGAGTCTATTATGTCATATAGGTTCATATTCTGGGGTAACTCATCAAACCAAATAAAAGTTTTTAGAGCGCAAAAGCGTGTAATAAGACTCATTTGTGGTGTAAATTCAAGAACATGAAGTAGAACCCTGTTCAAAGAATTGGGTATTCTGACCACTCCTTCACACTGTATTTATTCCTCAATGAAATTTGTTTCAAGTAATATCTCTTTGTTCCCAACCAATAGCTCCATACACAGTATCAATACTAAGAATAAGAACAATCTAAATAAAGACATAAAATCACTTACCTTGGTCCAAAATGAGGTCCTATATTGAGGAACACACATTTTCTATAAATTACCAGCAACCATTAAAATCTAGATTTCAGATAAAGCACAGTTTAAACAGAGTTTGAAAGACCTTTGGCAGGCAACTCCTTCTACTCTGTAGATGAATATCTCAACAGGGATTGTTAGACCAGCTTAAGTAAAAATGCCTGTTAGAATTCAGTTTTGACAGCACTTGGTCACAACAGTCAAGATTAGGTATTTTTTATATGATAAATTTATTAAAAGTGCATAACTGTGTTCCATTCTGACAGTGTATTAATTCTGTAAATATTACCAGTTCCAGTTTACTATAATGTATTCACATATTTTGACAATCTCGTGACAAATTATCAAGGAAGTGAGTATTGTATTCAGATGTTCTATGTTTTTTATGTTATACCTTCTGAAATGTTCCACACCCATGAGAATCATCTCACTTTTGGGGCTATGGAATGAAAACTGAATCTAGTCTCATATAATGGTGAAGATGAGAGAAGGGAGTGCACGTAACCTTTTGCCGGCACACAGCCACTCCTCTTACAGAGAATCAGTGTGGCTGCTGAGCTTAATGTTCTCATTTGGTGGATGGATCACTACCAACAATCTCGCATGCCTCTCCTCATGAGACACTGTGAGAGACTTGGAACTTAACCCAGAACACTGCACTTCTCCTCCACTTCCCAAACAAATACTGGCAGTGAAAGTTTCATATACCATCAGGATTCTGTTGATGATTTCCTTGAAAAACTAAGCTGATTCCTATGTTATATTGTTGATTGTGTTTACTTAAACTTAAGGCTTGAATTTTTTTTTTGTTTCATACACATTTTATTTTATCTGTTATTACTTTTATGTTGTAATTTCATGTACTGACATGGTTCCATGACTTTGGAGATTTGCTCCTCAATTTGACCCTATGGAACTAGACGTGTGAATAAATAAATAGATATTTATTGGGATAGATGACCCACAAGGTGGAAAGGGCATTCTTCCTCTGTGCTCTCTCTTTGCATATACGTGAGAGTATATTTATAGTGTGTAGGTGAGTGTAATATGTGCATGTATAATGTAGTGCTACACTTGTCCCATATGATGATGATGATGATGCTAATGAGGACTATGAGAAAAGGGAGAGGGAGAAACTTCAGTGATGACAGCACACAGCCAACTCCTTTCAAACAGAACCAAGGGTTTTGCTGAACTTAACATCCCCATGTGATGGTTGGATTAATGATGAGAGAGGTTACATGCCCTCACTTCATGAGATACTGTTGAGAGATTTGAAACTTAATGCAGGACATTGAGATAAAGACTGTTGATTAGGAACCTTACATCAAAGTCTCCCTGCCTCTTGCACCAAAATACTGGCAGTGTAGGTTTTTTGATCACCATGTTACCTGACAGTGTGGATGAGCCACGTGGTGGAAATGGTGTCCTCCCTCCATGCACATGTACATCTCTCCTTACAGAAATGTGACAGTTGCCATATATCAGTTTATAGAGTATAGGTGAGTGTAGTGTGTGCATGAAGATTGTATTGCTACACTTGTGTTGTACAATGATGATGATAATGATGATGATGATAACAAAAGGGAGAGGGTGAAACCCAGTGCTGGCATGTAGCCCACTCCTCTCAAATAACACCAAGGGGGCTGCCAGGCTTAATGTCCGCATGTGGATCATTCTTGACTGTGTCACATGCCCTCCTTTCATGACACACTTTTGGGAGATTTAAAACTTAATCCAGGATACTGACATAAAGACTGTTGACCAGGAACATCTCCTCCACTGGTGGTGAAAGTTTCATCGTCCACCAGTATGTCCTGTGGGATGAGTTCAGCCACTTGTCATCTTTCCCTATATATGCCTTCTCCTAATGGATATGTGAGAGTTGTCATACATGTATTTATAGTGTTTAGGCACTTTTAATGATGATGATGATGATGACAATCTGTGATGTGAGAGGGTGAAACTCAGTCCTGGCACACAGCCTGTTCCTCTCAAATAGTAGCAAGGGGGCTACTGAGCTTAATGTCCCCATCTGACAGATGGATCACTGCTAGCAGTCTCACATGCCCAACTATCATGAACACTGTGGAGAGATTTGCAAGTTAATCCAAGGCACTGGTGTGAAGACTGTTCTACGAGGAACTTTACATCACTGCCTCTCCTCCCTTTGCCAGTGAATACTGGCAGTGTTAGTTACATTCCTCTACATCTACATCTGCATCTACATCCGCATCCATACTCCGCAAGCCACCTGACGGTGCGTGGCGGAGGGTACCTCGAGTACCTCTATCGGTTCTCCCTTCTATTCCAGTCTCGTATTGTTCGTGGAAAGAAGGATTGTCGATATGCCTCTGTGTGGGCTCTAATCTCTCTGATTTTATCCTCATGGTCTCTTCGCGAGATATACGTAGGAGGGAGCAATATACTGCTTGACTCATTGGTGAAGGTATGTTCTTGAAACTTCAAAAAAAGCCCGTACCAAGCTACTGAGCGTCTCTCCTGCACAGTCTTCCACTGGAGTTTATCTATCATCTCCGTAATGCTTTTGCGATTACTAAATGATCCTGTAATGAAGCACACTGCTCTCTGTTGGATCTTCTCTATCTCTTCTATCAACCATATCTGGTACGGATCCCACACTTCCTTTGTTTTTCGGATTGCATTTCCTTAGGATTCTTCCAATGAATCTCCGTCTGGCATCTGCTTTACCGACGATCAACTTTATATGATCATTCCATTTTAAATCACTCCTAATGCGTACTCCCAGATAATTTATGGAATTAACTGCTTCCAGTTGCTGACCTGCTATATTGTAGCTAAATGATATGGGATCTTTCTTTCTATGTATTTGCAGGACATTACACTTGTCTACATTGAGATTCAATTACCATTCCCTGCACCTGCGTCAATTCGCTGCAGATCCTCCTGCATTTCAGTACAATTTTCCATTATTACAACCTCTCGATATACCACAGCATAATCTGCAAAAAGCCTCAGTGAACTTCCGATGTTATCCGCAAGGTCATTTATGTACATTGTGAATAGTAACAGTCCTACGACACTCCCCTGCGGCACACCTGAAATCACTCTTACTTCGGAAGATTTCTCTCCATTGAGAATGACATGCTGCGTTCTGTTATCTAGGAACTCTTCAATCCAATCACACAACTGATCTGATAGTCCATATGCTCTTACTTTGTTCATTAAACGACTGTGGGGAATTGTATCGAATGCCTTGCGGAAGTCAATAAACACGGCATCTACCTGGGAACCAGTGTCTATGGCCCTCTGAGTCTCGTGAACGAATAGCGCGAGCTGGGTTTCACACGATCGTCTTTTTCCAAACCCATGCTGATTCCTACAGAGTAGATTTCTAGTTTCCAGAAAAGTCATTATACTCAAACATAATAAATGTTCCAAAATTCTACTACTGATCGACGTTAGAGATATAGGTCTATGGTTCTGCACATCTGTTCGATGTCCCTTCTTGAAAACGGGGATGACCTGTGCCCTTTTCCAATCCTTTGGAACGCTACGCTCTTCTAGAGACCTACGGTACACCGCTGCAAGAAGGGGGGGGGGGGGGGGGGGGGCAAGTTCCTTCGCGTACTCTGTGTAAAATCAAACTGGTATCCCATCAGGTCCAGCGGCCTTTCCTCTTTTGAGCGATTTTAATTGTTTCTCTATCCCTCTTTCATCTGTTTCAATATGTACCATTTTGTCATCTGTGTGACAATCTAGAGAAGGAACTACAGTGCAGTCTTCCTCTGTGAAACAGCTTTGGAAAAAGACATTTAGTATTTCGGCCTTTAGTCTGTCATCCTCTGTTTCGGTACCATTTTGGTCACAGAGTGTCTGGACATTTTGTTTTGATCCACCTACCGCTTTGACATAAGACCAAAATTTCGTAGAATTTTCTGCCAAGTCAGTACATAGAACTTTACTTTTGAATTCATTGAACACCTCTCGCATGGCCCTCCTCACATTACATTTCGCTTTGCGTAATTTTTGTTTGTCTGCAAGGCGTTGGCTATGTTTATGTTTGCTGTGAAGTTCCCTTAGCTTCCGCAGCAGTTTTCTAACTCGGTTGTTGTACCACGGTGGCTCTTTTCCATCTCTTACAATCTTGCTTGGCACATACTCATCTAACGCATATTGTACGATTAGATTAGATTAGATTAGTTTTTCGTTCCATAGATCCGTGCTGAGGACATCCTCGTGGATGTGGAACATGTAAATTTTTTTTTAAGCTGAAATAACAATACTAATAATATGAATATATACAATACATCATTTGTTTCTATTAAAAAATTCGTCAATGGAGTAGAAGGAGTTGGCCACTAGTAAGTCTTTCAGGCTCCTTTTAAACTGATCTTTATTTGTAACTAAATTTTTTATGTTTACTGGCAAATTATTGAAGATGAGTGTTCCTGAGTAGTGGACCCCTTTTTGAACTAAAGTAAGTGCTTTTAAGTCCTTGTGCAGATCATTTTTGTTCCTGGTATTGTATGTATGAACTGAGCTGTTTGTTGGAAAAAGAGATATATTATTTAGGACAAATTTCATTAATGAGTAAATATACTGAGAGGCAGTAGTTAGTATACCCAGTTCTTTGAAGAGGTTTCTACAGGACATCCGTGAATTTACTCCACAAATAATACGTATTACACGCTTTTGGACTCTGAAAACTTTTGTTTGACTTGAAGAGTTACCCCAAAATATTATACCATATGACATTATGGAATGAAAGTAGGCAAAGTATGCAAGCTTTTTAATTTTTATGTCGCCTATGTCTGCTAACACTCGAATTGCAAATAAAGATTTGTTAAGGCGTTTCTGCAGTTCTGTGGTGTGCTCTTCCCAACCGAATTTATTATCAAGTTGTAATCCCAGGAATTTAAGACTGTCAACCTCTTCTATCTGCTCTTCTTCGTATTTTATGCATATGCTGGGTGGAAACCTCTTACAGGTTCTGAATTGCATATAGTGAGTCTTTTCGAAGTTTAATGTCAATGAGTTGGCTTTAAACCATTTATTAATATCCATGAAAATACCATTAGCAGATCTTTCTAGAACTACACTTGACATACTATTTATTGCAATACTTGTGTCATCTGCAAACAAGACGAATTCTGCTTCTGGAAGTGTAACTGATGAGAGATCATTAATGTACACAAGAAAAAGCAATGGCCCTAAGATGGATCCTTGTGGGACACCACATGTAATTTCTTCCCATTCTGAGGATGACTGATGACTTAATTCACTAGTCCCTTGCACTGACACCCTTTGTTTCCTGTTAGTGAGGTATGACTTGAACCATTTTGCAGCACTGCCCGTGACACCATAGAATTCTAATTTACTTAAAAGGATGTTGTGGTTCACACAATCAAATGCCTTTGACAAATCACAGAAAATACCTGCTGCTTGTAATTTGTTATTTAATGAATTAAGTACATTTTCACTGTAGGTGTAAATAGCCTTCTCGATATCAGAACCCTTCAGAAATCCAAACTGTGTTCTTGATAATATGTTATTTGTCGTCAGATGGTTGAGCAGCTGCCTGTGCATTACTTTTACTAAAATTTTTGAGAATGCTGGCAAAAGTGAAATCGGTCTGTAGTTTGATGGTATCTCTTTATCCCCTTTCTTGAATAGAGGCTTAACATCTGCATATTTTAGCCAGTCAGGAAATGTCCCAGTTATAATTGACTGGTTACACAAGTAACTTAGAATTGTACTAAGCTCACAAGAACGTGCCTTAATTAACTTTGTTGATATTTCATCGTACCCACTAGAATGCTTTGTTTTTAAAGATTTTATTATGGAAGTTATTTCTTTTGGTGAAGTGAGTGATATATTCATGTACTTGAAGCTATTTGTGAAGGCTAGTTTCAGATATTCAAGGGCATTATTTACTGATCCTGAAAGTCCCATTCTATCAGTAACGGATGGTTTTGAACTTTGTCCACTGATCATCAGCACTATCTGTACTTAAAACAAAACTTTTGTGTTGAGCCGTCAGGTACTCTGAAATCTGATTTTTGTCACTTTTGCTAAACAGAAAAATCTTCCTACATTTTTTAATATTTCTATTTATGGCTGAAATCATTGATGCTGTAACCGCTTTATGATTGCTGATTCCCTGTTCTGCGTTAACTGTTTCAAATAGTTCGGGTATGTTTGTCACCAGAAGTTCTCTGCTTAACTGCTCAAGGTAGTTTTCAGATAAAGCACTTTAAAAAATTTCACTGGATTCTTTGTCCCTGCCACCCATTATGAAGGTTTGAGTCTCCCAGTCTATATCCGGCAAATTAAAATCTCGGCCCAGAACTATAACATGGTGGGGAAATCTACTCGAAATATTTTCCAAATTATCCTTTAGGTGCTCAGCCACAACAGCTGCTGAGCCAGGGGGCCTATAGAGACATCCAATTACCATGTCTGAGCCGGCTTTAACCGTGACCTTCACCCAAATTATTTCACATTTCGGATCTCCGTCAATTTCTTTCGATACTATTGCACTTCTTATCGCTATAAACACGCCTCCCCCTTCACTGTCCAACCTGTCTCTGCGGTATGCATTCCAATCTGAGTTTAGAATTTCATTACTGTTTACATCTGGTTTCAGCCAACTTTCTGCCCCTAGTACTATGTGAGCATTGTGACCGTTTATTAATGAGAGCAGTTCTGGGACCTTTCTATAGACGCTCCTGCAGTTTACTATTAGCACATTAATATTGTTATTCCCTGTTGCATTTTGCCTACTCCTACCTTGCCGCATCTTCGGAGGCGTCTTGTCGGGCCTAGGGAGATGAATTATCTAGCCCAAAAAACCCCCATGTGCACTCCACACGTACTCTGCTACCCTTGTAGCCGCTTCCTGGGTGTAGTGCACGCCTGACCTATTCAGGAAATCCAAACAGGTATTTGAACCACTAGGTGGAAACTGTGTTCTTCCTGTGTGAATGTGGGCCTCTCTCCTTGCAGATATGTGAAAGCTGTCGGAGGTGTATTTATGGGGTGTAGGTGAGTGCAGTGGGTGTAATGCCGCATTTTTGTTATGTGGTGGTGGTGGTGAGAGAAGGGAGAGGGTGAAATTGCAGTGCTGGCACATAGCCCACTCTTCTCAAATAGCACCAGTGGGGCTGCTGAGATTATCGTCCCCATCACTGTTGATCACCGATAAACAGTGTCACATGCCCTTTCTTCATGAGACCCTGTGGAGAGATTTGCAATTTAATACAGTTGACCAGGAACTTTACATCACTGCCTCTCCTCCACATGCAAACTGCATACTGGCAGTGAAAGTTCCATCTAGTCCAGGATATCAACAGTGTGAGTTCAGCCACTTACTGGGAAGAGTGTTCGTCATCTGGGTTCATGGGCCCCTCTTCTTGCATATATGTGAGAGATATACATGAATTTGCAGAGCGTGGATGAATATAGTGGGAGCATGCACAATTTAGTGCTATGTTTGTGTTGTACCATGATGATAATCATGATGATGATGATGAGAGAAGGGAGAGGGTGAAACCCAGTGCCGGCACATGGCCACTACTCTCGAAAAGTACCGAGGGGGCTGACAAGCTTAATGTCCCCATCTGATGGATGGATCACCATCAACAGTCTCGCATGCCTCTCTTCATGAGATACTATGCAGAAATCTGGAACTTAATCCAGGACACTTATGTAAAGACCACTCATCAGGAATTTTATAGCTCTGCATCTCCTCCCATTTCACTGACAATCTGAATATCCCATGGGGTGGTTTTAGCTGCTAGTTGGGAAGGGGGTTCTTCATCCTCACACATTTGCCTTTCCCTAACGGATATGAGAGAGTTGTCATACATGCATTTGTAGAGTGTAGGCACATGTAATGGATGCATGAGTAATGTGTTTTATTTTTGTGTTGATGATGATAATAATGATGATGATGATGAGAGAAGTGAGAGGATGTAACCCAGTGCTCGCACATAGCTCATCCCTCAAGTGTAATGCCTAGCTTAATATCCCTGTCTGAAGGACGGATTACCAATAACGAGTTTAGGGTGCCCTCTGTTCATGAGACATTGTGGAGAGATTTCAGTCTTCATCTAGTACACTGGTGTAAAGACTGTTGATCAGGACCATTACGTCACTGACTTTCCTACCCTTGCCAACCAATTAGTGGCAGTTAAATTTTCATCTACCATTAGGATATCCCATGGGATGGGTTCAGCTGCTTGACAGAAAGATTGTCCTTCATTTTTGCACATCATCCCCTCCCCTAACAGACAGAGTTGGCATATGTATACATGTATAGTGTAGGTGAGTGTAATGGGTGCATGGATAGTGTACTGTTATATTTGTGTTTTATGGTGGTGATGATGATGATGAAAGAAGGGAGAGTGTATTAGTGCTGGCCTCAAAGTGCACTTAGGGGGCTGGAGAGCTTAACATCCTCATCCCATGGATGCATCACAGTCAACAGTGTCACATGACCTTCCCTCATGAGATGCTATGCAGAGATTAGGAATTTAATCCATATCACTGATGTAAAGACTATACATCATTACCTCTCCTTGCTTTGCCAGCCAAATGCAGGCAGTTAAAATTTTATCCACTGTCAGGATTCAGTCCAGCATACCTCTGAGCTGTGTGCCAAGGCACCATTCAAAAACTGAGGGCTGCCAGACAAATAACTGGTAGAGATTAGAAAACACCATGAAAATAGTCTAATGGATGGGTGACATTTGAAAATATACAAGAGCAAATGGATGCTGAAGCCTATAAAGCAGGGTCACATGTACATGTACATCTACATTTATACTCTGCAAGCCACCCAATGGTGTGTGGCGGAGGGCACTTAACGTGCCACTGTCATTACCTCCCTTTCCTGTTCCAGTCACGTATGGTTCGTGGGAAGAACGACTGCTGGAAAGCCTCTGTGCGCGCTCGAATCTCTCTAATTTTACATTTGTGATCTCCTCGGGAGGTATAAGTAGGGGGAAACAATATATTTGATACCTCATCCAGAAGCGCACCCTCTCGAAACCTGGACAGCAAGCTACACCATGATGCGGAGCACCTCTCTTGCAGAGTCTGCCACTTGAGTTTGCTAAACATCTCCGTAACGCTATCACGCTTACCAAATAACCCTGTGATGAAACGCGCCGCTCTTCTTTGGACCTTCTCTATCTCCTCCGTCAACCCGACCTGGTGCGGACCCACACTGATGAGCAATACTCAAGTATAGGTCGCATGAGTGTTTTGTAAGCCACCTCCTTTGTTGATGGACTACATTTTCTAAAGACACTCCCAATGAATCTCAACCTGGTACCCACCTTACCAGCAATTAATTTTATATGATCATTCCACTTCAAATCGTTCTACATGCATACTCCCAGATATTTTACAGAAGTAACTGCTACCAGTGTTTGTTCTGCTATCATATAATCACACAATAAAGGATCCTTCTTTCTATGTATTCGCAATACATTACATTTGTCTATGTTAAGGGTCAGTTGCCACTCCCTGCACCAAGTGCCTATCCGCTACAGATCTTCCTGCATTTCGCTGCAATTTTCTAATGCTGCAACTTGTCTGTATACTACAGCATCATCCGTGAAAATCCGCATGGAACTTAAGACACTATCTACTAGGTCGTTTATATATATTGTGAAAAGCAATGGTCCCATAACATTCCCCTGTGGCACGCCAGAGGTTACTTTAGCATCTGTAGACGTCTCTCCATTGAGAACAACATGCTGTGTTCTGTTTGCTAATAACTCTTCAATCCAGCCACACAGCTGGTCTGGTATTCTGTAGGCTCTTACTTTGTTTATCAGTCGAGAGTGCGGAACTGTCTTGGATGCCTTCCGGAATTCAAGGAAAATGGCATCTACCTGGGAGCCTGTATCTAATATTTTCTGGGTCTCATGAACAAATAAAGCGAGTTGGGTCTCACACGATCACTGTTTCCAGAAGCCATGTTGATTCCTCCAGAGGAGATTCTTGGTTTCCAGAAACGACATGATACGCTAGCAAAAATCATGTTCTAAAATTCTGCAACAGATCGACGTCAGAGATATAGATCTATAGTTTCGCGCATCTGCTCGATGACCCTTCTTGAAGACTGGAACTACCTGTGCTCCTTTCCAATCATTTGGAATCTTCCGTTCCTCTAGAGACTTGCGGTACATGGCTGTTAGAAGGGGGGCAAGTTCTTTCGCATACTCTGTGTAGAATCAAACTGGTATCCCGTCAGATTTAGTGGACTTTCCTCTGTTGAGGCATTCCATGTTGCTTTTCTATTCCTTGGACACTTATTTCGATGTCAGCCATTTTTTCCTTTGTGATAGGATTTAGAGAAGGAACTGCAGTGCGGTCTTCCTCTGTGAAACAGCTTTGGAAAAAGGTGTTTAGTATTTCAGCTTTACGCGTGTCATCCTCTGTTTCAGTGCCATCATCACCCCAGAGTGTCTGGACATGCTGTTTCAAACCACTTACTGATTTAACATAAGACCAGAACTTCCTAGGATTTTCTGTCAAGTCGGTAAATAGAATTTTACTTTCGAATTCACTGAACGCTTCACGCATAGCCCTCCTTACGCTAACTTTAATATCGTTTAGCTTCTGTTTGTCTGAGAGGTTTTGGTTGCGTTTAAACTTGCAGTGAAGCTCTCTTTGCTTTCACAGTAGTTTCCCAACTTTGTTGTTGAACCACGGTGGGTTTTTCCCGTCCCTCACAGTTTTACTCGGCACGTACCTGTCTAAAACGCATTTTACAATTGCCTTGAACTTTTTCCATAAACACTCAACATTGTCAGTGTCGGAACAGAAATTTTCATTTTGATCTGTTAGGCAGTCAGAAATCTGCCTCCTACTACTCTTGCTAAACAGATAAACCTTCCCCCCTTTTTTTATATTCCTATTTACTTCCATATTCAGGTATGCTGCAACGGCCTTGTGATCACTGATTCCCTGTTCTGCGCTTACAGAGTCAAAAAGTTCAGGTCTGTTTGTTATCAGTAGGTCCACGATGTTATCTCCATGAGTCGGTTCTCTGTTTAATTGCTCAAGGTAATTTTCGGATAGTGCACTCAGTATAATGTCGCTCGATGCTCTGTCCCTACCACCCGTCCTAAACATCTGAGTGTCCCAGTCTATATCTGGTAAATTGAAATCTCCACCTAAGACTATAACATACTGAGAAAATTTATGTGAAATGTATTCCAGATTTTCTCTCAGTTGTTCTGCCACTAATGCTGCTGAGTCGGGAGGTCGGTAAAAGGAGCCAATTATTAACCTAGCTTGGTTGTTGAGTGTAACCTCCACCCATAATAATTCACAGGAACTATCCACTTCTACTTCACTACAGGATAAACTACTACTAACAGCGACAAACATGCCACCACCAGTTGCATGCAATCTATCCTTTCTAAACACTGTCTATGCCTTTGTAAAAATTTCGGCAGAATTTATCTCTGGCTTCAGCCAGTTTTCCGTACCTATAACGATTTCAGCTTCGGTGCTTTCTATCAGCGCTTGAAGTTCTGGTACTTTACCAATGCAGCTTCGACAGTTTACAATTACAATACAGATTGCTGTTTGGTCCCCGCATGTCCTGACTTTGCCCCACACCCTTTGAGTCTGTTGCCCTTTCTGTACTTGCCCAAGGCCATCTAACCTAAAAAACCGTCCAGTCCATGCCACACAACCCCATGTAGTGGACTCCTGACCTATCCAGTGGAACCCGAAACCCCCCCACCCTATGGTGCAAGTCGAGGAATCCTTTATCCAGAAGCAGATGGCAGTGAGCTGATGATGCTAATTGGCTATTATGCATTAATTTTTCACCGTCTGCTCAGTACAGTTGCCCAGTAAAAAGGTGAATATGAAGCTAATATGTCCAAAAACCAATGTAAAATTTTTGTTCTATAAAATTTTGTTTAGTTAAAACCTTCTCAGATTAGATTAAGATTATGTGATCTGTGATTTACATAAGCTTACCTGACGAAGGGTATCTGTACTGGACTAGTATTAATGCTATCCATATCAAAGTCATAAAATTCTGTTGTTACAGACTATACATCAATCTGTGTTTACTTGCTCTCAGCATCTTACTGGATCTCATTGTCCCTCTAATAATATATGCACTTTTTCTTCTCCAGTTTGCCTAAGAGTCATTCACAGCCAATCAAGGAAAGTGTTTCAGCTGCACACAAAACTACTGGCTTCAGAACAGTTGTACAATGACATATTCTGGTGTTCTGGGGAAGGCGTTCTTTTATTATAGATGGTTTGTAATGTTTGGCAGGCTATCTCAAGTTTACCTATTCATTCCCAAAGTGCTTTTTTCTCAGATCTGTTATTTATTATTATGTACCCAAGGTGCATAAATTTTCTTGTTTATTAAAGTGCCCTTATTGGTTCTAATCGCTCTGAGCACTATGGGACTTAACTTCTGAGGTCATCAGTCCCCTAGAACTTAGAACTACTTAAACCTAACTAACCTAAGGACATCACACACATCCATGCCCGAGGCAGGATTCGAACCTGTGACCGTAGCGATCGCGCAGTTCCAGACTGTAGCGCCTAGAACCACTCGGCCATCCCAGCTGGCTACCCTTATGAGTTTTGGAGTTTTGGTGGGACGTCTTTTACATTGGTCATTACTTCTGTTTTTTTCAAAGGTTGTCTCTAAATCATTATGTTCAACAACTTCTGTTAGCTAGTTTACTTGCATCCCAGTGGTTTCTGTGTAAATTGACAGTGTAATTATATTGTTGGCTAAATTTAGACAGCTGTAATCCCTTTAAATTTGCTTTCTGTTCTTAGGGGAATGTGGCCCTTTTCTGTTAGTCCAGTTCACCAGTTTTAGATGACCTTTTTGAGAAAACAGTAGAAAACCCTTTTGTTTTGATGTCAAAAAAAAGTGAGCAGTGTATTGGCCTTATGTGTAAGAATTCCACGGTCCCTGAAAAGTCTTCTGCAAGATGTTTGCTTTTCAAACTTTACATAATATTACTGCAATCTTCTGCAGAATACATTCTCTTCTGACTGTAGTTGCATTGTCCCAAAAGGTAGTGCCTCTGGACACTACTAAGTGAGAGTATGTAATTCAGACTGCAAGCCAACACAATAAGAAAGATATCCATGAGTAAAATATGAAAATACTAAATGAACACATCCAAAGTACTCTCTAGTATTTCAGGCTGCAGCTCAGAACAGTGAGCTGGCAGAACTGAGTTTTTGCTTAATTTACCCGTATGTTAATGCCACTACAGTTGTATAACCCAAGTGGATGCCTGGCGACTTCACACAGAGTTTCACCCAGTGTGTATCCATTGATCTCTACTTCTAGTATCTGTAGTTGTTTGGCATTTCATAATTTGTTGTTATTATTATTATTATTTATCTCAAAGTAGCACTTGCAACCTACATCCTTCATTACCTGCTGGATATATTCCAATCTCTGTCATCCTCTACAGTTTTTGCCCTCTACAGCTCTCTCTAGTACCATGGAAGTCAGTCCCTGATGTCTTAACAGATGTCCTATCATCCTTTCCCTTCTAATTATCAGTGTTTTCCATATATTCCTTTCCTCTCCAATTCTGTGCAGAACCTCCTCATTCCTTACCTTATCAGTCCACCTAATTTTCAACATTTGTCTGCTGCACCACATATCAAATGCTTCAATTCTCTTCTGTACCAGTTTTTGCACAGTCCGTGTTTCACTACCATACAATGCTGTGCTTCAAACGTATATTCTCAGAAATTTCTTCCTCAAATTATGGCCTATGTTTGATACTAGTAGACCTCTCTTGGCCAGGAATGCCCCTTTTGCCAGTGCTAGTCTGCTTTTGATTTTCTCCTTGCTCTGTCCATCATTGGTTATTTTGCTGCCTAGGTAGCCAAATTCCTTAACTTCATCTACTTCGTCACCATCAATCCTGATGTTAATATCTCCCTGTTCTCTTTTCTGCTACTTCTCATTAATTTCATCTTTCTTCAGTTAACTCTCGATCCATAACCTGTACTCATTAGACTGTCCATTCCATTCAGCAGATCATGCAATTCTTCTTCACTTTCACTCAGGATAGCAATGTCATCAGTGAATTGTATCATTGATACTTTTTCACCTTGAATTTTAATTCCATTCCTGAATTATTTCCATCATTGCTTGTTCAATGTACAGATTAAACAGAAGGGACAAAAGACTACATCCCTGTCTTAGACCTTTTTTAATCTGAGCATTTCATTCTTGGTCTTCCACTATTATTATTCCCTCTTGATTCTTGTGCATACCTGTCTCTCCCTATAGCTTACCCCAATTTTTCTCAGAATTTCGAACGCCTTGCACCATTTTACATTGTCAAATGCTTTTTCTAGGTCAACAAATCCTATGAACGTGTCTTGATTTTTCTTTAGTCTTGCTTCCATTATCAACTGCAATATCAGAATGGCCTCACTGGTGCCTTTGCCTTTCCTAGAGCCAAACTGATCATCATCTGGTACATCCTCAATTTTCTTTTCAATTCTTCTGTATATTATTCTTGTCAGCAACTTGGATGCATGAGCTGTTCAGCTGATTGTTCGGTAATTTTCGCACTTGTCAGCTCTTGCAGTCTTCAGAATTGTGTGGATGATATTTTTCTGAAAGTCAGGTGGTATATTGCCAGACTCGTACATTCTACATAACAACATGAAAAGTCATTTTGTTGCCACTTCCCCTAATGATTTTGGAAATTATGATGGAATGTTATCGATCCCTTCTGCCTTATTTGATTTAAGTCCTCCGAAGCTCTCTTAAATTCTGATTCTAATACTGCATCCTCTATCTCTTTTAAATCAACTCCTGTTTCTACTTCTATCACATCAGACAAATCTTCCCCCTCATAGAGGCCTTCAAGTGTACTCTTTCCACCCATCCACTCTCTCCTCTCCATTTAACAATGGAATTCCAGTTGCACTCTTAATGTTACTACACTTGCTTTTAATTTCACCGAAAGTTATTTTGACTTTCATATATCCTGAGACAGTCCTTCCGATTATCTTTTTTTTATTTCTTCACATTTTTCCTGCAGCCATTTTGTCTTAGCACCCTGCACTTCCTATTTATTTCATTCCTCAGTGACTTGGATTTCTGTATTCCTGAATTTCCCTGAACATTTTTGTACTTTCTTCTTTCATTGATCAGCTGAAGTATTTCTCCTGTTAACCTCGGTTTCTTCACATTACCTTCTATGTACATATGTTTTTGTTTCCAGCTTCTGTCATTGATCTTTTCAGACATGTCCATTCCTCTTCAACTATACTGCCTACTGGACCACTCTTTATTGCTGTATCTACAGCCTTAGAGAACTTCAAGCATATCTCGTCATTCCTTAGTACTTCCGTATCCAACTTCATATTGGTTCTTCCTGACTAATCTCTTAAACTTCATCCTACTCTTCATTACTATTACATTTTGATCTGAATCTATATCTGCTTGCTGTATCACCTGGCCTTTTCCAAGTGTATCTCCTCCTGTTGTGATTCTTCAACAGAGTATTAGCTATTACTAGCTGAAATTTATTATGTAACTCAAGTAGTCTTTCTCTTCTCTCATTCCTTGTCCCAAGCCCATATTCTCCTGTAACCTTTTCTTCTACTCCTTCCCCTGCAACTGCATTTCATAATATGAGTCTTATAAATATTAAGCCATTTGTTGTGAACCAGTTGTAAGCTTGTTCCATTACTCTTTTGGCTCTGTCTGGTATGAATGTGTCTGCACCAGTTTCTCAGAACACATGTGTCATCAAAGTATATGAGGAGTCCTCCATTGTCTGTGGTAAACTGTTTGTGTATGCTGAGAACAGGAATGATATAAGTACACAACCTTGCGTGCAGAACACTACATCCAATGTTACCCCACTCCAAATTTAGTTGATTTGTGACCTTTTTGTTTTATTGTTAAGGTATGACTCAGTCCATGACAGGTGAATGTATTTAATGGCTGCAAGAGTGTATGATCTACACAACTGAAGGCCATGGTAAAGTCACAGAAAATACCAGAATGACTTTCTCCTCATAGTTTAATTCTACCAGAAATGAGTTTGTGAGATTATATATTGCTTCCTCTGTGGAGAATCCTTTACTGAAGCCAAACGAAACTATTGTTTGAAAGTTATTGTCAGAAGGGGGGTTAAATATACTGTTATAAGCTAGCTTCTCAAAATTTTTTGAGAACACGGAAAGTGTGGTAAATGGGTCTATAATTAAAGGTCACCTGCTTATCATCACTTGTATAGATGTGGGTTACAGTTGCATACCCGTCCCCCCCCCCCTCCCTAGGAAATGAGTCACTGAGTGGTCATCAAGGTAACTCAAGGTGCATCCAGTCAAGTCAGCCAAAGTTTTTAACACTGTGGTTGAAATACCATCACAAGTGAAGAGACAATTATTTTCTGTGATTTTTAAGCTCTCTAAAAACTGATGTACCAAAACTGGTATCTATTGGTGGAGTATTCAATGCCTTTCTAAGTAAATCTAATGAATACACTTTCAATGCTCTAGTTTTCTCCCTTTGTTTACAGTTAATGTTGGTATTAGTGGCCATTGTTTTTAATTTAACAACATATTTTTTACTGATACAGCGATCAGGGAGTTCAATATCATGTGCTTTACTGGGTTTATTCATTTTGTGCTGAATAATACTTCAAATTGCCTTTGCATTATTCTTGGAATTTTGATTTTTGTGTGTATGGTATATGGTTTTTGCTTTTTACATGACACAAAAAAGCATGTTGCTATAGTTCTTGTGGTGCACCTTTAATTCTTGATTAGAGCCAGTCTTCTGTATTAAATCAAGCTCTCTATTAATGACACGAGATTTTTTTTAATCGCAGATGTCATCCACCCTATCTCTCTCTCTCTCTCTCTCTCTCTCTCTCTCTCTCTCTCTCTCTCAGCTTCCACTGCAATTGTTCCTAACTTGCTGTAAAGTAAAAATGATTCATACTGTTGTAAGGATATTTTTAAAAATAATTAAATTTGTCATCTACAGCATAGCTTTGGTCTACCTCCTCACACTCTTCATGCAGGAAATTCCGTCAGAATAGTATGACTGTGAAACTGTATTTTTCCCTTCTTAGCTAAACCAGAGGGATGGTGATGCTCTGTTGCTGACATTTGACAATCATTTTCAGATACACCATATGTTATGGGTATTACATCTATTTCATGAATGACAGTTATATTTATGAATAAATTATCAGCTGCTATTGGGCTCCAGCCTCCTATTCTTGTTGGGAATGCTACTGTGAGAAACAAACAAAAATTAGTCATCATTAACCCTAAATGCACTTGACCTTACAATAACTTCCCAGTTGTTTCCTCTAAGTCATTTTAGTACTGTCTATAATTACTTAACCCTTTTTTGGGCCATGAAGGATATACTTCCCACTAAACGTATTTCTTTACAGTGGTTAAGGGAATGTGTGTTACCATTTCTGTACGCTCCTGGCATCTAGTGGTAGTCAGCTGCACCAGCTGTAGTTTCTGTTTGTTGTGAAATATCACCTTAAGGACTGCAGGAAGTATATATCCTACCAAACAACAGTATTTTAATGCTTATTGAGAAGTATGGTTACCACATATGCAGATTCTGGAAGGGGCTTGGGAAGTATACTTACCACAAATTAATTTGTCATTTGTGGTCCTTGGGAAGCATACTTACCACCACCTGATAGGTGTCCCAAAGCTTTTGGGAATACATTGTACCACCTCTTTCAATGCCTGACATCTTGTGGTAGTACAATGCACCACTTGTATGAAAACTGCTACAACAATCAGTTTCTGTTTGTCATGGGATCACTACTATTGTCGGAACACATTACTTTGCTTCTGCAATATACATTATTGTGACCTGCATCAGCTCATACCTTTATTGCATAATAATGTTTCAAGGACTATTCTTATAGTGTCATAAGTAAACTTTAATAACGGTAACAAATATTGTTTAAATAAAGTAAAAGAAAACACAAAATAAAAACCCAAAAGACTGTTCATTTTTTTATGTTTAATGCCAGTACATAGCAGCACACAAAACAGAAGTTGGAAATCCATTTACTACCAGTTTTAATACCTCAGAAAGGTGCCATGATGACATATATACCACCACAGTTTTCTAGTGTGATGATATTTATTTTGCCTACCCAGATTATTTAATTGAAATGTTCAATGAAAAATTATAAATCTGTATCTTTTTGGTGCTTTATTTAACCAAATTTACTCATTAACAGTACTTATTGGAAGGCATGTGATTGATGAATGTTACTTAGTTAACTGAAATTCATTTTAATAAATATTTTACAACAAAATATGTTTAATGTAGTATTCAGTTCTACAACAGGCAGTATAACAGAGAATAAGATTAAGTTCTCTACATAAGTTTAAAGTTAAACAGTTAGTAATTTTCTGTCCTCTAAACTAGTCAAAAATTTTATAACTACTCTTTATAAAATATTAACTAGTATTGTCACAATATTTCACTTTTTTGCCCTTGGGCATGACAAATATTACCACTAGCTGAAACAATCTATGGAAAGTATGGAATGAGATGCATTCATTTAGTATATGCATCTCCTTTGGAATGTGTCTAGGAATTTCAAATACCGAGATGACAGACAATCTAATTTCAGCAGTCACATTTGTGAAAAGAGTAGTGATGATGGTGATCATTGACATTATAATGATGAAGATGAGTATTAAAGACTGTAAACATTATTTAAGTATGGTAATGGAAAGTCCTTATCTAATATAAATAATTTTGGAGTAAAGGTAGCATGGCAAGGATAAGGTACTTATTGTACGAAGAGCAGGAAGCAGCCTGGCTAACAATTTAGAATGTAGCATTAAATGTGACCTGGAGGAAACAGGAGCAGCAACAGCACACACTCAAGTGGGAGTTGCAAAGTTTTGCAGCAACATGACCAGCCCTCAGTTAACGTGGCTGTTAGCCATGTGAGCAAAGAGTAGACTGAGTTACTTTTGACAGAAACAAAGTTTCATATCTGTGCTGTGCCTGTTGCTGAGACTTGGAGATGGGGATACACTAATCATACCTTTCACCTGAATGGGAGGGGGAAGGAAAGATTACCTGGGCACCCTGCAGAAAGTGCAAGGGAGGCCACAATAACACAAGACAAGATCCCTGTGATTACTGGAATCAAAGGGGCACATTTTTTGGTTACAGACAGAGAGTACTGAAAGAAATTAGAGCAGTAAAAGACCATAATACATGTAACAGTTTGCATAAAAATAAAATTAATTTGTTCTCTCAGAACATTAGAGAGTTGAACAACAAGATAGATGAGTTTATGGCATGCCTAGAAGATGTAGAAAATTCTGTGCCTCTCTGAACACTATGTTACCACAGGGATGGGGAAAAATATTATGTGTTACAGACTTGCATCATTTTCATGTAGAGTTAACATGGAAAAAGGAGAAGTTACAGCATATGTAAAAGTAGGGGATAAAGTCAAAAATACTAAAACCAATAGTTTTTATGTTGATCAGAACCAAGAAGCATGTACTCGAGAGTTGTTTCTCCAGAATACTTCTCTCATGATTATAAGAGCCTACAGATCCCCTCTGGGCAACTTTGAGCTATTTATGAAAAATCTAGAAGCATTATTGAGCTACCTGTCAGACAAGAAGAAACAGTTAGCAGTTTGTGGAGATTTCAGTGCTGATTTCTGAAAAGGCATGAACAGGAAAAATGAACTAGAATTATTATTTGGGTGTTTCAATCTAATTTCAGCAGTCAGTTTTCCAATTTGTATGCAGAAAACAAAAGGACACTGATTGATGACATTTTTATAGACAATGCTCAGGCTGAAACAATTAATGTTAACCCAGTTGCTAATGGACTATCTGATCATAATGCGCAATTAAAGGAAATAAATAGTATGGCACATTATAACCCGTAGGCAGGTTCATACAAAACAGTGAGGTTTATTGATGTAAATGTAAATGTCGTGCAACTAGGGCCTCCCATCGAGTAGACCGTTCGCTGGGTGCAAGTCTTTCGATTTGACGCTACTTGGGTGACTTGCTCGTTAATGGGGATGAAATGATGATGATTAGGACAACACAGCACCCAGTCCCTCAATGGATAAAATCTCCACCCCAGGCCCTTAGGATTGGCAGTCTGTCGTGCTGACCACTCAGCTACTGGGGCAGACAGGTTTATTGATAAGAACAGGACACAATGTTTTAAGAGTAAGGTAAAAGGGTTGGTATGGATGAGGTGTATGTAGAAAGAGCTCCTGATGTCAAATTCAATTTATTCCATAGTAAATTTGTATCAATGTTTGAAAGTTGCGTTCCCAAAAAATCATCCAAAACATCCATTAAAAAAAGTAAGCTGTGGATAACTAAGGTAATTAAAATCTCATGTAAGGGGAAAAGTGAAATTTATGTAAAGGCCAGAGTAAGTCAAGATCTGACATTACTTGCATACTACAAAAAGTACTGCTGCATTTTAAGGCAAGTCACTAAAATGTCCAGAAGTATGTGTGTCTTGACAGAAATAAATAATGGAGATAATAAGATTAAAACTATATGGGACATTGTCAAATGGGAGACATGACAGCTAGTCAGTGTACAAGATTCCATAATAGTTAAACTAAATGACAGTGTTGTGACTGATAATTCACATGTTGCAAGTACTTTTAACAATCACTTCCTAAATGTAGCAGCAAATATGGGATTGAACAGTTCAGTTGAAGAAGCAAGAGAATATTTTTAAAATGTCATTCCACAAAACTTTAAGCAACTAGCAGTAGCATCAACATTCTCCACTGAAAATAATAAAATTATATAAATTCTAAGCAACAAAAGCTCTTATGAGGTTGATGGTATTCCAAACAGAATTCTGAAAAGTTGTTCCAACTTAATTACTAATGTCATTAGTGATATATGCAATGCATCACAGGCACAGGAAGTTTTTCAAGACAGGTTTAAATATGCAGTTATTAAACCACTTATAAGAAAGGCGACAAGACAATTATTATCATCATATTTCCTTACTGACATCTTTTTTCAAAACATACTAGAAAGTAATGTAGTCAAGAGTAATTGAACGCATAAGTGGAAACAGTTTACTTAGCATATCACAGTTTGAATTCCAGAAAAGTTGCTTGATTGAGAATGCTATTAATTAGAAAAGCTCAATTACTTTGGAATTGATAGCTTTACACACTGCTGGTTTGAATCATACTTGGCAAACAGAATGTGAAAGGTTGTGCTGAGTGCTTCAGACAGTGTCAGAAGACTAGGGTAAAATCACAGTGAGAGTTCCACAGGTTTCAATTTTGTGTCCACTCCTACTCCTTATATATATGTTAATGATCTTCCACTTAACAGCCAACAAGCAAAATTGGTACTTTTTGCAGACTATACTAGTTTTATAATAAACCCTATTAGAGAGAAAGCAACATAAGAGTTAGTAAATGATATTTTCCAAAGAATTATTAAGTGGTTGTCTGAAAATGTACTCTACCTAAATTTTGGAAAAGCACACTACATTCTGCTCCGTACAACAAAGAGAGTCATATCGACAATTAGTGTAGCACGTGAGCAGGAGGAGTCAGTAAGATGTAGAATGCTGCAAATTTCAGGGTGTACGTTTTTATGAAAACTTGAACTGGAAGAAGCATATTACTGAGCTTTTCAAACGATGAAATTCAGCAACTTTTACTTTTTGTATAATTGTTATTGTTGGAAACAAACATATCAACCTCCTGAATTATTTTCATATTTCCACCCATTAATGTTGTAAGGCTAATTTTCTAGGGTAACTCATCACTTAGAACAAAAGTATTGACTGCACAGAAGCAAGCAGTAAGAATAATATATTGTGTTCACCCACAGATATCATGTAGGTACCTCTTCAAGGAGCTAGGCATTTGAACTGTGCCATCACAATACATATTTTCACTAACAAAATTCATGATAAATAAGCTATCACAATTTGAGAAGAACAGTGATGTACACACTGTCAACACTAGAGGGAAAAATGGTCTTCATTACCCTTTGTTAAAGCTGTCAGTGGCTCAGAGAGGAGTTCAGTATGCAGAAACAAAATTTTTTGATCATTTACCCCATAATATAAAATGTCTGACAGTGGCAAAGCAAGTTTTAAATCTAATGTAAAATCGTTTGTCCTGGACAACTCCTTTTATTCCATTGACAAATTTGTACTTACATACTGGTAGCCATGAAAAACCTTTTTTTTATTGTTGTTGCATGAGTAAGAATAAAATGATAATGTGTTCACTAATGTTAACACTAATCATGTATACATATCCTGTAAACTGACTCATTCAACATCATTTTAATAAAAGAATCATTAAAATGTTCTATGGAACATGTAACTAACAAAATGTATAATAGAGGCAAAGAAAAGTAAACAAGACTGAGGACATTGACATCTTGCTCGTGTGCTTTCTGTGACACATCACCTGTACTATATGACCAGCTGCTACCTTTACTACTAAATTATTTGAAAATTAGTTAACATTTTCAAAAATGAATTACTGTCCTGGGAGCATTTTCCACAGCTGCAACATGTGGCTTCACTATTGCTTAAATAGGCAAAGACCCAGTCATCATTGGACTAGGTGATGCTGAGCATTTTTTTGGACTGCCGAGGTGTGGTGCTAACAGATGATAGTGCTCACAATGGGCAAACCATCACAGGGGCAAACCACTGTAACCTTCTGATGAGGTTCCGGGACGGTCTCAAACCAAAGTATTATGAGAAGCTGTTCGAAGGAGTGTTCTTACTCCACAACAATGTGCCAGCTCATTTTTCAAAGAGCACAATAAGATATTCTGCTTCTTCAGGTAATCAAGTTTTGCCATGTCTCCCATAGTCTTCTAACATGGGAGCCAGTGGCTCCTTCCTCTTTCCTTGGATGAAAAAACCACTCTGTGGCAGATATTTCCAGAATGTCAGACAGGTGTTTCTAGGTGAAACATTGCCTGAATGGCCACAATGCAGACTCCTGCACCCAAGGTTTTGACTTAGGCTGAACTCATCCATCAATGAGAAAAATGTATTGCCTTTAACAGTGAATAGGTAGAGAAGGTCTAACACCATCACCACATTTTTATTGGTCCCAGCTTGGTTCTATGATGTAATAGTTAAAATTTATTATGACTACCCCTCATATGTAAAATGGTCCTTGCTTTCAACCGCCTCTCAGATTTCAACAAATTATTAGTTGAAACAATGCTGGGAGTATTTGTCTACTATGACCGTGCATGATTGATTTAGTTTTAATGTTATTTATTTTATACCAGTCACAACTTTTATATATTTCAAATGTACGTTTAGCTCTGATCATTGATCGTTAAGATTTGTGTATGTTAATTTCATGGAAAATGTACAATATTAGTGATTTTGTTTCTAATATTTAAACTCTTATAGATTTGGCTTTATAGTACATTGACAGAGCCTGCAGATTAGAAACAGAGTTTCAGATGTATCATTCATAAACATTCATAAATAAAGTGTATTTTAGAATAGCTCATCACTCCAAGTCAAAGTTTTCTGAGTCTAAAATCATATAATACAAATTATTTGTGGTGTGAATTCAAGAATATCCTGCAGAGGTCTGCTCAAGAACTGAATGCACTAGCTACAGCTTCTCAGTAAATTCATTTGTAAATTAAATTTTGTCATAAGTAATATATCTGTATTTCAAACCATCAGCTCTGTTAATGGAATCAATGCTTTGAATAAAAATGATCTACACATATGACTTAAGAATCACTTACTTTGGTCCAGAGAGGTGCCCATTATTCGGATATATACAGGGTGTTACAAAAAGGTACGGCCAAACTTTCAGGAAACATTCTTCACACACAAAGAAAGAAAATATGTTATGTGGACATGTGTCCAGAAACGCTTACTTTCCATGTTAGAGCTCATTTTATTACTTCTCTTCAAATCACGTTAATCATGGAATGGAAACACATAGCAACAGAACGTACCAGCGTGACTTCAAACACTTTGTTACAGGAAATGTTCAAAATGTCCTCCGTTAGCGAGGATACATGCATCCACCCTCCGTCGCATGGAATCCCTGATGCGCTGATGCAGCCCTGGAGAATGGCGTATTGTATCACAGCCATCCACAATACGAGCACAAAGAGTCTCTACATTTGGTACTGGGGTTGCATAGACAAGAGCTTTCAAATGCTCCATAAATGAAAGTCAAGAGGGTTGAGGTCACGAGAGCGTGGAGGCCATGTTAATTGGTCCGCCTCTACCAATCCATCAGTCACCGAATCTGTTGTTGAGAAGCGTACGAACACTTCGACTGAAATGTGCAGGAGCTCCATCGTGCATGAACCACATGTTGTGTCGTACTTGTAGGCACCTGTTCTAGCAGCACAGGTAGAGTATCCCGTATGAAATCATGATAACGTGCTCCATTGAGCGTAGGTGGACGAAACTAAAATGAGCTCTAACATGGAAATTAAGCGTTTCCGGACACATGTCCACATAACATCTTTTCTTTATTTGTGTGTGAGGAATGTTTCCTGAAAGTTTGGCCGTACCTTTTTGTAACACCCAACAACCATAGAAAAGTACAGTTGAAGAGGAGCCTACAGTGTTTATCAGTGGCCAAGCACAAAATTGATGAGCAAACCTCCAACATCATGGAACGTGTCGGTACAAAAGTAATAACATATAAAATAAAATGTTTATGAACCCAAAAAAGACAAGCCATAAGTTTGTGTAAACACAGTCAACAATATAACACAGGAATCAGCTTAATTTTTTGAGGAACTCCTCGACAGAACAGAATGCGTGACCCATGATGGAACTCTTCAGTTTTGATTTGAAAGTGCATGGCATGGATAACTGCTAATATCTTTGATTTCTTGGTGTAGCTCACTGAAAATGAATGCAGCAGTACACTGCACACCTTTCTGCACAAAAGTCAAGGAAGTGTGATCCAAACACAGATTGGATTTCTGCCTAGTATTAACTGAGTGAAAGCTGCTATTTTTTCGGAATAAGCTGATATTGTTAACAAGAAATAACATTAAAGAATATATGTACTAAGAGGCCACTGTCAGAATTCCTGGACTAATGAACAATGATTGACAAGTGGTTCGCGAACTAACATTACTTATTGCCCGAACTGCCCATTTCTGAGCCAAAAATATCCTTAGAGAATGGGAAGAGTTACCCCAAAATATGATACCACATGTCATAAGCGAATGAAAATAAGCAAAGCAGACTAATTTCCATGTCGAACCATCACTTACTTCTGATACCATTCAAACAGTAAAAATGGCAGCATTAAGTCTTTGTACAAGATTCTGAATGTGGGCTTTCCACGACAGTTTACTATCTATCTGAACACCTAGAAATTTGAACTGTTTAGTTTCACTAATCAATGCCCACTCTGTGAAATTAAAATGTTGGGTTTTGTTGAATTGTGTGTTAGAAACTGTAGAAGCTGAGTCTTACAATGATTTAGTGTTCGTTTAAGTGTTTTAGTGTTAGTTTAAGTGATGAACTTACATCATGAACCTCACTATTTGAAACAGTGCCATTTGTTGCACACAACACCCTTTACTACCAAGCTAGTGTCATCAGTAAACTGAAATATTTTATATTACCTGTAATACTAGAGGGAATATCATTTATATAAATAAGGAATGGGAGTGTGCCCACCACTGATCCCTCGGGCACATCCCCCCCCCCCCCCCCACTCCCGCCCCCCATTTCACCATGCCCCACTCAGACTCCACATCATATCCATTCTCAGCACTGTGGATAATGACCTTTTGCTGTCTGTTGTTGAAGTAAGAGGTGAAACAACTGTGAGCTACTCCCCGTATTCCATAATGGTCCAACTTCTGGAGCAATATTTTGTGAACAACACAATAAAATGCCTTAGTTAAATAAAAAAAGATGCCTAGCATTCGAAACCTTTTGTTTAATCCACCCAGTATCTCACAGAGAAAAGAGAATCTAGCATTTTCAGTTGCTAAACCACTTATAAAACCGAACTGTACGTTCGACAGCAAATTATGTGAAATAAAATGATCAATTATCCTTATATACACAGCCTTTTCAATAACTTTAGCAAACACTGATGGCATAGAAATAGGTCTAACATTGTCTACATTGTCCCTTTCTTCCTTTTTATAAAGTGGCTCTACTATTGAGTTTTTTAATCGTTTAGGAAACTGACCCTTCTTAAAGGAAAAATTACAACTATGGTTAAGTACAGGGCTAACATGTACAGCACAGTACTTAAATATTCTGCTAAGCACTCCATTATATCCATGAGAGTCCTTGGTC
Source organism: Schistocerca nitens (assembly GCF_023898315.1). Classification (NCBI taxonomy): domain Eukaryota; kingdom Metazoa; phylum Arthropoda; class Insecta; order Orthoptera; family Acrididae; genus Schistocerca; species Schistocerca nitens. Next base: position 867,616,806 of record NC_064616.1, read on the forward strand.
TTCAGTGATTTAATTATTGACTCAATCTCCCCTTGTCTGTATCACAGGAATATTTTGGGCATCAATCTTGGAAAAGCATTTTCCAAGAGAGTTATATGATTCTCTGTAGAAACTAAGTTTTGATTTAATCCACCAGTTATGCTAAGAAAGTGATTGTAAAATGCTGCACATATATCTGAGATATCAGTAACAGAAATATTTTTACTATGAACTGACTTTATATTGTCAACCTTGTACTGCTGACCATACACTTCCTTCATGATTGACCATATGGTTTTAATTTCATCCTGTGAATTATCTATTCTACTTGAATGCCACATACTCTTTGCCTTCCTAATAATATTTTTAAGCACCTTACCATACTGTTTTTAGTGAACAATTGAAGCTTGATTGTGAATACTTCTAACATTTGATGTAAGTCCCACTTTGTTCTACTTTATATCCTTATCCCACTAGTCAGTCACCCAGGCTGCCTTTTACTGCTAGTACCCAGTTAAGAATGTTCTACTGGAATGTGAGTTCTGCACATCTTCAGTACAGTAATGTGATGAATGTAAGTATGCATTGTAGATGTGGTTTTCTTTCGATGATACCTGACTACAACCGCCCAGGAATTATTTTATGCACTTAAATAAGTATATTTTTAAACATTACTAATAAAAAAGCACTCCATCTTCAGACCACGAGTGGCCTACCAGGACCATCCAACCACCATGTCATCCTCAGTGGAGAATGCGGATAGGAGGGATGTGGGGTCAGCACACCGTTCTCCCAGTCACTATGATGGTATTCTTGACCGAAGCCGCTACTATTCGGTTGAGTAGCTCTTCAGTTGGCATCATGAAGCTGAGTGCACCCTGAAAAATGGTAACAGCACATGGTGGCCTGGATGGTCACCCATCCAAGTGCCGACCATGCCCCACAGCGCTTAACTTCGGTGATCTCATGGGAACTGGTGTAACCATTGCGCCAAGGCCGTTGCCAAACATTACTAATGTTTTGTATAATTTTTAAATGAAAGTGTGTTTAAAGTTTTTAACTTATTCCACATCCTTCAGGACAATTTTCCTTAGGACCTTATAAGGAAGGGTATTCATGCTTTTCTAAGTATGTACCATGTATTTTTATTTTTGCTGACTTGTTCCTCATTTTTACGGATATCCTCACCATCTAATCTAACCAAACCTTTTAGTTTTAAGGACTAATACGGGTGTCAATTTAAGTGTAATGAAATCTTCAACATGTAATTACCACAGAGGTCTATCTTCATTGTGGAGTTACTAACGTGTCATGCAGTAGTTACATACTGGTCCTAAGTAAACTCAGTCCTTGTCTATGGAATTCATTTTTTGGGATTTGAACTCACAATTTTCAAGTTACACAGAAGGGTCACAAGCAATAAGCAGAAACAGTACTCAGTCTCATTGTAAAGTGATCGGATCTGTAGTGTAGCCTGAGGTATAGGTTAGGTTGTAATATAACAGATTGCTTGTGAGTTTTTGAAATCAATTAAAGTGAATAAAAAATCTTACTTGTGATGTTATTTTGATGTCCAAGTTGGGCTGAACAGTGCCAATTTGCTTGTGTGTCGCAAACCCATTGGATGTGATGCCGCAAAAATAACAAATTCATGTTAAGGTGCATATTTTACATGTACTGTGACTGGTTTATGTCTGCCAGTTGCTATAGTTCCTCAATCAATACCTTCACTGCACTGTAGGAATGTTAATTTTGCCGATGACAGTGGCACTAAAGCAAATTTACTAAACATAGTTTTCTGAAATTCCTTCACCAAAAGGGTGTAAATATTTCAGAAAAATAGCTGCCAACATATGTACCATAAAATGAGATGAATCCAAACAGATGGTTTGAAGCTGACCATTTACCTATTTTTCAACATTTGGATGTCTGAGGACAGCGTCTTAACAAGAACACCACAGCTATCTCATGAATTCTTGACTGATTTGCCTACAAGAATGGCGTGTTGGAGCAAATGGAACCAACAAAAGACTCTGTCAGTAGATGTGTAATTCATGTTCAGCACTTATGAAGTAAATACATCAGTACAAAAACTTATGCTGTGTTCAGGTACTTCTGGTGTGTAGTTGGTAAGTTGTAATATTTTTACTTGCATATGAACATCTCGAGTGCTATTGTTTCATATTTTTTTCATTGTTAATACCACTTAGACACCATGCATGCCTAATTACAAAATTGCTGTTCTGTACAGTGAATTTAATCAATAAGTATACAAGGTGGTCTTCAGACCAACTTGGAATCCAACTGCAACCTAGCATTTCTTCTAAATGCTACGAAGGCTGTCAAATTAGAAAACTTAAGAATTCATAAAGTTTCAGAACAATATGCAGTTCCTTATAAAATGTTAAATTGAAATATCAAGAAGAGATATGAATACAAAATAGGCGGCCAAACAGCATTAACCAATAGAGAGACAAAAAAGCTGGTCGAAGGAATATTCTGTTGTGCAAAATGGAGTTTTGATTTGAGGAGTAATGATGTTACGTAAATTGTTCAGGGGTCACTTAATTGACCAGGGTGGACTAAAAAAAGTTTTCGTGACAATCAACCTTGTTACTGATGGTAACGTGTTTTTCAAAAAGAAACAAGGAATTAACAGTTAAAGTAAATGAAAATGTAAAGAGGGGCAAGGGCAGCACCTACATGAGAAACAGTGACTGATTATTTTAAGAACTTCGAAATGTCCTTGAATGGTGTTCCTCCCTCCAACATTATAAAATATGAGAAGACCAACTTTTGTTATGATCCTGGAAAAGTGAAAGTAATAATGAAATGGGGTACAAGACAGCCAGAAAGGATTGTGGATAGTTCTAAGATAAGTATCAGTGTAATGATAGCAGTGGTTGCAGATGCCGCAGTCCTCCCACCGTACACAGTTCGGGGTGCAAAACATCTCTACAGTACTTGAAGTAAAGGAGTTTTATCTGGTGCAGACTATAACAGGAATCAGAGTGGTTGGCTTGACCTAACAATGTTCGAATTGTGGTTTATTCTAATTGTTTTGCTTTATGTCTGCCATTTAGAGGAACCAGAAGTGGTGACAGGTGATAATCTCTGGAGTTATCTGTCACTTGATGTGATTAAACTGTGCAAGGAGCACGACATTCAGTTTGTGCTTCTGCCACCTAACTCTACTCATTTGTCTCAGTCACTTGATGTGGCCTTTTTTTTAGACCCCTAAAACTTGTCCGGAGAAATATGCTAGATGACTGGAAAAGAATGAATGGAGGGGTGTTAGAAAAATCTGAGTTTCCTAGGTTGCTGAAGGGGGACTTTGGTAAGACAGTCATCACTTATAAATTTTATGTTATATCTGGTTTTTTAAATGCAGGAATTTTTCCTTTCTGTCCCAATAAAGTCATTTCACAGCTTCCAGAAGAAACAGACACACATGACATGAGCTCACAAGAAGTTACTCGGACAGGGGCCTTCAAAATGCAATTGAAACAACTTCACTCTAACGAAATGAAAGAAATGCCACACCAAGCAAAGCACTTAGTGTTACATTGTTGTCAGGGACTTCAGTGAAAGCTACAGTGTCAGTGCTGAAAGCAGGGAATCCCTCTCTTGTGGTTCTGATTCTGCCTCCAGAACATTTAACAGTGATGTAGAACAGCAAGAGTTAAATGGAAATGAAGAAATGGACAAGGAGGAGGACAAAGGTGGCCAAGAATTCAATAAAAATAATTTTGCCATAGTGAATTTTCCTACAAGAAGGATGTTCAGGTTTTTTATTGATAAAAATGATAAGATCTCTAATGACACATACAAAATGACATTTCTAAGATGGTCATTTTACTTTGTCTTTTTGGAAACTGAAGATGAAACTGATGTAGGAAGAGCCCAATTATTGAAAAAAATTGTGCCATAACATAGAAGTCAAGGTAAATATGCAACAGATCCACCAAAGAGATTGCCTACACTACACTTGTCCTTTTCTTATGGCAGATCTTTCCATGAAATTTCAAACACCAACTTTCTCCACTGAAAACAAAAATATTTTGTTGATGCCCACATACATAGGGAGAAATGATCATCATAATAAAATAAGAGAAATAAGAGCTCACATGAAAATATTGTGTGTGTTCATTTTTCCCATGCACTTTCAAGAGGGAAGCAGTAGAGAAATACTCTGAAAGTGGTTCAATGAACCCTCTGCCAGGAACTTCAGTGTGAATCACAGAATAGTCAGGTAAATGTAGATGTAGATTCATTTCAGGTGAATACAGAAGTGGTTACTTCGAAGGTCATACTTGCCCAATATGACCTAGTACTCCATCTATAATGACCTCACACTAATAGTATGTTAAATCTTAATCTTTCTTCCTTTTTGTTAATGATAACTAGCAGCTGTGTGCAAGGTCTTGTTACAAGATCCAAACTTAACTTTTATTTGCCAGCAAAAAACAAAGAAAAAACTCAAAGCAGCATTTTCACCATATATTTAGAATGGACATAAACTATGTCCCGTAAGTAATACATACTATACAGGCATGGATTATTTAAACAGAGTAGGGGCTGGTCAAAATATAACATAAAAGACCCATGTCACTGAAGAATACAGTTTCATAGTACAATGTGATGCACTGAACATCTAACATGCCATTTACTATTTACTGTGACTCAAGTTTTTTTTTTTTCTGAAGTTTCCTCTTTGTCCAGTACTCCTTCATATGGACACTGTGCTGTTGCATCTATTAATCTGTCCAGGCTCTTCCAGTCTTCTTAGTTCTTTTGACTTGAAATCCTTCCAAATTTTGAATCATGGTCCAAAATATATTTCTATTTAACATCTGAACTTCCTGAATGTTGAACCTTTCCAGATCTTTATGAGCTTCCTTAATCCATGTTGTTGTTGTTGTTGTTGTCTTCTTTTTCCACAGGTAGTCGAATATCCTTTTGGTTAGTCTGGTTTTGTCCATTCTGTACAGGTGTCCTAGAAATCATAACCTCCTCTTTTTCATGATCTCCAAGATTTTCTCCACCTTTTTGTAGATTTTATTGGTGCTCCGAAGCTTCCAGCCAGTTTCAACCAGGGTTGGATCCATGATTTTCCATAATATTCTTCTTTCTAATATCTCCAGCTTTTCCAACTTGTAATTAATGAGACGCAGTCCCTGACATACATGCACTTTGTTTTTATCACTGCATGACTCAGTTTTACAGCTATACAAATCAAAAAGCATCATACGGCCATTACCCTGTTGTCTGACGATACTGAACATGTGTGTGTGTGTGTGTGTGTGTGTGTGTGTGTGTGTGTGTGTGTGTGTGTGTGTGTGTAAGGTCAGATTATCAGAGGAACACACATATTGCCCCATAACATCATGATACAGTGCACTACAACTTCAATTTTCAACTGGAAATACTGTCTGCAATGTTGTTTGGTGATAAAACTGTAACAAAATGAAAAGAAAATGTCAACACATTAAAAAAATCTTACACAAAACTACAACAGACAGTACTGCCTCTACTATAAAATATGTCTGTATTGTACAGTAAGATATTGCTACTGTGAGTGAAATTTTAAACACTTACATACCTTAATTCAGCACTGCATTGACACAACTTATTTGCATTTAACTGTTTAAAACATGAGAAATCACATGATGAAATATGTTCTGTTCTTAAGCAGGACAAAAATGTATGGAATGTTCTTTTGCTTAGCAGGTGACAACCTTGATTTTGCCCCAATGTTACACCATTTCCTAATCCACAAAATAGTTATGGGTGTAGACATAGAGCATTGTTCAACGTACTGAAGGCTACACCAAATGTATTTTTAGCATCTATATGTGGTACTTGAGCCAGAAGTTGATTCTCTTCATTGTTATCATCTTTCTCATTCTCATCAGTTGTTCGAGTTACCGTGTCAATGATTTGGTCGTCAGTTAATTCTCCTTCCGTCATGCAATCAATGTCAGCTGTACTGATCCACTTATGTATGTCACTGGGCTCCCCATCTGGTTATAAGGTTTGCGAATCCATAAAAATCACTGGAGTGTTTGTGTCTTAACTTTCATCATTTGTTGCAACGGCTATTTCATCTTGATTCTCTTCACTCATTTCTTTTGATGTTTCACCTTCATTTTTGGCCACAGTTTGTGCCATGCTTTTTCAAGCATTGATGCTGAAATTTCTTCTCAAGCTTTATCAGTTGTTTGGATTTATATTTATTTATTTGATTAGTTTAAATAATCTGCTGCCATCTTGTGTCCTCTAAAATTGATCCAATGTATTTTCAACAATATTGCCTTTCCAGGCACTCAGTGATCCCCTGGTCCATGGTTTGGACTGGCAAGAAGAAATAAAATTTTTGATCCACCATTTTCAATTTTGTCTTCAGATGGCTGAGATATCACATTGTCGAGTATCAATACGGCACATTTGTGGACCTTTTTTTTCTGGGCTGATATGGTGATAAAATCATTCCTTGAAGAGGCTGCATTCCATCCACATTGACTTCTGGTTGTGTTAGTATACAGGTAGTGATGCCGTATTAATGTATTGGAATTCTCTAAGCTTTTTGCCTTTCCAATCACAGAGAGTGGTATCTTGTGGCTGCAATTAGCGTTACTGCAGAGAGAAATAGTTACTCTATCTTTGGCAAGTTTTGATATGTTACAGACTCATTTTGTGCAGCAAGAGTTCTTGTAGGGAGCACTTTGTAGTTTAAGCCAGACTCATCAGTGTTATACACTTGACCAGGGGTCGGGAACAAATTCATTGGCACTGTTTCATTAGCAGACAGTTTCCCACCAAAAATAATTACATTTTGAATGCCATTTTTTCCACCATTGTAGCCATCCTTCTCTCACTGTAAACTTATCATTTTGATTGTCTCCATCTAATTTTTTTATACAAAACCAGTGCCTTTTCGTTTATGATTGGCCCAGACAACAGAGTTCCTTTCCTTCTCTACTGTTCAGACCATGCCCACAAAGAATTTCACTTTTAGGCTTCTTCAAAGCCTTGCATATTTTCAGTCTTTTCTCATTGTCCGTTGCCATATTATGACTTTCAAGAGTTTTCTTATTTTTCTCAAGTCTTTAACACTTGTTAGCCCAATCCTTATTTCACTTGCAATGTTTCAAAGAGACTCATATAACCTTACAAGCATTTTCAATTTCTCCACAAGAGAGTGTCACATGTTTACCTTCAGTTGATATCATTATTTAATTTTACACACTCTAATATGTAAGAAGAACATTGCTATGAATTAATAAAACAAATGTGTGCACAATAACACTTACGGATTGAGTTAGAAACACGATATTTGGTACTAAAACTTATCAAACTATCACACTTATCAACAGTCAACTGCCTAGTGATCCCTATTACAGATGATGAGTCATCGACAAGCCCTAAAAAACACCAGAAATGGGATGATTGGACAGGACTAAGTGGGGAGTCCGACCATCTGAGGTCGGATTAGCATGTTTCTACTGTACTTCTACAACTAATTAGTGAGGAAAACACTGGAACAAACAAAAGGTGTTCTAGGATCAAAGAACATAAAATCCTGTGTCCATTCTAAAATTAAGTGTGGCAAAGTCGAAGATACCTCATGTGACTTACTTAACACATGTGCTCAGCTGATTGGCCAAGCATATGCAAGTTTTCCATTGTTATTTGCCTTATTTTGTTCTCTAAATAGATACAGTCTTCATTAGACTCCTTGCAGCTATTGTTTAGGATCTTTGCTTCCTTACTGACTTAAAAAAAAGGGAAAAAACCAACCAGCAGTACAGAGTATTAATCCTAGGTCCTTTCAAAACTCTTAACACTTTCCTTGCATGAGCAAGACCGGTCACAGAACCTCTGGTACTGCGCGCCACAGAATTTTAATCCCCGCCAGATGTGATGGACGTCGAAGACCCCTAGAGGTCTCTGCACCATCGCGCCGTAAGCTGTGGCGGCGCGCACCTCCTGGCCCGCATTTAGTGTGAGAGCGCCACAGTGGAACACGTGGTTCCAGTGGCCAATAGCAGCGTCCCTGATAGAGTACTTAAGTGCCTGCCTCTTGCTCAGCCAGCCAGTCTAACCTTGCGTACATCTCTGGACACATCGCCTCGCCTTACACAGCTTATTTACTTTCTCGTCCTGTGTACGAGTGGACATGGTTGTTAGGTTTCCTTGTTACTCTGTTGTTCTGATTTTGTTGTTGTTCGTACTGTCCTTCATTGGTCGTGGCCGTCCTCTCCAGTTTTGTTGTTGTTCGCGGGCCACTCCGCGGGTCCCACCGCGTTTTCCAACACTTCAACCCCACAACCGTTCTGGTCGCCGTTACAACAGAACCTATTGGTGATAGATTGTCTGAACGTAGCAAGATTGCTGGTGGAGACACACACATCCATCATATCTCACTGTAGTTACCTGAAATACACTGTACTGCGTCTCTCAGATGATGGTGCCCCTCTGCACAGTAAAAGCACTGGTTGTGGAGTTGCCAGACTCAGGATCTGGATGAATAGTTGTAATTGTGTAGAGTGATGTGAAGTCTGACAGAATTTAGTGGTTGAAATAGAGTGTGTGTTTTCTGAAGGGATGCAATATTTAATTTTAGCCATTTCCTTTGTGGTAGTTTACAAAACACATTTACACAATCCATTACTATCCGTCAACACCGTATGCAGATTACAACTATCTTACATTCGTGTTTCACACAACACATCTAACAAACTCTAAAGAGGGCTACAGTTAGCTGGTAAGGCATATTCTAATGTGGTCAGTGGGATTTACACCCAACACCCAACTGCTCACCTCCACTATCCCTTGCTCTCTGTCCCCCAGTTTATTTTCCCTCTGTTCTCTCACAGTCCAGTAGCAACATATTGCCCAACATTGCATACCTTAGGTATCACTCATTGAGTATTACCAATTAACATAATGAAACTTCCTGGATGATTAAAATTGTGTATCAGATTGAGACTCGAACTCAGGACCTTCTGCCTTTTGCGGGCAAATATTCTACTGACTCAGCTACCCAGGCATGACTCACAGCTTGTCCTCACAGCTTTACTTCCACCAGTACCTCATCTCCTACCTCCCAAACTTCACAGAAGCTCTCATGTGAAACTTGCAGAGCTAGCACTCCTGGAAGAAAGGATATTGTGGAGACACAACTTGAACCCAGCTTGGGGCATGTTTCCAGAACGAAATTTTCACTCTGCAGCAGAGTGTGTGCTGATATGAAACTTCCTGGCACTTTCTCGTGAAGGGCAAAAGGTCCTGAGTTCGAGTCTTGGTCTAACACACTGTTTTAATCTGTGGGGAAGTTTCATATCAGCACACACTCTGATGCAGACTGAAAATTTCCTTCTAGATACATCGCCCAGGCTGTGGCTAAGCCATTTCTCCACAGTATCCTTACCTCCAGTAGTGCCAGTTCTGTAAGTTTCACAGGGGAGCTTCTGTGAAGTTTGGAAGGAAAGAGACAAGGTACTGCTGGAAGTAAAGCTGTGAGGACGGGTCGTGAGTCATGGTTGTGTAGCTCATTTGGTAGAGCTCTTGCCTGTGAAAGGCAAAAGGTTGGAGTTCGAGCCTCGGTCTGGATGATCTGCACACATTGAAGATTGAAAATCTCATTCTGATTAAGATAATCATTATACTCTCTCTCTCTCTGGCTGGTAATCCCAAACCGTTTTTCAGTTAAGAAAGGCACATGTTCTATAAATTTCATTGTTATATAAAACAAAACAAAAGTGACTGATTGGTAGACATCGGTGAAATTTTTCTGATGTACAGTAATAACTGGTTGCTTGTACCCATTTAACAAACCATTTTCAAGTAGTGGACAGCTTTGATTCCATTGATGCGCATTCTCTTGTTGATTACGAGAGAGTGTTGCAAAACCTCCAAGCAAAGAAGAAGGATCAGACCGCAGCATTTTTTTTTTTCTCTTCCAACATCAGTTGTGACATTAGAAACATCTGGTTTGGTTTTTGATGGGTTTCTTTACATTTTTGCTGAGGTGACAAATGTCGTGGGATAGAGACATATACAAATGCTGGTAGTATCGTGTACACAAGGTATAAAATCAAGCCACATGATGGGAATTAACAGACTTTGAATTACTGAACAGTAGTTAGAGTTACATGTATAGGACATTCCATTTTGTAAATCATTGAGGAATTCAGTTTCTGACATTCACAGTGGCAAGAGTGTGACAAGAATGCCAAATTCCAGGCATTACCTCTCATCATGAACAACACAGTGGCCAGCATCCTTCATTGTAATGACTGAGGGCAAAGTGTTTGCGTAGAGTTGTCACTGCTAACAGACAAGCAACATTGTGTGAAATAACTACATAAATCAATGTGGGATGTATGACGAATGTATCCATTTGTATAGGGTGGCAAAATTTGGTGTTAGTGGGCTACGGCAGCAAACGACCGACAAGCGCCTTCACTAACAGCACATCACCTGCAGTGTCTCTCCTGGGCTCGTGACCGTATAGCTTGGACCCTAGATGACTGGAAAACTGTGGCCAGGTCACATGGTAGTGTTCAAGAATGGCACAGACCACATGAAGCCAAGGATCCAAATTGTCAACAAGTCAATGTGGAAGGTGGTGATGGCTCCATAATGGTGTGGACTGTGTTTACATGGAAAGGACTGGGTCCTCTGGTCCAACTGAACCAATAATGGATTGTAAATGGTTATGTTCGGCTACTTGGAGACCATTTGCAATCATTGATGTACTTCCACATTCCCGAAGAACATTGGAATTTTTACGGATGTAAATGTGGCATGTCACCGGGCCACATTTGTTTGTGATTGGTTTGAACAACATTCTGGACAATTTGAGTGAATGGTTTGGTCATTCAGATTGCATGAGACATAATCAGGAGGTCAGTTTGTGCACAAAATCCTGCACTGGCAACACTTTCGCAATTATGAATGGCTACAAGGCAGCACGGTTCAGTATTCCTGCAGGGGACTTCCAAAGACTTGTGTCCAGGCCACGTTGATCTGCTGCACTACACCAGGCAAAAAGAGGTCCGACACAGTATTAGGAGGTATCCCATGACTTTTGTCACCTCTGTGTATTTATGTGCTTAATTCTGAGTCCAGTGTCTTAAACAGTTCTCCATCTTGTTTGTTCCCTAAACTGTAGTAATCTGTCATGTTTTGTTGGTTTTGTCCAAACGAAAGGAGGGAATGTAATTGTGTGTCTAGGTGAGATCTGTTTCATAGTTTACATTTTCTCACAAAAAGAATATAAATTTCAAACTGTTTTCTCTTCAACAGAAATTAAACTAAACACACAGTAGACAAATATGGAAAATTTATTGTTCAATGAGTAGGTTCACCTGTGAAATGTTCATTCCACTTGCAGTAATAAAATAGTTAAAAAATGGACTATAAACCACCAGATTAGTGATACAGGTATTGTCCCGTTGATCACACTCCGTGGGATATCAGGTTATCTGTCCAATGGTACAAAAGACATAATGCAAGCATAGGTATTTCATCACAGAGCTTTACAGCAATTACATGTGCCCAGGTGCAGTGTTTAGGATATTAATGGCAAATAGAAACATAAAAAAAACTATACTCAGTCATAGGTCCAGTACGTCTAATAAATTAACTAAGGGAGATTGCCAGACTCTGAAGTGTGCTACACAAGTAAACTATCATATAACACTGATAGCCACTGTAAAGTGCAATTACAGTTCAGAGGTCAGTGAAAGCAGTTCAGAGGTCAGTGAAAGAATGATCTGTTCAGAGATCATATGACTGTTTTCATTTTGGTGTTGCTGCTCAGATCCTACGGGTTACCAGAATAAGAGTAATTAAATAAAGTAGTTTAAAAAATTACATTATTGATCTGAGGAACATAGGAACTAGTTTTTACAAGAGTGTGGGTCACAGTGTTTGATGTTGAAGTCACATGATTGTGTGACCAGGCAGATGTCCGGGTATATGATTATATTATCAGGGTATATGATGTGAGTACAGTGTAATTTGGTGTACCTGGTGTGAGTGTCTGTGACTGTTTCATGGATTGAACTTAGATCAAAACTTTGGGCTGGTGGCACAATTAAAATGATTTGGGCAATAGCAAATTTCATACAGTTTGTAATCTGTACTTTTCTGTGTCAGCATGACAACAACTCGGTGTATGAGTCAATCGTCACTGCATCGTGATTCAACAATAACAACTCACCTGCTTAAAATACTGACTTTTAACCATCTAACCACAATTATTCCTCGTACTGCACAAGGAAGGAAAATTATTTTGCTTTCATTGTATTGGAAAGTAGTGTGATGCCTCCTCCATATGTTAAATACTGTAATGGCCATGAAAAATATATTACTTGTTATTAGTTATGTAGGTTATGTCCTTAGAACTTAAAATGAAAGTCAGCTGGCATCATCATTATTATTTTTCTTCAGCCCACCCCCCCCCTCCCCCTCCGTGTGGTATATTACAGCAAATTACAAGTATGAAGCCTTACCTGAATTGAGTACTTCAGAAATTTTTATAATATTAGTCATATTTATTGTCAAACCCATATCAAAAGATCATATTTTACTTCTTTGTTATCTATTAAAATAGAGTTGCAGAAGTATTCTTATAATGTTGATACAAGTGACATGTAGAGAGAGTCTCTTGTGATTTATATACAGCTTCTTTAACATATTTTAATGTTTAAGCCATTGCAGGATGAAACAATGTCAGCTCTATGAGGGATTAGTAAGGACAGAGAAAAATTAAAAATCAGTTCTGACTCACGTTACAATAATTATATTTTATTCTGTACAAAAGTCAGTTATAAAATATTTCCCATCATGGATTATGGTGTATAGTGACAAAGGTGCTGAATATAAATAACAGGAAAAACATCCACTGTACCATTTGACAAATCCACTACACTTCTGCACACATATATCAGATCACTGTATTTTTTATGTATACAGTCTGATGAGTACTTTTTTAAGGAAATACATTATATATATCTCTATAAACATTAAACAGACAGATGAAATAATTAACCTTTTTGAACAGCTGATTTACAACCAGTTGACATCAGCACAATCATTGCAGACCTAAATTTTCTGTGTGTAATAAAGGATGACCAAAGTAATTGATCACAATGAATTTCCTCAAATCCTCACTGTTTATTATGTGTATTAAAAAAAAACATTTCTATTGGAAACATACATGTAATTGACCGTGCATTTATTCTGAGAACAGCATTGGCTAAACATAATAGTAAAACTCTATGAATGTAGTTATTTATAAATGGCTTGTACTAGGTCTTGGAAGATAGTAAACAATGAAACAGTTGTTTCATGCATAATGATAGTGATAGCAGGTTTATTGTATTTCCTGTTCAACATGAGATTACAAAATACGAAAGAATTCCCTCATCACCTCCATATGTGCTGCATTGAATTTGTAAAAAATTAGGCCAGAAAAGTACAAACCTCTTGTTTAGAACCATGTGGAAACTAAATTCCTTAAAATAATAATAATAAAACAGTTCATTTGTATACAGAGAAGAAACAGACCTTAGAAAGAGTATTCTTCCTTGTGGGAATGTTTATTTAAAAAGTGAAGTAAAATCTGTGGCTCAAGCCCATGACTGGGCTATTGGTCTGATTGCAGGCACACTGCAACCTTTCTTCTCCATGGCTCTAGGAGATGGAAAGATCACTGGTTCTCATTTGATAGCAGGCTATGTGACCCTGTGGGCTTATTGGAGGGCTGGAATGAGGAAAACTCCCCACTCCTATCCAGGATTGAATCCAGGTCCGGAGAGGTTATTCGCACATGAAAATGTCTAAACTCTCATATACACTTTTGCATACACATCAGAAAGTGACAGCAGTAGCGGAACATTTTATAAACCTATCTGTTCATGTCAAGTGCAAATAATATTTACTCATTGCATTTGTACAGTAAATCATTGTCAAAACTCTCTGTTACATTAACAAAAATAAATAAATACGTTCCATTATTCAATGATGTGCAGTGGATAATTCATTAAGCAGGGAAGCTAATTGGGTTAAAAATTCTGAATGATATGTGTTAATGTAAACAACAGAGTTGCAATGTACATCACTTACAAATGAAAATAATTTTTAATGCACACTGTTAAATCTCCACTTAGGGAAGGAGAGAACTCAGTTCATCCACTGTTGTTATTTCTAGATATACTGTGCAGGTGAAAGAAAATGTTTTATATTCAGACAATGTTGCTCAGCAACTTGGATCAGAAGCACTGATAAACCATATCAAAATTAACTGAAGAAAATGTCTCCTGTTTAGGCCATGAATAAGAACCCATTTGTTATTGTAAGCTTGCTTATTTAAAAAAATACATAATATGTTATACTCATCTGTAATTTCTGTACAACAGAAACATAGGAAAGTGTACAGAATAAAGGAAGGTCCTAACAATAGCAAGAACTTTAAAAAGATAATTATTTGTTCCAATGTGTAACACTGTTACAAACTGAGTGCTTGAGCAGGAACCACACAGTAATTGAAATTTTACTCTTGGGAGTTCTAAAATAAGCGACGAAGGGATGATTACCAATAGAATTAAATGTATGCTTATCCTATGAAAATATGTGTATCAAGCCAGATGCACAACTGCCATATTATTACACCGATTTCAATAGTATAAAACTGTTTTAAATCACTGAAAAAATAACTGAAGCTATCAATTTATGGTCTGCAGAATTGCACTGACGCAACTAGCACATGATTTCATAAAATAATAAACTTTACATCTCACAAAAATGTCATATTCTGAAAATAGTGCTACCAATGAAACATAGTTCTCAAAAAAATCCAGTGCTTAAGTAAACATAAATAAGCGTTTTATAAAAAAAGTATATGAAAAAGGCTGAAAATATGCGTATCAGTAACCCTGTTACACATGCCAGAAATCTATATGACACAAGGTCATCACACAACAAAGACATAAAGATAATACAGCTGTGTTTCATTTACAGACACCAACTTGATAATCTACTGTGCATGTAATATCTTTAAAACTGCTGTCTGGGGGAAATAACTCAGTATTTGAGCAGAACTAAACTTTAAAAGTGTACACCAGCTCTACACTGATCAAAATATTGTCAAGTTTTTGGTATTCTGGACTGTCATTTACCTTCAAATGAACTTAACTGCTGCTGTACCCTGCGGCAGTTTCAGTTCAAACAGGAAAATGTTCTGGAATGCAGAAAGGGCTATGTAAAAATACATAAATGAAATTCCTGTAATGGTATTGGTTTTCATCAATAACAGCTTCAAGACAAGTTGTTGAGTCATGAGCATGTAAACACTGGTAAAGTTTTGTTCAATAAATAGGCTTTGCTGATGAGAGGATTTAGAATGGGTTAAAGTCTATTTCTATTTTCTACATAATACACATTTATTTCACACTCACACAAGTGCAGAAGCACTAACATATACATCAATGTACATGCTCACACATGCTATACCACCAATATACACAAAGAAACAAAAATATTCCCTCTCACTCACAAACACAAACACAAACACACACACACACACACACACACACACACACACACACACACACACACTCTGAAACAGACAGAGAGGGAAAGAGAGACAGAAAGTAGGCCCAATTATGCAATTGTTCAACATACTTTGGCTCAATTGCCTTTCCCCACATCCCAGTTAGGTGAGTCTATGTGTGTGAGCATGTGATTATGGGTGAAGTGAGTATGCACGTGCAGATTTTCTGTGCACACCCATATATGTGCATGCTTCTCTGCACACATGTAGACAGCTAACAGCAGCAATGAACCAAATACTACGACTTTTAGTAGAGTATCACACATTAAACAAAAACTGCAACACTGTAATTTTGATTTGAGCACTATGCTCATAGTCTGTTGAACTTATATCAGTTATGTAAATAAGCTTGTTTTGATTTATTCACAATATATATACAGAGGAATCACTCTGATTCTAGATTAAGAAAATTTTTAAGGAGACTTACAAAAATATGTTTAATCTTCATTCTCATATCCAAGAAACCACTGGAGATGTAGAATAAATATCTGCAATTTTGTAAACTAATATCTGTGTAATGATCTAAGTTTTAGTCTATGAATTTCCGAAACAATTACAAATCCATAAATTAGAACCAATGCAAAATTATAACATTTTAAAAAACTGTTATCACTGAATTATGAATAGTGCAGTACTTCTAAAAATGACACTGCTTCACATATTTAATCTATAAAAGTAATAATTTAAATACAAAACTATTTAATATTTTATGATACTTATCAAACAGATGAGCTTATGTTTCTGGATGTTATTGAAGTATTTTGGAATGTACAGGTACTCTGGTAAATTAAAAAAAAAAGAGTCATAGGCATTACAATTTTAAAACCAGAATTCTGTGTATGTCATTAAAAAAAAACCCTACTAGTCATAGGTGTATAATTATTTGGTTTGAATGGCAGTACACAATACATGTCACTATACCTTTCTTGCAACACATTCATTAACAACTTACATCCTGAAATACTGAAATTTTCATTAATACATATCCTGAAAAAGAAACCAGTTTTGCCGCCGTCTCTTGTTATTGCAGAGAATATGGCTCTGCAACTTAGAGTACAAGGCAATCATTTTCATACAATACTTGTTTCGGAAAGATGATGAAGTTAGTAGCTTTTAAGTACATGGTGAATACTGTTCATTAACATGAATGAAAAGCTCAGCAGAGCACAACATGGAATGAATGACTAGTGAAATAATGAATTACTTTGGAGCTTTTCAGTATTTAATAGATCAAGACAAGACTTGAAATATTGGACATATCCTGTAGTGTCAGTGTAATATTTATACATCTGTGAAGGCATGCAGCGACAGTATTTTGGCAATTATGGAAATAAACTCAAGAGGATAAAACCAAGACCAGAAGTGAAAAGTCTGTATAACAGAACAGAAAAAATAAACAGCAGATGCTTTTAGACTCCATGACAGTTCCTTCCATTAGTTCCTGGCAGATGCGCAGTTGGAATTCGAAAAGCAAGAAATGGTGAATTATACCTATACACTTAAAAGATATTTGTCTAAGTACATAGTTCAAACAGGTCAGTTTTGATGAAGTGTCAGAATTATGTTAATGATGTAAAAATCAAAAAGTACATTTTCAGCTATATTACTGAAGTCTAAGACAGACAGAGCTTGACTTATGAATGTCTCGACATCAATTCCATTGCATATAGACTGTCTTGACATGACATGAGCAATATATTCACAAAACACGTAGGCAAGATATGGCCAAGTTCATCAAACAAAAGATGGGTCAGTAATACAAAGAAAATCTTAGGACTTTGAGCTCAATTATTTTAGCTTAAATCTTAAAATATAAGTACACAAAGCATTTCATATAATTACTCAGTATTTTCCTGGCCCATCTTTTGCTTGAAACATTGTATTGTGACAATGCTGGCCAATAACCGCATTTCCTCGATACTTTAATTTCAAAGGCACTGAATGCACAATACATTATAAAGGTTACCAATTATTTTGTGCACTAGTGATAGTGGGTCAAGACAAGAAAACATGCTCCTTGGTTTGCCCACATTGCTGGATGGCAAGAATAGTAGTAATGGATATAAGGTTCTCATATGTTGACTCTGACATATCTAGGTTGAATTAGTATCTCATCAGCTTAACTTTATTTTTTCACTTTTAATTTGTAAAATAAGTACCTCAGCTGCCAAGAGTGCTGTAGCTGTGCTCCAGGAGTTTGATCTACATTATTTTCTGTTGACAAAACCATACAGGTAGATATTTTAGTCACTTACTCTGATATAAGACTATACATTTTGAATAACATATTTTCACTGAAATAATGTTTCATGTGAAAGGAGGAAAATGTACAGCAAACACGTCCATTTATGGCACTTAAATACTTATATACCGTATATACATGTAATTACAAAGCACAACTAATGGTTGTTTCAACTACAATAGAATTTAATTTAGATTCTCAGCTTTCATGTCTCTTGATGACTTTTCCATGGTAATGTCTGCAGTATCATGTTGCTAGCTGAGAACAACAATACGTATGGACACTGACATTACAAAAATCAGTGTTTTCACCAGAAATTATATGCTTCTCTTTCCTGTATTGTCGTTTTTCTTAAACTCTCTCCAAGTAAAAGTATAAAAAAGAAAGAAAAGAGAAAGAAGGAAAAAGTAATGGAGCACTACATAATCACACTAGCAGGACATAAGAAATAAATTGACAAGCAATAAAATATTAAGAGCAACATCACAAATGTTTAATATTTACATTACACCCAATCACATTGAAACTGAAGGGAGTGGGTTTTTCACAGTTCTTTCCTTTTTGATTTTTATCAATGTCTAATGCTGCACTGTATTGTAAAGCATTTGGCCTGGGCAATATATGTAGCATATGAAATTCAGAAACATGGGTAGAGCTCAGATATTTTAAGGCACAAATCCAACAGTAAAATTATGGCAGGGTTAAAGGTTTATTTACCTCACAATCGGACCCACTTAGGAATGTTTCAATGAAAAATTTGATTTGAAAACCATTTTCTACCACAGTATCTAAATATCACAGCCTTATTTCTGTGCCCAGGTCATATGCTTGAAATGACTGAGCACCAAGGTAAATGTAAAGAAATGCTTTGGTGAACAATAGCTAAGACAGTTTATGACTAAGCACCACTTGTAATATATCAGCGGATGCAGCAACATACAGCAAACAATTCACTAAAGTGAGAAGCTTCCAAAATTGACTGCCAAATTGTAATTTACAGATATTTTACTATGGTTTTATGTGAATACCATCCCTCTATAATTTGTGTACTAGAAAATATTTCATACACTGTAACAAGGCAACTATAAGAAATAGTACTTTGTTTACAATGGCATTTTATAATAGTATATACCTACTCACTAGTTACTATCACAACATACTTCTCAAAAAGTCAACATGCATCTTGTCTCATGAGTGAATGTGCACATTCATGTAACTGCACAAATTCAATGTCATCATTAAACATGCATTCTTCTTCAAGTAGCTGCACTTTCACACAGAAATGTTCATTTCTAAAACACAACATCTTTTACACCACTAAGCAATGGTGACCTCATAAATAAGGAATATGTTAGTTACATTCTTCATAATTTATGCTTCCAGATTCTACAGTATCAGTTCCAACTATAACTGCAAAAGCATCTAACAATGAGATTTCCATTCACAGTTACACCTGTTCAGTTCAAGAAATAAAATTAAACTGTTATAAATACTACAATGGAACCAAAGTGAATGTATTTCTTCCTGCAAGCTGCAGCTATGGGAACAAAGGCTAATAAAACTTACACTATTAAAGTTTTTCTCACTTCCCTGTTAGTGGTTACACAATCACTATACCACATATTATAAATGTCACACACAAGTTTGTATGATTGGTCTGCTCAAGCTTATTAAAACATATGAGATACCATTCAAATCTAAATGAAGATTCCAGCTTCACTCACATCCACATACATATAGACAGATGAATGCTATTTAACACAAGGAAAAAACAAGTACTTACTCTCTCATTCATTATAATGGCTGTACATACATTATTCCAGGAAAAGGAAATTCTGTGCTGGGTGCCAGTTCTTTGATCTGGAATGTCTGTTGAAAGGCCTGGGAACAGGAAGCAGGAATAGGGGATGGGACAAAGAATAAAGAGAGAGTGAGAGACACAGCAGTGCCAGATTGAAATTGTTCTTTCCTCATTCAGTCAAAAGCCACAAATGGCACATATAAATAATGTACACTTATATTACAAGGAGTCTGTTGAATGTTGAGGCCTCCTCACCGCCCAACTAGACGAACCACGACTGGAAGCAGTCCACTCACAATAATCATCACACCGTGACTATTTGCAGCATTGTTCAGTGTTAGCTCTTCATTCTTCAAGATTTCATTCTCATGATCATTGTAATCCTCTGCAACACGAAAAAAAACAAGAAAAATGGATTACATATATGTAACAGAGTGTATATTTGAGTGTATTTATGTTGTTAATGGTTTATATTGTGACACTAAAAATATAATTTGTTTGAGTGAAAATTTGCTTCTAAGATATGTGGTGATTTCTTATCATAGCTGATAAATTTAGACACTTTGTATGAAAGTAGAAGGGCAAAACAATAAATAATTTTACCTCTAAGGTAACTGCACAGACAACTAAACTTTTTTTGATGAATAATATATTACTCATGGAGCGATGTTTTATCAGACACTCCAGCTTCTATGGTGAGGGAATCTGTGTGATATTTCAGAATTCCTCTTTGAAGAAACTCAGAATGTAGAAACTAGTATTTACTTGAAGACTGCTAATACATGAACAAAAGCTGTATTCATTCAGAAACACCAGATGTCTTGAATTTCCTTATATTTATAACCAACTATAACAGTCATATTTTGATAGTAGTTATCACTTGGTAGTGAGCAATGAAACTATAGCAACAACTGACATCAATCAGTTGATGTGCTTCACAACGGGAAGTAGTAATGCGAAAGCAATTCCATATGCTAAAATACTGTGGATTGTTTCCAAATATCTCCAATACTGTACCTTACTTCAGTTATTTTGTAGAAACTGTAGAGTGGTTTGGTGTAAACAGAGGAAGAAAATGGAGTCTGCAAGTGGCTATTACAATCTGACTTAGTGTGTGAAACTGGGATTTTCCGAAGTCATGTGAGTGACTGAAAGGCAGAGAATGGGTAGTTTGTTGGAAAACAGCTACCCCTCTGTTGTAGCTGGCATTCAGGTAAGTCATCCTTTAAACTGAAAAATTTCATGCAGGTGCAAAAGAAATTTGTGGACCTCGTGCAGAAATGATGTCACAATCTTCACCAAACACTAAAGGAAAAATATTTCTGTTAAGCGATCACATCAAAATCTTCTGGACAAATTTGGGTTGAACATAACAATATAAAAATTTAAACTGAAGCTGAGACTCACACTGCAGCAATTGTACAGACAGTGTGTGTGTGTGTGTGTGTGTGTGTGTGTGTGCCTATGAACAATTATCATGGCTAGGTGCTGACAAACTTAGAGATTACCATATCTTGTATTTGCTGTATCATCTCAATCATTGTACTTCCTCTTACTTATCTTCAACCTTTACACTACTATATGAACAGCACGGTAGAAATATTTGTTCTCAGCAAAATAAAATCCCCTCTGTAGCACTACATACCAGTACAATGTTTTCTAAAGCATTTTCTATATCAGGAACCCAACTGTGGAACACTCTTCCTCAAAATACCAGAGAAATTAAAATCCTTTCAAACTTGTATACATTTGTCTACAGCTCACTCTTGTCGACCCTCCCTTCCTCATCACTTTTCCCACCTCTTGTCGCCAGAGTTCTCTACTGGAATTATGTTCTTTCGAAACAGCCACATTTCAATCTTTCTCCTGTTTCATTATCCCTTCCACTTCTGATAATAGTAATGATGGCTTCCAATGTGCTAAACTAATTAATATCATTCTTAATGACCTCTATTATTATCATAATTACCAATTATTATTCTTATTAATAATGAAAATTATTATTATTATTAATATTTTGGTTGTTATGTAACATTTGTTTGGTACATGTTTTTCTTGGTCAGCTGCAACACACAGCCATGAGGCCCTAATCTGATCAGGCTAATAAGCAGTAAATTAAAAAATACATAAATAAACCATGTATAAAGTAATAGTATGAGTTTTTAGCATATTTTTGCTATTTTTTACTTACTTGTCTTCTTTGGAGTAGACTTTGTATTGTGTGTAGATGCATCTAAGTCCTTGAAAGATGTGGGCTTCTGTGAGGTTGAAGCAGACAAAGTGGTTGAGCTGGGAGTAGTTGTCACAGCAGTTGTAGCTGCGGTTGAGCTTACTGTTGTACTGGCCTGCTTGTTTGGGATGGCTGAAAAATAATTAGTCCAAATTAATACAATGGCTCCATCAGAAAAAATCAGTTTTTGAATACTAAAGAACAAATATCTGTAAATAGGCTATGGGAACATTGAGAGCTTCAAGAGGTCAAAACCTCTCTGACACAACAGAGAGAGGGTCCTTGGGGCAGAAAAAGCAGGGACTAGCAGCACATTCTTGACATTGTAACAGTTAAATTCACTCTATGGAATAAAACAATTCATGAATAACCATGTCATACATTGCTTGGTAGTGGTACTAGTACGGCTTAGTACCCTACTTCCACAAATCTTACGTTGCACAATAGATTAATTTTCTCAATTAACTTTTAAGCTCTGGTGGAAAATATTCATCACACTGTATGTGCTACCAGCACACCAATAACAATTAAAGATTTCCAAAACTACTCATTAGCTTGTTTACATAACAGAAGTTATGATTACAAACAAATGTTATGAAACCTTTACACCTATATCCATACTATCCAAGTCACCTTATGGTGTGTTGTGGAGTGTACTTCATGTGCCACTGTCATTGCACATACACCCTATCCCTATGCTGTTCCATTCAGAACAACGTGTTGGAGGAAATGTTGTTTTATGTAAAACTCTGCTCTCCCTGCCCATCAGTATTTTGGCAAGTTTCATGCAGCCCATCACAATATCCTGCCAATCTTTTCATATCAGGATAGCATTTATACAACTGTCCTCAAATATTTGTTCTATATATTCTAATCTCGGTCTGCCCCTACAATTTTCGCTCTCTACAGCTTCTCTAGTACCATGGAAGTTATTCCTGGATGTCTTAACACAAGTCCTATCATCCTCTCTCTTCTTCTAGTTAGTTTTTTCCATAAATTCCTTTCCTCGCTGATTCTACAGAAAACTTCCTCTTATCAGTACACTTCATTTTCAGCATTGGCGGGTAACACCGCACCTCAAATACTTTGATTCTCTTATTTATTCTGTTTAACTGTGGTCTAGGTATAGTGGCTCACTACTAATTTAACCAATCTGTATCCAGGATTGGATCGCAGTCACTGTTTACATTTCGAACAAAAATCATCTTCTATGGAGGCTGAAAATTTCTGGTATAAGGAGTCACCATCATTCTGCCAACAGCACTGTCCAAAGAGGACAGATGAGCAGATGGTATTTCGGGGCACCCTCTCACCCCTTGAATGGGAAGCTACATCTACAGGTGGACAAATGAGCAATGATCAATGATATGAAGATGCAGAAGGCTGTGGAATCCACTGCATTAAATACACATAATATGTACTGACAGAAAATGTGGCTTGTAATGGTAAAAATACTATATGGTCTAAACTTTCTCATTTTTATCATCTGTAATTTTGTGAGATATGTGTGGGAAAAAGTAATATGAGGTTTGTAGGCACTCAGATTTTTAAGAGGAGAACTTTTCATAATACACAATACCTTCTATCTGCTACTGGAATTGGATAAACATCTCAATATAATTTTATGCTTATTATATGAACCTCTGTTAATCTCACCTGTATGGTCGTAAAAAGATGGATACTTAAGAATCAGTCAAACAAAGGTTCTGTGAGCTATGTCCCCCATAGATTAATTACATTTTTTCAGTTATTCTTATGCCGGTGTCCACCTTTACTACAGCTAATTTTAGGACACTGGATTAAATGAAAGATATTTTCCATCCATGTTTGGATATGGAATTATTATTGTGAAACGAAATATAAAAGTCGTGAGAGCAGTAGCGTAACACACAGTAGACATTAAGAGCAAAAATATAAGAAAAAAAGAAAAATTCACAATAAAGCAATCATATCAAACAAAATGCCTTAATACATAGAAGATCATCTCATGAGTAAATTCTCAACCTCGATGCTCAACTGATGGTGAGCCGATGTTACAGAACTTAGCTACCAAAACATGCCACTAGGTAGCATAGTTGTATCGGCATTAAGAGCTTACAAAAAGAATAAATCGACAAGATAATAACATAATAGTATTAGAAAAATGTAGAGATAACATGAGCAGAACTCTTATAAGGCAAAACTTAAAAGCAATAAGTCTACATCTACATACATACTCTGCAACTGACTAGAGTTATGAACAATGCCGACTGAGTTTAGGCTTGTTCTATGCACCTGCTATCATGCATTCTCAAACAGCCATTGAGCATTCAGTCACCAGTGTGAGCATTAAATAGCATAACAGCAAGTTATTTAGTGAATTTTTATTCCATTTGTTGTGAGGTATCATGGCTGATGATGGGTGTAAGCGAGAAATTCTACATAAGCAAGTGAAAGACATAATTTACAGGATATACACTTTTTTCAAGTGCAAAGCACCTGTACGTGCACACTGCAACCATCACTCGGAACCAGCAATGCCACAATTTCCCCATCAGTGCCTCGACCTGCGCAGACTGCCATCGTTTATGGATCAGACTATAGTCAGTTTCTTTCCTGCACCACTCACAAATGGAGTGAATGGAAAAGAGTGAAGGGAAAACAACTGCATATATGCCTCCAAATGAGTCCTAATTTACCTAATCTTGTCTTGTCTTTGCTGTCCTCACACAAAATGTATGTTGGTGACAGTAAAATCATTCTGCAGTCAACTGCATATGCCTGTTCTCTAAATTTTTTCAATAGCATTTCACAAAAAAATACAGTTTCTTCCCTCCAGGGATTCTCTTTTGAGTTCCTGGAGAATTTCTGTAATACTGTACATGTCAGTCCTACTAGTAACGAATCTAGCAGGCTCTCTCTGAATTGCTTTGATGTCTTCCTTTGCTCCGACCAGATGGGGATGCCAAGCACTCGAGCAACACATTAGTGTTCTACACATGATCTCCTTTACTGATGAGCTACACTTTCCTAAAATTTTCCCAATAAACTGAAGTCTATCATTCAACGTCCCTGCCACCGTCCTTATATGCTCATTCCATTTCATATAGATTTGGAACATTGCGCCGAGAGATTGAATTGACATGGCTGTGTCAAGCAGCAAATCACTAATACCGCATTAAATGTTGAAAGACAGGTTCTCTTACTGTATTAACTTACATTTTTCTATTTTCAGAGGAAGCTATCATTCATCACACCACATAGAAATTCTGTCTCAGTCAACCTGCATCCTTCTACAGTCACTCAATGACAATACTTTCCTGTATATTACAGTGTCATGAGAAAATAGTCCCAGACTGCTGCTCACCCTATCTATCAGACCATTTATGTGTATAGAGAACAATAGCAGTCCTATCACACATTCCTGGGTCACTCCTGATGATAACCTTGACTCTGATGAACATTCACCATTGAGGATAATGTACTGGCTCCTATTACTTAAATAGTCTTCAAGTCACTCGCATCTGGGAACCTACTTCCTATGCTCCGACCTCTGTCTGCAGTAGGGCACCATATCAAATACTTTCAAGAAATCTAGCAATATGGAATCCACCTGTTCCCCTTCACCCATTGTTTGAAGGATATCATGTGAGAAAGGACAAGCTGAGTGTTGCATGAATGATGCTTTCTAAGACACTGCTGATTTGTGGACAAGGAAATTTATTACATTCAGAAACTCAGAATATGTTCAAGAATTCTACAGCAAACCAGTGTTAAGGATATTGGTCTGCAATTTTGCGGGTCCATTCTTTTGCCATTCTTATATACAGGAATCATCTGTGCTTTTCTCCATTCAACTGGGACTTTGCACTGGGTGGAAGATATGCAATAAATGTAAGTTAATTAAGAGGCCAAAATCGAACTGGTATTCCATTTGACCTGGCACTTGTTTTCAACTCATTAAGATCATTCTCTGTGCCAGAGATGCCTTTTAGTATGCCTCCATATAGTAGTTTGTACAATGGTATGTCTGGATGATCCTCCTGCATAAATGATTTCTTAAACACAAGATTTAAACTTCAGCTTTCATTCTGCTGTCTGCTCAACGAGCAACTCGATAGAAGCCTTTGACCCTAGGACCAAAATTTTCTCATGTTCTTGGCAAGATGTTTTGCTAAGGCATGAAGGAAGAAGTTGTGTTGCATGCTTCATGAATCAATCTTTTTATAGATGCACATATTTTTACTAACTTCTGCGTGTCAACATTTCTCCATTCATTTTTGAACCAAGTATACAACAATCAATTAAAAGTGTATAAATGAAAAAGATCAATGAATCCCATGATTCACTGGGGCTTGTGGGAAACAGATGAAGGGGGAGTGAGGGGAAGGAGGTGAGGGCAGAGGGGGGAGGCGGGGGGGGGGGGGGGGGGGGGCATACTGTGGCAGTTACAAATCGAATGTAATACAGGTCAGAGGCAAAAAACACATGGCACTGTCAAACCCAAAATCAAAGTCAGAATCACCATATGCTCTGAATTAAATTTCCCCAAACCTGAATGGGCAGAGGGAGGAGGTATC
The DNA here is from genome assembly GCF_023898315.1 of Schistocerca nitens. Lineage (NCBI taxonomy): Eukaryota > Metazoa > Arthropoda > Insecta > Orthoptera > Acrididae > Schistocerca > Schistocerca nitens. The sequence goes on from NC_064616.1 coordinate 867,643,242, forward strand.
AGGCATTGGGAGAAGCATCTTTATTGGTGTATGGTGTCAACTGTATTAACAAAATATTTTTTAAAAAACAATGAAATATGTAAAATTTGTAGGCAGTATATGCATTTACAATTGACAATAAATGCTGCTGCACCAACAAATTTAAAATATAGTACATAAGCATTAAATTATTAACAAACTTGCTCATTTCTTCTAATATTTTTACTCTTAACGCCTACTGTACGTTACGCTTATGCTCTCATGACTTTTTTATTTCATTTGGCAGACGTTCTGAGGATGGGATATATTTGAAAAACATGAAATATCATGATTTAACAAGAAGGGATCTGTTGCTTTTAAATAACCCATTACAGACTGTATAAAAAGTTCTCACAAATTATATTATGGTCGCAGACCTCCCGCATAACTCTTTGTCACAACTTACATTACTCTGACTTTTTGTTCTCCCACTCCTTGCTCTCTCTCTGCCGCCTTTCATCATATGATTCCATCGAGGATCTTTCATTAAATTATTACTCACACAAACAGTAAATTTTTACACCCTACTTCAAATACTCACTCTGATTGCTGTGGTCCTGGGGACGGCAGCAGACCTTGAACACAACTTTCATGTTGTGTGATGAGCAGCGACCACCAATGCGGCGGTGCAAGTCATCCTTAGATGAGGTTGCTGTAGACAGTAAAGTAACACATGACAAAATTCACAAAAACAGAATGCAACTTTTATTCTAGAAACATCCATTCATTTATAAATATTTACATATACACATAAGCCTGGTAATGAGCAATCCTGTACAACTACATGAAAATCAAATTAATTTTCTGGTGCTAGATATCTATAAAGAGTAGTCACAATGAGATAGTAAAATAATAATAATAATAATAATATCATTGTGCAAACCACGTACACAGTTTAGAAATACTAAGAGTGGAAACAAGGCTTCTAAAGGCATCATAAATTTGATCTATATTCCAGGGTACCAGTCATTAATGCTTATAGCACACCAGTCTATGTCACTGTGCGAAACTGAGAAATAAGAACAGTATTTGGTGTTTGCATCCTGAAACCTTCATGGCTTATCTTTCTTTCTCTTGTGAAATTGTTTGTTAGCCTCTAAATTCTTGTGGAAAATTGCTGTATCTTGCATAAAAGTAGTCCTACAGAAAACAGGACTTATCCTGTTCCTCGTAAAATGTGAAAAAAGAAGTGAATGATGCTGTTGCCACATTGTGAAAGCTCTGAACGCACCCGAAGATAAACTGTTAACTATCCTATAAGTATTACTGTATTTCACATCGTAGTTGATAAAAACATAGTTCTTGTTGTGCTTGATTTTAGAAATCTGATAGCATAAAAAAGCAGGAAGAGCACTTATAATCTGACTCTTTCTTGCAATAATGGAATTTTAATTTTAAGCCTTTGCACAACTGTGTCACACTTAGCAATTAAGAATCGAGACTTTGAATGTATGGTACTGCTTGTATTTGTTTATTCTATGGAACACCTTTGACCTTATAATGGCAAAAGTCAGGTGATAACTGATCATCATAATCAAAACTGCAGATAAATATTCAAATATGAAAAAATTCAGAAATTTTTCCTTAAACTGGTCACAGACGGTTATCTCCTTCTTCAACTAGTTAAGCTAGTGCTGCATTTCTAATGAGCACAATGTCAACAGAATGTTACATTTCATTGCCAGACCATTTAATTACACTCCATTACATTTGTTTCACTTCTACTGATGTTCATATCATCTGTTTTCAAGACACTATCCATTTCTTTAAATTGATCTATTAAGTCCTTTGCCATGTCTGACAGAATGACAATGTCACTAGCAAACATTAAAATCTTTATTTCTTCACCCTGGATTTTAATTCATTATCCCAATTTCTCCTTAGTTTTATGTGAGTTAGTGGTTAGTCTCTAATGATCTCTATACTGACAAAATACGTGACTCGAAACCTCCCTTTCCTTTATTTCTAGAATTCTACACACACTTCTGAATTCTCAGTGAAGCTGTATGCATAAACAAGAAATCTGCTTCATTACAATACATACCAAACGGACTGGCTTTAATTAGAAGCTGGTAAGTAAAAAAGCTCTCATGCAGTGCAGGGAGAGAAATTTCATGAAATGGGCACATAATTTTACTGTTCTTGCAAAATGTGAGGAAAAGTTTTGCAAAAAATAGGTTTTTGGAAAAGCATTACCAATGTGGAACCTGCATCCATAGACTGGGAGTCATTGCACAAATTTGTTAGATTCACATGCACACTTCTAATCCTGGCAACCTTGGGTGCAATTTTTCCCTTTCTTTTATTTATTTTTACTGATTATTTTCCACTTCTCAAATTCCACATTGTCTACTCCCATCAATAACAATCATGTAAATCATTAAATGAATATAACTGATTTCAGATGTTACAAGACCAACTACTAAATCACATAACTAAGCAGAGGATGCCTACTAATTTTACAAAATCAAATGCTTGTAGTGATTCTCTTGCAAATATTGATGGCTAAAGGCAATTTTGCAAATATACATATCCAGAAATCACTGATGGGACTTTGTGTTGTTCTACTGCAGTTGTGGTGAATAATAAAAATTTATTCTAAACTTGTGCTAGTTCTAATAAACCTAGTATCAAAGCATCTGTATGGAACTGCCGAATACAAGTTAAGGATAACAAGAATAATTTCTCCAGTCAAATATATGTTCAAACACAAATATTTCATAAAAGTTGGTTCATACTGAATAAGAACACCAAACATGGTTTTTGCTTCACATATATACGTACAGATGAAGTAGTAGTCCTGTCCTGGCTGGAACTCAAGACCTCCAGGTTGAGGAGTAAACGACCGAAATGTTATGGTGAAGTACATTAATTTGTATGGTTTATCACAGATGGCTATGATACGAGGATTTGGATTTGTTATCCGACATGTATCATATTCTTCTTTTGACACCTGGAACAACAAATTAATATGAGATTACTTACAATTCCAAACATTTTCTAGAGTTGGATGTCTGGTAGCTATTACAGACATTACATTACTAAGCAATAAGTGGGAACACCAACAATATTATAAAATCATTTATTGAAAGCAGACACCAACATGTACACGTAAAACATAATATTCATAACAGAGTGAAAAATATGTGCTTTAGTTGCAAAGTGAAGAAATATAAGCTTCTGCATGGTATAGTACATTGGTTGGACAAAAATATGAAAGTAACATGAGAAACGCATGTTTGAACATAAATGCAGATTATAGCCAAGTCTGCAGATGGTGCTGTTGTATTTGACCATGAACAGTGTTCTGTGTAGTTGTGAGTGCATTATGCTATGTGAATTTGAACATGAGCAAATTGTTGGTGCTCTTATAGTAAGTGCTTCCACCACCAAAAAACCAAAGTTCTTGGTGTTTCAAGAGGCAACGTATAAAGGGAAGGTGGAAAAATGTCATCTGCTAAGCCACAGCGAAAATGAAAGTGTGTGTTGAGGGATTGTAATAGACAATCATTGAAGAGGATTGTGACAAAAAATAAGAGGATAACAGCTGCAAAAGTCACTGCAGAACTGATTGTCACACTTGCAAACTCTGTTAGCACCAAAACAACATGAAGGGAGCACCAGAAGCTGTGCACTGCAGGGCAAGCTGGAATTGCAAACCCACATGTCAGTGAAGCAAATGCCTGTATCAGGAAAACTGAAGACATAAAGTTTAGAATACAGAGCAATGAAACAAAGTCACGTGGTTCAATGATACTCATTACATCGTATTTCCAACTTCTGGCCAAGTTTACGACTGTCGTACGCTGTCCCAAACCTATGACGCAGACTGAAAGCTGCCAACAGTGAAACACTGTATTAGGCATCATAATGTGTTGTGTTTTTAGTGTTTCCATGTTTTGTCCACCCTCTGTATTAGGGCCATAAGTTTATAATCAACACAAAAACCATATGTCAGAAGATTTAAATGAGAAAATGATTACATATACACACATTATCTCTAATAGCAACAAGTAATCCACTGCAAGGTTTAGAAATGAGGTTATGATTGGAGATGAAAAGGCAAAGAAACGACAATATTTTCACAAACAGAAGAAAAGATGTATATAAAGACTCATAAATAAAAGTGCGAGTCAGCGGGGTAATCAAGGTGGAATATCTCAATATGGGTCTTCATCGCTCATTCAAGTTGATTGTAGTTAGTTTCTATAATTGATAGCAAACATTCTATGAAAAGGATTTTACACCCAAAAATGTCTTGCATGTGCTTCAGTACTACAACACGGGGTTCCCAAAACCACTCTGATGATAACGGAGACACTTTACTTCATATTTCTCCGCGCTACGCCACTTTATAAACTATTTGGTTGGCGCATAAGTTCGCAGCGTTTTTCCATACGTTTAATAAACACAACAGATTCACATAACAGATACATTAGTCATCAATAATGTATTCTCGTTAGCTATTTGAAACAGTCTGCCAACGTTGGAATAATTTTTCGATTCCGCGACTGTCGAAATCACGTGTTTTTGAGGCGAAGATATCATCCAGCTATGTTCTGTGCGCATTTTCATCCGGGAGCGGAAAAGGTGAAAATCTGAGGGCGCAACTTCTGCATAGTGTTTTTCGTCAGTCTAGCTCTATCAGAATGCGTCGAACAGCCTCACTTCACGCAATTTTCCTGGTCGTTGTTCTTGTATAGACGTCTCGGTTATTGTCAATAAATGTTAGCAGTGATGTCTGAGACCTCGGAGAAACCATTCGTAGTACAACACACCGTCGCTGTTCCACCAGTGGATTCGCGGTGGTCTTTGTTACGGGGATCTGCTGCTTTGTTTGGGGTCAATCATTCATTTCTTTTCCTTATCTTAGCATAAAGACACAATTTGTAGTCATCGGCAACGTTACAAGATAGGAATGGTCGCTGTTGTTCACGAGAGAATTGATGATGAGCAAGCAGAGACGCACGTACGGCCACCCTCTGATGTTTGTGATTTTGGCTTAGAGCATGCGGTACCAGATTTTTTAACCTTCCTAATTGTATGCAAATGTCGTAAGACGGCCGAATGATAATATTCATCGCACTTGCCAGTCCTCGTGTACACTGATGTCGATAATTGTGGATTAATGCGTTGAAACGATTGTCATCACACTCCGAAGGTTTTCCTGAACGTGGAAAGTCACTAATGTCAGAACGATCCTCCTTGAAACGAGAGAGCTATTTTCTTTCCGTGCTCTGTTCAAAGGCATTACATGTCGATAATTGTGGATTAATGCGTTGAAACGATTGTCATCACACTCCGAAGGTTTTCCTGAACGTGGAAAGTCACTAATGTCAGAACGATCCTCCTTGAAACGAGAGAGCTATTTTCTTTCCGTGCACTGTTCAAAGGCATTACATGTCGATAATTGTGGATTAATGCGTTGAAACGATTGTCATCACACTCCGAAGGTTTTCCTGAACGTGGAAAGTCACTAATGTCAGAACGATCCTCCTTGAAACGAGAGAGCTGTTTTCTTTCCGTGCTCTGTTCAAAGGCATTACATGTCGATAATTGTGGATTAATGCGTTGAAACGATTGTCATCACACTCCGAAGGTTCTCCTGAACGTGGAAAGACACTAATGTCAGAACTATCCTCCTTGAAACGAGAGAGCTATTTTCTTTCCGTGCTCTGTTCAAAGGCATTACATGTTTCTGGCTGTCTCCATTGCGGTCAAGCCACGATTGAATTCAAACAGAATGATATGTCGGATATGTTCCGTTTCCTCCACTTGGCGCTCCATTTTCTAGCGTCTGCAGCTCCACTAACTCTCTCCAAAAGACAAAATTTAAAATTCAGATTGCAACAATGAAATGGAAATAATAAATGATGGTTCAAATGGCTCTGAGCACTATGGGACTTAACATCTGTGGTCATCAGTCCCCTAGAGCTTAGAACTACTTAAACTTAACTAACCTAAGGACATCACACACATCCATGCCCGAGGCAGGATTCGAACCTGCGACCGTAGCAGTCGCGCGGGCAAAACAAAAACCCTGCGAATTTATGCACCAACCTAATACATTTTCCCGTCACTCCGGATGTTACGTGAGTATTTTACGTGTACAAGTAGAGTAACTTTTAAGTTCTGTACCGCGGAAACGGATAAGAATATCAAGAAAATGTTCAAGGTTATTCGAGATCAGGACCTTAGGAATATATCGTTCAAATTACAGCCACTTTCTGTGGATAGCCATCTTCGAATCTGCGGCTCTGTTTTGGTATCCAAAAACTCTGTTTTTTAGGTGTTTATGGATAACAGATAAAGATTTTTGAAAATGGCACTTCCAGATATCTACCAAGCAAATACACCGTCAAACTTTGAACAATCTGCTGCGGATAGTTATTTAGAAGTCCGCTGCTGACTGCGAAAACGCTTCTTTCGGGTTTCCTCAGGAACCGCCCATGAACTAGATGGTACCTACAAATGCTCCGTAAGTCGCACTGTAGACCACATCTAACACAAAAAGAACCAACCGATTTGCTCCGCCGGCCTTGTGGCCGAGCGGTTCTAGGCGCTTCAGTCTGGAACCGTGCGACCGCTACGGTCGCAGGTTCGAATCCAGCCTCGGGCATGGATGTGTGTGATGTCCTTAGGTTAGTCAGGTTTAAGTAGTTCTACGTTCTAGGGGACTGATGACCTCAGATATTAAGTCCCATAGTGTTCAGAGCCATTTGAACCATTTGCTTCATTTGACTAAGTTTCAGGAAGTATGTAATATACAAACTTTTACCCTGTACTGCAGGATTGCTACAGTAAGACGATCCTCCTGTTGGGTACATAAATGCTCCTTTGCCCAAGGACTATCCAAAACAGTTCACCCTACCTTTCTGTCACGAACAGAACCATGGTACGAGCCCCAGAAAAATCCCGTTTTTCTGCGCGGTGTTTTGGAATAGATTGGTAGCGCATTTACAACTTGGGCTGTTTTCCTGTTGTGCTGATTTTTTAATCTTGTTATTTAATCAGGTTTACCGATCATCAAAAAAATAAAAAGATGGTTCAAATGGCTCTGAGCACTATGGGACTTAACAGCTGAGGTCATCAGTCCCCTAGAACTTAGAACCAGTTAAACCTAACTAACCTAAGGACATCACACACATCCATGCCCGAGGCAGGATTCGAACCTGCGACGGTAGCTGCACCGCGGTTCCGGACTGAAGCACCTACAACCGCTCGGCCGGCAACGGCCATCGCCCGATGGAGTATAAAATGAGGTCCATCTGAAAAGGCCACCTGTCCGCCTCAGTGGACGTCCAGTTGCGGCACTGGTGTCCAAATTTCATCCGTCGTCGCTCATGAACAGCAATCATCACGGGCGCATGGACCCAACCCCTGCTGCAGAGCCCCATATTTCAGCAACGTTCGCTGACCGGTCGTTGAGACACTGTTAGTAGCCCCTTGGTTCGTCTGTACGGTCAGCTGCTCAACAGCTGCACGTCAATCTCCGCAGCCGTCGTTCGCCCTTGTCATCTATGGCCTATGTTGCATCACAGATGGCTTGGCGCCGGTTTTGGATCGTGCCATTTTGCCAAAAATATTCAAATGTGTGTGAAATCTTATGGGACTTAACTGCTAAGGTCATCAGTCCCTAAGCTTACACACTACTTAACCTAAATTATCCTAAGGACAAACACACACACCCATACCCGAGGGAGGACTCGAACCTCCGCCGGGACCAGCCGCACAGTCCATGACTGTAGCGCCGAGACCGCTCGGCTAATCCCGCGCGGCGCCATTTTGCCATCTACGATATAGTTTAACCACAGAGGCACGCGAACAATTTACAAACTAAGCCGTTTCGCGAATACTTCCACCCTTGGCCATTTTGGATGTCATATAAATTGCTACTTTTCCGTATTACGAAAGCGACAGCACTGATTTCCGCTTCCCCCGACACGCTTTATACAGGGTGTTACAAAAAGGTACGGCCAAACTTTCAGTTTCCGGAAACGCTTAATTTCCATGTTAGAGCTCATTTTAGTTTCGTCCACCTACGCTCAATGGAGCACGTTATCATGATTTCATACGGGATACTCTACCTGTGCTGCTAGAGCATGTGCCTTTACGAGTACGACACAACATGTGGTTCATGCACGATGGAGCTCCTGCACATTTCAGTCGAAGTTTTCGTACGCTTCTCAACAACAGATTCGGTGACCGATGGATTGGTAGAGGCGGACCAATTCCATGGCCTCCACGCTCTCCTGACCTCAACCCTCTTGACTTTCATTTATGGAGCATTTGAAAGCTCTTGTCTACGCAACCCCGGTACCAAATGTAGAGACTCTTCGTGCTCGTATTGTGGACGGCTGTGATACAATACGACATTCTTCAGGGCTGCATCAGCGCATCAGGGATTCCATGCGACGGAGGGTGGATGCATGTATCCTCGCTAACGGAGGACATTTTGAACATTTCCTGTAACAAAGTGTTTTAAGTCACGCTGGTACGTTCTGTTGCTGTGTGTTTCCATTCCATGATTAATGTGATTTGAAGAGAAGTAATAAAATGAGCTCTAACATGGAAAGTAAGCGTTTCAGGACACATGTCCACATAACATATTTTCTTTCTTTGTGTGTGAGGAATGTTTCCTCAAAGTTTGGCCGTACCTTTTTGTAACACCCCGTATACCCTACACTGCTAGCGCTACCGTCTGTAAATGGTTACTGCACGTAGATGTCGAACATAGGCGTTGGTCACATTAATGTGACTGGACCGTGTATGAGCACCAGCGTCCAGGATAACGTACTAACAATGAAATTTTTTTTATGTAATTACGTAATTACGAAGATAGTGAGTATCCTCGTTGTAGGTCTGGTTTCGGGCGACAATGAGGCCGTCGCCGCCGCCTCGGTAGCAGTCATCAAAGCCGCGAGCGGGCCAGCTGTACAGAATGGCTGTGGACTCCTCGCGGACTGCGCCGCGGTAAGCAACGCGTGTCGTGTTTATAAACAGTGGTCTGCTCCCTGGCACTGTATCCAGTAAACACTCACGTCCTGCCGCCGCGCCACCAATAAATAACAGTCGCAGCCGGCTAGGTGCTCACAAACATTACCTTCCCCGTCTCCTGACACACTACTCGCATCTCTTCCATCAGTTCCGCCCTATCTGCGCGACCTAGTCTCTGCGGCCATTCGTCGTGCGTTGCCGAGCATTTCGGCGGCAACCTCCGAAGATTCGGGGCGTCTTCGGCGTTCAGAAGGATCCGTACCACCGTATTCCTGTAGGTTCTTCTTTTTTAAAAACTTTCTTTTTGTTTCTCGATGTTATGCCGCTTTGAAAGGTCCACACCTGGTGAGTCACCGCCATCTCTATCAGTGGTCGTATTTCCATCCCCTCACAACGCCATTTCAACAAGAGGAGGAGAATGACTTGTCCAACATCGGAGTGACTGTCAATTTCTCATCTGAGTATTTCGTGCTACACTGTTGATGTATAGTACTTCTGAGCCGAAAATGAGGGAAAAAAAAGGTTCTGAGCACTATGGGACTTAACTACTGTGGTCATCAGTCCCCTAGAACTTAGAACTACTTAAACCTAACTAACCTAAGGACATCACACACATCCATGCCCGAGGCAGGATTCGAACCTGCGACGTAGCGGTCGCTCGGTTCCAGACTGTAGCGCCTAGAACCGCTCGGCCACTCCGGCCGGCGCCAGTGACCACAATCTACTCACTCCTATAATGTGTGATCAGGACAGCGCTAAAAATATCGATATACCAAAATATCGATAGCATTTCATAATGATGACGACATGTATCTGCGATTTCCAAATTAACGGTATACTGATTAACCGATATTGAATATCGAAAGTGTCTCTGCCTTCTCTTGACTCATAGGCACTGTGGTTCTCATCGGCAGATTTCTTCCCATTCCAGCTACTACCAATCTTTGCTATCTAACGGTAAATGTCTTACAATGGGCTTAATTTAATTTCATATTCAATACTACAAAAGAGCACCAGATTTGAACATGAATACATTTCACACATGCTGTGGAGTCGTAATACGGAAACATCAACTCATTCCCTTCCCCAGAGAAGACTATGTAATTTCGACATTACTACTATGTTCAGTGATCAGTAGAAATACATCATTTTATGCCGTATCATGTCATGTCGAATCTATGACATAATTACTGAGACAGTAAACACAAATGTATTCGTACTTTTTGTTTCTCGTTCCTGTAACAGAATTCAAACTGCACTGCCACAAAATACACGAGTATTTTCTATTTACTGTACATGATAGGAATGGAATTTGGTGAGGTGTGCTGTAACATTTGTGATTAATGAAAAACTATTAGTTTTTCCCCTTTACTCGCGATTCAATTCTACCAAACGTAAATTTTGCATGACGTGTTTTGACAGCAGCCTGTCATATCCAGGCGTTTACTGTTAACTGCATGTTATGGCAGGTGTTATTTTCATTTCAAACGGATATGAAACGATGTATCCTACTCACGCCATTTGAGGGTTATCGAAATCCATCAGATGTAAGCAACAAAAGTCTAACCATTAAATTATTTAGACTACACAGGAGCTCCGTAAACTTTAATATAAACTCTTACTTCACTCAACAGCGCATAGCCGCTCAATGTAACAAAATGTTGCATGCAGAGGGAAGAACTGTTCGTGGGAAAACAAATGCTGTCACAAACTGTGATAAAACAGATTAAAACTGAGTGCCGAACCGAGACTCGAAGTCGGGACCTGGTAGAGCATTTGCCCGCGGAAGGCAAAGGTCCCGAATTCGAGTCTCCGTCCGGCACACAGTTTTAATCTGCCAGGAGGTTTTATATCAGCGCACACTCCACTGCAGAATGAAAATTTCATCTGTAATAAAACAGCACACATCTTAAGGCGCTACTCTATAATCCAAATGTGTGGTGCCAATTCGCATTCGGTGAAAAATAAAAGGCGCATGAAGAGGAAAAATAAAATGAATTAAGACAATAACTTCAGAGTATTCTGTTTGAATGATATAGGCATAATTGTATCCTAAAGCCGTCTAAAGTGAACATTCACATATCAAAGTTAGTTCGACTGATCTTGCTTTCGGGCTTAAGTCAAATGGTAAGTTGTTATTTATTTCCTACAGTTGCTGAGAAAATATCGGTACCCTGGTCATATTACTTACGGAAGTTATATGACAATGTAGGCTACAGACCGACAAAGTGACAGTCTAAAATTTTAGCAATTTTTCCGACAATTCGGTCACGATGACACGCTGCACGATTGTACACTTCTAACAAACTATTAAGACAAAGACTGATCCAGGAAATGAAAGGAAGTTTGCAGACATAATATCGAGCAACATGTTTCCAAATAAACATACGTCACGTTTAGAAGTGAACAGACCGAATTATGCCCGCATCTCGTGGTCGTGCGGTAGCGTTCTCGCTTCCCACGCCCGGGTTCCCGGGTTCGACTCCCGGCGGGGTCAGGGATTTTCTCTGCCTCGTGATGGCTGGGTGTTGTGTGCTGTCCTTAGGTTAGTTAGGTTTAAGTAGTTCTAAGTTCTAGGGGACTTATGACCACAGCAGTTGAGTCCCATAGTGCTCAGAGCCATTTTTTAGACGGAATTATTTTTTCTCTATTTCTGTTTCAAAATTTGTTCTAAGTGCTACGTTTTTGTCGTTTCTTGAAATTATAGTACCCCTAAATGTTATTGCTAAAAGAGCAAAAGTATAACGATAGCAACAACTGTATCGTAGAAAACAAGCGCATTTTCTTTGGGCTAGAAATGAATCGAGGGATCAAGAATAGCAAAGCTTATAGCAAACCTGCTGTAAGATCTGTATCTACGAGAACTTGCTTTAAGCTATAATTCTTTTAGGGATTATTCACCGCGCGGCGCTTATAGGGAATTAAATGAAGGAAAACAGGTCGTGCATGGAAGACTGACAGTCACTTAAACGGGCTTCGAAAGTGTATTTGAGATATGTCAGTCGTAGCCACAGAAGCGTCGCTGACCGACGAAGTTCTGGACATGCAGGGGCGACATTCACTGCATTTCAGCTGAACTTGCATATCCTACTGACATGCAGCTCCAAACCTGCAATGAAGAAAGCCTGCCATTTAGGGGCGTCCAAGTATCCCGGTCTACCGGTCGCTACTGAAATGCCGCGCATTCGGATTCGCCCGAGGTATATAAAAGCGCCCAGTCTTGTACAAAGCTACGTAATGTTCTTCGGAGGATGGCTGCCACCTATACAACATCTCATCAGCCTAAACTGATACGAACCTCTTCGCGAGAGGTGATATGCCCAGAGAGCAGGGCGGTATTAATAAAAAATTATAAAATAAAAAAAAACATAATCCTTAGGTAATCGCTTTGTAATGTAACACATTTTATAATCCGTGTCAAATCTCTGAATATTACTGAAGAATGGCTACTGATAACAAAATTATTACTGAATGTATTAAAGAACTTGCAAGTGTTTCTCGATTATAAATGTATTCTTGAATATTAAACTGTTTACAGTGGGGGAGGCTTTACTATCAGATGTAGTGACATTTGAGACAGACAATAGTTTTTTTTTTTTTAATTTTGCTCCCTTCTCTATCTATTTTCGTATAACTGCACTGCTGTGTGAAGATAAAATAAGAACACTAACATAAAAAAGATATAATAACAAACAATCGATGCCGAAGACCCTGGAATCGTTTGATTCCGATACTAGTCTATTCCTAGGGAATCGGCAATTCTTGGACTCGTGGAATCGGAATCGACAAATGGCTCATCCCTAACAAAAATCATTATGGATACACTTTTTTTACTCTAATATTTTTGCAGTAGTATAGTTTACGTAAAAATACTACCTACAGGCTACGTACTTAATATAAACTATGCTTTATTTCAAGAATTATTTCTAAACTTGAGCTTTGTTTTATTTTAACAATTTATGTACTAACCCAAGAACTGACCTCATTAAAAGTGTATGGCTAAGTTTGCAGTCCAATTTATTTCCCCTAATAACTCTTCTGTAACTCTCAAGCTGCTTTTTCAACTTGGTTACCCAACCACTACAGAAGTAGTGTTGCAAAACACCCTTTCCAATACAAAATATCAGTACAAATTTTTTTTATATGTACTACTTGTCAATTAATTTTTAAAATGTATAAATGACCGGGCATTTATGAATTTTGGGCATTTGGTCAGGCATTTATCCTGGGCATTTGTCCTAACTTATAAACGCCCAGGCATTTTACATCACAACCCAGGGGCCTTTCTGGTTTGGAGTCAGGGCTATGTTGTTTTGACGAAAGATTGTTAGATCTGCTATAGTTTACGGTACATTGTCACCTGTCCTTCTGCCTTCTTTTTCATTTACTGGAATTTCTCGTTTGTGAGATTACCGAAGTTTCCAACCCTCCCGCCGATTCGAGTCCCCCCTCGGGCATGGGTGTGTGAGTTGTTCTTAGATCAGGTTAGTTTAAGTTAGTTTAAGTAGTGTGTAAGCCTAGGGACCGCTGACCTCTGCAGTTTGATCCCTTAAGAACTCACACACATTTGAACAATTTTGAAGTTTCCAAAGTGACGGGCTCTTTTAAGTTGGGACATTCGTTGTCTTTAGGGCTACTTACTCTACCTGTTGGAACGCATATACTGACCACGCGTGTTGTGGTGTCGTCCGAGGAGCGAGGTGCCAATGCAAGGTTGGTACCTCGCAACGGAACCACAAGTAAACGAAGTCGTTGCCTGAAGCAACGACGAATGGGAGACGGTTGCGTAGACATGCGCAAAAGACTTTCCACTACATCAGCTCGTTTACTTACGTCTGAGCAGAGAGTCACTCAGCCCAGTTATTAATCATCGCCGGAGACGATAGCACCGCGTTCTTTCCGAGTCAACAGCGTGATAGTTGTAATTAGACAGAACTCTGACTGCGTGAGGTGGCGCAGTGGTTAGCACACTGGACTCGCATTCGGGAGGACGACGGTTCAATTCCGCGTCCAGCTACCCTGATTTAGGCTTTCCGTGACTTCTCTAAATCGCCTCAGGCAAATGCCGGGATGGTTCCTTTGAAATGTCACGGCCGACTTCCTTCCCCATCCTTCTCTAATCCGACGAGACCGATGACCTCGCAGTTCGATCTCCTCTCCCCAAATCAACCCAACCCAACAGAACTCTGCATTAAAGTTCATCGTCGACTGTAGTCTGTGAAAAGAGACTAGTATCTTGTTCTGCATCAAATGATACATTAATGTTGAGACAGAAATGAATACTCACATGACATTCCTATGCACATGGATTGTTACGATGTTTAATTTTTCACCTTGTTCAAGTTGTAATAGGCCTAAAGTGATCTCATATTTTATATATTGTAGTATGATGTCGACCTCTCCAGTAGTAAAGCTAAGGCCTCACCATGTACCGACGAGTGTCATTTCGTCCGGTACAACTCGTGTCATGACAGTCACCCACCAAACTTGCACTGATCAGCCTAACCAATCTTGTTAGCCACAGCCAGCCGAATACTCATCTACCGATAGCCCTAACTGGCAACAGTGCAACTTGCCCCAAGACAATGTTTCTCATACACCCACAGACTTGTATTAACGAGCTTTACAACACAACTAACGTGCGGCCGGTCATGTCGCCTGCAGAGCTCCACAATTGCGTATATGGGTGGCGCAAATCGAGAAGGCTATCTTGCTCAATGCAGTTCCTATCTCACATACCTGGTCCCTGTCCAAACTGTCTTCCGTCACACCCACCACCAGTACCACCACCACTACGACCACCACCATCTCCTGGTATCGTAACATTTCTTCTGCTTGAAGGACCTACGTCATTGATAGCCAACTTAGCCTGACGCTTGTTACAAAAATTCTGGTGGCCCGGTACTCAGTCCCTAGTATTTCCTTCACCTCTCCCATGATAACCGTCAAAAGCAAAGTTGTCTTCTTCCTTACGTGTCTCACGCTGTCAGGCTCCCTTGTCACGGTTAGAACATGCTGCATAATTCCTACTTCTGCGTGAGTCTCCATTCCACCTGGCTACGGCCTCTGCTGAGACATACACTACTGGAAATTGAAATAAGAACACCGTGAATTCATTGTCCCAGGAAGGGGAAACTTTATTGACACATTCCTGGGGTCAGATACATCACATGATCACACTGACAGAACCACAGGCACATAGACACAGGCAACAGAGCATGCACAATGTCGGCACTAGTACAGTGTATATCCACCTTTCGCAGCAATGCAGGCTGCTATTCTCCCATGGAGACGATCGTAGAGATGCTGGATGTAGTCCTGTGGAACGGCTTGCCATGCCATTTCCACCTGGCGCCTCAGTTGGACCAGCGTTCGTGCTGGACGTGCAGACCGCGTGAGACGACGCTTCATCCAGTCCCAAACATGCTCAATGGGGGACAGATCCGGAGATCTTGCTGGCCAGGGTAGTTGACTTACACCTTCTAGAGCACGTTGGGTGGCACGGGATACATGCGGACGTGCATTGTCCTGTTGGAACAGCAAGTTCCCTTGCCGGTCTAGGAATGGTAGAACGATGGGTTCGATGACGGTTTGGATGTACCGTGCACTATTCAGTGTCCCCTCGACGATCACCAGTGGTGTACGGCCAGTGTAGGAGATCGCTCCCCACACCATGATGCCGGGTGTTGGCCCTGTGTGCCTCGGTCGTATGCAGTCCTGATTGTGGCGCTCACCTCCACGGCGCCAAACACGCATACGACCATCATTGGCACCAAGGCAGAAGCGACTCTCATCGCTGAAGACGACAAGTCTCCATTCGTCCCTCCATTCACGCCTGTCGCGACACCACTGGAGGCGGGCTGCACGATGTTGGGGCGTGAGCGGAAGACGGCCTAACGGTGTGCGGGACCGTAGCCCAGCTTCATGGAGACGGTTGCGAATGGTCCTCGCCGATACCCCAGGAGCAACAGTGTCCCTAATTTGCTGGGAAGTGGCGGTGCGGTCCCCTACGGCACTGCGTAGGATCCTACGGTCTTGGCGTGCATCCGTGCGTCGCTGCGGTCCGGTCCCAGGTCGACGGGCACGTGCACCTTCCGCCCACCACTGGCGACAACATCGATGTACTGTGGAGACCTCACGCCCCACGTGTTGAGCAATTCGGCGGTACGTCCACCCGGCCTCCCGCATGCCCACTATACGCCCTCGCTCAAAGTCCGTCAACTGCACATACGGTTCACGTCCACGCTGTCGCGGCATGCTACCAGTGTTAAAGACTGCGATGGAGCTCCGTATGCCACGGCAAACTGGCTGACACTGACGGCGGCGGTGCACAAATGCTGCGCAGCTAGCGCCATTCGACGGCCAACACCGCGGTTCCTGGTGTGTCCGCTGTGCCGTGCGTGTGATCATTGCTTGTACAGCCCTCTCGCAGTGTCAGGAGCAAGTATGGTGGGTCTGACACACCGGTGTCAATGTGTTCTTTTTTCCATTTCCAGGAGTGTATTTCTCCTGTGTATAATTAAAAAAAAAAAAGAAAAAAAGGACAACTGAGACTAGGATTCGCGCTCTGAGGGATCCGTGCGGACTTTACTGCGTGTACAGGTACTTCATCCATAGGTTTTGAGGAGTGAGTTTTCGAGTATCAAAATATGTGTCATATGTGGCCGAATCTTTTGACTACACAGACTTAGAAGCTTAAATTATTTACACTGCTAAGGGACTGTAGACCTTAGTATTCGGCATAAATTTCAACTTGGTGCCTCTATCCGTTCCTGAGAAAAAGGCGTCTTAACGGACGGACTACAGAGTAATCCTCTTCTATCGCACATTGCACAGCTCTGTGATAATGTATCTCTGGCTTTCCAATACATATCCGTATTGCACTTCCCGTAGTGAAATCTATTCCTAGAAAATTCACTATCTTCCGACAGTTCTCACACATTTCACTCATAGTCAAAGACTTAGAAAGCAGTATCAACGATAAAAGAACGCTGACTCCGCTAACATATAGAGGCAATACGACAGCAGACTCAATTTGTCGTAAAGTTGTTATCGACCCAAAGGTTGTTTTGAAGACCACAGTACTTCACTAGGCATCATCTTAATGAAGGAAGTATATCTTTTCCTATCTCCGACCTTTGAACTGACTTACCTAACCATTTATAGGGGGCGAACAGTTTTAACATGAATTCCGAACCGCAGTGCAACTCGGCATTTTTCACATCAAGAAACACTGCCAGAGGTGAAAGAAGTGGTATCATATGCAAATCCTTGGACTAATTGGGATAGAATTCAAAATATTTGGCTCTGCAGTCTAGCAGTTTACCACTGAGCCACATAAAAATAATATAGATGTAATAGGAATTACAGCAAAATTCGAAAGATTTTTGAGAATTTTTAGCAGCCTGGGTCGCGACTATAGGAAATATTATTATTCGTATGGCAGACACCAACGGCCTTGCCGCAGTGGTAACACGGTTTCCCGTTACATATTCCATCGCTGTGGGAATGGAATTCATAAAATCACTCCACGTGCCCTTACAGCATCGTAGGACGCACTCCTCTCTTATATGTCTGACGTATTGTTTCACTGCAACACAGTCACAACTCGGAGACTCCACAACACCCCGTTTATAGAGGGAGTAAGAGCACCGGCCACATCAAATGCGGGTTCTACCTATTTGACAGTTTCTTGTCGAGTTCGACACACGCAGTATCACAGTTATATTTCTCCAATCACTCTCGTTATTGGTGATTACCAATAAGTTGGCTGTTCTCGATCCTGAGATCTCCCACTTAGGGGTTACTTGTAGCTAACTGTTCAGCGTACAGTAGTGGCGGGTGTCTCTAACTAAGCCTATTTCTTCGTAAGGTATGTCGCGATGAATGGTTATTCTCTTGCATAATCTCTAAGCAGGGTGTAGGTTCTGCAAATATGTGCGGACAGATATTGCTTAGCAGGGAAAGCCAGCAGACAGGAGTTGATCTGGTTGTAACAGTAATCATGTCTACTGTGTTGTTGAGCTGCGCGTCGACGAGGCTGGTATGATAACTATTGCACCACACTGAAGCACAATACTCTGCTGCCGAAAAAACGATAGGAATTTTTTAGTTAGACAAAATACTTTAAAAACGCATTTGCGGAACATCAAATCTTCCCTTGTGGTACAAAAACAGCCAGTGATGCGCGTATGGACGACGAAATGTATTTAGCTGAGGCTACATATTCTTGAATAACTTCTACATCTACATCTACATGGATACTCTGCAAATCACATTTAAGTGCCTGGCGGAGGGTACATCGAACAACCTTCACAATTCTCTTTTATTCCAATCTCGTATAGCGCGCGGAAAGAATGAACACCTATATCTTTCCGTACGAGCTCTGATTTTCCTTATTTTATCGTGGTGACCGTTCCTCCCTATGTAGGTCGGTGCCAACAAAATATTTTCGCATTCGGAGGAGAAAGTTGGTGATTGGAATTTCGTGAGAAGATTCCGTCGCAACGAAAACCACCTTTCTTTTCATGATGTCCAGCCCAAATCCTGTATCATTTCTGTGACATCCTCTCCCATATTTAGCGATAATACAAAACATGCTCCCTTTCTTTGAACTTTTTCGATATACTCCGTCAGTCCTGTCTGGTAAGGATCCCACGCCGCGCAGCAGTATTTTAAAAGACAACGGACAGTCGTAGTGAAGGCAGTCTCCTTAGTAGATCTGTTACATTTTCTAAGTATCCTGCCAATAAAACGCAGTCTTTGGTTAGCCTTCCCCACAACATTTTCTGTGTGTTCCTTCCAATTTAAGTTGTTCGTAATTGTAATACCTAGGTATTTAGTTGAATTTACGGCTTTTAGATTAGACTGATTTATCGTGTAACCGAAGTTTAACGAGTTCCTTTTGGCATTCATGTGGACGACCTCACGCTTTTCGTTATTTAGGGTCAACTGCCACTTTTCGTACCATTCAGATATCTTTTCTAGCCGGCCGGAGTGGACGAGCGGTTCTAGGCGCTACAGTCTGGAACCGCGCGACCGCTACGGTCGCAGGTTCGAATCCTGCCTCGGGCATGGATGTGTGTGATGTCCTTAGGTTAGTTAGGTTTGAGTAGTTCTAAGTTCTAGGGGACTGATGACCTCAGAAGTTAAGTCCCATAGTATTCAGAGCCATCTGAACCATTTTATCGTTTCTAAATCGTTTTGCAGTTTGTTTTGATCTTCTGACGACTTTATTAGTCGGTAAACGACAGCGTCATCTGCAAGCAACCGAAGACGGCTGCTCAGATTGTCTCCCAAATCGTGTATATAGATAAGGAACAGCAAAGGGCCTATAACACTACCTTGGGGAACGCCAGAAATCACTTCTGTTTTACTCGATGACTTTCCGTCAATTACTACGAACTGTGACCTCTCTGACAGGAAATCACAAATCCAGTCACATATCTGTTCCAATACAACAAATGCCTGTGCGTCTTACTCGGCAGCTATCTCGAAATTGTGTTTTCTCCTACTTCGGGATGGTGAATTCGATCTAAAGACTGGCCCCTCAATCGATCAATACAACCAGTATGTAAAAGTAGGACTGATCCAGCGTATGAGTCTGGTGCTCCTTTCGTGACAGACTTGTCCCCTTTGAACTTCTGTAGACGGAAGAACGCAGCACTCACCTTCAACGGATGATGAAAACCGTGACCCAGTGAACCTCAGAACGACAGCCGACCTCGGGAAATGAACGCCGCTCGTGCGTGATACCCATTACCGGTGAGCGTACTGCCACGGCGCGGTGACCTTTCGTAAGCGGCCGCTGGGAACGAGTAGCGCCCTAGCACCTGAGACTGGCCGCGCAACTGCTATGAGGGACGCCCACCGCGCCGCTCACTTGAGACGTTGCAGAGGGGCCAAAAGTTGCGGCAACGTGGACGGCCAAAATATGTAAATGAATTGAAGCGAAACTGAAATGACCATCCACGAGGTTCCTCGCGCGACGTTTAGACTGCGGCGTCAGAAGTCGCCACTTCCAGCAGTCGAGGGTCCGACATACCTCAGGCAAATGTGCAAAGAGGAGGAACGCGGGAAGGAAGGCTAGAGTTTAACGTCCCATATACGTCGAGGTCATTAGCGACGGAACATGAGCTTGTTGGACACAGCACAAACAGGAAGATAAGAGTTTCACGTTCCGTCGACGACGATGTCATTAGAAACGGAGACAAGCTCAGAGAGGCTAAGGGAAGGAAATCGGCTGTGCTCTGTCAAAGGAACCAACCCGTAATTCGTAATAAGCGATTAAGGGGAATCATGGAAAATCCAAATCTGTATAGCCGGACGCGGATTCGAACCGCCACCTCAGCCAATTTGGTCAGAACAAGATTTCAAAGAGAATTCGGCCGTGGTCTTGTCTTTAAGGGAAGGCAGAAAAGCTATGAGGAAGGTGTCACTTTTATTTTGAACGTCAACGATAGTTTCAGCCATATGTCAGACTTCATTGGTGAGAATCTTTCAGTAGTTATAAATAAAAAGACAGATACAGCAGACTTTCACTGCCGTTAAGAAGCCTAAAATAGATGGAAACTTTGAGAAAAGGAAGATTCTGCGGTTAGGGTGAGGGGCAGCCATTTTAAATCCAAGCGCAGGGCTCAGTGACAGAGAAATTAGGGGCGTTGTGTAAGTATGTTTATAAAGACAACCAGGCAGCGACACTAAACTTCCATTCATCTGTGCCGTTGAATATTACCAGCATATCCAGTCACCGTTTCCGCTACCCCTTCGGCGCTGGGAGGCGAAGGCGTATTGCTGGAGACAGTTCTCTGGCGACAGTTGACTGGTATAGGAACCCCATTAAGTCGAGAAACACGCAAAAATGCTCCACGGCAAAAGCAACAAATATTCTGACAGCAAGGTTCGTTTCCAAACTCCAACAGCTGGAAGCGGCAAGCAAGATACGTCACGCTATCTGAGGGAAAAAGACAAGGAAAGGTACAGGATTTACGGACTTGATTCGGCAGGAATCTGTGTGAGATCTGCATCGGAGCACCTACAATTAGATTCTCCGTAGATTCACTAAATCGCTTAAGGCGAATATCCGAGTGGTTCCATTGAGAAGGTCGCCGTCGGCTTTTTGCTCTGTCTTTACCTAACCCAAGCTTGTGCTTCATCACTAATGACCTAGTCGTCATTCCTCCCTTAGAGATACAGAAAATTTATTTAGAAACTCGTAGCGAATGCGTAACTGTTTCTATTACGGTTATCGCTACGGGGTGATGCAGTGGATTGATGATTAATTAGCGGGATTGAGAGGAACCAAATAACAAGGCCATAGGTATAATGCAAATCCAAAGCTAAAGCCCATGGAAATATTCATCTGTCATTTTACTACAAAAGTTACGATACGTTGTTCAACAAGAAAAGGTAACAATTAGAAGTCATTCCATTTGAAAAGTTATTGGTACCGTTCATTGTTGGTTCTAAGAACTGAAGAATATTTTACAGTGTTTTCGACTGTAGAGTACCGAGCAATTAAAATACTGCAAAATTTACTGTCAACCAGACTGAAGTTACAGCCATCGGTAAACGTCATTAGACTAAATCGTCAGAAATTAATCAACGGATGCCTGAAAATCCCAACACGTTAATTATTAAAAATAACTTTATTTCTGGAAATTCGCTGCGTAAAACTATTATGGCATGTTAGTTACCGACCTGAGCGGTGAAGCAGAAAATTGATGAAATATCGATTTCCACTCTGACGAAGCCAGAGGCAAAAATGTAATTAAATGAGCTCTGCGATTACATTTATCAAAATTTTGTGCCACAGCTCGGTATTACTAATCAAAGAACCAGAAGTCAGGCCCGTACTCAGTGAGCGTTGTGCCCTAAGAAGAACTCCCCCAAGAACGTCTAGGGTTATATTCTATTCAAGGTGATCTGTCATTTGCTTTCTTCGCCTTGTATCGTAAGGGTGACTGTCACTCTATCTGATACAGTATAATGGTGTATTATTACGGAAGAATTTGGAATGAGAATAAGGTTTTCTGCCCATTCCCTAAATCTCTTAACGCCAATACCCGGTTGGTTCCATTGAAAAATCCGCTAAGTTAACGTTCCCGTCTGACCATCCAGCCACGACCAACTGCATCACTAGACTCCGAGACACTCTGCGTTAAGAGACTGCACGCATTCGCCTTTCCACCCTTCAATGAGCAAACACGGGCAATAAAAATCACGAGGATTCGAAGCGGATACCTTTGCGTCGAATCCCGCCGCACTAGCTTGCGCAGTCAATCCAAGTTCATCTGCTAACAGAAATGTCAAAATCCAGAGTAAGAGACTTCAAAGGATTTCTAGTAACATTCCTAATACAGCTTGGCGCAGTATCACGCCAACATTGACCCCAGTTACAGAAAGCAGACATCGTTTGGGGGGGGGGGGGGGTCAGAGCTGATAATTCTGCCGCTAATAACGGCGTTCGTTATTAAGGAACAGCACACGTTCACATTACTTTCATGTTACTGGTAAAATACTAATAATTATAACGGTCGCAACTTTACCCTTTATTCACTGGATGAAATTTTTCGGAAACATCATAAATTACTTAGGGTGATAGGTAATAACGAAGAGTGGCCAGGAAAAAGTTACATGCGGAATAAAGCGATTGCAAAGCCGACAAAATGAGAAATTTAGTGAGGATTTCATTCTGATTCCGATTACTCGGGAAAATTTGAATTTTTACTGTTTCTCTTGCGATATGATATTGCAGCAGTTTGCTGTTCGAAAGACAGGATGGAAAGTGAAACTGTAACATAAGCATAAGTGCACTCGTACACTTCAGAAACACGAAAGAAAATTTTTCTGCCGTAGTGGGAACTGCTTATTGAAGGACGATACTATAATTCGGATGCACAACAAATCATTAAAAAACAAATATTTACTGTAAAAGGCAGAATAATGGAACACACAAAAAAGTTTAAGATCAGAGTAAAACGTTACTCTTACTAGGCGGAATAAATAAATAAGTACAACGAGTAAGCAAACATGAAAGCTATGTGCAAAGCGGATAGTTTGTACGATATTTGTGCAGTAACTGAAATAACAGAAAATGGCGTTGAGTAGAAAATGGAGTATATTTCATTGTGACAATCAAGTTCGCTGGCATTTAATCATACTTCAAAAGACAGTGGAAAAATGTTGTTTGAAAACTTAACCATAACTGTGACTAACACATTTTTTACCAGAATTGTTTTTAACGCAATTAATACGTTCTTTTTCTAGCACAAAGAGTGATGGTGTTCCCTGTAAGGTCTTAGTGGTGAAACATTTTTTTTTCTCTCGTCAGTTTTCGCTTCTCTTCCTAGATACAGATAATTAGTAAGGGTGACGATACGAACTTTCGACACCCAAACCGAAATTGTCACATGAAAAATCTAAAGTTTTTTCAACCATTTGGAAGATTACAAATGGAACTAAGAATTCACAAGATGTGGTAGTAAATCCTCCCGGAACCTTGTCTTATGTGGAACGGTACGGTAAGCATAAAAAAAAAATGGTTCAAATGGCTCTGAGCACTATGGGACTTAACATCTATGGTCATCAGTCCCCGAGAACTTAGAACTACTTAAACCTAACTAACCTAAGGACATCACACAACACCCAGGAATCACGAGGACGGTAAGCATCCAACCAACTTTGACATGGTGTGTAACGCTGTACTTCATGTGAACATAAGGTATCTGAAGATGAAAACCTGATTCCAGAAACGAGTTGTTTGGTAGTCCAGATTAAATACAACGACTGGAGCTTAGCTTTCGGTGCCTTTAGAATTTCACAGGTCCAGTTTATTCGTTTAATATAAGAAATAAGATTCTCTCCTCCTGAGGAAATTAAATCCTGTTTTTCCCCCTATACATCGTACGCGCCCCACAATTATTCAGTCCCATCTGCAGAGAGTTTATTAAAGACGAATAGCCGGCCAGGGTGGCCGAGCGGTTCTAGGCGCTACAGTCTGGAACCGCGCGACCGTTACGGTCGCAGGTTCGAATCCTGCCTCGGGCATGGATGTGTGTGATGTCCTTAGGTTAGTTAGGTTTAAGTAGTTCTAAGTTCTAGGGGACTGATGACCATAGATGTTAAGTCCCATAGTGCTCAGAGCCATTTGAACCATTTGAACTACAAGTCTTTGTCCCGCAGGGGACTTACACAGGAATATTAAATATTACATTGGTTCATAAGTTCGTGGCGTTTTTGTTTGAAATGTTAGTATTTCGGTTGCTAGGGGTTTATTTATCGATTGTCATTTTTATCTGTAGTTCATTGTTCATTGTTGTTGTTTACATACTATCATTTGCAGAGAGAGAGAGAGAGAGAGAGAGAGAGAGAGAGTGGAGATGTGGACGCTAGGAAATGGAGGGACAAGTTGAGAAAACGGAACATTTCCGACGTATTCTTCTGTTTGAGTTCAGTAGAGAGCTGACAGCACCGGAGGTAGCCAGAAACATGTACACCGTGTTGGGGATAACGTCACTGAACACAGCACGGTAAGAAAACGGTTCTTTCATTTTAAGGAGCATCGTTTTGACATCAGTGACTCTCCACGTTCAGGAATATCTTTGGGGTTGTCCGCCTGCTTAGCTGAGTGGTTACGTGCTTGCCTCCCATGCAGTGGGCCCGGGTTCGATTCCCAGCCGGGCTGGAGATTTTCTCTGCTCGTGGACTGGGTGTTGTGTTGCCCTCATATCATTTCATCCTCACCACCGGCGTGCAAGTCGTTCAATGTGGCGTCGACTATAATAAGACTCTCATTCGGCGCCGAATTTCCCCGGATGGGGCCTCCCGGCCGGTAATGCCATAAGATCATTTCATTTCACTGGGGTTTAATGAATACCGTTTAAACGCATTAATCCACAACGATCCACATCAGTGTACTCTGGAACTGGAGTATGTGATCATTCCACCATCGTGAGAGAAATTACGTCTTTATGCTAAAGTAAGGAAAAAAGGAATGTATGAGCCCAAACAAAGCAGTAACTCTCCGTACAAAAACCTACGTGCATCCATAAAAGGTAATGTTATGCATCTGGTGGAATAGCGACGGTGCGTTGTACTACAAATTGCTTCCCCAAGGTGTAGCCATCATTATTGACATTTATTGTCAACAACTGAGACGTCTAGCAGATGTAATCCAAGAACAACGACCAGGAAGACTGCGTGAAATGATGCTACTGCACGATAACGCCCACCCGCATTCTACTAGGCCGAAAAAAACACGGTACAGGAGTTGCTTTGGGAAGTCATTTCTTACGCACCTTATTCACCTGACCTTACGCCCTCAGATTTTCATCTTTTCCGCTCTCTATCGAGCAGCACTCAAGGAACACGGCTCGACGAGTTCTTCGCCTTAAAACTATGTGATTTCTACAGTCACGGAATTGAAAAGTGACCCCAGCTTTTTCAGATTGTTGCAAATAGTGAAGGAAAATATATTATTGATGAATAGGTTCAAATGGGACTTAACATCTGAGGTCATCACTCCCCTAGAACTTAGAACTACTTATACCTAACTAACCTAAGGGCATCACACACATCCATGCCCGAGGCAGGATTCGAACCTGCGACCGTAGCGGTCGCGCGGTTCCAGACTGAAGCGCCTAGAACCGCTCGGCCACACCGGCCGGCTTTATTGATGAATAAAGTCTCTATTATGTGTATCTGTTGTGTTTATTAAACTTATGGAAAACGCTGCAAATTTATGCACCAATCCAAATTTTCTGAGTCAGAAGTATAGACTAATTTAAGTAAAACACTCCACGAAACATGTGTCCAGTTTTTACCGGGTACAGAGCTATTAGAATGTAACCCAAACAAATACCTAGAGAAAGCTTTAGGCAAAGGGGAAATGATTAAGGTCACAGTTTATATACATGAATTACACCCCTGGCTTTAATACAATTTCCAATTCTCTTAACAACACCACGAGAAGTCGTCTCGGCGTCCTGTTATGAGGGTACCGCTATTCACAAACCGAACGATCAATTCATCTCCACCGAGCGAGGTCGCGCAGTGGTTAGCACACTGGACTCGTATTCGGGAGGACGATGGTTCAATCCCGCGTCAGGCCATACTGATTTAGGTTTTCCGTGATTTCCCTAAATCGCTCCAGGCAAATGCCGGGATGGTTCCCTGCCCTTCCCTAATCCTATGAGACTGATGACCTCGCTGTCTGGACTCCTCACCGAAACAACCCAACCCAATTCGTCTCTAGTTCGCTTTTTCGTTGTAAACTCCGCTTTTCAACCATCCTTACAGGTAAAAATCAACTGAACACTGCCTCCTACTTCATCCATACTCTGTTCACTTGCGCTTTCGGATCTGTGGTTAGAAAATTGTTAGAAAATCGTCTGCCGTATTCTCTAGACGCAGCAACAGTGTTTCCATTACAAAACTTGTACATAAATATAGTACCGGCTTACCTTGCATCTGTACACGAGAAGGTAGAATTGGTCAATAAACCACAGTCACAGTTGAAAAATTCAATTATGTAAGCTCAAGCACAACTCCACAACTTGAACTTCAAATGAAATTCGATAAATGAACCCATCTCCCTAGTTCTGCCTCGGTAGCAGTGATGGCGTCTGCTGATTAGGAGGAGGTCAGTTGATGGTCTCCAACCAACCAGTATGTGTACTAGACACACTGGACCTACACCTGGACCACTCTCGTGTTTACCCCACGCACCTTCATTGCCAACTTGAACTTGAATCTGCTGATTCGACCTATTGTCATGCCATTCATGAACAGCACTCCTGGATGTGTTTTCCAACAGGATAACGCTCGCCCACATGCAGCTGTTGTAACCCAACATGCTCTACATAGTTTCGACTTGTTGCCTTGGCCTGCTCGATCTCCAGATCTGTCCCCAGTCGAGCACATATGCGACATCATCGGACGACAACTCCAGCGCCATCCACAAACAGCATTAATCGTCCCTTTACTGACCGACGAAGTGCAATAGGCACAGAACTTCAACCGAAAAACTGACATCCAGCACCTGTACAGCACAATATATGCACGTCTGCACGCTTTCACTCAGCATTACGCCGGTTATTAATGTAGCAGCATTTCATATTTACAATAGCTTATTTGCGCTTACACTAATCTGTGACCTTGCAAGGTTAATCACTTAAATGCGTTACCTAGACAAATGCATTCCCGAAATGTCATTACTCTATCCAAAAATTGGATGTCCCCCAACTTTGCTGTCTTTTATAAGATCTTTTCACGACAATATGCGTGGCTCTGCAATCTTCGATGGCAGTACATCTAAACCATTCAGTATGAACTGTGACGTAAGACAAGGCTGTGTGTCGGCACCTACACTTTTTGGAATTTTCCTCTCGGGTCTGCTCCAAGTGGCTTTCGAGAATTGTAATGTTGGAGCACATCTGCATACTGGGAAAGATGGAAGGCTTTTCAATGTCAGTCTTCTGAAGTCTAAGACAAAGCGCTACGAGATAGTCGCTCGTGAACTCCTCTATGCTGCTGACGCTGCAATTGTTGCGAACTCCGCAGAAGAGCTGGAAGAGCTAGTATCAAGATTTAGTCACGCATGCCACCTATTCTCGATGAGTAAGCAGTAATACCGTAATTATGGTTCAGGGTGCTAACACAAAGCCGAATATCACACTAGATGGCACTACCCTGCAAGTCGTAGATAACTTCTGCTATCTTGGATCTACTATAGAATCAAACATGCCTGTTGACAAGGAAATTGATGCTCGCATTGGAAGAGCTGCGACAACTTTTGGCAAACTCTCTACACGTGTTTGGAAAAACAACAAACTCTCTTTGACCACCAAAATTCTTGTGTATCAAACTTGCGTCCTCAGCATCCTTTTGTATGCATCGGAAACATGGACTACCTATGCCAAACAAGAACGTCGCCTTAATGCTTTCCACATGCGGTGCCTGAGATCCATCCTCGGAGTAACGTGGAAGGACCGAGTGACCAACGAAGCAGTGCTATCTAAAACTAACTGCAACAGCATTTCAGCTATCTTGAAGCAGAGACGACTCCGGCTGGGACACGTCCACCGTATGGATCCTGACAGATTACGACGTGAGGTGATGCTTGGAGAGATCTTTATAGCCAAAAGACCTGTAGGACGCCCTGTATTGAGGTTCAAGGACTGCTGTAAACGAGATGTGGAGAGCTTTGGAATCGACACAAACAGATGGGAGGCACGGGCTAGCATGAGACCAGAGTGGCGTGATGATATATCATCTGGAATGTCGAAGCACGATGAAGGTTTGTTAGACAGATTATGGCAGAAAAAGCTTCGCAATGCTACCACTGCTCCTGCCTCAGCAGCCAGATACACTTGTGACAATTGCGGCAAGAGATGCCGTGCTGCCATTGGCTTGACAAGTCATATGAAAAAATGCAACCCATAAACACACAGACACTGCAACAATCATCTACCAAGATGTAGTGGCCAATATATATATGCAATTATTTTTTGTGTTGCGATTTTTTTTCTGTCAGTGTATTTGTAGAACAAATAAATTACTCCCACATTGTGGTGTACACACCTTTTTTTTGACAATCAACATACACGTAGTGTGAATGCTTCTCTTCTGTAGCTCGCGGATGTAAATGAAGTCACTCATGTAAACTAAGTCAAGGCACTATCAATGAAATGCGTGAAAAGAGTGGGCAATCTTTGGCAGATGAACTCATACACACAGCGTATTGCCAATTCGTACGTTCGCAGGGATTAAACGATCGCAGGTGGATTCGAGCTCGTAAACTTGAGTACAACTGGTTGAGAACTTAATTACCCTCCTCCTGCGAAGGTCCCGCCTTGCTCCACGTGGCTGTCTCTGGACGGCCCTCGCATTCTTAAATACGGAATCCAGAAAGGAAAGGGGCCGATTTCCATTGACATAATTAACGCTTCTGTTCTGGATGTTCGGGCAGCGGCTGCGGAATCCTTGATTAGAGATCGAATCGATTGCCGAAGGATTTGATTATCACGTGATGCATCTGACACGCCAGGTGGCAGTGTTGCTGTCAGTCTCACTGCGGGCTGCTGTCCGGTAATAACAACGCCGTTAGTTACACCTGCCAACAATTTTCTTACGAAACGAGGAGCGGCGCGAGTACTACGAAGCAGCTCCCGCGTGATTCGTGTTCCTGGGACGCAATTACCATTCCGCGCACCGCTGAATCGTAACTATATTGCAATCGACACTACTTATGTGGCCAGTGAGTAATGGTCCACTGTCCGAGAGTCTGACTCTTTCGAGACTAATGCCAGGACTCTTCTTGCACGAAGGCCATAAAGCTGAATCAATTTGTGGTTTTTTAGGATGCCAACATTTCGCACTGAACTTGAGGTCGCCTATCTCCAGGAAAATCAATGTTAGAGCTTTGCGTTCAGCATGACTGAATTACGTACGACAGCTGGCTCTGATTATGGTTCACTGTTGAAGTTCCCATTTCTTGGGATGACTATGCCAACGTGTTTCAAATATTAAAGTGAAGTCGTATGGTAATGTTGACTTGAAGATCCCGAGATCACCTAATTGGCGAGGCGCGCGGAATGGCACCTTTACTTCACAAAATGTGAGTGTCGTATTTGTCCAGTGTAGATGACTGCAGTGAAGGCGTAAAAAGTTTGGTGTAACGTTTATCGCTGAGAAGAGAGAGGGTGAAATGCGGAGCCGGAACAT
The DNA here is from genome assembly GCF_023898315.1 of Schistocerca nitens. Lineage (NCBI taxonomy): Eukaryota > Metazoa > Arthropoda > Insecta > Orthoptera > Acrididae > Schistocerca > Schistocerca nitens. Next base: position 867,672,981 of record NC_064616.1, read on the forward strand.
TACCTTCTGGCCTCAAATAACACAAAGGGAACAAACGGTCTTAACATCCCCATCCGACGGATGGAGCACCGTCAACTGTATCACATATCCTCTCTCCAATAAGACACTACGGAAAGGTTTTGAACTTAACCAAAGACATAGGCGCAAAGTCTTGTGATTGGCAACTATACGTCACTATGGTAACCGAGAGTACGAGTCGAGCACCACGTCACAAGCCTCAGTAAAAAATGGTTCAAATGGCTCTGAACACTATGGGTCTTAACATCTCAGGTCATCAGACCCCTAGAACTTAGAAATACTTAAACCGAACTAACCTAAGAACATCACACACATCCATGCCCGAGGCAGGATTCGAAGCTGCGATCGTAGCGGTCGCGCGGTTCCAGACTGAAGCGCCTAGAACCGCTCGGCCGCACCGGCCGGCTAAGCCTGAGTAAGCAATCCCATCCCCGGAGGCAGCTACGTCATGTGTCCAATACAATATGCGCCTAAGTTCAACTATAGTAAAGCAGGTAGCAGATAAAGGTTCTTGGATGAAATAATGGAAAACCATAGCTAGTGTGTGTAGAAGGCTGCCTACATGGATAAGTCAGTGGAGACCTAAGATAATAGTTTCAGCGTACAGTCTACATTTCAGAACGATCTAACAGTTGACAACGAGTGTTCAGGTACAGAAAATCATGTTTCCTCTCTTTTCCGGTATCCCAAACCTTGGAAACTGGTAGCTAATTAAAATCGGAACACCGGCGGACTTTTGGTAATGTTGGGAAGATTCTAAAACATGTGCGTGATAATTAAAGAAAAAATACGAAGTTGTGAATGGTTGGTTCAAATGGCTCTGAGCACTATGGGACTTAACTTCTAAGGTCATCAGACCCCTAGAACTTAGAACTACATAAACCTAACTAACCTAAGGACATCACACACATCCATGCCCGAGGCAGGATTCGAACCTGCGACCGTAGCGGTCACGCGGTTCCCGACTGATGCGCCTAGAACCGCACGGCCACACCGGCCGGCTGTGAAATTAAAAATAATTCTTTTATTTCGTCGTTTTAGTTTTCTTTAGTGTGTTATTTGCTCAACTGATTACAAACACAATAATTCCCTATAAAAACGTAGGCATGCCCATTTTTATCATATAAAACAAATGGAAATGGAAATGTCGTGTGGCTGAAGACAACACAACACCCAGTCTCTGAGCGGAGAAAATCTCCGACCCAGCCGGGAATCGAACCTGGGCCCCGTAGCATAGCATTCCGTCGCGGTGACCTTTTTTTTTAATAATCTCATTTTGATCGTTGCATTTGTTCGGGGCAGACGTCCTATGACACCCGATGAAGCTCTTTGTTGATCCACCCACTCAGTTTTTTTTATTACAAAGGGCAGCTACCCCTCTGACCGAACACGCTGAACTACCGTGCCGGCAACCATTCAGCTATCGAGGTGGACTATGAAACAACTGAATACAATACAGCATAATATTGGCAGTCTCGAAGGTACGCAGTATTGTGCAGCAACGGTAACTTCGGGACTATCGACCCGAAGTGAACCGACATCTGTTCGCGCAAATAGAAGCTCACCATTATTTCTTAAAGGGCATTTCTGACAGGATCGTAACGTCGAAATTGACTGTTGGTGCAACAGGCTCACGGATTTCTGCGGCTATGGTACGTCCGTGTGTCGTCAAAATCAAGAAATGGAGGGAGCAGATAATGAATCCACACAGTCCATGCTATGGAATCGTCACCGAAAATAACATAATCCACAAACAGTCAAAATCAGTGAGTAACACGACTCGTTTCTCTTGTAAAACAACCGATCCTCAACCCAGAGGACCGTTTTTTTTGTGTAAGCCCTTCGCTTCAGTAGTATTGTTCGTTGTTGTATGCGGTCTTCTTGTTCTCTCAGTCGAAATTAACAAATTACTTTTTTTTTCCATTTCGTCAGAGAACATGTTCGCTACATCGGTAATGTCTTGTGACTTCTTCATGGTTCACAAAACCCATGCAAGGGTTCACAATTTGCAGAGACGTGTTTAAAAATCAAGAAAATTCCTGGAAAGCTGAAACTAAAACGCTGATGAAACGTTTTAATGTTCCATCTCCTTCATCACAACTACAGATGTAGTCCACTATTTCTCCCACGGTAGATCCCACAAAGACGTCATCAAATAACTGCTATGGAATCATGACTCCGTACGAAAACAAAGAGTGAAGCAGAGGCACTCAAACGTAGTATATGCAGTCGGAATAAGTAGGGAGCAGCGGTTATATCATAAATGTTTCTGTAATCATGGATTACGTTAAGTGTTTTCTCTACACACATTAGCCGCTCTTGTTAGCTGACGGTGTACTTGCGCTAGAATACGGAATGAATTTAATGAAACTGCTGGAGAAAAGGCACGACAAACCACGGCTGTTACAGCTGGAGACAGGTCATTACCCAAGAAACAGGCTATTAACACAAAACTGGCCGTGTTACGCTAAGAAGTCAACGTATTTCCAGAGCGAAGCGGTCGGCAGCGCTTTCTGCAGCCGGACTTAATCCAAAGTAAAGGAAAATCTCGAAGTTACAATTTACATTTCGCTGCCAGCATTGTCACTGGAGATTCGAAAGGGCATATAATTTTTTTTTACTGGCTTTAAACTGAGCCGATAAATTTGTCGACTTAAATATTTTGTACTTTGAGAGGCTTCTAGTTCTTTAGCTTGGTGTTCTGTGTCTTGTTTTCTCTAAGAGATGTTCACTGAAAAATGGGGAAATCCACTTTTCAGTGTTACATTGGTAATACCAGTACCTCATCGTCTTACTGTGGCAAAATGTTCCCTGGGCTATTATGTTTTATCCGTACAAAACGTTTCACATTGTTTCAAAAGTATCATCATTTTTTTTGTTTTGTTTTTGCGCTGTAGCGATAAATTTCAGAAGTTCATTTCAATTTTGTATTATACAGAATATTGTCGTTCACTGTGTAAAGTTAGCAGAGAGATCGATTTTGCACATGTCCGTGCGTTGTTGTACGAAGATGACAGAGCAAATCAAAATCCAGTTACAAAATTTATTAAGATTCTATGTAATGTGAGATTCGATTTGCAGTTGTAATATTAAACGCTTTCTACAATTATCGGTTGAGCATTACAATTATTATTACCAATATCAACAGTATTATTGTTACTATTATTATATGAACTCTTATGCCCGTATTCAAACGTTTTTATTCATTAGGAGAGTGCACCACATCAATGACGAATATTTCTAAGTCGGTGCGAATATGTTTAAAAATTTTAAGCTGTCCCCAACAGAAAGGTTGGTACGAGCATTGCAGTGCTTCACTAGGAATGGTGCTTTAGGAATTGCTGTCCATTGCCTTCCTCCGACTTTTAAATTGAGGACCTACTCTTTAATCTGAAACACATTAGAACCCAGCATTTTTCATCCTAGCACTGCTAGGAGAAAAAGAAGCCAGAAGTGACAGCATAAAATACTAGGACTGACTATGGATTGCGGATATTTTGGCTTGGATCTACCCGCTGAACTATCTTTTTTCCTTCTTTTTTTAAGATAGATCATTTAAGTTTTATACAACAGAAATTTCTGGAAAACTAATTACATACTGGGCATTTTACATATTTCGGGAACTGTATATTTTTAAGTGACGATAGGTATAACGAAAGAACAACAAATTAATTTATGTGATTCTTGAATTGTCGCTGTCCCGAGTGCACGCCCGAAAGATGATGGAACAAAATTAATTTATGTTATTAAACGTAATTTTTGTAAATCTAAGTACCACAACGGACAGCGTATTTCACACATCACATGTATGATTTATACGAAATCTCTGAGAGGCAAATTTTCAAGAAAGTTACGTGCTCTGGCATTCGCTGCTTGTTGAGCATATCTACAACGTCTCCATAATTTTGCTGTGCGGCCTACGTTAGTCCTAAGTCACTAAGACTGACAGGAGTATCTTACGCTTCAATTTAGCTGCTTTTTTTTTATTCTCACGCAGTCAAAGCGATTCAAAATTTACCAGAAGAGGCTATCTTTTTGACTGGTTAATGGAATGAACCCGTCAGCACTTGGAGGAACACAAAGATTTATTAAAAACTGAAATTCATAGTTTTAATGTTCCACTGTATTCATTTTATATTTCGTTGCGAACCGCCTTTCAGCTTGTTAGCCCATCATCAGACAACTTAAGACTGAACAGACAGTCCACACAACATCAAGGGCAGCTTCTATCCGTACAAATATTGTTATTTTCAACTTTTAGAAATAATCATCTCTGTACAGAAAGAAGCTGCCTCTGATGTTCTGTGGACTAATTGGTTAAGTCTTGAGTTGTATGATGATGGCCTAGAAAGCTGTAGGGCGGCTCGCAAAGAAATATATACACTGAGGTGAGAAAAGTCATGAGATACCTCCTAATATCGTATTGGACCTCCTTTTATCCAACGTAGTGCAGCAAATCGTTGTGGCATGGATTCAACAAGTAGTTGGAAGTCCCCTGCAGAAATAATGAGCCATGCTGCCTCAACAGTCGTTCATAATTGCGAAAGAATGTTCTTCAAACCAATCGCGAACAATTGCAGTTCGATGACATGGCGCATTGTCATCCATAAAAATTCCATCTGGGAACATGAAGTATATGAGTGACTGCAAATACTGCTACGGTCGCAGGTTCGAATCCTGCCTCGGGCATGGGTGTGTGTGATGTCCTTAGGTTAGTTAGGTTTAAGTAGTTCTAAGTTCTAGGGGACTAATGACCACAGCAGTTGAGTCCCATAGTGCTCAGAGCCATTTTGACTGCAAATGGTCGCCCAAGTAGCCGAACAATGATCGGTTCAGTTGGACCAGAGAACAGCCCGCATCATTATGGAGCCACCACCAGCTTGGAAAGTGCCTAGTCGACAACCTGGATCCATAGCTTCGTGGAGTCTGCGCCTACTTGAACTCTACCATCAGCTCTTACCAAATGATATCGGGAATCATCTAACCAGGTCACCATTTTGCAGTCGTCTAGGGCCCAAACTTTATGGTCACTTGTACAGGAAATGCATTGCAGGCGACGTCGTGCTGTTAGCAAGGCACTTACGTCGGTCGTCTGATGCCATAGCCCATTAACGCGACATTTCAAAAATGGTTCAAATGGCTCTGAGCACTATGGGACTCAACTGCTGAGGTCATTAGTCCCCTAGAACTTAGAACTAGTTAAACCTAACTAACCTAAGGACATCACAAACATCCATGCCCGAGGCAGGATTCGAACCTGCGATCGTAGCGGTCTTGCGGTTCCAGACTGCAGCGCCTTTAACCGCGACATTTCGTCGCACTGTACTAACAGACGAGTTCGTCGTACGCCCCACACTAATTTCTGCGGTTATTTCACGCCGTGTAGCTTGTCTGATAGCACTGACAACTCTGTGCAAACGCGGCTGCTCTAGGTCGTTAAGTGAAGGCCGTCGACCACTGCTTTGTCCGTGCTGAGAGGTGATGCCCGAAATTTGGTATATTCGGCACGCTCTCGACGCTGTGGATGTCGGGATCTTGAATTCCCTAACGATTTCAGTAATGAAATATCCCATGCGTCTAGCCCCAACTATCATTCCGCGTTCAAATTCTTCGTCGTGCGGACATAATCACATCGGAAACCTTTTCACACGAATCCGCCAATGCACTGCCCTTTTATACCTTGTGTATACGATACTACCGCCACCATCTATTTATATCGCTATCCTATGACTTTTTTCGCTTCAGTGTAAAATAAATACTGTGGAACTTTAATGCTGTGCATTTCAATTTTCAACTTGACTAACTTTAAATAAATCCATGTTCTTTAACTTGACTAATCTTAAATATATTCTATTTCTTTTCGTAAAGTAGCGACACCTCCTTCGTTGATAGTTTGCGACGGTGGAAATAATTTTGGATGGGTTACATCCAGTTTATGTTGACGTCAGCGAAGTTCCACTAGACATACAAGAACTCCCAGCACATTCGTGGCTTGAAAGTTCGCAAACGAACTGAGCCATTAGTAAATATTAACTGATGGTCCCAGGTCCAGAAGAAAGGAGATTTGTATTCCTGAAGAGGGATGTTCATGCGCCTGTTTGCAAACTCTTTCAATTGAGCATTTCCCTTTACCATCTCCAGTTCAGCTATCGGGGAAAGAGGACCTACAATTTAGCGTGGAATCGGAACCACGTGTAGTTTCTAGCATATCTGTACATCATTGCCAGCGTAAAGGCCCGGTTTCTAACCGGGATTCGATCCCGTGATCTTACGGTCTCCTCGCTCGCACTATATCACTAGACCACCATGCCCGACGCCATGTGTGGAATCCAACCGGGGAAGGCTGCCACATTATATCACGCTCGTCAAGACAAGCATGTCATCAGTCACCGCCAGAACAGTCTGATAGTTATGCTGCAATGTAAACTGCGCTTACATACGAATACGAAGAAAATCAGGTGTTGCAAAACTCGTGAAATGTCAGAGAACGAACACGAGATGTGGAAAAAAAAACTGATCACAGTCCTCATACTGGAAAGCTTGATGGTGCCAGCTGTCTAAACTATGAGCTTGCTCTTGCTGCTGAGACTGTGTTTGAAAGAAGACCGTCGCTGCACCCGTTGCTCAAAAGTATAAGAAGAGCTAAATCTGCTAGCTTAATCAATTGGCATGTTGTTTACTGATCTTCTCACGTTATTTCGTGCTTACCTTTTAACGTTGTTAATGGCATTTGGATTTACATATGGTCTGCGCAGTTTTAAGCAATTCACGCGTTATTAAATAAAATTTACCATTATTTGTGGAACTTGGCACTGAAGTACAATCCGCGGCAGTACGGTGGGATTAGCGCGGCGCTGTAGCCTGCGGTTCATTTCCTCCCAACTTTAATTTGCACTCCTGTACGCCGTGGCATTTTGGCGCCACAATTGCGGCGGCTCATTTTCTGGTGAAAATGAGGGGGAGCAGCCCACGTCATTAGGTAGATTCGATACCGAGTAACCGCAAATACCTTGGGCGGGCGCGAAGCCGCGACTCCGCAGGTTCTGCCACGGAGACTCGACACCGAGAGTTGTACGAGACTCCAGGGTCACGATCTTTTCATTGTTTGCTGATATCTGGGAATATTTCACGCGATCCCGTGAGCAACCTTAACGCGAAATTGGATAGAAATGGATGTAGTCCAAATCGCTCGGTATTTCAGGGGAATTTTTGAAATACCTTCTTCTATCTTCGCTTTTGGTCATCTACAGACCACGTTAAGTAACTTCCTCATGATGTTATCTTCTTTCCCGATTTTCGGTCTTCCCAGTATCTCTTCCTTCTTTCACTGTGTTCTTTTTTCTTTCATCTGTGTGATCTTTTCCCGAAAACTCGCGACTTACTAATCTTGTTGCTGTCTAGAATGTCTGCTTTCGTAACGTTCATTTCTGCTTAAGTCCGTTTTCACTACCTTGAACCAATTAATATGCGTTTTGGAATTTTTGTCGAAACGGTCAAATATGTTTTTAGTCAGTGTACACTCTTTGACATAAAACTTGACCGGCGGCCGGCCGCTTCAGAGGCTAAGTCCGCGCCGATCGCGACATGGGACAAAAAAACTGGCCAACTCGCTAATTCTCTAAGTCCGGTTATCTGCACAATCTGGCAACACTGTAGACTGCGGCACTTCCTGGAGGAAAACTTGTCCCATGATAGATAAACTCTAAGCTGATTACGCCTGTGGTCTAGCGGTAGCGTGCGTTGTTTCTGTTCATAATGTCAGCGGATCGAGAGCAGCCGGCATAAAATATTTTTAAAGCCTCTTCTGTCTGAATGCTGAAGACGTGAATGTAATGGTAGCGCAGCTTCAATCTATTTCGCTTTGTGACACACCGATATCAAAATTTTATCCAGTAACGATTTTGCGGCAGATTTCCTGCAGACTGTCCTCCTCTGGACGCCGTATGCGGCAAAGCTCCAGGATCCATTTGCTGGCTACTGGCAGCGGCCGTGGCGACAGCAGCGGCGCTGCACTCCCCCGTTCTTTATCGAAAGCGCCTGCTACCGCTCATCGCTTTTGATGATTTAAAACGCTTTATTATTAAATGTTGCTCCACAGGAAATTTCTACAATTTCCATTCACGCTCAAAAGCAACGGAGACAGACGCCCTGATTAGTAGGCGGGTATTATATTACATTAATCGGCAAGAGCTGAGTATGGCCCGAAATTAATTTTATAGACTGGGACGAAATTAAACCACCTCACTACATTCGATGAATTTATAAATGCTTCATACCTCGTTTCTTTTCCTTTCTAACTCAATTATTTGTGCAACTTTGGAACAATGTTTGGATGTTTTCGTCAAGCCAGAGTGAGCGTCTGTGGTGTAAAGTGTATTACAGTTCTTGTTTCATTCCTTATGGTAAGTCTATGCGATAAACTGTGTGAATACCTTGCAATGCATGCTCTGTAGCAGTGCAGGAACACTGCACATTTGGAGTTCCATGTATGGGTTCATGAAGAATTTATTGTTGATCGGAAGTGATAGTTAAGGTCATCAGATTTAAACCAGAAAAATTTGTCGTTTTGAAGGTTTCAGAGAACGGAAAGGAATTGCTAACGCCGGTGTTAGAAAACGTCTACAGTTAAATGCTATTGCAAAAATTTAGAAGAAGGGAACTACATTAATGAAAATGTGCACTTCATAAACAACCTTCTGACATGTTAGACCTATATGACGAACAAAGCTCAAATTTATATCGTTGACAGTCGGTTTGAATCTTTTCAGGGTCTATTTTACAGTGAAGCACCTTGGAATTTGCAAAGCAGAAATCCATGATATTAACTTAATTTACTAAGTCGAAATCGGACGAAGATTGATGTTTAAAGGTATTCTTCAGATTTCGCATAAGAAATTTGTACTAGCAGTTTGCAACTCCATTAATTAAAATGGAAAATAAAAGGTTGTAGTCAGCGGCTTCTACCGTGATTCGAACTGCTATGTCTTATAGTACAAGCACTGCAACGCACAAGGGAACCTCTGAGCTAACGACACACTGGCGGCCAGAGGCGGAATATAGTCACTGCGATGTTGCCTGAGCCTCAAAACGCAACCTTAAACACACGAACAGAGGAGGTGGAGATTACTGTTTTAACGTCCCGTCGACAACGATGTCATTAGAGACGGAGCACAAGCTCGGATTAGGGAAGGATGGGGAAGGAAATCGGCCGTGCCCTTCCTAAGGAACCATCCCGGCATTCGCCTGAAGCGATTTAGGGAAAACATTGAAAACCTAAATGAGGATGGCCGGGCGCGGGATTGCACCGTCGTCCTCCCGAATGCACACACAAACAGGTGTTACTTATGTGAAGAACGCCGTTCTTGGAGTCCAGAAATTAAATATACTTTCTAATTGTGTCATCTTGCAGTGGATTATATCGTACGAGTCTTCGATGTGGAAAACGAATGTCAAGTGAATTTAGCGAGGTAACGCCGACCTACACCCGGAAGTAAATGCACTATCAGAGTGTTGACAAATACTTGCTACGACGCTGCCATTTCTAGGCTCTCTGACGAGGCAGCTCTTCAGCGAAATGCTTGCCGTGATTCTCCGATACGGTTCTTCAGAGTGGAGACGCGCGCGCACGTTTGGTTTTTATGCGGCGTTCTCCCCTGATGGTTTCTGACGTCGCCTTGTGGGCTATGTATACATATGAGACATTCAATTATCATTAATCCAGAATGATACAAGTTGCAGCTTCCGGCGTGGAAAAAGGCTGTTGACGTCGACATTATATCATTTCAACGTAGGGAAAGCAAAACGGATCATTCAATGTTTCTCATTCAACATAAAGCATGTGAGATAATTTTCCGTAACGTTCATAATCATCTAAAAATACAAACGAAGTAAAAATACACCGGAAGCTTATTCGAATTGAATATAACGCTTTGCACCTCGATGTCGAATTTGTCCACTTGCAATATTTTGCAGCATACACATAGAATGTCATGATTACCACGAGAATGAAGAAATATGTTGGTAAGGATGGAAGCAAGAAGAGACGCAGTCAACAAATATTCTATTCCTCATGGCATTCATTTCATTTGACACGTAAGAAGAGGTAAAGCGGGAATTTACTTTCGTTAACACGAAAGATATGCCGCACATATTGATAACGAGGAAGTCTGCGTCTTCATACGTTTCCTCCTTGAAATCTGTATGCTCTATTATATACTAAGTAGCCCGATCATTGTTTCAGTAATGTTACCCTCTTGTTTGACCCCGTAACGATGAACAGATTCCAAATGCATGTCTCCCTTCCTGGGTTGTTTTTTGTGTTTTATTGCTTGGAATTCCTGAAGCAGACCACTGTGCCTTCCCCCCTCGTGGGTTAGGTCTCAAAACTAAACCGCTTTGTATCCAATGGCATAATTTATTCAGACAGCATCAGCATAAGACTATCAAACAAAGCCTTCCATTTACAGTTGCAGCACTCTAACCAGCACTGACCAAAGTGTAATCCACGGTCATGGTCCTAAATTACCAGCTGTCTGCTACTGTGGCAAAGTCCGTACTACACTGTCGATTCCGCAGCACCATTTTATCTGGTAACACTGTGTAGTTGCATAGTTGTGCTACCAGATCTGTCCTCACACTGTCAACTTGATGTATCTCACTTCTCCTGTAGCGTAGATCACGAGGAGCCGAAGTAAATGAGTGTATTCTGCGTGACGTAACATTCAGTATTCCCTTCTTTCATAGCCACTCTTCATGTGCATCGATTCCAAATAGGAATGCGAAAACTCTTGCGAGTGAGAGAATGACAACAATCGTAACAAGAACAAGCAAATAATGAATGATGTTTATTCCAACGCAGAACGAGAATGGCTTTAAATATAAAAATCTGTATCTATATCTATATCCATATCTATTGATCTTTGAGTTGGCACAATGCAAATATATTCTTAGCATTTAGTTACAGAATTTAGTTCTGGATGTTTGCAGAGAAAAGAAAAAGTCGGTACTTCTCGCTAGTGTAATATAATGTGAACCAGCAACTACCCTTTTCTTAGAACACGACTCAAGCAGGTCCTCAAGTAGGTAGCAAGGCACTGCTGCATTCTGTTCCCTGACATTGCTCTGATGACGGTTAATGCAGATAGTTCCGATTATGAAATACAAAACGTATTGCAGGTTAGTTCCTAGGATAGTAACATTAAATTTGCGTTGTAGACGGCACATGAACGTGACGACTATCCATATTACTCATCAATATAAAAAGACAATATTTTGGGAATTTAGCAGGATTACTCAAAATGAATTCTGAAACTGGGTGACTGACTGCACAGGTGCTAAACGTCGTCAAGAGTATACGATGTCCTAATCGCATTAGGAATATGAAGATCGTCTTCGACAACTCGCAACTTTCACATTTCTATCTCCACCCTACTCCAGACAGCCCTCGGTGGAGTTGCACTACGTTGCCGATGTTATGGAAGGCCTTCAAACCGACAACAGACCACATATTGAAAAATACAAGCGAATTCTCTTGCAGCGTAAGCTTATTGTAACTAATCTAAAAATTATTGGAGAGGAACATTGTCCTATTCAAAAAAAGTAAAATGTTACACACTGTTGACGTCAAACGGACATTATCTATGTCCTGTCTTGTGTCCTACTCATCTATAATATCAAGTGTACTATGAAAATGATTATATATAATGGATGATGGGTAATGCATTGATACCAGATGGTGGGGGCCGGCCGATGTGGCCGTGCGGTTCTAGGCGCTTCAGTCTGGAACCGCGTGACCGCTACGGTCGCAGGTTCGAATCCTGCCTCGGGCATGGATGTGAGTGATGTCCTTAGGTTAGTTAGGTTTAAGTAGTTCTAAGTTCTAGGGGACTGATGACCTTAGAAGTTAAGTCCCATAGTGCTCAGAGCCATTTGAACAATTTGAACTATTTAACACAAAATGACATTAAAAATTAAAGTTATTCACGAGCAGCTAGTTGAGAATATGTATGAACATTAAATGACACGACGAACTGAAATAATATGACGAAGAGTTCAGCGCTCACTGGGAATAGAGCCCCACACATATCGTTGTTGACTACACACAAAGAGACGTCAGCTACCGAATTTTTCTCCACCAGCTGCTCAGAATAGCATCTTGAACTTACAGTCATCTCGCAAACAGTTCTGTGTCTCACTGGGAGTTAAAAACGTCAGACATCGTTAGTGTTGACAACGAATGAAAATACATTAAAAATCAAAATTATTATCCACCAGCAGATAGGTGTTCTCATGATAGAGCTTGATAATACATTATTAAATCTTTAGTGCCGGGCCAGGATTCGATCCCATTCACGCGTAATATGTGAAGGTGTTGAGGAATCTGCAGTTTTGAACAAACAACAAATTGTAGCCGAGCTGTATTTCCACGAAGGGATCAAATTCCGCGTTAAGGGCGGTCTGAGTTGCATTCCCAGTTTAGAACCAATTTTATCGACATACAGAAGCTCAAATAAAAGATGGAATAAGTGTCCTGTGGCCATACATAGCGTTTGTGTCGTCACTTGAAATAAATAACTAGTATAAGAAAGGTTACTGGTGATAGAGTTTCTACATGTCGCCACTCCAGACTTTATTGTGGTTCAACCTACCGTCTACTTGGTAAAGAAGGAATATCATCTTTAATGTGAATTTTCAGACCACGCAGCCATTATATCTCCTCCACTTGGTGTAGCCAGGAGAGAATGGAATCTGTCTCTCCCTATCTAAAGTCATTGACGGAAGTGGGAATCGAACCCAGACCATAGGTATAACAACCTACCATCCGTCCAACAGACCACGAAATCCTCTTCTCTGCGAGTCTTTTTTCTATCGTAACGCAGTTGCGCCACACTGGATGAGAATTCTGACACACAGGCTCCCTGTAGTAATTTGCAGCATGTTCAGTAAATTCATTTACTTGGTTGACCGAATCACCATGAACTAGCTGCCTCGGCTAACCAGTGCATACATTCGACTATTTTGTAATCACAGAAATAAAATCACGTAACTGCCACCTACACACAACTGCCAACAGTGTAGGATGCAGAAGTTTAAATAGGAAGTGTTCCTTTCCACTTGAGCTATTCTATTGCGCTATCTGTTACTAGAAAACGTCATTCAGTCCAAAAGAAAAGCTGTAACTGTTTGTCTCTCAGAAGTCAAGACCTGGCCATATGCATAATCTCACAGTGCTGTGGAATCCAAAAGTTCTGGAGGAATAGTTGCCGAGCTCTGGAGCTGCTGTAGCTACGTGTCAGCTTGTAGCATAGATAAGATGTCGCGAGTTCGAATACATTCAGTGCTACATTTTTTAAAACGCAATTATGCTCTCTGCTGAAGGTATCAATCTAATGGAACTTTGAACATAATTCCCTTCACTTCTCAACCCAAAGTAGTCGCATGTGGAAAAAGAGCTAACTACTGTGACACTTTGTTCTATTCAGGTTTAATAGACAGCAGGCAGCAGATGCATCTCGAAGATGTGCAGGGAGAGCGCATCGTGCCATAATATGTCAGAAAAGTATTTTCTACATTAGCCGTCGTGTGGTAGTGATATTTTATTCTTCTTCAAACTTTGTTTGACAGCTTTAACTCAGAACAAGTTTTCTACATGCATGTAATCAATAATCTGCATGTGCATTGTCAGACTGTCATAGGTAACATCAGAGAAGTCGCATATATCGTTGATGATTAATTTCTCTCTCATGTTTACTATTGTTTTAACAACACTAAAGGAAACCTTACGAAAATTGTGCACTGTATTATAAGAAATGAAATAAAACTAACCATGATAACCTTACGACGAAAGTATCTGTACACAAGCATGCCTCTATCGACACGAATTAGTAAAATACCACTCACTTAGATTTCGATTGGGTCTGTGTTTAATTGGTATGCTGTGTCATACTCAAGAGGTATGCAAATGTGGCATTTCATAAATATAGTTACGTATTCCTAGAAACCCAAAATTCGCTTGTCAGCAGCGGAAAGAGGCCTTACCTGTTGTGCAGCAGTGTAAGTTTTTCAACATTGCACTATGAGCTGAAAGCATTTTCTTGCGATTTCCTTATTGATGTTTGATCTGACTGCTTGTAGCTCTTTCACAGAAGGGATAAAAACGTTACAGTCAGTGAGACTGGAACTGCGAACCGTAACAGACGCTCTTTCACAGGTCAGCACGTTACCACAGAGCTGGCGAGGAGGTATGGGTCTTAGCTTCCTATTGCGAGGCCAATAGTAACTAGAACTCGTAAACCGCTATTTGAAGGTCGAGATTAGTTGCGGTTTCCACCTGCAACGACTTTCCTGGGCTGAAAACGGTAAATTTTCAATCTTTTGTTACCCTTCAAGCGATAATAACTCAGATTATTCAATGGAAATGACAGGTAAAATCAAGTGAACTTTGAGGCTTAATTCCGTGCACACCAGGAAGTAACTCGTCGATCACAGAGTTGCCAAACATACGTTGCCTTGTTGCCAAATCTCAGTTACAGTACCAGCAGGAAGAAGACGAACCGATGTGATCCTACAGCGGTCTGGAAAGTGACCATAGCTGGTGTCTCCAAGTCGCGGCTGCTACGGCCTGGAATACATAATGCGTCTGATTCGCTTTCTGTAACTAGGTTTAGGGACTGGAGCGTAGTTACTAATAATACTCAGAACTGACTGCAACTGAGCATCATAAATCAGTTTTTATATTTCTTTCGTAAGTGTACTCAAAACTAAGGAAGTCATTCACAGGCGTTTTCGTGCCTCGCCGATAGTCGAGCACAACATACAAATAAAAATAAAAAAGAATGTGTGTGTGTGTGTGTGTGTGTGTGTGTGTGTGTGTGTGTGTGTGTGTGTTAGTGAGAGAGAGAGAGAGAGAGTGAGAGAGAGAGAGAGAGAGAGAGAGAGATAAATAGAAAGCAATGAGAGAGAGCGTAAAAAATTGTTGTAAAGAAATTGAATCATGGTATTTAAAGAAATCTTTCATTAAAATGACACGTTCCACATCATTACGAAATGTCGTATTCATGATCTATGGAACAAGAGTTAATCTAATGTAATCTAATCTAATCACATCATATTGATGATTAGCCATGAAGAGTCATGAATTACCGAAATTTTGGCAAATACCAGTAACCAAATCTAAACTTGAAAATAAAAGACGACAATTTTTGTAATAAACCGTGACTCCTATCAAGACCCTTTCGTCCCTGTTATCTAACCACGAAAGATGTCTGATATACCTCCATTCTGAAGTAACAAAGTGTGCATGCATTTAAAGATGAAGTGCATGATGTGAAGTTCTGTGACGGAGATACGAACCCAACACGTAATCCGATTGTTAACTAAGAAAAATCAAATGTTACGTATCGGTTTTTCTTACGAGCCGCTAGGTGTCTGAATCTAAAATAAGGATACAAACTTTTGTGCCTAAGCGACAATCGAACTGCACACCTACCGTGCATCCACGAATATAGCTTAAGTATCAGTTGCTTACTCATGAACAGTAAGATGTGTGCGTGTTTGACCAGAAATAACGACACCTGTTGCGATTGTTGGAAACACATGAACAGACATTGAAATTGCGCGTTAATTTTCACTAGCAGGTGGGTGTGCACTTGATAAAGCTAGAAATGAAATTATGAATATTTTTGTACTGGATCAGGTTTCAGACCCACATACTTACCTTTGGAGGAGACCTAGAGAAGATTGCAGTCTTGGGAAAAGGAACGAAATGACTGAACTATACTGTTCCGAGAGATTCAGATCCTCGAAAGAGGAAATACGAATTCGAATCACAGTCCAACACCAAATTTTTCAACGTCTCTAGTTCAATCAAGTACAAGTAAAATAAGAGCCCTGTCCCATTAAATGGCTATCGGTTCATCAAATAAAATAAAATTTTCTAATGTAAGTAAGCTTACTGGCGACTGTATTTCTGTTTACCATGACTTCCGCTGTGTCATTTCCCAACGTAAACCGGCTCTGCCCAGTTGGTAATGAAGGAACGTGATGTTTAATGCGGATTCTGGATTATAACGTCTTTCTCTTGAGGTTACCAGAGGTAAAATAAATCTGTTTGTGCCTCTTAAAAGTAAATGCCTGAACCCACGCATTGCACCTGTGATAGTTCGTTCCACCATACCATTGTGGCCACATTACCCAGCCCCAAGAGTGTGCTGTAACGGATGATGTGCTTAGCTTACAAAATTAGTCACGGTGGAAAAAATGCGAGTCTATTAAATGGTCAAGTAGAAGCAAGCTTCTGACGCAGAGATTATGCTATTCTCATGTCAGCAGGATGTAAAGACTCTTCTAGGCATCATAGGCTGGATGTGAAGCCATTTTGATTTTTCACAAATTCAGCAAATTTCTTAGTTCGAGAAAATCCACTGTGAAGTGTGAAGTTGCCGGATAATTCGATTATTACTGTTATTATTACTATCATTTTATTCATACCGCTGCTGTAACACAAGTGCTTGAACATCATTTAATGCCTTTTGGTCACTATAGATGTAGTTTCCCAAGAACAGGTTCTTTCCCTGTCTACGGAATCCTTTTCATGTTAATATCAAACACCAGCAATTACTCGTAGATTACTTTACAACTAAAGTAATTGACGAAGACGTTACTTGGTAACAAAAACGCACTGCCTTTCTTCATTTACTTTCGCCTAGAAATGGCTATCGAGTACTGACAAACCAAAAGGCAAGAGATCTTACTGCCTTCCGATATACGTTGCTGTTAGTTCTTCCACATGATTTGGTCGACATGACCTGTTTCAAGTTGTGTATGACAGTGTTTTAGAAAATCTATTGTTTCCCTTTGAAATAAACAGAAGTATTTTCATTCTAAGCTGTCCAAGTACAAAATTGTCGCAATATTAGTTCAAATTTAATATTCGCTTCTATAATGTAGGAAAGTATTTCACAGTCGCAAAACTCGCATCCGAAACGTTGACCTTACACTTAGTCGCTGACCATAAATTCTAGCTCAGAGTGACACCAGTTTAAATAACCTCATGTAGCGAAGACTGTTTGCCAGTGCTCTTTCTCACCGGAAAATACGCAATTCACTCATTTGGCTCCATAAGTACACTGTAACAGTAATTTCTGTGTGAAATTTGTCAGTAAGCTTTTGCCTTCCAACCGGCAAAATACGGCACAGTACGGCCGGTAAACAATTCACAAACCACGATTTAGTGCCAATAAGACGATTTCTTTAAACATTGTCGAAGCTGAGGGAATTTAGTTTCTGCTTAAATCGTCTTAAGCAGCAACGTTCACAGATATCTCAAATAGGAAAAAGCTGAATATCCAGGTACGAAGGTTGTAAAACAAACTTCCCACAGTTTGTGTCAGGTTGATCTTTTCGTCTGATAACACTGCTTAAGTATTTTGTCTAAGAGGTATCACAAGTAGTCTCCCTGTAGCTGTGAGAATCATTGGTTGAAAACGAGTTTAACACCAATGGGTACAGTGCTGCTAAATTTTCACAATTATTATCAACCTAAGTCTGAGTTCATCCACAAACTGAGGCGTATTTATAATACTGGAGCTAGACTGTGTATCCTTGTCCTTCTTGAGTGGTCATTGGAAGGCGTTTACACACACGTATACAATACTATGAATACTTCGAACGCTATGGTTAACGTTGCTCTCATAAACTACTTTTTTTTAAATTCTTCTGGGTCTTCAGCGTGCAATATGTGTTGTAGATACAGTCTCAGACCAAAAACCTGACCGCCGAGTCGTTCACGTAAGGTGGACAATACAGTCGTGCTCCTCTCAGAATTCTATGTCGGGCAATATGCTCGATCTAGCAACATGGAGACTGCGGCACTTCCCAGAGGAAGTCTTGACTCCAGTCTTAGTACATTACTGTTGACTACGACCGTAGTCTTGAGGTAAAACGCGAGACCAGCTAATACGATATTGTAGATTCGCTTGAATTACACTCATAGCTTCAGCACCGAGAGGAAAGGGGCGATAAAAATTTTGTCGATATGTGCTTTCGGTCGCCAGACGTCATATTAGCTGGTCTCGCGTTTTACCTGAAGACTACGGTCGTGTTCCAGCAGCGGTATGAATAAAATGATAGTAATAATAACAGTAATAATCGAATTATCCGGCAACTTCACACTTCACAGTGGATTTTCTCGAACTAAGAAATTTGCTGAATTTGTGAAAAATCAAAATGGCTTCACATCCAGCCTATGATGCCTAGAAGAGTCTTTACATCCTGCTGACATGAGAATAGCATAATCTCTGCGTCAGAAGCTTGCTTCTACTTGACCATTTAATAGACTCGCATTTTTTCCACCGTGACTAATTTTGTAAGCTAAGCACATCATCCGTTACAGCACACTCTTGGGGCTGGGTAATGTGGCCACAATGGTATGGTGGAACGAACTATCACAGGTGCAATGCGTGGGTTCAGGCATTTACTTTTAAGAGGCACAAACAGATTTATTTTACCTCTGGTAACCTCAAGAGAAAGACGTTATAATCCAGAATCCGCATTAAACATCACGTTCCTTCATTACCAACTGGGCAGAGCCGGTTTACGTTGGGAAATGACACAGCGGAAGTCATGGTAAACAGAAATACAGTCGCCAGTAAGCTTACTTACATTAGAAAATTTTATTTTATTTGATGAACCGATAGCCATTTAATGGGACAGGGCTCTTATTTTACTTGTACTTGATTGAACTAGAGACGTTGAAAAATTTGGTGTTGGACTGTGATTCGAATTCGTATTTCCTCTTTCGAGGATCTGAATCTCTCGGAACAGTATAGTTCAGTCATTTCGTTCCTTTTCCCAAGACTGCAATCTTCTCTAGGTCTCCTCCAAAGGTAAGTATGTGGGTCTGAAACCTGATCCAGTACAAAAATATTCATAATTTCATTTCTAGCTTTATCAAGTGCACACCCACCTGCTAGTGAAAATTAACGCGCAATTTCAATGTCTGTTCATGTGTTTCCAACAATCGCAACAGGTGTCGTTATTTCTGGTCAAACACGCACACATCTTACTGTTCATGAGTAAGCAACTGATACTTAAGCTATATTCGTGGATGCACGGTAGGTGTGCAGTTCGATTGTCGCTTAGGCACAAAAGTTTGTATCCTTATTTTAGATTCAGACACCTAGCGGCTCGTAAGAAAAACCGATACGTAACATTTGATTTTTCTTAGTTAACAATCGGATTACGTGTTGGGTTCGTATCTCCGTCACAGAACTTCACATCATGCACTTCATCTTTAAATGCATGCACACTTTGTTACTTCAGAATGGAGGTATATCAGACATCTTTCGTGGTTAGATAACAGGGACGAAAGGGTCTTGATAGGAGTCACGGTTTATTACAAAAATTGTCGTCTTTTATTTTCAAGTTTAGATTTGGTTACTGGTATTTGCCAAAATTTCGGTAATTCATGACTCTTCATGGCTAATCATCAATATGATGTGATTAGATTAGATTACATTAGATTAACTCTTGTTCCATAGATCATGAATACGACATTTCGTAATGATGTGGAACGTGTCATTTTAATGAAAGATTTCTTTAAATACCATGATTCAATTTCTTTACAACAATTTTTTACGCTCTCTCTCATTGCTTTCTATTTATCTCTCTCTCTCTCTCTCTCTCTCTCTCACTCTCTCTCTCTCTCTCTCTCTCACTAACACACACACACACACACACACACACACACACACACACATTCTTTTTTATTTTTATTTGTATGTTGTGCTCGACTATCGGCGAGGCACGAAAACGCCTGTGAATGACTTCCTTAGTTTTGAGTACACTTACGAAAGAAATATAAAAACTGATTTACGATGCTCAGTTGCAGTCAGTTCTGAGTATTATTAGTAACTACGCTCCAGTCCCTAAACCTAGTTACAGAAAGCGAATCAGACGCATTACGTATTCCAGGCCGTAGCAGCCGCGACTTGGAGACACCAGCTATGGTCACTTCCCAGACCGCTGTAGGATCACATCGGTTCGTCTTCTTCCTGCTGGTACTGTAACTGAGATTTGGCAACAAGGCAACGTATGTTTGGCAACTCTGTGATCGACGAGTTACTTCCTGGTGTGCACGGAATTAAGCCTCAAAGTTCACTTGATTTTACCTGTCATTTCCATTGAATAATCTGAGTTATTATCGCTTGAAGGGTAACAAAAGATTGAAAATTTACCGTTTTCAGCCCAGGAAAGTCGTTGCAGGTGGAAACCGCAACTAATCTCGACCTTCAAATAGCGGTTTACGAGTTCTAGTTACTATTGGCCTCGCAATAGGAAGCTAAGACCCATACCTCCTCGCCAGCTCTGTGGTAACGTGCTGACCTGTGAAAGAGCGTCTGTTACGGTTCGCAGTTCCAGTCTCACTGACTGTAACGTTTTTATCCCTTCTGTGAAAGAGCTACAAGCAGTCAGATCAAACATCAATAAGGAAATCGCAAGAAAATGCTTTCAGCTCATAGTGCAATGTTGAAAAACTTACACTGCTGCACAACAGGTAAGGCCTCTTTCCGCTGCTGACAAGCGAATTTTGGGTTTCTAGGAATACGTAACTATATTTATGAAATGCCACATTTGCATACCTCTTGAGTATGACACAGCATACCAATTAAACACAGACCCAATCGAAATCTAAGTGAGTGGTATTTTACTAATTCGTGTCGATAGAGGCATGCTTGTGTACAGATACTTTCGTCGTAAGGTTATCATGGTTAGTTTTATTTCATTTCTTATAATACAGTGCACAATTTTCGTAAGGTTTCCTTTAGTGTTGTTAAAACAATAGTAAACATGAGAGAGAAATTAATCATCAACGATATATGCGACTTCTCTGATGTTACCTATGACAGTCTGACAATGCATATGCAGTTTATTGATTACATGCATGTAGAAAACTTGTTCTGAGTTAAAGCTGTCAAACAAAGTTTGAAGAAGAATAAAATATCACTACCACACGACGGCTAATGTAGAAAATACTTTTCTGACATATTATGGCACGATGCGCTCTCCCTGCACATCTTCGAGATGCATCTGCTGCCTGCTGTCTATTAAACCTGAATAGAACAAAGTGTCACAGTAGTTAGCTCTTTTTCCACATGCGACTACTTTGGGTTGAGAAGTGAAGGGAATTATGTTCAAAGTTCCATTAGATTGATACCTTCAGCAGAGAGCATAATTGCGTTTTAAAAAATGTAGCACTGAATGTATTCGAACTCGCGACATCTTATCTATGCTACAAGCTGACACGTAGCTACAGCAGCTCCAGAGCT
Source organism: Schistocerca nitens (assembly GCF_023898315.1). Classification (NCBI taxonomy): domain Eukaryota; kingdom Metazoa; phylum Arthropoda; class Insecta; order Orthoptera; family Acrididae; genus Schistocerca; species Schistocerca nitens. The sequence continues at coordinate 867,694,325 of NC_064616.1, forward strand.
CGGCAACTATTCCTCCAGAACTTTTGGATTCCACAGCACTGTGAGATTATGCATATGGCCAGGTCTTGACTTCTGAGAGACAAACAGTTACAGCTTTTCTTTTGGACTGAACGACGTTTTCTAGTAGCAGATAGCGCAATAGAATAGCTCAAGTGGAAAGGAACACTTCCTATTTAAACTTCTGCATCCTACACTGTTGGCAGTTGTGTGTAGGTGGCAGTTACGTGATTTTATTTCTGTGATTACAAAATAGTCGAATGTATGCACTGGTTAGCCGAGGCAGCTAGTTCATGGTGATTCGGTCAACCAAGTAAATGAATTTACTGAACATGCTGCAAATTACTACAGGGAGCCTGTGTGTCAGAATTCTCATCCAGTGTGGCGCAACTGCGTTACGATAGAAAAAAGACTCGCAGAGAAGAGGATTTCGTGGTCTGTTGGACGGATGGTAGGTTGTTATACCTATGGTCTGGGTTCGATTCCCACTTCCGTCAATGATTTTAGATAGGGAGAGACAGATTCCATTCTCTCCTGGCTACACCAAGTGGAGGAGATATAATGGCTGCGTGGTCTGAAAATTCACATTAAAGATGATATTCCTTCTTTACCAAGTAGACGGTAGGTTGAACCACAATAAAGTCTGGAGTGGCGACATGTAGAAACTCTATCACCAGTAACCTTTCTTATACTAGTTATTTATTTCAAGTGACGACACAAACGCTATGTATGGCCACAGGACACTTATTCCATCTTTTATTTGAGCTTCTGTATGTCGATAAAATTGGTTCTAAACTGGGAATGCAACTCAGACCGCCCTTAACGCGGAATTTGATCCCTTCGTGGAAATACAGCTCGGCTACAATTTGTTGTTTGTTCAAAACTGCAGATTCCTCAACACCTTCACATATTACGCGTGAATGGGATCGAATCCTGGCCCGGCACTAAAGATTTAATAATGTATTATCAAGCTCTATCATGAGAACACCTATCTGCTGGTGGATAATAATTTTGATTTTTAATGTATTTTCATTCGTTGTCAACACTAACGATGTCTGACGTTTTTAACTCCCAGTGAGACACAGAACTGTTTGCGAGATGACTGTAAGTTCAAGATGCTATTCTGAGCAGCTGGTGGAGAAAAATTCGGTAGCTGACGTCTCTTTGTGTGTAGTCAACAACGATATGTGTGGGGCTCTATTCCCAGTGAGCGCTGAACTCTTCGTCATATTATTTCAGTTCGTCGTGTCATTTAATGTTCATACATATTCTCAACTAGCTGCTCGTGAATAACTTTAATTTTTAATGTCATTTTGTGTTAAATAGTTCAAATTGTTCAAATGGCTCTGAGCACTATGGGACTTAACTTCTAAGGTCATCAGTCCCCTAGAACTTAGAACTACTTAAACCTAACTAACCTAAGGACATCACTCACATCCATGCCCGAGGCAGGATTCGAACCTGCGACCGTAGCGGTCACGCGGTTCCAGACTGAAGCGCCTAGAACCGCACGGCCACATCGGCCGGCCCCCACCATCTGGTATCAATGCATTACCCATCATCCATTATATATAATCATTTTCATAGTACACTTGATATTATAGATGAGTAGGACACAAGACAGGACATAGATAATGTCCGTTTGACGTCAACAGTGTGTAACATTTTACTTTTTTTGAATAGGACAATGTTCCTCTCCAATAATTTTTAGATTAGTTACAATAAGCTTACGCTGCAAGAGAATTCGCTTGTATTTTTCAATATGTGGTCTGTTGTCGGTTTGAAGGCCTTCCATAACATCGGCAACGTAGTGCAACTCCACCGAGGGCTGTCTGGAGTAGGGTGGAGATAGAAATGTGAAAGTTGCGAGTTGTCGAAGACGATCTTCATATTCCTAATGCGATTAGGACATCGTATACTCTTGACGACGTTTAGCACCTGTGCAGTCAGTCACCCAGTTTCAGAATTCATTTTGAGTAATCCTGCTAAATTCCCAAAATATTGTCTTTTTATATTGATGAGTAATATGGATAGTCGTCACGTTCATGTGCCGTCTACAACGCAAATTTAATGTTACTATCCTAGGAACTAACCTGCAATACGTTTTGTATTTCATAATCGGAACTATCTGCATTAACCGTCATCAGAGCAATGTCAGGGAACAGAATGCAGCAGTGCCTTGCTACCTACTTGAGGACCTGCTTGAGTCGTGTTCTAAGAAAAGGGTAGTTGCTGGTTCACATTATATTACACTAGCGAGAAGTACTGACTTTTTCTTTTCTCTGCAAACATCCAGAACTAAATTCTGTAACTAAATGCTAAGAATATATTTGCATTGTGCCAACTCAAAGATCAATAGATATGGATATAGATATAGATACAGATTTTTATATTTAAAGCCATTCTCGTTCTGCGTTGGAATAAACATCATTCATTATTTGCTTGTTCTTGTTACGATTGTTGTCATTCTCTCACTCGCAAGAGTTTTCGCATTCCTATTTGGAATCGATGCACATGAAGAGTGGCTATGAAAGAAGGGAATACTGAATGTTACGTCATGCAGAATACACTCATTTACTTCGGCTCCTCGTGATCTACGCTACAGGAGAAGTGAGATACATCAAGTTGACAGTGTGAGGACAGATCTGGTAGCACAACTATGCAACTACACAGTGTTACCAGATAAAATGGTGCTGCGGAATCGACAGTGTAGTACGGACTTTGCCACAGTAGCAGACAGCTGGTAATTTAGGACCATGACCGTGGATTACACTTTGGTCAGTGCTGGTTAGAGTGCTGCAACTGTAAATGGAAGGCTTTGTTTGATAGTCTTATGCTGATGCTGTCTGAATAAATTATGCCATTGGATACAAAGCGGTTTAGTTTTGAGACCTAACCCACGAGGGGGGAAGGCACAGTGGTCTGCTTCAGGAATTCCAAGCAATAAAACACAAAAAACAACCCAGGAAGGGAGACATGCATTTGGAATCTGTTCATCGTTACGGGGTCAAACAAGAGGGTAACATTACTGAAACAATGATCGGGCTACTTAGTATATAATAGAGCATACAGATTTCAAGGAGGAAACGTATGAAGACACAGACTTCCTCGTTATCAATATGTGCGGCATATCTTTCGTGTTAACGAAAGTAAATTCCCGCTTTACCTCTTCTTACGTGTCAAATGAAATGAATGCCATGAGGAATAGAATATTTGTTGACTGCGTCTCTTCTTGCTTCCATCCTTACCAACATATTTCTTCATTCTCGTGGTAATCATGACATTCTATGTGTATGCTGCAAAATATTGCAAGTGGACAAATTCGACATCGAGGTGCAAAGCGTTATATTCAATTCGAATAAGCTTCCGGTGTATTTTTACTTCGTTTGTATTTTTAGATGATTATGAACGTTACGGAAAATTATCTCACATGCTTTATGTTGAATGAGAAACATTGAATGATCCGTTTTGCTTTCCCTACGTTGAAATGATATAATGTCGGCGTCAACAGCCTTTTTCCACGCCGGAAGCTGCAACTTGTATCATTCTGGATTAATGATAATTGAATGTCTCATATGTATACATAGCCCACAAGGCGACGTCAGAAACCATCAGGGGAGAACGCCGCATAAAAACCAAACGTGCGCGCGCGTCTCCACTCTGAAGAACCGTATCGGAGAATCACGGCAAGCATTTCGCTGAAGAGCTGCCTCGTCAGAGAGCCTAGAAATGGCAGCGTCGTAGCAAGTATTTGTCAACACTCTGATAGTGCATTTACTTCCGGGTGTAGGTCGGCGTTACCTCGCTAAATTCACTTGACATTCGTTTTCCACATCGAAGACTCGTACGATATAATCCACTGCAAGATGACACAATTAGAAAGTATATTTAATTTCTGGACTCCAAGAACGGCGTTCTTCACATAAGTAACACCTGTTTGTGTGTGCATTCGGGAGGACGACGGTGCAATCCCGCGCCCGGCCATCCTCATTTAGGTTTTCAATGTTTTCCCTAAATCGCTTCAGGCGAATGCCGGGATGGTTCCTTAGGAAGGGCACGGCCGATTTCCTTCCCCATCCTTCCCTAATCCGAGCTTGTGCTCCGTCTCTAATGACATCGTTGTCGACGGGACGTTAAAACAGTAATCTCCACCTCCTCTGTTCGTGTGTTTAAGGTTGCGTTTTGAGGCTCAGGCAACATCGCAGTGACTATATTCCGCCTCTGGCCGCCAGTGTGTCGTTAGCTCAGAGGTTCCCTTGTGCGTTGCAGTGCTTGTACTATAAGTCATAGCAGTTCGAATCACGGTAGAAGCCGCTGACTACAACCTTTTATTTTCCATTTTAATTAATGGAGTTGCAAACTGCTAGTACAAATTTCTTATGCGAAATCTGTAGAATACCTTTAAACATCAATCTTCGTTCGATTTCGACTTAGTAAATTAAGTTAATATCATGGATTTCTGCTTTGCAAATTCCAAGGTGCTTCACTGTAAAATAGACCCTGAAAAGATTCAAACCGACTGTCAACGATATAAATTTGAGCTTTGTTCGTCATATAGGTCTAACATGTCAGAAGGTTGTTTATGAAGTGCACATTTTCATTAATGTAGTTCCCTTCTTCTAAATTTTTGCAATAGCATTTAACTGTAGACGTTTTCTAACACCGGCGTTAGCAATTCCTTTCCGTTCTCTGAAACCTTCAAAACGACAAATTTTTCTGGTTTAAATCTGATGACCTTAACTATCACTTCCGATCAACAATAAATACTTCACGAACCCATACATGGAACTCCAAATGTGCAGTGTTCCTGCACTGCTACAGAGCATGCATTGCAAGGTATTCACACAGTTTATCGCATAGACTTACCATAAGGAATGAAACAAGAACTGTAATACACTTTACACCACAGACGCTCACTCTGGCTTGACGAAAACATCCAAACATTGTTCCAAAGTTGCACAAATAATTGAGTTAGAAAGGAAAAGAAACGAGGTATGAAGCATTTATAAATTCATCGAATGTAGTGAGGTGGTTTAATTTCGTCCCAGTCTATAAAATTAATTTCGGGCCATACTCAGCTCTTGCCGATTAATGTAATATAATACCCGCCTACTAATCAGGGCGTCTGTCTCCGTTGCTTTTGAGCGTGAATGGAAATTGTAGAAATTTCCTGTGGAGCAACATTTAATAATAAAGCGTTTTAAATCATCAAAAGCGATGAGCGGTAGCAGGCGCTTTCGATAAAGAACGGGGGAGTGCAGCGCCGCTGCTGTCGCCACGGCCGCTGCCAGTAGCCAGCAAATGGATCCTGGAGCTTTGCCGCATACGGCGTCCAGAGGAGGACAGTCTGCAGGAAATCTGCCGCAAAATCGTTACTGGATAAAATTTTGATATCGGTGTGTCACAAAGCGAAATAGATTGAATCTGCGCTACCATTACATTCACGTCTTCAGCATTCAGACAGAAGAGGCTTTAAAAATATTTTATGCCGGCTGCTCTCGATCCGCTGACATTATGAACAGAAACAACGCACGCTACCGCTAGACCACAGGCGTAATCAGCTTAGAGTTTATCTATCATGGGACAAGTTTTCCTCCAGGAAGTGCCGCAGTCTACAGTGTTGCCAGATTGTGCAGATAACCGGACTTAGAGAATTAGCGAGTTGGCCAGTTTTTTTGTCCCATGTCGCGATCGGCGCGGACTTAGCCTCTGAAGCGGCCGGCCGCCGGTCAAGTTTTATGTCAAAGAGTGTACATAAAATGAAATTCTTCTTTTCCTGAGAGCATCAGACAGTTTCTTCTTCTCATCCACGTACTCGAAACTTTTCTTGGACCAAGCATTTTTTGTAGTACCTCCCTTCCTTTTTCTCCAAATCTTCAATCTGCCGAGGACTAAACGTTCTGCTGCATAAAGGCTCTCCGCTTTTACGACAGTGTTATCATGCTAGACTTTTGTTTTTACTCAGAATGATATTTTATTGTAAATGTCCTTCGTTAACTGATACGCCATTTCTATTTTCTAGGCTCTATTTTTGGTTGCCTGTTTATGTAGACCGCTTGGTTGTATTATTTCCCCAACGTACTTAAATGTACACCGTATACTGTATTTTGGAACAATTTAAATGTTCGTTATGAATTCTGTCTTCTGGAAAGAAATTTGTAATCTCTTTCAACAGGCTGATTTGCTTAGTTGCATCGATGTTTTCGGAAAATATTGCTCAATCATCTGCAAAGGCTAGACAGTTGATTTTGACGTTAGAATTTTTTTATATCGCAGTCTGATTTCTTGCATTCCTTTTTCGTGAAGTCTATGATTTCATTCCCTTACTAACTTTTCCGAAACGGAGTTGAAGAGCAACGGGAAGAGGTCGTCAGCTTGCCTGATACCAGTTTTTATTTCAAATGGTTCCGAAATATCTCAACGGAATTTTATTTAGTACTTTGTTTTTTTTTTTCAATGTTTCTTTAACTGTTCCCAAAGTTTTTTGTCTGTGACGAATCCTTCTGGCCTGCTGAAGAGTGTTGCTCTGTCTACGGAATCGTAGGTTTTTTGACGTCTAGGAAGGTTATGACAAGATTTTTCATTCTTAGACAATAGTTCCTTGTCAGTTTCAAATTCATAATCTGTTCTACTCAGGATACCTATATTTTCCCTTAACCATCTGTTCGAGATAATCCCACAGAGACTTCGTGCAATGTACGTCAGGTCATTTATCATTCCCCGAGTGTTTTTTGATGCATTCGGTGCCATTTCTTGTCAGATGTGTCTAGCATTTTTGTTCCTCGAATAACAGCGGGAGTAGTTTGTCAACTGTCGAACGAGTAATATGCATGACACGGAATACCTCAACTGATATTAAAAACAGAATAAAAAATTCGGAGATATCACTTTTCAGCACGCTCTCGTAAGTGCACTCTGCAGGAAAAGTTTCACTGTTAACACCCAAATGCTTAAAGACAAATATAAAATACATGCTGTTGTCTAAAGGTGAACCTATCAGTTTTGAAACCGTTAACAGCTCTGTTTTGAATAAAGAGAAGAAATAACAGTGTCTTTTATGCAATTATAATTTGAATACGAAATTACCTGTATTTTCACACAGCCATGGTCTCGTGATATCACGTTTCGACAACACAGCATTAATACTCTATATTCTAAAAAAAAAAAAAAAAGGTTGAGACAGTGACCTATTCTCACGCAGCGTGCGAAACAAGAATTTGAAATAACTGCTCGTGCGTCTAAATTTAATCTGCCGTGAGGGCAGGGCGAGGCACGAAGTGGCGGAGTGTCGCGGACCAGCAGGCGTCGGCAATGGGAGGATCACGCGAACAGAGAACAGGGAAGCCGTGACGGGTGGGATACTAGACCCGACGCCTAAGACTTCCACAAGAGTCGACCAATAGCACTCCCTTTCACAGCTTCCCGTTAACAGAAAGACCTCTCAAAAAACTTCTCTCTGGTCGAAGAAAAATTTTTTAGATTTCTTCGCGAATCTACTGCTTCTTTTTCGATTTTTAGCGCGAAAAATATGCCGAATATTTTCTGTTAGTATTCTGTGGGCGATTCATTAGAGAGGGAGCACTAAAACAGGTTTTACTGGAACGGAGGAAAGAATCGGTTGAGGTCGTGTGGAATGACTTCCTGACAGTGGGCTGGAGCGGTTTTGGGAAGTAAAACTAAAAAAAAAATTCTCTCATTACTGCCGGACTAGGCATCAAATTTCACTCTTACGACATAAGTTTTACATCTCCCTATGTGTTATGGGCATTCTTTCATTCTGAAAGTGTCGACAGCATACCGTGTTGCATGAAACACGTTCGTATTTGCATATTCATCCGTGCTCCTCCATTACCTTGAATGTTTCCCAACTGCGAGCTGCGATAGTCATTCCAGAATCAAGAGTGTCATGAACTCAAGCCCCCCTGACACGCAGTTATGCTCATGCTCTATCTCCTCTAACGTTAAACACGGCCGAGGTGGCTGGGACACTGTACTCTCGTTCTGGATCTATCATTTCACGCCCATTTTTTGAGATATTATGTGGTTCACTACACCACATCTAGTGAAATCTCGAGATTGGTCATCAACCAGACTTCTCTCTGATTTCCTCCCTTACTCTTCTCCCACTGAACAATTATCACTACTTCATCTGTGGACTCGGATCCAACCGAAGAGGATAGTTTCAAATGTTCAGAACATTTCAGGTGGAAACAAGAGGAAACTCTGCTGAAATCAGTTCTGTGGACAACAAACTTATTTGTGAAAAGCTGTTCTCTTAATACTGCTACCAACTTTATACTAAGAATATCCCGCATACGATGTTTTCAGTGAAGAATACAAAATACTGGCAATGCAGCAATACTCACATTGTATATGATATACTTTTCAGCGTCTTCCTCGTGAGTTCCAGGCATGTAGACTGGGCAGATGATGTTCACCTGGTCGTACTCGAAAGGTATGTTCCCTTTATTCACATCTATTATGTGATCGGTGTTGTCTATCCTAAATCTGCAACAAAAAAGAATGTCAAACATTAATTAATGTGCATTTCAGTAGTTATATACATAAATGACTGTGGTTGGTGGGGAAAAAATTTTAGTGATACAGTTTTTCACACTATATTATGTTTTAAATAAACAAATAAATCAATAGTCATTTCTGGCAAATAAAAATTTTAGATCTTACATCGTCTAGAAGTATCGGCTATATTCTGTAAGTTTTCAAACCATACACACATATTTATAAAAATTATCATCGTGAAATGTCATTCGAAAATGGAGGAAGACACTGGTGGTCTGAATGATACGAAGAGAAATCTGCCGCATCCTTTTGGAAGGAATCCTTTCGGCACCAGCCATAAGCGATTTAGGTAGACCATACAAAATCTTCAGCAACAGTAACAGATACAGAGAGGGGCAATAAAAACCCACTGAACTGTTTCACAATCATTTGTAAGGTACGTGCCATGCGGTTCTGATCGACGTAAAAACGAATATATGTATAATGGAAATGCCAATCGCATTCCTGCGTACAGCTTCGCCTACCGGCTGAAGGATAAAACGTCCGAAGTGAAGGACGTGACGTCAAAAGCGACGCGAATGCTGTCCTCTGCTCCTTTCAGCACCAGTTGGTAATCTCCAATAAAGCTGATTTGTCTTGCAGTATAAAAGCTGCTTTTAAAGAGCATGTATCACAGCTAAGTAAATGGTTTGAAAATACTTTCAAGCAATGCAGACAAATTCGAGGCACAGTCAGACCCATTTAGAGTCAAACCACATTCTGAATTTACTTCTTTAGAAGAAGAAAATCTTATTGAGCTATCTTGCGATATTACATTAGAGGCACAATTTGACATCATTCATCTTGTCATTTTTTGGTTATCAGAAAAAAGATTAATATCCGTTGTGCAGTAATATCCGTTGTGCAGTACTAAAGCTCAATGAACCTTAATTCTATCTGCAAGATCTGACTCGTGTGAAGCTGGATTTCCGCTGGTCGCTGTGGTGTCACTGCCAGACAGCACACTTGCTAGGTGGTAGCCTTTAAATCGGCCGCGGTCCATTACCATACGTCGGACCCGCGTGTCGCCACTGTCAGTGATCGCAGACCGAGCGCCGCCACACGGCAGGTCTAGAGAGACTTACTAGCACTCGCCCCAGTTGTATAGCCGACCTTGCTAGCGATGCTACACTGACAAATACGCTCTCATTTGCCGAGACGATAGTTAGCATAGCCTTCAGCTACGTCATTTGCTACGACCTAGCAAGGCGCCATTATCAGTTATATTGAGCTTATTATACTTTTGTATCATCAAGAGCGATGTACACCAATTATGGATTAAAGTTAAGTATTACATCATTTACGTACTTTATTTGCAATTCTCAAGACATTGTCCTGTTCCAGATCTCACGCCAGTCTGCGTGTAATTAAACGCGTGCATTTCGGCCTCCTCTAGCAATACGGTGTTGGCTCTGCTGCCAACACTACAGTCGCTGTAGCAAGGAGTAAAAATTGTGCAAAAAATTGACATGGATCAGGAAATGAGGATAGTTGTACCCAGTCTCATGCAAAAATTTGAAAGTTATGTAGTGAACAGCAAGTTCATATATAGCACTAATTATTTTAATGAGCAAATTGCTACTTAGTCAAAAACTGGGATAGTGAAACCGTAGCTGTTTGTTCAGTAAAATGTTAAAAAATAACTGAAATACGCGTTTTAAATCCAAACGTGTGTTTCAGTTATTTTTAAACTAATCTAACCGCATCGACTGTGGATTTTAGTCACACGAAATAGACAGTGTTATGACTTAGGGTGCTAAGGAAAAATTGATATATTCAAAGAGCCGGGAACCAAAAAATGTTTGAGAGCTACTGAGGTAAAGGTTTCTGTTGACTCCGTATTCACATAATACGCGTCCTCTTCACTTTGCGGAAATTTTTTTCTGCTCCTAAGATCCAGGTAAGTTCCGTCAGGGCAGTCGGGAACAAGTCTACTGCCGGTTGGGTACCACACTAAATCAAGACTTTCATGTCTTCTAGCAAAACGGTTTAGGGTGTATCTTTACTCACAAAATGTCACCGATGATTGATGGTGCAGCGGAGCAGTTATCTCGTATCCGTCTGCTGGCGAACGAAACCGTTGCTCAGCGTTCAATAACAACTTTGCTTATTGGCTGCTGTAGGAGTAATATTTTGTTTGCATTTTCCTGGAGCAGTTCACTGGCTACTGCTAGACTTGGTAAGGAAATTATCCGATGTTGGAAATGTTGTGTCTATTTCATACAGCATAGACACAATGAGGTAGCTAGGTGCACGCTAAACTAACGCAGACGGGCTTGAAGTTCTGGAACATGAGACTTATTAATGAATAAGAGGAAAAGTACGTAGATTCGTTTAATACTTATCTTTATTCTCTTGTTGGAATACATCTCTCTTGAATATTAGTACGCTATTAGCACTGATACAAATGGCGCCTTGCTAGGTAGTAGCTATGGACTAAGCTGAAGGCTATTCTATCTGTCTCTCGGCAAATGAGAGGAAGACTTGGTACGTCTGGTCGCAAGCTATGTCGTCCGTACAACTGGGGCGAGGTCTATTCCGTGTCTTGTGACCTGCCATGTGGTGGCGCTAGGTTTGCGATTACACAGTGGCGACACGCGGGTCCGACATGTACTACAGGACCGCGGCCGATTTAAGTTACCACCTAGCAAGTGTGGTGTCTAGCGGTGACACCACAGGAAAACTAAAAGAGTAAGTAGAGCACATTCGAATGACTGGTTTTCTAAAATACTGAAATGGAGCTCTGCAGCAGCTAAAACTCGTGACTGAAATTTGGATATTGCACCTTGTCTGCGGCAGAGCCTTCAGCACAAGGAAGAAAGACCTCAGTGGACAACAAATACTGAATTTTTCTGTATGCATTGCTTACACGTCGTGGGAAATAACCTGAGTATCTGCCTGCTTTACTGTAATTTAGCGTTAAAAGAAAGTGTGTAATCTGACGTCTGTAAAAGTAGGCGTTGTTTTTATCATTAAACTACAATTAAAAATACGAGTTTCAGGTATCAAAAGTGTTTTTTTTTCTGCAGAAGAGGCAATAAAAGAAATCTACGCTCTTCGAGAACTACATTTTCCACATTAACCCTCGCAATGATTATGGAAGAAATGGCATCTGTTGTTGTAACAAAACATGAACACGGCCTCCCGATTGCCTTTGGATCCATGAGTTTTGTACACTTTTAGAGCGAATTAACGTGTTGTGGAGTATTAGGATTAATTCACGTACCGCAACGGAGCTCTAACATTTCCTTATTTCCTGAAATCACCCCAAACTGGTGCAGTGCTGTACCAGGGGAGAAGTTTTATTCATTCGTTGAATCGTTCTTTGTGTCATAATAATCGCAGTGTGATGAGAAGTTGGACAGGAGAGCGAGGGAAGAATAAACCACGTAAGAGGATTTCGTACATACTTCGGGAGATAGCACAAAGATGGTCACCAAATACTGAAGAAATTCAGTAATATTTAAAGACGAACTCGTAAATTTGGAAAAGTGCTACAAAAAAACTTTAAGATAACTGCGCTTTCTCGTGATGAAAGTGAACCTTAGGACTATCTGAAATTCGTCTAAAAGGCGTCAAACAATACGACAAATGGGACTTAAAGCAAATTCACATAAGAACCGTTATATCAGGAAACAAAGCATACAAATTAAAATCTTGGGTACCTTTCTGTCCCACAGAGTTCAGAATAAAAATAGAATATACCAGTGGTTACGAGCCTGTCTTTTTCTTTTCCTTCTTTATGTACCCATATTTGACGAATTTATCATACAGATGGAAGAGGCGTAAAGATTTATTGTCTCTGGAAGGTTCCAGAAAGGGCAAGCAATCGTGGAGCGCTGGTGGCACGGAGGCTGTGTGCTCTGCAAATGGCACTCGGCACGTATTGAACTTTATGTTCCTCTGTCAGGCGGTCCATTAGACGCCTCCACCTGCGCTCGCTTCCCACGACGCTTTTTCCTTGCTAAAGCTTACGGCTAAGGCTGAGGGCAGATGTCGGGGGTGTCGGTTCCAGTAATAACCACGTCTTTTTCCTCTCGATGGACGTTCTCAAGTCGAATGCGCTCGGCTGGCATGCAATGACGTAACGAATTTGTGCACTGCGAATAAGTACAGTATTCACCATATTTGGTACGCGTGATTAAATTGTATGTCGGAAATACACTGAACTGTTGCTTCGTAGATGAAGCCTGCAACAACGAAGTGAGCTGTTTTATGCTCGTTTAATTAGCCTAAAACATCACTCACCTTAACATCGTGTGTTCCTTAGTAAACAATTACGGCACTATCACAAGAAAATGGCTCTGAGCACTATGGGACTTAACTTCTGAGGTCATCAGTCCCCTAGAACGTAGAACTACTTAAACCTAACTAACCTAAGGACATCACACACATACATGCCCGAGGCAGGATTCGAATCTGCGACCGTAGCGGTCGCGCGGTTCCAGACTGTAGCGCCTAGAACCGCTTGGCCACCCTGGCCGGCTATTATCACAAGAATCTGAGAAGAATCTACGAAAGGAAGATCGATGACAAGCCCAATTGTACGTTGATTTCAATAGAAATTGTAGGTGATTTCACTGCGGTATTACCCTGAAGTGTTTTAGAGGAAAATCAGGTAGAGAAAAATCAGGAAATTCAAAGCAGTAGCGCCGGGCACAGAGAGGAGCCAGAACCAGACGAATATAACTCCTAAGTGGTAGTTAATTCTTGGTCTCGATTCTTCGTTATAAACGACGCCCAGTAACGGCGCAAAGTTCACGTTATCACGGGCTTTTTGGGAGGCCAGCATCTGGCTGTCACAAACCAATACGAAGGTGGACTGATGGAGGAACAGTATTTCCTTAGAACAAATGAAAGAAAACTTTGTCCAACTCGCCTGGCTGTTGGCGCCTTGAAAGGGCCTGTTTCAAAGAGTTGCGGCGAAGACCTTCTCTCTTGACTCATCAAAAAATGTTACAAACTGAGTCAAACCAACCTTATGACCGAAACAACAGCACTTCGTTGTCATACGTTAACTGAATAGTGATAAGTTGCTTTTCAGTAGGGTTTAGTAGGGTAGTTGGTGTTCCTCTTACTTTATAGAACGAGGTATTTACTTTTTAATAATTCTTCTCCCGTAAAATGTGAACAGCAACTGGCATAAGAATTTCCGGTGTCGACTGGGTCACTCTGAAGCTAGATCAGCGCCCAGGGACACTCGAGCCCGCTTCCAGTACGAGACTTTCTATGACGAACAATGACGTTTTATCTTCTTGCCGGTCCATACAGCTTGCATGTTTCCGGCTGACGCTATGAGGTGAGCGGTGTTTTCAATCCGTGAATAAGGTTCTTTGTTTGTGCGGTCACGGCGCGTACAATGCGTCTCTGTCTGTAATGTATGCGCACATCGTTTCATTTCGTTCTGACAGCTGGGTTTCGCGCGCTTACCTTTCTGTTTGCAAACAGTTTAGAGAAATACGCGCGAACGCGCGAAAGCTCACGTTCTGAGTCACGTGACCCACAGGTCGAGCATTTCATTTCACACTCGTGTTCAGCGGCGCGAAGATTGCGCCTGTTCTGCGCGTTTGTTCAGATCTACGTTTTTGTGTTGTTTTGTCAGATAGTAGCGTACGCCGTTTCTCCTTCAGAAAACAACAAGCAGGGTTTGTTGGTACACGGCCACATCAGAACGACGGCTTACGAGATAGGCACGTGAGCCAGCCGAGGGTCGAACAAGCGCGCCCTCCTCCTCTTCACCATAACCATCCATTTGGGATTCAGTGCTAGATAGGGCAGTCTCTACACTTTTCCAAGCATTACAGCCTTACGCTGTAAGCATCCACGTTGCTCTGGCATGTTTTCTGGTGTCATCTTCCCACTTGCCATTAATTGTACTCTCGGAGTTTCAGAAGGCTGTAGATAGTTTCTTTCGTCCATCTCTCATCCATTTGTCTAGTTACCTGTACCACCTCCTACCATTTCATTTCCATTACAATCATAATTAAGTCTTCCACTCTGGTCTGTTCCCTAATCCATTTATTTGTTTCCCTGCTTCTCCTATTAGTCCCCAACATGTATTGTTCTCTTTATTTCTTTAACTGTCCATCGAGTCGTCATCTTCAGCTGCCCTCGCCACAAAAACTCATCAACTGGTTCTGTGACTTCATTGTCAATTTGTACTATTTTCTTTTCGGTGTGTTCATTATACATTATTTTAGACTTGTTACTATTGATTTTCCAGTCTGCTTCCAAATTTGTTCTATTTACTTCCGCCATTCGTTGCCGATGTTTTACATACACTACAAGCAAACGGTACAACGTCATCAGAAAAACAAACCTGGTTCAGACATGTTCCTTTAACACCTTCTTCGTTTTCTCACTTTAAGGACCTCAATACTTCCTCTGGGATTGCTGAAAATAGTTTTAGCAATATGGATACTGGTTCCTCTTTCAATTCCGAATTGCTCACTATCCTGATGAAGTATTATGAAGATGTAGCATTGGCGTGTATGTTCTTCGGGATATTATCCCAGGTTGAAGCGCACATGGCAGATGATCGTTAGGTCCGACAAGTCATTCAGTCCAGGATGTTTGCACAAAATTTTAGTCAAGTTTTCGTTGTTCCGCATTTGTTTTATCGGTTTGAGAATTTGAAAGAGGGAAACCAGCAATTCCAGTGGAATACCCGTGCCACGAAAAGTGTCAATCTACAGCTCTGGAGAATGTATAACGTGATAATAAAAGCTATAAAACTAAGGAAGTGTGTGTGCGCTATGTGAGTGCAGTGGGAAGAAGAGCGACTGTCGCATACCCAGATACCCCCTGCTTTGCACCGGGATGTGACTTGTAAGACAAATGTAACACAGAATACTGATGTCGCTTGCGTTTCATACTTTCCGCATTTCGTAGATCATCGTCTAGTTTCATGAAATGTCCAACGATTCTCGAATTTTTTATTTCTACAGAAATTCGCCATTACAATTTTCGCAATAGGAAGAGTCTCACAAAAGTATCTGACAGCTGACTGCAGGCAATTGGAGGCAGATCGTAAGGCACACGAAAATATATCGTAGATTAGCACTTGGTTAACGACGGCTTAGACTTACGAAGACGAGCGATGTGAGTGAAGGAACATGCAACCATTTGCTAACGTTAGGCTGTGTGAAGCCCATGGCCATTCTTCCCCTGTAAAGTGGACGTGTGTTTTATGGCAGCCATTATTGTTCCTTGACCCTCCTCAGCGTCGACAACCTTATCGATCCGATGTCCGTCGAATGGAGCAGTATTGCTGTAAATAAAGATAGACAGCAACTCGGTGAACTTTCAGGACGGGTCGAAGGCACCAAATATGACTGACATCTGTTCTCAATTACATTCGTAAATCCAACCGACGAATTTTAAGACGACGTCGAAGGAAATGTCCTCACAACTGCGCACGAATGTATGTGTGTGTTTATCTCTGTGTTCAGCTGTCAGCAATGTAAAATAAATTCAAAGCAAAGGCAAGAAGAATTATAATACGATGACTTTACGACGAAACGGGTTGTAGAACGTGTCTGGGACTCATCCTTGTAGCACTTTGTAGGTTTAAAACAGTACACGCCAAGTTAGAACATTATTTTAACTATACGGCACATGTTTATACAGAAACGATTTTGCAAGTATCTACGATGTCAAGTTACCAACTATTCTCACAATTCAACTGCTTTATATTTCAGTAACAACAGTTGCTACTTTTTGCATTATTTTCAAACGAAAGACATAAAACTAGTGAAAAAGTGGAAATGTGGAGAAAATCTAATTTCTGTCCAATTTTCTACACATATTTCAATATTTCATCTACAAAGGCGTGGAAAACAGAAAGTGACACGGTTCCGAGTACTCATGATAGGAAAATTTCAGTACGTCGTCATGTGGAGGGGACGGAAGCAGTAAAAAGTGAAATATACATTGTTGGCTGGAATATACAGTCGCAAATGTAGAAAAAACACACAAATAATTGGAAAACGAATCATACTGATGCTGCGCGCACGAAAGCGAAGTAATGAAAAAATAAGTTAAAGCAGAACGCGCAAATACGTGGTTTTTTTTTTTTTTTTTTTTTTTTTTTTTTTTTTTTTTTTTTTTTTTGACAGATGACGATGGTGGGTACGGAACTCATCGACACGTTGCGACAAGACGAGGCCACCTCCCGGCTGAACACTCCAGAAGATTTCATCTTCGGAACACTCCGTGAAATACTGCAATCGCATATTCCGGATGATGTATGCTACAACGATAAATTAATACATGGCAAGTTTCATACCGTAATTACAGTTTCATCAAAATCAATATCTCTGATTACTAGCGCGCCGATAAAAACATGTCTGAAAGAAGTGACAGCTGTAAAGAGTTTTTGTCAGAAGCTGACGTGCGGAGGGCAAATGGGAATTGCATGAAATATATTTTTATTTCAGTGTGTACAAGAAAATATTTCTTATTCAGCAGAGACAATGTCTGGTTGCTGGTATTGTAGGTTTGCACTAGGTTCTCGATGCGGCAAGGTATGCGGGATGGACGGGCTGGCGGATTCCGGTTGCCGCCGTCGTGTAGGCCCGGGTTTTAACCCTCTTCGTTTTTAATCTTGGCGCGCACTCTGCTCCACATTAAGATCAGCGCCCGAGGCGCTCCCCTACACGCGACGGATATTGCCGTTGGCGTCATTAAGCTACGGCTACTGTTCTGGCATGGCCGAGATGGTGTCGCATAAAGATAAAAGCTTCGAACGCCAAAGCAGAAATTTTCTCTCCCTCGACCCTCTCCGGAAGGAAGGAAGCTCCCGATAAATAACCCCGCCTGCTCTGACACGCATGTGATGGAGCCGCTGCCGCTACGCCCATGAGCCAAGCGCGATATGAGAGACAGACTTACGAAACATCTCATGTCCAGAAACAGGAAGCGCGGAAATTTTGCTACCCAAAGGCACCACATAAACTCCTGTAATTAGGAGCCTTTTTAAGCTCTAAGACAGGGCTTCCCAACGTGTGGTTTCTAGGGGGTCCGCGGCCACATTTCACCAAATCGTGTAAAATAATGAGTAAAATTATTGAATAAAAATGTGAAAATCAAGTTCATCACTATCTTTTTTCTTTGAAAAACATGTGTATAGCACTCGAAAGTTGGCAATAACATTCGATCTTTGGCAATAATATTTGACAGTCGGCAACACAAACGAAAACATTGGTGCGGCTCCCGCTGTCGGAGGTTCGAGTCCTCCCTCGGGCACGTGTGTGTGTGTGTGTGTGTGTGTGTGTGTGTGTGTGTGTGTGTGTGTGTGTGTGTGTTGTCCTTAGCGGAAGTTAAACTTAGGATAATAGTGTGTGAGACTAGGGACTGATGACCTCAGCAGTTAAGTCCCATAGACTTACATACATTTGAACATTTTTCTTCGGATTTCACGACCCCCCCCCCCCCCCCCACACACACACACACGACTGTTACGAAATATACATGTTCCTTACACAACAGTTGCCAAACAGTGGAAGTGAACAGACCACAGGCAGCAGCTTGTCAACAGTGAACAGTTTGGAGGCGACGTCGATTGCTCTTGGAGGAAGGCAGCTCCAACGTGTGAAATGTCAATTACCAAGTAATATTAATCAGGCTATAGCGTTTTGAACAAAGGGAGTAAATCCACTAGTAAGTGCCTGGATACAGTGGGAATTCAAATTGCATCCTTAATTTCAAGTTGTTTTCATTCATCTCTAAACCAAAGCCTTTTGATACTTCGGGGGGGGGGGGGGGGGGGGGGAGTCATTGGGAACATGGTACATACATTAAGAAGCTTTCAGTTCCCATGGGTTTTGCTCTGAAATTTAAAGTTCATGTGCTCTTGACTGACTAGGGGTCCGCCATGAATTTTCGACTGAAGAAGGTGTCCGCCAGCTGAAAAGGTTGGGAGGCCCTGCTCTAAGATTAAAAAATGACACACCACGAAGGAATTATTCGAATGGGCCGGAAATCATTAGATGTGTTCTAAATGTAAAGACAGACAAATGACTACAATTTAGGAATAATTGGATGATTTATTCAAGCGAGAGAGCTTCACCAACTGAGCAAGTCAACAACGCGTTGAACCACCACTGGCCCTTTGTAATATTTCTGGCTTAGTCAGCCATCATATTAGGCTCCAAGAAGCTGTTCCCAGAGCAGTGGAGATGCAAGAAGTATATAGATGACGAAATGTGATGTGAGGTACCTGTGACAGATGTTAGATTCGGTACCATTCCCGTGAGAAAGACCGCCAACATAATGCTACTGCTCTGTGATTGGCTGCTGTGTTCGGAGCAATGGCGCCAGAACGTTAAAGTATAGTTATTATTATTAGTTAAACTACTCATTGGAATGACTTCACTTTTTACTATAAATATCTCTCAACAGCTGACTATCAGTCAGTCGTTTTAGAATTATTAAAAACAATTTAAATAAATAACAAAAGACTGACGAAATTGCAGGCGAACCACTTCGGAAGCATTCGGGTCACGCCTTTTCTGGTATGGCGCGCGAAGTGTTTCGGGCTGTTCGTCACTCTGGATTAGGCAGTCGAGAACAGACATGTTATGTGTCGAAGGATGTGTTTCCAATTTTTATTTAAGTTCCTGTTCGTCACTCTGGTTTAGGCAGTCGAGATGTACAGTCATGTTGTCTGTGGCAGTATGTGTTTGTCAGTATTCAGTATTAAAAGATTCACTCCGGTAGTCATGAGGCACAGACACGTGCCACAAATAAAGATACATTTTCGTAAACATTGTGTTTGATCATGTACTTTGCTGTATCAGAAGGTGTTGTATTAAGAACATGTAGTCTTCTCGTGTGGCTATATTAAAAACACGCGAGTGGCATCCCAAAGAAGTGATACATTATCTCAGAACAAAATCTCGCTAAAAGTCAGTTTCAGCCTCAAGATACAGAATCTACGACCTGCGTGCTGTTTTCTGCGCTGGGGACATCAACTTGAAGACAGCAGGTTAGTGAACTATAACAGAACCTTCGTATTCCACACAGTGCAGTGGAAACAACTAGACGCCCCACGTGTACTGCATGCACAGAAGAAATGTGCTCAGTGACACGTCATCTGCAGTAATGCAGAGGAGGTAAAGGAGGATGATCGTTATTAACACCAACAATCAATACATTCTTCCTTTCTATCCGTACCTTATGAAAACAGCAATTCAACTTGGCGTTGACTGATGGAGTTGCTGGATGTCCTCTTGAGGGATATCGTGCCAAAATCTGCCCAACTGGAGCGTTGGATCGTCAAAATCACGAGCTGGTTGGAGGGGCCTGCCCATAATGTTCCAAACGTTCTCAATTGGGGAGAGATCCGGCGACCTTGGCGGTGGCCAAGGTAAGGCACGGCAAGCACGAAGACAAGCAGTAGGGACTCCCGCCGTGTCCGGGAGGGCATTATCTTGCCGAAATGTAAGCCCGGGATGCGTTGCCAAGAAGGGAAACAAAACGGGGCGTAGAATATCGGCGGCGTACCGCGGTGCTGTAAGAGTTCCGCGGAGGACAACGAAAGGGGTCCTGTTACGGATGGAAACAGCACCCCACACTATCTCTCCTGGACTTCGGGGCGTATGGCGGGCGACAGTCAGGATGGTATCCCATTGCCGTCCACGGAGTCTCCAGACACGTCTTCGGTCTGGAATTTCATTGACTAGAGTAGAATTGTCTTCAGTGCTGAGACCCGCTTCGAACTGAGCCCCGCTGATCAGCGTAGACGTATCTCAAGACGCCCTGGCCACCCGTGGGGAACCAACCAGCCTGTCGCCCGCCATACTGCCCGACAATAGGGAGTGGTGGTCTGGGGTGTTCAAATGGTTCAAATGGCTCTGAGCACTATGGGATTTAACAGCTGTGGTCATCAGTCCCCTAGAACTTAAAACTACTTAAACCTAAGTAACCTAAGGGCATCACACACATCCATGCCCGAGGCAGAAATCGAACCTGCGACCGTAACGGTCGCGCGGTTCCAGACTGAAGCACCTAGAACCGCTCGGCGCACTGCTGCTACGGTCGCAGGTTCGAATCCTGCCTCGGGCGTGGATGTGTGTGGTGTCCTTAGAGTTAGGTTTAAGTAGTTCGCCGTCTAGGGGACTGATGACCTCAGATGTTGTTCCATAGTGCTTAGAGCCATTTGAACCATTTTGCAACAACGCGTTAATGACTTGCTCAATTTGTGAAGCTCTTTCTCTTGAATAAATCACCCAATTTTCCTGAAACTGTAACCATTTGTTTCTCTGCAGATGTACATCACATCTTCCGATTTCCGTCCCATTCTGATAGTTTCTTCGTGGTGCGCCCGTTTGTTTCGTGTTTGAGTGTAGTGCAGTTGTCATGAATGTGCTGTATAAATAGGTAGTGAAAGTAAATTGTCACGGAGAAAATTAATGATATCAAGCACATAGGCGCCGCACACTTTCTTTGATATTTTGCTGTTCCAGATACAGTGATCGAGCTTAAATTCAAATCGATGCTATTCCTTTTTCTCTAAAACGAGCATGAGCCCACGAAACAATAACCTCTCTTGTTGTATATCAGCGGGATCCCAAAACTGTTTTCCCAACATTAACGTTTAAAAAACTGCAGTAAGTGACCATTAAACTTACAACCTCAACAGTGTAGATTTTTCCCAAAGCGTTGATATGCAACGCCATAAGAATTAAGCAATATGTATAAGCTTTTAAAAAAAGGAATCAAACGGATTTTCGAGGTTGACGTCCTGTGAACGTACTCAGTAAAGATGATGCATTTTTTTAAGTTGGAGATGATGTGGAAGAAAATGTATTTTGACTTTGTTTGAAAAACTTCTCTGAATTTCCTCTGAAATAATTTTTGAGAAACCATGGAACACTTTAACCACGATGAACTGTTATTCTCTGAAGAAATGGGTAAAACAGAGTTTTGCAGCACCAAATAAACAAGGATAAAGGCGATAAGCGGTGCGTGGACGAATTCATCCGGGCGAAAGTAAGGAAAACACTACTATAAGCAATAAATCTTGTAGTAGTGGTAAATGTTGAAGAGACTGTGGTGGTGGTGATCATCATCATTAACACCATAATCATGAAGGACAGGATACACAGTGGAAATACAAGCCTGCAGAGACTTGCTGCAGAAATAACATCTTTAAAAGACAGTCTTTTTTTAAAAAAAAGGTCTCATCAGGTGCCAAGAAGGGGGAAGCAGAAGACGGAAACTTGTAGAAAACATATCTTTTTCCATAGACCAGCCGAAAGAAGCACTTGTTAACTGTAAGAGAGCTTTATTGTTCGTGGAACAACTGGTACAGCTTTCTTCGAGTCACGAGGCAAAGTGCTGTGAACGTGAAAGGTGTAATTAACACACGCAAACAGCTCAGTAAACACAGAGTTTCCTTCAGTAACAGTTTTTAGTACTTCCGCCACGCTCCTTTTTACATATGCATTGTTTTCGTTTTGTAGTTCGTAGAAGTTCAAAATAACGTCCGCAGTGCATGAAGTGCCACATTCTTCCACAACACCTGGGCAGTTAAGATGCTTCTGGTACGAGATGAAACTGTTGTAGTCGTGTACCTCACGTGCAGTGAATTTTACTGTCGGAGGAATGTTGTATAGACTACACATAGGCATGGGGAAGTACAGACTTAACTGATTATTTCCAACGTGTTTACGGTTCTCTTTCACGTTTCCCCAAACGTAATCTAATCTGGTTGAGTGTTCCATACTGGAGTCTCTGATCTCCAGACGTGATACTGTGGTCAGCACACTGGACTCGCAGTCAAATCCCCATTCAGCCACTCAGATTTAGGTTTTCCGTGATTTTTCTATACTGCTTAAGGCAAATGCTGGGATGGTTCTTTGAAAGGGAACGACCGATTTCCTTCCTCATCCCTCCCTAATCTGATAGTCCGAGCTTGTTCAAAAATGGCTCTAAGCACTATGGGACTTAACATCTGAGGTAACCAGTCCCGTAGACTTAGAACTACTTAAACCTAACTAACCTAAAGACATCACACACATCCATGCCCGAGGCAGGATTCGAACCTGTGACTAGCAGCCGCGCGGTTCCGGACTGAAGCGCCTAGAACCGCTTGCCACAGCGGCCGGCTCCGAGCTTGTGCTCGTCCTTTATGACCTCGTTGTCCACTGGAAGTTGAACACTAACCTTCCTGCCTTCCTCGAGTCTATGGGACCTCTCCGAGCCGGAATCCGTCTTTATAAAATTATAATACGAGGGCGTCCTGAAAAGTAATGCCTCCGGAATTTTTACGTGAAAACTCTAAAAGCTTTTTAAAGAAAACAAACGTTATTAACGTTCAAAATCTTTGTTCTTCATGCTTACAAGTTGATTTCTCGACATAGTCTGTCTCCCTGGCATGCCGGCCGCGGTGGCGGAGCGGTTCTAAGCGCTTCCGTCCGGAACCGCGCGACTGTTACGGTTGCAGGTTCGAATCCTGCATCGGGCATGGGTTTGTGTGATGTCCTTAGGTAAGTTAGGTTTAAGTAGTTCTAGGTTCTAGGGGACTGATGACCTCAGATGTTAAGTCCCATAGTGCTCAGAGCCATTTGAACAATTTTTCTCCCTGGTGACGAGCACCTGTCTTCAAAAGAGAGACACATTTGTAGATACCGTCACTGTAGAATATTTGAGTTTATTGGCGGAGCCACAACTTCACCTGTGCTTCACAGCTTCATCACTCTCAAAGTGAAGGCCTCGAACGTGTCCTTTAAATTCTGGAGACAGAACATAATCAGATGGGACCAAATCGTAACTGTATGGAGGAAGGTCGATGACAGTGAAGCCAAAGCGTCGGAATGTTGCAGATGTCACCGCAGCCGCGTGCAGTCTGGTAGTGACACGCTGAAGGAGAAGGTACTCATGTGTGGACGAACACTTCGAAATTCGATTGTAGGACGCAGTTTCTCGCGTACAGACATAGTTACGCCACACACCGCCACATTGCACGCTACAATTCGGAGCCCTCTAGCGGCAGAGTGCTGCAAATACATTGACATGAAGAATAAAAATGCAGAATGGTAACATGTTTGTTTTACTTCAAAGCATGAAATGTATTTGCAGTTGCGAATACGTACAACTATCAGCTGTATAAGGGAATGAGACAATGAAAATTTGTATCGACCAGGACTCGAACACGGATTCTCGACTTTACGCGAGCGGTCGCCTTAACCCTTTTTTTGCCTTGGTCGGGGTAGACGTCACATGACACACGTTCAAGTTCATCATTGATCCTTTCCCTCAGTTTTTTGATTAAAGAGGGCAGCGAGCTCTCTCACCGAACACGCTGAGCTACCGTGCTGGCTTTGGCTATCCGTACAAGACTGACGCCAGAATCAAACTTCCACGTAGCTTCATTCGCGCGTCACAGCCCCTACTCGTACATACGTTATGTAATTCCCGTACAGGGGACGACATTTTAAAATTAAAGTCGCTGGCCTGTAGCGGTGGATAAATACTATAGCGCAGCGTCTGTGTTGTTAAGAAGAATGATGCGATGTTCCTTCATCCTCTTTATTTAAAAAGCTTTGAGAGTTTTCACATAAATATGCGGAGGCATACTTTTCAGCACGCCCTCGGAAATTTATCTACATTTTATGATGTGGCTATTTTATCTGCCAAATGTATCTTCAGCCATACAGTGGCAGTGGCAAGTACTGAAACACTAGACTTATACAGTCGTAGATAAAGAATGTCACAAGTCTCGGCTCATTGGTAAGACGCTGGGGAAATGCAGTCAGTTTGCAAAGGAGACTTCTTACAAAACGCCAGTGCACCCCCATCCTAGAAGACTGCTCTAACGTCTGGGAACCGTATCAAACAGGACTAACAGGGATATTGAACTATACGAAGGTGAACAGCAAGAACAGTCACAGATTTGGTTGACTCGTGGGAGAGCGCGAGGGAACTGTCGAAAAAATGGAACTGACAGGAGCTTGAAAACAACTCAGCTATTCCTCGAAAAGCTACTACGAGGGTGAGTCAAATGAAAACCTTAAATATTTTTTAAATATTAATTATAATGCAGAAGTGGTACAAATCTGTATCACTTTTGAAACATAATCTCCCCCACCCTCAATGGAAGTCCTCCAGCGCTTACAAAGTGCATAAATTCCTATAGAAAAAAAATCTTTTGGTAGTCCGCGCAACCACTCATGCACCGCGTGGCGTACCTCTTCATCAGAACGGAACTTCTTTCCTCCCATTACGTCTTTGAGTGGTCCAAACATATGGAAATCACTTGGGGGCACGGTCTGGTGACTGTGGTGGATGAGGTAGACACTCAAAGTGCAAATGGTTCAAATGGCTCTGAGCACTATGGGACTTAACTTCTGAGGTCATCAGTCCCCTAGAACTTAGAACTACTTAAACCTAACTAACCTAAGGACATCACACACATCCATGCCCGAGGCAGGATTCGAACCTGCGACCGTAACGGTCACGCGGTTCCAGACTGTAGCGCCTAGAACAACTCGGCCACCCTGGACGGCCTCAAAGTGCAGGTCTGTGATTGTTGCAACTGTTGTACGGGCAGTGTGGGGCCTTGCATTGTCATGTTGCAAAAGGACACCTGCTAACAGCAATCCACGTCGCTTTGATTTGATTGCAGGCTGCAAATGATTTTTAGATCTGTGTATGATGCACTGGTGACAGTGATCCCTCTAGGCATGTAATGCTCCAAAATGACGCCTTTTTCGTCTCAAAAGAGAGTCAGCATAACCTTCCCTGCTGATGGTTCTGTTCGAAACTTCTTTGGTTTTGGTGATGAGGAATGGCGCCATTCCTTGCTCGCTCTCTTCGTTTCCGGTTGGTGGAAGTTAACCCAGGTTTCGTCGCCAGTGACGATTCTTGCAAGGAAGCCATCGCCTTCTGTTTCAAAGCGCCGAGGAAGTTCTTCACAAGCATCAACACGTCGTTCTCTCATTTCAGGAGTCAGTTGCCGTGGCAGCCATCTTGTAGACACTTCGTGAAACTGGAGTACATCATGCACGATGTGGTGTGCTGACCCATGACTAATCTGTAGCCGGCCGAAGTGGCCGTGCGGTTAAAGGCGCTGCAGTCTGGAACCGCAAGACCGCTACGGTCGCAGGTTCGAATCCTGCCTCGGGCATGGATGTTTGTGATGTCCTTAGGTTAGTTAGGTTTAACTAGTTCTAAGTTCTAGGGGACTAATGACCTCAGCAGTTGAGTCCCATAGTGCTCAGAGC
This sequence comes from Schistocerca nitens, assembly GCF_023898315.1. NCBI lineage: Eukaryota > Metazoa > Arthropoda > Insecta > Orthoptera > Acrididae > Schistocerca > Schistocerca nitens. The sequence goes on from NC_064616.1 coordinate 867,720,109, forward strand.
CATTTGAACCATTTGAACTAATCTGTAAACATGCTGCAATGTCATTCAGTGTCACTCGGCGGTTTTCCTTCACTATGGCTTCAACTGCTGCAATGTTCTGTGGAGTCACATCTCGTTGTGCCTGACCTGGACGAGGAGCATCTTCCACTGAAGTCACACCATTTGCGAACTTCCTACTCCATTCGTAGACTTGCTGCTGTGACAAACATGCATCACCGTACCGAACCTTCATTCGTCGATGAATTTCAATAGGTTTCACACCTTCACTACGCAAAAACCGAATAACAGAACGCTGTTCTTCCATGCTGCAAGTCGCAAGTGGGGCGGCCATCTGTATACTGACACTGCGACGGTATGTGTGCATCTGCACTATGCTGCCACCTACAGGCCATTCTGCACGCTGTTTGTAGCACGCTTACCATCTTACAGGATAACGGCGCGAAATTTCGATTTGTTATTACAAATTTAAGGCTTTCATTTGACTCACCCTCGTAGAACAAGTATTAAGTGAAGAGTCTAGGTAAAGAGTATATGAATACACTACAGCTCCCTACGTGTTGCTACCACAGGGAGCGCACAGAAAATATTAGACGATTTATAGCACGCAATGACTTTGACCGCTTTTTATGTGCGAGTGCAATGGGAAAAAGGGAAATGACCTCCTCTTCCAAGAGCATCACAGCGGTTTGCAGAGTTTGGGTGTGTACATACAAAGGATGGAAATGATTCGAGAGTTCTAACTTACGATACTCATGACTTTCCCCAATCACTACAGACCGAAAAGATCACCAACTTTGGCCCCATCACCAGGGAAAAAAAGTTATTACTACAAATTCGAAGCCTTTCTCAGTAAAACAGATAACTAATCCAGATTTGGGTGACATTCCTGGAGAGTTATGCGGGTGGTATCCGGATATTTCCTGTCGTAATGTCTGGGTGACCAAATCCGTAAATGCGAATCGCAAGGTGTGCAGTCTTCACAAGTGTGTGGCAGTGCGCGCAGTCACGAGTGCACCTATTCTCCCGGAGGGACGAATGACGTGGTGGGAGCCGTGAGGCCAGTCAGTGGTTGGCGTCTTCGGGCGGCACCGATACAAAAATAAGAGAAGCCTGAGTGTGAAGCGGCCCTGCGCGGTGCGGCCTTGAACGGCGAGGTGCGTGCACACTGGCGGCCGTGCTGGGTGGACGCTGCCCGCTGCCCGCCTCACAATACGTGCGCGACTGACTGCCACGACGCTACATACTGCCGCAAATGTCTGCTCGTCCCGTCAGTACTCGAGTACTTCCCACACTGGTAGCCTACCCTGAAAGCTAATAAATTTGTGCATTGCGCAGAAAGCCAATTACTCTAACGAAATCGGAGGCAACAGAGACAACAGTAAAATACCGGGTGATCAAAGAGTCAGTATAAATTTGAAAACTTAATAAACCACGGAATAATGTATGTAAGGTTAATTGATCATTTTATATCACACGATTTGCTATCAAATGTACAGTTCGGCTTTAGAAGTCGTTTGACAACTGAAAATGCTATATTCTCTTTTCTCTGTGAGGTACTGGATGCGCTAAACAAAAAGTTTAGAACGCTTGGCGTATTTTTTGATTTAACAAAGGCATTTGACTGTGTTGATCTCACAATATTGCTCCAGAAGTTGGACCATTGGTTCACCTCATACTTTAGCAACAGGCAGCAAAAGGTCATTATTCACAATGTTGATAAGGGTTGTGATGTGGGATCTGAGTGGGGTACTGTCAAGTGGGGGGTGCCCCAGGGATCAGTGTTGGGGCCGCTCCTGTTCCTTATTTATATAAATGATATGCCCTCTAGTACTATGGGTACCTCTAAAATATTTCCGTTTGCTGATGACACTAGCTTGGTAGTAAAGGACGTTGTGTGCAACATTGACTCTGTTTCAAGTAGTGCAGTACATGACCTGAGTTCATGGCTTGTAGAAAATAAACTAACGTTAAATCACAGTAAAGACTCAGTTTTTACAGTTTCTAACACACAATTCAACAAAACCTGACGTTTTAATCTCACAGAACTGGCATATGATTAGTGAAACTGAACAGTTCAAATTTCTAGGTGTTAATATAGATAGTAAGCTGTCGTGGAAAGCCCACGTTCAGGATCTTGTTCAAAGACTTAATACTGCCATTTTCATTATTCGAACGATATCAAAAGTGAGTGATACTTCGACACGTAAATTAGTCTACTTTGCATATTTTCATTCACTTATGTCGTATGGTATTATATTTTGGGGTAACTCTTCCCATTCTAGAAGGATATTTTTGACTCAGAAACGGGCGGTTCGGGCAAAAAGTGGTGTGAGTTCACGAACCTCTTGTCGACCTCTGTTCACGAGTCTGGGCATTTTGACATTGGCCTCTCAATATGTATATTCCTTATTGTCGTTTCTTGTTACCAATATTAGTTTATTTCCAAGAATAAGCAGCTTTCACTCGCTTAATACTCGGCAGAAATCAAACCTCCATTTGGATCGGACTTCCTTAACTCTTGAGCAAAAAGGTGTACAGTATACTGCTGCATCCATTTTCAATAAGCTGCCACTCGAATTCAAAAATCTTAGCAGTAATCCACGCGCTTTCAAATCGAAACTGAAGAGTTTCCTCATGGGTCACTCCTTCTATTCTGTCGAGGAGTTCCTTGAAAACTTAAGCTGGTTCTTATTGAATTGCTGATAGCGTTTACTTAAACTTATGGACTGACTTTTTTTCAGGTTCATGAACCATCAATTTTAACTGTTATTACTTTTATGTTGTAAGTTCATGTACTGACACGTTCCATGACCTTGGAGATTTGCTCCTCAATTTGGTCCTACGGAACTTGAGGTGTAAATAAAATAAATAAATAAATGTAGATAGAGAGGTAAAAATTGACACACATGGTTGGAATGACATGGGGTTTTATTAGAACCAAAAGAAATTGCTAGACGCGTGAAAGATCTCTTCCGCGCGCGTCGTTTGGTGATGATCGTGTGCTCAGCCGACACTTTCGTCATGCTTGGCCTCCCAGGTCCCCAGACCTCAGCCCGTGCGATTATTGGCTTTGGGGTTACCTGAAGTCGCAAGTGTATCGTGATCGACCGACATCTCTAGGGATGTTGAAAGACAACATCCGACGCCAATGCCTCACCATAACTACGGACATGCTTTACAGTGCTGTTCACAACATTATTCCTCGACTACAGCTATTGTTGAGGAATGATGGTAGACATATTGAGCATTTCCTGTAAAGAACATCATATTTGCTTTGTCTTACTTTGTTATGCTAATTATTACTATTCTGATCTGTCGGACATTTTGTAAACTTTTGCATTTTTTTGGTTCTAATAAAACCCCATGTCATTCCAAGCATGTGTGTCAATTTGTACCTCTCTATCTACATTATTCCGTGATTTATTCGGTTTTCAAATTTAAACTGACTTTTTGATCACCCGGTATTTGGGAGTTACCGTCCTGGGCGACATGAAGTAGGATCACGACCCGATACTAACTGCTGAAATGGTAAACAACGGACTGAAATTCGTTGCAAGATACGTGTTGTTGTTGTGGTCTTCAGTCCTGAGACTGGTTTGATGCAGCTCTCCATGCTACTCTATCCTGTGCAAGCTTCATCATCTCCCAGTACCTACTGCAACCTACATCCTTCTGAATCTGCTTAGTGTATTGATCTCTTGGTCTCCCTCTACGATTTTTACCCTCCAGGCTGCCCTCCAATGCTAAATTTGTGATCCCTTGATGCCTCAAAACATGTCCTACCAACCGATCCCTTCTTCTAGTCAAGTTTTGCCACAAACTTCTTTTCTCCCCAATCCTATTCAATACCTCCTCATTAGTTACGTGATCTACCCACCTTATCTTCAGCATTCTTCTGTAGCACCACATTTCGAAAGCTTCTATTCTCTTCTTGTCCAAACTGGTTATCGTCCATGTTTCACTTCCATACATGGCTACACTCCATACAAATACTTTAAGAAACGACTTCCTGACACTTAAATCTATACTCGATGTTAACAAATTTCTCTTCTTCAGAAACGCTTTCCTTGCCATTGCCAGTCTACATTTTATATCCTCTCTACTTCGACCATCATCAGTTATTTTACTCCCTAAATAGCAAAACTCCTTTACTACTTTAAGTGTCTCATTTCCTAATCTAATCCCCTCAGCATCAACCGATTTAATTTGACTACATTCCATTATCCTCGTTTTGCTTTTGTTGATGTTCATCTTATATCCTCCTTTCAAGACACTGTCCATTCCGTTCAACTGCTCTTCCAAGTCCTTTGCTGTCTCTGACAGAATTACAATGTCATCGGCGAACCTCAAAGTTTTTACTTCTTCTCCATGAATTTTAATACCTACTCCAAATTTTTCTTTTGTTTCCTTTACTGCTTGCTCAATATACAGATTGAATAACATCGGGGAGAGGCTACAACCCTGTCGCACTCCCTTCCCAACCACTGCTTCCCTTTCATGCCCCTCGACTCTTATAACTGCCATCTGGTTGCTGTACAAATTGTAAATAGCCTTTCGCTCCCTGTATTTTGCCCCTGCCACCTTCAGAATTTGAAAGAGAATATTCCAGTTAACGTTGTCAAAAGCTTTCTCTAAGTCTACAAATGCTAGAAACGTAGGTTTGCCTTTTCTTAATCTTTCTTCTAAGATAAGTCGTAAGGTTAGTATTGCCTCACGTGTTCCAACATTTCTACGGAATCCAAACTGATCTTCCCCGAGGTCCGCTTCTACCAGTTTTTCCATTCATCTGTAAAGAATTCGCTTTAGTATTTTGCAGCTGTGACTTATTAAACTGATAGTTCGGTAATTTTCACATCTGTCAACACCTGCTTTCTTTGGTATTGGAATTATTATATTCTTCTTGAAGTCTGTGGGTATTTCGCCTGTCTCATACATCTTGCTCACCAGATGGTAGAGTTTTGTCATGACTGGCTCTCCCGAGGCCATCAGTAGTTCTAATGGAATGTTGTCTACTCCCGGGGCCTTGTATCGACTCAGGTCTTTCAGTGCTCTGTCAAACTCTTCACGCAGTATCTTATCTCCCATTTCGTAAGGAAATGAAATTCATCCACGAAAGACGTGACTTACAAAACACGCTTCAGACTGATTCTTAAGTACTACACATCAGAATGGAACCCTTAGCAATTATTATAAATAGAGGAGAGAAAGAAGACCCAAAGAAGAGCGGCGTTACTCAGGTCAAGTTTATCTGCCAGTACAAACTTTGAAGCAATCAGAGTGTGGGTGTAAATGAAGAGGAACGTGTATGTTTCATTTTCCACAACTTTGTAGTCAGTATACAGGGCGTTCGGAAACTTCTATGACTTGTAGAGGGGAGTGAACACATAATATTTTGAATAGGAACCTATGTCCGGAAAAGTACCATTTCCGTTCTACGACGATTTCAGTTCAGACGTGTAACTCGTCCAGATCTGATGAGGGAAAAGAGAAAAGTCTCGGAGTTACTTGTCCTAGTATGCAATAGGGCCGCCACGGTCGCCCGATTTCACTTCTATGGACTACTTCTTGTGGAGTTGTATGCGAAGTTTTATTTATGAGACTCCTGTAGAGACAGAGGAAGATCTGATGGCACGAGTTCTGGGATTTAAAAAAAAATGGTTCAAATGGCTCTGAGCACTATGGGACTCAACTGCTGTGGTTATCAGTCCCCTAGAACTTAGAACTACTTAAACCTAACTAACCTAAGGACATCACACACATCCATGCCCGAGGCAGGATTCGAACCTGCGACCGTAGCAGTCGCACGGTTCCGGACTGCGCGCCTAGAACCGCGAGACCACCGCGGCCGGCCGGGATTTAAAAGCCACCAGGTGGGATGGAGTGTATGTATTACATCGGTACTGTTCTGTACGCACAGTTTGCTGGGTTATTTTTTGATGTAAAGAAGTAATGTTTAAGTATTAACACAAACAAGTGTGCTTAAGTGGTCAATGGATGTTCCGTTATGTTTCCTTTCGAAATGTTACCTAATAACTGTACCGCGTCACGCCTAATCAATTTCTCACGCAGATGTGGATAAGTTAATCATCTGAATCGTAACCGTCGTCGAACTGAAACGGTACGTTTGCGAACGTAAGTTCCTATTCAAAATGTTATGTACTCACTCCCCTCCAGCCGGTCTCGGTGGCCGAGCGGTTCTAGGCGCTTCAGTCTGGAACCGCGCGACTGCTACGATCGCAGATTCGAATCCTGCCTCGGGCATGGATGTGTATGATGTCCTTAGGTTAGTTAGGTTTAAGTAGTTCTAAGTTCTAAGGGACTGATGACCTCAGATGTTAAGTCCCACAGTTTTCAGAGCCGTTTGAACCGTTTGAACTCCCCTCCACAAGTCCTAGAAGTTTGTAACGGGAATTTGCGAACTCCCTGTATTCAACCAGTTACGGGGCAGCTTACACTTCGAACCATGTTGCAACCTCATATTCTTCAAATGCTCAAGCTTTTGGCAGGTGCGCCAGTTGTATTCGGGACGACAAATGATAAGCCTGGCATTCTAACATTCAAAAAATCACTCAGTAAATAGGCTGTAAGAAGGAGCTGTCACGTACGTCCTTTAAAACTAGCCTATCAGACTTTAGACGCAGAGAGAGAGAAAGAGAATGGGATGTTTGTATTCCATTATGAGAATCCGTAACCGAAATCTGTCGAGCGAATAATGAATTGTAGTTAGTGGAATCAGAACTAGTTTCGTTCGACCGACCTGAACAACGTAAGAATTAATGAAACGTATACCAGAATGCTGTTCGCTTTCGGTACGAATCAGCCTACGTTGGTGTTCATAGCGCGATAAAGTTTAGACATGTTTATGTTCGCAACCTGCACCAGTCACATCTTCCCAGTTCCCTCATCGATCAGTCACCGTCTCGCTGGCTAAGCAACAGGCGCCCACAAATGTTGCGCAACGGCTTTTTAAGAAACTACTCCGCATGTCCCGAGTTAACATTTACAAAAATTTGATAGCAGTCTGAGAATTAAAAAGTCAAAATGTTCGTGTTGGAAGATGTGCTTCCGGACAAACACTTTCCTCAACGACCCCTCCCCACTCTATCCCACACACAAATTATCTCCCTACCGAACGAGCATTGGCATTTATCATCATTGGCCAAGTTTACGGACTCCAGAATCCTGTGTCAACTAGTGAGGAGAAATTTTTCCAATGGAGTCGTAAGCAAAAAGCACTCAGGCCTTTCTTGCTGAGCGTAAAATGCTCAACAAATTTCATTGGTCAAACGCACATTTGCACCACAATATGACAACTTCAAAGGCACAGCAAAAATCCCAAATTATAAAAAACTTCAAAAAGCGTTGGTTTTAGCATTATAATTTTAAATGAGCAACTTCTTTGAAAAGAATAATGGTAGATGCCTCTAACGGTCATCGCTCAATATCAAGAACAGCCCCCTACCCATAACGGGACGTTCATTTCAGCTAAGGAGCGTAAAAAATGGCAATAACGCAGGTCTTTCATGGCACATGCTTCTAAATGTCAAAGCTTAACAACCGAGATAACACTCGCCCCATCCCCCTAATAAATCACATTTCTTATCAGCTAAATGTGTATTTAAAAAAGTGTAAATTGTTGCAATTAAAAAAACGTTATAAAAATGTTCAGAGTGTATAGACTGATCAGAAGAAAATTCCCGGATGTGTCTCGGATTTATCAGTTAGAAACACACTTATTCCCGAGTGAAAATACACTATATCCCAAGTAGAAGAACTGTAAAGTTATCAATCCTTTGAATGGTAAAATTTTATGCACTTTCCCAGCACTTTATGAAACGGGAACCAGCATAAAACAACATGATTTGGGAAGTTCTTTGATGCACAGCGACATGTGCACTGCATATTTTCGTATTACGAAAGAATGAATCCGTGGCCCACAAATACAGCACGGTTGCTTCCGAAGCACTGAAATCGAGATTGCGATGCGCTTTTGTCAGCCAATCATAGATCACGTCACGTAATCTCGCCAGCCAGTTACAGCGGATACTCAGAGCACAGGACACGTGTTAGTCAGCCAATCATAGCATGACTGGGAACTAGCGTGAACAAACAAAGAGGAAAAGTTAATGGTTTAAATTAATATACGTACAAGAAAAGCTAAGCTGTCACGTATAATACTGGTTTTTTGTAACGTGTGCCACCCTTTAAGATATATTAAACACAAGCGAGCCAGTAAAATTTTAAATAATGGCATAAAGGGCTGGTCTTCTGGGCCCGAAATTTTTCTAGGTGGCTGGTCCTGAAAGTGTTGAGTTTTTAATGAGAGTCAAACGCTCCATAATTTAAGAAATTCATCGCTTATTCTCATACGTAACGTAATTCATCTTGCGTAAAAGGAAATTTACTTTGAAAGTAACATTTCTCAAACCAGTATTCGCAATATTTTCCCATGATCTGTTAGGAATGTAAACAGTTGTGACATCACGTTCACAGAAAACGGTTTGTTATTAGGAAGCCTTTGACACATTTTGCTGTCGGCAAGACGCTTGTGTGGGCACTGTGTTTTCTTACTGTAAAAATTATGGTTCTAAAACATCCACTTTTTGCAGTATTTTTAAGATTTGAGAAATTTGCCGTTTGTTTGGAGCTCTGTATCTTTATAAGTATCTTATGTAAATAGACATTTAACCAGTGCAAACTAGGAAATTTAACGCACTAGAAGAATTTCGCGAGTGCTTTTTGCTTTTTGCTTTTAGAGAGAGAGAAAGAGAGAGAGAGAGAGAGAAACTGGAACAAGTGAGAAAATTTCGCGTTTTTTCGGCCCCCCCGCCCCTTAGCACATGGTTGTCAAGGTTGAAAATGTAGATTTGGCACTATAGACTAACAACAAATAATGTCCTATAGGTTCACAAAATACGAACGTTTTGCAAGCTGCCGCCCCATTTTGAGCACTTGGCGAGTGTGGTCTGTACACCTTACAAAACGTTTAATGAAGCATGCTACTTACATCTCAACTTTGTATTTTACCTTCACCAACAAGGAAAATATTAACACTTCAAAGTAGGGCATGAAAACCGAAGTCAAAAGTCCTTCTTTACAGAAGTATGTTTCTGGAAATTAGAAATATGGGGAAAAACTAAGAAATTAAGTAAACTAAATCAATGAATGTGTGATAGTAGTAATGACAGTGGTACAAATAATGTTCACGGTTTAGACAAATGAAACCACATTACTGCCACGATGCTAGTTTCTTAACAGGCCATCATACACCGAAACAGAAGCTTTTCTTACACTTCTGCCATTTCGACAAAGATAATAGTGAGTTTTGAAGTCTGCTTGCCAGAGACAAAAATTGAGACATCCAGTCGCTTTCGTATGGTTTTACTACTGTCGCTGACATCATGTTTTGTGGAATCGGTGCTCATGTGACAGCTCTAAGAATTTCTGTTTACTAATTGGACACTTTCGCATTAAAAGATGCATTTTCTCTGTTCTTTATCTCCCGATATCCTTAAGCGTGTATTTAACAAACTTTCGCTAATGACGGAAATAACTGCAACAGGTTCACCTGGTTTTAAGGGTTAGTTCGTCATCCTCATGCGACTTATTACGAATACTAAGTACCTCAAAGACGCTTTATGATGGGCAGTTTATTATCTTTTAGACAGAATCATTCCGCAATGCTCTGAATTCTCTCGTGATTCTCTTTCATATTTTGACCCGTTTCATCTTTCTACCCCCGCGCGCCGCCTTATAGCAACCAATCGCGTGAAGGACGTATGTAAGTGCGTGAAATGCTAACTGTCAGTCACTATACCAGCCGCCTGTTCCTGAAGGTTGAACGAAAGGTCAAAACAATTTTCTCGCGAGAGTTCCTCTCAACAGGCAACGCATCATCACCGGCAAACTTCGTTGTGATCGCCATTATTGCTATCCTCTAAATTATATGCCCCTGTGTGTGTTGTCGCAGGGCACTGGTATACTGTTCGTAAGAGTTGCTGGAACCTGGGAAGAAAATAAGCAGAAGGAAAGCAGAAAGTGTTCGCAGGCTGTAGTTGTAGTATAATTAGTTTAACAGTAAGGAGGTGAACTATTCATGCATCAGCTATGTATTGCATGCACCATACGGTTTTCGTTTTAAATCTTACAAGTAGTTTCATAGCTACATTATCCACAATCACAAATTTTCAGGGCTATCTGTATGGGGTTAGGAATTTGTATGGGGCTAGGAGAAAATATTTCATACTTTTAGTCCAATTTAAAACGTGATACATAAAAAAATAAGTTTTATTTAAATAATTATTTTCTGATTTTTAGTCTTGTGTGTGTGTGAAATTTTTCAGTTGATTTCAAACATTTTTATGAGTTTACAACAGAGACATGTAAAAAAATTTCAGGTTTACTTTCTCTTCACCTGACTCAAACAATATATTGATTCCTCCTACGAGTATATCGCGAAAACACGGTGAAAGTAAAAATTATAGAGATCAGAGCTCACACAGAGGCTTACCAGCCTTCGTTCTTCCAGTGAACGATTCAAGACTGGAAGAGAAATAAAGGAGAAACAGCAGTGGTACATAAAGTACACTTCGCCATGCACCAGACAATAAAGCGAGTTATTACGCATTGTCACTTAGTTCTGAGATATATCTAAAATTCAGGTTTGTAGCTCATCGGAACGTTAATTTAAAATCTACTGCAAAATTTGTACTGAACAGACAGACAAGAAAGCGATGTCAGTCTCTTCTTCTTGCCTCTCTCTGCTCAGCCCTGTCCATTCGCTCGCAATACGCTTGGAAATTATTCCGATACTACTCGCGCAACACACCGGTCCTGCAGTGCGGCTGACATGTCAGGCGTTAACATACTTTTTCACCCCCCCCCCCCCCAAATGAGAGCTAGGAGAATCGGACAGACAAGAAAGCGAGTTAATATTGCATTGTCACCCATTTCTGAGTTATATTTAAGATTTCAAGTCTGTAGTTCGTCTGAAAAACAGTCTAAAATTAACTGCACAATTGGTTCTACACACACAAGAAAGACGTAGTATAATTCTTTGCTTCTAGGCGCAGATGTAAATGCGTTCCGGGACAGGCTGCCTATTTTTAGATAATACCAGCTGAGCATCACTTATACTGATGAGCCAAAACATTATGACCACCTGCTTGAGTAGCGTGTTGGTCCAACTTTGGAACGCAATGCAGTAGCCATTCTGCACATGGCATGATTTCGAAAAGTCCTTGGTAGATTTCTGGAAGTAAGTGGTACCAGAACTGGCGGTTCGATAACATCCAAGATGTATTCCATTGGGTTGAGATCGCGAGAATATGGTGATCAAGACACCAACGTGAGTTCACTACCATGCTCTCGCTGTAGGACGTTTCTGGCACTGAGACACAAACACTTACCCTGCTGCAAGATGATATCGACGTCAGGGGAGACAACAAGCATTAAGGGATGCAGGTGGACCGCAATAGTGTTCACGAAGCCTACAGCGGTCACGGTGCCTTTGATTGCGTATTACAGGTCCCGTGGAAGCCTAGCGGAATGCCTCCCGTAGCATAATACTGCCTTCACTGGCCTGTGTCTTTGGCGCGATGCATATTTCGAGCAGTCGTTCGCCAAGATGACGGCGTATCCGGACACGATTATCGACCTGGTCTAACAAGAAATGTGACTTATCCGCCAGACGAGACGTTTCCACTGGTATACGGCCCAGTCTTTCTGATGTCGTGCCAACTGCAATGTCTTTGGGTCAGTATGGGAACACACAAGGGTTGTCTGCTGCGGAACCCCATGTTCAACAACGTGCACTAAACGGTGTGGTCCGAAACAATTACGCCTGTACCAGCACTGTACGCTGTCGTCAAGTCTGCCACAGATCGCCACCTATCCTGCTTTCAGAGCGAACAAACCACCTATCTCCACGTTGGCGTAGACGTCCAACACCTCGGCGCCTACTCCAGGATTCACAGCCATTCAAGCACTTTCCATAGATGCTCACGACACTAGCACGTGAATAGCCAATCAGCTTCCCCATTCCCGAGATGACCGAGCGAGGTGGTGCAGTGGTTAGCACATTGGACACGCGTTCGGGAGGACTACGGTTCAAACCCGCGACCGGTCATCCCGATTTAGGTTTTGCGTAATTTTCCTAAACAGGCAAATGCAGGGATGGTTCCTCTGAAAGGGCACGGCCAACTTCCTTCCCCAACCTTCCCTTATCCGTTGGGGCCGATTACCTCACTGTTCGGTCCCCTCCCCAAATCAAGCAACCAACCACTCTCGAGATGCTGTTTCCCAAGTGTCGGACTATATCAATCTTCCCTTTCGCAAACTCGCATATGCCAAAGGATTTCCTCATTCGCTGCACGTATCGTCGTTAAAATATTCTGCGCTTATCTACTTTAGTTCTCGCATCACGTGCCGACAACGGCTGCAAGCGGCATTAAAACTGGCGGTGAGCAGTGCTCATGATGTGTTGGTTCATAAATGTATTTAGGCGTTAAGCTACACTTAAGTAACACTTGCCTGAGGATGTGAAGATAGGCTCGAAAAGCGTTGTAGAACTGAAGACAAAAATATCGAAAACTATAGCAAATATTCTATACAAACTGCAAAGCAGTTATGAAATTATTCTCTTGTTTTACTCTGGATACGAGAACCGTCTTCCACTTTTCTCCTGCAGGTAAATCCCAGTTTCGACATGAAAAAAGTAAATGTATGTTCATTTCGGAGCCATTCACTGTACAATGACTTTTGAATTTCTTTTCAGTCTTTGTGCATTATTTACTGGAGATGATAGATACTACAGTTCTTGTGAAGACTGGCCGCCAGCCCCTATTTGATAATTACCAAATGCTAAAAAAATGTAGGCTAAAATTACCTTTCTGTTGGAAAAATGAAGTACATACGTATTAAAGCATGTTCTCTAATCGCTATAAAGACGGTTTGTATGATTTCTCAGCAACATGTACGACCAGTTCATACGTTTATGTCGTGCCGTTGTGTTTACTCAGTATTATTTCAAGTGGGACAGAGAATCAGCCTTGCATTCTGGTTGAGGAAGGTGAAAACCAACCTAACCTCACTAAACAGCGCCCTCGGATTTGCGAACCTAAACCAGTATTGTCGGTATTTATATCTCGGTAACTAGGTGACTAACGCACTGAAATGTTTGGTTGGTTTGAAGGCGGGAGAAGGGACCAAACTACGAGGTCATCGGTCTGACTGAACTGTCTTAGTAGCATTATAATATCGAAGACTTTGCAAGACACTAATATGAGTACGTACTTGTAATGAACATGAAATATTGATTTTTGTCTTCGAATGTGGGCTTGATGTGTTCTTCCTTCTCTTTTTACTTTCTACGTAGCTTTTTTCTTTTCGTACCGTTTTTCTGAAGACAGGTTTTATGTCCCGTCAACTACGCAATAAGTTGGAACACTGCATTAGTTGGACAAAGAAAGAAGTACATTTATCTCCTTGGCATTAATCTGAAGTGGTACGGGGCAACCAGAGCAAAATTGTATGTGAGTGGTTGCAATGTCATTTGAAAGCGGCGCTCCATAAAATGGTTCTTCTGACCTATCAATGTGCGTCAGGCCATTCAGATTCCAACGGCATTTGAAAACGTAGTTCGTGTCGTAGATCCAATACTAGCCCATCAATATGTACACAAATTTGTCGATGTTAAGGTGCGTCATGTCTGAACTGTAGCTTTTCACCACGTTCTTCATATCCGCGACGAAATCAGTTGCTTCTCCGAGAGGATGTAATATCTGATGCTGCTCCTGACGAAGGAGACAGTGAATAGTTTCAAAAACTCTATACATGGCACGGTTTGAACACCGGGAAAATTTTATACATGCCTGCCGTCGGCCATGCAAAGAACGTTCCAATTTAGAACCCCGTCTACGTGGAGACAGCTGGACAAAGGTATCTCCATTCCACTCCCTACCCCTCTGCGATTCAGCGAGACCACAGAAAACTTATTTCAGGCGGGCCGACGGGGGACTCGAACCCCGTCCCTGGCGGAAGCGAGCCCTGCCACCTCGATGTTTCGTAAACCTGGCGCGTCGAGCTCGGGCTTCCCAGGGAAGTCGGCTCGGCCAGAAGAAAAGAGAAGCGTGGAGCTGAGAACGTGTGGAGGAATTGCGGCGGCAGCCATTGTGCTGCCGGCTATATGCCTGCGAGCTCCCCACGGAAGCCGCACTTCACGTGTGTAGCGCAAAATCTTACGGCAACCTAATCCCTTCCATGTCGCATCCAATTAGAAGCACGTGTGCGCCCGAAACCCGAGCCGCGCGATGCCGCCGTGAAAGCTGCTCTCACGAGATGCGGGGCATGCCAGCCTACTGTTCCCGTCTTTATCCTGCAGCTTCCATTACCGTCGCAGCCCCTCCCAGACGCCACCACGCAAACGCGCACTGAATGTGACGGACTTCGCTCTTCCACATCGCTTGTCAATTATCGCCCGAACACACGTTCCTTCTCCCCGACTTTCGGACACTGGAACTCGGGTGTGTTACTGCCACCGTTTTCGGTTTGGTGCGGCGGCGCTCGAACTTGACGGTCGACACCGCGTTGACACCGGGTCCTCAGAGTCGGTGAAAGTATGCAATGATCTGCAAAATGAGGCGAACGTATTCATCTGCGGTATTTCCACTCATATTCTGCAATTTCAAACAAGCAGTAACAATCTATCAACACCAGAAATGGACATTAATGGAGATTTACTAAATGAAACACAGAGTGGGTACAGTTAGATAATAAGTTAAAATAAAATACACACATAAACTAATCAGGAAGCTCAGTTCTCTCATTGTGTTGACCAAAAGACAAGAAATTTGGACTATTTTGCATATTCTCACTCCTTGTTGTCTTCTGGTTCAAATGGCTCTGAGCACTATGCGACTTAACTTCTGAGGTCATCAGTCGCCTAGAACTTAGAACTAATTAAACCTAACTAACCTAAGGACATCACACACATCCATGCCCGAGGCAGGATTCGAACCTGCGACCGTAGCGGTCGTTCGGCTCCAGACTGTAGCGCCTAGAACCGCACGGCCACTCCGGCCGGCTGTTGTCTTCTGGAATTATATTTTGAGGAACTGCACCAAAATTAAATAGTACGATATTGTAGTGTCTGTGTAGTCGAATTAAGTCGGGTGATGCCGAGGGAATTAGATTAGGAAATGAGACACTTAAAGTAGTAACGGAGTTTTGCTATTTGGGGAGCAAAATAACTGATGATGGTCGAAGTAGAGAGGATATAAATTGTAGGCTGGCTATGGCAAGGAAAGCGGTTCTGTAGAAGAGAAATTAGTTAACATCGAGTATAGATTTAAATGTCAGGAAGTCGTTTCTGGAAGTATTTGTATGGAGTGTAGCCATGTATGGAAGTGAAACGTGGACGATAAACAGTTTAGACAAGAAGAGAATAGAACCTTTCAAAATGTGGTGCTACAGAAGAATGCTGTAGATCACATAACTAATGAGGAGGTAATGAGGAGGGTTGTTTGGGGAAGGAGAACAGACAGCGAGGTCATCGGTCTCATCGGATTAGGGAAGGACGGGGAAGGTAGTCGGCCGTGCCCTTTCAAGGGAACCATCCCGGCATTTGCCTGGAGCGATTTAGGGAAATCACGGGAAACCTAAATCAGGATAGCCGGACGCGGGATTGAACAGTCGTTCTCCCGAATGCGAGACCAATTTAGTATGGGAGGGTAGGGCGGAGGGTAAAAATCGTAGAGGGAGACCAAGAGATGAATACACTAAACAGATTCAGAAGGATGTAGGCTGCAGTAGGTACTGGGAGATGAAGAAGCTTGCACAGGATAGAGTAGCATGGAGAGCTGCATCAAACCAGTCTCTGGGCTGAAGACCACAACAACAACAACAACAACAACATGTTAGTCTCAATTACGATGCAAAGCTCCTTTGGACAGGCGTGTATGTCCAGAGGAATTTAGCATCACAATTCAGAATAACACAGGCACTGCAATATCGAATTTATCCACCGACACCAGACAAGCGACACTAAAGTGAAATGTCTCATCTGTACAGGAAGATACATAATGGATGTACGAGCACAGGTTGTACACGGATGGTTGATGGCATGTGGAACTTTGGGTCTGGCAGTCAGTCGCGCGCGGATAGCCAACCGGTAAGGCAATCGCTCGCGATAAGCGGGAAATACGGGTTCGAGTCCCGGTCTGGCACAAATTTTCATTGCCGTCATCCCATTCTACAGCTGATGGTTGTCCATATTCGCAGTTTCGAATACGTTTAATGTAAAAATTAAATAAAGTGTTTGTTGGGCAAAAGAGAGCAATACGAATCTCTCCATTCTATCTATCGCTTGAGCCTTTTCCCGCAGTGTCAGCCATCGTTAATCGGATTTGGCATGTTAATGGTTAAGGGGTGGCCGTATGCCCTTCCTGCCGCCACCCCGTACCCCCCGGGGAGGAATTAGTGTACCCCAACTGTCTGCATCGAGCGTAATCCATGGAATAGTGCGAATGTGTTCAGATGTCTGCGAGCCGTGGAACTGAGGCGGAACATGGGACCAGCCCGGTATTCACCTAGCGGGATGTGGAAAACCGCCTAAAAACCACATCCAGGCTGGCCGGCAAATCGGCCCTCGCCGTTAATCCGCCGGGCGGATTCGATCCGGGGCCGCCGCGCCTACCCTAGTCCAGGGAGCAGCGCGTTAGCGCTCTCGGCTACCCTGGCGGGTAATACGAATCTCTCCATATACAGAGTGTAATAGATATAAGTGCAGATATTTTTATTGGTGACTGAGGACAGTGTACTGAACAACATTACGTCAGTATTTACTTCATTTCCAGATTAATAATTATAGCTATTAGGAGTGGATTGTTTTTAGGTTGGCCAGTACTATCAAGTACATGTGACAACAGCAAGACATTAATTAAGACGCAGGAATTACAGACACTGGCTGCGAGTGGGCACTGATTTAAATCAATGTGGAAGGCTGATAATTTGTGGCGGACGGGAACTCGAACCTGAGTGCCCTGCTTAGTAGTCACATGCTGTGACCACTACGCCATCCAGTCACAGTGGTCATCGCAGCTTCACGGACCTCCCGTCAGACCCAAATTCTCAATTATTCTCTTTACTCGCCGCATTTCGCCGATTCTCGTAAGAGTTCGAGCCTGGCGCGCATCCACACTGGGGAGATCATTGGCCATCCCGCTTTATTTATATACACGTGGTGTCTGTTCTTTCTGACACGTCCAATGACTACTCCACTTTTGATGTGACTGAGCCCTGAGTCCTCCTGACGACTGCTTCTCTACTGACAACACAATACTCCCCTAATACTCCCCTTCCTTTTCTACTGTCGGCTCCGCCTCTCACGGCATCTAGTGATCAATTCCGGATTACATAGTGGTGTCCGGATACCTCTGCTCAGACAGTGTATTTAGGAAGAGGTATTATATTAGGTGACTCCTCAAGAACGTACTTTCTCGCAATTTTGCTATTAAACCAAACCGTGTTTCACTACTCTTCCTTTCTAATGACTATTACCGCATTCTAAACGAATCTCTTCTGTTTACTCAAACAAGGGCTCCAGACTGAAGGGCAATACACAGCTTTCGGTCGATCGAGGGGTTCGTAAGCTCCGTGGGTAGACTGCATTTCTTGAGGATTTTGCCGATATATTTTAGTCTGACATCTGCCGCTAATACGATTAATTTTATATGATCGATCCACTTCATATCGCTCCGTACGAATACTCTCCGATACCTGTTTTCCCAGTGATTGTCTAGGAATCGTGCGTGTAATCAGACTTTCAAGGGTCTTTCCGTCTAAAGCGCTTGTTTAAGTTACGCAGACCATAGCGGACATAAACGCATTGAATTTTAACAAACGGTTATGTCCGAATTTCTGCTCATTTCGAATTACGTTTAATGTATTTCGTAAATGAAGGAAAAATGATTTACGCCCTGTCAGTATTGAGGCGATCTGAGTTATCAAGGCTGAGGTAGATAATAACCAACAGACTTTTTCCTGGAAGCATTCGAGCACTCTCCTGGAACGATTTATGCGAGAAGTTGAAAACCTAAATCGGGATAGCCCTCTGAGGATTTAAACTTCGTTTGGAAACGATTCTACTCGTTCGTCGTCTCGGAGCTTCTATAGCGTCTGGTGAAGTCCTATCGCGGTCGCGGCCAGAGTCTACCAACTCTTAGCGCTGTGTGGTGCACGAAATAAAGCAAGCGAAGTATTACTCCGTAGACGTCCTCCCAAACGTTTGTTGGCGAACCTGGACGATTTCTAGGCCCTACCAGATTTACGCTATAAAGCCAAATAACGGTCACCAGCCTCGCCTGGACCCGCGAGAAAACCCAACAGTCACTTCGTTTGTAGCGCTATTCATTGCCCTGAAGCCATTTGACTACCTTCAAAAACCCCCAAGTCGGACCACTGGATTGGACAGCAAACATTGCCACCAGTCACTACACCGTCACCAACCGCTTTCTCCCATCTCTTCTGAATGACACAGGAATACTGTCTGAAGTCAAAGAGGGTAAGGACATACAAGTGAATTGCACACTAAAGATTTGTATTGGAGGAAAACACACTTAATTCTTTTTGTAATAACCCTCGCCAAGTCCTCTTCGTTCATTACACAATGCCTCCAGCTAACTACACTGAAGGGCCAAAGTAACTGGTACAGGCATGTGTATTCAAATACAGGGATATGGGCTTTAGAAGCCGAAGGCCCACTCGTGTACACTTTATGACTGCACGCCTGGGCCTGTCAACATGGACATTGGACTATTGACGACTGGAAACATGCTATCTGGTCGGACGAGTTTCTTTTCAAATGGTATCGATCGGATGGACGTGTACGGGTGTGGAGACACTCTCATGAATCCATGGACTCTGCATGCCAGCAGGGGACTGTTCAAGCTGGTGGAGGCTCTGTAATGACGTGGGGCGTGTGCAGTTGGAGTGATGTGGGACCCCTGATACGTCTAGATACGACTCAGACAGGTGACACGTTAAATATTCTGTCTGATCACCTGCATCCATCCATGTCCATTGTGCATTTCGACGGACTTGGACAATTCCAGCAGGACAATGCTACACGCCACAAGTCCAGAATTGCTACAGATAGGCTCGAGGAACACTCTTCTGAGTTTAAACACTTCCGCTGGCCACCAAATTCTGCAGACGCGAACATTATTGAGCATATCTTGGATGCCCTGCAACGTGCTGTTCAGAAGAGATCTTCACTCCCCTCCTACTCTTACGGATTTATGGACTGCCCTGCAGGATATATGGTGTCGATTCCCTCCAGCACTACTTCAGACTGCGTGCTCGCGGGGGCCTTACACGATATTAGGCAGGTGTACCAGTTTATTGGCTCTTCAGTGTAGTTGCTTCACACTCTGTTAGGCCGCCTCTTACTTAACAGTCCGCGTACGCTCGCTAACATCAACGCCAACCTCGAAAACAAGCAATAGATTAAGGCGTTCCCCGTGGGCGAAAGGGAACTCACTCCCTCACACTACTGAACTTTCCACATCTAGAGAACAACCTTACTGCTCCCTGACTACGAACTTCCGAAATACACCTCCACATCACCTGCGCCCCAGATGGCTCAACCGAGCGAGGTGGCGCAGTGGTTAGACACTGGACTCGCATTCGGCAGGACGACGGTTCAATCCCGCGTTCGGCCATCCTGATTTAGGTTTTCCGTGATTTCCCTAAATCACTCCAGGCAAATGCCGGGATGGTTCCTCTGAAAGGGCACGGCCGACTTCCTTCCCCATCCTTCCCTAATCCGATGAGACCGATGACCACGCTGTCTGGTCTCCTTCCCCAAAACCAACCAACCAGATGGCTCAAACTCGTGTCTTGCACACAAACGAGGCCACCGACCGACTCCTCAATTTCGAAGATGTTCATAGCTCCACGACATTCTTTTCACACTCGACATTTAAGACGATCAGCCTACAGAGCAGTGAGCAAGCACTGCGATTGGTCATTTCCTGCTACCGTAAAGTGCTGCTGCCGCCGACACTTCCACTTCCAGAAGTTTGTTGCTCAAAGGGTACCTGGAAACAGCAGCCATTCTGTGGGAAACACACTCTCCTTTTAAGACCACCCAGTCGGGCAGACCACCACACGTTAACCGGATTAGTGGCACCGAACCCTTTATCTTGCCGCTGGAGAATAGCCGCAGTTCGCCCGTCACTCGGAAACCGGCGCTTTGCTCACAATAGCGGCCAGCATTCGCCCACGGACGCAGCCCGAAAATGATCCGTTACAGTTTCTCTGGAACTTGCCCAGTATTTTGAACATGGCACTCCTCGCTAGATTTCAACGTTTGGCTTGACGAAATGCACAGTATCACTTTCGCAGGGTGTAACAAAAAGTTGTGACCAAACTTTCAGGAAACATTCTTCAGGCGTAGTGGAAGAAAATATATGGACATGGATCCGGAAACGCTTTGTTTCTATGTTGGAGCCCTTTTTCTACTTCTCCTCATAATCACACTAGTCATTTGAAACACACAGGAAAAAGACGTATCAACACAGTGTGAAACACTTCCCTAAATTAAATGCTCAAAAATGTCTCCGTTAGGAAGGATACATGCATCAACCGCCGTCGCATTTAATCCCTGATGTGTCGATGTATCCCGGAGAAATGCGTACTGTTTAGCAGCCTTCCGTAATACGTACACGAGGACTATACACATTTTGTACCAGAGTTCGGTATACAAAAACTTCCACATGCCTTCATAAATAAAAAGTCTACTGGGTTTAGGTCCGAAAAGAATGGAGAAATTGGTCCATCTCCAACTATCCATATGTCACGGAATCTGTTACTTAATAGCCTACGAACATTAACACTGAAAAGAGGAGGAGCTACATCGTGCATGAAGTCCATGTCTTGTCGCTCTCGTAAAGGCACATGTTCCAGCAGAACAGATAAGAGTATTCTCAAAGAAAGCATGATACGTCTCCTCGTTGAATCTGGGTGGAATAACATGAAGCACTAACAAAGTCACGAAACGTTGACAGAAAACCTTTGTTTATGACGTGGTTGCAGAATTTCGTGAGTATTATCGATGGTAATGTATTGCTGGTTCGTTCTATCTGTATTTCCCTCGAATGATCTGATTATGAAGAGAAGTAGAAAATGAGCCCCGACATGGAAATAAAACGTTTCCGGATCCATTTCAATGTAACAAATTTTATCCTTCTATGTGTGGTAATGTTTGTTAAACGTTTGAGCACATTTCTTTGTTACACGCGTACATGGATAACTTTTATCATCAAACCTTTTTCCGAATTTGGGATGATCAAGATTCTCAGCCAATCATATGCGACAGAAGAAAAGTTCTGCACATTTTCTGCACTCGGCTGTGTGAGTTGCCATGTCAAGTGCGTCGTTTATTCAATAACGAGGAGTTTGCTGAAGATTCGTGTCTACGCACTATTCACTTTGTAAATACCATATTGCCTGATACGTGGGTAGCTGTATTGGAACATTACGTTTACCGTACTTCCTCCACTAACTGTAATCTAAATAAAATAATGTTTCATGCAGGATGCTGTTTAATATCCGTAAAATGATGTAACTGTGTCGAGACTACGCTTTAAATAGTCAAAATAGACTATGAATCCAATGTTAGGTACTAAATTCCCAGTCGGCCTAGGTTTTGTTTCGGTTACTAATCACTTCTTTTATCATTGACAATGACTTGTTAAGGTGAAAAATGGTAAGTAGCACCGAAGTTCGGAATCACATTAAACTGAAGTTCGCGTATAGTCGCCTGGCCAAGTCAGTTCAAAGATCAGAGGAAGACAGGGGCATTCCATCTTCAATACGACCAAACGTTATAAAGCACTGTGGTGTTCAAACAAACATTCGGGTTGAGGACAATTTTACTTCTATCTTAGTCATTCCATAAATTCAACAGTTCTTACCCAAAATCTGTGTAAATGACATTTCTTTATACATAACCATATTGTTGTCTGTGAGCACTCGTTACTTGATTTTCGTGGTAATGAAGAAGAATAATAAATTACAACCAGTAAAAGCGGTGGAAAAAAGTTTCCAGTTGCTGAACCCGAAGAAAATGTTTGTTTGTGATATACATAGTGCTTCCCTCTTGTCATTAGAAGAAGATGCTCGTCGTGTTATTCGCATTGTTTGTTAGATTACTCTGTGGCCAGTGATGTCTTTTATGAATAATATACAGTATAAACAGATAAAAATATTAGAGATATTGGGGTTTCGCTTCCGTCCTTGATGGTACGTGGAAGAATTCTTGCAAAATATGTTTCACGGAGTTACCGCTCGCCTTGGTCATAACTATCGAGGATCTCTGCATCACATGTGAACGATGACAGTTGCATAGAGATTTGATCATGCTAAATAAACTGTATATTAAATGAATGGATCATAAGATATAGTTTTCAGCCTGTTATATCATTATCCAATTACGGGGTCCAACATTTAAAGTGGTGTGGAACAATGTTGACGAACAGTAATAAATTATCAAATTGAACCCAATTCATGATAAAAGATTTTGTATGACTCTTCAGATTTTGAATGGTTCTTCAGAGACGAGAGAGCAAATACGGTATCCACATGCTTTTTTTATTTATTTTCAATAGTATTTCGGGAATATTTTTATCAGTGGCACAGGAGAAGCGGATAACATTGTTTTGAAAGTCACGAAATATCAGTAAGATACTGAAAAGTACAGTAGTAAAATATCTAAATGTAAACGAATGACAAAAACGGAGACTGCTATTGTTTAACTTATATAAAGATGGGAAAGCGTGTACTGGTGGTGGTGGTGGTGGTGGTGGTGGCAGTAGTAGTAGTTGTAGTAGAAGAAGTAGTAGGAGGAGAATAACAAGATAAAAAAATTTTTATAAAGTGCTTAGTTCTGACTTCTGTACGGGGATATCACATGGCACTTATATTTACGAGAGTAAAAATGCCGAGATGGCTAAAGAAAATCAAATGTACGGAATTTGTTTTTCAGCGCAAATTGTGGTGACTGATTACTATCCTCTTTTCGAAATGGCTCTGAGCACTATGGGACTCAACTTCTGAGGTCATTAGTCCCCTAGAACTTAGAACTAGTTAAACCTAACTAACCTAAGGACATCACACACAACCATGCCCGAGGCAGGATTCGAACCTGCGACCGTAGCGGTCTCGCGGTTCCAGGCTGCAGCGCCTAGAACCGCACGGCCACTTCGGCCGGCCTATCCTCTTTTCGAAACATGCGCAATGATCCGCCTGGGAATGGCGTAGAAATATAAAAACCTATAGATCTAATATTACTGATGAGAACTGTGTACATACAAAATTGATAATTAGCAAACGCTACGGTCACAGGTTCGAATCCTGCCTCGGGCATGGATGTGTGTGATGTCCTTAGGTTAGTTAGGTTTAATTAGTTCTAAGTTCTAGGCGACTGTTGACCTCAGAAGTTGGGTCGCATAGTGCTCAGAGTCATTTGAACCATTTTTTAATTAGCAAACAATGAATCTGGTAATGGAGAAGTTAGTGTCTGTTACAGGCTCGCTACATGTGTTCAAGAACCATCACCGAGGGAGACGGTGCCGTGGTTAAGACACTGGAAGGACAGGGGTCATATCTTCGTGCAGCCAACCTGATTTAGATTTTCTGTAGTTCCCCTAAATCATCTGCGGTCAACGCCAAGACGTTTTATTTTGCAAGGACAGAGCCGATTTCCTTCTGCACTTCCTGTAGTTCGAGTCTGTGTTCCGTCTCAAATGACCGCGCTAATTTTCCTTTCTTTTTTTCCTTCTTCTTCCATGAACCGCGATTTCATTCACTTTGTCTTGCAAGATTTTGGAAATTCCTTGTCAGTATAGCATCGCATCTCAAGCAGTTGATTAGGACGAAGAACTGCCCAGCTACTTGAGTAATTAGCAGTGTTGACCATGTCGAATGTTTAAATACCATCGCGCTTACGTATTTTAAGTGCATTATGGCACAAACAGACTACGTTTGCGTCAAAATTCATAAAAGAGAGGCATAAATGGAATGCGACAATTCTGCAGATGCCATCTACGTAAATGCACCAAAAGTCCTTTCATTAATTCTGGGTGCAGAATTGGACAGAAAAAAGTCGTGCGCTTAACAAAGGGTGGCTGTCTTGATTAAGGGAAACCGAAAACTTGTACGAGGACTTCCTGGCCGGGAATTTAATCAGCGCGCTCATCTCGCTAACCGGCGCTCGCTGCTGCCACAAAAGCAGTTTTGCGTCTGCGTAAAACACACCAGTTTCATTTCATCCGCGACTCGCTTCCTCCGGCTGGCGGTATGACAAGAAAGGCAGCCATGCTTTGGCTTCCCAGACCTCACCAGAGCAGCTGAATTACTCTCCGATTCCCCTTCTAAACAGTACTGGCGCTGCTAAAATTAACATTATCCTGTGAAAGCTCCAGCAACAACAGTAAATGGCGAATTAACGTCCTTACGGTAACAGACTGGAGAAAGACTTCTCACGTGTGTACTTCATCCACGCACCACTAAAGGGTGCAGTCTGTATGCAAGTTTCAACTATCTCTGGAGCTCTGTCAAAAAATAACTGCTGGGTAGACCTTGGTGTTATTGTTCTTCCGTATTGATAGAAGGCAGTGAAAGATTTTGGCAAGCAGCCGCCATGGTTGAACTTCACTGCATCATCACCAGAAATAATTTCATGACATAAGAATAACTTGATTCAATTCCTGCAACACTACGTTTTGTTTTCTTGAGCTTCAGCGGGACCACCTAACCAAAATACACTCTGTGATAGAATAGGCCACTATGCACACTATTCACAGAACTTTGGTTATAACAAAGACGTGAAAGGAGTGTTGAGTGGTATAGACTTGTGAATAGTATGACAGAACGAACGATTTAGAAGTAATGCGAGTAAAACCTGCATAAAATAAAAAGTACAATTACAACTTGTATTTTATAGTTTAAGATTTACCACTCACATTTTAGTTTTACGCAGGAAACCTATTCGAAATACACTTTACAGAACAGTGCACACATTTCTGTACTAGTCTCATGAATCTGTCATCAATGTACAGCTTTCTGCCTCTAGTATTCACTGACTGATCGCAGCCCTTCTTTTTAAGTCCCCATTATTAGCATAAAATCTCACGAGGGAACATATGATTAGCGACAGCATTTGGAGCCACATGAACTGTGAGCGATTTACAAGAAGTTCAGGATCTGACACAGCAGACCATTCCGATCGCCGTTTTCTCGATGCAAATTCGGTGCAGATACTTAATAATATTTTATTTTGAATAATACGTAAATAAATATGCTAGCTGCATATTTATTTTGTTGCCCTTGGTCAAAACAGTTTGACATTTCAGCGAAATATTTGTAGGCTATTACAACAGTGGACGGACACAATTTCATAAAACAGGAGTATATCACCGTTTCTTGAAAGATGGGAAGGTCATATATGATACGCAATCTTCAGAGTGTCAAAATGAAATGACTTACCTCCACAATTATTGCCAGCATTATTGTCAATATAACTGGTCCGTGCTGCGTCTATTTTTCGGTTCTCAGACGCCATTTAAATAAGATGCTAACAACCTGAATTAACAGCCGTTTGTTACTGACAGCACTAAAAGTACTCCTCGCACGTAAGTCAACTGTTTGATTTTACCGTATGAGCGTCTGGTTGAATGTGATCAGAACTGTATTTTGTCGGGCTGATTTTCTTATGTTGCTAACATAATTCCATACTGTTTTGCAGCATTCAGTCTACGATTTCCAAGACTTTTTGCTTCTAATTAGCTTGCTTCAATACGATGTAATTGGCCACTGATTGGGAAATTCGCGAGTAATAGGTATGCTTTTGGTGTCCTAGAGGGCAATATTGTCACAGCTGCGTGTCCTATGAATAAGTCTGTGTGCTCTATAATGAGATACATGGATATTTGTGCGACGACGGCAGGTGTGTCTCGTCTTACGCTACCGACGAGGCGAGATGGAGCCAAGGCAGATATTTTCGGCCTCATTACTATTTTTCAGCGACGTGTATTCCCGCCTCTGTGACGATCAAACAGTTAACATCTATTATATCCCTTCACAAAGAAAGACGCTCTCGTACCGATGGTGCAGAATTTTACACGACTGGAACTGAATTAGAGTGATAACAGTTTCTTTACAATAAGAGAATGAAATAATGTCATCGAAAGCTACATTTACCCGTCAAATGTACGTGATTCAGCATGAAAACTTCTGTAATTCTACAGGTAAATGTCCATTTCACTCATCTCCAGTATAAAGTAAATTTCGTCTAAGCAAAATAATTATTCATCCATAACGTGTCACATTTTCTGTTTCGTATCCCACATTTATAAAGTCTTCTTTTCGATTTTGTGGCATGGATCGCAAGAGCTGCTAACCTTCAACATATCCTGGACCACTGAAGATAACGAGACAAGAATTTCGACAACTGACAGCACTCCAAACTGTTGAGCGTACTGTGTAAGGCAAGGCACACACCGCTTTGATCTGTCGCGATACTGAAGCAACGAAGATTTTTTTCCATTGGAGCGATGTACCTTCCAACGAAATTTAAGACCCCTAATGGAAGAGGGTGTGAGACACCACTTTTTAGATGTTTGCAGTTAATCGCTTCACAGAAGCAGTCGAGATATGTGCAAAATGCGAGACTTTAGTCTATCGACACAGCACAATATTGTCTTCGTTATCATATGTTGGCTGAAAATTGTGCTGTAGCTGTTTCAGCACCTTTCCAGCTAAAAACATATCATTTCCTGTCACTGCATCTTCACTGATTTCATCATCTTACATGAATTCTTATAAAAGTGCATTTTTTTTTACCACGAACCACAACAGGCCAACAAATTTTCACTTTGCTTTGTTTGTAGTTGAGTGAGGTTCAAAATTTGTTTTTCACTCCCTGTGTTACATTCGTAAAACCGTACACTGAATAACGCCTTCTATAGGAAGACTAGGAAGATCTCTTCAACGGTCATCGGTGATTTTTCTCCTTAGTTAAAGGGAGTGTGTCTATCACCATTGGGTTACCATGTATCTGTTCATGTTGCCTCAGATAAATGGGCACAAAAGTTGTCTACAAATGTCATCATATACCAACTGTATTTTGACGAGTCAAAGGAATTTAATCTCAATTCAGATTTTTAACAAGTACAAATATTTTAATATGCTGATCGTACTGATCACGTATTTATGATCATTTACGCAAAGCGAGAGTATTTAGCAGTCGACGAAGTAAAATTCAGGGAACTGTGATGGTATTCATTGCTTTTCACTTTGTCACGATCGATCAAATGGTTTAAATGGCTCTGAGCACTATGGGACTTAACTTCTGAGATATCAGTCCCTTAGGACTTAAAACTACTTAAACCTAACTAACCTAAGGACATCAGACACATCCATGCCCGAGGCAGGATTCGAACCTGCGACCGTAGCGGTAGCGCGGCTCCAGACTGTGGCGCCTAGAACCGCTCGGCGATTCCGGCCGGCACGATCCATCACTTTACAGAATTTTTAACGAAATAACTTCATTGAACTGTTTTCTCAAATGAGTCGATTAATTGGCTGGAGGTGCGTCGCATGTGAAAATCACCACAAATGGGACTTCTCGTCTTGCGCGATTTGCTAAAAAGCTTCCTGCTGCAGTGTTGCTCGAACGCTTCTCGATTTGCCTCAGTATTTTTGTATGTATTATGATAATCAGTGAACTGCATTCCGCCACAGACAGCGACAAGTGGATGAAAGGTGTCGAACATCAGTTGTATCAATGAAATTGAGTAGTTGCATTTAGTCTCGGCCTAATTATGGCGAACAAAATTCCAAATTAATCTCTTCTCTTCGAGACAGCTACTGCAAAAAAGAACTGAGTAATAATGAGTTGTACGAATGTGGGAATGCGAAAAATGTTGTCGTTGGGAATATCATTTCAATCGATCCATTCATTTTGGTAATACCGGTGCCACGATGCAGTTTAAGCACAGCAGTCCGGCCTTCCGAAAGCGCAACAATCCGGTGGCCGAATTAGGAACAACCCGAGGGTCCCGGCTGGTGATGGATTCGTTTTCGTCGATTAAAGCTGCGGAAACTGGCGGGAGGAGGAGCACGGAAAGTGAACAAGCGTGGATTTGTTTGCGCGCCAGGAACGCCACGCTGATATATGGGCGGCGACGCAGCCGCTTCCTGTCGCGCCCAGGAATCTCTTTGAAGCACCGCGACGCTAATTAAGCATCTAATGACTACCTTTTATTTATATCACATAGGCACTGCTGCCTGCGCTAATTAGAAATAGAAAGGACCGAGAGTCAAAAGCGACTGCACAGCAGCAAAGGAAAGGTGTTTACAAGACAGCTACCGGTACCTATAATGCTAATTCTCCGCCTGTGTTCTTGTCACAACTAAAAATTTTTGCCTTATATGAGTGTGCACCCTGGGATGCGACGGTCTCCGTGCTTCGCTGGGACGTCTAGAGTGACTTTATTACATGACACTCGAATGCACCCAACTCCAGCTCGACATTAGCCTGAAATCTTAGATACAAGATCGCCACCGACTGAGATCGCCACGTGGCAAAGAATTATCTGATGTATCTTTTATTAAAAGGGATTATCACTTTCTCAAAAATTACATTTGCAACGCGATATTCGCTCTCCAAAAGTGAGTACGTTTAGGTAACAGCCGAAGTCACTGAGGAGGTTGCAAGGGGAGTGTCGGCCGATGAGGCCTAGCGGTTCTAGGCACTTCAGTCTGGAACCGCGCGACCGCTACGGTCACAGGTTCGAATCTTGCCTCGGGCATGGATGTGTGTGCTGTCCGTATGTTAGTCAGGTTTAAGTAGTTCTAAGTTCTAGGGGACTGATGACCCCAGATGTCCCATAGTGCTCAGAGTCATTTGAAAAGGTAGAAGAAGAAAGGGTGTGAAGTTAACGCCCGGTCGACACTGAGATCATTTACGATAGGACACTAACTTGTATCGAGCAGCGGTGCGGACTGAGTTGCTCGTGATCTTGAGGAGAACATCGAATCTGCATTAGCCTCGGAAGATATACGGAAACCACAGGAAATGTGAGTCAAGATGGAGAGACTGAGATCTGAAACTTTCTCCTCTCGATTACTGGTTCTATCTTGGCGTGCAGTTCCGCTAGGTGAATGCGAACACATTATTTTCAATGACTCTTCACCTGCTTTCTTAAGGTGAGTCTTGAATTGGTTCTATGTCGGGTTGAGGGGTCTGAGGGGGATCTGTTTGCGGTTCCCTCTAGGGCCCCAATCCGCAATACCGTTTCCCGCCTCCACATCTTTTTCTGTTGGTTTGTCTGTAGCTTATTAAACCAGATAACTGAACATAAAATTTGTAATGGTAATACAGGGTGAGTCAGGAGGTAAGGTACGTATTTTGACGGGTGATAGCGTTACTGATTCTGAACAAAACACTTGATGTGGAGATACGCACTATTCCGAATGGTTTCGGAGATAGAACACTTTTAATGTACATTTCTATTTATTTTCTGTATTATGCATTGCCATTGTTTAAAATGTACCACAGTAATATAGAGTAAGTTGAGACGAACATTTTGATACAGGACGCTTGTGGTCTGTCAAGTCGGAAAACTATCTCAAACTGGTCTGCAAAAAGTACCTAAGCTACAGCGCACGCGCGTGGCCCAAGATTTTCAATATTCTCGCGATCTCTCCGCGCAAACTGTTAGTCCTACACAAAAAATAAATAGGGCCTTTTCTGTAACAAATTTAATTTAGTTTAACTGTGTACTGAGACACGTTTTCGTTGGAGTATGCGGTTTACGAGTTATTAAAGAAAAACGTACAAAAATATTAAACGTGTCTTTCTCGGAAACCATTCGCAATACGGCATATGTCCATATGAATTTTTTGTTCAGAATCACTAATACTATCGCGTCTTTCCTCCTGACTCACCCTGTATAAATGATGTTTTGGTATTTAAGGAGAGCAAAAACAGAAGACAGGATAGAAGATACATGAGTTAATGCCGCCACTATTGTGACTGGGGGGGGGGGGGGGGGGGTGAATATTTCTGAATAGTTGCTTCGAATATGTAACGGGACATCCTCCTCTAGCATTACTTTTCCTCAATAGTAGTTGTCGATACCAGTATTATTTTTCAAATTTTAGACTATTATCCCATATGCTTTTCTGAAAACTTTCTTATAATTTTAGACACAATATATTTCAAGCTAAAATTCATGAAAAGAATTTACTTTATTTTCGGTGTTACAATCGATAAGTACTAGTTCTTAATGTACAGATAATATTATTTTTTTAGAAACATTTGAAATTGCGAATTATTTGTAACACTTAAAATTTCTATTATTAATAACGCAATCTAGTACTGTTTAGTTTGTTTATTTCGGGGTTCATTTATGAAATAATAATCGAAATCAATAGAAATATTTGTTGGTTCAAATGGCTCTGAGCACTATGGGACTCAACATCTTAGGTCATAAGTCCCCTAGAACTTAGAACTACTTAAACCTAACTAACCTAAGGACATCACACACACCCATGCCCGAGGCAGGACTCGAACCTGCGACCGTAGCAGTCCCGCGTAGAAATATTTGTCAAGAAAAATGGTAAACCCTTTGGAATATGGTTATTACTACATAGTGAAGTAGTAGTAAGCATGCCTCTGATGTGATCGGACGTATTTTTATCTTCTGGGCGAACACTGTAATTTCGGCTTTGTTACTGTGAAAATTCAAAAGACTGGATGATATACTAAAATGTGACAAAATAAAGTGACGTAACAACAAAAATTCTGCAACAACTATCTTCGAATTTATTTTTGCGATGGCTTCATATTAGCGAAGTTGCTAATTTTCAGGCCAACTCCGTAACTAAACATTTGCAGATCTACGTTTATATGAACGTTTTTTTAGTTTTATTTGTAGAATAACACATTAAAATATTTGCATATCTTCGTGAATCACCCTGTATATTTATTTTACACTACACACGCGGGGTTGTATTTGGCGATAATCTGTTTCACTTATTGGGGAGGGGTGAGGGGTGGGGGGGGGGGGAGGAATGGAAGAGAACGCTTGGGGAGGGGGCGGCAACGGACTTCTGAAATACCCTATGCCGTACTTTCCGGGTGGTGGGCTTGTTTGTGAACAGGAAACAGGCCAGGAAAGTCCCGTTAGGTGGATTCCACGGAACATGTGGCCCTTCTGTCCCTACCATGCCCCTGGCCAACAAGCACACGCTTAATTGGTGGCTAGGGAAGCACAATCCATAGCAGACTGTTTCATTCATCCTACGCGTGTTTCAGTCACTCCACAGAACATTCCGGTCTCGTCCTTCACTGAACTCTTTCAGGTAGATATCAACTGGTACTCGTAGTACGACTGCGTAGTTTACGCTAGGGTATATTTTTCATGGTTCTAAATTAATATTTCTCTCGATAACTGTAAGGGGAAAATAGTGTAACCACGAGTTAATACCCTGCTTTTATCGATTACGAAAAATCTTGAAACTGAATCAAACTATACCTCCAGTGGGATATTTTTCCCATCTTTTGGGCGTCATGAAAAGCTTATACTATGAAAAAATAATACTGAAAAAGAAAACCCTTCAATATTTACAAAGTTTATGTAATTAATGAATGAAGATGCAGACAAAAAACTTAGAATAAAAAAATGGAAGAAAGCACTTACCTACTTTCCTGTTTGCTGATATGTAAGCCACTATTCAATAAAATGATGACGATGACGTTAAGGGGTCACTACATTAGATTCAACAGGTCAGCCGAAGATATAAGATGAAATCCTTTGCACAAAAGACCAAGACTACGGCTCTTAGAGGCAAATCTGCAGATAATTCTAGGTAAATAACCTACAGAACCAGTGTCTCACTTCCAACTCCTTGATACGTTTCACAAATTAATTATGTACGAGGCCAATGTGGAACAATCGCAAGAACAATAGTGGAACAGACATTAGAATACCAAGGGGATATTGGTAACAATTTCCTCTGTGACCATAACAGACAGTTGCAGATTCCTTGAAAGAAGAAGAAACAGAATCGGGTGAAGAAAGAAACGTATAAGATCAAAAATAACAATTAGAAAAGCATGATCCCGCATTGTAAACGAACGGAATATCAACACACGTCAGCACTCATAGATGTACATGCAACAATTTTTGGACACTCTTTGCGAGGATGTTACTTCCTTGCGTATTAAGTACGCAAATCTACATGAATACCCTGCAAATCACATTTAAGTGCCTGGCAGAGGGTTCATCGAACCACCTTCACAATTCTCTATTATTCCAATCTCGTATAGCGCGCGGAAAGAATGAACACCTATATCTTTCCGTACGAGCTCTGATTTCCCTTATTTCATCGTGGTGATCGGTGTCAAAAAAGTATTTTCCCATCCGGAGGAGAAAGTTGGTGATTGGAATGTCTTGAGAAGATTCCGTCGCAACGAAAAACGCCTTTCTTTTAAAGATGTTCATCCCAAATCCTGTATCATTTCTGTGATACTCTCTCCCACATTTCGCGATAATACAAAACGTGCTGCCTTTCTTTGAACTTTTTCGGTGTACTCAGTCAGTCCTATCTGGTAAGGACCCCACACCGCGCAACAGTGTTCTAAAAGAGGACGGACAAGCATAATAGTAGGTCTGTTACATTTTCTAAGTGTCCTGCCAATGAAACGCAGACTTTGGTTAGCCTTCCCCACAACATTTTCTATGTGTTCCTTGTAATTTAAATTGTTCGTAATTGTAATACCTAGGTATTTAGTTGAATTTGAATGAAGGATACCCGGACTAACAGCAGAACGTGTTACTTCTGTACGTCGTAGCTGTGTTTCAGACGTTTACAATTGGTACTGTCCCTTGCAAGCCTTTTGAGGAATTCCGAAATCGAACGCACTTTTATTCTAAAAATATTGTCAAAACATATAGACGACTGTGTATTGAATAAAATTTTAACAGATTCTGAAATTTTGTGCAACTGTAATAATGCAGCCATAAAAGTACACGAAATCGTCCAGTCTGTTCCAGAAAATGCGTTTCACCTCATATGGTGGTGCAATTCGCACTATCATACAGCCATCGTCGCCTCCAAAAAATCGTGGAAACACTTGACAGGCACACGGCGGTGGGAAATGTATTAAACCTCACGACAAGCGCTTGTATTAACTGGTCCCTCCACCCGCTGCAAGTAGGTTTCATCTATGACCGCATTTGTTCATGAACAAGGGCGGTACGGCTCAGACTGCTCTGCAGGAACTCTTTTTTTGGTCCGTTCTCGGCGGTAAAGGTGTGCGCCTACGTCCAGTGTTAACTTGTGCTTCTTGTTGCGTGACTGGACGTTAGTTGCAATTCCGGAATGCATACGCCGGCCATGGACGTGTTATTAACAGGGCTCTGTTACGGCAGACTGCTTTTAGTTTCCACTCACTTTACGTCCGTAATATAACAGCCTTCCTAAAGCTTTTCCTGCATTACTGTAAGAAAACATTAAAGTGCGCCTATAGTGTCGGCTGTGAGCTTCTGTTATTCAACATGAGCCGCTTTGCTGCAGCGTTACTCCACAGTCATTAAAATGCGGTATTTCACGGCACACCACTGCTAGCGAATATTAGGATGGCACAATATTAGTGTCTGGGAAAAAAAGTCGCACTTGTACCCGAAGATTATACTATGAAACATTTTCGTAGCACGTTCTGCAGCAACTAAGTGTGTTATACATTACACACTGGATCGCAAAAGCTAGGTACAGTACTTAAAGCATCCATTGTAGCTCGTAAGTTCTTTATAGTTATAGTAAATTATACACCGAGAAGTCTTTTTGCACAACGTGTACAAGCTGGTGCCTATTTTTCGAATAACTGTTGATTCTAATCTCGGAATCAGTGCTTTATTGCAGAAAATGTTATGTATTACAGGGAATGATTTGACGTACAATATTTAACAATTTAGAATTTCAGAAAGAAAATTCCAAACATCTTCAGTCACATGCTGATCCAACCGTGAAGGACATGTGATATTTGAGTAAGGTAAATTTCTCTCTTGCGCACGCGCATAGCCTATGTAAGGTAAATTTCTCTTGCGCACGCGCATAACATAGGTGAAAGTAAGCAGTTCTCACCTCGAAGCTTAGTTTCAACTCCTCTGTGTTTTACTAGGCGTGTTTCTACTGGAGATGGTATGCCCTCGCTTTCTTCTACCTTCGAACCGATTTACTCACAGATTTTCAGGAGGACCTGTAGTCTAATGTGGACTTCGCCCCACAGTGCAACTTGGCATTTTTAATGAACACAGATCATAGCCAAAGGTGAAAGAAACGCGAAGTGACAAAAACCTAGTACCAACAGACGATACAAGCTTTCACCTTTCTGCCTGTAGTCTGACACTTACTCAGTAAACCACCGAGCAACAAATAATGTGTGTACCAACAACTAATGTTATCACCGTTACTATTATATTATTTGCCTCTAGCGCAAAAAGGCAGATACATTGAGATAATATGGAGAATAAACAAATAAAAACCAAAATCCAATGTCCCCAGTAAAAGCCACATAAATTATTTAACATACAATGAAAAAATTAATTTAACAAGTTATAAAAAATATAACAAATAAAGTTTAACAAAGAGCCCTCTATTACGGCTGTTTTGGAAACGAATATTTGTGGGCAGAGAAAGGCACGTCGCACGTTTCCTTATTCCAATATTCTAGAAACGTTAGCTTCAACGCGTAAATGTCTGCCGATTTGTGCTACATTTGGGACGATACATCGAGATAGACAAGCATGTTTTCGGTTGGTGGTGCGCTATGATGGATTTCCGATACAAATTTCTTCGGTTACTCCTGTATACCACTTGTGGTCTGTGAACAAAACGATATCGTTGATAACCGGATGCCTAATGGCTCAGGAGCTTGTGCACTTAATACAAAATTTAGGCCGGCCATGGTGGCCGAGCGGTTCTAGGCGCTAAAGTCTGGAACCGCGCGACCGATACGGTCGCAGGTTCGAATCTTGCCTCGAGCATGGATGTGTGTGATGTCCTTAGGTTAGTTAGGTTTAAGTAATTCCAAGTTCTAGGGGACTGATGACCTCAGAAGTTAGGTCCCATAGTGCTCAGAGCCATTTTTTTTAACAAAATTCAGCGTGGTTGCAGTTGGCTGGCTCATGCCCTGACAGCTACTCAGATGGTGATGCAGGTTAGAAGAATTAACTTTAGAATGTACTATTGACCGTGAAACACAAATTATTTGGTATTTAGTTATGATGTGATGGTTATGTTTTCCCTTTGACTGATGTCTGCAGGAACTACGTGTCACAGAGGGTGATTCTGCGACGCAATTCTGCTCGGTGGCAACGACAGAGCACCAGCTTATGAGCGTTCTGTCGGAATAGCTGGTGATAGGGCGGCGGAGGGATGGCGCTCTCCCTCCACTGCAGCGAGATGTCGACGTTCGCGAAATTTTGCGTTTGTTGACATGTGTTTTCCTTGCTAATGTGAGCAACAAGATTTGAGCTCTCGTGCACAATGGCTGTAAAAGTACGGTCCGGAATACATACTGATTACATCTGATTTCACAGAAATACTTACAAGGAAGATTAGTTTACAGACAGACACAACAGGACGGAGTCTAAGGCTACTGGAAGTATTGCCCTACAGAAACACCTACATGGGGTCTTTATCCGCCACTGGATGGTCGACTACGGTTTACTGGGAGAATGTTAGGGAAGTGTAGCTCATTTATAAAGTGGACCGCGTATAGAACACCAGAACGACCCATTCTTGAGTACTGCTCGAGTGTTTGGATCCTCACCAGGTCGGATTAAAGAAAGACATTGAAGCAATTCAGAGGCTTGCTGCTACGTTTGTTACCGCTAGATTCGGTCAACACGCAGACATTACGGAGATGCTTCGTGAACTCAAATGGGAATCCCTCGAGGGAAGACGACGTTCTTTTCGCGAAACGCTATTAAGAAACAGCATTTACGGCTGACTGCAGAACGATTCTACTGACAATAACGTACATTTCGCGTAATAACCGCGACGACAGGGTATGAGAAATTAGGGCTCGTACGGAGGCGTATAGATAGTCTTTTATCTCGGTTTACTTGGGAGTGGAACAGGGAAGGAAATGACTAGTAGTGGTACAAGGCACCTCCGCCGTGCACCATACGCTGGCTTGCGGAGTATCTATGAAAATGTAGATATTGCCCTAGTTCACTTCGTGATATAGAACATTTATCTGAAAAACGGAGGGCTGATAGCCAATTCCGACTTCTACTAAAACAGTCAGTTGAGTTATTACTTCACTGCTTAACGGTTTGCAATAATTACGACGGGGTGTTAGTAATATCATGGCATTCCGTTTCCAGGACCACGTGATGATCTATGGATTCTCGCCTTGGTACTTTGAATATCGTCAACATGTGTGCTGCCACTGAGAATGCTGCCGTTCTTTTGCAGTGGTGTCTTTCACATATGCCACAGGACGTATGGAATCTTGATTTTGTACCACTGCCACTTCGTAGGCTATTAGTTGGTCTCTCGTTGGATAACATATATGTCAAGTGACCCCTAAAACCTAACCATTGTCAGGTGCTTCGTCAAGGCCCATGTCCATGTTGTTCACAAGTGTAGGCTCCGTCACTGTCTTACTCTAGCTGTCAGCAGTCTTTGCTACTTTACTTGGGGCACTCAGACTTGTAATAAATCAGATATCCATTGTCAGCAATCACGAAGCACGCGAGAAAACAGACAGCCGCTCGAACGGTAATGCCAATTAATGTTAATAAAATAAAAACGATTCACCTCTTCTTCTTGCTTTTAACGGTTTGGCTTAGCCCAACGAGATTATAGCCTAAGGAGCTTCCAATATCTTCTACAATTAATACACGATGCTGTTTTTGAAAGTGTTGCTAACGGAACACACTGCTGGCTTGGGCACAAGTTGTCCAATAGATTTTAGGTTGCTGCCTGTTGACAGGAAGGCTCGGACCATGATCATTTGCATTTACAGAGGGAAGGCCGCGTGGTTAGCATACGAGACGAACCGAATAAATCTATATCTTGCAGTATTAATCAGTCTAGTTTAGGTAGCCCAGTTTGTTAGGTATACACCCTCTAACAAAGACCTGGAATACAGTACGCTACAGCAGACCAAATACGCATTTTTATAGAGAATTTGTGCGACACAGTTTTTAAATAGCATGCAACTGTTTATTCTGGGGTACCGGAACCATCTTCGCAGAACCACATGCTCAGCGGGTAAACCAAAACTACCTCATCTGTGTTCCACATTACAGTAATCACTGTGGTTGTTAAAATACCTCGCAGTCGTTGGGAAACAAATTCTTCGTTTGGTCTAATGGAGTGGCAGACGACTGACTCATTCTGTAACATGATCCGCTTCTAAACGTCTGCTAACGACCCGCTATCTCACCTCGAATGGCTACCCATTAGAGCAGGCGACTGGGACTGAAATCCACTGGAATTTTCGTTTCTCACCTAGATCTCGCCTCCCCACGTCAGTGATCGGTATTCCACACCTATTGTTTGTTGTATCTGAGATGTATATTAGCCAAAAAAAACGTTAAACATGGAAAGCGAATGCAATAAAAAGAAGTATGCTGACATAGTAAACTTCGGCACTGGCAGCCTCAGGTATCAAAATAGCTCTGAGCACTATGGGACTTAATTTCTGCCCGCATCTCGTGGTCGTGCGGTAGCGTTCTCGCTTCCCACGCCCGGGTTCCCGGGTTCGATTCCCGGCGGGGTCAGGGATTTTCTCTGCCTCGTGATGGCTGGGTGTTGTGTGCTGTCCTTAGGTTAGTTAGGTTTAAGTAGTTCTAAGTTCTAGGGGACTTATGACCACAGCAGTTGAGTCCCATAGTGCTCAGAGCCATTTGAACCATTTGAACTTAATTTCTCAGGTCATCAGTCCCCTAGAACTTAGAACTACTTAAACCCAACTAACCTAAGGACATCACACACATCCATGCCCAAGGCAGGATTCGAACCTGCGACCGTAGCAGCAACGCGGTTCCGGACTGAAGCGCCTAGAGCCGCTCGGCCACAGCGGCCGGGACCACCACTCATTAGCCACCGTTCCTAGCCGAGGTGGAATGGCTTGCGTGCCTCAACGATACGGATAGCTGCGCAATAGGTGCAACCGCAACGGACAAACATGTGGTTCCTGAAGAGGAGAATCGGCCGTTTCAGTATTTTCAGGAGCAACAGTATGGATAATTGATAGATTTAGCCTTTTAATGTCAGCCAACTTGATGGACTTGCTGTGTTGGTGCTGCGAACGGCTGAAAGCAAGGGGAAACTGTAGCGGTTACTTTTTCCGAGGGCATGCAGCTGTACTATATAGTTAAATGGTGGTGCCATCCTCTATGCTAAAAAAAATTAGGAAGAATAATAATCCCCCATTCGGAATCAGGAAAAACAACAGTGGCATTCTACGGGTCGGAGGGTGGAATTGGGTAGGTGGTTAGATAGGTAGGTTATAAAATTTAAATAAGCGAAATGGGTAGGTTGAAGTTAGATATAGTGTTAATTGGTGAAGTTCGGTGATAGGATGAACAGAAGTTCTGGTCAGGTGAGTACAGGGTTAGACAAACAAATTCAAGTAAGTGTTATGCAGGAGTATTTCTAATAATGAATAAGAAAATAGGAATGTGCTTAAGCTATAAGGGATAGTCAAATGAAAACGAGACATAAAAAAAGTAAGTAAACTTCGTCGGAAGCAAATGGACGGCAGTGAAAGTCTTTCTTCAGTGCTGTGGAAATCGCACTGAGTGAGAGAGATTGGGACTGTAAGAAGGATGTGTAAAATTCTGCTGCGCTGTCGAAACAATCTTGCCCATATGTTGCCAAGGTTGTTTCGACTAAGCTGCACAAATTTCGCCGGCCTGGGTGGCCGAGCGGTTCTAGGCGCTACAGTCTGGAACCGCGCGACCGCTACGGTCGCAGGTTCGAATCCTGCCTCGGGCATGGATGTGTGTGATGTCCTTAGGTTAGTTAGGTTTAAGTAGTTCTACGTTCTAGGGGACTGATGACCTCAGAAGTTAAGTCCCATAGTGCTCAGAGCCATTTGAACGATTTTTTGAACCGTTCTGAACCATCGCGAAATAGTGGAGAGTGTGTCACGGGTATGTTACGCAAACTGTGGTGGCGATCATTAGAACAAAGGTATTTTCGTTTGAGCAGGATCTTCTCATGAAATTTCAATCGCAAACTGTCTGCTCAGAATGTGAAAATATAATTTTTTGTGCCCCCTATACAGGGACTAATGATGCCAGAATAATTGCTTCAAGAAACAATGAACGACTCCCTTCCCCATTATACCCCAACTTAACTTTGTGATCTTGCGTTCCTTCTCTAGCAGTCTCGACGAGTCTCCA
This sequence comes from Schistocerca nitens, assembly GCF_023898315.1. NCBI lineage: Eukaryota > Metazoa > Arthropoda > Insecta > Orthoptera > Acrididae > Schistocerca > Schistocerca nitens. The sequence goes on from NC_064616.1 coordinate 867,759,603, forward strand.
AGACGATAAACTGTGTTGATATGCAGAGCATATAAAGCACTAAGACAGCTCGGACACGGATATTAACCACGTTTCTCTTGAGAAAGAGTCAGCTGTTTTAATTACTGCTGCACCTTTCCAGATAAGACTGTAATAATACCAGCAATGCGTGTCTTATAAAGATAAATAAAAGATGTATAGTTCATGTGAAAGAAGAAAACATATAAAAGACCTTCTTCCTGACCAAGTCTTTTATGTAAGGAGCAGCCTAATATGTTGTTCACAGCCTCAGTGAGTGAGTTGCAGCAGTCCCTGCAAGGCAAAACGGAAGAAACTGTAATGTAAGTTAATTTAGAAAAAAAAATACAAATCTGATCTGCAGCTGCATCTTTTCGGTGTCAGAAACGCGTATGGCATACAGTTTTATGGCGCATTCCAACTACAATCGCTAAATTGAGTTTGAAATTTTACGCGTGTCCGCTTGTAAACATAATTAACGTACATCCGCAACTCGCTTAGAAGCTGATGTGGAATTTTCGTGGCCGTGCGGTTAAAGGCGCTGCAGTCTGGAACCGCAAGACCGCTACGGTCGCAGGTTCGAATCCTGCCTCGGGCATGGATGTTTGTGATGTCCTTAGGTTAGTTAGGTTTAACTAGTTCTAAGTTCTAGGGGACTAATGACCTCAGCAGTTGAGTCCCATAGTGCTCAGAGCAATTTGAACCATTTGGAATGTTCGTAAAGGAAGTTTTATCATAAACTGTTGCTTGTTTCTGTACATGTTCCGTAACAAGAAACATTCAACCCGTCGCCTGCAGTCTTGAAACAACTGTCGCCATATTGCTGAAAGTTTCACGCATTTTTACTTCTGAAGACAATTCGGACCTATTGTATGTGTTAACTCTTACATGTCACTAAAGGATGGTTTGTTACATGTTTCCGTTTATTGAACGAAGAGTTTCATACGCAGAAACGAATTAGTGCAGCCAAGATTCACACGGTTAGCAACAGCACCAATTCGGCACATCCACCACAGAAATTTTTGCACGAGATGTCCTTGAAATATACAACGTGTATTTTACTTGCCTTAGTGTGGACAATGAGGCCAAGCCTCCTGTTACACACTAAAGCTCTTCATAGAATCTCGTTCAGTGACGGCTTCTGGCAGTTTATTGTGATGCGCCCGTCGGACATGGATCTAATAAGGAATGTACTGCGCCCAACTCCGTAAGAACCTAAAACAACTTTGCACTGCAAAAGATCTATACACAATACACTTCCGTGTGCTGGTATTCTTACGGTGATATATTAAAATTGTCGGTTCGTAACTTTTATCTGGTGTGACTCGTGAAGATTAATGAATGTCAGAACGTTCTGCTATTGAAGCCAGCTTGTCAGGTGTGTATCCTTGACTATTGTGCGCTTTATTCAAGTCGAGTACGTTTCCATGAAGCATGGACCCTGAAATAGATGAGAATTACATTCGAGAGCGATAGTACGTTACCGCAGTTGCTAAGCTATCAGGATAAATCGTGATTTCCGTAATGACAGTATGACACTCTACAATCGAAACGCGTAAGCGAGTGTTGAATTTGTTGAATCACTACAGAAATGTTTTATGGAACCACGCAGCTGTTTATAATCTGTTATTATTGGTGGAAAATACTATTCGTATCAGTAGGAAGATGAGAATCAGAACGAGTAGATCGGTAAAAAGAAAATGAGGCAAAAAAGTTCGAGGGAAGCTCCGGTAAAACTTCACAGCTTGTACTGCTACATAAATGAACAAACCCCAGAGAAAGGTATATTTTTGGGTCTGGATAATGTCGACAGACCACGACTATCTCGGTATAACGATAGACCTATCTTTTAGACAGCTGCAGGAACCGCCCGAATATATGTCGCCATCGTATCTCGACGACGTAATGATTTTAACCTTCGTGATTACTCCCTCTTCCGACAGTACCTCGATTTTCCCTTCCGTAATAAATCGGTATTTAAAGGCTATCATAATGTTGCACCAACGGAAGCACTTCCTCTCAAATATATGGTCTTTCCGTTACTCGAGTGCTGCTGGGAAGAAGCCGTCAATTATAACTTACATGGAACATTTAGAAAGATTCTCTGCATTTTCATTTGAACAAAGAAATTGAAAAACAGTCGAAACACAAACACACACACACACACACACACACACATACACACACACACACACACAAAAATGGTTCAAATGGCTCTGAGCGCTATACTGCTGAGGTCATAAGTCCCCTAGAACTTAGAACTACTTAAACCTAACTAACCTAAGGACATCACACACATCCATGCCCGAGGCAGGATTCGAACCTGCGACCGTAGCGGTCGCGCGGTTCCGGACTGTAGCGCCTAGAACCGCTCGGCCACTCCGGCCGGCCACACACACACAGTGCGATCTAAATTAAGAAATAAGTTTGCGGAAACATGATTATCTAAATGTTTTGTCACTCTCATTAGTCATTTTCTTGAACCTCCAGTGTGTTTTGAGAAGCGAGTGAGATGTTGCTCCTGAAAAATAAATACGCGTGTCACACGTTTTCGTCCAAGTCGAGGTAGAACGAAAGAAGGTCGCCAATTAAAGCCTTCATTACATTAATTTGAAATGCTGCTAATGTGAAGGCGCTAAGTGTTAAGAGCCGGTGTTCTCTTGGGCCTTTTATACCGTTCGGTCGGCGTCAGATCACCGCTGCTAATGGCTCTTCTAGATTTTCCACGGCCGTTAACTTCCATCTTCTTCTGTTGCACGTGAAAGCTAACACCGGCATCAGCGTGTCTACGCACTTTTCACTTTATCCTGCTACAGGCTGTGACTCGTGGCAACATACTGCTACGAATGCGAAACTCACTTCTCAGTGTTCAGCTAAAAACACACGTAGCACAAAACAATTGTGAACCATCCTACGAATTTTCTTCAATTTCAAGGCTGTGGTAAAAAATCCTTCCTCTTTACGTATTACTGAACCAACACCGTAAATATGTTCTCCTATTCGTAAATGCAAAACTGATTCCATAGTTACTAGAAAAAAATGCTCAGCTTAACAGAAGTCTAATACGTTTAAATGCTGGCAGTACAATAATTACACTCCCAACCATTTTAAATGGGCACACATCACATTTGCTTTGACAGTCTCTGTATCGGTTCATAATACCTGGAGATATTAGTGCAAGCATGAATTCTGAATAAATTACTCTGACTATTACAAAGGTAGCAAATGTTCGCAATGTACAGTGACAAGCTTGACATGAAGTTTAACGAGTTTTTGACGACCATTTAGGAAATCGTGCGAGTGGTCCTACTTCGTCACTCAATACGCATTAGACTTTACGCAGTTCGCTTACCGATTGCATTCCCCAAATACCTCCCTCGACTAGGTTACGATGATGTGACTAAATGGATACACAAATAAATCCCAGATTCGCAACGAACGAATGTAGATCGCGTGCAAACAGCACGGGGAGAATGATAAAGAAACGAAGAGCGCAGAGGAAGAGGGAGAGAAAGAGAAAGAGAGAGTCAATATTGTTATATATGTCTAGCCGAAACATTGTCGTAAAAGCAGAAGCCTTGTTTACGTCAGAACGTGTGCGCATCGGACTATCCGTTAACACAGGATACCGATATCGCGTAATTTTATGTAATCCGTCAGCAAATGGGACTTGGAGCTTACGACTGGTCTTATAACTATTAATTTACAGCAAAGTACGACTACTACTCGCATATTTATTGGCAAATAAATTTACACGATGCTTCTCAACCGCAAGCTGAATTTTTCAGGTGGTTTTCTTTCATCCATTTTATACGTGCGAACTGATAGGGGGTGAACGTATATAATGTAAAAGGAAGGCACGCAGGTATGACAGCCTGCTGTCTAAACGCTTTACGCTAATTTATAAAGCAATAAATACGTGCCTGCTACCAGGCGTTGGCTTTGATTTAATACGTATCCGCTAGCGCTATCGGAAAAGTGAATATCATTTCGCATTACTACGACCGAAATTACGTTTTGCTTCCACTGGAGGCATGAAATGATTACTCTGCTTCCACTGTAATGACAGATGGCAACTGGTAGAGTGCCAGAATGAACACTGAATGCCGTCTATCGGTGTGCCTGTGATGATAAAGTTCAGTATACAAAATTTGTGGCTGGTTGTCTTGCTACCACCACTACGTACGTACCAAAGGCGGCGTGAGTGTCGACACGGAAATGCGACGAATTTAATACCTAAGACGAGATCGATGTCGCGAACGTCAAATCCAATGGCAATTGACGGTATGTAACGGATTTAGTTTTAGGGAAAAGAGCGACATTTTAATCTTGACCTTCGACGGGAAATTAACGTGTAACGTTTCGTCAAGTCTGCTTGGACTTTAAGGAAACAGTAATCATGAAAAATGTTACGGAATACAACAATTTAGCAAATTAAATTTTGTTCGTGAAACCGTACGATACTTCTGAAGCTACTCATCCTCTGCTCAGTGCCAAACAGCTAGCATTATTAACAGAAATAAGTGTGCGGAAGGAAAATATATACGAGGTGGGCAAATAAAACTGGCCCAGAAAATATTTCACACACTTTCATACAGACACCCAACTGACATTATCCCCACTTGGGGCAGATGAAGGAAGTTGGGTTGCCTACCAGACGGTAGATGAAATATATCCTGGGCCAGTTTTATTTTGTCCGGCCTGTACAATTATATAAAATGCAGATGCGATTTGCAGGCTGCTGTCCAGATCTCGGGTGGACGATTTCATTTGAGAAGAGAGGATCAAAAGGCTACATCCGAAATCGAAAGGAAGCGCGATCACGTCCTATGTCGTTCACTGCCATTTAGCCCAGTCTTGTGGTAGTATCCTGATATGAGCGTATACGACAGCTCTAGAAAGTCTGCCTTTGTGTTCACGACTGAACCACACGCGGTTCTACTGACTGATGCATCACTGTATTGCGCCAGAATTATGTCAAATTAATTAGACGGAGGCGCGTTCAAAACCTTTATCTGACAGACCGTTTACCATGAACGGTATCACACGCCGTTACTTGTCGAGGTAATGTGGTTAGGTTCGGAATTTATTCTATAGCTCGCATTTAGTCTGGTGCCACGAACGTGCCACCGCTTATCCCTTTCAGGCAATTAGAGGTGATGAAAGTTCTTCCGATACCATGGTCGAAACTGGCTACTTGAGTGTCCAGCTGTATCATACTACTGCTCTTCGGTGAGATCGTTCGTGAAAACGCTAGACGTATTAGCGATAACTGTCACATTGAAAAAAAAAGACAAAACAAACAAGTACAGCTTCCGATTTTTCATACTCGTTAAAGTTATGGAGCAACACACTGCCCAAATACCTAGAAATCAGCTCATTGCACCAAAAAGTACCAACTACGACTCTTCGGACGTTGCTGTTGTTATGGTCCTCAGTCCTGAGACTGGTTTGATGCAGCTTTCCATGCTGCTCTATCCTGTGCAAGCTTCTTCATCTCCCAGTACCTACTGCAGCCTACATCCTTCTGAATCTGCTTAGTGTATTCATATCTTGGTCTCCCTCTACGATTTTTGCCCTCCACGCTGCCCTCCAGTACTAAATTGGTGATCCCTTGATGCCTCAGAACATGTCCTACCAACCGATCCCTTCTTCTAGTCAAGTTGTGCCACAAACTCCTCCCCAATTGTATCCAATACCTCCTCATTAGATATGTGATCTACCCATCTAATCTTCAGCATTCTTCTGCAGCACTACATTTCGAAAGCTTCTATTCTCTTCTTGTCTAAACTATGTTAACAAATTTCTCTTAGTCCGCAACTCGTGGTCGTGCGGTAGCGTTCTCGCTTCCCGCGCCCGGGTTCCCGGGTTCGATTCCCGGCGGCGTCAGGGATTTTCTCTGCCTCGTGATGACTGGGTGTTGTGTGCTGTCCTTAGGTTAGTTAGGTTTAAGTAGTTATAAGTTCTAGGGGACTGATGACTATAGCTGTTAAGTCCCATAGTGCTCAGAGCCAAATTTCTCTTCTTCAGAAACGCTTTCCTTGCCATTGCCAGTCTACATTTTATATCCTCTCTACTTCGACCCTCATTAGTTATTTTGCTCCACAAATAGCAAAACTCCTTTACTACTTTAAGTGTCTCATTTCCTAATCTAATTCCCTCAGCATCACCCGACTTAATTCGACTACATTCCACTATCCTCGTTTTGCTTTTGTTGATGTTCATCTTATACCCTCCTTTCAAGACAATGTCCATTCCGTTCAACTGCTCTTCCAAGTCCTTTGCTGTCTCTGACAGAATTACAATGTCATCGGCGAACCTAAAAGTTTTTATTTCTTCTACGTGGATTTTAACACCTATTCCGAACTTTTCTTTTGTTTTCTTTACTGCTTGTTCAATATACAGATTTAATAGCATCGGGGAGAGGCTACAACCCTGTCTCACTCCCTTCCCAACTACTGCTTCTCTTTCATGTCCCTCGACTCTTATAACTGCCATCTGGTTTCTGTACAAATTGTAAATAGTCTTTCGCTCCCTGTATTTTACCCCTGCTACCTTTAGAATTTGAGAGTATTCAAGTTAACATTGTCAAAAGCTTTCTCTAAGTCTACAAATGCTAGAAACGTAGGTTTGCCCTTCCTCAATCTTTCTTCTAAGATAAGTCGTAGGGTGAGTATTTCCTGACGTGTTCCAATATTTCTATGGAATCCAAACTGATCTTCCCCGAGGTCGGCTTCTACCAGTTTTTCCATTCGCCTGTAAAGAATTCGCGTTAGTATTTTGCAGCTGTGACTTATTGAACTGATAGTTCGGTAATTTTCACATCTGTGAACACCTGCTTTCTTTGGGATTGGAATTATTAGTTCTAACAGTAATAAAAATATCGATGAAAATTTGTAGCTGAATTCAGTATTTCATTTCACCACGTAATCGGGTAATAAAATAAAGTGTTGAAACAAACGTATGGCTAGTTTTGGTTCAGAGGGCGGGTTGTCGGGGCGTGGTTACTTGGTGGCAGGGTCAGCTGCGCCGCGCTCCTTTGTAGCCAAACGTCAGCGGCCGCAGGCTCACTTCAAAGCACTTCCCCCCCGCCATGTCTGCACGTTATACCCCCGGGTATGCACACAAGTCAATACGTTCTCTTGCTCGCATACCAAAAGCACGCCAGTGACACAATTGCTACGTATTGTTAGCATACGCCACACAGCGAGAATCGGTTGTGACCTCAGGCAGCCTGTGCAAAAATAATCGACGATTTTTCTATACGCGTGTAGAACAAAACTTTCAGAAGGCAGTCTTTGTACCGCCATGAGGTCATAAACTAACGCGGTCTTCAACCTCGAGGCTGATTTAAACACGGAACATCACCTGGCATTATCCTGCCGGACTGTCAACCGGCGTCTCCAGCCACTACTGGTGCCAGGCAGTGGTGTTACAATTTCATTTGAACCCGAAGCATGCTACAAATCTGGTATTTTTTGCACATACAGTCGCCATCTCTGGTTCGACAGTCACCGCACACATTTCTGATTGGCTGGAATACGTCATAGCAACAGCGATATGGCACCATATCGCTGTTGCTATGACGTATTCCAGCCAATCAGAAGTCGTCCTTTGCATATAAAAGTGGGCGCCTCGCTAGTTCACGACAGTCAGTTTTAGCCCTGACGACGATCATGGAGGTAGTGGTCGAAAGCTTGGAATTTTATCCTGAATTGACGCGGCATGTACACCGAGAGATTTTTATTCAAGAAATACGTCGCGGAAGACTTCGTAGCCATACTGTGATTTAGATTAAGATCCCAGGTATCACACCCTGCAGCCATTCATCCTGGTGGGCCCTCGTCTGCGAGTAATTGACGAAAAAAAATCGGAATTTTGATAATTTTAATCGTAATATCAACTTCTTCAATTGCTCTAATTTTTCTTCCTGTTTTTTTTTCTTTTTTTTTGCACTTGAAATCTTTGTTCATCCGTTTTTAATTAATTTTATGCATTAATTTCGATTTAATTACCATCATACTGTTTTTTTTTCGTCCAGGTTATTGCGATCATTATATCTTTTCTCATTTTGCTCCAATTTTGTTTTACCTATAAACCCTTCTTTCATTTACGTCTTCATCTGCGTTATTTTGTCTATAGTGCAGCAGGAATTCAGGCTATGTTTTAAATGTTTTTATGATCACCATGCCAGAAAACTGCACATATGGTAAAGAAACACGTGTTTTACACAACTGCACAGTCGACATAAATAGATTATTTCGTATTTTGTTTTTTAACTGATAGATCGGAATTTTCAAATAATTGAATATTGTAATAGATAAATACAATTAAATTCACATTCACAAAAATTTTTATTGGAAAAAGAACGATATAAAGAAAAAAGGAAACTAATGGGAACATTCATACAGTGATTAAAATGATTGACAAAGGAATAGAAATGAAAAATTAAATTTAAACCAATTAATTCAGTAAAAGACTGAAGTCAATTCGATAAAGATAAAAAAAATTTACTACAAATGACAATATTCGAACCCACAACCTTCTACCTGTGTATACCATTATCCTATCTATAATACTACGCAACCAGTCCAGGTAACATAAAATGTTTACTGTTACTGAGCATCACGCAAAATTCCGAAATCTTTTCGTCAATTACTACCAAACGAGGACCCACCAGGATTAATGGCTGCGGGGTGTGGTACCTGGGATCTTTACCTACATCACCGTATATTTGGTTTCAAAAAGTCGAGCCTACCGCTGGGGACCTCTCGTTGTTAGCACTACGGGGCATGTCACTAGGCTAATACAAATGTGTTAGGAAGTCTTTTCTGAATGTGTTTGAAGGGAATCCTGAAATGGAAGTCAAACGTGGTCCATAAACAGCAGAACAACGAGAGAATGGAAGCTTTTGAAATGGGCGGTTATAAAAGAATACTGAAGGTTAGATGGGTAAATAACAGGGTGGTTGTAATTTAACCGGACCCCCCCCCCCCAAAATGCGGTTAAAGAAAATAAAAAACCCATAAAACCCAACCATAATTATGAAACATTAATTAACATACGAAATGTTACATAGTTAGCTACATGCAAATTAAAAACAATATCATATGTATTGAAGGCAACTATTTACTGCAAGAATTTACTTTAATAACATTGTGTTTTAACTTTTCTTCAAATATAAGAAATACAGCTAAGTAACATTTACGCTTAAAGAATAGCTTGATGTAGAATAATAATGGCCGGCCGCGGTGATCGAGCGGTTCTAGGCGCTTCAGTCCGGAACCGCGCGACTGCTACGGTCGCAGGTTCGGATCCTGCCTCGGGCATGGATGTGTGTGATGTCCTTAGGTTAGTTAGGTTTAAGTAGTTGTAAGTTCTAGGGGACTGATGACCTCAGATGTTAAGTCCCATAGTGCTCAGAGCCATATGACCCAATAATAATGACTGTACAGTGCAGTTTACTGTTTTTTGGAAGCATGCAGCAATTTATAGATCTTCACCAATTTCTCGGTCCTTTCTCGGCTAAACTATTTACTGGTTCTGAGGAAACAAGCCCATAGGTGGAGAAGATTCTCCCAATAGATGCAGCGCTGGCAGGGCAAGAAAAGAGACACTAATAAAGTAGTTTTAAGAATGGGTTAGTGTTTTGAATAAATTAAGCATAGGAATTTAAAATGAACTATCTAATCGCCAATACCAAAAATCCAAAACATACAATAAAACCCATAAAAGCCTTATTTTACCCACTGGTTGTTTTTTTAAATACCCGGTTTTTTCTTAACCCTGGTAAATAATAAGTTGGGATAAAAAAGTTTCGCGACACAGCTTACCCCAAGGACGCGAAATGTTCATTTGGTAATGGAGAAGGCTTGAATGCAGTAAACTAGTTAAAATGGATGTAAGATGCAATAGTTATGCAGATATGAAAAGACTTTCACAAGCTAGACAAGTGTGGAGAGCTGCATCAAAGCGGTCTCTAGACTGACAATACGCACAACTACTACAGCCGCAAGGGATGCCCGACTGGCTACGCCAGTGAATTCATACGGAGGTAGAACGAGATTTATGTTGCCATCTGTACGTCCAGATTTAGTTTCCGTGGTCTGACTAAGTCACTTAAGGTAAATACGTGTATGGTTCCGTGAACAAGGCAATATATTTCTCCAATCGACAAGATTTTAAATTCCAGTCTTGCCCCTCTCGTCCAATCAATAGTGAGGTTGTTAGAGGAGGCCGGCCGCTGTGACCGAGCGGTTCTAGGCGCTTCAGTCTGGAACCAGGCGACCGCTGCGATCGCAGGTTCGAATCCTGCCTCGGGCATGGATGTGAGTGATGTCCTTACGTTGGTTAGGTTTAAGTAGTTCTAAGTTCTAGGGAACTCATGACCTCAGATGTTAAGTCCTATGGTGCTCAGAGCCATTTGAACCATTTTTTTTTAAAAGGAGACTGTCGTTTAGGGGAACCACGGAAAATCGAAGTCACGGTCTGTAGAGTGGTTTGGAGTCATTAGTATTCTGAAACCCGTCGCTCGATAGCATATTGCGTCTACGACTGCAACAGCTACAGCGGTATACTTGGAAGGAGAGACAGCATTGGTCTTATATTTTTGTTTATTATCGCAAAATCGATTTTCGGTCACTTCGTGACCATCTTCAGTGCTGCAATATATAACTTAAATTAGTAAGCACTGGTGTCAATAAGCATTACGGCGATCACATAGAGCATCACATTGAGTCTATGTGATCGCCGTAATGCTTATTGACACCAGTGCTTACTAATTTAAGTTATATATTACAGCACTGAAGATGGTCACGAAGTGACCGAAAATCGATTTTGCGATAATAAACAAAAATATACGACCAATGCTGTCTCTCCTTCCAAGTATACCCATTATCTGGTCGTAGTGCACAGGACACTATGGAGTCGCCAATCAATAAGCTACAGCGGTACCACCTCGATTTGTCTGTGCACTGTTTCCTCGGATCAGCAGCTTATATCGGTAGGGTCATTCGTGGCATTAATGCGCCAGTTTAATTAGTGATTCCCTGACGCCGTGCGTTCGTTCCAGCCCTCAGCCACTGAGCTGTTCGCGAATCTAAGGCCGGGCGAGCGTCCGAAAGTTATCGCGAGGAGATCTGGGAGCCGGCAGCGGCTGCTGGGATAGTTTTGTTTCGGCAGCGCTGCTCAAGACGTCGGTCGACGTAAAAGCTCGGTGCGCTGGTCGCGGGAAAAAGTGAAAGAGGACACGTGAGTCGGCGGCGTTTTTCCACGTTGCGGGCCTTTCTGCTCGCCGTGGCAGCTCCTCGTTATCCCAGCCGTTGCCTCGTCATTTATCATCTGTTCGTCCCGCATCTCCGTCTCCCACGCGGTTGCGTATGACGTTAGCCGTCACGCGCGCCTTACACACGAGCAAAAAGAAAATTAATAGCGCTATACCTGGTTCACTCCTCCTCTCACGTATCTGAATCTCTGATCAATTTCTTCGTCAGAGCTCTGGGGAAATTGCGAAGCAAATCAGCGGTATCACCTCGGAGCGGTCTAGCGTCGTTACGCGGGCCCATATGTACAAGAGCGCGTCAACTTATTTCGAGTGATTTCCATGTCGTTACCTAGAGCGCATAGTTACCGTCTCTCCTGTCCGACATTTTCGCCCCTCTCGATGATAATCGAATTGCTAACTCATTTCGCCGGTTGTGGTTTATTCGCAGTCTATCGAGGTGGTGGTACCGCTTAAGACTCTACACTCTTATTCGCCGGGGTCTGGGGTGGGATTCTGCGCTGAACGTCCGAGCAAATCTGCCGTACTCCCTCACTCGAAGCCGACGCTGGTTCTTTCCCCGAGATTTGACCAGAATACCCGTCCGTAACAACGTCGCTGTCGTCGAGCGCCATACACTAGCCACAGAGATCTTAAATCAAACTTTATTGTCTGCGTACTCGCGTAACGAATCCGAGATTTCCCGCCGCTATTGTCATCATCTTTGCGGACCTTGCAACATCATCACTGCGGTCAGCAACGGACGGGAACGTTAACATTTTCATTGTGATGAAAGTAATTCGTTCTGGTCACTCTCGTTTCGAAACAGTCGGCGTACTTCGTAGAAATGGATGCGGCGTAACTGATCGCCGGAAAAGAATATGACACACCAGTGCTACATGTGAACAGCTAAGAATGCACCGTACTCCAGCTGAGACACCAGCCTCCAGACGGTGCTCTGATAATTGAACTGTTGTCGAGAGATAATTCGCTGCAGAAATAGGGGAAAAAAGGGATTCTGGGTGTGATGTGACTCTGGTGCTGCAAAGAAAACTGCCTGCTGTACACCGAGCGAGTTCTTGCGGTGGTTAAGACACTGAACTGGTACGGGAGTGGATCGGGGCTGAAATCCTCTTGCAGCTGTTGTGAATCAGGTCTTCCGTTGCTTCCCTAAGTCGCTTCAGATGAATGCTGAAATGGTTCCTGCAGTAAGGCCAGTTCCCTTCCCTGCCTACGTCCAACCGAGCTACTGCTCCGCTGCCGAAGACTGACGTCGACAGGAAATTATCTAACTCATTGTTCTGTTTACAGTGGATAACGCTCGATCCTTAATCTAAGGAGCTACTCTGTGGTAACTCTGAGGTGAGCTGTTCGAAACTTAAGGGCTGAAGAATCTTTCATCGCTAGTATTTGTCTCGCAAGGAGCAGAGCGGTGATGGCGTACCGGTTCCCGGTCTTTGCGCCTACGTTCTGGCTTATATTTCAGACATCTCCGCAGTGACTTGTGGAGGTAAGTCGTGTTACAGTGTTCATGCTGATCTGTCCGTCGAATTCGAACTTTGAGGTCTCCCAGTAAACCAGAGGAGGAGGGCATTAGAGTTTAACGTCCCGTCGACGGCTAGGTCATTAGAGACGGAGCAGAAGCTTGGAGTATGAAAGGATGGGCAAGGAAATCGGCCGTGGCCTTTACAAAGGAACCATCCCGGAATTTGCCTGAAGCGATTTACAGAATTCACGTAAAACCTAAATATGGATGCCTGGACAGGGATTTGCCGTCGTTTTCCCAAATGCCAGTCCAGTTTGCTAACCACTACGCCAACCCGCTCAGTCTCCCAGTAAGCAATGCCAGCCTCTTTCTTTCTACTTTCATTACACTACGTCCGGACGACGGAGTGGACAACAAATTGTATGTAAAGATTCATTAAAGAACCCGAATTCCTAAATACGAAATTTGAACTATTATTGGAAAAATGACAGTGTATGATACAAACGTAATCATTCAGGGAAACTACGAATGTCTTTTATTACATTAAAACAGCAGTCGGAAACTCTGATGTATAGAGGGAGAAAAAAAAGTTCAAATGTGTGTGAAATCTTATGGGACTTAACTGATAAGGTCATCAGTCCCTAAGCTTACACACTAGTTAACCTAAATTATCCTAAGGACAAACACACACAACCATGCCCGAGGGAGGACTCGAACCTCGGCCGGGACCAGCCGCACAGTCCATGACTGCAGCGCCTGAGACCGCTCGGCTAATCCCGCGCGGCTATAAAGGGCAAGCATTTAAGTTTGGACTGACATGAAAAAGTTCGCGATTTTGTTTTTATATTTAATACGGATTATACACTTTTCATTCAATACTGGGATATCACATTTTTGCAGCAGCATAATGCACAGTTTCATACAATATGGAATGTTCAAATCAGGTTTGGTAAGTATTTCGGATGTCAGACTTCCCAGCTGGTTTATAATTAGAAGATTCTGCACCTATATTGGGAGCTACTCTTTCGGACGTCCCAAGGAATCTTGCGACTACTATAGACCTATACTAGGCAAGTTTCTTTCGATGCTTTAAACCTTTGCTTGGTTTTTTTTTTTTTTTAACTAAGAAGGATTTCGTGGTAAGTGTTTCGTCTCATTCGCGAAATTCGTCGCTGTATATGGCTCATATACTAACTCTGTTATATGGCAGCTATTCGGACAAAATCTACATTTCAAGAGGGTTATTTCGGTTGTGATGTGAGTTCTAAGACCGGTCGCTCCCCGCGTGCTGTAAGACATACGTCGTATTTTTGACGCCCTGGAGGCGCAGACAACAAATTCTGAACCAGTGTGAAAGAGCCTTCATTAGGGGAAGAAGAGCGAGACACTATGTTAAGTGAAGAGATAAGTGGGAACGATAGGGAACAGTAAAACCGTGGCGAGGATGTGTGTTGTGGTCATGTTCACCGGGCCTGCTGCTTTATCTGCCTGTGCGGCCTCATCGCATCCAATTAAGGTTTTACGTCTCGCTGACAGCGAGGTCATTAGAGGCGAAGGAGCCCATCCTTGCTTCATGTGGGAAGATACAGTCTCGTGTCATCTGTCCATGAAACATGTAGGCTCCGTGAAAATGTGAATCGTGATATACAAATAGAACGCGTGTGGCGGCTGTTCGTATCATTTATGTACCGGCGAAGAATACTGCTCAAAATGACCTACACACACACACACACACACACACACACACACACACACAGTGGGTAGACCCTCAGAAAAACTTGTCACCTCGCAGCAGCGAAGTAGAAAAATATACTAGGCGATTCCGTGACGATGTTACAAAATTTCAGGGACGATGGAGAAATATAACATGTATTTATGTATTACAGAAAAATAAACGAAAAACCCCACTAAAAATTCCAGTATGGTAGTAAATCTATCAATTTGATGTAAGAGACCCTGGTCCGGAAACGACCGAATGAGAAGTTATAAGTGAAAATCTTTCTGATACCTCTGTCAGCGACCGTTTCCCAATGCAAGCTCTTTTCTTTCCATATTTTGGGAGGACCAAAACAAGGTCCGGCCGCCGTGACCGAGTGGTTCTAGGCGCTTAGTCTGGAACCGCGCGACTGCTACGGTCGCAGGTTCGAATCCTGCCTCGAGCATGGGTGTATGTGATATCCTTAGGTTCAAATGGCTCCGAGCACTATGGGACTTAACATCTGAGGTCATCAGTCCCCTAGAACTTAGAACTACTTAAACCTAACTAACCTAAGGACATCACACACATCCATGCCCTAGGCAGGATTCGAACCTGCGACCGTAGCAGTTACGCGGTTCCGGACTGAAGCGCCTAGAGGCGCACGGCCACCGTGACCGGCAATGTCCTTAGGTTAGTTAGGTTTAAGTAGTTGTAAGTTCCAGGGAACTGATGGCCTCAGGTGTTAAGTCCAATAGTGCTCAGAGCCATTTAGCCACCAAAACAAGCAAAAAAAGTCCAGTAAACGTGGGCTCTGAAGTCCATACCTTAAGAGGTATGACCATTTGACCTTTGCTGCAGTGACATCGTGTATTCAACTAAACAATTGCTCAGAGCTCTTTAAGGTATGCATTATAAAGCCCATGTTGACTAGACAACTGTTTCTGGTTTTGTCTGTACCGGCAGGCCGGGGTGGCCGAGCGGTTCTAGGCACTACAGTCTGGAGCCGCGCGACCGCTACGGTTGCAGGTTCGAATCCTGCCTCGGGCATGGATGTCTGTGATGTCCTTAGATTAGTTAGGTTTAAGTAGCTCTAAGTTCTAGGGGGCTGATGACTACAGCAGTCCCATAGTGCTCAGAGCCATTTAAACCATTTGTCTGTACCGCCTCCTCCAAAAATATGGAAAGCAAGAGCTTGCAGAAGAAGGTTTTCGCTTATATCTTTCGACTCGGTCGTTTTCGTACCAGGGTCCCTCACCTCAAATTTACACATTCACTCTTCTCCGTCATCCCGGAAAGTTCGTAATACCGTCAAGGAATCATCCTGTATATGTATCTCTGCGCTGTCAGAAAAATCGCACATTCGGTACACACAAATAATGCGGCGATTACATCCAATCCACTTTTGAATGGCCAAGTCGTGCGACAAATTACTGCATAGGTTGGTGCAACCGTTGAAGAGATACTATTTGCTTGCGGATAATTTTTTGATCATAAATAGCCTAGTAATCAACTCATCCGCACGTTCAACAAAAACCTCCCATTCTGCGAGGACGTGAACATGAATAACTTGTTCCTTAGAGGTTAGGTCTATCGAGAGAGGGAAATGGACTCATCTTCGGGAGAACGGCGATTCAGATTTCCGTCCGATCATCCAAATTAGGTTTTTCAGGCGTTTCTCTCCGGCGCTTGAGGTAAATGCTTCAAACTTGTGCTTCGTCTTTAATGATCTCGTCGTAGACGGGATCCTTTTAGTGATCAGAAAGAATATTATGAACTGTTATAGTTACACCAGCTCTTCTGGTGTCTACATCGGAACTTTCATTTACGAATGAAGCTTGAATGAACCTTTGAGACTTGTCACTGGACCAGAACATGGTCCCGATAGTTCACTTCACAGAGGCAGTGCAGTTACCAGACCACGAGCCTCATCTACCGGTTTGACGTCTTTGTCGACATTGTCTGAAGGTTCAACATACTAGACCAATCGAAAGCTTGTCTCAGATAGAATTTGCTAAGCATAGAACGGGAACAACTTTTAAGAAGGGATAATAAACATCACCTTTAGTCACAATTATATAAATTTCATTTTATTAAACAACGCACGTTGTGTCATGATGATGGGTACTTAGGCGTTACTTCTTTCTTCTATGTTATTTATGTAGCTCTGAAAGTGGACTGACAGAAGAGAGAGTTCTATGAAGGATGACTTTCCTACTACCGAGTAAGTTGGGAGAACTGCATTTCACCTGACCATAACATAACAATATTTTTACTTAAGAAAGGGTTATTGTACTTTCTGTGTAGCCAACAAAGTCACATAGGCAACTGTTTGTTATAGAAATAATTGGAGAGCAACGACCCTAGTTTTAAACATGTTTCTCTTACGGGCTATCAAATATGAAACTAGAAGAACTAGTATTGGTTTCCACATGACGCCAGATTTTCCGAACAGCATCTTCAAATCCACTTTATAGCACCTTCAAATCCACTTTATTACTTTCCCGTGGCTAAAAGTTCTGAATAGACAAATGAACGAGGTGAAGCAGCACTTCAGACAGTAGACTCGCTTTCGGAAGAAGAATGGCTACCCCGTACCACGCCAAGCAAATGCCTTGATGGTTCCTTAATACTCTATGAACACCTTCGACTGGGCTAGCATTCTGTCTCTAATGGAATCGCTATCGACTAGCCGTTAAAAAGCTAACCGCCGTTCTTTTTGTGAGTCGATGTCTTAAGCGTAAGCAAATAAATTAAAAAAGCTATAACATTTTAACTAAAAACTATAACATGTTAACTGCAGGTACAGATATTACTTTAAGGGCTGAGATACCCGACGCAAAACAGGAAAAGGAATTAGCTGGATGAGAGGGACCATCATACGGTTCTCTGTAGCCATCAAAGGACTGAACACTTGTTCTCTTTCACACTCGAGAGCGACAAACGTAATTAATTTAGAGTTTCTGAGAGGTCCAGTCATCTATATTACTGTGCAAACTATTTTCATAGCAATATCGGGAATCCCATACGTGTGGTTCCGGGTGATAATTAGACGTACAGGTACTACACATGAAACTAAAAGAAAATTACCGCGACAGGATACTAGGTGTTGAAGGATCCGGCTTACTGATTTCATGATACGAGCGCTTGTTAAAATAACAGCGAGATATTATCAGGACTTAATTTTAAATTTCCTGGAAGGATCTACTGCCGAGTTCATAGCGGAGGCGAATCAGCTTCCCTGGTACATGTGTACAAGTAGAATAATAATAATAATAATAAATAAGAGTGGCGAGAATAAGCGTGCGAGATCTGCAGCAATTAGAGTCGGAGGAAATCGATTTTCAGCAACAGATTGATACCGGCGTTTATTTATCAGGCTTCTGTGACAGATAAGGCCCTGGGCACATGTTGTAACTGCACTGAAAAGAAAACACCATTATCGGAATCTGAACAGCGATCATTGCCGAACATGGAGCTGTAAGAGTGTACAGAGATATCTGCGACAAATTTATATCTTCACATGCAAAAACTCCGTGTGTAACAAACAACACGCTACAGTAATAAATTTTTAATATACAAGGTAACTGAAAACTATTTACGGAAAAAAATGTACTGCTAACATTACCAGTAATGTAAAAGAGTATCCATCATTCATTCGTTTCCGGGCCGTTGTGTTGATGCTTCAAATTGCATAGGTCCTATACGCAGACCTCTGGATTCGCGAGAAAGTGTTCGAGCTGAAGAGAAGTAAAAAGAGCATTCAGAATTCCAAAACGCAGAGTCTAGGTTAAGTACAAATGACGATTTCTATTAGAGAACGGCAACGAGCGATTCGGGAAAGCACAGTTGCAGACTACGTTAGATATGTGTGTCATTATTTGTCAGATGTGACCAAGTCCATCGATCAGTGTTACCAAATGTGAAAGATGGACCAGCGATGCGCTGTATAGGCAACGAAACCATTGCTCCAAATGAACTTACTTTTCATTATGAAATTTCTGGATGGAGGTTTCTCCATGCTTAAACTGCCTCCGGTTAAGCTGCCCACTCTGTAAATGTAAAGCAGCACAGGGAGTATTTTGAAAGTCTGTCGCCAAGTGACGGGTACTGATGGAATTTCTTTCGAGCTTGTCATCAGTTACAGGGTATCGTATTTGCATCTAACGCGTGCAAGAGCGTGCAGCGGTTGAAGTATTGTTTTAAATACCAAGTAAATAAAACAGGAATCGTGCATCAGATCTAACAGATACTGTACTAAAGAACTGCCGCTTTTTTTAAGCAAACACAGGAATGCATTTTGTAGTAAATACTACTAGGAATAGCCTAAGGTAAGGGGTGTGGTTGTTTGTCCTTCGCCTGCCCTCAGTACGTAACTGCTATGAAGCAGCTATTCATAAATCATATGACGACATACGAGCTCGATGGTAAAGTGAAACAAGGTTGTATGCGTGGCCAAATGAAATACATTTTCCTGTGTGTGGCTTCGCTGAAAGCGCCCTTCGCACTAATACTGCAAAGAAGTGTATCAGCATGTTCCGTGCAGTTAATTACAAAATCGCAGTCTTCGAAAATAAACCTTTCACAGTGTTGGACATCAAGTCAGTCACGTGGCACCATGGCTGTGCCGGCGAGGCCGTGGGAAAACTAGTGTCCTGATGCCGCTCGCAGCCTTGTAATTACATCACCCACACTGCCTGCTTCGAAATCAACTGCTGTAAGCTGGGGAGAAACCGCATGACGTCTAGCTTTCATTATATATTCTTTATTCAAATGGATTCTCTATGCGTGCTGCAGACAGGGAAGGGGACACCGCTCTTCACACAGCATTCCCTACATGCTAGAAATCCGGATATAACTGGGAAGGTCCTACAGGCAACTCGTTGTTAGAAGCGTCTTTCAGGACGTTGGCCTTTCGATCTGTCGCTACACTGCATGACCGTACCATCAGAACTGCTCTCCTTCAGACATGCCACATTGCACTGACAATGCACACGTATCCGAGAGGAGTAGTACACAAATTCCCATCCTGATACCCTCATCCAGATTTCCGCGTTTTCCCCAAATCTCCTCTGGCGGATTGCAGAATGATTCCTTAAAAGAAAAAAGAAAAAAAAATCTAGACTAATACTCTACCTCAACCTCAGCCAAATAAGCTTTACTCCCTTCTCTAGTGACATCAACATCGTCTGGACGCTAAACATACCTTCTTATTCCTCTCTCAGTCGTGAATGTCGGCTTTCGAAATGAGATCCGCTACTTCTTAATGTAGCTCGCTAGTTCCCCACCGATACCTCACTGGTTGTTGAAGGGATTGAACACAGGTCTCTGTGTTACTGTCAGAAACGTACGCCAATTGCAGTTGCGTCAATGAGTTTGACGTGGGTTAATATTTTTGGTATCTTAGGATGCATAATTTCTGCAGCTATCTTCCCTAATCGAATCTATAATATTTTGACGACGCAGTGGATTTCAACCAGTTGTCGCCCAGCTGAAATCCGTGTCACAGACACTATTTACGTCGCCGATATTTAGTTCGCGTCTTGAGAATAGATGGCGTCGCACATTTTTCGATGTCTCCCCATTAAGAACGACATACTGACTTACGATAAGTAATGCAACATATTTGTTTCTTTCTGAAAGTAGGTTGGTTTTACCCAGGATTATAGCCACATATTGTGTTAGAGTTTGGGTAGGCGCTGCAGCGCTACGGTACTTAGCCTGCAGGAAGCGTCTGCGAAGGCCATGGCACTCACCTGAAAGAAAAAAAAAACATTCAGTCGGAAAACAGCACTTAATGCAGATTTAACATTAAAGACAACAAATCAACGCTAAAATGCAGAACAATACTTCCTCTCATAACTTCACATAGAGCCAAACTTGTGCTCGGTCCCTAATGACTTCATCGGCCGGAGTGACCGAGCGGTTCTAGGCGCTACATTCTGGAACCGCGCGACCGCTACGGTCGCAGGTTCGAATCCTGCCTCAGGCATGGATGTGTGTGATGTCCTTAGGTTAGTTAGGTTTAAGTAGTTCTAAGTTCTAGGGGACTGATGACCTGAGAAGTTAAGTCCCTTAGTGCTCAGAGCCATTTGAACCATTTGAACCTAATGACTTCTTCGTCGACGGGGCATTAAAGAAAATCTTCCATTTTTTAACATAATTAGGAGGTAGAAAAGACAGTCTTCGTTAATGTTATGCTACATTGCCTTCCTTTTGACGAGAGAGATCCTCAGTAACCTTATTTTAACATAAGATCACTTACAAAAGAAACTATTTTTGCATCTATCTTTGGATTTCATTTACGAAGTACTAGCTACGTGTCAAGTATTGTCACACATCTGACTTCAGAGGAAAACTGTTATGCCCTACATTTCAGGTGTAGTAGAACAAAGCGTTTTCAACAATACGTGGAATATCCTCTTTCTTCTTTAATGACGTCATTACAAGCATGATCCCCGAATGAATGATTCAGTCAAAAAGTTCTCTCTGATTCTGGCACGAATTACGAGGACTGTCCAATAAGTAATACAATACATTCTTTTTATGAAAGCAGGTTAGTTTTATGCAGTATTCCAACACACCATATTATTCACACTCCTTTGGCAAGAAACCCCTATTTTTCAACGTAATCTCCGTTCAGAGCGGCGGCCTTACGTCACCTTACTGTGAGGGCTTGTATACTCTCATGGTACCATTCCAATGGTAGACGTCAGAGCCAACATCTTGCTGAATCAATAACCAAATGGCTCTAAGCACTACGGGACTTAACATCTGAGGTCATCAGTCCCCTAGACTTAGAACTACTTAAACCTAACTAACCTAGGGACATCACACACATCCATGCCCGAGGCAGGATTCGAACCTGCGACCGTAGCAGCAGCGTGGTTCCGGACTGAAGCGCCTAGAACCGCTCGGCCACCATGACCGGCTGAATCAATCATCTACGTAATGTTTCCCGCGGAGTGCAACCTTAATTGGGCGAAACAAATGGAACTCGGACGGTCCGATATCTGAGCTCTAGCGTGGATGAGAAAGAACAATCCAGTGAAGTGCTGCGAGCTCCTGTCGTGTGTGGAGACCTGTGTGAGGCCTTGCGTTGTCATGGAGAAGGGGCAACACAATACACTTCAGAGTTGATCGTTGCACCATGAGGGAGAACATGAAACGGAATAATTTTTAAGAGTCCCTGAAGACCGTCGCATGAATTTAACGGTTGCGGGTGCGGCTTTCAATATTTTCTCCGAAGGAGAAGTGGTGTGGCACCACTCCATGGGTTGCCGTTTTGTTTCCGGTTCGAAGTGATGAACCCATTTTTCATCGCCTGTGACGATGTTCGGCAAAAAACTTACAGTCATCTCGTAACGCGAAAACAATTTCGCACAGATGGTAATTCGTTGTTCTTTATGGTTTCCTGTTAGGCGGCGAGGAAAACAGCGGGTACCTTTGAGTGCCTCAACTGGTGGACGGGTGTGGCAGCGCTACCAACAGAAGCGTCCAGTTGTGCAGCGAGGTCTTAGATTGAGATCCGTCGATCACCTCGAATGAGAGTGTCTGCACGTTCCAACATTGCAGGAGTCACAGCTGTCGCGGAAGATCGGACAGGTTTGCGGGGCCTCGTTGCGACGATGACACACGCCTCACCCAACGAGTCACCGTGCTTTTGTTCACTGCCAGGTCTCCGTAGACATTCTACAAGTGCCTATGAATATCTGCGATCCTTTTGTCTCCGCCAAAAGAAACTCAATGACAGCTCTCTGCTTCGAACGTACCTCCGTTACAGACGCCATTTTGAAGGCTACATATAGCGTCACCCCCTATCGGAACTTCGTGGAACTATAGGGGCTAAAGCGGTAATATTCCACGATATCCCACAACAAATTTCGCATTTTTCCTGTATCAAGGGATTTGATCTGTTTTTCAATCCAGCGTTGGTGTATGATACCTAGATATACGAAATTCGAACGGGTGAACGACTGATTATGCTATAGAGAACTGTGTAGCTCAACAACAAAATGGCTCTGAGCACTATGGGACTTAACATCGGAGGTCATCAGTCCCCTAGAACTCAGAATAACTTAAACCTAACTAACCTAAGGACATCACACACATCCATGCCCGAGGCAGGATTAGAACCTGCGACCGTAGCAGTCGCGCGATTCCGGACTGAAGCGCCTAGAACCGCTCGGCCACCCCGGCCGGCGCTCAACAACAGCAAAAAGACTTTGTGGAACTATGGCTAGCATCTCGAAAGTTTCAGGAATCCCTTAAACACGTGTCCAAGTCCGTGATTTCTGCACTGTACCGCGGACAATCATAAAACGAAGCATCTTAACCGAATGCTTCGATAAGAACGACATGTTCATACTTTAATCGCCCGAACAGCTTCACTACCGGTGTTGCGTAACACTGCAAGCTAATACTGACAATTGGAATACACACCAGTTCCCACGAGTCTTACGCTTGATATATACTCGCTATTAGTATAATATTCTTAATCTCTCGCGTCTTAGAGTGACGTGTAACATACACATCTATCAAAGGAATTGTTCAAACAATGCGATAGTACATTTTGAAACTATGATAGTGGCCCTTACTTTTTAACAGCACTGACTTCACTGTTGTGTGTGGGAATTTGTATTCATCTGCGCTATAAGAACAGCACGCGAATTTTAGTACGGTACCGAAAGCTGGAATACTAGTTGAAAAATATGTGGCAAAATGCTAGTATACAAAGATTTTATATTTTCATGCTGCATCGTTAGCGCGAAACATTTTTAATCTGTGTAACACAGATCTTCGACGTTGCTTCATTTAAGTACGCTGTGTGTAAACCCATTCTTGATTTTAATAGCGTGTAGTAAGTAATGGGCGGCCTTAATTTATGGTAATTTCCCCTACATCTACCCAATACGTAAACCAGACATATGACATTCCCCGAGTCATTCTCTTCTTTTTCGTTTTTAGTACCGACGTCCCATCGATGCTGATTTAATGAAAGACAGACGTAGGAGTGATCTGCCGTAGCAATGCCACGAAGAACCATTCCACAATTCGTCTGAACTGTACTCGTTGACAACTTAAGTCCAGATCAGTATGACTTGATCGGAATTTTAGTAAAAAATTAGTGCGTTTATGGTGAAGTCAGTGATAAGAATGGCATTTAGGTGAAAGTCGTCGCGCACGAACAACTGAATACTATATGCAGTGGGAACTTACACTGATCAGTTGAAATTCTGTCTAATAAGCGTTCGACGATCGTAAAAATCGCGGAAAACGGTGTCACAGTTTCCGCCTTGAAATGAAAAGAGCATTCATTGTGTCGAGTAGAAACTGAATTCCTACATACTGCACCAGCGGGTTCCATCTTCAGTTTTACAGTCCACGTTTGTTGTCATAAACTCTGCACTCTAAACTAGATTGCAGCACGCCTAGGAAACGACCTTCTTCGGTTTTAAA
Organism: Schistocerca nitens; assembly: GCF_023898315.1. NCBI lineage: Eukaryota > Metazoa > Arthropoda > Insecta > Orthoptera > Acrididae > Schistocerca > Schistocerca nitens. Next base: position 867,783,501 of record NC_064616.1, read on the forward strand.
AAGGCACATGCGAGTCGGTGCATCTATCCACAAAGAGTCGTCCTTTATGGACGACATCACATACGAAAACCTCTAACTTTGAAGAGTCTTTCCCATGTGAAGTACGTCCTCGGCGAATGACAATTTTTATTTTAGAACCGCCCTAGTTTGACATCCCCTTTTTATGTCATATGTGCCACAACATCATAATAACCATTCACAAAAGTAGTACGCTATTATCAAAATTTCTTTCCATTGAGGTTCGCAGAAAGCATGTCAGCCTAATAAGAGAGGAGGAACTGAAGCCTGAGAGAAACAAGAATAGACGAAACACCACGAAAATGTCCGAAACGCGCGTGTCAACGTCTAGCAAATACATGAAAATTCAGATATAGTTTATATCATGCTTTATATTTTTTCCGAAAACATAGACGCTATTTTTTGACAGACCTTTTAAGAAACTGCATGTGTAACATGCGATAACTTATGCTTAGCGTAGAACAGTTTTCAAGTTTCGTTATTCGACAAACAGAACGAGAACGGCTAAGAGAAAACCACAAAAATCCGTTGCATAGTGTGAGGATCGACAAATTTGAAAGCATCTCCACGCGGCCTTGTGGCTTGCTTCTGGAAAGCCGCTGTCGTTATCAAAACCAAGCTGTTTTGCATGCCAGAAGTTTTTAATTAATTCGGCATACTGATCTGCGTGCACCTGAAGTCAAGGAATTTTGCCCCAGACAGAAAAATACGTGCCGCAGCTTGCTTACTAATTAGCTAATTTTCTTAATTAATAATATAGAAGAGCCAAGTGTAAGGGCGGGAATCATCGAGTGGCTCTTGGAAACATATTGCAGGAGCTCTAAGGCACTCAGGCAACAAGTCTCCTCTCCATCCCCTCGAAAGGATGATATAAGAGCCCGCACTCTTCTTTCTCTGCTGCTCCTCTCTCGGCTTAAGAGAAGATCCATTCTTACCCGTCACATGGACGTTTTGGTCTACGTCTGGACCTTTATTTATGGGCAGACGAGCAGCCTTATATTGCAATTATACTATCGTCACATTATAATTCAATCCTCTGGCTGACAAAGCTTGATATTATTTCCATAGGGGCGTTCAAAAAGCAATGCAACACATTTTTTGAAAAAAAATACTGAATTTGTTGTGGGACATCATGGATAGGCTCTGAGCACTATGGGACTTAACAGCCATGGTCATCAGTCCCCTAGAACTTAGAACTACTTAAACCTAACTAACCTAAGGACATCACACAACACCCAGCCATCACGAGGCAGAGAAAATCCCTGACCCCGCCGGGAATCGAACCCGGGAACCCGGGCGTGGGAAGCGAGAACGCTACCGCACGACCACGAGATGCGGGCATCATGGATAGCCCTGGGAGAGCCAGGCCGAACAAAACTCTACCATCTAGTGAGCAAGATGTATGAGACAGGCGAAATACCATCAAACTTCAAGAAGAATATAGTAATTTCAAACCCACAGAAAGCAGGTGTTGACAGATGTGAAAATTACCAAACTATCAGTTTAATAAGCCACGGCTGCAAAATACTAACACGAAATCTTTACAGACGAATGGAAAAACTCGTAGAAGCCGACCTCGGGGAAGATCAGTTTGGATTCCGTAGAAATGTTGGAACACGTGAGGCAATACTGACCCTTCGACTTATCTTAGAAAATAGATTAAGGAAAGGCAAACCTACATTTCTAGCATTTGTAGATTTAGAGAAAGCTTTTGACAATGTTGACTGGACTACTCTCTTTCAAATTCTGAAGGCGGCAGGGGTAAAATACAGGGAGCGAAAGGCTATTTACAATTTGTACAGAAAGCAGATGACAGTTATGAGTCGAGGGGTATGAAAGGGAAGCAGTGGTTGGGAAGGGAGTGAGACAGGGTTGTAGCCTCTCCCCGATGCTATTCAATCTGTATATTGTGCAAGCAGTAAAGGAAACAAAAAGAAAAATTCGGAGTAGGAATTAAAATCCATGTAGAAGAAATAAAAACTTTAAGGTTCGCCGATGACATTGTAATTCTGTCAGAGACAGCCAAGGACTTGGAAGAGCAGTTGAACGGAATGGACATTGTCTTGAAAGGAGGGTATAAGATGAACATCAACATAAGCAAAACGAGGATAATGGAATGTAGTCGAATTAAGTCGGGTGATGCTGAGGGAATTAGATTAGGAAATGAGACACTTAAAGTAGTAAAGGAGTTTTGCTATTTAGGGAGTAAAATAACTGATGATGGTCGAAGTAGAGAGGATATAAAATGTAGACTGGCAATGGCAAGGAAAGCGTTTATGAAGAAGAGAAATTTGTTAACATCGAGTATAGATTTAAGCGTCAGAAAGTCGTTTCTGAAAGTATTTGTATGGAATGTAGCCTTGTATGGAAGTGAAACGCGGACGATAAATAGTTTAGACAAGAATAGAAGCTTTCGAAATATGGTGCTACAGAAGAATGCTGAAGATTAGATGGATAGATCACATAACTAATGAGGAGGTACTGAATAGAATTGGAGAGAAGAGAAATTTGTGGCACAACTTGACTAGAAGAAGGGATCGGTTGGTAGGGCATATTCTGAGGCATCAAGGGATCACCAATTTAGTATTGGAAGGAAGCGTGCAGGGTAAAAATCGTAGAGGGAGACCAAGAGATGAATACACTAAACAGATTCAGAAGGATGTAGGTTGCAGTAGGTACTGGGAGATGAAGAAACTTGCACAGGATAGAGTAGCATGGAGAGCTGCATCAAACCAGTCTCTGGACTGAAGATCACAACAACAACATCATGGAATACACACGCTTCAGCCCATTTTGTTTCAAGAAGTTTCGATTGGTGTCGGCGGTGGACGTAGCCTTCAAAATGGCGTCTGTAATGGAAGTGCAAGCACAAAGCTGTCACTTAGAGTCTGTTGGCCAAAAACCAAAGCATCGCAGATATTCATAGGCACGAGAAAAATGTCTACGGAGACTTGGCAGTGAACAAAAGTTCGGGGAGTCGTTGGGCGAGGCGACTCTCATCATCTGAACAAGGTCACACAAACCTGTCCTATCTCCCGCGTGCCGGTCGGCCGCACACAGCTGTGATTCCTGCAATGTTGGAACGTGCGGACACTCTCAATCGAGGTGATCGACGGGTGAGAATCAAACGCCTCGCTGCACGACTGGACGTCTCGGTTGGTAGTGCTGAGACACTCGTCCACTAGTTGGGGTGCTCAAAGGTGTGAGCCCGCTGGGTTCTTCGCTTTCCGACTTCCATCATTTCCGTCCAACGAAGGATGCATCCCGCAGGAAGTAGTGCGTGGATAATGGGGAGGTTATTGATGTAGCAAAACTTTGGCTCCAACTTCGATCAGTAGCGTGGTATCATGCGGGCATACGGACTAGACCGTCGCATTGAACGGAGATTATGTTGAAAAAATAAGATTTTGTGGCCAAAAATGTGGGGAATAATGTGGTGTATCGGAATTATGAATTAAACCAACCAGCTTTCAGAAAAAAACGTGTTGCTTTGCTTATTTTAATGCCCCTCGTAATGCGCCTTCCAGTGAAGGACCGAATCTGTACTATTCTCAAAACGCAGTAATGTCCAGAAACGTTCCGCTTTAGTGCTGCAGGAAGAAATGTGTGAAATACTGCGTCCCACACTCCGACGTCTTCTAGGTGAACTAATGACAGTATTTTACTGACTCTGGTGATTATTTGCAACGAACTCATGACAAATCAGTATCAAGGCAAACCAAGGGATGGAGATCACGTGGTGGGGGGAGGGGGGTGGGCAGTACGGCACATGAAAGCTATACCTGTCTCTTGTCCCACACCACTGGTTATTGTTTACCATATTAGTCATTGGCTTACAAATGTAATAAATACCGAAACCAAAGTAAATACGTATCTCTCTTTCAGTCAGAGGCAGCAAGGGAGTGCAACAGACTATTTTACAGTTTTTTCCCTATAACGCGGAAATGATGTATTTCCTGAAATTAGTTCAAAATGGCTCTGAGCACTATGGGACTTAACATCTTAGGTCATCAGTCCCCTAGAACTTAGAACTACTTAAACCTAACTAACCTAAGGACATCACACACATCCATGCCCGAGGCAGAATTCGAACCTGCGACCATAGCGGTCACGCGGTTCCAGACTGTAGCGCCTAGAACCGCTCGGCCACCCTGGACGTCCTCAAAGTGCAGGTCTGTGATTGTTGCAACTGTTGTACGGGCAGTGTGGGGCCTTGCATTGTCATGTTGCAAAAGGACACCTGCTGACAGCAATCCACGTCGCTTTGATTTGATTGCAGGCTGCAAATGATTTTTAGATCTGTGTATGATGCACTGGTGACAGTGATCCCGCTCGGCATGTAATGCTCCAAAATGACGCCTTTTTCGTCCCAAAAGAGAGTCAGCATAACCTTCCCTGCTGATGGTTCTGTTCAGGATTCGAACCTGCGACCGTAGCAGTCCCGCGATTCCGGACTGTAGCGCCTAGAATCGCACGGCCACCGCGGCCGGCTGAAATTAGTTCCTGTTTACAAAGGTACCTACTGGCTCCCCACTACATGCTTCCAAGACTGTTTTGCGAAATTAATAACATTTTGTAATTTTATTAACAGTGCAATTACATTTGACGTTGAATGCAGAACGATTCTACTGTCGCCAACGTACATTTCACGTCAGGACAATGAAGATAAGGTAGAGAAATTAGGGCTCTTGCGGAGGCTTGTACACAGTCGTTTTTCCCTTGCTGTATTTAGGAGAGGATCAGGAAGATAAATGACTGGTAGTGGTACAAGGTACCATCCGCCATGCGCCATATGATGGCTGGCGGAGTATGTGTGTAGACGTAGATTAGCGTTCAAGCTGCGAGAAAGAGAGCGCTGGAAGGAATTTCCACGCAAAGTTCGTGTCTTCTTTAGCCGCATATCACAAAAAAATATTTTTTTTAAAATTATTAATACTCCAATAAAAATCTTTGTCTGTGGAAAAGTGCACGGGAGCAGGAGACGATAGGACGTCTGTTGCTACCTGTCAATCACTAAGTTTCTTGTCCCAGGATCCGAGACATATTCCACTTTCCCATCCGTCCTATGTGCCCTCTAGGCAGCGACCTCAAACAGTGCGAATTAGAAAGGTGCACGCTTGTATAATGACTGGCAAGCTTCAAGCTATAGCCACCAACAATATCTACGTTCACTCTCCGTCGCAGTTAGTGACTAGTACGACAGGGTTCTTCGGCTAAGGTCAGCAGAGACGGAACAGTGCTTCAATTTGCCAAGTGTTAAGGATCCGAGAGTTCACGATAGCTGGTGAGGTAATAGCTAACATACAACATTACACACTGCTGAAACTCATAATTTTGCGCAAACGTATCAACGGAACCGTAGCCGAACACCATACTAGATGGCACCACGTTAGAACGCACAGCTCACCATCTGTGGCAGACGGATTCATAACCTGAGTTGCAATATGTTGGCCGGCCGAAGTGGCCGCGCGGTTCTGGCGCTGCAGTCTGGAGCCGCGAGACCGCTACGGTCGCAGGTTCGAATCCTGCCTCGGGCATGGATGTGTGTGATGTCCTTAGGTTAGTTAGGTTTAACTAGTTCTAAGTTCTAGGGGACTAATGACCTCAGCAGTTGAGTCCCATAGTGCTCAGAGCCATTTTTTTGCAATATGTTGATTTCACAAAACCACTCTGTACTTCGCTCCCAGTCATGGAATAATAAACGAGCGCAGCCTTATAGTCCTTCCCTTAACGAAATGTTAAAAGCAGGAAAGAAACTGGACTACATCTACATGATTACTCTGCTATTCACAATAAAGTGCCTGGCAGAGGGTTCAATGAACCACCTTCAAGCTGTCTCTCTACCGTTCCACTCTCCAACGGCACGCGGGAAAAACGAGCACTTAAATTTTTCTGTGCGATCCCTGATTTCTCTTATTTTATCGTAATAATCATTGCTCCCTATGTAGGTGGGTGCCAACAGAATGTTTTCGCAGTCGGAGGAGAAAACTGGTGATTCGCAGTCTTTGGTTTGCTCTACAGACAGTATTATCTATGTGATCGTTCCAATTTAGGTTATTTGTAATTGTAACCCTAAGTATTTAGTTGAATTTACAGCCTTGAGATTTGTGTGACTTATCGCGTAATCGAAATTTAGCTGATTTGGGCATTGGTTACGCAGCATATCATTCAACCCCAATCCGGATGTTCTTACGTCTATTTGCCGGAGCTGTCTGACATAATATATCTCACATTATTATCGAACTGAACTAGTGCTCCATCTCTAATTTATATGTGAAGCAGGGGCGTTACAATCCAACCTTCCTTCCCTTAGTTCACGGAAAAATAAAATTATGATTTTTCCACTGTATGCTAGTATAGCAAACTGGGAACTTGCACCTAAATTTTTACGCTTTTCGTGAGAATTAGAAGCTCAAATTCAGCTACTATTTATGCCGTACGTTTCACGCGGGTATTTCCACTCGCCAAAGTGTGCAAAACTCTTAATGGACGCGGTTAAGAAATAACAGCATTTGAGTATAACGAGCTGTATCGATGCGGTAATGAATTGCATGTTTTTTCTACTGCACACTAAAGAATTTAATGTGGTTCCACTCGTTCAACTTGCACGCCTATTATGCTGCTTCAACTTTTGTCTCTAAAACAAGTTAGTAGAGGAACAATCAAAAGTCAAAGTGGGCCCGTACTCAGGAAATGAGTGTAAGGAGAACACATACAGGAATTCTGCATCGCCGCTCGTGAAAAGGTCCAAGCGGAGATGGTTTCCGTTGCCTTCCTCCCACCTGTTACGAAGTGTCAAGTGTGTTTCTGCTTGGTGTTGGTTTAGTGTTGTTATGAATTAAGGGAAAGGAAAGGTTGAAAACCTGTGCCGGAACATAGCTAACTCCTCTCTTATATCACCTAGAGGGTCGCCGAGCTTAACGTTTCCATTCGATGGACGGATCACCTTGACCAACGTCGCACGTTATTACTTGATGAGACAAGGCGGAGAGGTTTGGAATTTTATCCAGGACACTGGATAGGATAATTTAGGTTAAGTAGTGTGTAAGCTTAGGGACTGATGACCTTAGCAGTTAAGTCCCATAAGATTTTACACACATTTGAACATTTTTGAAGAAACTACCATGCATTCCTTTGAAGTGGTGTACGGAAACCATGGAAACCCAAATGTATGTGAAGTGAACGAGGATATGATTCTCAAAAAAAAAAAAAAAAAAAAAAAAAGGTTCAAATGGCTCTGAGCACTATGCAACTTAACTTCTGAGGTCATCAGTCGCCTAGAGCTTAGAACTAATTAAACCTAACTAATCTAAGGACATCACACACATCTATGCCCGAGGCAGGATTCGAACATGCGACCGAAGCGGTCGCTCGGCTCCAGACTGTAGCGCCTAGAACCGCACTGCCACTCCGGCCGGCTATGATTCTCACTTTCCCTACATACGAATTCTGCTGGAATTAGACTCCAGCTCTCTTTAATGTCCTGTCGTTATGATGTGACAACACATAATCTAGACCTCCCCCTAGACTAATTAATTTCTTAAGTCTGTAGGAATCCTTCAGACTCGGTCGTCTCACAATTGGCCTACAAGAAGTTGGCAGCACACTATTGTCGCTTTAGCAATAATTTCTTAACCCGCCCCCGTGGCTGTCAGAGAATCAGACAAACCTCCGTGGCATTGTTTCGCTGACCACGCACGCAGAAACAGCAGACAAAACGGCTTTCTCCGTGGGCTCCTGTGCGGCTGGCATTCGAACGTTGCGAATGTGGAGGAGTTGGATGATTGAAGGGATGGGCGTTGTCCGTGTTGCCGGCGTCCTTGTGGAACGGCGACGGCGAAGTGAACGGCTGGCGGCTGCAGCTCGCGCGCTGCCCCAGCTGTCCGCCACAGGACGCGGGAGCGTAGGTGTCGATGGGTTCACTGCTTAACGTCACACCGCTGCTCGCAAAAGGCAAACAAAGATTGAGCGCGCACAGTCGGTGACTCAGGACAGTTTATACGCCGAGGGTCAGACAGGGAATCGACTTCGGGCCGTCACACTTAGAAGCCGCACCTATAAAACGTGTGCCTCACTGGTCAAACTGCGTAACGACGTCCCCCACAGAACATTCAAATGTTTGTCATCAGTCTCATTTCCATTAAATGAAGAGATCACTTCAGACTGGCTAGGAACACCCATTCGAGCAATCGAGTGGCATTACCTTCAATCTTACTTACACTGTGTGATCAAAAGTATCCGGACACCTGGCTGAAAATGACTTGCCCGCATCTCGTGGTCGTGCGGTAGCGTTCTCGCTTCCGGCGCCCGGGTTCCCGGGTTCGATTCCCGGCGGGGTCAGGGATTTTCTCTGCCTCGTGATGGCTGGGTGTTGTGTGCTGTCCTTAGGTTAGTTAGGTTTAAGTAGTTCTAAGTTCTAGGGGACTTATGACCACAGCAGTTGAGTCCCATAGTGCTCAGAGCCATTTGAACCATTTTTGAAAATGACTTACAAGTTCGTGGCGCCCTCCTTCGGTAATGCTGGAATTCAGTATGGTGTTGACCGACCCTTAGCCTTGATGACATCTTCCATTCTACATCTACATCCACACTCCGCAAGCCAACTGACGGTGTGTGGCGGAGGGTACTTAAAGTACCGTTATCGGTTCTCCCTTCTGTTCCAGTCTCGTATTGTTCGTGGAAAGAAGGATTGTCGGTATGCCTCTGTGTGGGCTCTAATCTCTCTGATTTTATCCTCATGGTCTCTTCGCGAGATATACGTAGGAGGGAGCAATATACTGCTTGACTCGGTATGTTCCCAAAAACTTCAACAAAAGCCCGTACCGAGCTACTGAGCGTTCCTCCTGCAGAGTCTTCCACTGGAGTTTATCATCTCCGTAACGCTTTCGCGATTACTAAATGTTCCTGTAATGAAGCGCGCTGCTCTCCGTTGTATCTTCTCTATCTCTTCTATCAACCATATCTGGTACGGATCCCACACTGCTGAGCAGTATTCAAGCAGTGGGCGCACAAGCGTACTGTAACCTACTTCCTTCGTTTTCGGATTGCATTTCCTTAGGATTCTTCCAATGAATCTCAGTCTGGCATCTGCTTTACCGACGATCAACTTCATATGATCATTCCATTTTAAATCACTCCTAATGCGTACTCCCAGATAATTTATGGAATTAACTGCTTCCAGTTGCTGACCTGCTACATTGTAGCTAAATGATATGGGATCTTTCTTTCTATGTATTCGCAGCACATTACACTTGTCTACATTGAGATTCAATTGCCATTCCCTGCACCATGCGTCAATTCGCTGCAGATCCTCCTGCATTTCAGTACAATTTTCCATTGTTACAACCTCTCGATATACCACAGCATCATCCGCAAAAAGCCTCAGTGAACTTCCGATGTCATCCACAACGTCATTTATGTATTTTGTGAATAGCAACGGTCCTACGACACTCCCCTGCGGCAAACCTGAAATCACTCTTACTTCGGAAGACTTCTCTCCATTGAGAATGACATGCTGCGTTCTGTCAATTACAGGGATGTTATTGTCGTTTAACCACCCTGCCACAGCTCGTGCAATGTGAACAGGTGCTCGATCGTGTTGAAAGATGCAATCGGCATCCTCGAATTGCTCTTCAACAATGGGAAGCACAAGAAGGTACTTAACACATCACTGTAGGCCTGTGCTGTGATAGTGCCACGCAAAACAAGGAGTGCAAGCCCATTCCATGAAAAAGACGACCACACCATAACACCACCGCCTCCGAATTTTATTGCTGGTACTACACACGCTGGGAGATGACGTTCTGCCGGCCGCGGTGGTCTCGCGGTTGTAGGCGCGCAGTCCGGAACCGCGCGACCGCTACGGTCGCAGGTTCGAATCCTACCTCGGGCTTGGATGTGTGTGATGTCCTTAGGTTAGCTAGGTTTAAGTAGTTCTAAGTTCTAGGGGACTGATGACCTAAGATGTTAAGTCCCATAGTGCTCAGAGCCATTTAGATGACGGTCACCGGGCATCCGCCATACCTACACCCTGCCATCGGATCTCCACATTGTGTACCACGATTCGTCACTCTACACAACGTTTTTACACAGTTCAATCGTCCAATGTTTACGCTCCTTACACCAAGCGAGGCGTAGTTTGGCATTTACCGGCGTGATGAGTGGCTTATGAGCAGCCGCGCGACCATGAAATCCAAGTTTTCTCACGTCCCGCCTGTCATAGTACTTGCAGTGGATCCTGATGCAGTTTGGAACTCCTGTGTGATGGTCTGGATAGATGTCTGCTTATTTCACATTACGACCCTCTTCAACTGTTGGCAATCTCTGTCAGTCAACACGCGAGGTCGGCCTGTACGCTTTTGTGCTGTACGTGTCCCTTCACGTTTCCACTTCACTATCACATCGGAAACAGTGGACCTAGGGATGTTTAGGAGTGTGGAAATCTCGCGTACAGACGTATGACACATGTGACACCCAATCACCTGACCACGTTCGAAGTCGGTGTGTTCCGCGGAGAATCCAATTCTCCTCTCTCACGATGTCTAATGACTACTGCGGTCGCTGATGTGGAGTACCTGGCAGTAGGTGGCAGCACAATGCACCTAATACGAAAAACGAATGTTTTTGGGGGTTTCGGGATGCTTTTGATCACAAAGTGTAGCTTCAGACAGCAGTGCTCATTTTTGTGGCAAATTAAAACAGGGGCGTCGATCCATGATTTCTGCATGTCGTAGACGGTGCTCGCTCCACTCAAGAACAGATTCTAGGATGCTCCTAGCGTCAAAAATTCAATCGACCACCATCGCTCACTTATAGTTCCAATTTCCGTAGAGCAGCACTACAATATAGTAGAAAGGATGACTCATTGAATGGCTAATTCTCGCGCATAAGTTAGTTCCCGGATAAAACCTTCCTCTAAACACTTGAGTCGCTAGCGAAGAAAGGAAAGATCTCTATTCAAGTCCAGTATTGGTGCACAGAGGTCGAATTACGCGAATGTTCCTTTGTTTAGTGGAACATTTCAGTTATGAGAGTTCCTCTTCACCTACGTAGCTCTTACAGATTGGAGTCGTTTTCTGACTGGTGCTAGTATCTCATCGGCGAAGTGTCACAGCAAATGACTTACCTTATTGTACTAACATTTCTCTTCGCTTTATGTTTGCCCTGGGACTGGGTGTTTGTGTTGTCCTCATCATTTCATCATCATCATCATCATACGTGAGAGTGGCTAGATTGGACTGTGTAAAAAAATTGGACTGTGAAAAAATTAGTACTTTGTACGGGCGCTGATGACCGCGCAGTTGAGCGCCCCACAAACCAAACATCATCATCATCATCATCTTCGCTTATGTCACTAAGATCGTTAAACGGAAACGCAACACCGTTAAGGTAGAAAATCATATGCTCCTAGTGAGGGCGAAGCAAGTGGAATTATGCGTATTTCAGTTTTATTTATTTGCACTTGATTTAGTTGATAAGCTATTATCATTTCAGTTAATTTCTTTGATCCATCAAGAGGAGAAGAATTTATTAAACACATCGAACAGTATTCCCTATGACAGTAAAGAGATTCTGACAACAGAAGAATATGCTGGCCTACCAACGTCAGCATATGGTCTGAAGGCACCCAGATCTTTTCAGGGCACCAGGATATTAATTGCTAACTGGTGAGGAGAGAACATCTGTAATAGACAAGGCAGTGCCAGAAGAAATAAAAGGACAAGAACAACTCGAAGGGAAGTTGGTGAGATGAAACATAGGGGCCAGTGCAGCATTCAATGGTGCCGAAACGGACCTGAAAACTACACTCTGACCGGAAAGTAGTTACTCATTTCTTTGGTTTGCAACAATCACCTACTACTCATGGACTGAAAGCAGCTTGACACTAATATTCCCTTTTCTCTGTGAGGTACTAGATGGATTAAACAAAAGGTTTCGAATACTAGGCATATTTTTTGATTTAACTAAGGCGTCTGGTTGTGTTGATCACAAAATTTTGCTCCAGAAGTTGGACCATTATGGAATACGGTGAGTAGCTCACAATAGGTTCACCTCTTTCTTTAACAGCAGACAGCAAAAGGTCATTATTCATAGTGTTGAGAATGGCTGTGATGTGGGGGCTGAGTGGCGCACTGACAAATGGGGAGTGCTCCAGGAATCAGTGTTGGGGCCACTCCTGTTCCTTATTTACATAAATGATATGTCCTCCAATATTACAGGTAATTTTAAAATATTTCTGTTTGCTGATGACACTAGCTTGGTAGTAAAGGATGTTGTGTGCAACATTAGCTCTGTTTCAAATAGTGCAGTTCAAGGCATAAGTTCATGGCTTGTAGAAAATAAACTAACGTCAAATCACAGTAAGACTCAGTTTTTACAGTTTCTAACAAACAATTCAACAAAACCCGGCGTTTTAATTTCACCGAATGGGCACATGATTAATGAAACTGAACAGTTCAAATTCCTAGGTGTTCTGATAGATAGTAAACTGTCGTGGAAAGCCCACGTTCAGAATCTCGTTCAAAGACTTAATGCTGCCATTTTTACTATTCGAACGGTATCTGAAGTAAGTGATCGTTCGACACGAAAATTAGTCTACTTTGCTTATTTTTATTCGCTTATGTCGTATGGTATTATATTTTGGGGTAGCTCTTCCCATTCTCAAAGGATATTTTTGGCTCAGAAATGGGCAGTTCTGGCAATAAGTGGTGAAGTTCGCGAGGCCCTTGTCGACCCATTTTCACTAGTCTGGATATTCTGACATTGGTCTCTCAATATATATATACCTTTACTGTCGTTTCTTGTTAACAATATCAGCTTATTCCCAAGAATTAGCAGCTTTCACTCAGATAATATTAGGCAGAAATCAAATCCGCATTCGGATTACATTTCCTTAACTCTTGTGCAGAAAGGTGTGCAGTATATTGCTGCAGCCATTTTCAATAAGTTACCACAAGAAATCAAAAATCTTAGCAGTAATACACGCGCTTTCAAATCGAAACTGAAGAGATTCAAACGGTTCAAATGGCTCTGAGCACTATGGGACTTAACATCTTAGGTCATCAGTCCCCTAGAACTTAGAACTACTTAAACCTAAGGACATCACACACATCCATGCCCGAGGCAGGATTCGAACCTGCGACCGTAGCAGCGCCGTGGTTCCGGACTGCAGCGCTAGAACCGCACGGCCACCGCGGCCGGCACTGAAGAGATTCCTCATGGGTAACTCATTCTATTCTTTCGAGTAGTTCCTTGAAAAATTAAGGTGATTCCTGTTATATTGTTGTTTGCGTTTACTTAAACTTATGACTTGATTTGTTTTGGGTTCATGAACATTTTATTTTAACTTTTATTACTTTTATGTTGTAATTTCATGTACTGACACGTTCCATGACCTTGGAGATTTGCTCCTCAATTTGGTCCTACGGAACTAGACATGTAAAATAATAATAAAAATAAAAATAACCTGCTTAATTCTTCGAGACATCATTCACTAAGGCGTTAAAGCTTGTAGCAGCCATGTCAGCCTCATAATGAACATCTTACCGAGATAAGTTGTAACGGATGTCTGTACAACACAGTTAATGATTTTCATTAACTCATTTTTTCCAATTGCGATTGTGAAGAGGGGTATCCAAATTGACGTCTGACCGCCCTGAACTTGGTTTACCGCGATAGTCCAGAATAACTGCACACGAATGACGGGCTGCCACTTTGAACAAGGTCATCGACGATTCCTTCACACATCTATAATGGACGTAACACTCGTCCAACGCCCTCCGACATCGACGGGATTATAGATTGTGACTTTCTCTCCACGCGTTTCATTTTTCGTCATAAAAGCACCATCTGCGTTTTTATTTCAATTTTAATGAAATTTAAGGCAATAAATTCTCATGAATACGACTGTATCTGGCAACACTAACGAACATGAAACAGAAACAAACGACACCGAAAATCGTTCATCCATTATTCGTAAGACTGTTTTCAAATACGCACGTCCGAATACAGGCGTAAGTCGTTATTGGATAATAATCGAGGGGCGTTGTCGTGACCACTGGGAGTGGCATGCTGTTGACATCAAGGCTGTTTGGATAGCATTATTTATGGTCGTAGCAGGCAAACCTTGTGAATGGAATCCACGGTATCCTTTTCGTACGAACCAGACCAGCGTACACCACATTGCGATGATGGTGGTCTTCTGCGTATGAAGTTATGGATCTGATGTCCAGCACAGAGCCACATCACACAAATGATATTACTATGATGAAATCTCTGCAGCACTGAATCAGTACTGGAATCAGTCGAGGTCATGTGAAACTACAGGCCGCAGATTACAACGTATCTGCGCCACGAAAACATATTTCCAGCCGAAAACAAGGAATTAGTGGAAGTTTTTTCGAGCACATGGATCACTCCAAAAGGATGATTTCTCGTTTAACAGAAACGATTGTAGTCTTTAACGCATTATTATATGAGACTGTGGTGTGAAAAATGAATACAGGCGGAAATTTCAGATATTTGATTTTTCTATTATGGGATTAGGCAGTGGTCCAAGACATATTTCTCTTCCTCACATTTCGTCTTCCAATGCTGAAGGCACCATTAGAGGCTATAAAATCTCAGATATCAGTACAAGAAGGCGAATGGTTTATAGCTATCGACGCAACGGTCGGTTAGTGATATCGTCAGATCGCTGCCTAGTTCGCAGAATCGCGCCGCCGTGTTATATTATGGCTTGCTTTGTTTTATTTAGCACTAATTCCCACAAATTGTCGAATTTCAATCCTCCTTTTTTGTGTCAAAGTTGTTTTTGTGCTTTCAAATTTCTATGGCCTCTCTGTACATCCGAACGTAGAAATGATTGGATCTTGATAAAACCCAAGAACCGGAGAAACGAATTTTGTGGTTCCCTGATCTCCGTGCTTGTCTGCTACTGCCGATTTGTCTGTGCTTTCCAGCTTTTGTGGCCTTGATCAAAAGGCAGTACGGCGTGGTTTAGGGAACCATAGAAAACTTAAATGATGATGCACGAACTAGGTATTTAACCCCGCTCTCCCGATTAGGAGCCTAGTAGATTATACAAAAAATGGTTCAAATGGCTCTGAGCACTATGGGACTTAAATTCTGAGGTCATCAGACCCCTAGAACTTAGAACTACTTAAACCTAACTAACATAAGGACATCACACACATCCATGCCCAAGGCAGGATTCGAACCTGCGACCGTAGCTGTCGCGCGGTTCCAGACTGTAGCGCCTAGAACCGCTCGGCCAGTAGATTATACCTGCTACACTCTTAAATAATTATTTCCTCAATGACACGAAGTATTGTGACAAAAAAAATCACAATTCTGTTACACAAATCGACAATTAGCCCGCAACATTTTGCACAACGCAGTATGTAAGTTGGCACAGGAAGTTGAGTATTATTACGACCTTAAAAAAAAATAAATAAATAAATAAAAAGTTTTCAATCCTGTTTTTCAATTTCAGATTCATCACCTGTTGACTTTGATCTGGATAAATCCTGCTCTAACGAGCGCTTCTCGGCCAAATTTGAAGGCTGAGAGATTACGATCATTTTTTAAAAATCTATGCTGAAGACGAGAAACGAGAGTTTTGCGTTTTAAAGGCTTCTGGACTCGATACATAGCTGCAATCGGAAGAGAGAAACCGTGGTAAACGATCCGCGCGGCCAACGGATTCTGGGAAAATGCCTCCGCGAATGAAAAACCGCTACTTGGAGCCGCTTTCATTCCACTCTGTTTGGCCTGCCGGAGCCGTTATGGCTTTTGTCATCCGCCTGTCCACAAAACGCTGAAGTCTCTTTGTAACTGTTTTGTATCTTCATTCAAATCGTGCTCGGCCAGATAAGGTCCTGAAAGGAAAGCAGACGGCTTTGTGGAGCGAACAGCTTTCTGCGAGCACTCGTCAAACAACGATAAGGCGACACAAGCCCCTCAAATCTTTATCATCCCATCTCTAGCCGACGCTCCTTGACTCGTCGGCCGCGCTGCCCATTCAACTGCCTTCTGTGTTAATTCGCCGCATTGATCAAACCCCGTAAAACAAACGACTCGGCCAGCCTTTTCAAGTGTTTCCTTTTAATACCCGGCCGAGCTGTCTCTGTTAAATCAATGCCAGAGGCACCTTCTTTCAAAATTTATCAAATGCTGTATTAAAAATAGCTGACGCTGGGCCTGTCGAACTCTAAAGACCAAAAATAAAATACATCTACATCGCAGTTTATCGGAGTGTATCGCGCCCCTCGATGGGTACCATATCTCACCAAAGCGATACGATTACGTCACGTCTGCAGCTGCCATGTTTAAATTACAACTGTCAGTTTGTTTTTTTCCTTTTCTTCAGTTCAGTGGAAGAGCAAGAGAACACGTATCCGTAATATCTTCGACAGAGAGCTGAAACTGATGTTACAGAGGTCGAACTTCTTTGCTGTTTTACCCCCTGTGCTATTCTAGTAGTTTTGTTTTGACTTTAAGCTACAGATGCGAACAAGTTTTCTTTCCTCGCAATAGTAGTATTGCAGGTCAGAATAAGCAACATCCGGCTGGCATTCGCTTGTAGGCACTCGACTCCTCATAGGAAAAGGACGGCTTTCTGATCCTCCTCAGTCCATCGCCATTTTCCGTAGTTTATCCAAATCAAGTAATGCGAATGTCAGTATAGTTCTTTCACCAAGGAGGTCGATCCCTTCATCCATCCATCTCCAGCTAAGCTGGTTCCCCTGCCCTAATGACCCGGTTATTGACGTAATGTTAAATCTTCCCCCCATAAGTACCGTCAGTGAACGCAGAGATAAAGAACAGGACGGTTTAGTGCAGGAATGTAACGGAAGTTGTTTTATCCGAGATAGACTCAAGATTCGCCTGGTGTGCAATTTGTTTGTCGTAGTCGGAGGCGGTATTTACGTAATTATCATTTCTGAATACAAACATTAATCCGCAAAATTATCAGTTTACACATCTGAATTAGAAAAATTACTTATCTAATGTGGTATCATCTGGAGATCGAAGTGCCACACTAAATTCGGCAGCACAGACATTAATGAGGGCTCGCAACAATACGCAACAACCAATGGGAGACACTATAGAAGAAACGCCCTCAATATAGAGCTGAGCATGTAAAAGCTCAGTTCAGCTCGTGTCCTCAGCTACATCAAAAATGGTTCAAAATGGCTCTGAGCACTATGGGACTCAACATCTTAGGTCATAAGTCCCCTAGAACTTAGAACTACTTAAACCTAACTAACCTAAGGACATCACACACACCCATGCCCGAGGCAGGATCCGAACAGGCGACCGTAGCAGTCCCGCGGTTCCGGACTGCAGCGCCAGAACCGCACGGTCACCGCGGCCGGCTCAGCTACATCAGTCAACAGTTGTTTCTGATGAAATGTAGTTTTGTATGTGTTGCACTTTGTACTTCAAGAGAACAGTTTGTTAACAAGTGCTTTGCCAGTCAGTGACAGTTGTAAATTACACAGCAATCCTATGGCAAGGAACTGTGACCAAGTTAAGCAAATCTTTTATTCACGTATGTAATAAAGTTAACGAATATTTCATGCATTCTAGTTTGATTTGTGCCCTCCCAGCGCAATGAATGAACCCACAGATATAGCCAGACGAAAGCTATTTCGCCTGGTCACAACATCTAATTAACGATTACAAGACATGATGGAAATACTGTAATACGTCTAATGAAAATTAAAAGTAACGTCGTCACTTATATGGTCTGGCACGAGAAACTGTACTCGACGTTGCAAACCAAGACCATCCGCGAAATAAACGAGAAGTCTTGGAGAGGAATCATTTTATACATCATTTTTTCAATTGCTTTTGACTTGGCGCTTGACGTATTCCATTTTCGATAAGTTATCAAAGATTTTTAGTTTTAACTTCCATGGTCACCCGTTCTTAATTTGTTGTAGTACGGATGATGGTGATGGTGGGAGAGACACTTCTTTCTTATGGAGATTGTTGCCGTGTTAATACAGGGTGGGGCAAACAAACGTGGTCCGTACGAGTGGGTACGACTGGCCGTGAATGGCTCTGAGCACTATGGGACTTAACATCTGTGGTCATCAGTACCCTAGAACTTAGAACTACTTAAACCTAACTAACCTAAGGACATCACACACATCCATGCCCGAGGCAGGATTCGAACCTGCGACCGTAGCGGGACGTGGATGTATGCATGTAGCGACAGACCGTGACCCGTGCACACCACGTGTACGCCTGCTACGTGATCCACAGCGGTTCAGGCCGTAGTGATGACTGTGTCAGTTTGTGTGGAGCAGTGCAGCTTGATAGTCCTACCAAATCAACCAGACGCCTGTCGCAAGAGATCGGCAAATCACGTCGATCATGCGAACGCATATTCCACTTGGACCTGCACGTGAGTCTCTACCGAGTTTCTGTTGTTCGTGCAGTAAAAGCAGCAGATGCTCCTCAGAGTCCTCCCGTTTTGCGAGTGGCTGTTCACTGAGAATGGCTTGGGCATGGATCTGTTCTTTATGTCTGATGAAGCCTGGTTTCACCTGAGTGGTTCTGTCGACTCACAGAGCTACAGGTTCCGGGGAACGGAGGATCCGCTTAACTACCACGAAACACCACGGCACGATCAGGTTTGTGATTGGTGTGCAGTGTCTGCACGCCGTATTATTATTGGTCCCATCTTCTTTCATCAGGCGCCGACCTCCGGGCGTTACACTGCCAACATGTTGAAACCATTTGAGGTAGCATTAACGGAGGAAGAAAAGATCTGCAGTTACTTGCAACAGGATGGAGCAACTCCCATACATCCGGCCGAACCTTGGAGCCCATTTATACAGTCTTCACGAATGACAAGAGTCGTTAGCAGAGGTCAGTCCGGTCGCGGCCCTAGGAGGCTACCCAGGTCATCTGATCTGTCAGTGCGCGATTACTCCGTGTGGGGAGCCCTCAAGTCTAACGTGTATCGCAACAATCCTCATAGTCTTCAAGAAATGCAGCAAAACATTTAGGATGAGACTGCAGCAATTCCAGCAGTCCAGCTTCGATCCGCAATCAGCAACTTGTTGATCAAGGCCCAAACGTGCTAAGAGATGGTGGTCACTTTCAACATCTGCTATAGTCTGGTTAGTACTGTATTTCCCTTCCTCTCCTGTGTTTCTTTGCACTCTGGAACTCCGTTCCCCGGACCACTTTTATTTGCCCCACCATGTATTAACGATGTCTGAGGATTTTAACTATCCTTTTATACAAGTGATTTTCTTGAAAAAACTTTCCGCGCCGACTTGGATGAAGTAATTCCAGCTCGCACTTCTCGGCGGCTTCATTAAGATTACTTTTCAGGCTTAGATGTGGCTGACAAATGCACACTGCATCACACATGGAGTAAATGAAAAGTACATGACTGACTGCACTAAACGGAGGCTTACCAGTTTCGCTACGGAACCCGAGTAGGACTCGTGCAACGGTAGTTAGTCAAGCGGACGGCGCCCGTGTCTTGCTCGTCCAGAGCGTAAAGCTTCGTAGCTGTCATTGCGCTTCCCTTCCTCTATCGGCAAGCACGTACACAGCACAAGAAAGGACCTCCACATTGTCCTAGCATGTGGTGTTCGAATTCTGACCTGTCTGTCATCGAATACTGCGCCTTGTATGTTGCTGCTCTGTGCTGCGTCCATACTACTTTTGTCTATCAGTAAGGGCCACAAGGGAAAAACGTGCCGAAAAGAAACGTGCTGGTAGTGTCCATATCGTATTATAAATTATTTTTCGGAATAAGAACATGGTTGAGTAAAAATGCACATCTGTTAATTTTACTATGTCATACCTGTAACCCACCTTTTACGAATACTTAAAGCGGATTTCGTCGTTTCAAATGGCACATCACACGAATTCACTGCATTTATAGTTACAATGCTATGATCGTCGGATAATGTGTTAAAAATAGCCGTCCAGCTGCCACAACAACGATGACTGAAACCCGTCTCGAAAGTGTTAAAGACTATTTGGGCCTCCACCAGTGACCTGAAAGCCATGTGTAGGAGATTTCCAGTTTCCTCTTTCCGAATACTCTTCTTTTCTACAGAAGGTTCTACTAATCCGCCCCAAAGCGGGAATACCTAAGGCGATTTGTATGCAGCGGTAGTTCTTTGTGGTGGGCCGAGGCAGCTCGAGAGGGATCAGCGTCCCACGACCACCTGGGCTGTGCGGCTGGCAACATTGTTGCTGCTATTCCAAGTTTAGATGTTTCAAAACTGATGTTCAAACTATGAACCATCAACTTCGGTGAGACCTCAGTTTGAAATCTATCGGCAGTCGGAGGCGGAGGTGCTGTTTAAGTCGGAAATTGAGACCTTCCGAAATCGAAGGCGAAGCTTCGTTACGCCTCCAGTTTTAGAACTGCAGGTCTGTGGCGGCTTTTATATCCGCTGTAATATCTAATTTACTTCCTGTTACATATATTTCAGGAAGAGAACACGAAGATAAAATCAGGGAGATCCGAGCTCGCACGGCGGTCTACCAACGGTCTTTCTTACCGCGCACCGTTCGCTACTGGAACAGGAAAGGAGGGAAATGCTTTCCGTACACAAAGTACTCTCTGCTACACACCACAACGTGGTCCCTGGAAAATATATGTAGACATATCAATGTGAAATTATATTTCCACGAAGATGTTACTGAAGCGTTTTGCGTATTTTAATTTCCGAACTAATCGTGCAAACAAAACGAAGGGTGTTTGTTTGGGGAATAGCCCTATTCATTCTAAACGATAGTACGAAACAGTATGAAAAGCTTGTAAGGCTGTTGCAGGGCAGGTTGTGCTGAGAAATAATTGTTAAAAACTCCATGAGTTGCGCCGTTTCTGAGTTAATTAACACTGAAGTTAGCCAATCAGGCCGCTCATCTGCATCTACATTTATACTCCGCAAGCCACCCAACGGTGTGTGGCGGAGGGCACTTCACGTGCCACTGCATTACCTCCCTTTCCTGTTCCAGTCGCGTATGGTTCGCGGGAAGAACGACTGCCGGAAAGCCTCTGTGCGTGCTCGAATCTCTCTAATTTCACATTCGTTATCTCCTCGGAAGGTATAAGTAGGGGCAAGCAATATATTCGATACCTCATCCAGAAACGCACCCTCTCGAAACCTGGACAGCAAGCTACACCGCGATGCAGAGCGCCTCTCTTGCAGAGTCTGCCACTTGAGTTTGCTAAACATCTCCGTAACGCTATCACGCTTACCAAATAACTCTGAGACGAAACGCGCCGCTCTTCTTTGGATCTTCTCTATCTCCTCTGTCAACCCGACCTGGTACGGATCCCACACTGATGAGCAATACTCAAGTACAGGGCTATTACAAATGATTGAAGCGATTTCATAAATTCACTGTAGCTCCATTCATTGACATATGGTCACGACACACTATAGATACGTACAAAAACTCATAAAGTTTTGTTCGGCTGAAGCCGCACTTCAGGTTTCTGCCGCCAGAGCGCTCGAGAGCGCAGTGAGACAAAATGGCGACAGGAGCCGAGAAAGCGTATGTCGTGCTTGAAATGCACTCACATCAGTCAGTCATAACAGTGCAACGACACTTCAGGACGAAATTCAACAAAGATCCACCAACTGCTAACTCCATTCGGCGATGGTATGCGCAGTTTAAAGCTTCTGGATGCCTCTGTAAGGGGAAATCAACGGGTCGGCCTGCAGTGAGCGAAGAAACGGTTGAACGCGTGCGGGCAAGTTTCACGCGTAGCCCGCGGAAGTCGACGAATAAAGCAACCAGGGAGCTAAACGTACCACAGCCAACGGTTTGGAAAATCTTACGGAAAAGGCTAAAGCAGAAGCCTTACCGTTTACAATTGCTACAAGCCCTGACACCCGATGACAAAGTCAAACGCTTTGAATTTTCGGCGCGGTTGCAACAGCTCATGGAAGAGGATGCGTTCAGTGCGAAACTTGTTTTCAGTGATGAAGCAACATTTTTTCTTAATGGTGAAGTGAACAGACACAATGTGCGAATCTGGGCGGTAGAGAATCCTCACGCATTCGTGCAGCAAATTCGCAATTCACCAAAAGTTAACGTGTTTTGTGCAATCTCACGGTTTAAAGTTTACGGCCCCTTTTTCTTCTGCGAAAAAAACGTTACAGGACACGTGTATCTGGACATGCTGGAAAATTGGCGCATGCCACAACTGGAGACCGACAGCGCCGACTTCATCTTTCAACAGGATGGTGCTCCACCGCACATCCATCATGATGTTCGGCATTTCTTAAACAGGAGATTGGAAAACCGATGGATCGGTCGTGGTGGAGATCATGATCAGCAATTCATGTCATGGCCTCCACGCTCTCCCGACTTAACCCCATGCGATTTCTTTCTGTGGGGTTATGTGAAAGATTCAGTGTTTAAACCTCCTCTACCAAGAAACGTGCCAGAACAGCGAGCTCGCATCAACAATGCTTTCGAACTCATTGATGGGGACATGCTGGGCCGAGTGTGGGAGGAACTTGATTATCGGCTTGATGTCTGCCGAATCACTAAAGGGGCACATATCGAACATTTGTGAATGCCTAAAAAAACTTTTTGAGTTTTTGCATGTGTGTGCAAAGCATTGTGAAAATATCTCAAATAATAAAGTTATTGTAGAGCTGTGAAATCGCTTCAATCATTTGTAATAACCGTGTATAGGTCGAACGAGTGTTTTGTAAGCCACCTCCTTTGTTGATGGACTACATTTTCTAAGGACTCTCCCAATAAAACTCAGCCTGCCACCCGCCTTACCAACAATTAATTTTATATGATCATTCCACTTCAAATCATTCCGTACGCATACTTCCAGATATTTTACAGAAGTAACTGGTACCAGTGTTTGTTCCGCTATCATATAACCATACAATAAAGGATCCTTCTTTCTATGTATTCGCAATACATTACATTTGTCTATGTTAAGGGTCAGTTGCCACTCCCTGCACCAAGTGCTTATCCGTTGC